>NC_072421.2:41778750-43020000 GCF_028858775.2 Pan troglodytes | reverse complement strand
AACCCAACTTGTTAAAGTTCACACCCTAATTTCATAGGGAATTAACAGCCTCCCAGTTCTGAGTTGCATCGCAAGGCCCCTTCAGCCACAGCTGGGGAAGGTAGATCCTATGCATGACTATGTGAAGCCATATTTAAGTCTAAAAGTGGTGGAAGAAGCCAGAGATTCCTGGTGGTAAGGGTCTCCCATGAAGTCCATCAACACTGAATGACTAGGGCAGAATAGGTGGCCCTGGAGATAGATGAAGCTGAAAGGATCTACATAAGGTTTGTCTGTTATACCACGTAGGGACTAAGTCCAGGAAGGAAACTTAAAACAGATGCTACAGGTTCCAGACCTCTGGTTAGGCCCCTTATGCTTATTCTCACATGGGGCAGTCATTTGACATTCACCACAGTTGACGTGTGCAGGTGGTCCATTGCTTTTAAACTAAGATTTTTATCATCCATTATCGTGATTTCTTAATACTTTGATCAAACAAAAATGCCTAGTAAACAAACACTTTTGGAAGTTTTTATACGCACTCTTTGCCCCACAAAAAAGTTCAACATTACAGCAACTCTGACCAAAAAATAAGCCAAATAACTCCTTCAAATCATCAGTGAGGAGAAATATAATCTCTCAAGGGTAATAGTTTTTAATCAGAAAATGAAGAAGTTACTGGGAACAATATAAAATATGTTTTAAATTATTTATTTTTTTCATTGAATTTGAATTTTTTTATAATCTAGTATTTCTCAAGAACAATAGCAATGTGTTGTCTAAATTAAGAATGTTAGGGCTCAGAGAACCCAGGTAAAGTCAATGCTGTGCATTTTATCCACATTATTCTGAGGCAGCCATTTAAATTGAAATTGACCAACATGGTAGTTTCTCAATACTTGTTTTCAAACTTTTTTTTCAAATGATTACATTATTTGCACCACTGGGTTCTTGGGTTCCCATGAGATCATAGAATTCCCTTGGTATCTTGCCTACCCCTACTCCCAAACTGAAGCCCAACAAGAGGAAATGACATGGTCACTTAGTTAGCTGGTACTAACAACCCAAAATTTATGTCCCCTCCTGGTCCTGTTCACTGAGCAGTCCAAGAACTCAAAACAAAGGTCCTGAAGCAGTCTGGGGTGCAGGAGATGGGGGATCAGTGTGCCAGATGGCCAGAGTGCCTTACCCATGGGAATGTTGTCATAAAAGTAAAGCAGAAGGTTTGGAGATGAACAGTGTCTGAACACCATTCTGTCCACTTCAGCCAGCAGGGTTTCCACCAACATCCTGCTGTCTTCCTCCTTCTCTTCACTACAAGAAAGAAACTCTAGGGCAGAAGAGTGGGACAGGAAACTGGTTGAAGCTGTCACTCTGGGACAACATTACCACACCCCTCTTTTAAGGATAACTGGAATTGAGCTTGGAGCAGGTTATGTCCAAGTTTCCCAGGCTCTCAGCCCTTGGCATTATCAGTTCTTGGGGATAAATGTATAACAATTATAAGGAATATGTTAAACTACCTGGGATGGGGTTTTTGGCTGAGACAGGCTTTTACATTTGTCACAATGTCAACAATTTATGCACAAACTTTATCAAAAGATCACTTCTTATAGAACACAGTGTTGATGTACTTTCTGACTTTCAACCATGTCAGTTTAATGTCATAAATATAGTGTGAGGTAAAGAGTAGAATGAGTACATGAAGGCTGGGAAAAGAAAATGCTATTTCTCTTCATGACCTCACAGGCTTTTCTGATTCTCGGTAAGTCTCATCTCTCCCCTCACTCCAAAACCATCGAAAGTAATCTCTAAGTAAGAAATGCCAAGCGCCAGTTCTGTTTGAGATAAGGATAATAACAATAACAACAATAATAACAGGCATTCAGAAATGGTATGTTTCAAGCACTTTACATTTATTATTATTATTATTGTTATTATTTAGAGACAGGATCTCACCCTGTCACCTGGGCTAGTGTACTGTGGGGTGAGCATAGCTCATTGCAACTTTGAACTCCTGGGTTCAAACATATATTATGTCTAATCCTTGCATTAATCCAAAGAAAAGGCAATATTATCAACCCCATTTAGAGATGAGATAACAGAGACCCAGATAATTTAAGGTCACCCATGAGTCCCAACCCGTGGGTTTCTAGTGCTACAAACATACATTTCTTTCTGGCCAGAGGAAATAGCAGTGCCTTTTCTGACAAAAGAGAGAACAAAGATGATGATGCATAGATCCTGTCATTACGTATATGTATAATCTTTTCATAATTTCAATTTCATGCATCCCAGCCTCCAGCCATTGCTGCTCTCTTTACAGTTCACTTCCTGGAGTAACTTGAATCCCATAATTCTTCAATCCCACTTAGATTTACCATGTATTGAGCCTATCATTTTTTCACTGTCTGTAGCCCTCTGAATGATACTACTTCCCTTATTATCCAGTTTAAAAAGCCCATGGGCAATTATAACCACCGCCATGCATATAACACAAATACCGTTTCTCCTCTCTCAAATCATCATTCTCACATGGCAAAACTCCAACCATAGTTAAATTCAGTTTTTCACCTATTCCATGGCTTTACTTCTATATCTGAATGTGACTGGAGCAAAACATACATCCATACTGACTGGTCTTTAAATTTATGATTATTGGCCTCAGAAGGGTTCTTAATGCTACCTGGTCACTAAATTATATTTCCCTAGTTTCTTCTCTCCACTGTTCTCTCATAGGACAATTTCATACGTTTTCCACTATTTCCAGCCTTCCAACACTTTCTTCCTCTTGGTCTCAGATGACTTTGTTGCTTGTTTCATTGATTACATAGAAGAAATCAATAGAGAACTTCAATAAGCTGCCACCAACACATTTATCTGTACATTAGCATTTGTATCGTATGCTCAATATTTTCTACTGTTACTAAGAATGGACTGTCTATGATTCTAGCTAAGACCAAAGCTTCAACTTGTAACTGGGTCCCATATTCTCTCACTTACTCAAAAACCTTGTTCCAGCGATTCTCCTCTATCTGCGCTGTATCATCACTAACATCTCTAACTCTTTTTAGAGTAAGATCTTTTTAGAGTAGAACTTTTTACTTAACACACAAACATGCTGATACCATTCACATTTCTTTAAAAAAAAACCCTCTCTTGGCCCTATTTACCCCTCTATTATCCCATTTTTAACTATCATTAATTCCTTTTCTCTCACCCTCTAAGTGTAGTCTAATCAGACTTCCATACCCACTGCCCCACAAAAAACTGTCTCAAGATCACCAATGGTATCCACACAAATGTAGCCAATGGTCAATTTTCAGTCGTTATCTTACTTGACCTATTGGCAACATAACAAAGATGATCACTGCCTCTTCACTGAAATAATTTCTTTGCTTGGCTTTCAGGACATCATACATCCCCAGTTTTTCCTCTAACTTATTGACAACTGCTCCCCCATTTATTTTTAAATTTTTACTTTCTTTTTGCTTCACTTCTAAATGATGGTAGATCTCTTCTCTTCTCTAGATGTACTCATTTCTTTAATGATCATAATCACTCCACTCTCCTGATTTTAACTACTTTATATATGATCTTGATTCCTAAAGTTTCTATCTCTTATGAGCTCCAAACTTTCAAATGCAAATTCTTACTTCGTATCTCCACTTGGACATCTAAGAGATAGTTCAAATATAATACATCCAAAACCAAACACTTGAGCTAGTCTCCTGTATTAGACTATTTTATTGCCTGTAAGTATTTACTAACCCAATCTGGCAGAGGATGATACCCCTTGTCCTGATGATATCGAGTTGGCTACGTGCCTTATTCTGGGCAAAAGAAGTATAAACAGAAGTGACATGTGTCATTTTTAGGCATAGCTTTAAGAGTCAATACACGGTTTTCATGTTCTCTCTTTTTCCCCTCTCAGAAGACTGGCAATAATCCAGATAGTAGGTATTTTATCATTGTGTGTTCCAGAGTGAAGATGACATGAATGAGATGTGTGAGTAAGAAATAAGTGTTTGTGGTTATAAGCCATTAGAATTTTATGGTGTGTGATGGTGCTACATGACCTAGTCTATCCTAGCTGATAGTGAAATTGGTGCCAGAAGTCGGTTCTGCTATAATAGAAAAAAACATGGCATTGGTTTCAGGGCCAGGTAGTGAGAAGGAAAAAAAAAATGTTACCAGAGTATGGAAGGTATGGTGATCTACAGTATGCAGTGCTGAAAAGTTTGCCTGCAACAAGTTCAAAGATAAATAATGTTCTTAATAAGTTTGTTGCTTTATGGCTTAAAATGTTGCAAAACAGAATGTTAGTATTATGTCTGCTACTATTGACTGTATTTGACACTGTACTTCAAGAAAGAGATGAGCTCTGCCAATTTGAAACAGGAGTGAGAGGAAATAGAATTCAAAACTCCGGGGACTTGCAGGATTGTAAGATGTAAGTGGTTTTTGCCACCAACTATCAAATATAAAACTGACAAATTCTTTGAATCACAAGGGCTTTTAAAACTATACCTTGAGGCAAGGACCAAATAAAACAGGTGGCTGTCGAGCCCAGAGTTTACCACTATGCAATATACCCATGTAAGAAAATGGCACTTGTACCCCCTAAATCTATAAAAATTTTTAAAAATTGGCTGTCATGTCCTTTGTAAAATCACTGAGCTTTTATAATTGTTAGCTACTACAACATAACCTAACCTATCCTGACATATAGACCCTGCAAGCCTATTCATATAGTCTTCCTCATCTCAATTAATGGCAATTCAATAATTCCCATTACTCAGGCCAAGCAACTTAGAGTCATCCTTGAATTTTCTCTTTCATTTGTAATCTCAGCAAAATAGACAAATCCCATTGTTTCTACCTTAAAAAACATATTCGGAATCTCCTGCTTTTCTTTATCTCCACTACTACACCTTGATCAAAACAGGCATTGTGGTACATAAAATAATGCCCCACATTCCCATTATATCCACACCCTAATGCCCGGAACCTATGAATATGTTACCTTACATGGCAGAAGGGATTTTGCAGATGTGATTAAGGATACTGACCTTGAGATGGGGCAATTGGCTGTAAGACCTGGGTTGACTAAGTCTAATCACAAAATCCTGAAAAGCAGAGAATCTTTCCCAGCTTGGTCAGAAAAAGATGTGACAAAAGAAGAAGGGTTGGAGACATGGCATCATGAGAAACATTCAACACCCTATTGCTGGTTCTGAGATGTAGGGTACTATGTGCAAGGACTGGAGAGAGCCCTTTACAAGCTGAAAATAGTCCTGAGCTTACAGATCTCTCAGGACTCCTGTTCTTTTTTGAAGAAGGGCCAGTAGAGTGAATCAGATCTTTTATCTGTGGTTTATAGAGTGGCCATCAGACATTGGTCTGAACCACCCAGGTGCAATGAGTTTCCTTTGGCATGGTCATTCCACTAGGTAAGTTTTCGACTGTGTCTAGGCTGTTTTAAGAAGCCGCTTGAGTGGGCCAATTTCTATATACATTATGCAAATATAGAGTACATTGCTTCTATGCTATCTTGCCCTTGGCCTACTTATAAGAAAGAAGCTATAGGAAATTATGTTATTAAATATGTTATTGTATTTACTATATAAATGTTAAAGACATCATTCATTACATTTCTTTTTTGAGGACACTATGGATATTTTTTCTCTCTAATCTCAAAATCATAAGTAACAAAGCTTCTAAGCAACTTTTTTTTTCACTTTTAAGTTCAGTGGTACATGTGCAGGATGTGTAGGGTTGTTAAATAGGTAAATATGTGTCATGGGGGTTTGTTGTACAGATTATTTCATCACCCAAGTATTATGCCAGGAACTCTATCTAAATACCCTTCTCCTTATCCACAACCTGTGGATAAAGCCCAAATCCAAATTCTTAAGCACAATTTTCAAAGCCCTTCAACTACCAACTCATCATGTTACTAACTGCACCAATATTTTATCATTTTAGCTTGGGTTGCCTAGAAAACAGAGCCTGAGGTACATGCTAACACTTCTAGGGGTATGAAATTCAAGGTATTCACTTGTAAGGAAAAGGAGAAGTGAGACAGGAAAGGAGGGAGAGCAAATGTAAGAAAATACATTACCAAGCTGGGTAGTGTGATGCCTCCAGCTTTGCTCATTTTGCTTAGGATTGCCTTGAAATTTGGGGGCTCTTTCTTGGTTCCATATCAATTTTAAAATAGCTTTTTTTCTAGTTCTGAGAAGAATCTCATTAGTAGTTTAATAGGAATATCACTGAATTGATAAATTATTTTGGGCAGTATGGCCATTTTATGATATTGATTCTTGCCATCCATGAGCATGGGAAATTTGTGTCATCTCTGATTTGTTTGAGCAGTTTAATTCTCCTTGTAGAGATCTTTCACCTCCCTAGTGAGCTGTATTCCTAGGTATTTTATTCTTTTTGTGGCAATTTTAAATGGGAGTTTGTTCCTGATTTGGCTCTTGGCTTGACTGTTGTTGGTGTATAGGAATGCTAGTGATTTTTGCGCATTGATTTTGTATCCTGAGACTTTGCCGAAGTTGCTGATGAGCTTAAGAAGGTTTTGGGCTGAGATGATGGGGTTTTCTACATATAGGATCATGTCATCTACAAACAGGGATAGATTCACTTCCTCTCTTCCTATTTGGATGCCCTTTATATCTTTCTCTTGCCTAATTTCTCTAGTCAGGACTTCCAATACTAAGTTGAACAGGAGTGGTGAGAGAGGCCATCCTTCTCTTGTGATGGTTTTCAAAGAGAATGCTTCCCGCTTTTGCTCATTCAACATGATGTTGGCTGTGGGTTTGTCGCAGATGGCTCTTATTATTTTGAGGTATGTTCCTTCGATATCTAGTTTGTTGAGAGCTTTTAACTGGAGGAGATAATGAATTTTGTTGAAAGCCTTTTCTGCATCTATTGAGGTAATCATGTGGTTTTTGTCTTTAGTTCTGTTTATGTGATGAATCACATTTATTGATTTGTATATGTTGAACCAACCTTGAATCTTAGAGAAAAGTCTACTTGATCGTGGTGGATATGTTTTTTGATGTGCTGCTAGATTCAGTTTGCTAGTATTGCTGAGGATTTTTGCATCAATGTTCATCAAGGATATTGACCTGAAATTTTCTCTTTTTATGTTGTGTCTCTGCCAGGTTTTGGTATCGGGATGATGCTGGCCTCATAGGATGAGTTGAAGAGGAGTCCCTCTTTCTTAGCTTTTGGAATAGTTTCAGTAGAAATGATTCCAGCTCTTCTTTGTACATCTGGTAGAATTCGGCTGTGAATCCATCTATCTGGTCCTGGACTTTTTTTTTCTTTTTGGTTGATAGGCTATTTATTACTGATTCAATGTTGGAGATCATTATTGGTCTGTTCAGGGATTCAATTTCTTCCTGTTTCAATCTTGGGAGGGGCTAAATGTCCAGGAATTTATCTATTTCTTCTAGCTTTTCTAGTTTGTTTGCATAGAGGTGTTAATAGTAATTTCTGATATTTGTTTTTATTTCTGTGGGGTCAGGGGTAATACCCCATATGCCACTTAAAAATTGTGTTCATTCGGATCTTCTCTCTTTTCCTCTTTATTAGCCTAGCTAGCAGTCTATCTACTTTGTAATATTATTTTTAAAAACAAAAAAGCTCCTGAATCTTTTGAATGTTTTTTGGGGTCTCAGTTTCCTTCAGCCCAGCTGCAATTTTGGTTATTTGTTGTCTTCTGCTATCTTTGGCATTGGTTTGCTCTTGGTTCTCTAGTTCTTTTAGTTGTGATGTTAAGTTGTTAATTTGAGATCTTTCTAACTTTTGGATGTGGGTGTTAAGGCTATAAATTTCCCTCTTAACACTGCCTTAGCTGTGTCCCAGAGATTCTGGTATATTATAATCTTTGCTCTCATTAGTTTCAAAGAAATTCTTGATTTCTGCCTTAATTTCATTATTTACCCAAAAGTCAATCAGGACCAGGTTGTTCAATTTCCATGTAATTGTATGGTTTTGAGCAATTGTCTTAGTTTTGATTTCTATTTTTATTGCATTGTGATCTGAGAGAGTAATAGACCTTGAC
The DNA here is from genome assembly GCF_028858775.2 of Pan troglodytes. Classification (NCBI taxonomy): domain Eukaryota; kingdom Metazoa; phylum Chordata; class Mammalia; order Primates; family Hominidae; genus Pan; species Pan troglodytes. Next base: position 43,011,938 of record NC_072421.2, on the reverse strand, counting down.
AAATCACTCCTAGGAGCTTCCACAGTCTCTGTTCATAACCATGCTTACAAGCATACTCTGTAGATTGTTTCTTAGTTATCATCAATCTCTGCATATCTATATCTCCAGTGGCAAAAAACAAAAGGTTTTATTACAAAGATACTCCTCGAGGAAAGCAACCCGAAGACACATAACCGTCAGATTCACCAAGGTTGAAATGAAGGAAAAAATGTTAAGGGCAGCCAGAGAGAAAGGTCGGGTTATGCACAAACGGAAGCCCATCAGACTAACAGCAGATCTCTCTGCAGAAACCCTACAAGCCAGAAGAGAATGGGGGCCAATATTCAACATTCTTAAAGAAAAGAATTTTCAACCCAGAATTTAATATCCAGCCAAACTAAGCTTCATAAGCAAAGGAGAAATAAAATCCTTTACAGACAAACAAATGCTGAGAGATTTTGTCACCACCAGGCCTGCCTTGTGAGAGCTCTTGAAGGTAGCACTAAATATGAAAAGGAAAAACTGGTGTCAGCCATTGCAAAACCAAACCAAAATGTAAAGACCATCAACACTATGAAGAAACTGCATCAATTAATGGGCAAACTAACCAACTAGCATCATAATGACAGGATCAAATTCATACATAACAATATTAACCTTAAATGTAAACAGGCTAAATGCCTCAATTAAAAGGCACAGACTGGCAAATTGAATAAAGAGTCAAGACCCATCAGTGTGGTGTATTCAGGAGACCCATCTCACATGCAAAGACACGCATAGGCTCAAAATAAAGGGATGGAGGAATATTTACCAAGAAAATGGAAAGCATAAAAAAGTAGGGGTTGCAATCTGATAAAACAGATTTTGAACCAACAAAGATAAAAAAAGACAAAGAAGGGCATTACATAATGATAAAGGGATCCATGCAACAAGAAGAGATAACTATCCTAAATATATATGTACCCAATACAGGAGCACCCAGATTCATGAAGCAAGTTCTTAGAGACCTACAAAGAGACTTAGACTCCCACACAATAACAGTGGGAGACTTTAACACCCCACTGTCAATATTAGACAGATCAATGAGACAGAAAATTAACAAGGATATTCAGGACTTGGACTCAGCTCTGGACCAAGTGGACCTAATAGACATCTACAGAACTCTCCACTCCAAATCAACAGAGTATACATTCTTCTCAGCAAAACATAGCACTTATTCTAAAATTGACCACATAATTGGAAGTAAAGCACTCCTCAGCAAATGAAAAAGAATGGAAATCATAACAAAGACAAAACAAAAAAAGAACATTTCAGGCCAATATCCCTGATGAACATCAATGTGAAAATCCTCAATAAAATACTGGCAAACCAAATCCAGCAGCACATCAAAAAGCTTATCCACCACGATCAAGTCAGCTTCATCCCTGGGATGCAAGGCTGGTGCAACATGTGCAAATCAATAAATGTAATCCATCACATAAACAGAACCAATGACAAAAACTACATGATTATCTCAATAGATGCAGAAAAGGCCTTCGATAAAATTCAACACCCCTTCATGCTAAAATCACTTAATGAACTAAGTATTGATGGAACATATCTCAAAATAATAAGACCTATTTATGACAAGCCCACAGCCAATATCATACTGCATGGGCAAAAGCTGGAAGCATTCCCTTTGAAAACTGGCACAAGACAAAGATGCCCTCTCTCACTACTCTATTCAATATAGTATTGGAAGTTCTGGCCAGGGCAATCAGGCAAGAGAAAGAAATAAAGAGCATTCAAATAGGAAGAGAGGAAGTCAAATTATCTCCGTTTGCAGATGACATGATTGTATATTTAGAAAACCCCGTCATCTCAGCCCAAAATCTCCTTAAGCTGTTAAACAACTTCAGCAGTCTCAGGATACAAAATCAATGTGCAAAAATCACAGGCATTCCTATACACAAATAATAGACAAACAGAGAGCCAAATAATGAGCAAACTCCCATTCACAATTGCTACAAAGAGAATGAAATACCTAGGAATATAACTTACAAGGGATGTGAAGGACCTCTTCAAGGAGAACTACAAACCACCGCTCAAGGAAATAAAAGAGGACACAAACAAATGGAAGAACATTCCATGCTCATGGATAGGAAGAATCAATATCATCAAAATGGCCACACTGCCCAAAGTAATTTATAGATTCAATGCTATTCCCATCAAGCTACCATTGACTTTCTTCACATAATTAGAAAAAACTACTTTAAATTTCATATGGAACCAAAAAGGAGCCCGTATAGCCAAGACAATTGTAAGCAAAAAGAACAAAGCTGGAGGCACCATGCTACTTGATTTCAAACTATACTAAAAGACTACAGTAACCAAACAGCATGGTACTGGTACCAAAACAGATATATAGAACAATGGAACAGAACAGATACCTCAGAAATAACACCACACATCTACAACCATCTGATCTTTGACAAACCTGACAAAAACAAGCAATGGGGAAAGGATTCCCTATTTAATAAATGGTATTGGGAAAACTGGCTAGCCACATGCAGAAAACTGAAACTGGACCCCTTCCTTACACCTTATACAAAAATCAACTCAAGATCAATTAAAGATTTAAACGTAAGATCTAAAACCATAAAAACCCTAGAAGAAAACCTAGGCAATACCGTTCAGGACATAGGCATGGGCAAAGACTTCATGACTAAAACACCAAAAGCAATGGCAACAAAAGCCAAGACTGACAAATGGGATCTAATTAAACTAAAGAGCTTCTCCAGAACAAAAGAAGCTATCATCAGAGTGAACAGGCAACCTACAGAATGGGAGAACATTTTTGCAATCTATCCATCTGACAAAGGGCTAATATCCAGAATCTGCAAAGGACTTCAACAAATTTACAAGAAAAAAACAACCCCATCAAAAAGTGGGAGAAGGATACGAACAGACACTTTCCAAAAGAATGTGGCCAACAAACATATGAAAAAAAGCTCATCATCACTGGTCATTAGAGAAATGCAAATCAAAACCACAGTGCGATACCATCTCACACCAGTTAGAATGGCTATCATTAAAAAGTCAGGAAACCACTTTGGGAGGTCGAGGCAGGTGGATCACGAGGTCAGGAGTTCAAGATCAGCCTGGCCAAGTTGGTGAATCAGCATCTCTACTAAAAATACAAAAATTAGCCAGGCATGGTGGCAGGTGCCTGTAATCCCGGCTACTTGGGACACTGAGGCAGAGAATTGCTTGAACCTAGGAGGTGGAGGTTGCAGTCAGCCGAGATCACACCACTGCACTCCAGCCTGGGTGACAGAGCAAGAGCCTGTCTCAAAAAAAAAAAAAAAAAAAAAAAGTCAAGAAACAACAGATGCTGGAGAGGATGTGGAGAAATAGGAATGCTTTTACACTGTTGGTGGGACTGTAAATTAGTTCAACCATTGTGGAAGACAGTGTGGCGATTCCTCAAGGATCTAGAACCAGAAATACCATTTGACTCAGCAATCCCATTACTGGGTATATACCCAAAGGATTATAAATCATTCTACTGTAAAGACACATGTGCACGTATATTTATTGCAGCAAAATTCACAATAGCAAAGACTTGGAACCAACCCAAACGCCCATCAATGTTAGACTGGATAAAGAAAATGTGGCGCATATCTCCCATGGAATACTATGCAGCCATAAAAAAGAATGGGTTCATGTCCTTTGCAGGGACATGGGTGAAGCTGGAAGCCATCCTTCTCAGCAAACTAATGCAGGAACAAAAAGCCAAACACCGCATGTTCTCACTCATAAGTGGGAGTTTAACAGCGTGAACACATGGGCACAGGGAGGGGAATATCACACACTAAGGCCTGTCGGCGGATGGGAGAGGGGGGAAGGATAGCTTTAGGAGAAATAGCTAATGTAGATGACAGGTTGATGGATGCAGCAAATCACCATGGCACATGTATACTTAGGTAACAAACCTATACGTTCTGCACATGTATCCCAGAATTTAAGTATAATTTTAAAACAAGATCTTAAAAGATTTTTTTAAAAAGGTGCTAATGGATTATTTTTGAATTCCTGACCTCAGGTGATCCGTCCGCCTCAGACTCCCAAAGTGCTGGGACTACAGGCGTGAGCCACCGTGCCTGGTCTCAAATGGATTATTTTCAAACCCCATTTGTTTTAAGCAACATCTATTATTCTCAAAATTTTGAATAAAGAGAAAAATCAGATTATGGCTATGTAAGACCACTGAGGTAGAATGGTTAAGAATATAGCCAGCTCGTAGTTTGAATCCTGTTTTTATTGCTTACGGGTTATGAGGCCTTAGGCAAGATATTTAATCTCTGATAGTCTCAGTTTCATCATATGTACTATGTGGTTGGTAATACTTAACTCACAGAGTTATTGAAAGAGTCAATCAGTCAACACATATAAAGCATCTAGAGTAGTCCCTAGCACATAGTAAGTATTCAGTACATTGTATCTATTATTGTCAGCACAGGCATGTTTTCCATCCATGACCACCTCAAGCTCTGCTTTACCTTACATGACAATCATGTGCTCTAGTTCGAGCATACCTATCATCTGACACAAGCATCTGCCTCCTTTTACCACCATTATGCTCACTCTTCCCCTACCTCTAAACTAAAGATGCAGTTTACTTCTCTTAGAAGTACAGAGTCAGACCTAGGCCTGAAATTGTACTGAGTCATGGAGGAAACATGATTGGAGCCACCCATAGAGAAACAGATGAGAAGATTTGGGGGGTAGCATTATTGGCCCAAGTTGCATTTCTCTATTTCCTCCTCCTTCTTTTGTCCTCTCTGTTCTACATACTTCTGCAAAAGGCCAGGAAACCCCTTAATTACACACAGAGAGATCCTTATTAGAATTATGGGTATAGATCACAGAGTCAGGGAATGTTAGATACAAAAAGACGTTTCCTCCCACCCCCTCACACATACATATTCATAAATCAACCAGGACAACCCCTTCATCCTATAAGTGAATCAACTTTATAGTAAGTCTTGAATAAATCAGGATTTAAACCCAAATATCAATCATCCAGCCAGGGGTGCTTCTCAGACATTCCAAGCACAGCAGACAGAGATCTCATTCATTTTTACACTTCCCAGAGCTATATTAACAGATTGTACCTTTCACTAGTTTTTTTTCTATTACCTTGGTACAGTAAAGAAACAGGAGTCAAGGCACAGAAATAAAAGGAAATGGCAGATATTCTTTAGAAGAAAACATTGGTAACTCACTTTTCAAGACCAAAAGCTACTGTGGTATCCCCTTTGAATTAAGCTCCAGCTGTTGTGCCAGACAGACTTCAACTTCAAAAACGAGATGCTTGAATTCAATCAGTTTATTTTTTCTGACTGTCCATAATTTTCCCCTGCTCATTAAAACATTCTCTTTAGTATCTGAAAGTAAAGCAGGCTGGGCAGGAAAAGGTGAATGATTCAGTATGATGTGCCACAATTGCTGAGACATCAATTCAAAAATGTCTCCCCTATTGTTGGAGGTAGTGGTGTGTTAGTAGAGTATGAAGAACAAGATTCACACACACACACACACACAAGTTAAGTCAACACAGCAAGCTCTCTATAATATTTTTGAAGGAGGCAAAATCTTTAAAGTTTTCAGCAGTTAAAGTTCCAGCAGACCCTGGAGAAAGTCTAAATGCAGAGCTGAATTGACAGGAGAATTGACAACGGAATTTGAGGGGCTGACTCCTGAACCTCCGTCGATGCATGAAAATGGTTATAATCCCACTTCTGGTAAAATAAATATTTCCCAATCATCATCAGAGAGTACAGCAGGGGCCTTCCATCAGTGGAAAAACTTATTTTCTTAGCTTCCGCATGCTCCAAGAGAGCAATATTTTTGTCAAACAGGCAGTCTTTTCAGCATCTAGGCATGGCAATTTTGTGACTCTGCTTTGTAGCCCTGTTTTGTAAATATATTTGGTAGGATAAGAAATTAGTATATCACAAGACAGTGTTTTAAAGATTGACTTCAACTTATTAAAATAACTCACTGATCATGGGCTGTGACCATTCTGTTTACAAATAACACAATGTAATTCACTTCAACCCAATTCACTTTTCAGGACATAAAGACCTAGTAAACCATGCTAAAGGGTGTTGAATTTATCACATTAGTGATGGAGACCCATCAAAGGTTTTTGAAAAATAGTCTCCAGATAACTTTGGAAGCTTTGTAAACATGGGATTAGAATGTTAATGCAAAAGTCTAGGCAAGAGATGATGACAAGGCAGTATACAATTTTAAAAAATAAGAAAAAAGGAGAGATTCAAGAGTCAGTTTTGAGGTAGAATTAATAGAACTTGATAACTGAATAAATAAGAGACTATTAAATTTATGGTTTTATCAAATGCAATGTTAATATATGAGGCCATTTAATGCAATAGGCACTGATTAGCATACAAAACCACTTTTTCTTTTAAGTAAGAAAAATCCAGGGCAAGAGTCAAAGATCACTGGGCTGGAGGAAACCTTGAGTGTTTCTCTCTCAGATAGAACCACTGTTAAAAAAAAAAAAAAAAGATTAAATTTGTTGCCCAGAGTTCTAATAGAAGGAAATTTCACAGATTTGAAAATATTTCATGATAGGAAAAATCAGGTTAACTGAGGAACTGAAAAGACATTCATCATGTGGCCTGCTACAGTTTGTATGTTTGTCCCTTTCCAAATATCATTGAACTGTAATCCCTAGTATATTGGAGATGGGCCTTGGGGGAGGTTATTAGATCATGGGGGTGGATTTCTCATGAATAGTTTAGTGCCATCTTCTTGGTGCTGTCCTTGCAATAGTGAGTGAGTTCTCATGCGATCTGGCTGTTTAAACATGTGTGGCACATTCCACCCCCACTGCCTTGCTCCATTCTCATCATGTGATGTGCTGCCAGCTCCCCTTTGCCTTCCTCCAAGATTATAAGCTTCCTGAGGCCTCCCCAGAAGCAGATACCAGCACTATGCTTCCTGTACAGCCTACAGAACCATGGGACAATTAAACCGCTTTGCTTATAAGTTACCCAGTCTCAGGAATGTCTTTATAGCAATGCAATAACAGCCTAACACAGAAAATTGGTACTTGGGAATGGGGCATTATTATAAAGATACCTAAAAATGTGGAAGCAACTTTGGAACTGGGTAGCAAGCAGAGGTTGGAAGAGTTTGAAGGACTCAGAAGAAGACAGGAAGATGAGGGAATGATTGCAACTTCCTTTTTTTTTTTTTTTTTTTTTTTGAGATGGAGTCTTGCTTTGTCGCCCAGGCTGGAGTGCAGTGGCGGGATCTCAGCTCACTGCAAGCTCTGCCTCCCAAGTTCACACCATTCTCCTGCCTCAGCCTCCCGAGTAGCTGGGACTACAGGCGCCCACCACGGCGCCTGCCACTATGCCCTGCTAATTTTTTCATATTTTTAGTAGAGACGGGGTTTCACTTTGCTAGCCAGGATGGTCTTGATCTCCTGGCCTCGTGATCCACCTGCCTCGGCCTCCCAAAGTGTGCAACTTCTTATAGACAAGAATAGCTGTGACCAAAATGCTTATAGTGACATGGACAGTGAAGTCCAGGCTGATGATGAAGTCTCAGATGAAAACGGGGAACTTATTGGAAACTGGGGCAAAGGTCACACATGTTATGCCTTAGCAAAGAGTTGGCTGCATTCTTTCTGTTCATGATCTAAGGATTTGCGGAAGTTTGAATTTGAGAGTGATGATTTAGGGTATCTGGTGGAAGAAATTTCTAAGCAGCAAAGCATTCAATATTTTGCCTGGCTGCTTTTAACAGACTATGCTCAATGTAGGAGCAAAGAAATGATCTAAACTTGGTATTTATATTTAAACAGGAATCAGAGCATAAAGGTTTGGAAAATTGCAGCCTGGCCATGTGGCAGAGAAAGAAGAGGCTTTTTCAGGAGAGGAGTTCAATCAGGCTATCAAGAAACCACTTGCTAGAAATACTGGCATAAATAAAATGGAGCCAAGTGCTAATAAGTGAGACATTGGGAAAAAGGTCTCAAAGGCATTCCAGATATCTAAGAGACAGCCCCTCCCATCACAAGCCCTGAGGCCTAGGAGGATTGAATGGCTTCGTGGGCCAGGCCCAGAGCCCTGCTGCCCTACGCAGCCTCAGGATACTGCTCTCCACATCCTGACCACTCTGTCCCCAACATTGGCTCAAAGAGCCCCATGTACTGCTTGGGCCATCACTTTGGAGAGTGCAAGCTACTGTAGCCTTGGCAGTTTCCATGTAGTGTTAAGCCTGTGGGTGCACAGAGTGCAAGAGTAAATGAGGCTTGGCACCCTCTGCCTAGGTTTCAGAGGAATTATAAAAAAGCCTGTGTGCCCAGGCAGAAGGCTGCTGCAGGGGCGGAGCCTTCACAGAGAACCTCTACTAGAACAGTGCCAAGAGGAAATGTGGGGTTGGAGACCCCATACAGAGTCTCCATTGGGACACTGTCTAGTGGAGCTGTGGGAAGGGGACCACCATCCTTCAGACTCCAGAATGACAGATCCACTGGCATCTTGCACCCTGTGCCTGGAAAAGCTGTAGGCACTCAACAACCTGTGAGAGCAGCCTCAGAGGCTGCACCCTGCAAAGCCACAGGAGTAGAGCTGCCCAAGGCCTTGGGAGCCCACCACTTGCACCAGTGTGCCCTGGATGTGGGAAATGTAGTCAAAAGAGATTATTTTGGAGCTTTAAGATTTAATGACTGCCCTGCTAGGTTTCAAACTTGCATGGGGCCTGTAGCCCCTTTTTTAGACAATTTATCCCTTTAGGAATGAGAATGTTTACCCAATACCTATACCCCCATTGGATCTTGGAAGTAAATAATTTAATTTTTATTTTACAGGCTCATAGGTGAATGGGACTTGCCTCATCTCAAATGAGACTTTGGAGTTTTGAGTTAATGCTGGAATGAGTTAAGACTTTGGGGGACTATTGAGAAGGCATGATTGTATTTTGAAATGTAAGAAGGACATGAGATTTGGAAGGGACCATGGGCAGAATAACATAGTTTGTATATTTGTCCCCACCCAAATCTCATGTTGAATTACAATACCCAGTATTGGAGGTGGGGCCTGGTAGGAAGTGATTGGATCATGGGGGAAGTTTTCTCATGAAGAGTTTAGTGTCATCCCTTTGGTGCTGTCCTTGAGACAGTGAGTGAGTACCTCATGAGATCTGGCTGCTTAAATGTATGTGGCACATCCTCCTTCTCTCTTGCTCCATTCTTGCCATGTTGTATACCTGCTCCCCCTTTGTGTTCTGCCATGATTGTAAGCTTCTTAAGGCCCCACCAGAAGCAGGTGCTGCTATGCTTCCAGTACAGCCTACAGAACCAGGAGCCAATTAAACCTCTTTACTTATAAATTAACCAGTCTCAGGTATTTATTTACAGCAATGCAAGAATGGCCTCACACATGCCTGAGGGCCGTATTTCTTTCCAAGAAAGAGGACAAGCATTTCATGAGCCTCTTCAGAATCTCTGATCTGGCAGTTCAGTTTGGTTAAATACACTAATGCATTGAGCACTAGCCATGTATTAGGTGCTGGGGAATACAAAAATAAGTAAAATTAGTCCTCTTATTCTCACAGAACTTGTATTCCAAATGCATCATGATGTCCAGTTGGCCTTTGGGGCTATCTTCAGTAAGGATACTTCTCTGACATACTGTAAGCCAATGTAGATGGCTTTCTCTGTGTTCCAAAAGCCCTTCTGCACATCTTTCACTGCATTTGCCACATTGACTCATGACTACCTGTTTATGTGTTCATCTTCTCCAAAGGACCATGAAGCCCTAGGGTATGGGGGCCATGTTTTAGCCATCTTTGTATTTCCAGAACCTTGGACAGTGCTTGGTATATATTGGGAGCTCAATAAATGAACAGAACTTGTCTTTAGGTGAGTCCATTTCTTTTTATTCTGGAGTTAGGAGGGACAAGAACAGATCTTAGTAACCCTGCAGAAATTTGATAATCACTATCACCCCCCTCAGACTTCTCTTATTGAAGTTTGGGGATACTGGAAACTTTGACAATTTGTTCTGCTTATTCTCCCAATGATTTAAACATATTGATAGCTCTTCTCTTCAGACTGGTGTAGAGCAAACCATTATGGGACTTGGAATCTGAAGATATTAATGAATTATAAGCTTCACTATTTACTATTTGATAATGAGGGGAACACTCAGTTTTGCCATTTGGGAATAGCAGGGGAGGATAAAAATGCTTTTTTCATAGGATTATTCTGTGGATCAAATTAAGCAACACATGTTGTAAACTACAAGAGGATACTGTTACAGAGCATAGTGATTTACTTGGAATATCCACCAAGAAAAATACACAGTTGTTTTCATTAACTTTTTAAAAATATTTTTAATTTGATACATATGTAGACTTGGAAAAACAGTTGGGGCTTACAATTCTGAAATAGGTAAAATAATATTTAATACTTCCAAATATTTTAAGAAAGACGCTACCACCGAATGACTAAAAGTTTCATAAGTTTTCAGGATTTATATTAGAGACATTTAAGTGCTTAAATTTGGTTCCCTTTTGGGCAGAGAGAGTTTTCATAGCGCAGTTGACAAAGAATTACTTTGAGTGGGAATGAGAATCTTAATCTTGTTTTGAGAACATCAATTGTCTAATTATTATGTGGCTCTTTATGTTCTTTTTCAATAACTGTGGCAAAAAGAATTTCATAGTCAACATCTTCTGCAAATATGCTTTTGTGGTGAAGAGAACAAATACATTTTGCTAAGGAAAATAACCAGATTTAGAGAATTAGACTGACTTGTTGACTCACTGGCTGAATTAAATAATTCCCCCTCAGACACTTGGCAGAGTAAAGAATCAAGTCATTTAATTTTATGGCTGACTCTATTTGTTTTTACCCAGTTCATTTTCTCTTAGGTCCTGAAACACCAGTTAAAAGTGTCTTGCTACCTGATGGCAGTAACAAATGATAAACTTCTAAACTTTTAACTTCATAAACATAGAAGTTAGGATTCTGTCTGTTTACAGCTTGTATTCTTTTTTTTTCTTTATTTCTTCTAAAACAAAAATGGGATACATGTGCAGAACGTGCAGGTTTGTTACATAGATACACGTGTGCCATGGTGGTTTGCTGCACCTATTGACCCATCCTCTAAGTTCCCTCCCCTCACCTCCCACCCCTCAACAGGCCCTGGTGTGTGTTGTTCCCCTCTCTGTGTCCATGTGTTTTCAATGTTCTTATGAGTGAGAACATGCGGTGTTTGGTTTTCTGTCACAGCTTGTATTCTAAATGAATACTTTCATTACTGTCTTCCCTAAGGTGATGAATGACTCAATTTTTAAAAACTACACACCTATAGTAGACTACACTCTACTGAAGGGAAAGTAATAGAAAAGACAGACAATACCGTAAGTGTGCTCAAATTGTTACTTTATTTGCAGCAACATCTAGAAATGTCACAACATAATCAAATATTTAGTTATAATTAATTAATTTCTCAATAAAGTATTTGCCTTCACTTAGTAAACATTCATAGTGTACCAGTTATAGTCCAGGCAAGGTGCTAGGTGCTAGTTAGCAAAAGAAGACATTTCCCTTGCTCTTGTGGAAATTCCAGTTTAAATAAGGAAACAGAAACTAGTCAATTGACCACAATAATGAATACATCATTACAAATGGAGAAAAGTGTTGTAAAAGAAAGGGTTTTGGGCCTCTTAGGATTACTAAGAAATTACTAAGAAATCTGCGAGGTCTGGGAGAACGGGGAGGGTAGGCTTTCTTGGGGAGGCAGCATGTGGCCTAAGAGTTGAATGAAGGGTAGCTCATTAGTTGAAGGAGGACTACAACCCAGACCAAGGGGACCGTATGTGCAAAGGCCCTGTTGATATAAGAAGCAGGATTTGTTCTAGAAGCTTAAAGAATCCCAGTTTGGTTGAGGCACAGAAAGTAAGACCTTGGGAAGGACACTGATGACAGATGATACTGAAGTGCTAGGCAGGGACAAATAATGCAGCATCCTATTGGCCATGTCAAAGATATTGCTCTTTAATGTCTTGAGGAAAGTCATTTATTTAAATAATCAGCATATACTTAGCATGCTTACTATTGCTAGGTGCTATTCTAGTGCTGGGGATAGAGAAATGAATGAAAATACACATGATATCACTTGTGTCCATTCTGACTGAAAGATGGATTGGAGGAGGGTCAGCATTGATCTCTGGAGACTAGTTTGTGAGCTTTTGCAGCAGTTCACTCAAAACATACTGATGGTTTGGTCTAGGAAAATGGTGGTGCTGGGGAAATGAAAAGAAGTGGACAGGGTTGTGAAATGTTAAGAAGTAAAATCAACAGGACTTGGTGATAGATAAGAAACTGGCATGTAAAAAGGGAGGCATCATCTATACCTCTGTTTTTTCTTGAGACACTGTTGATAAAGTTGACATTCATTAAAATGTGGAATTCTAAAACAGGGATAAGTGGCATTTATTTTTCTTTTATTGGAAGATAGTGAGAAGTGACCATAAGTTTAATTTTATAAATTCAGTCTTGGACATGTTGACCTTGAGGTGATATTGAAGTGAAAATATTGAGTAAATAGTTAGACATACAACTATGAGACTCAAAGAAGAGGTCTTGACTAGAGAAATTTGTATGTTATCAGATTAGTGATGGGACTTGAAATCACCAGATTATAAATTTTATGACAGGAGGGTCTATGTCTACTTTTTCTCACAATTAGAATCTTTAGAATAGTGTACATGACACAAAGTGCTTGGTAAGTATTTGTTAAATGAGGAATACTCAATGGTTGAACCCAGAATCCCTTTTAATTTTCTTACATAAACTTATGAAATTGCTGCCATCTGGGTTGCTCTAGTAATATTGTGTTTTATTGCTGTCATCTGGGTTGCTCTAGTAATGATGTGTTTTGCCTCTCCTGTGCCATAAATGGTGATCAGAGCATCAACATAATTCATTTAGGGTAGTACAAAAAATAAATGTGATGGGGCGTGAATATGATTTGACCTTGACCAATATGGGTTTCTTCTTTTATAGGGTAGATTTCCAATCATGTATATTTTACTAGACAATAATATTGGGCACTGAAAGTCACAGGAAGAAAAACAATGAAGTATGAGAAGAATAAGAAAAATAGGAGGAGGGAAAGGAGAAGGAAATAATAATTCAAAGCCTTCACAGAACAGAGGCCTCTGAAAAACAACCCAAGAATTTTTGTTCCTAGTTTGCTATATTTGGCATAAATCCCTTATGTCTGACTCTAAGATCAGGTGGATGTGTGAAAGCCAAAAGACAGTAGTTTCTGTGTGATTCATTTTGTTTGAAGGACTTAAACTAAAAGCCTGCCACGTTCCTCAACTCCAACCCTTCATTATAGTAAATTGTTTTCTGCCCCTCAGTGAACAACAAAGATGAAAAATCTGGAAGACATGGAGGCACCATTGAGGTGACTATAGTTAATGACGATATATTGTATTCTTGAAAAATAGTGAGTGAATGTTAAGTATTATCACCAAAAAAAAAATAACAACTATGTAAGGTAATTATGGTAATTAGCTAGATTTCACCATTCCACAATGTATATATACTTCAAAACATCATGTTATACAGGATAAATACATATAATGTTATCTGTCATTTCAAAAAAAATAGATTTTTTAAAAAGACTCTAAATATGAAGTTTTAGGAATACATTAATCAACTTATTTCATTCATGTTCCCCTTTATATGTATGCACGTGTGTGATATATGATTAAAATTTGTATTTATATAAGTCTACAGAAGCTATTTCAAACAGTACCAATAGAAATTCCAGGTGATAAGAAAGATTTATGCCATAGTTTAAATGGCAGCATTTTACCATTACATAAAATTATGGCATATCTTACAATCAACTGCATCATAGATTCAATGAAATACAATATGATAACCTACACAAAGCACCAAACCAGTGGCTATGACAACAAGTAGACGTTATGGCTCTTTACAATGCTACCGGCAAATCTGAAGATAAACCCAATTTAACAAAAATGAGATGCAACTCAGAACAGATATGTTTGCCATTAATTCAAAGTTGATTCTTATAAAATGAAATAAAATTCTTCAAGAAAATTGGAGTCAATAAGGTTTAGCATGAGAGATGTTCATAGAATATTACACTATGATTATGATTATTATTATTGCTGGTATGTTCCTAGTAACAATAGAGCCTTGGAGAGATTTTTACCCAGTGTTATATAAGAACACTTGTTACTTGTTGACCAAAAAACAATATGCTTCTATCTTTTGAAATATTTAATTGATTCACATGAATTAGCTTTGAAACTAGTTTATTTTCTCTTGCTGCTTTTAGGATCTTATTTTCTCTTGCTGCTTTTAGGATCCCTTCTTTATCTTTGACCTTTGGGAGTTTATCACATGCCTTGAGGTAGTCATATTTGGGTTATACCTGCTTGCTGGACTATAACCTTCTTGTACTCGGATATTAATATCTTTATCTTGGTTTAGGAAGTTCTCTGTTATCTCTTTGAATAAATTTTCTACCCCTATCTCTTTCTCTGCCTCTTCTTTAAGGCCAATACATCTCAGATTTGCCCTTTTGAGACTACTTTCTAGATCCTGTAGGCATGCTTCGTTTTTTATTCTTTTTTCTTTGTTAGCCTCTGTATTTTCAAATAGCCTGTCTTCAAGTTCACTAATTCTTTCTTCTGCTTGATCAATTCTGTTATTAAGAGACTGATGCATTCTTTGGTGTATCAGTTTGTTTTCAACTCCAGAATGTCTGCTTAGTTCTTTTTCATTATTTCAATCTATACGTTAAATTGATCTGATAGAATTCTGAATTCCTTCTCTTTGTTATCTTGAATTTCTTTGAGCTTCCTCAAAACTGCTATTTTGAATTCTCTGTCTGAAAAGTTACATATCTGTTTCTCCAGGATTTTTCCCTGGAGATTTATGAAGTTCATTTGGTGAGGTTATATTTTCCTGGATGGTCTGGATGTTTGTTGATGTTCATCAGTGCCTGGGCATTTATTTCAGGTATTTATTGTTAGGTATTTATTGTAGTCTTTGCAGTCTGGTCTTCTTTGTACCCGTCCTTCTTGAGAAGGTTTTCCAGGTATTCAAAAGGACTTGAGTGGTGTGATCTAAGCTGTATCTGCATTAGGGGGTAACTCAAGCCGAGTAATGCTGTGGTTCTTACAGATTCATAGAGGTATTCCCTTAGTGGTCTTGAATAAGATCCAGAAGAATTCTCTAGATTACCATGCAGAGACTCTTGTTCTCTTCCCTAACTTTCTCCCAAACAGAGTCTCTCTCCCTATGCTGTGCTGCCTGGCTTGTGGGTGGAGTGACACAAGCACCTCTGTGGCCACCACCACTGGGACTGTCTGGGTCAGACCTGTAGCCAGCATAGCACTGGGTCTCACCCAGCGACCACTGTAACCACTACCTGGCTATTGTCTATGTTTGCTCAAGACCCTAGGGCTCCACAATCAGGAGGTGACAAGGCTATCCAGGTTTGCATTCTTCTATTCAGGGTGGCAAACTCCCACAGGCCCTAAGCAGGTCCAGAGACGCTACTTGGGAGCTAGGGACTGGAATCAAAAACCTTAGAATTCTACCTGGTGTACTATTCTACTGTGGCTTAGCTGGCCCTCAAATTACAAGGCATAGTCCTTCTAACTCTTCTCTCCCTCCCCTTTCCACAGGCAGAGGAGCCTCTCTCTGTGGCCATCACCACTAAAAGGCCCACAGGCTGTACTTCTAGGCTACTACTGATGTTCACTGAATTCTCAAGGGCTCTCAGTCAGCCTGTGGTGAATTTTGCCAGGCCTGGGACTCACCTTTCAGGGCACTAGGCTCTCCTCTGGCCCAGGACAGCTCCAGAAATGCTGTCCAAGAGCCAAAGCCTGAAGTTGGGGACCCCAAGAGCCTGCTTGGTGCTCTACCCCACTATGGCCAAGCTGGTACCTAAGGTGCTAAACCTAGTTCCCTTTGTTTTTCCCTCTGCTTTTCTCAAACAAGAGGTGTCTGTCTCCATAGCCATCACAGCCAGGAATTGCTGGGTCTCACCTGAAGCCAGCATGTCTCAGAGTCTCACCCAAGACCCATGGCATACTACCTGGGTATCACTGCTGGTTATTCAGGGCCCAAAGTTTCTTTAATCGACAGGTGATGCATCCTGCCAGGACTTGTTTCTTCCCTTCAAGGCAGCAGGTTCCCTTATGGCCCAGAATGTGTCTAGTAATGTCATCCAGGAGCTAGGGCCTGAAATGGGGGCCTCACAACTCTGATCAGTACCCTATCCTGCTATGGCTGAGCGATTATCCAAGATGCAAGACAAAAGTCCTCTTTACTCTTTCCTCTTCTTTCCTCAAGTAGAAGGAAAAGGTCTCTTTTGAAGCTGTGAGCTGTGCTGCCTAGGGTTTGGAAAGGTGTAGCACAAGCAATCTCTAAGTTGTCTTGCTGGTGTTCCAGTAAGTCATGTATCTGTCCCCCACCCAGTCCACCGGCTCTGAGCTCAGCTCAGCCCTAGGACTTGCAGTCCTTGTGGCCTAGATTGCCTTTCAGAGTACTTCAGCGCACAGTGGCAAGGGTTGCTAGAACTCAGGTTCCTACCGCTGAGATGGGCTATTCCCCTCTGGCTAAGGCTCACCTAAATGCTTCCTCCATAAACGGGCATCAGCTGAGTTCAGCCCAGTTTTTGTTTTCTTCTGTGACAGGGCAGCCCTGAATTCAGTATGAAGTCTCAATCACTGCACTCTCCCTCTCCCACGTGCACAGATTTCTCCATGCCATGCAGCTGTTGTGGATAAATGGCAGAGGGGTAGTGTTGGTAATATGACTGTCATTCCTATCCTCTTCAGTGTCTCTTTCAGTGATATGAAGTTAAAAACCGGTAATGTGAGTGCTTAAGTGATTTTTGGTTCTTATGAAGGTGCTTTTTCGTGTAGCTGGTTGTTGAATGTGGTGTCCCTATTGGGGGGAATAATCAATGGGGACTTCTATTCTGCCATCTTGCTCTAACCCCTTCCAGCCTCTTTTGCCTCTTTTTCTTTACAAAAAAAAATTTACGATTTTCTTGAAAGGAGCCACATTGGTTGAGTAGAAGCTGTGCCATGACAAACACAAATCCTGCCATGGAAGCTTTAGGAAGCTGTACAGTACTGCCTGAACACACAGTGGGTCTCATTCTGACTTTAGCCTCCAGATTATCTCAATTACCCCTGGCTGAAAATGCTCATGGAAGCCTGAATGTCTGTTCTTGGCATGGAGGCCCATGCTAACAAGGCATCACTGGTCAAGAGAGCTTCCTGGCAATGTCATATAAATGATAGTACCAAGGTAATATCTCTAGAAAGGAAAACAAGTAAAAAACGCAGCTCTTAAAATATTTGCAAAGCAGTCACCAACACCCAAATGCTTCTGTTGTCTCACTTGCTTCTTTTGTCTTTCTACGGCATAATACATTGGCTCTTCTCCTTAGGGAGCTGCACCTGCACAGTGCAAGCCTATGAAGCAACCCTCGCCATTAGCTGCTTCTATTGCTGCCCTCTTGGCATGTTACTGCTCTCATTGCTCATTTTTCCTTCCCTTTCACAATATCTAATTTGCCAATTATGAAGAGCACAGTGATATCCTTGAGAAAGGGAAAACAAACCCAAGAAATCGTCCTTGAAATAGTTCCATAATATATTCAGCTTGAACCCATATTAGTTATTTCCAAGAAGAGATAGTCAAAATAAGTCCCTTGAGGGTGGTTCTAGATGTTATGTGCATTTTTTAAGAGGTATTCAAGCACAAATAAAAATTAAGTGTCATCTGGTGTCACTGTTTGGGTCTAATTTGCATGCATTCCTCAGGAAGCCCTGGGGTAGTCAGGCAGGCCCTGGGGCTCAATAAGTAGAGAAATTCCCAGGCCCCATAGGAGGGACTGTGTATAGAATTTTGGAGCTTATGGTTTAACTACACACACTGCAATCCTAGGAGTGGACAACCAATGCATGCCACATGCTTCAAATTGTGCAAAAGATAGGTAGTAAAGTGAACTGAGCTTGAGTCTCCCTTAGTGCTGTCTCTGAAGACATACATAACTAAACCCCAAAGAGGCAACTTTATGAGAAAAGAGAGAAAAATACTATTTGAAAGGTAAGCATCTTTCCAGCAGAGATGACCCATGAGGGAGATAACCAAGTGGCTCAGGTTAGTTAGTTTGTGGATATCTAGTAACCAAGAGATTTGAGTGCTGTAGGAACCAGATTATGATTGAGCACTAGCAATGTCCATGATCCCACTGACTGAGATCCGAGAGCTCAAGGTTGCTAGGTTCCATGCTTTAAAAACTGTAGTTTATCTATTGTTCCATAGACACACATGCATATTCCATCAACAGGTCTCCTGGCTAGAATATCCAACAGCTTGTAATCTTAATCTTTCTAGCCTTCCACTGGAGAAAGTGGAGCACACTTTCTCCAGACCATTCCAGTCCACTATGATCACTTCTGCCTCTGAGCTTCAACAATCCTCATATTGTACTTAAGTACTATCTTGTATTGCCATCTGTTTTTATGTACATTTCTCATCTCCCAAAAAGTTATTCCTGAAGCTCCTTGAAGTCAAAAGAGTCAGGGGTGGGTACCTCATATTATTCTCTTATGTATCCTCCTTAGTACTCAGCACAGTGCATTTGATGTAGTGGATGCTCGATAGATACAAGTTGAAGAGATGTGTAAATGAACAAGAAAAGTACTGTAAATAGTTCTACCATCTATACCCCACATTAGCACACCCAGGGCTGCCTTAAATGCTTTACTATGTATTACTATTTCTTATTTCTTGGCATGGAGAATAGTCATATCCACTTCATCAACATGGACCAAGATGGCTAATCCCTGTGGACTGTGCTATGGATAACTTGATTCCCAGGTGCCCTTCAGACAATAAAGTAGTCTTTCATTCTTCTATCCAATCCAGGTGACGTTCCGAACACATATATGCAGAGCACTGCTTGATATGCTATAAGGTATACAAGGGTGTATGAAAATATAATTCTTACTTTCAAGAAACATGCAGTATAGAGAGATAGTCACACTGGTACTTAATTTCAAATGGCCTTTTTCAGTTTCTTGTGAACAAAAATGATGATTGGTATAAATACAGAGGTTTAAGAGGAACACTGATAGGGAGGGGACCTGTTAAGGTAGGCTTGACAAAGCAGGTGTCATTGGACTCTGGACTTGGATGATGAGTCAGACTTGAGGTAAGACCAGGAATGATCCTAGACCTTCAGGCTGAATTGTTTGGTGAAGGCCAAACAAGATTTGAACCCTGAGTTGAATGAACTGAATCAGCTGAAAGAGTTTAAGACAAGCAGTTCAGACTTAGGTTACAACCTCCAGACAGGAACAAATTTGGTCTTGAAGGTTGCTATTAGGGGCAAATTTGGCAGGACATTTGCTCTGAAAATCAGAAGGCTACTTCCAATAGTGGAGATATGATAGATCACCTTTTCACAATAGAAAAGGGAAACCAGTCAAGAGACACATATTTGCTTGGCATAGTTTATTAAGTATGCCAATCGATACAACCATATGTCAATAACTATGCCCCATATAACGTATGCTCCAAAATATGTGCTTAACTGAAATGATAAGACTTACCAGGTAGTGTTATAATCACTGTGTCAGCTTCTATGAATGCATTATTTGAGTCAATGCAAACATATGGCAAGCAGTTTGCCTGGGCACCAGAAAACTTTCCTGACTGAAATAGAAAAAGATAGAAGGTCTAAAAAAATCCGTCTCACAATACACCTCCACTCCTATCATGGAGAAGAAATAGCTGTCCATTTGAATTGATAATCTTTTACCAGATAGTAATTCTGTGTCATTGTAATTCCTGTGTTGAACCCGGCTGTGAGGCATTCTAAGATCTTGGCTATAAGAAGTTTATAAATGGGGAAAGTGATTAATGGGTAGAAATAGACTGGAGTATAGACATCTAACTCTACTCTAAAGGAGGGCCTGGGTCACTTGTAAGTGGCCCAACTCCCTGGAGAACTTGGAGCTCATCCAAAAACTAAGACAATATTCCTCAAAATACCTTCCCCAGACTCCTTGAGTAGAATATTTTTTAATAAAAATCTTTGAATCTCACTCTATAAATCAGTCTGTCTGTGGGTAGAATGCTGTAATCTACATTTACAAACAAGTTCCTCAGCTGATTCCTATACACACTAAAATCTGAGAACTTCACATTTAAGAGCCATTGTGGGATAGTCAGAGCATCTAGGCCAGTGGTCCTCTAACATCAACATGCATCAGAACCTCCTGGAGGTTAAAAGCAGTTTGCTGGGCCCCAGCTCCAGAGATTCGGATTCAATAAGTCTGAATGAGAATGAGGATTTGCATTTCTTACAAGTTTCCAAGTGATAATAATACTGCTGGGCTAGGGACCATACTTTGAGAACCACTCAATAACAAAAAGACTCAAGAGTTTGCAGCAAGTGGTTCCATGTGGTCTCCTTGATTTAGAGCAAGACAGAAAGAACTTGGATGTACAGGAAGCAAGGTGAATATCCCTTTGGTGAGAAAACATTAGTAAGAGCTAGACAAGACAGGCAGGTCCCAACCATGCAAGTTGGGTCCAGGGAAGACTGCACAAATGAAGAAACCTTAGTGCATTAGGAAACCAAGGCAGGAGCTTCTCTAGACATGGCCTTTTTAGGTCAGAGTCAGAGTGTAGGGAAGAAATGGGGCCATGCCCGGCAGGGCTGTCAGATAAGGCAGGGCATAGCAATGGCTCCTTCATCTAGCCAAAGGGGAAGGCTAGTAGAAGTACAACCAAAAAAAAATGACAGAATGAAACAACAATAATAAGTTACAAGGGCAAGCTAGCGTACTCAAACATTGTGGATACCAAATGGGAGGACTTGAGCAATCAGAAAGTAGGACAGAGATGAAGCAACAGGACAATGTGCAATAGAGAAGGTGTGAGACTCAGATAGGAAGTTCAAAGACTCCAGCTACACATGATCTACAGGCATGGGTCACTGTGCATTTCCTACATTTTGCTTAAGTCTTAGTACAACATGGTTGAGTTTAGGAACTAACACAGCAAGATCGAAAAGTGAAAGCAAACAGCTCAGGAAGCACATCCTATGCCCAACAGGCTGAAAGAGAATTAAACATGAAGCCTAATTCCCTAGGTTTGCCAAGCATTGTCTTGCCAAGTGGCAGGACTGAGACTGAACATCAAAGACCATCAATGCCCACAAAACAGACTAGAAGCAGAGCGACAAGGAAGGAAAGGAATTGAGGAGGGGATTCATTTCTGCCCATCAGGAGTTAACCATTTTACGTACCCCAAGTTTTACAGTTGCACTTTATTTCTTAGATTTATCTAATTACACAAGTAATATACAAATGTGTTCTGATAAGCACTTCAAGCAATAAGAATGCATCTAGGAAAAATACTAAAAGTTCCTTTTTACCTGCTCATCCCCAATCAGGTTTGAGTATAAGTATTTAAATGCACATGTCATTGTTTATGATTTTTTTGTTGTTTCCCTAACAAAAATAGGATCATACTCTAGATACTGATCTGCCACTTGTGTTTTGTGTTTCTTTTTTGTTTACTGTTTTTGCATCTTCTGACATGACTCTACATCTTGGACACATTTCCATATTAGCACATAGAGAGTCTATCTTATTCTTCCTAATAGCTGCATGGTATTCTATAATATGGATGTGTCTTTATTTAATGTTTTTCCTTTTTTCCTATTTATTTATTTAGAGACTGTGTCTCACTCTGTCACCCAGGCTGGAATGCAGGATCTTAGCTCACTGCAGCCTTGAATTTCTAGGCTCAAGCAGTCCTCCTGCCTCCCAAGTAGCTAGGACTACAGCCAAATGTCACCATGCCTGGCTAATTTTTTAAAATTATTTTTCTTAGAGACAGGGCCTCGCTATGTTTTTCAGACTGGTCTCAGACTCCTGGGCTCAAGGCATCCTCCTGCCTGGGCCTCCCAAAGCACTGGGATTACAGGCATGAGCCACTACCCTCAGCCTAACCTTTTTTTTTATTACTGGAAATTTAGGTTCTTTCCAGTTTTTCTCTATTACAAATACATTCTATACTGATGATCTCTGAAAGCCTGAAGGAACATGTCTACAGGACGGATTGTAAAAATAGGACTGCAGAATCAAAAGGTATATGCATATGCCAGATAGTTTCTGCCTGTCACTGCAGACCCACTCGTACCCTTTAGCACCCTCTTTCTTGCCCAAGAAGACTGACCCATATGGACTATAACTATAGGCTCCCTTGCCTCTGGCTTCTGTTTGGATTTTGCTAGTGGGAGGTACAGGGAAGAGACTGGAAGAAAGGAAGAGAGTGACTCTGGGTTATTTGTTTCTCTCAATACCCTCCCTGCTATCGGAGTAGATTGGCTGTATCATTTTGTCAAAGGCCACAGCTCCTGGCAAGCTGCCCCTTCCATACAGTTCCAAGTTCTGCTAACCACTCCTTACTCTCACCCCTCAGACCTAGGGTGGTAATGGTTTCCTGCTCTGGCCAACCATCCCTTGTTGGCTTCCCTAAGCCCTTTATCGCATGCCCTCAATTACCCAGTTTGAAAGTGCCATCTGTTTCATGCCAGGACCTTGACTGATACCATGCATTTTGAATTTTGATGCACGTTCCTAAATTGCCTACTAAAAGGCTGTAGCCATTTGCCCTCCTACTAACAGTGTGTGAGTGCCCAGTTAACCCACTTCGTGCAGACTGCTAGGGGGAGTACTGGATAAGCAAGAGCTTAAATGCTTTGAAATTCAATGATGTACACAATGATGGCCAATTCTTCACGATGGATAAAAGGTCAGAGCTGCTTAAGATTCCCCTCTCCCTGTGCTATTAAAGAATAATTCTCGTGCTGACCAAAGACCTTCAGAAAAGTTCTCTGACTTTTGCTCTCAATCAAACGTCCCTTTTTTAAACCTCAGTGCACCATTTCCATGACTATTGGCAGGCTCAGCCCACATGCATTGAAGCAGAACTATTACTGAGCCAAAAGGAACATTTCTCTTGGTATCAGATGCCAGTTTCATGGGTTGGCTTAATCACAAATTCCACAGGAATCTCAAGAAAGGCTCTGAATAAGCAACATAACTAGCCATGCCTGTTTTAGGGAGTATTCCTCAGAGAATCCTGGAAATAGGACAAACTGCAATGGACTCACAAAGTGTTGAGTGTCAAAACTGTTTCTGGGGGCTGGGTGTGGTGGCTCACGCCTGTAATCCTAGCACTTTGGGAGGCCAAGGTGGACAGATCACCTGAGCTCAGGAGTTCGAGACCAGCCTGGGCAACATGGGGAAACCCCATCTCTACTAAAAAATACAAAAAATTAGCCAGGCATGGTGGTGCACACCTGCAATACCAGCTACTTGGGAGGCTGAGGCAGGAGAATCACTTGAACCTGGGAGGCGAAATTTGCAGTAAGCCAAGATCCCGACACTGCACTCCAGCCCGGGTGACACAGCGAGACTCTGTCTCAAAAAAAAAAAAAAAAAAAAAAAAAATCAACAAGTCTTTGTAGCTGATGATTAGACTATAGATGCTAAAACAAAATTCAGGAGAAAACATTCTCCAAGAATTTATTGGGGCTGCTGAAGGTGTTTTTCTCAGCCATCGTAGAGGAAGAAATGGCACTGAGAAAGCTTCTAAGGGTCTCTGTGCATTAAGCCATTTCATCTGGCAGCTTTATGGTTGAGATTCTTCCCTTATATTCCTCATTAAGGCAGAATTCTCTCTTGTTGCTACTTAACTGGAGTCCGATGTCCAGAATCCCCTCATCTTCCACTGCCTGTTCAGCTTGCAGAATTCTGATTTTTCTTCATTATATCCTCATTGTCAGAACATGATCATCTTTTCTCCAGTCTATTACAATTGTCCAATATCTATTCATACGCATATGTTAATATCACATGAAGATTTTTTTTAAACCAGCCTTACTAGAATAAAAGAATCTCTTTTAAAAAGATTCTTAATCGGGGCATTGCCTTATACACTGTTTCCTGAATGTAAAAATCTATGGGAGGATGGCACTGTCTGGTCTGTTGTTTCCAGCAGAAAAATATTGTCACTTAGCTGTTGAAATAACTGCTTCAGCTTTACACCTCCTTTGTGGTAGGAACAGTGATGGATCAGGCAGCAAGGTTTGTTTACTGAAGGTAAAATGGCAGATTTTATCACAATAATGCAATGGTTTGAGTTTCATTTATAAAGATGACACTGTTGACCTACCGCAAGTAGAAGAAACACATGTGCCTTGAATTATTTTTATGTTTTGTGTTTTTTTGTTTTGTTTTTTACCAAATTGGGCTGAGGCATCCACAGCCTCCTGTTCATACTTCCTTATGGTCAAAAGCCAGCATGGTGGATAACAGGGGCCACAGAGGCTAGAAGAAAAATTCCACTTGGTTTAGATCTTAAGGCTAACAACTGCCACCCTGTACTGCTATCCTCATACTGATTACAACATTTTTTGAGCTCCAGCAATGTGCTTGCCACAATGCTATGAACTTTATGAGCATTGCCCCTTTAATCTTCACACAACTCTAAGAGGTCAGTACTATCATTATTCACATTTTACTGAGGCACAATAAACAGATTAGTGATTTGCCCAAGGTCACACAGCTTAGAGATGGCAGAGTTCAGATTTCAATCCAAATGTCCTAAGTCAAACTCACCAGTAGCAGAGCCTGAGATAAAATTCAGGTGCAAGTTATTCATTAAGCATATGATACCAGAAGAAACCGACAAAGGAAGTGGGGGACGGAATATTTATCACTTTTCTCATTGCTACACTAAAAAGTACCTCAAAACCTAGTGACTTAAAATAACAACAAATAGTTATCTTCTCATATTTTTCTGTGGGTCAGAAATCTGGAGTAGCTTAGCTGGGTGGTTCTGGCTTAGGGTCTCTTATGAGGTTGTAGTCACATTGTCAGCTGGGGCTGCAGTCATCTGAAGGATTGACTGAGGCTGGAGGATCCACTTCCAAGATGGCTCCCTCATGTAAATGGCAAACTTGTACTGGCTATTGGAGAGAGGGCTCAGTTCCTTGCCACATGGACCTCTTCATAGGACTACTTGAGTGTCTGCTTCACAAGGCAAATGGCTTCCCCCAGGGAGGACAGACCAAGACAGAGCAAGGTAGAAGCCACAATGAATTTTATGATCTAGCCTTGGAAGTCACACATATCATTTTCACAATATCCTATTGGTCACCCAGGTAAGCCCTATTTATTGTGGAAGGGGACTCTACAAAGGCATGAAAACCAGAAAACAAGGGTCGTCGGAGGTCATTTTGGAGACTGGCTACCACATATGCCAAGAAGGGGTAGAAGCCAAACAAGAGTAAGATTTCACGCAAAGTCCCTGCCTCACCCTGATCCTACTGTGAACTCTGAAGTGTTAGTTGCATCTCAAAGTTTGTCCCACTCCAAGAAAAAAAGATCCAGGCTTTTGTGGTCCTACAACAGTAAGATATAGGCATGGCCTGTGAACTTCCAGGCTCTGGCTGTCTATGCAAAGGAAACAGCTCCAATAACCGAAAAGATAGTACCAGAAAGGTCACAGATGTTATTAATAGCTACTGATAGCACACAGAAGCTGGGAGCTGGGCTCAGAGATTCGGTAAATGGAACAGAGGAAATCTAGGTGAGGCCCTAACACCTTCCTTCTACTTTTGGTTATATCCTACTCTAGAATCCCCATTCTTAAATACTACCTTGCAACATTTGGCTTTTGACTTTGTTAAGATCTTCTGCTTTAAAACTGTGACCAAGAAATGCACACACTTCTCTAGAGAGAAATGTGACTTTCTTGAAGCCCTTTTTGATAGTCATTATGCTCTCCATCTTGCTTATCTAGGGTTTTAAATAATATACTTAAATATATATTATATATTACATATTTATATATAAATACATAGTATATATTTAATATTTAATACACATTTATTATACCTTAATAAATATTTATATATTAATAATACATACTAATTATATATTTACATTTAAATATTATATATACATTATATATAATTTTACAGTCTCAATGAAATAGTTCAATAGACAAAATTCACTTTTGTCAAGATTTGTTGGTGTTTTTCTGTCCTTTGGACTCCTCATCCTGACTTCTCACCAATTATTTGTTGTATTCACTTCTAGTTCTGTGCCAACTTCTAACTACTAAACCCAACCTATTACTTTCCAGGGCAAATAATGTTCTACTGTATAACTCCTTCCGAGGACTTTCAAATTAGAAACTCTTGAATGTGTGTGTGTGTGTGTGTGTATATATGTATGTATATATATGTGTGTGTGTGTATATATATGTGTATGTCTATGTGTATATACTGCATGTGTATATATATGTGTGTGTATATATATATATAAATATATACTGAAACTATTCTAAAAATTAGTCAGACTCTCATATCTGTCGGTGTTGGAGAGAAATTCAGTCCTAACCAGTCCAAGCTTGAGTGCACCAAAATTGACAAAAGCTTCCTAAGATTTTAGTGTATACACACACACACACATACACACACACGCACCCCAAGGAAGCCAGGAAATGAGGCTAAGCAATCCAATGGCCAATAGGATAAATAATTTAAGGAATCCAGCATTCTCATCCTCAAACCTCATAGAGCCAAACATAGAGTACTCCAAAATTAGACTTTTTAAAAATTTACTTCTTTTTGCATTTTCTTCCTCGGTGTTGGTGGAAGGAACATCAAGAGCAATCCTATAATGATGTGGCTTTTTTGAAGGGAATTAGATTAATTAAAAGCAAGTCAATCTTTCATCTACATAGTTCAAAAAGTGAGTTTTTTGGCCAATAAACTATGAAAAATGTCCAACATCACTAATCATCAGAGAGGTGCAAATCAAAACCACAATGAGATACCACATACCAGTTAGAATGGGTGATTATTAAAAAGTCAGAAAATAACGGATGCTGGGAAAGTTGCAGAGAAAAGGGAACACTTATACACTGTTGGTAGGAATGCAAATTAGTTCATCCACTGTGGAAAGCAGTTTGAAGATTCCTCAAAGAACTAAAAATAGAATTACCATTGGATCCAGCAATCCCATCCCATCAATCTACCAAAAAGACATGCCCTTGTATGTTTATCAAAACACCATTCACAATAACAAAGACATGGAATCAACCCAGGTGCCCATCAATGGTGAATTGCATAAAGAAAGTGTGGTACATATACACCATGAAATACTACATAGTCATAAAAAAGAATGAAAGCATGTCCTTTGCAGTGACATGGATACAGCTGGAGATCATTATCCTAAGCAAATTAACACAGAAACAGAAAACCAAATACCACGTCTTCTCACTTACAAGTAGGAGCTAAATATTGGGTACACATGGACACAAAGATGAAAATAATAAACACTGGGGGTTCCGATAAACACTGGGGCTTCCAAAAGCGAGGAGGAAGGGAGGGTAACAACGGTTGGAAAACTACCTATCAGGTGCTCTCTTCACTACATTGGCAGCGGGATCATTAGAAGCCCAAACCTCAGCATCACACAATATACCCATATAACAAACCTGCACGTGTACCCTCTGAATTTAAAAAAAAAAAAAAAGGAATTAAAAACTACTGACTTTTGAGACTTTGGTGTATACTTTTCTTCTGCTTACTTCAACAGTTGAGCTTTAATTCTCTTGTAAGCCACAACACTTTGTTATATTTGTTAAACTATTTTAATATAGTGTGGGGCATGCCTACAGCACTCTCACAATAATACTGCCAAGTTGTCTCTAGATTTACTCTGAAATCAATTGAATTCAAATTGAAACAGTAATTAATGCTAAAGTTCCTTCCTCTGTTTTCAGCAAGCTGTTGTCTGTTTCCATGGAAACAGGCTGTCACTGCACCCTGCAGTAAAAACGTCAGAGATAGCTTATCAATTTTGGTGAGCTCAAGCTGGTATCTGCTGTGACTAAATTTCTCTAACATCAACAGATATGAAAGTCCAACTAATTTCTGCCATTAGAGGTGTTTTTTCACAACCAAAACCAAGGACTAGTTATCTGAGGAAAAGAGTATTACCTAATGATTGCTGACCCAAACTTTTAGCTGCAGCATCTATCTATAGGTAATTGCCTAGTGCCTCTTTTCATAATTTTGTTTCAAGTTGATTTGTGTTTTAGAAGTTACCTATTTGAACTTCCATCAGTCAGGGGGACAGAATGCTTCCAGAATTCTTTTATAATTTAAAAAGTGTTATCAAATCTGCAGTAATCTAATGTCTGTAATATGCTTTATTTCTTATATTTGTCATTTAAGTAAGCAGGCCCATTTAATTCAATAAATGTTTTCTGAGGGATCTAAGTTTTAGGCCAGGAATTTTCAAACCGTGTAAGAATTCCCTGGTGATTTTATTTAAGAAGTAGAATTATAGGCCTTATCCCTTAGAGATTCTGCTTTCAGTGTATCTGGGGTGGGGCCCAGCACACTAAATTCCCCATCTCCCCATCTGCAGATGATTTGAAAACCACTTCCCTAGGCTCTTTTTCTAGGAGCTTTGGATGCAAAAATAAAGAAGTTAATCTGTGCCCTTCAAGTCTAGCACATGGGGAAAACATACCAAAAATATATTACAACACATAGTCTTAAAATGCCCAGTAATCCAGGGACACCCAGAACCCCTATATTAAAAGGGGACCCCATGGTTCCTTCTATCTTTCAGCTCAAAATTGCATCACAAGTTTGTTAGTATATGAGGCTTCCAATTAATATGAACAAGGGGAATAGTTGAGACATATGTTCCTGGGGACTAGGAGTAATCATTAGCCTCAGGCAAAGTGAGAAGAGGAAGGAAATTTTAAAAGAAAGGGAGGAAAAGACAAATAGACCCTCCACTCAAAGGAGGGACAGAGCAATTAACAAGTAAGACAGATAGATAAAGAACAAAGAAGAAAAACCATAGATACATACAAGAGGAAATGCTCTGGGGTGAAGACATCTGGGTGCATCAGTGGTGAGAGAATCTACTTCTCTCTACCTCTAGATCTTGGGCTTTCTTAACTGTTGGTGTATTAAGTCAAGATCCTTAAAAGTGGACCATAAAGTCAGAAGTCATAGGCAAGCAATTTATTAAGGATATTTTTCCCAGGAAAAAACACTAAGGGAGTGGAAGAAATAGGTTGGGAAAGGGGAAGAAACCAAGCAAGGGTACAATTACAAGCAAAGTCCTATAGAGGGTAGCTTCTGCCTTATCCTGCAAGGAAACTAACTCTATAGTCTGAGTTATGCCTCAGAGTCACTGCTGCCAAAAGTAAGTGAGCTGAGCTTTTATACTCCCATACTCATTAGTCATTGATTGAGGGCAGCCATGGGCTAACATGTACATGCAAGCACTCCCAGCTCCCAGACATACAGGCAGAGCCTCCAGTAGCCCAAGGGCAAGCCTCCAAAGAAGAATGTCAGGTGTTAGGTTTTCAAAGCTAAAGCATACCAAGGCCAAAAGAGGGGGATCTAAAAAGGATAAAAGGGATCTGAGAAGATTTTAGCACCAACAATGTCTGCCACAGTGATCTAAATGCTGAAAGCATACTGTAATCAACACAGCAAATTCTAATGAGCTGGATTCTGAAACTTGAGGATTACTCAACATATCAGGACTCCATCATTTGTGGGGAGGGGAGATTCACTACAAGTGGAAGAAAATACCAAATACAGCATATCTTACAGTGTTATGGGTGTAGCGATGAACCACGTGCAGACAAACCAAAAAGGAGAAAATTATCAACTTTGGTTGGGGGTAGAATGGGCTGTGGGTGACCAACGGTGGCATTCTGCAAGAGGTATTGTCTAAGTTGGGATTTTAAGAATGAACAGTGAACCTCTCGACACAATGTGGAAGCAAGCCCATATTGTAAGGCATTGCATCTACTCCAATATATTGCATGATTGACAAACTATAACAACCAAAAACAGTCATAAGCAGGCTTGCAAACCAAATACATATTAGATCTGAAATGGAACAGAAACACACAATGGTGAAGTACTGAGGCCATGGGCCTGGTAGGCTTGCTGGGCTCTGAGACTACAGCAGCCTTTGGTGGCTGGCAGTTTACCTTCTATAGGGTAAAGGGACTAAAAACACCTCATATAAAGTGAGGAAACAGAGCCTGGCCTATCAACTGAAGCAACAGGCTGGGATATACCTCCCCAACTCCTAGAAAGAGGCTGAAAAACACAGCTGTGCCTGTAGTTAATGACAGACAGCTTCAGGCTAGCAAAGAGAGAAGAGGCAGATGTAGGAACTAGGCCAAGCTGACAGTTAGCATAGAGAATGTATTTGCCACATCACCAACATCACCAGGGCAGAAAGCACTGAGCTGATTCTGCACTGGGGGTCTGGGACCCAAGTGGAAGGGAGGAGTGAGCAGATAGGAAAATATACAGAGACAAAGTGTTTAATTACAAAGCAGAATGAACCAAGATTAAGTAGATATAGAAAAGAGAAATACAGAGAAGAGTCTGTGGATATAATGGACATTACTGATGATAGGCTATGAGCTCCAAGACCTATTGGAAGGGATTTGGTGATTGGGAAGCAGTGAGATCTTTGGTGAGTTTGAGGCTGTACTGAGAACTATAGAGAGAACAGAATAACTTTAAAGTTGAAGGAAGAGAAGAAGCCTAAAATCAAAAGTGCTTTCCAAGAAACATGTTGAATAAATAAATATAAATCCTTACTCAAGTACATAATAAATGTGGTGAATAAAAATATGGAAGAAAAAATGCTATAAAAGAGTTATCATGCAAAAAGGGAAGATTCCCTACTAAAGAATAATAATTAGACTGTCAGCAGAACTCATATCAGCAATAAATGCTAGAAATCAATGTAAGATCATATCTTTGTGGTGCTAAAAATAAACTATCAACCTATAATTTTATACCCAGATTAAGTATTATTTATTAGTTAAGGTAGATGGAGAGAATAACAAAATTTTCAGATATACAAATATTAAGAAGGTTTACCACTCATAGATCCTTACTAAAAGAGATATGATAGGATGTTCTTTAGGAAGAAAAAATAAATACTGGAGGAAAGAGTAGGTTAAAAAATAACAAGAAACATAAAGTATAATTCATTATTTTTTGTAAAAAATATTTTTCTTACAAATGGTAAAACTAAATCTCTAGCCATCAATAATAAGATGGGTGCTATTTTACGGATAGTAAAAGCATGATAAAGTCTTTAGTAAGTTAGGGAAAAGACCAAAATTAGGAAATGATTCTGTACAGTATTAAAAAAAGACATAAATATATATGTCAAAGTGTTAAGGATAACTAGTGAAAAAAAATTAAAAGCATCTACTGTCAAAATAAGCAAATAATAGAAATATAGAGAAAAATGTATCAATCCACGTACTAACTTCCTTTTTATGCAAAAAGATAGTGAATACTAAAAAAAACCTCCATCTATATACTTCATATAAAAAAGACTTCTCAAACAAAACCATAGAGAAAGTTTTAAAATAAAAAGATGGGAAAACTATACCAGGAAGACATTAAACAAAAGAAAACTGGTATAGTCACATTAACATTAAACAAAACAGATTTAAGTGAAAAGCATTATTAAGGATAAGTAGGAATGTTACATTAAAACAAAGAGTCAGTGTAAAAAAATATAACCATCAGTATTATAAATCATAAATTTAAGTGCACCAAATAATATAGCCTCAAAACACATAAAGCAAGATGTGTTACAAGGAAAAATTGTTAAGCCCAGTATTAGATGAATATTAAACATAATTCTATCATAAATTGATAGTCAAGCAACTAAAGTAAGAGCATAGGTTTGAGACTTGAAAAACAGTTTGTAAGTAAGTATATATATATGTATATGTATACATATATATGTACATGTATATATACAGAAAGAGAATGGCATGAACCCAACAGAGACCATAGTTTAAGTACACTTGAAACAATTACAAAAATTGACCAAACACTGTGTCACAAAAATAATCTCAAAAAGTATGAGTAATTGATATGTTATATATCATATTTTATGACCACAATGCAATTAAATTAAAAAAAAAACTTAAAAATCAAAAGTAGTTCTATTTCTTTGCATAGCTTCACAGTTCGTCCTAAAATAGTCGGTTGGCTCTACCTCGAGTCTTTTGGGGATTATTCTCCTCAAAGTTAGACGCAATTCCCACCAAAGCTTAAAACATTTTAGGATGCTAACACAGATAATTACCTTGTAAAGTTATGGGCAGTATATTATTACTTTTGCACACTGACAGTCAGTCTGATTGCCAGAAAGATTTGATTGTTTGAGGTTATTGCTAGAAAAAAAGGTTATATTTTATTATTGTCCCAGTTAAATCAGTAGGAAGACTGAAGCAAATAGAAGTATTCTGCCTGCAGCCACTAAGAATTCTAATAAACAAAACCTAATTCACTTAATTTCCAATTATATTCTATTAGCTGGACCTGTGGATCATATGTAATAAAATGATGGGATTTTTTTCAGGGTTAAAAGTAAAATACAATTGAAGAATCTTTTAAGCGTGTATACTTTTGAAACTCAAGGGCTAAGAATTTCAGGTTAAAGAGAAAGCATAAGAGAAATTTTTAAATGTTTAGAAAGTAAACTTTAACAAAAGAATTACATCAAAATTTGGGAGCTACAGCTAAAATGGCAGTTAGAGAAAATCAGTAGCTTAAATTCATTGTTTAAAATATTAAATGGATTCAAACTAAAGGTAAGCATTCAATGGAGAAGTTAGAAAAAATGTAATTAAACCTAAAGTATGAAGAGAAAAAATAATAAATATGAGAGAAATGTAGTGACATAGAAAACAAAAAAAATAGAGCAGATCAACACACTGAAAAGAAGGTTGTTTCAAGAAACAATAAAGCCCCTATCTCCAAATAAAGCCATATTCTGAGATAATTACAAGCGGAAAATGTACATAAATGCAATATTAAGTGTGCAAAATCCTACATAACAGTACAGATTTTTTTAAATAAAATAATTCTGTGTTGAATTCTATTCAGGTCAGAACAGGAATAGGATTCCTGAATGGGCAGACTAGGAAGTAGGAATAGGAATTCCTAGGAAAGGAAGAATTAATAAGAAACCCAAATGACCAACAAACAAATGAAGAGATGTTCATCTTCATTAATAAGCAAGAAAACGCAAGTTAAAACACAAAGTAACACCATTTCATATTTTGGCATATCTATTCTCATTTCTATCTATTGCTGTTTACATAGAAAATAAAAGAGAAGTTTGAATAAAATAATTGGATTAAGATTTGGCAAGCTTGTTCAATATATCATTAACATACAAACATCAACAGCATTCCTATATATTATTAACTAATTTTTAAATGCTATTGAAAAAACACTCTATTTACAAGGAACAATAGTCATTAGGTATCTAGAAATAAGCTTAGCAAATATGTACAAGACATCTGTAGAGAATAATTTCACCGCAATTTCGATGAAAATCCAAACAGGATTTTACATAAACCTTGACAAACTAATCCCAAGAGTCATATGACAATGGTAAAAAAAATTATGAATAACTGGATACAGGGGCAGCATTGTTTGCCATATCAAATATCATAACCATTGTAAAATTATAGTAGTTAATACTGCATGGTACTAGCATATGGCTAGATAAATATGGTCTTTCCATATACGCATAAGTTTATTTCTGGACAATTTGCTCCACTTGCTTATGACAGATGTGATCTTACAAATCAGTGGGGGAAAATGTGGATTATACAACAAATGGTATAATAAAACAACCTCAAATTTCTAACCCTCATAATATGTGAATGCATTCTAGGTTGAAGAAAGACTTTTTTTGTATAAAACATTTATTTATTGGTCTTTTGGGGGATTTAGATGCATCACTACTGTATTACAAGTGAGCCATTAATTCTGTAGCTTCATCAATATTAGCTGGTTTTCTTTCATGACCTGCTGAGGAATCAGTTCATTCTGCAGAGATTCAAAAGAAAGGCCCTTTGAGAAGCATGCAAGTTCCTTTTGTATACTTACAAAAGCTTTATTCACTTTGTTAACTTTTTCATCATTCATAATATTTATTCTCTTAATATTAGTAGTAACTGGTTTTGCTTTGTTTTTAGTCTTAAAGGTTTTTTGGTTTTTTTTTTCCTTGGCTGGCTATGTAAAATACATTTCTGGACTTCTGCCCTCTTTTTTTTCCTTTTCCTGAGACAAATCCTCCTTCTGTCACAAAGGCTGGAGTGCAGTGGCAACATCATGGCTCACTGCAGCCTCAACCTCCTACCTCCTGGCTCAAGTGATCCTGCCACCTCAGCCTCTCAAGTAGCTGGAACCACAGGCCCATGCTACCACACTTGGCTAATTTAAAAATTAAATTTTTTTTTTTTTGCAGAGACAGGGGTCTCACTTTTTTGCAGAGATGGCTGGTCTCAAACTCCTGGGCTCAAGTGATCCTCCTGCCTTGGCCTCCCAAAGTGCTGGGATTACAGGTGTGAGCCACTGCACTCAGCCAGCCCTGTTCTCTTGATTTGTTCTTGGCCATTGCCTGTGATACCTGGATGCAGCTCATTAAGCTCCAGGTGACTCCATACACCTGAATAATGACTTCAATGCAAAATGTAAAACTTTGGAACTTTTAGAAAAAGTTACAAGGATTTTCTTTATAACAGTATGGGATTTCAGTTTTCCATTTCTGACAAGGTACACTGAGTCTGAAAACAACAATTTGTTATTTCTCATGATTCTGTGGGTCAAGAATTCAGGCAGGGATCAGCTGGAACGTTTTCTGTTTTATGTGGTGGCTAGGATAATACATTCAGCTGCATTTAATTGGTGACTGAGCTGGCTGGAATGTCCAAGAAATATTAAGTCAATTATGTGGTGCCTTGATGCTCCTTTATGTGAACTCTCTATCTCCACATGGATAACCTGGGCTTGCTCACAGTACGGTGATCTCATATTTCTTATATCACTTCCATGGCATTCTGTTGATCAAAGAAAGTCACAGAGGCAACCCAGACTCAAGAGGAGTCTGATAGGTGGAACAACAAGCTAAATTGTAGGCTGGCTAGTTTTCCAGAGAGAAATAGGGAAAGACAAAGTTGAAGAGCCCTTCTGAAGTAATAACTAATTTCAAATAGTATCTTTGGGAACTATCCTTTCAAAGGAGCCCAGATTTCATTGGATTTATGGGGAAGCAATTTCTATCCTAAGTCATTGTTTGAAACATACAGCAATCAGGCAGCAATTAGTGAAGCTCAACTGCTGGATGGGGTCAGGGAAAGAGACAGTAAGAGAGCCCTGCCAAAACCATTGTCATCCCAGCATGACTGTGGGTACATCTAAGTCTGCACTCCATGAAAAGCAGCATCAGGGGATTCACACTGTAGAGGTAAATAGATTTCACTGAAATAATTTTGCTGGTAATTAAACAAGTAAACAAACAAATAATGAGCCCTGAGAAGGAGTAACTACTTCCCAGAGTTGCTACAATATATTATCCAAATTTTTTGTTTTCAACAAAAAAATTACAAGACATGCAAAAAGACAAGAAGGTAAAACCCGTATACTGCAAACCAACCAACTGACCAAACAAACAAACATCAAGCAGCAGAAATTGTGAGTGACCAAATGTCAGATTTGACAGATTAAAGACTACAAAGTAGTCATTATAATTATGTTCAGAAACCTAGATGAAACCAGGTCTTCTCTGCTTGCCTGTTGCAGCATGGAACTCATGTGCCTTGAGCTGGGTTAAAGATGAATGGGGCCCTAGTATTCTCAGTGGCAACACACCCAAGGTAGAGAGACTCCATTCCACACGTGAGGGCTGGGCAGAAGGGAGCCCCTCCCTCTCACCTGTACTTGCCCAGAGCTTAGATTCAGAAACAGACAGCTGAGGGCAGGATGAGAAATGGTGATTTTGTGCCTCTTCCAGTAAGTTAGCCCTCAATTGGGAGCTGGGAGAAAAAGGAGCCCTGTATTCTTGGCTATACCAGTATTGAGTGGAGTTTCTGAGTTACCGAACGGAGAGAAGGGAGGGAGGGTACAAATACTACAGACTCTTAGAGTTCTTCTTGAGTTTTAGTAACTGATTTACTAAATCATCTTGAATAAATGTTTCTTCATTTTCATTTTGCCCTTAGGGCTGTTCCCAGAGACTTTAAACGCTTGTTTTTTATAATTTCTAGCAGTTTCACTGGGGAGCGGGTCCACAGAGCTCCTCACATATCATGAACAAAAAGGGTTTATTCCAAGAATGTAAGAAAGTTGCAATATTTTTAAAAATCTATTAATGTAATGCTTTATATTAATATATCTTTAAAATTACATATCCATACATGTTAAAAATAAGGCATCTGGTAATAGTTGAAGTCCATTCTTTTAAAACACTTAATAAAATAGGCATTGGTCCTTCTTTGTCGTGATAAAATAAGATTGAATACAGCCAGCATCTTACTTAATAGGGAATCAGTGCAGGCACTCACATTATAGTTAGAAAGAGTGCAAGGATCTCACTATGTCCACTACTCTTAATATTGTATTGGAGGTATTAGCCAAAGCAATTAGACAAAAGGAAACTTGGAGGCAAAAGGCTTTAGAAGGAAAAGTGCAACAGTGTAAATAATATGAGTATAATGGGAATAAACAAGTGCATTAATAACAACAAACTACTGATGAGGCTATGAATGTCAGAGAATCTACTCTAAAGTTGCACCTTTATAAATGCATACACACACACACACACACACACACACACACACACAATATTATCCATTGCAACTTTATTTGAGAAAGCAAAAATTTGGAAGCAACCCAAATGTCATTCAACAGCAGTGGTATGAGCTGTGTTACTGCCACAAAATGGAGTGCTATGCAACTTTAAAAGGTGATGAGGAAGATCTCTATGAATTGAAGTAAACTCAATTCCAGGATATACTGTTAAAAGGAAAAGGCAAAGTACATAACAGTATATACACTAGTCTACCATCTTGGTAAGAAAGTACGGGAAATATAAATACATATGCAAAAACAAGCACAGGAAAGGCAAACCAGGAAACTAAAAAGGCAGATTTTTCTGAGCATTTTCTTATATGTGTTTTGATATATGCACTGTGTAAATGTTTTACTATATTCAAAAATAAAAGAAACCTCTAAAATGACAAGAAATCATCATAACTGTATCAAAATGTTTAAAAAGAAAGCACAAAAGAAAGACAGAGAAAATTATTTCAGGTAATTGTAGAGCACAGTACTCTGTATATACTTATTAGGATATGGTAAGAACAAAAAGAATTGCAAAGAAATTATAATAATATTTACTCAGTAGTAATATTGGTATACTAATTTTTAAATAATAGTGTTACTAGAAACAGTATATTCAGTGTAAGAGAAAAGAAAAGTTAAAAATAAAGAATTCTGTATAAATTTGAATTGAGAATGTCAATGTGAACTTGTGAAACTAGGCCACACAAAGGGCCAAGAAGCAATCCCACACTCAGTAACAGTGAGTATTTTTAGCTCTCAGATCCTAGTTTCCTTCATAATATGAATCAGAATTTCTTGGAGAAATGGTTAATTCCAGGTCTGGGACAGAGGAAGTATGAAGTGAGTCTGGTTCATCATGTGTCAGAAAGGTAGAAAGTGCCCAAAGCTAATGAAAGTGTACCAAAAGAATCCAAGGCCAGTAGGCTTGAAAAGGTTCCCACTGGCCAAATTTGGGAGATTTTAATAAGTGATAGTAACACACTTAATAAATAAAAACTCATGAATCAGTGTAGCTGACCTTAACTGTTGGTGCCTTACTCATACCCCTTAATCAGTAGACTTCTGAGTGCCAGTACCTGCCAGCACCTGTGTTTCTCTGCTGGAGGGCTTTCTCTGGATATTGGAGCCCTTTTGCCTGCCCACATGGCCAGTTGATAATACCAACTAATTAATGCTCCTAGGAGCAGTCTTCAAAGAATGACTGACAGAAATTGGTGAATAAATACCTCTCAAATGAGACAGCTCTGTGGCACATGTGTTACGTGGCTCTTTTCTGCATCAGGATTAAGCTCTAGTTAATTGCAGTGGTGAGCCACTAAGTAACACTCCCTGATTATCTTCCATCTCTTCCCTGTCTCATTTCCCTACTCCTCTACCAGTGTCTTTGGAATCACTTTCTAAATAACTACCTTCGCTTGAGTTCTGTCTCTGGGTCTGTTTCTGGGGAAACCCACACTAAGATAGCCCATAATAATCCTCAAAAGAAAGAAAAGAAGGAAAACCCCACTCATCTGCCATTAATTGAGATGACTTACTTTAAAAATTGCTAATTAAAGGAAAAGAATGAAGTAATCACCCTAGAGGAAAAACTGGAGTTCACTCCCAGTTGATCAGTGATAAATGCTCTTCTTTTTAGCTGAATGGCAACTAATAAATGTAGAATAATTGAAAGAATTAGAAAATTACCATCATCTTAGAATCACTAATTATATCTTTGATTCAGGCGTCAAGGTATGCTAAAACCATTAGGTAAAAGAGTCATGGGAAAGAGGAAAATGTTCAGTTATCAGGAGACATATGTTCTAAAGTAAATGTTAAATGAAAACATGGGGAAAGATTCTGAGAAGTCCAGATTATGCATTATGCCACTTAGTCAATTGTCCTGATGACTTCAAAAAGTCAGTATCATAAGAAAAAATTGTAGGGATGACCGTTCTAGAATGAAATAGTTTAAAGAAACAAAACCAAACGTAATGAGTGAAATTTGAATGGATGTTGCATAGAAAAAATAGTTATAAAAAGATACTTCGGGGAAAAATTTATATTGACAGAGTATTACATGAAGTAAGGGAATGCTTGTTAATTTTTGTAGGTGCAGCAATGAGGTGAACATTACGTAGGAGAACACCTTACTCTTAGGAGAGGTATGTGGAAATATTTTGGGGTGAAGTGATGATGCCTGCAATGACTTAACTTAGGTTTAAATGTTCCACGTGTATGTGGTGTTGGAGGAGGTAGTAATAAATAAAATAAATGAAATGAGAGAAGGAGAATGAATAAGCAAAATATTAGCAATTGTCGAAACTCAGTGCCAGGTATATGAGTGTTCATTGTACCATTCTTTCAACTTTCTGTATGTTAGAAAATGTTTACTATAGAAGTTGGAGAAATATACATCTGAGGTAAATATGGCAAGATACCAATATTTTTAAAACAGATGGTAGGGATATATTTGTTTATTATGTTATTCTATTTTGTTTATGTTTGAAAGGTTTCATAATGTAAGTTAATAATTACATAAAACAAAGCACTAAAGAAATGAGTTGGAGTTTACAAGTTGAAGAAAGGGAAGAAGGTATTTCAGGTAGAAGAAACAATGTGCAAAGACCTATGGCATATAAGAGCATGTTTTTCTCCTTCACTCTGATAGGAAGAGCCTGAAGGAACTGGCCTGTAGGGGGACCATGTGGGGCCTTTGAGAACAGTCAAAAGGACTCAGAATTTAAGGTGAGGGGAATGAAGCACTACACAAAGTATGTAAGCTGAGGAGAAACACAAATCAGAGAGGCATAGACTAGAATAAGAGAAGTCTGGAGTCTTTGGCAACAGTCCAGGTAAGTGGCGACTCAGGCCTAAAACCTGCTTGGGCCAATGAGAATGGACAAGATTTCAAAGAAGAAGAAAATATTTTCAAATATTTTTCACTCAAGACACTATAGCTCATCATACCTTCTAGTTACAGGAACCCAGAGAAACTAGATCAACACTAATGAGCAACCCCTACTTTCTCAATTCACTAAGACAAACACACAACTTTATAATAAATGCATATTTATAGGACCTGTTTGGGAGATAATTTGTCTGATAAAAAAGAAGAATTTGAGCCAATAGGAGATATTTTAAGTTGTGGTGGTTTATTTATTAAGATTTCTGTTTTCCAAAACCAGGCACATTCTAATAAAAATTATCAAAATGGAAAGAACGCTTGTAAAACTACACCATGATTACATCCTCTCCAATTTTATCACTTTCCATCAGCTAATAACTACATGTCTGTCCCTTGATTTATCATTTTAGCACTACTTTTGTCAGAAAAAAATAAAGAGTGCTGGGGTGGACAAAAAGCTGCTACTAACCAATGTGATACTTTCGTGTGAATTAGGAAAAGGTTCTCATTCTTTAATAATTTATTTTCAGCTTTATTGAGGTATAATTGACAAATAAAAATTGTATATATTTGAGGTGTACAATTTGATGTTTTGATATACATACACATTGTGAAATAAGCACAATCAAGCTAATTAACATGTTCATCATCTTACATAGTTACCGTTTTCTTTCGTGTGTGTGTGTGTGTGTGTGTGTGTGGTGAGAACACTCAAGATCTACCCTCTTAGCAACTTCTACGTATACAATACAGTATTGTTAATTATAGTCACCAGATTGTATATTAGCTCTCCAGAACTTATTTATCCTGCAAAAACTTTGTACCCTTTGACCAACATCTTTCCATATAATTTCTTAAATGAATGTATTGTAGTAGACAGGCTTTAAGGTGGCCTTATGATCCCCAACCCCTGGAGTTCATACCTTTGTATGGTTCCCTCTCTTTGAGTGTGGTGGGGCCTGTGACTTCCTTGTAACCAACAGAATATGGCAAAGGCGATGGGATGTCACTCCTATAATCACATTACATTATATAACTCCATCTTACTAGCTAACTTGCTATCTTTCTTCCTTGCTGGCTTTGGAGAGGTAAGCCGCCATGTTGAGTGGACCTATGGAAAGGGCTATGTGGCAAGGAGCTATGGAAGCCTCTAGGAGCTGAGGGCGGCCTCCAGCCAATAACCAGGAAGAAGCCAGAGTCCTCAGTCTTACAAACACAAGGAAATGAATTCTGCCAATGACCACAAGAGCTTGGTAGCAGATCCATTGCCAGTTGAGCCTCTAGATGAGAACTCAGCTCTGGCTGACACCTGGATTGCAGCCTGGCAGAGGACCTAACTAAGCCATGGCCAGAGTCCTGACACACAAAAACCGTGAGACAATAAATATTTGTTGTTGTAAGTTACTAAGTTTGTGGCAATTTGTTATGCAGCAATAGAAAGCTAATATATATATTCATGTGTAATCCCAACAATCATACACAGCAACCAGCTGTTGACCCCTCTGGCCACATTAGGTGACGGTATTTGTCTCTAAACTCCCTCTGCCTCTCTCTTACACATGTGATTGCATTTAGGCCCCACCGAGAAAATTCAAGAAAAG
Organism: Pan troglodytes; assembly: GCF_028858775.2. Taxonomy (NCBI): domain Eukaryota; kingdom Metazoa; phylum Chordata; class Mammalia; order Primates; family Hominidae; genus Pan; species Pan troglodytes. Next base: position 42,970,545 of record NC_072421.2, on the reverse strand, counting down.
CACTGCATGTCAATATCTTCAACTTAATCACATACTTTGCCATATAAGGTAATATTCACTTTTTACTATGTAAGAAAATATTTACAGGTTCTGGGGCTTAGGAAGTGGCTATATCTCGGAAGAGATGTCATTTTTTTCAGCCTAGCACAGTGACCATAGAGGTAGCCAGTGTGTAAAAAAATAGAGAAGGGCAGGAGAGAGAGAAAAGGAATCAGGGGAACACTACCTTTAGGGATTGGATAAAGCCTATTCGAATGTACTCCACTTGAGTACGAAGATCGTCCCAGGGCCTGAGGGTGGCAGCTGCTTGTGTACACACACACACACACACACACACACACAAAACCATACATTCCTGTGAACTTACCTCCTGCCCAGCACATAAAATGTAAGGAGCGCACATACTCCAACCCCAGATGAGGTGACCACGAGAAGTTCAGTGTAAGAGGAAATGTTGGAATCCAGATACTCAGAGTACAGCCAGAAGAAAGCATAGCCATGTGCACATGTTCATCTCCAAGTAAATGTGATAGTGCAGGCCCTGCTGAGGTGTGCATGACCAGTTGAGAGAGTGAAAGTTTATGGAGTAGAGGGCGCTCTCTTGCTGCTTCAGGACTCAGCCAAGAGGCCTGGAATGTCTACACTCACCTGCAGCGCTCCCAGGTAAGTTAGTTCTGTATTTGTCCCCAATGTGAATGGTGCCTCCTCAGATGTGTTGACCCTGTACAGTGCATACTCTGAACAACCTAACATGGAGATTGAGGGAAGGAAAGTGTAGGAGAAACAGCACCCAATCTAGAATCCTGAAATCACATCGGAAAACCAAATTTTGGCTGGGTATGGTGCCTCACACCTGCAATCCCAGCACTTTGGGAGGCTGAGGTGGGAGGATTGCTTGAGACCAGAGTTTGAGACCAGAGTTCAAGACCAGCCTGAGCAACATGGCGAAACCCCGTCTCTACCAAAAAAAAAAAAAAATAGCCAGGTGTAGTGGCACTTGCCTGTGGTCCCAGCTACTCAGGAGGCTAATGTGCGAGGATTGCTTGAGCCTGGCAGATCAAGGCTGTAGTGAGCTGAGATTGTGCCACTGCACTCCAGCCTGGTGACAGAGCAAAACCCTGTCTCAAAAAGAAAGAAAAAGGAAAAACCAAATCTCAAGATTTGGTTCAGACGGCTGCATCAAAGAAGATAAATATCTGAAACTTATAGCTTCAAAATGTGAATACCTATCCATTTTAAAGCATTCCATAATTGCTAGGGATGCTCAACATATGGCTACACTCACATCTTTTCAGTGGTGTGCTGCTGATCTTTCATTGCCTACCCAGGAGCAACAAGCTTTATCACACTTTATGTGTTTGTGAGAAGTAAGATGAATTTAAACATCAGCTCTTCAGTATATGGAAGACCCTTAAACATTTCTTTGTAACTGGTTGTGTGAGTCAGTCACCCACGATGGCAAAGTTTCCAAAGTATTCTGTTGTTTTGACATTGCATATATGCAGCCCAATAGCAGCCAAATCAGTGGAAAACACTCACCGTGTTTAATTGTAACCACTTGAGTCAGACTAAAAAGGAAACAAGGCTAACGCCATCTATGGAAACATCCTAAATTCACTTAAGAACCTATGACCCCACTCCCAAGTATATTCATGCCGAGTATACTTTTCACCTACCCAGTGACTCCCTCAATTACCTTTTCCTTCCTATCACCCTCCCAATAGATATCTAAGAATAGCAGAGAAATCTTCATCTCTTTTGGAGGAGAATATCATTTTAATATAATCAAAGCTCCATTGATGTCTATGTAGGTTACATCTATTGCTTCCTTCATATCTGCATGGCCTGTCAGTCTACCATGCAAAGATCTTTATTAATTCTATTACGATCATCCTTGTTGTTTGAACTTGTCCAGTAATAGCAAGTCTTAAAATAGTTTTATTTTCATTCCAATTGTTGAAGCTAAGCTTACTCATCCATTAGCATCAGGCTTGGACATTTTTCTGCATGTGCAATAGCTAGATGTATGTCATTTTCTTTAAGAGTAGGTGAATCACAATACTGATCAGTCAGTGCTCCAGTATCCAAACACGTATCAGCACCCTGTTGATTTTGCTCTAAAAAAATAGTCCCAGAGAAAATATCTTCCAAAATAATACTCTTTCTGTACTCTGCCTTTTGTCAGCCATAGTAAAATCAAAATAAGATATTCCAGCAACCTTGGCCTGAATAGGGCACAAGTACAAATTTTCACTAAGCCTCAGAAAGCCCCATTGACTAGAGCAAGGCTGATTCAAAATGTCTCCTTCCTTCAGAAGTCAATTCAAATGGCCAGTAACCATCGTTTTATATTTTTTCCCAGATATGCCATTTCACTTGCATAGAACCAAATATAAGAAATGTTAAAAAAAAAAAAGATATACAAAACTTAGAACAAAATAGTCCTAGCCACACCCTTCCCAAAATAAAGCAGGGCCAAGCAAATTTGTAGAGTTCAGTTATTTTCATTCTCCTCCGTATCCGTTCCAAGTTTCTATCTTACCTTATTTCTCTGTTAAGGTCCTCCAGTACAACAATGAATAGAAGAGGTGATAACAGGCAAACTTGTCTTGTTCTCAGTCACAAAGGAAAAGCTTCTAGCAATTCATAATTTAGTATGATTTTTGTTGTAGCTTTTTTTCTGTGGATAATTTTATCAGTTTAAGAAAGTTCTTTTATTACTAGTTTGTTTAGAGGAGCTTTTTACCCCTATAAATGGATATGGAATTTTATCAATTTTTTCAGCATCTATAGAGATGAACACATAATTTTTGCCCTTAATTATGTTATGATGAATTTACATTGCTCAACTTTGTATTGTTAAACCAACCTTGCCTTTCTGGAGTAAACTCAACTTGGTTCAGATCTATCATATTTTTAATATATTGCTGGATTTGAATAGCTATTATATTATTTGGGATTTTTCATGTATGTTCTTGAGTAATATTGACCTGAAATGTCTCTTGTTATATCCTACTTAGATTTTTAGTATCCGTGATTATGCTGGCCTACAAAATGAGTTGGGGAATGTTCTCCTTTTCTTCATATGTCACATCGTTTTTAACAGATTGCCATTCTATTTTCATTAAATGTTTGGTAAAATGTACTAGTGAAGTCGTTTTGGAATTTTCTGTGTATAAAGAAAACCAAAATATTGCTGTCTAAAATACTGGGGATTATTGAGCTGAAGAATATTAAATAGCAGGAGGACACTCTGCTCCTCCCTCTGCTTGCCTGATGGCAGGACAATTTCCATAGACAAGGTTTTTCTTCCCTCTGCCTTTTCCCACCTAAAGACAGGCCCCTTTACAATGCTTGCTTATCAGCTCAGAGACAGTGGTGCCTGAGGATCTAGAAGCAGATTTTACTCTTCCCATAAACTTAACTTCTCACATTTTCCCACCTTTTGGAAGCCTGAAGATGCTCTCCTTTTTGTCTTTTCACTGTAGAATTTATGGCTCTTGGTTAAAATACTATTTAAGTAAAACCACTAGGCCACTGTCTTGAAAGAAAAGTGCTTTTGAACTGAGGCCTCTCCTGTGTGATGTGTATAGCATTTGTCAGTAAACTTCTACTGGTTTTTCTCTTGTTAATCTGACTTTTATTTTCAGGGGAGTGTCTCAACTAAGAACCTATGAGGTAAAAATACAGATTTTCTCCCTTACATGTAGAAAAGTTTATAAATTTCATTTGCAAATGTTTTTCTATTCTTCAGGTCTTCTATTTCTTCTTGTGTCAGGCTTATAAACTTGTATTTTTCTATAAATTTCTCTAGTTCATCTAAATTTTTCAAGTTTATTGGCATAAAGTTGTATATGATAGCTTCTTAATATATTTTTATGTCTAGGATGCACAGTGATATTTTATGACTTTTAAAAATTTTATCCATTGATTTAAAGTAATAAAAAGTGTCAATAAGTATCCTTATTGATGCTTTTTTATTTTCTTCTACTTCCTCTGATTTTAATTTGGCTTCCTTTTCCTAATTTATTTATATGAATGCTTAGCTTATTGATTTTTAGCCTTCCTCTTATCATACGTGGGTTTAAAACCTCCAGCCTCCAGCTGAAAGCCAGCAAGAAGCTGAGGCCCTCAGTCTGACAGCCTGAAAAGAAATGAATGCTGCAAACAACCACGTGAGTTTGGAAACAAAGTCTTCCCTGGTAGAGCCTCAAATGAAAACCAAGTTCTGGACAACACCTTGATTGCAGCCTTGCAGAGGGCTCAGCTAACCTATGCCCAGTCTCTCAACCCACATAAACTGTGAAATAATAAATATGCATTATTTTAAGCTGCTATGTTTGTGTAATATTGTTATGCAACAACAAATAACTAAAACAACATGTTTGTGTCATCTTTACTACTGAAGAAAATTATCACTTAGTATAGAATTCTAGGGTGGTGCATGTTTTCTTTCAACATTTTAAAGATGTCATTCCAAGGTATTGGGTTTGTGATGTTTCTATTGAGAAGTCAGTGGTCATTGCATTTGTTGCTTCTTCGAAAGTAATTGATATTTTTATTCTAGCTGCTTTTAACATTTTTCAGGATTGTTATTTTGAGTGTTTAGTAGTTTTACTGTGATGTGCCTAAGTAATAATTCCATTTTATATATCTTGCTTGGAATCAATAGGGCTTCTTGATATCTTTTATCTATTTTTGAAATAGTCTCAGCCATTTTATTCAGATGCTGTTCTGTTCCAATCTCTTTTGTTCTATTTCTGAGATTCCAATTACATATGTGCTAGATCATCTTACCATACGTTTTACTGTATCTTCTGTATGTTTGATCTTTCTAACTTACCCAGCTTAATTCTAGATATTTTCTTCTGAACCATCTTCCCATTCATTAATCACCTTAACTCTGTCTAATTTGCTGTAAACCATAAGTTCTTAATTTTTTATTTTTATGTTTTATTTATTTTTATTTTAACTTTTTTATTATGCTTTAAGTTCTGGGATACATGTGCAGAACGTGCAGGTTTGTTACATAGGTATACACATGCCATGGTGGTTTGCTGCACCCATCAACCCATCATCTACATTAGGTATTTCTCCTAATGCTATTCCTCCCCTACCCCCCTGACCCCCTGACAGGCCCCGGTGTGTGATGTTCCCCTCCCTGTGTCCATGTGTTCTCATTGTTCAGCTCCCACTTATGAGTGAGAACACACAGTGTTTGGTTTTCCGTTCCTGCATTAGTTAACTGGGAATGATAGTTTCCAGCTTCATCCATGTCCCTGCAAAGGACATGAACTCATCCTTTTTTATGGCTGCATAGTATTCCATGGTGTATATGTGCCACATTTTCTTCATCCAGTCTAACATTGATGGGCATTTGGGTTGGTTCCAACTCTGCTATTGTGAACAGTGGTGCAGTAAACATATGCGTGCATGTGTCTTTATAGTAGAATGATTTATAAAACTTTGGGTATATACACAATAATGGGATTACTGGGTCAAATGGTATTTCTGGTTCTACATCCTTGAGAAATCGCCATGCTGTCTTACACAATGGTTGAACTAATTTACACTCCCACCAACAGTGTAAAAGTGGTTCCTATTTCTCCACATCCTCTCCAGCATCTGTTGTTACCTGACTTTTTAATGATCACCATTCTAACTGGTATGAGATTGTATTACATTGTGGTTTTGATTTGCATTTCTCTAATGACCAGTGATGATGAGCTTTTTTTCATATGTTTGTTGGCCATATAAATGCCTTCTTTTGAGAAGTGTCTGTTCATATCCTTCACCCACTTTTTGATGGGGTTGTTTGTTTTTTTCTTGTAAATTTAAGTTCTTTGTAGATTCTGGCTATTACCTCTTTGTCAGATGGATAGATTGCAAAAATTTTCTCCCATTTTGTAGGTTGCCTATTCACTCTGATGATAGTTTCTTTTGCTGTGCAGAAACGCTTTAGTTTAATTAGATCCCATTTGTCAATTTTGGCTTTTGTTGCCATTGCTTTTGGTGTTTTAGCCATGAAGTCTTTGTCCATGCCTATGTCCTGAATGGTATTGCCTAGGTTTTCTTCTAGGGTTTTTATGGTTTTAGGTTTTCTGTTTAAGTCTTTAATCCATCTTGAGTTAATTTTTGTATAAGATGTAAGGAAGGAGTCCAGTTTCAGTTTTGTGCATATGGCTAGTCAGTTTTCCCAACACCATTTATTAAATAGGGAATCCTTTCCCCATTGCTTGTTTTTGTCAGGTTTGTCAAATATCAGATGGTTGTAGATGTGTGGTGTTATTTTTGAGGCCTCTGTTCTGTTCCATTGGTCTATATATCTGTTTTGGTACTAGTACCATACTGTTTTGGTTACTGTAACCTTATAGTATAGTTTGAAGTCAGGTACTGTGATGCCTCCAGCTTTGTTCTTTTTGCTTAGGACTGTCTTGGCTATACAGGCTCTTTTTTGATTCCATATGAAATTTAAAGTAGTTCATTATAATTCTGTGAAGAAAGTCAATGGTAGCTTGATGGGGATGGCATTGAATCTATAAATTACTTTGAGCATTATGGCCATTTTCACTATATTGATTCTTCCTATCCATGAGCATGGAGTGCTTTTTCCATTTGTTTGTGTCCTCTCTTATTTCCTTGAGCTATGGTTTGTAGTTCTCCTGGAAAAGGTCCTTAACATCCCTTGGAAGTTGCATTCCTAGGTATTTTATTCTCTTTGTAGCAATTATGAATGGGAGTTCACTCATGATTTGGCTCTCTATTATTGGCGTATAGGAATGCTTGTGATTTTTGCACATTGATTTTGTATCCTGAGAATGCTGAAGTTGCTTTTCAGCTTAAAGAGACTTTGGGCTGAGATGATGGGGTTTCCTAAATATACAATCACATCATCTGCAAACAGAGACAATTAGACATCCTCTCTTCCTGTTTGAATACTCTTTATTTCTTTCTCTTGGCTGATTTCCCTGGCCAGACCTTCCAATACTACGTTGAATAGGAGTGGTGAGAGAGGGCATCTTTGTCTTGTGCCAGGTTTCTAACAGAATGCTTCCAGCTTTTGCCCATTCAGTATGATATTGGTGGTGGGTTTGTCATAAATGGCTCTTATTATTTTGAGATACATTCCATCAATACCTAGTTTATTGAGAGTTTTTAGCATGAAGGGGTATTGAATTTGTCAACAGTCTTTTCTGCATCTGTCGTGATAATCATGGGGTTTTTGTTGTTGGTTCTGTTTATGTGATGGATTATGTTTATTTATTTGCATATGCTGAACCAGCCTTGCATCCCAGGGATGATCATCATGGATAAGCTATTTGATGTGCTGCTGGATTTGGTTTGCCAGTATTTTACTGAGGATTTTTACATCAATGTTATCAGGGATATTGGCCTAAAATTTTCAATTTTTTGTTATGTCTCCACCAGGTTTTGGTATCAGGATGATACTGGCCTCATAAAGTGAGTTAAGGAGGAGTTCCTCTTTTTCTATTGCTTGGAATAGTTTTAGAAAAAATGGTACCAGCTCCTCTTTGTAACTCTGGTAGAATTCAGCTATGAAGCCGTCTGGTCCTAAGCTTTTTTTGGTTGATAGGCTATTAATTACTGCCTCAATTTCAGAACTTGCTATTGTTCTATTCAGGGATTTGACTTCTTCCAGGTTTATTCTTGGGAGGGTGTATGTGTCCAGGAATTTATCCATTTCTTCTAGATTTTCTAGTTTATTTGCATAGAGGTGTTTACAGTATTCTCTGATGGTAGTGCGCATTACTTTGGGATCAGTAGTTATCTCTGCTTTATCATTTTTTTATTGTGTCTATTTCCTTCTTCTCTCTTTTCTTCTTTATTAGTCTAGCTAGTGGTCTATCTATTTTGTTGATCTTTTCAAAAAAACCAACTCTTGGATTCATTGATTTTTTGAAGGGTTTTTCGTGTCTCTATCTCCTTCAGTTCTGCTCTGATCTTAGTTATTTCTTGTCTTCTGCTAGATTTTGAATTTGTTTGCTCTTGCTTCTCTAGTTCTTTTAATTGTGATGTTAGAATGTTGACTTTAAATATTTCCTGCTTTCTCCTGTGGGCATTTAGTGCTGTAAATTTCCCTCTAAACACTGCTTTAGCTGTGTCCCAGAGATTCTGGTACATTGTGTCTTTGTTCTCAGTGGTTTTGAATAAATTGTTTATTTCTGCCTTAATTTCGGTATTTACCAGTAGTCACTTAGGAGCAGGTTGTTCAGTTTCCATGTAGTTGTGTGGTTTTGAGTGAGTTTCTTAATCCTGAGTTCTAATTGATTGCACTGTGGTCTGAGAGACTGTTTGTTACGATTTCTGTTCTTTTGCATTTGCTGAGGAGTGTTTTACTCCCAATTTTGTGGTTGATTTTAGAATAAGTGCAATGTGGTGCTGAGAAGAATGTATATTGTGTTGATTTGGGGTGGAGAGTTCTGTAGATGTCTATTAGGTCCACTTGGTCCAGAGCTGAGTTCAAGTCCCGAATATCCTTTTTAATTTTCTGTCTCTTTGATCTGTCTAATATTGACAGTGGGGTGTTAAAGTCTCCCACTATTATTGTGTGGGAGTCTAAGTCTCTCTGTAAGTTTCTGAGAACTTGCTTTATGAATCTGCGTGCTCCTGTATTGGGTGCATATATATTTAGGATAGTTAGCTCTTCTTGTTGCATGGATCCCTTTACCATTAAGTAATGCCCTTCTTTGTCTTTTTTGATCTTTGTTGGTTTAAAGTCTGTTTTATCAGAGACTAGGATTGCAACCCCTGCCTTTTTTTTTTTTTTTTTTTTTTTTTTTTTTTGCTTTCCGTTTTCTTGGTAAATATTCCTCCATCCCTTTATTCTGAGACTATGTGTGTCTACGCATGTGAGATGGGTCTCCTGAATACAGCACACTGATGCACACTGTTTATCTAATTTGCCAGTCTGTGTCTTTTAGTTGGGACTTTTGTCTCATTTATATTTAAGGTTAATATTGTTATATGTGAATTTGATCCTGTCATTATGTTGCTAGTTGGTTATTTTGCCCATTAGTTGATGCAATTTCTTCATAGTGTTGATGGTCTTTACATTTTGGTTTGGTTTTGCAATGGCTGGTACTGATTTTTCCTTACCATATTTAGTGCTTCCTTCAGGAGCTCTTGTAAGGCAGGCCTGGTGGTGAGAAAATCTCTCAGCATTTGCTTGTCTGTAAAGGATTTATTTTTTCTCCTTTGCTTATGAAGCTTAGTTTGGCTGGATATGAAATTCTGGGTTGAAAATTCTTTCCTTTGAAGAATGTTCAATATTGGCCCCCACTCTCTTTCTGGCTTGTAGGGTTTCTGCAGAGAGATCTGCTGTTAGTCTGATGGGCTTCCCTTTGTGGTAACCTGACCTTTCTCTCTGGCTGCCCTTAACATTTTTTCCTCCATTTCAACTTTGGTGAATCTGAGAATTATGTGTCTTGAGGTTGCTCTTCTCAAGGAGTATCTTTGTGGTGTTCTCTGTATTACCTGAATTTGAATGTTGGCCTGTCTTGCTAGGTTGGGGACATTCTCCCGGATAGTATCTTGCAGAGTGTTTTCCAACATGGCTCTGTTTTCCCTGTTACTTTCAGGTATTCCAGTCAAATGTAGGTTTGGTCTTTTCACATAGTCCCATATTTCTTGGAGGCTTTGTTCATTCCTTTTCATTCTCTGTTCTCTATTCTTGTCTTCATGCTTTATTTCATTAAGTTGATCTTCAATCTCTGATATCCTTTTTTCTGCTTGATTGATTCAGCTATTGTTACTTGTGTATGCTTCCCGAAGTTGTTGTGCTGTGTTTTTCAGCACCATTAAGTCATTTATGTTCTTCTCTAAACTGGTTATTCTAGTTAACAATTCCTCTAACCATTTTTCAAGGTTCTTAGCTTCATTGCATTGAGCTAGAACATGCTCCTTTAGCTTGGAGGAGTTTGTTATTACCCACCTTCTGAAGCCTACTTCTGTCAATTTGTGAAACTCATTCTCTCTCCAGTTTTGTTTTCTTGCTGGTGAGGAGCTGTGATCCTTTGGAGGAGAAGAGGCTTTCTGGTTTTTGGAATTTTCAGCCTTTTTGTGCTGGTTTTCTTATCTTCGTGGATTTATCTACCTTTGGTCTTTGATGTTGGTGATCTTCAGTTGGGTTTTCTGTGTGGACGTCCTTTTTGTTGATGTTGATGCTATTTCTTTCTGTTTGTTAGTTTTCCTCCTAACAGTCAGGCCCCTCTGCTGCAGGTCTGCCACAGTTTGCTGGAGTGTTGCCTGGGTATCACCAGTGGAGCCTGCAGAACAGCAAAGATTGCTGCCTGTTCCTTCCTCTGGAAGCTTCTTTCCAGAGGGACACCCACCAGGTGCCAGCCGGAGCTCTCCTATATGAGGTGTCTGTTGACCCCTGCTGGGAGGTGTCTCCCACTCAGGAGGCATGGGGGTCAGGGACCCACTTGAGGAGGCAGTCTGTCCCTTAGCAGAGCTTGAGCACTGTGCTGGGAGATCCGCTGCTCTCTTCAGAGCCAGCAGGCAGGAATGTTTAAGTCTGCTGAAGCTGACCCAACAGCTGCCCCTTCCCCCAGGTGCTCTGTCCCAGGCAGATGGGAGTTTTATCTATAAACCTCTGACTGTAGCTGCTGCCTTTCTTTCAGAGATGCTCTGCCCAGAGAGGGGGAATCTAGAGAGGCAGCCTGGCTACAGTGGCTTTGCTGAGCTGTGGTGGGCTCCGCCCAGTTGAAACATCCTGGTGGATTTGTTTACACTGTGAGGGGAAAACTGCCTACTGAAGCCTTAGTAATTGCAGATGCCCCTCCCCCACCAAGCTTGAGTGTCCCAGGTAAACTTCAGACTGCTGTGCTGGTGGCGAGAATTTCAAGCCAGTGGATCTTAGCTTGCTGGGCTCCGAGGGGTGGGATCTTCTGAACTAGAGCACTTGGCTGCCTGCCTTCAGCCTTCTTTCCAGAGGAGTGAATGGTTCTGTCTCACTGGCATTCCAGGCACCACTGGGGTATGAAAAAAAAAAAAAAACTCCTGCAGCTAGCCCGGTGTCTGCCCAAATAGCTGCCCAGTTTTGTGCTTGAAACCCAGGTCCCTGGTGGCATAGGCACCCGAGGGAATCTCCTGATCTGTGAGTTGCGAAGTCCGTGGGAAAAGGGTAGTATCTGGGCCAGAGTGCACTGTTCCTCACAGCACAGTCCTTCACAGCTTCCCTTGGCTAGGGGAAGGAGTTTTCTGACCCCTGTGCTTCCTGTGTGAGGTGATACCCCACCCTGCTTTGGCTTGCCCTCCGTGGGCTGCACCCACTGTCTAAGCAGTCCCAGTGAGATAAGCTGGGTACCTCAGTTGGAAATGCAGAAATCACCTGCCTTCTGCATTGATCTCACTGGGAGCTGCAGACCGGAGCTGTTCCTATTCGGCCATCTTGCCAGCCACCAGTTCTTAATTTTTTGTTGTGTTTTTCATTTCTGAACTTTATTTTTCATTCTTTTACATATTTCCAATTATATGCCTATTTTCTCAATTTTAATTTCTGTCTCTGAGCACAGTAAAAAGTATTTTAAGCTGTGTATTTGATTATTCCTTATCTGTTGTTTCTGCTGGTTTTCTTTTAGGTGATCTTGTCTCTTATGCATCTGGCTAAATTTTGTTTGCCAGACATTGTATTTATAAAATATTCATAGAAATTATGTGAGGCCTAAGAAACTATTAGCCTCCTCCAAAGTAGATTTTCCTTTGCTTCTGCCTTTATCTGAGGATTAAGCTCATTCAGTATCTCTGCAATCCACTCAGGGATTGAACATGAGTTGAGCTACAGTATTTGTGAAAGCTTGTATCAGGTATACCCTTACTCCTAGGATATAGACCTTCTATGGTACTAAGGCCTCAGAGAGCCCTGAATGTCAAACCCTGTATCTCTACACTTATAATGCTATCAAAAGCAGCATTCAACCTTTTAGGTTCTTAGTCACCTGCTAAGGAAATGACAGCTATCCCAAGGGAAAACTGGCCCCAAACCCTGCCTCACTCCCTGAGAATCTATCTTCCTGTGGTTTCTGGCCCAGTAATTCTCTACTCTATTTTTTTTTTTATATATTTTAGCTAACTTATCTGGCACTTTTGAGAATATCATTTTAATACGAAGTATGTGTGTGTGTGTGTATGTTTGTGTTCATGTGTATGTGTCAGCTTTTCTTAGTTGTCTTCAGCAGGAGGGCTAGTCTTAATTAACTAGTCCAACCTTACCAGAAGTGGGAGTTCTGTACCCAGACTCATCATAATCATCACTTTAATTCATCTGTGACCTCTATACCCTAAGTCCTCTGCTCTTTCCTCTTAACTTGCATCACAACCCAGATGGTATCCCTTCTACTCCATCCTCATTCTGCTTCCAAATCTTTCAGAGCCTCTGTAAAATACAGGAGAGCTGTGAGTTCATCCACAGCGCAGCTCATGTATTTATTTACACTGAAGAATATCTCAATTCCAAACTCCAATGAAGAAAACCTTAATTTTCTCTTGACTGACTCCACATACAGATTTTATCAATTGTCCAATTTAGCCAGCACTCAGAGACATTCTGCTTTTTTTTTCTGTGAAATGGCAGGCATATATCCAGCTCTCTGACACGTAGGGAGCTAGATGTGAAAATGTCTTTAAAACTGCAATGCTCTATACACATATTTTTGTAGGAGTTATTAAGAAATTATTTTAGGCAGATAGAGAGGAAAAGTGGTCCTTGGAAACTTCCTTTTTAAAGCAGCTCTTAGAGCCAGGCCAGCAACCTTTGATATGCAAATGCAAGCCATTAGAAATGGTCCACTCAATCATGGCGATCCCTCCAGGCCTTATTGTCCTTGCCCCACATGTTCCTGGCAACATGACAGCCCCCACATATCCCCACGTGTGTAGAACATCCTGGTGCCCTGTATTTGCATATTAAAAGGCTAGGGTGGGAGGGCCAGCTTTTTCGAGGGCTACGTGAATGACATGCCTGGTCAAACCATCCCCAGAGCCCTGTGCAAATCAGACACCACCTCCTCCAGCCTACTCACAAAACTGGCTGGTATCTGTGGCACTTGGGGTCTCCTCTCTCGGCTTTGGAGCCCCCTTCCCTCTGTCTCTGTACGGGGGGAGGGGAGTTCTTCCTTCTTTCTTCTTCCTTCTTTCTTGCCTATTAAACTCTCCGCTCCTTAAAACCACTCCATGTGTGTCCGTGTCATTTTATCTAAACTGGCATGAGGATCAAGAACCCTAGTGTTCCTCCATTCATGGGAGCTGTATCAATATGAAGTCATATAGGCAATTCTACACCTTTTACATTGATCACTTTTGCTTCTCTATCTCTTCTCCTACTACTCAAAAAGAAGTACAAAACATCTTTGCTTTTCGTCTCGAATTTAAACATTTTTTAAAGTACCTAACTGTAAACAAACAATTTAGCACATTTATTACTCCACCTTTTACCACCCCAAATCTACTTACTCCTTTAACTTTTAAAAAGTAGTAATTTTATTATTATACTATTATAATACTATTTTCTCAAGATTATTTCAGCTATGTTGAGGCAGAGAAAAGTGTGCCAAACACAAGATAAGTGCTATCTACTAGCTAAATTGAAAGAACTATAATTTAATAATTTGCTTTTTATTATCAACCAGATGGATTCATATATGGTTCAAATCATAAACAAAAGAAGTTTCAAAGTCTCTCAGGTGTAATTTTGGAATATTTTTTAACATCATGGTATTTTTTTCTTCATAGATATCTCTCAAGGTCAGTAAGTATTGATCTAACACATTCTTAATAGCTGCATAGTATAAATATAATACAATTTATTCAATAATTTCTCTATTGATATATGCTCAGATTATTTACAGATTTTTTGTCATTAAAAACAATGGTGCAACAAATAGTATTGAATATACTCATTTGTTCAAAGAGGATCAATTCCCAGATAGTATAGGAGTATTGTTTAGTCAATGGTATCAAGTAATTACCAACCTCTAGCAGAACCTCGAACACACTCTTAACAAAAGTTTGAGTCCACTATTTAGTCCTGCATTACTCTGGCCAAAGGCAAAGTTATATCAGCAAACTTATCTAGTATGTAATCCTGTTGCCCTTGCCTTTCAGAGATGCTCATCTTTTAAAAAATAAAAAATAAAAACAACAGAACTTACATTGTTTTTCATCAAAAACTCTACAATGATTCCATAGGATACCAGCAGTGTAAATATCAACTTTTGTTTTCACTCTCACCTCATTTTCAACTCAGGTAGAAAATTCAGAATGGGTCATAGCAACGGTGATCATGGTCTCTGCCTGGACTGCCAAGGTTTAATTTCTTCAGGCCTGCTGCTGATTTTACTAGGCCTGTCAATTCCCTAGTCATGTGACATTTTCATTGGTTCACCCCTGTTGGCTTTTCTTAAGCAGTCAGTTTATCCAGCCACAAACCTGTTATTTCTTGGCTCTGAAATTTCCTGTCTGATACTGTTCATACTTTCTCTTCCCTTTCCCATTCCCTCAATTCCAATTCCTTTTCCTTATTATGGTAATATTCTGATTAGAAAAGTTGTAATTTTTTTTCTTTCCAATAAGGTGTTTCCAGGACCTATGCCATCAGCAAATGCCACTTATGGGCTCCTCTGGATTGTTTTCCACCACTATTAAATTATTTCCAGTAAGTAAACACTGAACTGGCAAGGTAATACCAGTAGTATTAGTGAGCTTTACGCACTACCTTTGTTCTGGGCCCTCAAATTGTGTGGCAAACCAATATTTCAGTATCCATGTCACTGAAGGGGTTCAGAGTATGTCTCTGTAGCATAAAAAATTATTTTGAGAAGACATTTGAATTTCTAAAATCCCTTATCTGCCTAAAAGTAGAGCTTCCCAAAGAACTCAGAAGAACTCAACTGTCATAAATCCTCTTCTTGTGAGAAACTGGGGAAGACTGACTCTTATCATCAGAGATTGAGAAGTCTCCACACCACAGCTAAACAGATATTGTCAGAGAAACGCTCATATCTCCCATTTATTCTCCTAAGGGCTTATTTATCTTTCCAGGAAAAAGTCATTTGTTTTTCGATAAATATCCTTTCTCTCTCTCCCCTTCCCCTATTAAGATGGTGTATAAGCTCCAAATTCGAACTGCCTCTTTGAGTCGTATTTCTTTGTGAACTCCCATATGCACATGCATGTTGGTGATTAAAAACTGTCTTTTCTCTTCCTTATCTGTCTCTTGTCAGTTTAGTTCATCGGCCCCAGTCACTAAACCTAACAGGGTACAGGAAAAGAGTTCCCTCCCTGACATCACAAAATATGAGGAAAATACAAAGGACACATGGAAAACACAAAGGTTTTGTAGAAGTAGAAATAAGAGGTAAATGTAGACTGGCTACATTCCTCCACTCTACCTCTACTATTATATTCCTGAGATCCCTCTAAAACAGAAAGTTTAAATAAATCTGATCAGTGCAATTAGGAATAGACACCAGAATGAATTATTGAAACTTCATAACTAAAGATGTCACTTAAAATCTCCGGGTTTTTTTTTCAATTACATATAGAAAAGAAATGTAGGGTCTGTCTTCCTTCCAGGAATCAAACAGGACAAGTTGGCACCTGTGTTACTCTTTTCTAAATGAAAACTGTTAATTTTTCATAATATCATAGTTTTTCAATTAAGTGCCTCAATTGTTCTCTATAAATACTCCATGCAGTATTTCTTATTTTTAAAAAATTCTATTCAATTTCACATTTAGAGAGGGTCTGTTATGAGGGCTTGGCCCAAACCAGCCCTAACTAATATGAACAAAGATAATTCTGACTGGGATGCTGCTTAACTTGGCACCTTTCGGTGGCCATAGAGGTACGGCATTCAGATCTCCCTTCAAGAGCCCTGCTCAGAGGAGGAGCATCATTTGCTGACAGTCTACAGCTGCAAAACCTTCAGATCCACCGTGGCACCCATGCCAAGGTTGTGCTTACCCCAGGCCAGTGGCAAAGTACAGTGAGAGAACTAGAGCTGGGCTATTCCTGCCTGACAGGGAACCTCTCCTATGTGCAGTCTGTGCTCTGGGGCTCCCCATCAGCCTGGGTGAGACTTTCTCAGAGCTGCACTGCCATCAGAGTCTCTCCCTACCCACCCTTCCTTCCTTCCTCTCTCTTTCCACAGGAGTCAGACCTGCCTCCCACTCTGAAGGTTCTCTCTGCCTACTCTTGCTTACTGCCCATTTATCCATCAAAATGAGCCTCTCCCAATAAGTCATTTTACATCTAATCCCATCTTCTAGGAGGACCTGAGCTGACTCAGCCCACAATTACCGCAAATCCTCAGGCACAGTGGCTTGTTTTTGCATACCATCAGGTATGGCACAGACCAAACATATCTCTCTAGATACTATAGAAGTTCCAAAGAGTAATAAGAGCTATCATTCATTCATTAATTTCCATGTGCCAGACACTGTGTTCAATTATTTTTGTAAGTAATTCCAGTTAAGCCTCATAGCAACTATATAAGATAGGTAATATTATCACAATTTTATGGTGATATACCCAAGGATGTGTTGCTACTTATGTTTTTAAAAAAGCAATTGGCATTTAAATTCAATTATATCAAATTTAAAAACACATGTTCTTACCTGCATTATGATGCCTACTAGCAGTAATACTCATCATGACTCTGAGTGTTAGCTAGTATTAAGTACCAGTCACTGGGCTACACATTTTTATGCAATACTCAAAACAACCTCATGAAGGGGGTATTATTACTATTACTATTACTATTATTATTTTCCATTTCACAGATCATGAAGACATTAAGAAATAACCAGTCTATCACAGACAGAGTATTGTTTCCTGGGGCAGTTAAACTAAAGGGATTGTTCTACCATAGCAAATGGTAGGACAAACTTAGATTAACATTTTACTAAACTGTGATTTGTTTAATGGCAGTGTCATTTATATGTTTTCTTCAAGATTCTGGCCTTGGTACTTACAAGGTAAACATTCCAAGGCCCTCTCTTAGTTCTCTTGGGCCTTCTTTTTTGAGCCTTCAACATTGTAGGTCAAGAGAATTTCTGATCCATTGTATAACCAATGTTACTTTGTAGCTCCAGGGTACTTTATAAACAATAAGTTAATTCAGAAAAAGTGTCCACCAGCAAATGAATCTGGTTTCCAAGATAACACAGCTCAGAGTTTGTTAATACAGGGTATGGTTTACACAGAGTTGATTTTGCTTTCTGTATGGTTTGGAAGCTATTCTCTTATGTTCTTTCCTGAACTGTATATTAACCCTAAATAATGTACCATCATATAATGGTTAACACATATTTTTTCCACAGAAATATGCTTGGATTTCTTTTTCTTCCCTCTGAAGTGATCACCACCCACACCAACCGACTAGTAAGATTAAATATTCTTTAATAAGAAAATAATAAAAGCTGAATAAATGCCTTCCAGCATCAAAAAATTTCAGCAGAAGCAGTAGGAAAAAAATTCTCCGAGTTCAGCTTTTGTGATTACCTTTAAGATGCAGGAGGGTCATTCTTGTTCCTTCAAGAGGTTTCTGGATGTTTTCTGTAAATCCAGGTTCCTGCCCAAAGAGTGTCAGTGGATGGGTAAGTGTGGAAGGGGTGGGGAATAAAAACAAACGATATTTCAAGACTGAGTGAGGGCGGCGGTCCAGTCAAGGGTTTCTGAGTCTCTGTTCATGAACTACAGTACTCCTGGTGGCTATGGAGCACCTCACCTGCTGATGGCTCAACACGTCTCCAAACTATATACAGTATAGCAAAGTCTCAGACTAGAGTTTCAAAGACACCATGGGACTCAACCAATCCTCAGAATCATGAGCTATATAAATAGGGCAGGCACCTAACTGGGTAGGAGGACAATAAAGGCAATATATGATATGTGAAAATATGAATACCCATGGCTTTTTCCCCCACTCAAAAATAACTGCTTACATAATATAGTTGTCCCTTCATACTTGTGGAGGGATTGGTTCCAGGACCCTGAGGATACCAAAATCCAATGATGCTCAAGTCCCTGGTATAAACTAGTATAGTATTTTCACATAACCTTTGCACATCCTCCTGTATACTAAATCATCTCTAGATTACTCATAATACCTAATACAATGTAAACGCTACGTAAATAGTTGTTACACTCTAGGGAATAATGACAAGAAAAAATGTCTACTTGTCAGTACAGATGCAACCATCCATTTTATTTTTTTCAAATATTTTCAATTCATGGTTGGTTGAATCCACATATGTGAAACCCACAGATACGGAAGGTAGGCTATATTTTATTTTGGGTAGGGTGCAGTTGTTACTTAGCAACAGGTAACTGTACAGGCAGATGAGGTAAGATGGGGGTGCTTCCAGGTTGAAGAAAGTTGAAAGCCATGGAATTGCAAAACAGTCTCATGTATAACGAGAATGCTACGTGATATCTCTCCAGTACACACTTCTACATGAATCTTTTTGGCAAATTATATTACATAGCTCCAAACCAACTAACCCAGGTGTGTTAATTTTTAAAAAATTATACTATTTAAGGAGATGACACTTGTTCTAAGGAAATCTTGTTTGGACATAATTTCTTTGTTAATTCTTTAAAACCCAAATAATGAATATCTATAAACTAATCAATGCATTTTATCTTCAATCTGTATTTATTATATTTTGTATTAATAGTTTTTAGAAACCACAGTGAACATGAAGGAAGGGCAGGCACCTAACTGGGTAGGAGGACAATAAAGGGGATATATGATATGTGAAAATATGAATACCCAGGGCTTTTTCCCCACTCAAAAATCACTGCTTACATCAATCCCAAATTGTCATGCTACAATTTAAGCTGATTTCTTGTTATGCTGTCCTCACTGGAACTCAAGAAGGTTTAGTCTCCTTTGTTGCGTTTTTAAAGATATTTTTTAAATTTCCTCTTGATCTTTCCTTTGGTTGGCTAGAAGCTCAGCCTCCCCAGCATGTTATCATGTTTTATATATAACCTTTTAATCACCCTCTGGCTCTCTGGGAGCTTTATCCAAGTTCTTCTTGCCTCTCATTATGGTTGTCTATAGCTGCCTAAGAAACCACCCCAAACACGATGGCATTAAAACAGCAACAACCATTTATTAATATTATCTTTCATAGGCCTGGGGGTTGACTGGGCTCGGCTAGCTGGTTTTCTCTTGAGGGTCTCTTAAATGGTTGCAGTCAGACAAAGACTGGAACTGGAGTTCTCATGAAGGTGTCCTTACTCATGTATCTGGTGGTTAATGCTGGCTGTTAACTAGGACCTCCGCTGGGGTCGTAGGCCAGAACACCCACCTGTGGCCTGTCTCTGGTGCCTGGGTTGGGTTTCAAGAGTGAGCCTCTCAAAAAAGACAGAGAGCCAGGCCAATGCTGTCTCATCTTTTAAGATGAAATAATTTCATATGTAGTTTAGGTCTAATCACAAAGAATAATTTTCTTTGCATTTTATTTGTTAGAAGCAAACCACTATGGCCAGGCCATGTTCAAGAGGAAGGGGATTAGACTTTAGCTCTTGATGGGATGAGTGACAAAAATGTGCAGTCATGTGTTAAGCATGACACATCTCTTGAGTTGGGGAACCCATTGTCCTTTTAGGGTATAGGAAACAAGTGGGGGCAGTCGTAAGGAGCTAGAATCAGAATGCAGAGACTCTATCAGGAATCTCAGGGATGCTTGTGGTCATGGCCAGAGAAAAGGTAAGAAGGAGCCCATAAATAACAAGCCCACCGCAGGGGAGGTCATTACAAGTTGCTGTAGCAAAAAGGTGACCCCAAATGGATCCCGGACCTGAGGATAGAGGTTGCTTAATATGAGGGTGAGCCCTGTATGGCAGGGAGAAAGAGCCCAGAGGAGCGGTAGTCAAAATCGAAGAGTACTCAGAGACCCACCGTGATGAGTATGAGATAAGTGTCATTATCAGGACTACAACTGTGGAATCACCCAGGCCTGGCTCAAGGTGCACAGGAAACTCCCTGTCACAACACCCACCTCTGGCCACCAGCATCTCAGTAATGAACATCATTGCCTGAGAGAAAGTGCAAGCCCACCCAGAAGGGCTAAGGCTACTCTTGGCTGGTTGAGTTTCTGAGAAGTTGTCATAGGCAGTTGTGGTTGTTGAGTACCCCAGACTCCTGCTTCTCAAGAGAAACAAATGAGTTCTACTGAGATTCTTCTATTCATATTTGTTCAGATAAAGAGAGAAAGAGGTCAGGCAGGAGGTAGAGGCAGTGAGTTCTAACTCCTGATGCAAGGAGGCTGACTGCACTCAGGGATGCTCGTTGTTGGGACCACAGTATCTGCAGGCAGATCTTTGAATTTCATGCTCACCCTAATAACAGAAATGAGACTTCATTGTGAATTCGTATTTAGATTATAATCTCATGTCCAAACCTACACACACACACATCCATTCCTCCCATTCCTTTTTCTTTAACAGCATCTTCTTCTGTGAAATATGTGCAGCTCCTGTAAGAACTGGTGCCATGGTTACCTCTATGTGTGAGTGAGTTGTCACGCTGATTGAATATAGTGACACCATTCCTTTATTGTTCATTCAGACAGTGTTTATGAACATTGGGCCAGACAGGGAACTTGGTATAGCTGAGCTGGCAGAGATGCATAAGGTAGAGTCCTGTCGCCCAGGAGTGACGATTGAGAAATAGGACTTGAAAAATCATTCACATCACAACCTGCAAGTGTAGAGGAAATTTAGCTTCTTTGATTGCGCCTATAACTAATCGGATACCTTCCTGTGAGTGTGCAGGAAAGCCAGTTAGTTAAAGGCGCAGTATGGTTCAAATATAACCTATAACACTTCCTCCTGCCACCCTCCCTAAGATGCTACAGCAGTCAGGGTCCCAGGAGTAGGATACTGTCCAAACCAGGAACTTCTGAGAGTAAAGCAGGATGCTGAAATAATTATACTGGAATAATTGGAATAGACTGGGACTGTCTGGGGGCAAACCAGTACAGAAAGTCATTCTATCCAGATGGAAACCACAGTCAAAAGGGGTTCATTTAATTAAGGGTCTATTTTTCAAAGGTGTAGATAGGGTTAAGAGAAGCCAACAAGAGACGGGAAAGCACCTAAGGCCCACAACAGTAGGAGGATGCTGCCACCCCTAAGCCTAAAAGAGTAAAAGGAGGTAAGAGTTCCAGAGCCTGGTGAGGCTTATGGCTATGGGAGAGGGCTGCTCATTAGAAGCTGTGACCTTCATCAGGGGAATGCAGTCCCCTTTAATCCACTGTCAGGTATGGAGGGAGCAGGAAGAAAATAAGCCCAATCTTTCTACCCACACTCTTGCCTTCCTGCTGGTGATGTCCATTAGCCAAAGGCAGCCAGAAGCCAGAAGTCAAGGGAGCCGGTAGGTGCAGAAAACGATGAAAATGAATCCTGTGTGGGAATAGGGAAAATAATATCTAACACACTATTATTCAATGGGACAGGACTCGGGGGACTAATGCATCCTCATGATGGCAGGAAGAGCTTGAGTTCCTCAGGCACGGTGACCTCTGCCTCCAAAGCAATAAGGGGAACACCTTAGTCCCCTTTTGAATGGACTATTTACTGTGTCCCCACTATCCACTGAGGGCTGTGGGTGATAAATCCCTTGTTTGCTAACCCTCTCAGCTTGTTTCCAATTCAGTGGTGACTTGGCTTCACTTCAACCCCCACTGGTTACTGACCAATCCCTGGGTCTCTGCCAAGTGCTCCATCATGCCTGTTGGCCCAGATATCTACCCCAAGACTTGGTAAAATTGTTCTTCATTCTGTCACAGGGGATCCCTGGGAAAAGTCCATGGATTCTCAACTCCAAGTCTATGGTAACTCCAAGTCCAGGAATTGAACACTGGCAGTACCACAAAGTTTAACCTAGGGGCTTCCTCTGTCCAGCCATGCTATGCCTCATTCACTCTTGGCATTACCCTAATTTCTCTAAATCCCCTCACCATCTCCTTACTGACACCTGGAGCGAAAACAATCAGGGACGCATAACAGCTTAGTTTGATCTCCATTTTCCTCTTACCTCTTTCACCTTCCCACTTTCTTCTGGGAGGGAAAGGGGTTCAGCTATCTCTTAGTTCCCTGGGTCATATTCTCCTTCTAGTACTGAGCAGCAAGATTCATGGCTTTGCTGTGCGGACTCAGTGTGTTTTAGTTCTACTCTGGGTCCTTGAGGCTGGATATGCTATGTTGTAAAAAGGGAATGAGCTTTAAAAACTGAGCAAATCCTTTTCTAAGACTATAGCCTGACTTACAAGGCTGTTGCCCTGCTGCACAATCATATTCTGCAAATATGGTCATGCTCTTTCTGTATTCCTCAACATTTCTTAACCCTAACACATACCCAGACACACATACACACACATAGCTTCAAAAATATTTCTAGGTACTTGGGTATCATGAGCCAACTAGAGTACAATCACATGCTCGGGAAGGCAGAATAGAAAATTACATCAATATTTGTAAAATATTAATCCCCCTTAAAATTTTAATTTTTTGTTTCCAGCTATATTCTGGAAGCTTGGGCTTTAAAGTGAAGAGCATTATACCTGGGCCAGGGCAGCAGTACACGAAGCAGTGTATGAACCTGGATTTGAGTCTTGTCTCTGCCCCTTATTAGCCGTATAACCTTAAGCAAGTCGTTTCACCTGTCTGAGCTTCAGTTTCCTCCTGTGTAAAATGAGGACCTAACACCTGCCCTCAGTGTTGTGGTGAAGGTGACATGAGCTGGCAGAGAGCCTGGCTCATTGTAGATGTTTAAGTGGCATTCACTTCCTGCCCTCAGGGCTAGCGCTAAGTGAGAACAGACATACAGGCCCCAGAGCCATTTGAAAATACCGGGGCTAGAATTTCTGGACCTAAGATTTTTGGTGTCATGCAATTGAGCAAGATGGGACGGGAGCTAGACTTGACTGAGTATTTCTCGTAGGAAAGATGCAGTCGCAGAGCCCTGTTAGCCTTTAGAAATGATCTCGTCTCTAATGTATAGGAGAAAAGGAGGGTGAGAGAGATTCAATAATTTGCCTGGGTCGTATACCCCTTGTGAGTATACTTCAAAGCTCTTTTCACTAGAAATATATCTTTCTTGAAACAAATTGTCTGCATTAGTGGACACTGTGGTGCTCTGTCCAGATCCTCTTCTCAGGGTCAATGCACCCATCCACAGCTGCTGGAACTATCAGCTGCAGATGATTCACAGCTGCACCCCTTCACATGAAGTGCCCTTGCCTATGAGAAACAGCCTGCCCAAGTTTATGCCTCCTCCAGGTAGTTCGGCTTCAGTGTCTGATTTGGAGATTCAAAAGCCTGGCCCCATAAACCTCAATTTGGCACAACTTGAAGGGCCTTCCCTGATCTAGCACTCCCCATAGGATCAACTGAGGCTTCTGTAGCAACCCCATCATGAGTCTTCTGCCTTTGTCCAGTCCTGCCTTCCTCACTTCCTTCTGCGTGTATTTCTCCGGAGCACAACCCGGTAAACCTTCTACACACAATTCTATCTCAGAATCCATTTCCAGGGAATGCAATCTGAGGTGTAAACTTAAACCTGAGTGTTGGGGGAAAAAAACTCCCAAAATATACGAGGCCTCAAACCCCAAATCTTTTCTCAAATATGTTATTCAAAAGATGGTATAAAAAGGGACTAGTAGAAGTGGAATGGGAGTGGGCAGTTCCTAGGAGGAGGAATAACTAAGAGGAGAGTGCTGTGGCGGACAAAGTCCCAGGAATAAGAGAGGAAAAGAGGATGCCCAAAGTGTTCCCTGTTCCAATGGTATGCTTTGCACTTTTGCAATTAATAAAAGGCCTTCTGAATGTGGCAGCTCTGCTTGGTGTCCATACATAAAGGATCTGATTATAGGCAAGGTAATCAGCTGTAAGGTAAGAAGAAACCTTAAATAAAACTAACTAATGACAATATTAACAGTAATAGTAATAGCTAACACTTATATAGTGCTTTCTACATTGCAGGTTGTGTTACTCCATTTGCACTGCTATAAAGAAATACCTGAGGCTGGGAAATGTATGAAGAAAAGAGGGTTATTTGGCTCATGGTTCTGCAGGCTGTACAGGAAGCATGGTGTCAGCATCTGCATCTAGTGAAGGCCTCAGAAAGCTTCCAATCATGGCAGGAGGTAAAGGGGTAGCAGGCATATCACATAGCAAGAGAGACAGGGAGGAGGTGCCAGGCTCTTTTAAACAACCAGATCTTGTGTGAACTCATAGAGTCAGAACTCACTCATTACCAAGAGGACAGCACCAAGCTATTCATGAAGGATCTGCCTCCGTGACTGAAATACCTTCCACTGCGCCCACCTCCAACATTGGAGCTCACATTTCAACATGAATTCGGAGGGGATGAACATCCAAACAATATTACAGGCATTGTTCTAAATGCTTTATACATATTAATCTGTTTAACCTTAGAAAAACAACCATATTAAACAGTCACTAGTATTATCACCATGATGAGAAAATGGAGGCATAGAAAGGCCTAGTAACTTGTACAAGGTCATGCAGCTAGTGAGCTGGGCTTTTACCCAGATTATTTGGCTCCAGGGCTGTTGCTCACAACCATTGTGCTCTAAGGGGGAAAAGCAACTCCCTCCCGTAGAAGAGTAATCATCACAGAAGTTCGGTCCTGGTACCTAGTCCAGAAGCCACCAGTCCCAGAAACCACAATGGTAGCACAAAGATGTCACCATCAATCCTTATTTCCCAAGCCTGTTGAAGATTGACGTCTTAGCTAGTGAAAAAGAAGAGCTTCTCTTCATTATGCACCCTAGACTGTTTTACCTAGAGACTTATTTATTGGAGGATGTAAATATCTTATTTTATATGTAGCATAATGCCATTTGAAAGAAATGGTCTCGGCTCCAAGCCCCAGGCCACTGAGGGGGGCAGTGGTAAATGGATACCTCAGTGCTATTGTTGAGAACATTACTTTGCACAAAATAAATGAAGGGAAAGCCTCCCATGTGGTTTGGGGATCCACCCGTAATTGACAGTCATCTCCAGAAAGTCCTTCAAAGAGTTATCACCAATCATAGAACTTACATTCCAATGGAGAGTGGTTGGCCCATTTGTCACCTACATCAGTTAATTTAACCAAAGTTTTCTCCATTAACCTCTGCTGAGAAGCCCAGGAGAGGCACTACTCAACCAGCATTTGATTGTTTAATGGCATCTCATCCTTACTGCTTTTGTTCCTGTAATAAATTTGGAGTAAGCATTGATTTGTCAAAGGTCTGGAGTTAATTTTATACATACCAGAATATTGTAGTGGATGAAAGGTCTGAGACACTGTGAAGTAGCAAAAGGTGTATATCAATTATCTATTTCTGTGTAACAAGCCACTCCAAAACCTAGTGGTTTAAAGCAACAACAATCATTTACTTTACTCTTATATCTGCAATTTGAGAAGGGCTGGGCAGGAACAGCTCCTCCGTGCTTTACACAGCATCAGCTAGGGCAGCTCAGTGGAAGCCTGCAGGATTCACTTTCAAAATGGCTCACTCACATGGCTGGCAACTTAGAGCTGGCTGTTATCTGAGAGCTCAGTTGGGACGGGGGACCAGGGAACTCAGTTCCTTTCCATGGCAGGCCTCTCTTTGGAATACCTGGGCTTCCTTGCGGCATGGTGGCTGGGTTTCAAATGTGAGCATCCCAAGATGCAGGAAGTAGAAGCTGTCAGTTTCTTAGTCTGGGCCTAGAAACTGGCACAGCATCATTTCTACTATATTCTATTGGACTATCAGTCACAGAGCCCAGATTCAAGAGGAGGGAACATAGACCCCACCACTCAATGGGAGGAGAGTTAAAAAATGTTTGGGTCATGTTTCAAAATCACCACACAGTTGCCACCACAGAATGTCAAACATATGGCATCTCTTATTTCACATTCTTTTTTGACAAATGAGGGAAAAAGTTTGAAGACGTAAAGTTATTTCCCAAGACCACACCACAAGATAGTCACAGAGACAAACCTGGCTTTGTTTAGCTCACTGAAACAAAAAGCATGCTACACATAGAAGATAGCTCTTCAAAAATTACAGCTAGCTGCAAATGGCTAAATCCCTGAAAAGTACATAGACACTTAACACTATTATAGGGCATTGACATGGTAATACATTGTAATAATATAATCATATAATAGCCATAAAAAGATAATGACACATTAATCAACTTTCATCAGGCATCACAATGGTGCAGGAGATACAGAAGTGAGCAAGAAACAGGCCTTGCCTTCTAAGAGTGTATAGGCCAATGGGAACTACAGACAATTTAAACAAGAAAATACAATTGTGCTTTTTTGTGTGTGAGGAAGTTTATATTGTTATAAAAGCACATTGAAGGGGAAACTGAAACCTTTGTCTGGAGGTCTAGAAATTCTTCCGAATTGATGTGATGTCTAAAGCAAAACCAGAAGGGTATGTAGGGGACAGAGATCAGAATATTTCAGGTGGAGGGAAAAACATTTACAAAGGCATTGAGAATAAGACTCTATGTCATTTAAAAGACTGGGTAGACTCAAGCTATCACTGTCTGGCACACAGTAGATTCTCAATACCTAATAATTGAATTAAAAATATACAGGTGATTTATTGGTATCTCCAGTAACTTGGGATGAATTGATTTTTCTTGGTTCTTTCTCAGACCTGACTAAGCACGAGAGATTATTGGTAAAGAAAATGAACATGGAGACATGGTTCATCCACCCACATGGTAACCATGTTGTTGCCTAGTGTTCATGGATCAGTGACAGCCTAAGAAAGCCTGTTTTCTTGCTGCTCCCACCAATGTTAAGGCTATTTGTTTCTGTTTGTAAATGCTTAACACATCTTGGAAAGGGTGTGGGCAAACACTCTTGGTGCAATTATGCAATCTTTGTTGTCAGAATGGGATAAATGTTTCTCCTTCCTGCAGTAATTGCTAATTATAAACTAGCTGATATATTTGTCTGATGACTTTAATTTTCTCTAACAGCCTCTGTCCTTTCTGAACCCTGCACAAGTAGTTCTCAGGAGTCTCAGCTGACATCCAGTTTCCCCAGGGAGTTTCCCATGATTACTACCAAGGTTTTTCCAGAAAACATATATTTGCCTTCAAGAGGAGACCCTTCTCTGTTGTGTAACACCCACTTTCCTCCACCTTGCCCACCAATATTATCACTTCTCACCTCAGATCTTCAGTCTGTCTCTATAAATATTTGAATCAATTATGTGCAAGACACTGAACTAGGTATTTTCCTAAAGATGAATAAGATACAGATTGTAAACTCCATGAAGATAATTACTCTCAAGAAAAAAAATCTATACAAATAATACATTATAATCCATGAAAGTGTGTGGTGCATGCTCTAGGAAGAAAAGTGTCATACCACAGTGGAAAGAGTTTATTTTTCAGCAAGGAGAATCCCAAAAGACTATGGTGGAAGCAGCATCTGAGTTGAAACTTAAAGGATAAGTAGGTAGGATTATACAAAAACTTCTCATATGAGTGGATAATCATATGATCAGATACTCACTCCACATGTTTGTCTGGAGAGTTCAGAGAAATAAAGCTGGAAAATAAACATTCAGCTGAACCAACCCTGTGGTAAACTACTATTCTTCACCAATATTTGCTGCTTGTCCACGTGGAAGGAGTATATTTCTCCATTCTGTTGAACCTATGTATGGCCAAGTCACTTGCCTTGACCAATGAATGTGGGCAGAAGTGATGTGTGTCAGTTCTGGATGGAGGTTTTAAGGGCCAATCTCTTCCTCGCCATGTTCTCTTTTTCTTTGCCACAACTACTGGCAATGTTCCAGGACGAGGCCACTCTGCTACCTAGGGTCCCAGAAAGAAGGAAGCTAACCTTTGTTGTTATAAGACACTGATATTTTAGGATTATTTTTTATGACAGTATAACATAGCCCATCCTTACTAAGACAAACATCAAACTTGTTCCAGTCAGCTCAATTCCCAAAAAGTAATACAGGGCTCAAAAATGGAGTAGCAAGGTACTATTTGACTGTTTCCAAATGTTCCAGGCACTGCATGCGGTACTTGACATGCATAATCTCATTTAATTCTCACAACTTCATTATGTATAAATCCTTACTCCCTCTATACAGATGTAGAAACTCAGAGAGGTTAAGAAACTTGCCCAAAGTCACACGGTGGGCAAGAATCATTGCTGGGATTCTAATTTCATATTGTACAACAGGGAATCTGCTCCCTTTGTGGTGATACAATGCCTACCAAGTCACAAAGATATCATACCCTTAAATTCCCTAGCAAACTATGTCCATTATTCTGAATTTAATGACCTTGTTACCTAAGCCTGGACTTTGGAAACAAGTGGATAAGAACCTTGATTCCAGCTCTATCATTGTGTGGGAAACATGGGCCTCTGACCAATAATAAACAATTTCAAAGTCAAGCAAAAAAGATTAACCTCAGAAACAATTTAAATCCATTGTGTCCCATCAAACCTAAATGCCAGTTACTCATCTTGGATTCTAGATGCTTTTCTCTCTGGTCCCTGATAAAGTCACAAGGTTAGATTTCCTTTGGATACCATAGGACCACAAAAGAAGATTACATAGTTCAAAAGAAACAGTGTTCCTCAGGAATTGTTCTGATCTCTGTGGATCACTTGGAAACAGGATTGCAATTTTCTCAGTCACACTGCTGTTACAGGCTACAGATTTTGTTATGAAAAGTGAGAAGTTCACAATCAATGGAACCGAGTGCAGCCAAGATACTTATTAAATAAATGTGCAGTAGACCCAGAAGACTTGGTCACCAGGGAATGAGGTGAGTACCCTGAGGGAGGCATGGGCTGAGACAGTGGTAGAAGGAGAGAGAAGTTTCAACAGAGACTCTGCTAGAATTCAACTTGGTAACCTGATGGCTTATTTTTCTTATTATCCATCTGTTTTTCCCTCTGGTCTACCTCTTCCTCTTGACTCTTTCCTGCCATGGATGCAACTACCTATGGTTGGTGGTCATTGGTAGAGAAATGGATATTTTTCTTTTTCAAGCATCCAGTACATGTTTAGTGTTGAATTGAAATTTTTCTTTTACATTTTACATTTCCTAGACATAGTTATCAGAGCCACGCCATTAGGTTTTTAGGTGGTATTTGGAAGTATTTATTTTTTATGTAGTTTAGCTGGCTGTTTTTAAGTTCTGTATCACAACACAAATCAGACACAGACCATGGAGACTTGGGCCTGGCAGCTGAGTAGTGGATGAAGGGCCAAATGAAGGAAAAGATGGCTGGCAAAATAACCCATTGATCAAGCAATCAAGATAAGCTGAGCAAATGATGATGAAGAAATAAGAGCCTAGGTGGGCCAGTGTGCTGATGAGCATCCTTCATGGTTTTGCTGAAAGTTTCCTTTCAATAATTTCAATTAAATGACTTCTTAGGATCTTCCAAAATTTGACACTGAGATTATTTGCCGTCAACAAGATATTACATGAAGCTGGCCAATTAGAAGGAAGGAAGGGAGAGAGAGTGAGAGGAAGGGAGGAAAGGAGGGAAGGAGGAAAGGAGGGAGGGAGAGAGGGAGGATGTGGAAGTGGAGAGGGAAGGGGGAGGAAGGAAGGACCTTGATTTTAAAATGTCTGCACTCTGCATCTGATTTTTTGTTTTGATTAAAGTTCTCATCATAATTGAATGCCCTCACTATCCTGCATCTCAAATGTGAAAGAAATCTATGGCCAAGAGCAGACAAGGATCAGCTGATTGTGAGGCTGAGTGTAAATATTGGTGGAGATGGAACTATGCCAGGGTTTTTATTAGAATTGTTATGGTTTTGTTAGTAGTCTAGTTAGAAATTTCCATATATTTTGAGTGGTCTGCCCCAACTCTATTTTTCCCATAAGCCAGTTATTTATAGTGTGTGATTTTGCAACATGAGAGGTTTTTCAGAAATGCATACTTGGTGTTATAGCAGGAGCCTGAATATATACATACATATGAAAGTTTAGTCCTATATAATGATCAAAACTCAAACTGATTTAAAGTTATATTTTTGCACCCAGCTGGGCCTTCTGCAGACATGAAGACTGTGTTGTAGAACAGTACATGATCCTTCCCCTTTGTCTCTCTGCCTAAAGCCTCCAATTCCCTGCCCCTACCTTGCTCCCCAGCTTTCTGATTATAAAGGAGCTAAGGAGAGAAGAGGGAGTAAAAGATGACTTTATACTCTCTGGGCCTGGCAGACACCACAGTTGACTTTCTCTCTTCGAACAAACGTTTCCCCTGAGGCATTGAGGTGGATGTCCTGTGAGCCAGGCAAATGCCTCTCCCCTTGCTGGCTACTTTTCTCGGCTCTTGCTCTTCAGGTGCCCACTCCATATAGATCACTCTCTCTTGGAATCTCTTTGCCCCTACTGGTGGTTCTCTAGGACAGGGTTGTGTAAAGCTCCAGGCTGGCTCTCTCTTCTGCACATGGCCCCATCTCATCCACAGGAACCACTCTGACAGCCTTAGCACCAGCAAAGTCCAAGAGTGGAAGCCAATCTCAGCACAGGGGCACTTGCTCCACCGCCAACGCAGGTCCCTGCTCCTCACACAGCCTCTAAACTTCATGGAAGGGGCCCAGCACCAGTCCATTAGGACCTCCATACCAACTTCTCACAGTCCTTTCTTCTCCTTGGACCTGAGGCAAAGGGAGAGCAATCCGAACTGTCCTGCCCTGGCAGGAGTTTGCAGTGAGACAGCAACTACCAAAGAAATTTTCTTCACAAACCCCCCTCCAAGTCTCCACTGTTTTCTACATCCTCTATGAAAGAAAAGGGCTCAGAGGCAAAATAAACAATTGTCATATTTTGACTTTGAAATGTTTGTATGGTGGTGTCTTTGGAGTATAGGATTTATTGTCTTCATGCTTCAATGAGAACTGAGACTAGAATACTTCTATTTTAAAATAGGACACACATTCACCCACTTCAATACATAAGCACACTCACACAGAAATGCTTACAGTTTCCTATGATAAATGGTCTACTTTTCAGTCTCTGTAGCAACACTATACTGTTTAAATTAATGTAATATTGCTATATATATCTACATATATAAATATCCATATACATATGTATATATATATCTACATATATATTTCTACATAGATATGTATATATATGTTAGGTCATGTTCTTGCACCTTGCTTTTATTTATTTATTTTTCAAATTGGCTTGGTGGTCTTGGCTTTTTACCATCCTGTTTGTATTTTAAGATCATCTTATCAAATTACACACACACAAACACACACACACAACTACTGGGAATTTTGTCGAAATAACATCTACAAACATGTAGTACTCTCCACCCAGTTTTTTTATGTCAAGTTCTTTATATTTTTTATTACATTTATTCCTAAGTGTTTCTTGCTCATGTTAATAGGATTCCTAAAATTACATTTTTAATTGGTTGTTCCTGATGTATTGGAATATCGCTGCTTTTCAAATTTTATTTTTATCCACCAACCTTGTTGAAATTTCTTAATAGTTCTAATAGCTTGTTGAGTTTCTTGAATTTTCTCCATAAACAATTAGATTGTCTAAAAATAATGACAATTTAACTTCTTCCTTCCAGTTCTTAAAACTGTATTAATCTTCCTTGTCTGATGCACTGCTTGCAACCTTTAATACCACGTTAAATCCAAACAGTGCTAACAGGCAGCCTTATCTTGTCACTAAATCTTAAATGAATATATGCATCAGCATTTCGTATGATATTCACTTTAGGTTTTTAAAGTTGCATTCAGAGATTGCCTTTCTTCCAGATTGCTCATTGTGAATGGCCTTCAAGGCGGATAGTCAAAGGCTCCAATCAGCAGCAAAACTGCCCCTAAATCACTGCTCCAGGAACAGTTTGGGGCAGTTAAATGACTTCCTTGAGGTCCTAGCAAGTTTCTGGCAGAGCAGTATTGGGTCATTCTTTTATTGCACTTGCTTTAACCACCTACATGTAAAACACATTCTTCATTCATTTGTCCCATTTTTGCATTGCTGTGTAATTTTAACTTAATACATTTACTTTACCTTTCCAAGTAGATTGTAAGATCCTTGAGGATAAGGACTAAATATTCCCTTTCTTTTATATTATATAAGCTCTCTAGAATATAAGCTCTGTAAGGAAAGGGACTTTGCCTGTTTTGTTACTGCTGTTTCCCCAGTGCCTAGTACAGTGTCAAGCACTGTAGGCACTAAACGTTTTTGAGTGAATGAATCAGTTTCATGTCTCTCCAACCATTCACAGACTCCAGCTCACCACCTGGCAATTTGCCATGTGCACTGAATGCATTCAAAAAATGTCGGTAGAATGAATGAGCCATTCCAGCCCCTAGTCTTTCATTTTGATTCCACCATTCTTTCACCTGGACATCTCTATTTCTAAATAACTTAAGTAAAGCTTGATGTTGATGTTTTGTCAATGCCAGAAAAAAAATGTTTGACAAGTGTGCAATCTAACTTCATGAATTTCAAAACAGATGACACCCATTTTGATAAATGCATATGATTCTGCAGTTGATGAAAAAGAAAAATGAAAATAGGGCCAAATTACAGTTTGGTACCCAAGACAATAATCAATCTTTCATCATGCTAATGGTCTGTCATGAGACTATAAAACCACATGAAGAAACAGGAAAGTCCTCACACTGGCCTTCCAAGGGAGTCAACATAATTTGGTTAACAAGACACACTTATCTGTGAATGAATTATAGCTAAGTGTGAACCTGGCAGTTCAATTATAAAATATGTCAAAGCTTTCCAGAAGCGATTACCACCATAACATTGAATAAGGTTACCATGGACAGAACAGACTAATCGGTAGAGTTAGGTCTATTTTTAAATGTCAAACAACATCTTGCTCCTCTTACAGTGCTGCTCTCTACCGTGAACTGGGAATATTAACTACCTACAGGTTTCTTATTCTCACCAGAAATGGTCCATCCACATTTGCTTTTTAAATAACATAGTTAGGGAGAGATGCATGGAAATCTGTATCAACCAAGTCCTAGCCATGCCTCCTATGGGGTGGTGGTAATGTAGGGTGAGTGAAGGGAGAGCCACAAAAGGGTGGTGTGTGCTGGGAATGCTGGTATCTCAGAAAAGCTCTTACTGCCACTGTGCTGATCAGAATGGACTGTGCACTGCGTTGCCACAAGCAACACTGTTATCACTCCTCACCTGTGAACTCTGGTGTCCATGCTCTCATATGTCACTCTCAACGTCAAGTTCTCTTCCTGCCCCTGGCCCTCAAGTCCCCTCCTTCCCTCTCTCTCTCTCTCTCTTCGTCTTTCTCTCTCTTTGCTTCTCTCTCAGCCACACGAACTGAGTTACTTGTTCACCTGCCCTTTTAGTTAAGGGCAGAAAGCCTTCTCTCTGATGCCATCATAGCCCTTGCGAATAGTTCTACGATGTGAATCCGTAAGTTCACTCTTCATCCTTCATTATCCCTATCCTGACTACAGCTGTCAACCTCCCTCCCTAAACGTACTTGTACGGACAGAATCTAGATTTCCAACTGTTCTACATTCACAACTGTCCCAGACACAAACCCTAAGTCAAGTATTTAAGTGCAAGTAGATTTTTTTGGAGGTGATTCTAGAAACCACCAGTAAAGGAGTGAGGAAGTGAGACAGAGAAGGAAAGGTCAATAAAAGAGGCATTACCATGAAGTTACCACTGAGGGCAATGTGAACTCAATCCCACTGGAGAACTCTGAGAAACAGCATAGAACACAACTCAGTGTTATACTGTCCCAGAAGCAAAAAGGCTGAGGAATTTATTCAGCTATTTTCATCAGCCATTAATTGAAGGCTATTCTCAGGTGGCATTAATTTCCTGGTGCTTCTGGCCTGCTATGGGCAAGAGTAGAATTGGCTCAAGCACCCAGAGAAAGCCCTCAGGCAAAAATGCAATTGCTGGCATTTGAAATTGGGCTGGCATGCAATGAAATCCCTAAAGCTGAAGAGATATGGGTGGGGCTCTAACAGTATCTGCTACCTCAAATAGTCAGGGGTAATGTGATAACTCTGTTCTTGGTTTATCTAGGTAGAAACTCTTCCAACAGCCTTTAAAAAAGAAAAGAAACTTAGACGCAAATCCTCATTCAAAGTCCTAACTATTGCAACTAAACTCCTGTCATTCCAACCCAAAGCACTAAATGCTACTAATACTCATCCCACTATACCTACTTCCTATCTTCACACTGATAATGTTTGTAGTTTGCAGTAGAGATTAAATCCATAGTGAAAGTGTTCAGAATTCAAGTATACTTCTTTCTCCAGAAAAAAGTCTATGTGGATAATATTTTATTAGAGCTAGGCAAATAGTTTTGTGTGGACAAATGTTCTTATTTTAAGAATAGGAGAACTATAAATCTTAAGGCAATTATCTTTAGAAAAGCAGCAAAGTAATAGGAGAAGGAGTATTATCTTACCTTTAATGACTTTTTGTAATATCAAAATAAATCATTACTGACTGAGCTAAGAGGTAATTTCAACATTATAAACAAATCAGTATAACAATTAAGTTATCAGGAATGAAATCAAATTAAACATAAAAACTATTCTTCAATAACTAAGGATGGCTTTTCCCCTTCAGCAGAGACTACCGAGTTCCAACTACCAAATTTTCAAGAGTCTTAAATGGGTCTCTCAGAGCCTTGGGTGCCATCTTGCTCCAAGTACACAGGATGAGATCCAGAGAGGGACAATATTTAGCTCCTATAAGAGACTAAAAATGAATAGTGTGTAGTGGATTCTAAACAATGATGGAAGAGTGGTTCAACCAGAAGTCTTCATCAAAATACTGAGAGAAATGATGCCAGGATCCCAATGGTAACATTCCAGAAGGGAAAACCTTCTTTGCATTGAGTTGAATTCTTCTTACAAGAGGAAAAATTTCCTGTATTTGTTTTGCCCTGAATTGTTTTCAAAGTGTTCTCCCATTAAAAAAAATATTGAATCTCTGAAAAGTTCTGTTGTATAAAGCCAGACATGCTATTACCATCTTATAGATGAGGAAACTGAAGCATGGAAAGTTTCCAGTACCTTCACTGAGACATCACTACTTGCAGTAGAGAACAAAAGTCACTTCACCCAGCTACTGTATGAGGATCCTCCTGGAAGAAAGACGAAGCTTAGATCTGAAACTCAGGCACTGGAATACTCCATATAACAGGCTGGCATCTTTCAAAATATAAATTCAAGACAGTGACTCTTCAATTATGAACATAGCTTAAATGAGAATGGCAGAGATAGGAAGCATACAAAAACTGCTGAAAATGATCTTTGGTGAATACTAGATCTAGAGTTAATGCAAATCTATTCGGGCTGTTTAATATTAGTTCTTGACAATTTCCTTTAGCTTGCATGATTGGTGGAAATAAATATATGCTATCCCTAAAGCTCAACTCTCAAAGGAAATACCTAGTGCTGATAAACAACTTCTGTAATTTCATGTGCTCTCTGAAAAGTAATGACTCTCAGAAACTTTAGAACATTCCAAGAGCAAGGAAAGGAAATGACAATTTATTTAGTGACTTTAATAAAACATGAAGATGCCTGAAGCAAGCAAGTATAATATGGTGGGAAATTTTCACTAGATAACATCCATTCACAGCTGTCATCTGATCTGTGTAGAACTGAGGACAATACCACATTTGCCATTGATTTGGTTGGGTAGGCTATTCTTCCATTTTAGAGATCCTAGAATACTGATAAATTTATTTTCCTCCCAAGTATCTATTACAGATAATGCTAACATTGTCTTATTAGTGGCTATCTGAAAGAATCTCAAAGCCATTATTTAATGATGCACTGTTTTATATGTGACTGTAAATGCACAGGAATACTTGGTCATCTATTAAACATATTTGTAGAACGTCTACTTTGGGCAGGTACTACTCCTGGCATTTCATTTAAAACAAGGGAGCTGATTTAACTGCTATATTGTAACGATGGAATGAATTAGCACAGGGAGTGTTTAGAAAATGCCAACTAAATGATATTGGGTGAACAATTAGCTGGAGGAGAATGTGATAATCCAACTTGAAATATGATCAAAATCAACCATGTTCCAGTAATAAGAGTGATAATTTTAATTTTTTAAACACACACACTGCTTTTTTAACAGTAGATATTTCTAATTTATATCCCAGCAATTGCTCCTGCAATAATAAAGTACCCCTGACCTAACTTGTGTCCCTAACTCTTTGATTCTTTACTTACCCCCTTCTTCTTTGTCAACTCCAACACTGAATTAATCCCACACCTCACTTTTCTTCTGCCCCAATCTACCGACAAAATTTAGCAAAACAGGAAAATAGGGGCTATTTCAAACGGTGGTCTTCTGCCACCAGGCAGTTCTTCAATGCAAGCACCAATGTCCTTCATTATGACATCTAAGTCAAATTATTGGTAGGAGACAACCTTGCCTCCTGCTCCATAAGCAAAAGTGATGCTGTGATGTAGCTGTTAACTCTCCACCCACCAATATAAAATTTTGTCTGACTTCTCTTTTCCCTCTAGTTTCATTACTTCTGGTCTCAGGGGAGGAAGTATCCCTCCTCAGGGTCTAGGCTTATCTTGTCACCTGGGCCCCAGCCCCTCCTCTTCCACTCTGCCAAGCCCATTCATTTCTTAACTCACTCTCTTTTTTTAAATCTCCTCTATCAGTTTTCCACAAAAATGGAGCTGGACCCTTTCTGATGGAACCTAATTGTCTGATACATGAGATTTCAAAGTCTTGAGCCTTCCTCACTAAGAATTTCTCTTTATTTGGTTTCCATAAGGCAGCAAGTCCTGACCTGCCATTCTGCCACCCACCTTTAGTCACTGTTACTAACTTTTCCTCAAAGTTTTTCTGATCATAAAAGTAACACATATGCATCATAGAAAATTTTGAAAACACATTCAAAAGAGTAAAATAAAATTTGTTAAATATAAATAATCTGAGCTTTATGGCATAGTTCTTTCCAAGCCATATGTTCTTATAATAAAATCCCAATCACGCTATGTTCATTATCTTGATTATGGTGATGGTTTTACAAGCATATACATATGTCAAAATGTACCAAATTGCACCATTTAATACATGCAGTTTATCGCATGTCACTTATCCCTCAATTAAGCTGTTTTCTTAAAATGTCAACACTATAAGAAAAACAAATATTTAGAAATATAATTAAGAAAATAGAAATTGAATATTTGAATCTAGTACAATTTTAAAAATTTTGACAGAGGATGCACTGAGAAAGGAGAGTGAAGAGGACAGGGATGACTGCTATAACTGGAATATAGGACTGAATCCCTTCTGTTTCCTTTTTGGGCTGAAATTCTCATGCCTTGGGAAGGTTCTCTCTGTCTATATGAAAAAAGCACAATCTAACAGGCATGAGCACTAAAATGATCAAAGCCATGTTTCTGAGATTTGAAAAAAAAAATCAGTCATGCCATAAATAGTTTTGTAGTTAGCTTTTTTTCACATAAGCACTTGGCCATGTCAATTAAAATTCTCCAACACATGGAATATTTGGCATATCTCACAGGTACCAAAACCATCCAATAAAGACATTGTAATGCATTTTTTGAATGCCCAATAAAAATATAATAGTTTATTTTCAACTTTTTTAATTTTTAATTTTTTGTGAGTACATAGTAGGTACATATACTTATGGAGCATATGGGATATTTTGATGCAGGCATACAATATGTAATAATCACATCAGGGTAAATGGAGTATCCATCTCCTCAAGCATTTATCCTTTGTGTTATAAACAATCCAATTATACTGTTGTAGTTATTTGAAATGTACAATTAAATTATTATTGACTATCCCCACCCTGTTATGCTATCAAATACTAGACCTTATTTATTCTATACAACTATGTTTTTGTATCCATTAACAATCCCCACTCCCCACACCCCACTACCCTTCTCAGCTTGTGGTAACCATCCTCTACTCCCTATCTCCATGAGTTCAATTGTTTTGACTTTTAATTCCCACAAATAAGTGAGAACATGCAACGTTTGTCTTTCTGTTCAACTTTTGATGATTATAAATATATGATTAATATTCTTGTGCATAAATTGTGTTGAACATTCAGTTCATCCCTTGAGATAGATTGCTAGGAGTGCAATAACTAAGTGGAAGAGGACTAGGAGTTTTAAGGCTCTGTTTACTTTATGCTCAAGTGCATACCTAAAAGTTAGGGCAATTTACTCTCTCATCTGCTGTGGATAAAAATGATCACCTCACTGTTCTGTTATCGTCTTGCACATATTTAAAATCTCTTATTTTATAGGTGAAAAGGTATTTTATTGTTGCTTGGGTTTGCATTATTTTATTTATGTATTTATTTGTAGAGACAGGGTCTCGCGCCATTGCCCAGAGTGTGGTGGCATGATCATAGCTCACGGCAGCCTCCAACTCCTGGCTTCAAGTGATCCTCCCACCTCAGCCTCCAGAATAGCTGGGACAAGTGCACACCACCACGCCCAGCTAATTTTTTAATTTTCTATAGATATTGGGTCTTGTTATGTTGCTCAGACTGGCCTCAAACTCCTGGCCTCAAGTGCTGGGATTAGAGGTATGAGCCGCTGTGCCCAGCTTGCATTATTTTATTACTAGGGAGGTCAGATATGTTTTTGATATCGTTTGGGGTCATGAATACAACTTTCCTTTCTATTTCTGTGTTGGCCCATTTTTCTATGAAGACATTAGTGCTTTGACTGCTGACTGGTAGTATATTTATATGTTAAATATACTAGCCTGTTGTCTGTCCTGTTATACTAGAATGGATTTGACATATCTCACTTGCTTCTATTTAGATGGAGTTTTCAATAGACCCATAACATACTTGCATATGTTTACTTTTCAGAAAATGATCATTTTTTTCTTTGTATCTTTTTCCACTGCTTTGGGGCTGAGAAATAGTTTACTCAATTTAAGATCAGTTCTACAACTACCTATTTTATCCTCCAGAATTTTCATGCTTACATTTTAAATTCTAAATGCATCTGAAATTTATGTTGGTGTACGAGAACGTAACATAATATTTTTTCCAAGATAATTTTCTCAGCACTTTTGTTGAATATGTCATCCCTTCTCATTAGTCTGATATTTCCTTTAGCACGCACTAAAGTCTTCCATATGCTAGAATCTGTTCGAGGGCTATGTGTTCTCTTAAAAATTGATCATTCAACATTTTTGGTCATAATTATGCTGTAATTGTATAATGTGTTTGAGATCTGGTCAAGCAAGTCTTTCCAACTGCCCACACATTTTATAATGTGTGGGCAGTTGGAAATATTTCAAAAAACATTCAAATAACTTCAAATTTTCACATTTTATAACATTATTCATCAGTGCATTCTTCACAAAGAACTTCCTAAAATATTCAAAGAAAAAAATCCCACTAGGATTTTCATCATTCCATAATCCCTGATTTATAAGAGGGGACAGGGAGAGGAAAAAAGGGGGACATTTCTGGAGTCCTAGCTCATTGTAGAAGTGAGGAGGGCTGTTGAATTCCCTTCTGTCTCCTCCCTACCCTTCAATGGACCAGAGCACTTCCTTTTGTCAAAGCTAACCAAATACGAAGAAAGTCAAGCCAGAGGAGAGGCTCTAAGGGAATCACCAGTAGTAACACGGGCTTTCCCTGGAAGAGGTGGAGACTGGTACCAGGTCCTGTCTTGAAATCTAAGTAGGGAGAGGACTTACTGATCCATCCTTGTGCCCTGCTGAGCAGTGAAGAGCAGTGAAAGAGACAGCAGAGCTACTGTGAAGCAGCTTGCACTTCCCAAGTTTGGTTTGCCATTCATGCCTGAGTTTTGCATGTGTCATGAGAATGGCTGCAAAGGAAGCAAAGCTGAGCAAGTTTTGCAGATGTCCCCACCCCAGAAGGCTAGTGGTTGAGCAGGCCTGGAGAGAAAGCAGGAGTTGGAACAGATAAAAAAAGAGGCAAATGGTACACATCTCACCGCCCCTTAGGAGAGCAGGGGTTTTGACCTCCTCAAAAGGAGGGCACTTAGGACCTGTCAGAGAAGGAGCAATGACCAAAAGCAGATTGCAAGGGAGCCCAGCTAAGTAACTGGCTCTTTCCCCTAATTCCGCCTCCTTTCCTTTGCCCATACCAGATAAGTAGCAGGAAGAGCAAGGGGCAGAGAAAGAGCATCCCAGAGGAGCTCACCACAAACCATATTCACTTCACGCCCCTCAAGCCACAAACCTCTCAGGCCCTGGGGAAAGAGAAAAGTTCTGAAGGGTAAATGAAATGGACAGATTTTTAATATCCAAAAAGCAAAGTTAAGGAATCATCCTAAGATGTCCTTAAGGAGTCTGTGAGCCAGCAGGGAGGAATTTTTCATATGGCACAGTTGTGGGAGTGAGAGCTTAGAATGGAGAAAAATAAAACCATTTCCTCTTCATACCCCACAGGGATGAGACAGTTCAATAAAACACTTACATATGAATAAGCAAAGAGGAGAAAATAAAAGTCATCTGTTATCCCACAAGGCAGCTATAACTAATATTAACCAATGTTTGCCAAAAATTTTTATGCGAATTTCTTTTCAAAAATGCAATTACAAAGTATTCGTTGTTTTTTGACCTAGCTTCTATTCTCAGGAATATATTCTGAACATTTGTGCTTTTTTTTAAAAAAAAAAAAAGAGTCCAACAACATAATCTCAATAGCTTAGAAAATTTTATCCCATGAGTTGATAATTTACTTAAAAAATGCCATATGCTTTTATATTTAAATTTGCTTCCAATGTTTTACCATTATATACAATCCTGTAATGAACATCCTTGGAACTTAATCATTGCACCACTCCTTAGCTACTTACT
The DNA here is from genome assembly GCF_028858775.2 of Pan troglodytes. NCBI lineage: Eukaryota > Metazoa > Chordata > Mammalia > Primates > Hominidae > Pan > Pan troglodytes. The sequence goes on along the minus strand of NC_072421.2, from coordinate 42,929,637 downwards.
TAGAGTAAATCCTTGTAGTGGAGTTGCTTTATCAAAAGGTATATACGGCCAGGCGTGGTGGCTCACGCTTGTAACCCAGCACTTTGGGAGGCTGAGGCAGGCGGATCACAAGGTCAGGAGATCGAGACCATCCTGGCTAACACAGTGAAGCCCCGTCTCTACTAAAAATACAAAAAATTAGCCAGGCATGGTGGCGAGCGCCTGTAGTTCCAGCTACTGGGGAGGCTGAGGCAGGAGAATGGCAAGAACCCGGGAGGCGGAGCTTGCAGTGAGCCGAGATTGTGCCACTGCACTCCAGCCTGGGCGACAGAGCGAGACTCCATCACAAAAAAAAAAAAAAAAAAAAAAAAAGGGGGTATATACATGTTAAAGGTTTTCCTACATGCTACCAATTCCTCTTCACACCCACCAAAAGCTCATGAGACTCTGTTTTTCCATATTTTGGCCCACACTGAGTATTTTTCTTCTTTTGGTTTCCTAATATCCAGTGGTCCCCAACCTTTTTGGTGCCAAAGACCAGTTTCATGGAACACAATTTTTCCACAAACAGGGGGAGGAGGAGTGATGGTTTCAGGATGAAACTGTTCCACCTCAGATCATCAGGTATTAGATTCTCATAAGGAGCATGCAACCTAGATCCCTCATATATGCAGTTCACAATAGGTTCACATTCCTGTGAGAATCTAATGCCGCTGCTAATCTGATAGGAGGTGGAGCTCAGGCGGTAATGTTCACCTGCTCCTCACCTCATGCTGTGCAGCCTAGTTCTTAACAGACCACAGACAGTACTAGTCCACAGCCAAGGGGCTGGGGGCCCCTGCTAATATCTGTTTGTGATATTTTTTGAATACATTCCTTCAAACATGGGTTTACTGGCTATTTATCATACCTATGCTGTGCATTGCCTGTTTCTGCATTTTGACCATTTTTCTACTAGTGTACAACTTTTCTCAGTTTTTTGTAAAAGCTGTTTATATATATAACATATATATTGCAACCATTTTATGCCACATATACTACAAATATTCTTCCCAGTTCCTTGTTGCTTACAATGTTATTTTCTGTGCTAAGGTTTTTAGATTTGACCACAAAAAATTATTGTATGGTTTATGACAGGTGTCAGCAAACTTCTTCTGTAAAGGGTAAGAAAATGCATATTTTAGGCTTTGCCAGCTTAATGGTCTCTGTTGTAACTACTCAATGCTGTTTTTGTAGGGCAAAAACAGCGATAGACAATATGTCAATGAATGGGCATGGCTACATTCTAAATTCAGCAGTGAATCTCTGGTATAAGCCATTGATGTCACGTTTTGAAAGTGATTCGCCACCACAAGCATATATTATTTTCTATATTATCTTATATTCTATTATATATTCTATTCTTACTTTTATGTCTTCACTTTTAAACTTTCTGTCTTTAATACATTTATAATTAATTTTGTTAACTGAATTTTTTCTCAATGTTAAACATCTGGCTTAACATCACTTGTTGAATAATCCATACTTTCCTAATTGAGTTGAATTGCAATCTTTTCTAAATTAAAAAATATAAACACATGCACATGTAGTTGGGTTTTTAAAGTTCTATGGATATTCTGGAGCTGGTATCACACTTTTAATTATTAGAGTGTTTCAGTATGTTTTAATATCTGGCATAGCAACTTCACCCCCCTCATACTCTTCTTTTTAGGTCTTTGTGGTTTATTTTCTCTTTATTTTTCCAAAATGTTCTTTAGACTCATTTTGTCACTTTCTAATAAAAATTGCATTGTTATGAAGGAAACCAGAATATTTCACCTCACTCTGAAATACAGCTGAACTAAACAGCCTCAAAATCTCTCTGACCTCCCCTTGCTACTGGACCTAAAGAGACTAAAACTTCAACATCACATCTAAAACCCCAGAAAAACTTCATCCCAAACCTTTGTCTACTCTCTTTCCCACTCAATTTCCAAAGAAAATTATTTGCTTACCATTGTCTTAGCATTAGGCCTATTCATTTCTCCCTAAAAATCACTTACTATCCCTCAAATTGCCACATTTCCCCCACTTCCCTTCCCCTATGAAAAAGGTACAAGCATCTGTACCCCCATGGAGTTGTTGAGTGATCATTCTCCTGAAATTCTCCCATTCTATACATGTTAAAATACATTTTTTATGCCTTTTTTTCCTATTTGCCTTTCGTCAGTTCATTTTCAGCAAGCCTTCAGAGGATGAAGGGGGAAGCTTTCCTTTTTCACACCTACAATATTTTGATTGGAATTGCATTCATCTACAGATCAATTTCCAAAAACCTGACAGCTCAAGGATTGGTGGTATGCACTCAGTGGAGGCTACTTTTCATTAACTTTGGTCTCATTAATTGGCTTTATAATAAACACATGCAACTGAAAAAAAGTACAGCTTTGTAGTTTGTGACTAAACATAGTATTTCACTTGAAAATAAGCTTCAAGTGCTTACAATTTTGAAAACCACTGGTTTAACCTACTTACAATATTGTTATCACTAATTTGGCTTCTGTCATCTTATTCTATGCCTTCCTATTTTTAGTTCTTCCTTCTGGTTTCTTTTGCTTTCTGTTCTTTGACAATAATTGACTTTAATTCTGTTAATAGTCATTTAGAAGTTATTTTTATAAATGCTTTGCACTCTGTCTAATCCTTACGAATGAGCAGTGAAATTATATCATTTGAGTTTCCTCTGTTTGAGAGAAGGGATACAATACAGTCTTATGTTCCTGACCCTCACTACCAGGGCCCAATAAACCTGTTTTTATTAATAACATAATAAAGGATTTTAAGTCTATCATTTTCTTAAAATCATGTATTTTCTCATTTTGGAATAATTTTTGACATTTTAATTTGATTTTATAATCAAATTTTTAAATAATATTCAGTGCCGTCCTTCTAATGTTCCACAGCTATTTCATGAAGATTATGTCTTCCTATGCTCTGTTGCAAATGTCAAATAGTTTTTTGAGGCTTTCCTCTGGATTCACTTAATTATCAGAAGTTTTTCTCCTGAATCTTCTAGATACTGTCTGTTTCCTTGTTCTGTGGTATATTTCACAGGCCCCATTGCTACTTTTTTCTTTATTCGTCTTAGCTAGTCCTTTGTCCTGCACACTGTCCCATGCTAGTGGTAAAACACTCTTTTACTACTTACAACAAAATGACAAGTTGATGAGCAAGTTAAGTGGAACTTAATTTTGTGTGCCTTTGTTCCTTGCAATCTGACGTCTTCTCCCTACCTCACCGTCTGGTTCTCTGGTACTCTGAACTGATGTGTTATGTCAAAAACTACAATTCTCAGCCTACACTGCTACCTGGGGTCTTCCTACAAAGGCCCCATGCAAATAATACCCTACCAACCTGTTGCCTGTAGATGTACTGTCTCTTCCCATACCCAGGAGAAAAGAGAGATGCCCCTAAGTTTCTGGCTAGTTCAAATCCTGAATCTCCAGTGACAGAAGCACGAACTATTTTTCTACCTTTTATGAAGTTGATTTTGTGTCCAAACCCAGCTCCTTCTGTCCGGGAATTACTTCCAGTTTTTTCATGGTTCTGGTATTAGATTACCCATCAGTCTTATTTTCCATGTTGGGAGCTTTATTTTTTTTCCCCTAGGCCTTCATTAGTGTTTTTGTTAGATATTGAGAGAACCTTCCCTGGGGACTGCTAGCCAGATGCCACTTTGAATAACAACAACAGCAGAAGCTAATATTTATTGAGCATTTACCATGTACCATCTATCCATTTTCTCATTTAATCACCACAACAACCCTCATTTAACCTCTCTAAGACTAATTTGCCCAAGGACACTCTCTGCTAAGGACACAGGCTGCCATGTACAACCATTTAAAAGCATTTGCAAACTCTCAGTAGCCTGGGATTCAAATAAATATGATATACCATCTTTTCTATGCGTTTCTAAATTTCTTAATCTTTCTGACCCTGAATTAACCCCTCAAATGCCAGGATGTTCTCCTTCTCTTGCATGCTGATATGATACATAACCTCATAGATAAGTCTATAATTAACCTCTCATTTGATATACATCCATGTCATTCATATTTAATGAATATTTAGTAATCAAAGATCCCTTAAAATTCCTTTAGCTCTTACAACATAGAGAAATATGTTCCAGGTGCTTCAGTGAATATTTGACATTTCTGTCATTTTTAAACTTTACAGAAGAAAAGTCATTTGTAAACAATACATAGGTCATATACCCTTTCAGACACAGGACATAAATGCTAACGATTGTAAGGAAGTACTTTACGTGAGCACCAAATTCACTAATAGAAGATCACAGGAATGCTAACACCGACACCTGTACCCAATTGTTACAGGTTGGGTTTTCTGGAAAGTAGACTCTGGGTGGAGTTTACCCATGCGTGATGGTTTTTAGAGAATGATCTTAGGATCTACACTTGTGGAAAGAAGGAGACGGCAGCAGGATTGGATAGAGGGAGAAGTTGAGCTGTGAAGCAAGCTCAACAACAGCTTCAGCTAACCTCCTTGAGAAGCTCTGGAGCCTTCAGAGTTGTCCCAAATTGGGCCAAAATAGTTGGTGAGGCTCCTGTCTGTAGCATGAGGTAATCTCTGAAGCAGCTGACACTGAAGGCTGACTGCTGACTGCACTTCCAGTGGCTGGGACAACCCATCCTCTGTTGAAGGGGAATCTGGGTGGAGGAACATCCCAGTATCCACCACAACAATTCTCTCTGAAAAGTCAATAATTTCAGAGATGGCCGAACTGCATCAGTTTACTTTCAATTACTTTAAGGCTTCCTAAAATATTTTGGTATTTTGTAAGCCCTAATGAAATGAAGATGCTAAGTGAATCACTGCTTTCAATGGGACATGGCCAGTAAACACTAAATACAAGAGCATTTGGGAAGAAAAGGCAGCTGACTTCCACTGGGCACTCTAAGGCCCAGGCAGTATACTAGGACTTGAACATACATAAGTTGATTTCACCAGTCCAACAACTCTTTGAGTTGCTTCCTCACAGCTGGTCAATTGTACACTTAGAACTGGATTGCCACAAAACTGTTAATCCACCATGATGTTTCATCCTGACAAAGTGGCTCTGATGTCAGAGACATCTCACTCCTAGCTATTGGAGTGTTTTGTCAAATGATGGCAAAGCCTATATGGCCAGGGAGCCGGGGCCAGAGCAGATGGTCTGGATGATGCCCAGAATCACCCCAGGAGAGAACAAAGGGCCACCATGCTGTCTCTGAAAAAAAGCATTAGGCACAGCCTTCTTGGAAACCTACAATGAAAGAGGATCTACTAAATCTGTCCCCTCATAAGGGTCTTCAATGAGCCCAGCATGTTAAGTCTTTCATGCCTTGAAGGCACCTCAGTGACAGAACCCATCAATCAACCAATATATTCTGAAAGTATCTGCCTCGTGCTTGGGCAGCAGAGGAGACACAAAAGGAAGGATGGAATGTTAAAACCAGGAAAGCACTGACTTCTCACTTCACTTCAAATAAGATCCACATCTTTTGCCATGGTTTATAATTCTTGCCCTTATCTGCCCCCTGTTATTTCTCAGATCTCCTCTTCCTTATTTACTTTGCTCTAGCCACACTTATTTTTTTTTTCCACTGGCTATTCCATTTGCCTGGAATAATCATCCCAAAATCCCTGCATAATTTGCTTATTCTCTTCTTCCAGATTGCAGTTCACATTTTTCTGCTTCAGACTGGATCACTCTGATTCCTGTAGCTACAGTTGCCCTCTATCACAGTTGTATTTTCCTTATGGCACTTTTCACTTTCTGAAGTTATCTTCTTTGCTCATTTACTTGTTCATCATATGTCTCCCCAAAATATGCACACTCCTTGCGGCTAGGGACCTTTTTTGTCCCCAGTACTTACAATAGTGCTTGACACATAATGGGGACTCAATAAATATTTATTAAATGAATAAAGCAAGCAAGAGGTCTAGGTTCCATTCATACTTCTACAAGCTATATAAAATTGGGAGGATCATTGAATCACTTTGCATGGAAGTTTATTTACCTAGAGCAAGGGTTGGCAATCTATGGCCACATACCAAATATAGACAGTCATCTATGTTTGTAAATAGAGTTTATTGGAACACAGCTATGCTCAATAATTTAGTATTGTATTGTATTGTATTGTATTGTATTGTATTGTATTGTATTGTATTGTGTTGTATTGGTCTATGATTGCTTTCATGCTATAATGGCAGAGCTGAGTAGTGCCATAGACACTATATGGCTCACAAAGCTTAAAATCTTTAGAATCTGGCCCTTTAAGGAAAATCTCTGCTGACCTATGGACTAAAAGGTGGTGATCATAATATCCACCCTGCATTCCCATCAGCATTTTTATAAAAAGCAAATGAGAAGATGCATGTGAAAGATATTTGTGAAGTGAAAAGTGCTACTTTTCACTCGAGTCCATGTGAAGAGAGCACCAAACAGGCTTTGTGTGAGCAACATGGCTGTTTATTTCACCTGGGTGCAGGCGGGCTGAGTCCGAAAAGAGAGTCAGCGAAGGGAGATAGGGGTGGGGCCGTTTTATAGGATTTGGGAAGGTAATGGAAAATTACAGTCAAAGGGGGTTGTTCTCTGGTGGGCAGGGGCAGGGGTCACAAGGTGCTCAGTGGGAGAGCTTCTGAGCCAGGAGAAGGAAATTCACAGGGTTAATCACTCAGTTAAGGTGGGGCAGGAACAAATCACAGTGGTGGAATGTCATCAGTTAAGGCGGGGCAGGGCCTTTTCACTTCTTTTGTGATTCTTCAGTTACTTCAGGCCATCTGGGCATATATGTGCAAGTCACAGGGGATGCGATGGCTTGGCTTGGGCTCAGAGGCCTGACACTACTCTTGTAAGGGGTGAACTTTATTAGTTAGGAAGATGATTGTCATGAAACCACTGAAATCAATCAATCCATCAACCGAACAATGATTGTGAAAATAAAGGCACTGAATTATATAATTCAGACTATTTCAAGAGGACTTCAGAGAAGTGTGAAATCATCCCTCTAGTCATAGGCCAGTCTGCTCTACCTGAATATCAGCCTAACACTGGGGTAACAACTGTCTCACCAAGCAGAGATGAAGAAGCAGACACACCTGGAATCAAATTTCTGCTCTACCACTTATCAGCTGGGTGTCTTTGGAATCTTACCAATTCTGCATGTCAGTTCCTTATCTGTAAAACAGGGATAGTAATAGTACCTATTCCATAGGATTGTTGTGAGATTCAAATGAAATAATGCAATAAAAAGAGACAACATCTGGCTCATTGTCAACCTAATGAATGGTAATTGCTGCCATCATCATCATTGTAGTCAGTTGCCTCTCCCACATTCTGAACTAATTTTCTGGCTAAGGAAACAAGTTTTCACGCCTTCCCTTTTTATCCTGGAGGGGTCTGCAGGATGCCAAGGTCCTCCTTTTCCTCGGTTTCTACTGAACTCGCCTACTCTCTCCAGGGCTGCACCACCCTCTTCCTAGATGGCCTTTGAATGTTGGTTTCACCCTAGCCTCTCCTCCCCTTACTCCCTACATAGAATAGACTGATGATTTTTGCCTCCTGGAACGAATTTCTAGTATCTGTGCTCTGCATCCCTTCCTTACAGCCCAAAGTCCTACTTCATAGGCTCCTTAGCTCCTGCCTCAACTCCTGTGACACCCTTCTGGGTGGACATCTGACTCCAGGGGACTCCAGCTTTGGCCCATTCTATATACAACATCAGTGTTATTCTCTAAAATAAAATCCTGCCACTTCTTTACTTTAAAAGCTCTGGGTTCCCCATTGTCTCCTTGTTGCATAAGGCCCTTGTAAACCTGCCACCTGCCCACCTCTGGGGTCTTCGTCTTCTTCCACCTGTTCCTTGCTGGCCCCACCCCATGTCAGTGTTTCACTCACATGCACCTACTTGCTGCTCTCCCAGTCAACCTGCAGACCAAAGAGTGAGGGAAAAAAAACTGTGGTTTTTTTTGGTAAATTACTGAGATTTGGAGCATTGTTTTCTATGCATCATTATCTCAGCAGAAATCTGATTAATATGTGACAGAAATTATAACTGAATAACCAAGTATTGAGCTAAAGCTTTTCCCCCCAATATTACATTTATAGCATTATTTCACTACAAAATAAAATTGCCATTTAAAAAAATACAAAATACAGAAAGAGGGAAATAATACATGCTGCCTTTGGAAAACATTTGCTCAATGTGTGCCTTAATACACCCACAATTTAATCCCCATTAGCAGGGGCAATTTTCTTTTTTAAAAAATACCATAGTAAAGTGCTGAAGGATAGAAAGTACAACTGAAGAAAAACCAAAGAGGCAAAAAAAATTGCAGAGGAAATGGCACTCAATAAGAAGCTTGAGAAGTGGTAACATAAAATAGTGACAATTAAGGTTGATTGCATGATTCTGGGTTTGGGAAGGAAGTCAGAAAGAGTCCATTGGAAATCCTGGGAGTGTGTGAATAGGAGGCCCCCCAGATGGCAGGAAGAGTGAGAAGAGGGCAAAGCTAAGCAGTGCTTTGGATGTGGATCTGAGCCAGGTGAGTCACCTAAGAGAGGCTAGAGCTGTGACTGAGTACGAAGGCCTCAGGTCAGGGGAGAACAGTGTTCCCAACTAGAGGTAGCCAGTGAACTAATTCCCTTGGGCATTTATCTGGGAGCTGTAATGGATGCTTGAAGATTATTTTCCCCACATTAGCTATTAAGGAGACTTGACTCTCAATGAGAGGCATCATAGGGTACATTAATTGCCTTGCTAATGGCCTGACCTCTTTGACAATGTCACATATACAGTTCTTTTCCCTGATTGGCTTTGAAGCACCCCAGCAATAATTGCATATTGTTTCTCTTACATTGTTGCTAGAAAGGAAGGAAAGGAGGGAGGGAGGAAAGAGATGAGAGGTGGAAACAGCAAGCTATAATTCATTCTTGGAAATTACTAGAGACCATGTATAAGCCAAGGTTGGTACCCTGGAAATTACCCAGCAAGATAAAGACATCCTGCCTAGTTCCCAGGGCAGTGTGTGTGTGTGTGTGTGTGTGTGTGTGTGTGTGTGTGTACTCTGAATCACCTGTCATCTTCAGTCTGAACTAGCGAATTCAAAATGATCCAGGAGTTGGAACCCATATCTAGTTTGTGGCAAAACCTCTTTGAATCCTTGCTGAAAAAATCATGGGGGAGGCGATAAAAATCCACCAGCTATCATTAGTCATTGAAGGAAAATAATTATTTCATCCAGCCTTTCTAGGTAATTAACATTATGAGATCATCTAAGAGCCCACAGTGTGAAATGGGTACAAAGTAACATGGAGAACTGATCCCAGCTCTTTAAGTGCTTTATTTCAACATAGACTTTGATACACAGAAAAGAAACCAAATAGGGTATCTTTCATTATTTGGATATTTTTAAATTTTCCATCTGGAAACTATTTCTGAGAGTAATAAAATTCCAATGTTTGCTGAAAACATCTAACTTTGATAATTTCCAAGTTTTCATGGACTTTAAACTGCTTAGTCCTTGCAAACAGGTTTGTATATCTGGTTTGAGAAGCCCTATGCATCCAGAACATGATATACTAAACAAACAAACAAATAAGTAAGTAAATCTCCCCACGTGAGCATGAAGTGCACTGAGTAATTCCGGAAACGGATCTTCTTTGAATCTAGTGTCCTAGTCTAGCATGCAGAATTCTTATAGGTTCAATTAGTATGGAATAAGCTATAGCCTGAAGTAGCCTAATTTAGTAAAAGGATTCCTTAATCCTTGTACTAGAAAAAAAATTAATGGTAAAAATGTAATAATTAAGATGTTTTTAAAAAATGCTTTAACAGTCCAACAACCTTTAACATAACAGAATAAATAAGAAATACATTTGGGGTGAATGAATCATTTTCTTCCATATAATTTCCTATATTTAAAATAAGGGGCACGAGCCACAACATTTCTAAGTTCCTTCCTGATGGTAAAGGGCCAAGATCTCCAAGTCTGTGTATGAATACAAATTGACCTCCTGCCTGCATCTGGGGTTCCTCTGAATCTGGCATCCCACCCCTACCACCATCTCAATCCATTTTGCCTTAACTCACACAGCTTACCAGGAATCACTCAACTTTACCTGCACTAATCTTCTCACTGGGACATGCTTGGAAAGGCCAGGCCCCAACCCATTTTTAAGCCTCAGCCAGGCTGTGTCCCTCATTTGGAATGTCAACCCTAGATTACCCAAATCTCACTTTTTCCTTAAGGCACAGCTCACTGTCCACCTTTTTAATGAAAATTTCCCTGACTAAGATGAGCCCTTGACTCTTTCACATCTCTGAGCTATTGTTTGTAAGATCTACAGTGTGATTCTATACAGTCCAATATGTATTGTGGATGTTTCATTTAGTTTAAGAGCTTGGGCTATAGAACTCTGTTGCCTAGGTTTCCATGTTATCTATACCACGTATTTATTTACTCTAGGACCCTGGGTAGCTTGTTAACCTCAGTTAATCTCTCTATACCTCAGTTTCATCACCGATAAACTGAGGATAACAATAATATGTACTTCAGAAGTTCTGCGCCATGCAAACATTTCTAGCCAAACCATTTCCAGTAAATCCTTTGAGGATGTTTCAGGAAATATGTTCAGTGTTATACAACATCAGCATAATACAATTTTGGTCTATTTTAAAATTTTTATTATTTTAATATAGTTATGTTCATAAAATGGGAAAAATATAAACAAATAATTGATAATCTCACCTCCCAGATAAAATCATTGTTTTAAAATGTTGCATTTATTATTGCAGATATCTTTCCACAAATTGTGGTAGTTTTAAAATATGTCCACAAAGTTTTTGACACTCCTCTCTTCAAAAGGTGGAACCTAATTCCCTTCCCACTGAGAGTGGGTCAGATGTAATGACTAGCTTCTAGCTAATAGAATGTGACAGATGTGATGGTGTGTGATTTCTGAAACTAGGTCATAAAAAGTATTGCAGTTTTCTATTGCTTCTTCCCACCCCTACCCCCCACCCCTTTCCTCCTGCTCTCTCTCCCACTTTGTCTCATCACTCTTTCCAGGGGAAGCCAATTGCCATATGGGGACATTCAAGCAGCTCAATGGAGTAGCCCATATGTTGGAGAACTGTTGCCTACTGCCAACAGCCATGTGAGTGAGCCATCTTGGAAGCAGATCCTGCAGCCCCAGTCAAGTCCTCAGAGACTTCAGACCTAGCCAAAATTCTGACTCTAACCACACAAGAGACCCTGAGCTGGAACCACTCAGCTAAGCTGTTCCCAAATTCCAGACACACGGAAAGTATGAGATAATAAATTGTTGTTTTAAGCCATAAAGTTTTGGCATAATTTGTTAAGTAGCAATAAATAACAAATATATACATTATATATGTGTGTGTGTGTATATATATATAGTATATATATGTATGTAGGTATATATATATATATACACACACACACACACATTCTGTATATATTTAAATACATTCTTCAGTTTTGATTGATAATAATATACAATAAACCTGTTTCCATATGTATTTTCAGTGCTATTATTTTAAGAGAGTTGGGAAGTGCACACAGCCCTGGCCAGAAAAATAAAACAAAAAACTACATCATATGTCTGCTGGAGTAAAAAATTCCTCTAACGGGATAAAATCTATATCCTATAGTTTGAAACGAGGCTTGAAATGAAACCATTGCTACCATTCCCAGAAGGAGAAAACCAATTGTAATTGATATGTTGATGGCCAATGTCCATTCTCTTCCTAGTGATGGGCTTTGCTACAGGAGGAGGGCCAGGATAGGAGTGAGATAGACATACGGACAGACAATGGGACATATCCACAGGTAGTCCAAGGTATGGTGCAAAGGAATTAAATGAGGGAAGTTTTGGACTAAAGGTATAGAAACCTTGAAGGTTGATTAACTGTCCTAGAAGGAGAAGACAATTCCAGGGGCCACGGGTGGAGCCCTGGGTGTGTTTCCATACATAGATAGAGAGAAGAGAAGGAGAGATCATCAAGGGAAGCACAGAAGTTGTCAACAAGGATAGGGGACACTGGAGCAGATGATGCCATGAGAGCCAGAGTATCAGGAAAGGGAAAATGTGCATGGTTGCAAGTCTCAGAGGCCATTGAAAGAAAAAACAAAAACAAAAACAAGGACCATTGGATTTTACAAGAAGGTCATTTAATCACACCAAGTACCAACTGGGGTCATCAAAAAGGGTAAGAACCAAATTAATGCTTATGTCTGGTTTGGTTTGGGGTTTTCTTGGCTTTCTTCTAACCAGCCTCAGTGGAAAACCCCAACAAGTTACCTCTGCCTCTCTAGGCTGGGTTAGGTGCCACCTTCCTAGGAGTTACCACAGCGCCCTGTGTTCTCTTGCCTCATAACATTAATCACAGACTATATATAGTAATCCCATGTTTACCCATCTTTCCAGCTCTAGAAATATAAGCTTCTTGAGAGAAGGCAGTGTTTTACTTTCAGCTGTATCTCTAGGACCTAGCACATTGCCTGCCACATTACACAAGCTCAGACAATCTTTGATGAATGAATGAGTGAGTATTGTGGAATAGAAGGAAAGAGGGAAGACCTTTGTTGAGAGGTATGCCCGTGAAAGAAGGGAAGTAGTGGACCAGTAGTTAGCAGGAACATCAAGGTCAAGTGAAGGGATGACCTTTTAAAGGAGGGCTGGTTTGAACACGGTCCTAAAAGTATTTAAGATGAAAACTAAAGATGTATCCAACAAGACGTTTTAGATTCAGTATTAAGACAAAATCTGCATTAGTCTTGGTCCTGGGAAGGCAAAAACAAAAAACAACTAAACACCTATATCATTTCTGGTCATTTGTGAACAATCAATGATCACGTCATGATGCATATTACCCTCATATTTAGTAAACATAACATTTGTGAGATGAACAAGACATGTCACCCTGATTAATTGATATTATCAGAATGTTCACATTCAAATTCTAATGGAAACTTAGAGGTAGATATTCTAATGTAGCATGGAACAAAAAATCTCCTTATGGGCTTTGTACATGGAAATTCTTTCAAACCGTTGAAGTATGAATGCATATTTATCTTTGCAAAAGTTAAATGCTACTACAATTAATGGTGATGTGAAAGCTGTTAATTTTATATTCAAAAACAACTATTAAGAACTTCCAAGTAGTTAAATAAGTAGAGATGTAGATTGACAGTTTATACATACTGAGTATTAGTTGATAAGTTTTAAAAGAACATTAATTCCTTTCTAAGCCAACTAGTATTCTATAAAAACTTAAATTCAGTAACAATACAAGGGCAAACAATAGAGATTAGACTACATCACACATCTATTTTTTGGGAGATTATTTTCATTATAATCATATGAAATACGATTATAATGATATGAATAATCATGATTATTCATATCATTAATAATATGAAACAAGATAACTTGTAAGACTGTTTCTGAAAATTTAAGAAAGCATCTTCCCCAAGCAATGCACAGAGCTTCATTTGGGGAGGATTGCTTCAATTAAAGTGCATCACCATGAACCAGTGTTCAAGTCCAAGAGATGAGGAGGAAATATCCTTAACCTTACTTGGTTACTAGGAGAGAGAAAGAAAGGCTCAATAATGTGGTGGCAGCCTTAGCCCCAGCAGAATCCTACTTGACAAAACAAGCCTCAAAAAATCTTGTTTATCCACCAACCTCATTTGAAAGTGAGCATCCATTTGGTATCACACTTGTACAGTACAGTGACCACACAAACAATCCAGCAGATGACAGTACCTGAGAAAATATTGTCCCTGGTTTATAATGTCAATCTCATGAAAGGTGACTACTAGATTTTTAATAATAAATATTTTGATATATTTTCAGATGTATCCTTATGACCTAGAAGGTCATTTTATGAGGGTTATTTTCCACTTTGGCCTCGGCTTTGACCAAATATGAATTTTTACACTGGCCTTTTAGCATTTGGCCAAAATGCGTATTTGGCATATTGTAATAAAGACCATAGGATTTGATGAGTAATAGATAATCCTTGCAATGTTTAAAAGAGACCTGTGCTTCCAAATTTGAAAGGGGAGGACTCTTGAGAGGGTTTGGTTCTCCCAGAGGAGAGCTGGGGTTGATGGGAGGATGGACCTACCTTCTTTACCCTAACTAAGAAAATAGGATAAGTGAGACGAGGCCTGCCTTTCAGATAACTTGGGGTAGGGCATGGGGTGGGTGCATTATGATAGGGAGGCACATTTTGTATCCTCAACATGCCAAGCAGGTGCTGAGAAGAGGCACAAAAGAGAACTCTGGCACCACAGTAACAAACCCCTGTCTTAGCTGGGGATCCAGACATCTAGGCCTTCCTCATCCCAGTTTTCATTTGAGAGCAAATGCCCATCAACATGAGAATTGGGGATGTCTGGGTATCTGCTGACAGATGCGGAAATTATTAAACATAGTAGTGGAGGTGCTGTGGGGCTGCAGGAATCAGAATCCCTGGGGTCACCAAGTTGCCAGATTGAACTGGCACTGAGCACCCAGGGCCCGCCCTCACTGCCACTTGGCAGACTGTCTGTCTTGCTCAGTGTGGGGCTCAGCTGTTCAGACCCCTAATTGCTTACCAGCTGCTTTATCCTTCCTATTGTTCAGAGAGAGATTTGAAACAGAATAAAATTCACCTTCCAGTTGCATAGCAAGTCTAAATCGTTCTCCACAATTCTTAAATTTATCTGGGCACTTATTGAATACCTAACAGGAAAAAATTGGCATCCAAAAGAGTCCGTGGCATTTCCATAGAACAAGATAGTTAGGAGTATGAAATATAGATCTAGCAGAGTTTGAAGTACTGATTCTTTCAGCTCCTTGACCTTAGGCAAGTTATTAAATCTTCTTGAGTCCTACTTTTCCTCATCTGTAAAATGAGATTAAAACTCTGACAGGAACAATGACTTCAAAATACCCACTTTTTTCGGCTTTCAAGTCTCCTCAACCTCCTGGCTATTCATCTGGCCTCATCAATTTTATTAAGATCTATGAATTATTATCCTGATAGAAAAGATTTAAAGTTGAGGAGGGAGGTCAATTTGGGCATAAGCTCTGTTCATCCTAGATTCAGTGTTCAAGAAGTCTGCTGGTGCCTGTTAGCAGAGCAGACTACGGAGCTAACAGGAGAAACTAGCTCCAAAAAGAAAGCAAAGGCCAACCAGTTGAACTTAAGTCTAAAGAGCCAGTGGACTTACAGAATCACCAACAATTTGATCACAAATATTTTAGTTACATTTTACTGTATTCAGTGATGGAAAGTGTGCATCATCATAGTATTTACAAATTTGGAGATTTGTGAGGGTTTAGGGAAGTATCTCTTTCAAATATCAAAGGCTTAATGTGTTATCTTATAGATCCTTTTTATTCTTTTAAACAATATTTAAGTTGGCTCCCAAACTCTGGGGTATCAGGATACATATATAATCTACTAAAGCCAACTAAAATCCAGAGCAAATAATGAGTTATTTGCCTAGGCTTTCTGGCAGGGGGTGTTTCCATTAGGTTATATTAGAAGAGCATCTACCTGAGCAGGGGAATTTATTTATGTATTCAATAAATATTTGGTTAGGGCTTCCTGTCAGTACAAGTACTAAGTAAATGGTGTACTTAGGCAGAGGGGGTCACAAAGGCAGCAAGATATGAGCCCTGCTTTCAGGTTATTTGTACTTTAGTTTGACTAAAAATGAAAATAATAATTTTTATCTCCATGACATTTTACAATTTTCAGAGTTTTAACACCAATTTTCATTTCACACTCAAAGATTCCTATAAGCATTAACTCCATTTTATTTTTATTTTTTATTTTTACTTTATTATTATTATTTTTTTTTTGACACTGAGTCTCACTCTGTTGCCCAGGCTTGAGTGCAGTGGCATGATCTCGGTTCACTGCAACCTTTGCCTCCTGGGTTCAAGCAATTCTCGTGTCTCAGCCTTCTGAGTGGCTGGGATTACAGTCGTGCACTACCACTCCTGGCTAATTTTTGTATTTTTAGTAGAGACGGGGTTTCACCATGTTGGCCAGGCTGGTCTCGAACTCCCAACCTCAAGTGATCTGCCTGCCTTGGCCTCCTAAAGTGCTGGGATTACAGGCATAAGTCACTGCACCCGGCCTATTAACTCCATTTTAAAGATGAGGAAACTGAGTTTCCAAGGAGTGAAGATATTTTTTGAAGGGCATGAAGTTAGTACATAATCACAATTCAAACCCAGGTTTCTTGACTCTAGATCTAATGTTCTCATTCACCATGGCTGCATCTTGAAAAAGAGACTCTATACCTTTGCTAAGTCAAGGTGGGAGGAAAGGAGTAGAACATTTTTTTGATGGATTTTCCTATGAAGCCCTATAGTCCATTTGGCCCTGGCAAAAACACCATGGAGAGTGCATGGAAAATGAAGACTTGTTTCCCACCTTCTGAAGGCTTTCAAATTAAGTTGATGTTAAGAAGCACGTGGGGGAAGAAACACAATGAGATTCTCCTTGTCCTTATGGAGTTTACACTGTCTGTCTGGTTCAGCAACATGTGTTCCAGGACAACCACAGGGTCTGGGACATAGTAGGTCTAGGTACTCAGTAAAAATATGTTGCATAACCACTATGGAAAACAGTATGGAGATTCCTTAAAGAACTAAAAGAACTACCATTTGATCCAGCAATCCCACTACTGGGTATCTACCCAAAGGAAAAGAAATCATTATATATAAAAGACACAAGCACTTGCATGCTTATAGCAGCACAATTTGCAGTTGCAAAAATAGAGAACCAACCTAAGTGCCCATCAACCAACAAGGGGTTAAAGAAAATGTGGTATATATACACCATGGAATACTACTCAGCCGTAAAAAGGAATGAAATAATGTCTTTTGCAGCAACTTGGGTGGAGCTGGAGGACATTATTCTAAGTGAAGTAACTCAGGAATGGAAAACCAAAATTCTTATGTTCTCATTTGTAAGTGGGAGCTAAGCTATGAGGATGCAAAGGCATAAGAATAATATAATGGGCTCTGGGGACTTGAGGGGAAAGGTGGAAGGGGGGTTAGGGATAAAAGATTACATATTGGGTACAGTGTACACTGCTCAGGTAATAGGTGCACCAAAATCCCAGAAATCACCACTAAAGAACTCATCCATGTAACCAAAAGCCACCTGTACCCCAATAAAACTATTGAAATAAAAAATGAAATTAAAAAATATGTTGCATAAATAAAAGACAGATGAATGGGAGCAAATACACTTTAGTATATACTATAACTTCAAATGTGATAAAGAAGGAATCACAAAGCAATAGGAATTAGATGTTCTATTTAATGCATAGGGTTTGGAAAATTAACTATGTATTTGGAGAAATGAATGTTAGGTCTCTGTCTCATAATATAATCTCGTACTGTCAAGTAAATTCCAGACAAATCAGAGTCAAATGTTAAGAACAAAACCTTTTTTTTGCAAAAGGCAGAAACTATAAGTGACAACTTCATTGATTTCTGACTGATAAGGGATTACTAAGTATAAAAATAATGTAAGAAATTATAACCTAAGCAGCTAAAAATACGACTACATAAAAAGAAGACTTGATTCTTGGCTTAAAGCATTAGAACTTTTGTATATCCAAGGACACCATGAATGTTATATAATGAATTAGGAAAATATTAAAAATAAATAAGAAAAGCAAATATTAGTCCCTTAAGATATTTAAAAATACATTAAAAAGCATGCAAAAAATCCTTTAAGATATAAAACGCCAATAACCCAACAAGAAAAACATAAACACATTAGGAATAATCATCAAAGAGCATAAAAAACTAATTCATAGAATAAAAATTTTTTAAAAATCCAGAAAAATTCAACCTCCCTGTTAATCAAAGAAAAATAAAAGAACAATGATTTTTTTTACCCTTTACATTTGTAAAAATTAAAGTTATAATGCTCAGGACTGCCAAAGGCATGATGAAATAGGCTTCTCATAAACTGATAGTAGAAATTAAAATGACATAAGCTTTCTAGAAGGCAATTTGGCCATGGTTATCAAAATATTTTTAATGTATATAAACTTTGAATCACTGATTCAGCTTCTATAAAATTATCCTAAAATAATCAAAGATGCAAAAAAGATGTATATACGACAAAGTTCACCATGGCCTTCTTGATAATAGTGAATAAGTATAAACAAAATAAATGCTCAACACTAGAGAACTGTTAGGCAAATTATTCATAAGATAGAATGTTATGCAGTCATCAAAAACCAAGTTTTAGATGAATATTTATTGAAATATGAAATATTTGACATGCCCATAAAAGGTTTTTAAAAAGCAAACTACAAAAGAGTATTATAAAATGATGCTATTATATTGAGAGAGAAGAAAGGAAAGAAAGAGAAAGGAGAGGAGAAAAGGAGGGAAGGAGAGAGGAAAAGAGGAGGGGAAAAAATGGAATGGCAAGCTCTGTTGAAATTTTGTTTTATATCTTAGGAACACAAGGGATTTATTATTTGTTGTTTTGTTTTTGCTTTCCTATGTTTTAACAAATTTTCTACATTTTTGTAATGGAAATATTATTTATTTGAGTCTGAAAAGACTACCCAGAAATCTCTGGGCAATAGGATTACAAATATTTTTCATTTTCTTCTTCTCATGCAAGAATATTTACAGCATACAAAACTACTTCTTGTATTTTTCAATATTTTTATAGAAAGTCTTACCCGTGGAAGAGATCTGATTTACCCAGTGTTACTGATGGCCTGTCCTTAGGGGTCTGTAGCAACTTCAGTCGTTGCCTCCTCAGAAGAAATAATTCGACTGAGGGACAAAATCAGAAAAAGAGACAGAGACAAGTTCCACAGCAGGAATAGAAGTTTATTTTAAAAGGCCTTAGAACAGGAAAGAAAGTCAGGTGCGCTTGGAAGAGACCCAAGCGTGCACGTGAAAGGTTAAAGAGAGGTCAAGTGCCCCATTTAACTGTGATCCTGGGACTTTCATAAGCTCGCCTCTTTACCATGATTCTTCCCTTACAGTGGGCTGCCCTCATGCACAGAGCCCTCCTTACCCTTGAGAAGTGAGCTCATGCAGTGTGTTTAGGGAGTTACAGGCATGCCCATCTGAGGCTTTCTTCCTTTTTCCAATGGAATGTACCTGGAAGGATCATACTTCGCCATTTTTGTCTCTTAATATGCATGCCCAAGAAGCTGTTTCTCCCTGGCGTCTGCATTCAGTTAACAGTTTTAATTAATAATTAACAGGTGTGGACCATCAGTCTCTCCCTGGCTGCCAAATTATCATTTTAAGAGAGGCAATGCGATAATTGCCAAATCATCACCTGACTTTTCTAGTGGGTGGGGGGAGAGCCCTCTCCTGCCCCACCCACGCCTAACTACCTGTAACAAAAGCATGAATTATTTATATTGAAAGAAAAGAGTGCTTTTTTTTTACACAAAAAGATATGGGTATCTTTCATATGTGACATTTTCAACATGAACCGCATAGTATTTGCATAATACTATGAAATATATTTTTAATAATGAAGATCTGGTCTGAATAATCTAGAATAGATGAAGTGTTCAAAATGGATACAAATTTGGCAGTGAGTCCCAGGTATCAAATATCCTTTCAGTCCTTCCCACAAGGAAACTGACAGAAATGAAGACTTATTCCCCTTATTTTCTTCTCAGCTTCTATGGCAGCCTGTGGGATGGGGAAGGTTTAACTGCAAGCATGTCCTTGCGCTAAGAATTTGAGGGAGTAAGGAACAGTAGCTGGGGCGTGGCTGGGTGGAGAGGTCTTAAGAATAGTATTCACAGGGTCGGAACACATTTTTTCAAGATCTTACAAGTGAAAAACGTTTCTGTAAATAATCTGTTTATTTCACCTTTGTTTGCAATTTAAATAATACTGAACAATTTTTCAATAAATAACACTAAAAAATCACAATGGTTGACATTTATTGATGCTTGCTGTATGCCAAGCACTGTATTAAATCATGGCCATACATTATTTCTTTTAATATGAACAGCAGCCCTATGAGGCAGGAACTTGTTAAATCTTCACTTGACAGACTACAAGAGGCAAGGCCTAGAGAGGTTGGGTAACTTGTCCAAGTTCCTAGTAAGTAGTAGAGCCAAATTTAAGACCAGGTTTATCTGAATTTCAGCTCCAAGTATTTAATTATACACTGCCTAACATATCTGCCAAAGCTAAACAATACCCAACAAAAATGCATTCATATGGTCACCGAAAAATACATGCTAACTAGAAGGTTAAATAGCAGCATTATTCTTAGAAGTCAAAAACTAGAAACCACCCAAATGCACAACAGCAATTGAACAGATAAATTCTGGTATATTTACACAATGGAATGCTATACAGCAATGTAAATGAATTATCTACAACTACATCCAAC
This sequence comes from Pan troglodytes, assembly GCF_028858775.2. NCBI lineage: Eukaryota > Metazoa > Chordata > Mammalia > Primates > Hominidae > Pan > Pan troglodytes. The sequence continues at coordinate 42,909,172 of NC_072421.2, read as the reverse complement.
ACATGGATGAATATCACAAACATAATGCTGAGCAAAAGAAGTCAGACCCAATGGACGCTATAATTCAATTTGTTCAAAACATGCAATAAATAGTCAAAATAAATCTATGATTTCAAAATCAGGATAGTGGTTACTCTTTGATATTGAGGATGTGGCAGGTGAAGCCTGGACAGGTTTCTGGGTGCTGGTAATGTTCTGTTTCTTGATCTGGGTCCTGATTACACTATTACAAGAGTGTGTTCACCTTTTAAGAATTCATTGAGCTTTATGCCTGCAATAGGGGTACTTTTCTGTATGACTAGTAAGTCCAGAGGAAGAATGCAGTTGGTGACAGACATGTGGTTTAGTTTCTACTAAACACTCTACATACAGGAAAGTAGTATAAAGTGATAAAAGAGGATCATGGAAATATTGATCTGATAATGATCAGCTTTCTAAGATACAAACAATTAGCCCTGGGGAGTGACAAACAATATGCCACAACAAGCTCACTTGGTTACCTTTCCATCATAATTCAGAACCAGAGTGTGTCTGTTTGGACAGCAGGAAAGTGTTTGCTTTAATATCACCACCTGCAGAATGAAATTCAACCAATTAAGTTAGGAAATTGCCATTTACAGATAATTATTATTTAGCTGGTTTCTAACTTCACAGATCTGCAGCCATTTGAGGACAAGGTCCCAAAACTGCCATAGGGTGTGGTGTCGGAGCTGGTCTATTTTAACTTAATGATCTGGAAGAGGAAATAACCAGCATGGTAATGACATTGTGAACGATGCTAAATTGAGAGAGTTGCAAATGCTAATAAAGGCAGAGGAACAAGATGGGAAGACTTTGCTGATAAAATCTGGACTTGGTGAATAATACCAGCGCATTGAATTCCCAATGCTCTGCCCTAGCAATAGATTCCAGAGCAACTCCTTTGTGTTAAAAAATAAAGGTCTCATATCTAAAAAAATTGAATATTCTATTTTGGCACTGCAATTTTAAATAAACTTTCTTTAATTTTAGAATAGTTTCAGACTTACAGAAAAGTTATTAAGATAGTACGGAGTTCCAAAACATCCCACACCCAGTTTCCCCTATTATTAACAACATACATTAGTATAGCGCATTTGTAACAATTAATGAACTGATATTAATACATTGTTTCTTTTTTAATTTTTGTTTTTAAAATATAAATTGACAAATTATAGTTATACCTATTTATGGGGTACAAAATGATGTTCTGACTTATGAATACAATATGGAATAACAAAATCAAGCTAATTAACCTATCCATCACCTCAAATACCTAATATTTTTTGTGTTGAGAACATTTAAAATTTAGTCTCTTAGCAATTTTTAAATGTTTGATATTATTTTTACTATATTCACCACACTGTGCAATATATCTCAAAGCAAAAAAAGAAAAAAAAACTTATTCCTCCTGCCTAATTGAGGCTTTGTATAATTTGACCATCATTTCACCATTCCCCCTAAACCCCAGCTTCTGGTAACCACCATTTTACTCTCTGTTGCTTTGAGTTTGATTGTTTTAGTGTCCACATATAAGTGAGAATTCTTGAAGGGGAGTATCTACATAAATTATCTGGAATTCTTCTACGTGGGATTTTTGTATATTCTTCCCCATTTATTTATTCAATCATTTATTATGTCAGTATGAACTCATGGATATTTATTTTATACTTTGGCTTATAATCCAATACTGCTTTATTTATTTTGATCCTCAAATCATTCCACTTTCAGCCATTGGGAGCTCTTTCAGTTGACTCCTGTGTCTTTCTGACACACTTCCACCACTGTGGATTTTCTTTTCTTTTCTTTTTTCTTTTTTTTTTTTTTTTGAGTACTTTCTTATTTTCTAGCAGTACAAAATGTTCCAGGATCATCTGCATATTTCCTGCCCCAGTCCTAGAATCAGCCATTTCTCCCAGGAGCCCTGGTTTACTTTATCGAAAAATGGTATTAGAAACCAAGATCTGTGTACTATGTGTGACCACTGTTACTGGAGTGTTTTTGGTTCTAGCCCTGTAAACTGACAGCACAAGGAAATACATTTGTATATATAAACGCTGTATATACACATATCTGTAAACATTTCTGTATGTACCTATCTGTGTCTATATTAAACTAATCATGAGTTCATACTAATGTCTTTAATTCCAATCCATTACCACATGAATTATTCTACTCTTTTCTCCTTATCTGTAACCTTTCTGCTCCAACAATGAGAAAACTAGCTCCCACCATCTGCCATCCATTTCCTTATTGTGTAATCCTAGTATCCATGTATAGTAGTTTAAGAATTGTGAACCCATATCCCAATAGGAAACAACTTTATCATTTAGAGTAGCGCTTATGTACAGTTCCTTTTATCTTTAGTCTTATAGACTCTACCCATTACCTTGTACATTTCCTCTACCCCCCTTCTGTTATGTTGTTTAACACATGCGTAATACAGTTAGATTTTTAAAAATCACATTCTGCATTCCATTCTGAGATCCACTGATCTCCTAAATGGTTTTTAAATTTGCATACATTAAAGTCCACTCTTTGGGCTCTAGTTCTGTGGGTTTTGACAAGTATACAATATTGTGTATCCACCATGACAGTCTCATTCAGAATAGCTTCACTGCCTTAAAAAAAAATCCCCCGTGATTCCCACATTCAACCTTTCCCCACCTCCACTGAACCTCTAGCAATCACTGACCTGTGTCTAGAGTATTCTCTTTTTCAGAATGTCATATAAAGGGAATCACACCAAATGTAGCTTTGCAAACTAGCTTCTTTCACTAGGCAAAATGCATTTACATCTTTGTATTTGCATAGCTTGATAACTCATTCCTTTTCATCACTCAATAGTATTACATTATATGATGTAGAACAGTTTGCTTATTCCTTTACCTATTGAAGGACATTTTTGTTGCTTCTAGTTTTTGGTGATTATTCATAAATAAACCTGCTATAAACTTTTTTAATTTTAAATTTTTTATTTTCAATTTTTGTGGGTACCTAAGTGTGTATGTTTATGGGGTACATGAGATGTTTTGATACAGGCATTCAATGTGTAATAATCACATCATGAAGAATATCCATTCCTTCAAGCATTTATCCTTTGCTTATAAACAATCCAATTACACACTTTTAGTTATCTTAAATATACAAGTAAGTTATTACTGACTATAGTCACCCTGTTGTACAATCAAATACTAAGAATTATTCATTCTTACTATTTTTATACCCATTAACCATCCCCATCTTACCCTAAGCCCCCCACTACCTTTCCCAGCCTCTGGTAACTATCCTTCTATGTTCTATGTCTATTAGTTCAATCGTTTCGATTTTTAGATCCTACAAATCAATGAGAACATGCTATGTGTTATTTAATTCAATTTACTAGTATTTTGTTGAGGATTTTTTGCATCAGTATTCTTCAGAGAGATATTGGCCTGTAGTGTTTTTTGGGTTCTTTTTTGTTTGTTTTTTGTTTTTTTGCGTTTTTCTTTTGATATGTCTGTGTTTGGTTTGGTATCAGGGTAATACTAGCCTCATGGAATGAGGTTGGAAGTATTCCCTCCTCCTCCATTTTTCAGAATAGGTGGAGTAGAATTGGTATTAGTTCTTCTTTAAGGGTCTGATAGAATTCACAAGTGAAGCCATTGAGTCCCAGGCTTTTCTTGACTGGGAGAATTCTTATTATCATTTCTATCTCATTACTTGTTATTGGTCTATTCAGGTTTTGCATTTCTCCATGGTTCAATCTTGGTAGGTTGCGCATGTCTAGGGATTTGTTCATTTCTTCTAGATTTTCCAATTTATTGGCATATAGTCGCTCATAGTAGCCACTAATAATCCTTTGAATTTCTGCAGTATCTGTTGGAATGTCTCCTTTTTCATTTCTGATTTTATTTATTTAGATCTCTTTTGTTTTCTTAGTCTGGCTAAAGGCTTGTCAATTTTGTTTAACCGTTCAAAAAAATAAACTTTTTTTCCCATTGATCTTTTGTATTGTTTTCTTCATTTCAATTTCATTTATTTCTTCTCTGATCTTTATTATTTATTTTCTTCTACTAATTTTGGGTTTGGTTCTTTTCTAGTTCTTTAAGATGCATCATTAGATTGTTTATTTGAAGTTTTTCCTCTTTTTGATATAGGCACTTCTAGCTACCAACTTCCCTCTGAGTATGCTTTTGCTGTATCACATAGGTTTTGGTATGTTGTATTTCCATTATCATTTGTTTCAATAAATTTTTTAATTTTCTTAATAATTCCTTCATTGATCCACTCATCATTCAGAAGCATATTGTTTTAATTTTCATGTATTATATAGTTTCCAAAATTTCTCTTGTTATTAATTTCTAGCTTTATTCCATTGTGTTCAGAGAAGATGCTTGGTATTAATTCAATTTTTTGAATGTTTTAAGACTTTTTTCTAGTTCTAGATCCCTGAGGAATCGCCACACTGACTTCCACAATGGTTGAACTAGTTTACAGTCCCACCAACAGTGTAAAAGTGTTCCTATTTCTCCACATCCTCTCCAGCACCTGTTGTTTCCTGACTTTTTAATGATTGTCATCCTAACTGGTGTGAGATGGTATCTCATTGTGGTTTTGATTTGCATTTCTCTGATGGCCAGTGATGATGAGCATTTTTTCATGTGTTTTTTGGCTGCATAAGTATCTTCTTTTGAGAAGTGTCTGTTCATGTCCTTTGCCCACTTTTTGATGGGGTTGTTTGTTTTTTTCTTGTAAATTTGTTTGAGTTCATTGTAGATTCTGGATATTAGCCCTTTGTCAGATGAGTAGGTTGCAAAAATTTTCTCCCATTTTGTAGGTTGCCTGTTCACTCTGATGGTAGTTTCTTTTGCTGTACAGAAGCTCTTTAGTTTAATTAGATCCCATTTGTCAATTTTGTCTTTTGTTGCCATTGCTTTTGGTGTTTTAGACATGAAGTCCTTGCCCATGCCTATGTCCTGAATGGTATTGCCTAGGTTTTCTTCTAGGGTTTTTATGGTTTTAGGTCTAACGTTTAAGTCTTTAATCCATCTTGAATTGATTTTTGTATAAGGTGTAAGGAAGGGATCCAGTTTCAGCTTTCCACATATGGCTAGCCAGTTTTCCCAGCACCATTTATTAAATAGGGAATCCTTTCCCCATTGCTTGTTTTTCTCAGGTTTGTCAAAGATCAGATAGTTGTAGATATGCAGCATTATTTCTGAGGACTCTGTTCTGTTCCATTGATCTATAGCTCTGTTTTGGTACCAGTGCCATGCTGTTTTGGTTACTGTAGCCTTGTAGTATAGTTTGAAGTCAGGTAGTGTGATGCCTCCAGCTTTGTTCTTTTGGCTTAGGATTGACTTGGTGATGCGGGCTCTTTTTTGGTTCCATATGAACTTTAAAGTAGTTTTTTCCAATTCTGTGAAGAAAGGCATTGGTAGCTTGATGGGGATGGCATTGAATCTGTAGATTACCTTGGGCAGTATGGCCATTTTCACGATATTGATCCCATTACTGGGTATATACCCAAAGGACTATAAATCATGCTGCTATAAAGACACATGCACACGTATGTTTATTGTGGCACTATTCACAATAGCAAAGACTTGGAACCAACCCAAATGTCCAACAATGATAGACTGGATTAAGAAAATGTGGCACATATACACCATGGAATACTATGCAGCCATAAAAAATGATGAGTTCATGTCCTTTGTAGGGACATGGATGAAATTGGAAATCATCATTCTCAGTAAACTATCGCAAGAACAAAAAACCAAACACCACATATTCTCACTCATAGGTGGGAATTGAACAATGAGAACACATGGACACAGGAAGGGGAACATCACACTCTGGGGACTGTTATGGGGTGGGGGGAGGGGGGAGGGATAGCATTGGGAGATATACCTAATGCTAGATGACGAGTTAGTGGGTGCAGCGCACCAGCGTGGCACATGTATACATATGTAACTAACCTGCACAATGTGCACATGTACCCGAAAACTTAAAGTATAATAATAAAAGAAAAAAAAAGACTTTTTTGTGACATAACATTTGGTCTATCTCTGAGAATGATCCATTTGCTGAGGAAAAGAATATGTATTCTGTATCCATTGGATAACATGTTCTGTATCTATTAGATTCATTTGGTCTATAGTGCAGATTAAGTCCAATGTTTCTTTGTTGATTTTCTGTCCAGAAGATCTGTCCAGTGCTGAAAGTAGGGTGTTGAAGTCTCCAGCTATTATTGTATTGGGGTCTATCCCTCTCTTTAGCTCTAATAATATTTCCTTTATATATCTGGATATGCCCATGTTGGGTGCACATATATTTAAATTTCTTATATCCTCTTGCTGAATTGACACCTTTATCATTATATAGTGACATTCTTTGTCTCTTCTTATAGTTTTTGTCTTGAAATATATTTTGTCTGATATAAGTATAGTGATTTCTGCTCTTTTTTTGTTTATACTGGCATGGAATATATTTTTCCATCCCTTTATTTTCAGCCTATGTGTGTCTTTACATATGAAGTGTGTTTCTTGTAGGCATCAGATCAATGAGTCTCGATTTTTCATTCATTCATTCAGTCTATGTCTTTTGATTGGAGAGTTTAGTCCATTTACATTCAATGTTATTATTGATAAGTAAGGACTTACTCCTGCCATTTTGTTATTTGTTTTCTGGTTGTTTTGTAGTCTTCTCTTCCTTCCTTCTTTCTTCCCTTCTTGTCTTCCTCTAAAGAAGGTGATTTTCTCTGGTGATATGATTTAGTCTCTTTTTAGTTTTTGTATATCAGTCGTATGTTTGTTGGTTTGAGGTTACCATGAGGCTTGCAAATTCAATATTATAACCCCTTATTTTAAACTGATAACAACCTAACACTGTTTGCATAAACAAAAAAGCAAAAAGAAAACTAGTAAAAACTCTATGCCTTAACTTCATCCCCCCACTTTTTAAATTTTGTTGTTTCTATTTATATTTGATTATACTATGTTTTGGAAAGTTGTTGTAGTTATTACTTTTGATTGGTTCATTGTTTAGTCTTTTGACTTAGGATAAGAGTAGTTTACACACCAAAGTTACAGTGTTATAATATTCTGTGTTTTTCTGTGTACTTACTATTACCAGTGAGTTTTGTACTTCAGGTGATTATGTATTGCTCATTAATGTCTTTTTCTTTCTGATTGAAATACTCCCTTCAGCATTTTCTGTAGGACCAGTCTGGTGTTGATAAAATCCAATGGCTTTTGTTTGTCTGATTTTGCTTCTCATGAAGGTGTTTTATGAGTGTAGATAGTTGTTAAATTGGTGTCCTTGTGTGGGGGATGACTGGTAGAGCCTTCTATTCCACCATCTTGCTGCACCTCCAATCATCTGCTATAAACATTGATGTGCAGGCTTTTATATGGACATAAATTTCCTTTGGGTAAATACCTCCTTTGGGTAAATACCTAGAAGTCCAATTGCTAGATTCTAGGGTAGGACTATGTTTACCTTTGTCAGACACTGCCAAAGTGTTTTTCAAAATGGCTGTACCTTTTTGTATCCCCACCAGCAATAAATGACAGGGTTTTTTTTTGTTCTTCATCCTTGCCACCAATCAGTATTGCTAGATTTAGGGAAGGACTATGTTTACCTTTGTCAGACACTGCCAAAGTGTTTTTCAAAATGGCTGTACCTTTTTTTTGTATCCCCACCAGCAATAAATGACAGGGTTTTTTTTTGTTCTTCATCCTTGCCACCAATCAGTATTGTTAGATTGTAGGTGTTAGCTTTATAGTACTTGTATGGTAGTATCATATTGCTGTTTTAATTTGCATTTTTCTAATTTGCTTGAAAAATGATGGCGAGTGTCTTTTCATAGGCTTCTTTGCCATCTGTATACCTTCTTTGGTGGGGAATCTGTTCAGATCTTTTGTCCATTTTTAAATTGAATTGTTTGTTTTCTTATTATGGAGTTTTTAAAGTTCTTTGTATATTTTAGACATAAGTTCTTCATTAAATATGTATTTTGCTGATATTTTCTCTCAGTATGTGCCTTAACTTTTTATTCTTATAGCAGTATCTTTTTCAGAACAGAAAAAAATTTAGTTTTAATAAAGGTTTCCTGTTCACTCTGATGGTAGTTTCTTTTGCTGTGCAGAAGCTCTTTAGTTTAATTAGATCCCATTTGTCACTTTTGGCTTTTGTTGCCATTGCTTTTCGTGTTTTAGACATGAAGTACTTGCCCATGCCTATGTCCCGAATGGTAATGCCTAGGTTTTCTTCTAGGGTTTTTATGGTTTTAGGTCTAACGTTTAAGTCTTTAATCCATCTTGAATTGATTTTTGTATAAGGTGTAAGGAAGGGATCCAGTTTCAGCTTTCTACATATGGCTAGCCAGTTTTCCCAGCACCATTTATTAAATAGGGAATCCTTTCCCCATTGCTTGTTTTTCTCAGGTTTGTCAAAGATCAGATAGTTGTAGACATGCAGCGTTATTTCTGAGGGCTCTGTTCTGTTCCATTGATCTATATCTCTGTTTTGGTACCAGTACCATGCTGGTTTGGTTACTGTAGCCTTGTAGTATAGTTTGAAGTCAGGTAGCGTGATGCCTCCAGCTTTGTTCTTTTGGCTTAGGATTGACTTGGCGATGTAGGCTCTTTTTTGGTTCCACATGAACTTTAAAGTAGTTTTTTCCAATTCTGTGAAGAAAGTCATTGGTAGCTTGATGAGGATGGCATTGAATCTATAAATTACTTTGGGCAGTATGGCCATTTTCATGATATTGATTCTTCCTACCCATGAGCATGGAATGATCTTCCATTTGTTTGTATCCTCTTTTATTTCATTGAGCAGTGGTTTAGGGCTAATATCCAGAATCTACAATGAACTCAAACAAATTTACAAGAAAAAAACAAACAACCCCATCAAAAAGTGGGCAAAGGACATGAACAGACACTTCTCAAAAGAAGACATTTATGCAGCCAACAGACACATGAAAAAATGCTCATCATCATTGGCCATCAGAGAAATGCAAATCAAAACCACAGTGAGATACCATCTCACACCAGTTAGAATGGCAATCATTAAAAAGTCAGGAAACAACAGGTGCTGGAGAGGATGTGGAGAAATAGGAACACTTTTACACTGTTGATGGGACTGTATACTAGTTCAACCATTGTGGAAGTCAGTGTGGCAATTCCTCAGGGATCTAGAACTAGAAATACCATTTGACCCAGCCATCCCACTACTGGGTATATACCCAAAGGACTATAAATCATGCTGCTATAAAGACACATGCACACGTATGTTTATTGCGGCACTATTCACAATAGCAAAGACTTGGAACCAACCCAAATGTCCAACAATGATAGACTGGATTAAGAAAATGTGGCACATATACACCATGGAGTACTATGCAGCCATAAAAAATGATAAGTTCATGTCCTTTGTAGGGACATGGATGAAATTGGAAAACATCATTCTCAGTAAACTATCGCAAGAACAAAAAACCAAACACTGCATATTCTCACTCATAGGTGGGAATTGAGCAATGAGAACACATGGACACAGGAAGGGGAACATCACACTCTGGGGACTGTTGTGGGGTGGGGGGAGGGGGGAGGGATAGCTTTAGGAGATATACCTAATGCTAAATGACGAGTTAATGGGTGCAGCACACCAGCATGGCACATGTATACATATGTAACTAACCTGCACATTGTGCACATGTACCCTACAACTTAAAGTATAATAATAAAATAAAAAAATAAAAAAAATTAAAAAAAAAATAAAGGTTTCCTGTACATTGCATTTTTTTATTTCTTTTCTCCTCTTTTTATTCTTCTCTGGTGTTAATTGAGCATTTTATGTCATTCCATTTTATCTTTTTTATTAGCATATCAATTACAGTTCTTCAAAAAAATTTTGTAGTGATTGCCCTAGAGTTTCCAATATATATTTAAAACTGGTCTAATTTCACCATCAAATAATACTGTACTGCTTTAAGCACAGTACAGATGCCTTATGACAGAGTATCCCAAATTCATCCCACTCATTCTTTGTAACATTGCTATTATTAATTTTATTTCAGATTTCACTTCACTTATCCACATGCCATAATAACCCAATACATTCTTACTATTATTACTTTAAACAAACAGTAATATTTTACACCAATTAAAAATTTAAAAATCAAAGTACTTCATCATATCTTTATTTATTCATTCTCCAGTGCTCTCTTTATGTAGATCCAAGTTTCTGACCTGTATACTTTTTCTTCTGCCTGAAGAACTTCTATTAACATTTCTTGTAGGGTGAGTTTGCTGGCAGTGAATTCTCTTAGTTTTTGTTTAAGAAAGTTTTTACTTCTTCACATTTGAAAGATAATTTTTTTGATATAGAATTCTAGATTGGTGAGTTGTTTTTTCTTTCAAAGCTAAATATTTCACTCCACTCTCTTCTTACAACACAGTTTCTGATTAAAAAGTCACTGTAGTTCTTTTTTATTTTTTATTTGAATAGTTTTGGGGGAACCAGTGGGTTTTGGTTACTTGGATAAGATCTTTAGTGGTAATTTCTGAGATTTTAGTTCACTCATCACCCAAGCAGTGTACACTGTACCCAACCTGTGGACTTTTATCCCTCACTCCCCCTCCCCCACTTCTCCTCATGTCTCCAAACTTCATTATATCATTCTTATGCCTTTGTGCTTTCATAGCTTAGTTCCCACTTATAAATGAGAGCATATGACGTTTGGTTTTCCATTCCTAAGTTACTTCACTTAGAATAGTGGTTTCCAACTCCATCCAGGTTGCTGCGAATGCCATTATTTTGTTCTGTTTTATGACTATGTAGTATTCCATGGTATATATATACCACATTTTCTTTATCCATTCATTGGTTGATGGTTATTTAGGCTGGTTCCATATTTTTGCAATTGCAAATTGTGCTGCTATAAACATTCTTATCTTTATTCCTCTATAGGTAAGATGTTTTCTCTTCCCTTCACCTCCCAACCCCCGTGCCCCCCTGATACACACACTTGTTTGGCTTCTTTCAAGATTTTCTCTCTGTGTTTGGTTTTCTGTGTTTCAATATGATATACCAAGGTGTGAGGACTTCATGGTGGGCTGTGGAGGCAGAGATTTTTCCTGCTGGTATTCTCTGAGCTTCCTTGATCTGTGGTTTGGTATCTGTCATTAATTTTGGAAAGATCTTAGCCATTATTACTTCAAATTGTTCTTTTGCTTCACTGTCTCTCTACTCTCCTGGTATGTGTGTGTTAAATGTTCTTTTCTTTTTTTCACCCATGCTTTATTCTCCTTGCATTTCAGTTTGAGAAGGTTCTATGATCCTGTCATCAAGCTCACTGACTCTTCCCTCTGTCATGTCAAATCTACCGATGAGTCCATTGAAGATATCCTTCATTGCTGTTACTTTTTAAAATTTCTAGCATTTCCTTTTGATTCTTTCTTAAGGTTTCCATCTCTCTGCTTATACTACTCATCTGTCCTTGTATGTTGTCTACTCTTTCCATTAGAGCCTTTGACACATCATCATAATTATTTTAAATTCTGTCTGATAATTCCAACATCTGTGTCATATCTGTGTCTTGTTCTGATGATTGCTTTGTCTCTTTAAGCTGTATTTCCCTTGTTGTTTGTTGTTGAAAATCAGATAGTTTATATTGGAAAATAGGAATTGAGGTAAATAGGCCTTTAATGTGAGGATTCATGTTAATATGACTAGAAGTTGGGCTGTGTTTAAAATTTCCCATAGCTACAGGTGCCAGAGATTTCAAAATCTTCTAATGTCTTTGTTTTTGTCTCCTCTCTTGACTTTATGTTTCCCAAAGTTCTCCTGCTCAGAGAGAGTTTGTGTCTTGCAGCTCTTTCAGCTATAATCCACTATCATACTAGAGCCCTCTTGGGGTGCTGGTAAGTATGTGGCAGGGGAGCATTCTATAATCTGGTGATTAACTCTTAGTGTTTTAGTGGGCCTATGTCTCAGGGATGTAGCCTTCACAAGTATTTCTGCAGTGGCACAGCTTTCTTTTCTCCCTTGGCCCCTCTTACCTTTCTGACTGCAACATTTTCTTATGGAAAAGGCTCTGAGGTAATTTCACAATGATTATGCTTCCCATTTCTCTGCCACAAGGGGATCTTTCTTTAATACTCCCTAAAAGAATTTGGTGGGTTCCTGGAGGCAAAACCTACAAAATTGTGGGGCCCCTCTATAACTGAAACCCCATGAGTTTCTTACTTTCATGTTAGACTACATTGAGATGCCAACAATTCATCAAATTACTATTTAAATGTTCCTATCAGTTTCTGTCTCCAGAGACTCCTGCTTCAAATTAGCATATCTCAGCTGTGACTCTTTTGATACACCTGTCTATACAGATTTCAGGGTGACAATTTGTCCTACAAGGAAAAAGGAAAGGTGTGACAGTGGAGAAATACTTGTGCATGTTACATCCCTGAGATACAGACCCACTAAACACTGAGAGTTAATCATCGGGTTATAGAATTTGGCTCTCTAGTGGGTTCAGGAAAAGTTGTTGATTTTTACTTTGTCTATATTTTTCTTCTTGTAAGGATGGGAGTGACAACTTCCTAACTCTTTACACGTCAGAGCTAAAACCAGGGTATGTCCAGCATTGCATTTTAATCAAATAACAGGATGAAAGGGTGCCAAATATTTTGTTTCTAAGAGGGTCATTGAGAAGTGGCATTTACTGAGTGCCCAAAGATTTATATAGCTTATTAATTTGATCAACAAATAATTATTGAGTGCCTGCTATGTGCCAGGTGCTATTCTAAGAGATGAGGCTACCTCTGTGAATGAAATGAAGTTCCTGCTTTCATGAAACTTCCATTTGAGTCAAAGGGAGACAGAAAATGATGATAAATGCTGTAAAGTAAAATAAAATTGAGTAAGGGAGATAGGGAGCAATGGGATGGAGGTTGGGGAATTCTATTTTAAAGATAATAGAAAAAAGGCACCTCTAATAAGGTAAGATTTGAAAAGACTTCCCTTCAATGAAGGAATGCCCCTATAGGATATCTGAAGGCAAAGTATTTAGGAAACATAAAGAAGGCAGGTATTGCTAAAGTGGAGTAATTAGAGAGAGAGTCACAAGAGAGGAAGCAGCAGGAACCCTCATCATGTGGAACCTCATCAGCCATGGTAAGGGTTTGAACTATCACTCTGAGTGAGTTGGGAAACCACTAGGGAATTTTCAACAGAAAAATGGCATGAGTTGATATATTTTAAAGGGATCACTCTGTCTGATACATTGAAAACAGACTGTTGGAGTGGGTAAGACAACATGGAAGCTACAGAGGCTGATTAGGATGCTATTGGAATAATCAAGGCAAGAGATGATGGTGGCTTGAAGGTAATAAGATTTGGTCAGGTTCTGGAATTATTTTGAAAGTATAGACAACAAGATTACTGATGAATTGGTTTAAAAATATTAGTCAACTCTTAGTAAAATAAAGGTAATAAAACTTGTGTAAGATGAGAAAAATAACCCTCAAGGAGAGTTTATCTAGATCCCTGAGCTAATGAGTGGCAAATCAAAATGTTAAACCAAATCTGTCAGGCTCCAAACCCCTAACTCTGACTCTCACATTCACAGCCTGTTAGAATTATGAGGGATCTTTGAGTTCAGCCCAATACTTCATTTCACAGAAGAAAAAAACTGAAGCTCCCACAGGTTAAGAGCTATTCTCTAGTTTCTAAAATTAGCTAAGGGCAGAACTGACACAAAAGACCATCTGGTGACACCTGAATGGGTCTCTTTCTACTCCACCATACTGCCCTTTTATCTGATAACCAGAAATAAACAGCCAAAGGTAGCAGGTAATTGTCAATTAAACCGAAGTTCACAAGAAGATAGTGCTATTATAAAATCTACTGCATATGGGTCGTCTTTGATGAGACATCACAAGACAGAAGTGATATTTATCACACTGCACTCTGGACACTGCTTGTATTTTTTACTTATTAACAAAATGGTGCATGTCTAAGGGAAGCCTTTAAAAGAAACCCAAAGGAAACAAAACGTGAAACAAACAAGCGAGCAAGCGAACAAAATCTGTGAAGTCAGTTGTGGTCCTAATTGCCTAACAAACATGCCAGGGCTGCCAAAAAGGTTGAATTCTGTGTGTTTCTATAGGATACTTTGGGGATTTTCACGACAGTGGTATGAACATTTAAACTGTGGAACTGCTTAATATAAAGAAGCCACATTATTCTGTTCATCTAAATTGATTATTTTCTCCTAGAAAATATATTCTTGGAAAAACCAAGAATGAATAGTAATCCCTAGAAATAAATTAGGGGCTTTCACATTTTGTAAAATACTTTTTTCATCTAGTAATGACTATTAGTCCTTCAAATTCAACTCAGCCTACTATTTATTAAGCCCTTACTATGCGCCAGAAACTGAGCTAAGGGATTTATGCCTTATTCATCTAATTTCCTTTGGCTCACTGAGAACCCTGGGTTTACCTCTACACCTTCACTCTTAAGTGTAAATCAAGGATTATTGTGCTATGTGATGTCTCTCTTCCATTATGCTTTGAATGCCTTGAGGACAGAAACTCTTCTTTCTCTCCTCTTTAGTACTTCAAAATATCTTGAGAGAAGTTGCACAGATCTTTACCTCCAAGTATTTCACTTAATTCAATTTATTCCTGACAATAGCCCTATGAGATATTGCTTTAATAGCCTTCTATTCACTCTGATGGTGAGGGAGGGGTTCCTAACCTTGGGTTGTGGGGATGGCTGAACTCACAACACCTGATACTAGTCACATGAGAGTGACAGCAGCTTCTTACATATACTCATAGCTTAGGGGAGGAGGACACCGTGGCATGCAGGGCCACATGAAGATTGTACTCCAGAACACAGTGAACAACTAGGGGCTATAGGAAGCTTTGTAGTATCAAGTATAGGATGGGGTGCCCCCTGGTTTCCATGGGAGGATGCAATTGGCTTGTTTGGACAATTCCATTAACTGTCAGGAAACTGTAACCCACTACTCAAAGATATGTAGAAACTGTGCCTGGTTCCTGTGATAAGGAGAGTTGTTTGTCTCCGGACTGTATCCATAGGAGCAGAGTAGGGAGGGAAACTTGTAATTAGTGCATACAAAGCACTAATTTTACCAGCTATCACGGCTGAACATAATATTGAGCCTTCCTTGTAAGCCTTACATTACAACTATACACGAGTAAAAGGAGTTCAGGATGCTTAAATCGTGAAAAAGTTTACACAGTTCCTGAGAGGTTGAGGTTAGACCCAGGTCTTTAAGACTTCAAAGTCATATTTAGTTTACAAATGGTTAATGGGACATCTTCAATTTCTAACCAACATTTTGATATGACTTCTAGAAGTATGAGACTAGAAAAGAAAGAATATACCATTTTCTGCCTGAAATCAACTTACAACAGAATATTTTTCCTTATATGCCCAAGAGTCAGCAGCATTTGATTGGAAAGCATCATCACAAATATTTTGTACCAGGGAGTGGAGAGAGCCATCATTGGCTTATGCCAAGGTCCCCTCACCTGCCAAGATGCCTATTTAGCCAATTTAGCTGTGACTTGGCCCGGTCTATCCAAGCTTCAGGTAAAGTACAATTATGGGTTAGATAACATGAATATTTTAATATGAAGATTGTGCTCTTGAATGTTTGGACTGCCACTTATCCATAAAAACTTGTTCCTATTTGCTATGAACATTTTTAGTAATTGCTGTTCTTTTTTTTTTTTTTTTTTTTTTTTTTTACTTTAATGTTAGTTTCATGGATACATGTGCAGGTTTGTTATATAGGTAAATTGCATGTTGTGAGGGTTTGGTGCACAGATTATTTCATCACCCAGATAATAAGCATAGTACCTAATAGGCAGTTTTTTGATGTTCACCCTCCTCCCACCTTCCACCCTCAAGGAGTCCCCAGTGTCTATTGTTTCCTTCTTTGTGTCCGTGTGGACACAATGCTTAGCTCACACTTGTGAGAACATGCAGATTTGGTTTTCTGTTCCTGCATTAGTTCACTTAGGATAACAGTCTCCAGCTCCATCCATGTTCCTGCAAAGGACATGATCTCATTCTTTTTTATGGCTGCACAGTATTCCATGATGTATATTTGCCACATTTTCTTTAGTCCGCCATTGACAGACATTTAGGTTGATTCCATGTCTTTGCTATTGTGAACAGTGCTGCAGTGAACATACACATGCATATGTCTTTATGACTGAACAATTTATATTCCTTTGGGTATATGTTCAGTAATGGGATTGCTGGGTTGAATGGTAGTTCTAAGTTCTAGAAGAAGTCACCATACTGCTTTCCACAAAGCCTGAACTAATTTACATTCCCACCAGTAGTGTTTACACATTCCCTCTTCTCCACAACCTTTCCAGCGTCTGTTATTTTTTGACTTTTTAATTACAGCCATTCTGACCGGTATGAGATGGTATCTTTTTGTGGTTTTGATTTGCATTTATCTAATCACTAGTGATATTCAGCATTTTTTCATATGCTTGTTGGCCATGTGTATGTCATCTTCTGAAAAGTGTCTGTTTATGTCCTTTGTCCACTTTTTAATGGTTTTTTTAAAATTGTAAATGTAAGTTCCGTATAGATGCTGGATATTAGACCTCTGCGGATGCACAGTTTGTAAATATTTTCTCCCATTCTGCAGGTTGTCTGTTTACTCTGTTGATAGCTTTACTGTGCAGAAGCTCTTTAGTTTAATTATTTCCCATTTGTCAATTTTTGTGTTTGTTCCTGTTCAGTATGTTGTTGGCTGTGGATTTGCTTTTCACGTCTTGGTCATGAAATCTTTGCTGGAGCCTGTGTCCGGAATGGTATTGCCTAGGTTTTCTTCTAGGGTTTTTATAGTTTTAAGTTTTACATTTAAGTCTTTAATCTATCTTGAGTTGGTTATATATATGATATAAGGAAGGGGTCCAGTTTCAATCTTTTGCATATGGCTAGCCAGTTATTCTATTACCATTTATTGAATAGGGAATCCTTTCATTATTGCTTTTCCTTGTCAGCTTTGTCAAAGTTCAGATGGCTATAGATGTATGGCTTTATTTCTGGGCTTTCTATTCTGTTCCATTGGTCTACATGTCTTTTTTTTAAATTATATCATTTTGGTTATTGTAACCTTGTAGTATAGTTTGAAGTCGGATAATGTGATGCTTCCAGCCTTGTTCTTTTTGCTTAGGATTGCTTTGGCTCTTTGGGCTCTCTCTCTCTCTTTTTTTTTTTTTTTTTGGTTCCATATGAATTTTAGAATAGTTTTTTCTAATTCTGTAAATAAAGTCATTGGTAATTTGATAGGAATAACATTGATTCTGTAAATTGCTTTGGAGAGTATGGTCATCTTAACGATATTAATTCTTCCTATCCATGAGCATATAGTGCTTTTCCATTTGTTCCTGTCATCTCTGATTTCTTGCAGTAATGTTTTTAATTCTTGTAGAGATTTTTCACCTCCCTGGGGTTAGCTGAATTCCTGGGTATTTTATTTTTTTTTTCTGTGGCTGTTGTGAATGGGATTGCATTCTTGATTTGGCACTCAGCTTGGATGTTGTTGGGGTATAGAAATGCTAGTGATTTTTGTACATTGATTTTGTATCCTGAAACTTTGCTGAAATTGTTTATCAGATCCAGGAGCTTTTGGGCAGAGACTACGGGGTTTTCTAGTTATAAAATCATAAAGTACGTGAAGAAAGATAGTTTGACTTCCTCTCTTCCTATTTGGATACCTTTTATTTCTTTCTCTTGATCAGTTGTTTTGGCCAGGACCTCCAGTACTATGTTGAATAGGAATGGTGAGAGTGGGCATCCTTTTCTTGTTCCAGTTCTCAGGGGAAATGTTTCCAGTTTTGGCTTGTTTAGTATGATTTTGGCTTTGGATTTGTCATAGGGTGCTCTTAATATTTTGAGGTATGTTCCTTCAATGTCTAGTTTGTTAAAAGGTTTTTAACATAAAGCAGCACCGAATTTTATCAAAAGCCTTTTCTGCATCTACTGAGATGATCATGCGATTTTTGTTTTTCCTTCTGCTTATATGATCAATCACATTTATTGATTTGCATATGTTGAACCAACCTTGCATCCCAGGGATAAAGCGTAGTTGATTGTGGTGGATTAGCTTTTTGATGTGCTGCTAAACTCAGTTGGCTAGTATTTTATTGAGGATTTTTGTGTCTAGGTTCATCAAAGTTGTTGGTCTGAAGGTTTTTGTTGTTGTTGTATGTCTGCCAGGTTTTGGTATCAGAATGTCGCTGACCTTACAAAATGAGTTAGGGAGGAGTCTCTCTTCAATTTTTTAGAATAGTTTCAGTAGGAATGGTACCAGCTTTTCTTTGTATGTCTGGTTGAATTTGGCTGTGAATCCATCTGGTCCTGGGCTTTTCCTGGTTGGTCGGGGTTTTTTTATTATTATTATTATTACTGATTCAATTTCAGAACCTGTTGGTCTGTTCAGGATTTCAATTTCTTCCTGTCTTAATCTTGGGAGGTTGCATGTTTCCAATAATTTACCCATTTATTTTAGGTTTTCTAGTTTGTGTGCATGGAGGTGTTCATAATAGTCTCTGAAGGTTTTTTGTATTTTTGTGGGGTTGGTGGTTAATGTCCCCTTTGTCATTTCTGATTGTGTTTATTTGGATCTTTTTCCCTTTTTTTTTCTTTATTAGTCTAGCTAGCAGTCTATTAATCTTATTTATTCTTTCGAAGAAACATCTTCTAGTTTTGTTGATTCTTTGTATGGTTTCCTGCATCTCAATTTTATTCAGTTCAGCTCTGATTTTGGTTATTTCTTGTTTGTTTTTGTTTGTTTGTTTGTTTTGCTAGCTTTGGGGTTAGTTTGGTCTCGTTTCTCTAGGTGTGATTTTAGGTTGCTAATTTAAGATCTTCCTAACTTTTTTATATTGTTGTTCAGCACTATAAACTTTCCTTTTACCATTGTGTTAGCTGTGTCCCAGAGATTAAAGTAGGTTTTATCCTTGTTTTCATTCGTTTCAAATAATTTCTTGATTTCTGCCTCAATTTCATTGTTTACCTAAAAGTCATTCAGGAGTAGGTTCTTTAATTTCCATGTGACTGTATGGTTTTGAGAGATCTTCTTAGAATTGATTTCTATTTTTATTGCACTGTGGTCTGAGACTGTGCTTGGTGTGATTTCAGTTTCTTTGAATTTGGTGAGAATAGTTTTATGGCTAATTGTGTGGTCGATTTTAGAAGAGTGCCATGTGCAGATGACAAGAATGTATATTCTGTTGTTTTGGTGTGAGAGTTCTGTAGATGTCTGTTAAGTCTATCCGGTCAAGTGTCATATTAAAGTCCCAAATACCTTTGCTAGCTTTCTGCCTTGATGATTTGTCTAATATTGTCAGTGGGGTGTTGAAGCATCTTGCTATTATTGTATGGTTATCTAAATCTCTTTGTAGGTTTCTAAGACTTGGTTTATGCATCTAGGTGATCTTGTACTGGATGCATGTATATTTAGGATCGTTAAATTTTCTCATTGAATTGAACCCTTTACTGCCATGTAATGCCCTTCTTTGACTTTTTTGATTGCTGTTGGTTTAAAGTCTGTTTCTTTCTGAAGTTAGAATAGCAACCCCTGCTATTGTTTGTTTGTTTGTTTTCCATTTGCTTGCTAGATATTTCTCCATCCCTTTACTTTGAGCCTATGGGAGTCATTGCATGTGAGATGTGGCAAGGCACAACTTGTCACTCTACGCCTTTTAATTGGAGCATTTAGTCCATTTACATTCAAGGTTCATATTGATATATGCAAATTTGATCTTTTCATCATGTTGTTAGCTAGTTATCATGTACACTTGATTGTGTAGTTGCTTTATAGTGTCAATGGTCTATGTACCTTAGTGTGTTTCTTTGGTGGCAGTAACAATCTTTCATTTCCATATTTTAACTCTCCCTTAAGGACCTCTTGTAAGGCAGACCTGGTAGTAATGAATTCCCTTATCATTTGCTTCTCTGAAATGGATCTTATTTATTCCTTCTTTGCTTATTAAGCTTAGTTTGGCTGGATACAAAATTCCTGGTCAGAATTTCTTTTCTTTAAGAATGCTGAATACAGGCCCCCAATCTCTTCTGGTTTGTAGGGTTTCTGCTGAGAGGTCCACTGTTAGCTTGATTGGGTTGGGTTCCCTTTCTAGACGGCCTGTCCTTCTTTCTAGCTGCCTTTAATATTTTTTCTTTCATGTTGACTTTGGAGAATCTGATGACTATGTCTTGGGGATGGTCATCTTATATTTCCTGAATTTAGATGTTAGCCTCTCTAGCAAGGTTGGGGAAATTTTCATGATGATATCTTCAAATATGTTTTCCAAGATGCTTGCTTTCTCTCTTTCAGGGATGTCAGTGAGTTGTGGATTTGGTATCTTTACATAATCCTATATTTCTTGGAAGTTTTGTTCATTCACTTTAATTTTTTTGTTTATTTTTGTCTGAGTGAGTTAATATGGAGAACTGGTCTTTGAGCTCTGAGATTCTTTCCTTAGCTTGGACTGTTCTTCTGTTAATGCTTACTATTGTATTATGAGATTCTTGTAGTGAGTTTTTCACCTTTATCAGATCAGTTTTGTTTTTTCTTAAAATGGTCATTTTATATTTCAACTCCTTTATCATTTTATTATATTCCTTATATTCTTTGAATTAGTTTCTACTTTCTCTGGAATCTTGATGATTTTCATACCTATCCATATTCTAAATCCTATGTGTTATTTCGGGAATTTCAGTCTGGTTAAGAACTGTTGCTGGGAAACTAGTATAGTCCTTTGGAGGTAAGAAGACACTCTTGCATTTTGAATTGCAAGAGTTCTTGTGCTGATGCTTTCTGATCCATGTGGACCAATGTTCTTTCACTCTTCAGAGTTTCTGTTATTTGGATGGGGTTTGTTTTTGTTGTTGTTGTTGCTGCTGCTTTCATCTTATTTGATGCCCTTGAGGGTATGTGTATTAGTCCATTTTCACACTGCTGATAAAGACATACCCAAGACTGGGCAATTTACAAAAGAAAGAGGTTTATTGGACTTACACTTCCACATGGCTGGGGAGGCCTCACAATCATGGTGGAAGGCAAGGAGGAGCAAGTCACATCTTACATGGATGGCAGCAGGCAAAGAGAGAGCATGTGCAAGGGAACTCCTGTTTTTAAAACCATCAGATCTTGTGAGACTTATTCACTATCATGAGAATAGCATGGGAAAGACCCACCTCCCATGATTCAATTACCTACCACCAGGTTCCTCCCACAACATGTGGGAATTCAAGATGAGACCTGGATTAGGACACAACCAAACCATATCAGTTTGATTGTGGTATAAGGTAGATTCAGTCAACCGGCTTCGTTTCTGGAAGATTTCAGGGGGGCTAAGGCTCAGCTCAGCATTCCTGGGTTGTGTGCTCTAACTCTGTTGGGCTGGTACCTGGGCCCCTGGCTTTGTTCTCTGGCCCCTTGAGGTCAGTAACATGCTGTGCTGGAGGGCCTGGGTATTCCGTCTGCTGGCCACAACATTCCAATGGGGGTGCTTGCCAAAGCGGTTTGTCAGTGGTGGCAGCAGGATCTGTACTCGCTTAAGTGTGCCAGCAGCTACAGCAGTATGGTGAGGATACATGCACATCAGATGGGATGGGATGCAAATGGGAACAGGGCAGTGGCATCTGTGTGTTTGCACCAGCAGTGGCAGCATGGCAGGGTGCTTGCATGTTGGCCTTTCCTTATATTCTTACATTTCAAGTTCTCCTTGTGTCTGCTTTAAGTTTGAATATGTTTGCTATCAATAATGAATCTGATTTTTAAAATATGTAACAGAGTGCTTTCTTTTTTCCTCCAAATTTGCTGAATCATTCTGTTTCAATCAGGAACTTCAAGGCAGTACAACTGTTGTTCTTGTATGTTTCTTAGGAACAGTGATCTTAGTTGTGATACATTAGAGTTAGGGTAGTGGTGGACAGGGGATTCAAAGGCTGCTGTTTGCAGATTTTAAAATGTAAATGCCAATTTTTTAGCATAAAGTATTCAGGAAATTTGCAACCAAATGGGTAACACATGTAATTGAACAGTGCCAATAAACTGAATTACAAGTGAGTTAGCTTTTGACTGTGTACAGTCTTCCAAACCTAATAATCATGAAGAACAAAGACCTCAAGACTTTGAAGCTGGTCATCTATCCAGTGAAAGAAAGTCACAGGAGGTGAAAAGAAAGCTAGTGACAAGCAAAGCAGCAGGTTAGTACTTGACATCATTCCCTATAAAACAGCACTAAAGTTGAGATGAAGGCAAAGAATATTATCAAAGCAACATGATCTCCTAATAATAGAGCAAAATCAGATATACAGTAATTGACCCAGCAATCTTACCTCTAGTAATTTATACCAAAGACACAATGGCAAAAATGTAAAAAGACATCCACCAGGCATGCAATACTGTTTGTAATAGCCAAAGACTAGAAACAACTCAAATATTGATCACCAGGAGAGGGATTAAATAAAATATTGTACATTCACCCAACAAAGTCCAGTGCAGCTGTAAAAAGCAATAGGAATATTTCAATATGTTGCTACATGGAGAAAAGTGTGTATACTACATTAAGAAAGGGAAGAGCTATCATAGATTCAGAGATATGAGAGAAGCATATCAACCAAATACAGTGTATGAACCTTGTTTGGATTCTGATTTAATGTATAATATACAAATGACTTTTTTGAGACAACTAGAGAAAATTAAACTAGACAACAGATAATAAAGAATTATTATTAATTTTGTGGATTGATAATAAAAATTTGGTCATTTTTTCTTAAAAATCCCTTGTCTATAGAGGTAAATACTGACATATTCTTTTGGAAGAAGTCAGCAAACAAAAAAAAAGTGGGGTGGGGGGGTAAAGAAAAGTAAAACTTAAAACAGCAGAGTGTTGAAACGTTGAATCTGGATGACAACTATGTAGGGAATACTGTATTTTCTACTTTTATTTATGTTGGAAAAATTCCATAAGAAGTTAAAATAAATATGCTATATACATATATATATAAATATACTGTATATAGAGATATGAAGAAACACATACACACACACACACAGAGAGAGACAGAGAGAGAGAGAGAGAAGCTTTGGTCCCATCCAAGAAATCTGATTTAATGTGTCTGGCATAAGGCATATGTATCTGAATTTTTTAAAAGGTCCAAAGTTCATTGGCAGTCTCATTAATCAAGCAATAGGATATATCATTTGAAGGTTAAAAATTCTTAAATATTTTGTTTATCAAAAATCCATACTGAATACTAAAGCCATGGATAAATACACCAAATTTTCTGTTAGGTAATTCTAAAAGCCCGTTAGGGTTCTTAAGTGACTTAAGGTTATATGAATAACAGGGATTTTTTGTTTTTATCTCAGTCTACTTTGATATTCAGATCTGCTGATTAAGAGAGAGTCCTGGTTGACAGAATGCCAGATAACGGACATAATAAGCTTAAGTAAACTTGAGGGCAGGACCAGCATCATCTAGGTCATTTACAAATGTCCACAGTCTCTGCCATTTCAAAGGATTACAGGGAGGATAACAAGTTTATCTGTGTAAGTTCCTCAGAGTCCTCAAAGAACAGCCTTCAACAAAATCCAAGGTATTAGTGGTGATAACAAGGAAAGCTGCTCACCCAGTGGGCTCACCTTGTCATTGGCAGAGGAGGAGAAGCCCAGATTGGTGAGTGGCATCATCCCTGCCCAGCATCAAAGAGAATGAAAGGTGCAGAATCCTACCAGGGAAGGAGGAGGAGGCTGATAGGGCTCAAAAGCTCAGTCATCTTCTCTGTGTTTGAAAGCAGAGAGAAAGATACCAAGCCCTGTAATATTTCACTCTGCAGCTTATGTTCAAACAAATGGGCAGGGCTTTAATTGGGACTTTGATCCTACCAACAAACATAGACATACACTTTAGGCTGATCTCTAACAGAAAAAAAAATTATATACAAGTATTTTCATTGTGATTTTGCTGTGAGTTTAAAAATCCATATCGAATTTAATTTTTGAGCAATACTAAGCCGGCAGTAAAGTCTTGCTAAAGCATTTTATCAAACTTTAAATTTTTTAATTTTATTTTAAAGTTTTTCAAAACAAAGCTGTAGAAGTAGAATTTTTGGTTCAGGAAATCTTTTCTCGACAAAAGCTCTCTTCAGTAAAAGTCAGAATGTGAGTGTTCCTCACAAAGCACCTTAGTGATTTCATCACTGTCCAGGACCGTGCTTCAACAAACTCAGCTTTCTCAGAGGCTTTGAGATGATTATATGCTGGATGCCTTCTCCAACTAACAAGGCCTACTAGAGATTCATATGTAAATTCAGAGTGAAAATTTACTAATTTTCAATGAGAGCTAAAACTTCTAGATAGATTGAAAAGTCATGTTAGCAGAATCAATAATCATTCAACAAATATTTACTGAGCATTGTAGTAGGCTGAATAATGGAGCCCAAAGATAACAGGTCTTAATCCCTAGAACTTTTCAATGTTACTTTATCTGGTAAAAGGCTCTTTGCAGAAGTGGTCAGTATGGGAAACGTATCCTGGATTTATCCAGGTGGACCCTAAAAGCGATCACAAGCATCCCGCTAAGAGAGAGCCAGAGGGGAATTTGACTACACATACACAAAGGAAAAGGCCATGTAAACACAGAGCAGAGTGAGATTTGAAGATCATGGTCTTAAAGATTGGAGTGATGAGGCCACACACCAAGGAACTTGGGCCGCACCAGATGCTGGAAAAGGCAAGGAATGGAGTCTCCACTACAGCCCCCAGAGAGAGTGCAGCTCTGCCACTGACACCTTCATTTCAGCCCAGTGGTAACTATTTCAGACCTCTGGCCTCCAGAGCAGTAAGAGAATAAATTTGTGTTTTAAGACACCAGGTTTGTGATAATTTGTTACAGCGGCCCTAAAAAATTAATGCAAGCACAAAGTGTGTTTGCCAACTGTGCCTGCCAACTGTTTGCACATGAGAAATGTTAGTGGCAGCCAGATCTGCATGGTCTTCATCTTCATGAAACCTCAAAGTAGGTGGTAGGAAGATATATGATTTGATTCCATCAGGTCTCCATAGCTTCTGTGTTGCTGCCATGGCGGCAATACGTAACCTGCAGGCAAACTGATGTTCCTGTCAGCTGAAAGAACATTTTTTTTTTCCTCCAGACAATTCTCCATGTTTTTTCTTTAATGCACCAAGCTGGCCATTCCTTCTTTTGCACACAGCCTCTTCAATTATACAATCTCCTTTAATTCCCATCAACTGCCAACAGATCTATTAGATAGATAGACAGACACACATCTTATGTTTAGATTTTGTTTGTTTCACTATCACAGAGCACACGTTTGCCTTCTTACCAAGCTCCTGAGGTACCATTTCATGTAGCTACATCTTTTATATAACATTTAATATTGTATTATTGTGTTTACAATGAATATAATCACAGATGTTGGGGATTTGAGCATAAATGGATTTGACATTTTATGACACTTTTGGCTGAGACCTTCCACCTTGACAAATGTTCTGAACATTCTGCAAATAATTGCATGGAGTGTCCTTTTGACCATGGAACAAACTGTTAGGTATGGCAAGCTACTTTGAAAATGACCACGAACATCAGTATGCTGATTTTAAAGATGTTTTGTGAGTTATTGTAACTAAAATGAACTATGCATATGACGCTTAAAAAGTAGAATATTGTGGGAGGAGCCAAGATGGCCGAATAGGAACAGCTCCAGTCTACAGCTCCCAGCGTGAGTGACGCAGAAGACGGTGATTTCTGCATTTCCATCTGAGGTACCGGGTTCATCTCTCTAGGGAGTGCAAGACAGTGGGCGCAGGTCAGTGGGTGTGCGCACCGTGCGCGAGCCGAAGCAGGGCAAGGCATTGCCTCACTTGGGAAGTGCAAGGGGTCAGGGAGTTCCCTTTCCGAGTCAAAGAAAGGGGTGACGGACGGCACCTGGAAAATCGGGTCACTCCCAACCAAATACTGCGCTTTTCCGACGGGCTTAAAAAACGGCGCACCACGAGATTATATCCCGCACCTGGCTCGGAGGGTCCTACGCCCACGGAGTCTCGCTGATTGCTAGCACAGCAGTCTGAGATCAAACTGCAAGGCGGCAGCGAGGCTGGGGGAGGGGCGCCTGCCATTGCCCAGGCTTGATTAGGTAAACAAAGCAGCCAGGAAGCTCGAACTGGGCAGAGCCCACCACAGCTCAAGGAGGCCTGCCGGCTTCTGTAGGCTCCACCTCTGGGGGCAGGGCACAGACAAACAAAAAGACAGCAGTAACCTCTGCAGACTTAAATGTCCCTGTCTGACAGCTTTGAAGAGAGCAGTGGTTCTCCCAGCACACAGCTGGAGATCTGAGAACAGGTAGACTGCCTCCTCAAGTGGGTCCCTGACTCCTAACCCCTGACCCCTGAGCAGGCTAACTGGGAGGCACCCCCCAGCAGGGGAACACTGGCACCTCACACGGTAGGGTATTCCAACAGACCTGCAGCTGAGGGTCCTGTCTGTTAGAAGGAAAACTAACAAACAGAAAGGACATCCACACCAAAAACCCATCTGTACATCACCATCATCAAAGACAAAAAGTAGATAAAACCACAAAGATGGGGAAAAAACAGAACAGAAAAACTGGAAACTCTAAAAAGCAGAGCGCCTCTCCTCCTCCAAAGGAACGCAGCTCCTCACCAGCAACGGAACAAAGCTGGATGGAGAATGACTTTGACGAGCTGAGAGAAGAAGGCTTCAGACGATCAAATTACTCTGAGCTACGGGAGGACATTCAAACCAAAGGCAAAGAAGTTGAAAACTTTGAAAAAAAATTAGAAGAATGTATAACTAGAATAACCAATAGAGAGAAGTGCTTAAAGGAGCTGATGGAGCTGAAAACCAAGGCTCGAGAACTACGTGAAGAATGCAGAAGCCTCAGGAGCCGATGCGATCAACTGGAAGAAAGGGTATCAGAGATGGAAGATGAAATGAATGAAATGAAGCGAGAAGGGAAGTTTAGAGAAAAAAGAATAAAAAGAAATGAGCAAAGCCTCCAAGAAATATGGGACTATGTGAAAAGAACAAATCTACGTCTGATTGGTGTACCTGAAAGTGATGGGGAGAATGGAACCAAGTTGGAAAACACTCTGCAGGATATTATCCAGGAGAACTTCCCAAATCTAGCAAGGCAGGCCAATGTTCACATTCAGGAAATACAGAGAACGCCACAAAGATACTCCTCGAGAAGAGCAACTCCAAGACACATAATTGTCAGATTCACCAAAGTTGAAATGAAGGAAAAAATGTTAAGGGCAGCCAGAGAGAAAGGTCGGGTTACCCTCAAAGGGAAGCCCATCAGACTAACAGCGGATCTCTCGGCAGAAACCCTACAAGCCAGAAGAGAGTGGGGACCAATATTCAGCATTCTTAAAGAAAAGAATTTTCAAACCAGAATTTCATATCCAGCCAAACTAAGCTTCATAAGCAAAGGAGAAATAAAATATTTTACAGACAAGCAAATGCTGAGAGATTTTGTCACCACCAGGCCTGCCCTAAAAGAGCTCCTGAAGGAAGCACTAAACATGGAAAGGAAAAACCGGTACCAGCCGCTGCAAAATCATGCTAAAATGTAAAGACCATTGAGATTAGGAAGAAACTGCATCAACTAACGAGCAAAATAACCAGCTAACATCATAATGACAGGATCAAATTCACATATAACAATATTAACATTAAATGTAAATGGACTAAATGCTCCAATTAAAAGACACAGACTGGCAAATTGGATAAAGAGTCAAGACCCATCAGTGTGCTGTATTCAGGAAACCCATCTCACGTGCAGAGACACACATAGGCTCAAAATAAAGGGATGGAGGAAGATCTACCAAGCAAATGGAAAACAAAAAAAGGCAGGGGTTGCAATCCTAGTCTCTGATAAAACAGACTTTAAACCAACAAAGATCAAAAGAGACAAAGAAGGCCATTACATAATGGTAGAGGGATCAATTCAACGAGAAGAGCTAACTATCCTAAATATATATGCACCCAATACAGGAGCACCCAGATTCATAAAGCAAGTCCTGAGTGACCTACAAAGAGACTTCGACTCCCACACATTAATAATGGGAGACTTTAACACCCCACTGTCAACATTAGACAGATCAACGAGACAGAAAGTCAACAAGGATACCCAGGAATTGAACTCAGCTCTGCACCAAGCAGACCTAATAGACATCTACAGAACTCTCCACCCCAAATCAACAGAATATACATTTTTTTACCACCACACCACACCTATTCCAAAATTGACCACATACTTGGAAGTAAAGCTCTCCTCAGCAAATGTAAAAGAACAGAAATTATAACAAACTATCTCTCAGACGACAGTGTAATCAAACTAGAACTCAGGATTAAGAATCTCACTCAAAACCGCTCAACTACATGGAAACTGAACAACCTGCTCCTGAATGACTACTGGGTACATAACAAAATGAAGGCAGAAATAAAGATGTTCTTTGAAACCAATGAGAACAAAGACAAAACATACCAGAATCTCTGGGAAACATTCAAAGCAGTGTGTAGAGGGAAATTTATAGCACTAAATGCCCACAAGAGAAAGCAGGAAAGATCCAAAATTGACACCCTAACATCACAATTAAAAGAACTAGAAAAGCAAGAGCAAATACATTCAAAAGCTAGCAGAAGGCAAGAAATAACTAAGATCAGAGCAGAACTGAAGGAGATAGAGACACAAAAAACCCTTCAAAAAATTAATGAATCCAGGAGCTGGTTTTTTGAAAGGATCAACAAAATTGATAGACCGCTAGCAAGACTAATAAAGAAAAAAAGAGAGAAGAATCTAATAGACGCAATAAAAAATGATAAAGGGGGTATCACCACCAATCCCACAGAAATACAAACTACCGTCAGAGAATACTACAAACACCTCTATGCAAATAAACTAGAAAATCTAGAAGAAATGGATAAATTCCTCGACATATACTAAGACTAAACCCAAGACTAAACCAGGAAGAAGTTGAATCTCTGAACACACCAATAACAGGAGCTGAAATTGTGGCAACAATCAATAGCTTACCAACCAAAAAGAGTCCAGGACCAGATGGATTCACAGCTGAATTCTACCAGAGGTACAAGGAGGAACTGGTACCATTCCTTCTGAAACTATTCCAATAAAAAGAAAAAGAGAGAATCCTCCCTAACTCATTTTATGAGGCCAGCATCATTCTGATACCAAAGCCAGGCAGAGACACAACCAAAAAAGGGAATTTCAGACCAATATCCTTGATGAACATTGATGCAAAAATCCTCAATAAAATACTGGCAAAACGAATCCAGAAGCACATCAAAAAGCTTATCCACCATGATCAAGTGGGCTTCATCCCTGGGATGCAAGGCTGGTTCAATATACGCAAATCAATAAATGTAATCCAGCATATAAACAGAGCCAAAGACAAAAACCACATGATTATCTCAATAGATGCAGAAAAAGCCTTTGACAAAATTCAACAACCCTTCATGCTAAAAACTCTCAATAAATTAGGTATTGATGGGACGTATTTCAAAATAATAAGAGCTATCTATGACAAACCCACAGCCAATATCATACTGAATGGGCAAAAACTGGAAGCATTCCCTTTGAAAACTGGCACAAGACAGGGATGCCCTCTCTCACCACTCCTATTCAACATAGTGTTGGAAGTTCTGGCCAGGGCAATTAGGCAGGAGAAGGAAATAAAGGGTATTCAGTTAGGAAAAGAGGGAGTCAAATTGTCCCTGTTTGCAGACGACATGATTGTATATCTAGAAAACCCCATTGTCTCAGCCCAAAATCTCCTTAAGCTGATAGGCAACTTCAGCAAAGTCTCAGGATACAAAATCAACATAGAAAAATCACAAGCATTCTTATACACCAACAACAGACAAACAGAGAGCCAAATCATGAGTGAACTCCCATTCACAATTGCTTCAAAGAGAATAAAATACCTAGGAATCCAACTTACAAGGGATGTGAAGGACCTCTTCAAGGAGAACTACAAACCACTGCTCAAGGAAATAAAAGAGGATACAAACAAATGGAAGAACATTCCATGCTCATGGGTAGGAAGAATCAATATCATGAAAATGGCCATACTGCCCATGGTAATTTACAGATTCAATGCCATCCTCATCAAGCTACCAATGCCTTTCTTCACAGAATTGGAAAAAACTACTTTAAAGTTCATATGGAACCAAAAAAGAGCCCACATCGCCAAGTCAATCCTGAGCCAAAAGAACAAAGCTGGAGGCATCACACTACCTGACTTCAAACTATACTACAAGGCTACAGTAACCAAAACAGCATGGTACTGGTACCAAAACAGAGATATAGATCAATGGAACAGAACAGAGCCCTCAGAAATAACACCGCATATCTACAACTATCTGATCTTTGACAAACCTGAGAAAAACAAGCAATGGGGAAAGGATTCCCTATTTAATAAATGGTGCTGGGAAAACTGGCTAGCCATATGTAGAAAGCTGAAACTGGATCCCTTCCTTACACCTTATACAAAAATCAATTCAAGATGGATTAAAGACTTAAACGTTAGACCTAAAACCATAAAAACCCTAGAAGAAAACCTAGGTATTACCATTCAGGACATAGGCATGGGCAAGGACTTCATGGCTAAAACACCAAAAGCAATGGCAACAAAAGACAAAATTGACAAATGGAATCTAATTAAACTAAAGAGCTTCTGCACAGCAAAAGAAACTACCATCAGAGTGAACAGGCAACCTACAGAATGGGAGAAAATTTTCGCAACCTACTCATCTGACAAAGGGCTAATATCCAGAATCTACAATGAACTCAAACAAATTTACAAGAGAAAAACAAACAACCCCATCAAAAAGTGGGCGAAGGACATGAACAGACACTTCTCAAAAGAAGACATTTATGCAGCCAAAAAACACATGAAAAAATGCTCATCATCACTGGCCATCAGAGAAATGCAAATCAAAACCACAATGAGATACCATCTCACACCAGTTAGAATGGCAATCATTAAAAAGTCAGGAAACAACAGGTGCTGGAGAGGATGTGGAGAAATAGGAACACTTTCACACTGTTGGTGGGACTGTAAACTAGTTCAACCATTGTGGAAGTCAGTGTGGCGATTCCTCAGGGATCTAGAACTGGAAATACCATTTGACCCAGGCATCGCATTACTGGGTATATACCCAAAGGACTATAAATCATGCTGCTATAAAGACACATGCACACATATGTTTATTGCGGCACTATTCACAATAGCAAAGACTTGGAACCAACCCAAATGTCCAACAATGATAGACTGGATTAAGAAAATGTGGCACATATACACCATGGAATACTATGCAGCCATAAAAAATGATGAGTTCTTGTCCTTTTTAGGGACATGGATGAAATTGGAAAACATCATTCTCAGTAAACTATCGCAAGAACAAAAAACCAAACACTGCATATTCTCACTCATAGGTGGGAATTGAACAGTGAGATCACATGGGCACAGGAAGGGGAACATCACACTCTGGGGACTGTTGTGGGGTAGGGTGAGGAGGGAGGGATAGCACTGGGAGATATACCTAATGCTAGATGACGAGTTAGTGGGTGCAGTGCACCAGCATGGCACATGTATACATATGTAACTAACCTGCAAAATGTGCACATGTACCCTAAAACTTAAAGTATAATAAAAAAAAAGAAAGAAAAAAAAAGTCGAATATTTTGCTTATTATTTGCATCAATTAATGAGGTTCTGGTGCCCTGGTCTAAGAAATGCCACCCTCCTTTGCCTCTGATTGGCATCAAGAATGTAAGCTGAATCAAGCCATCTCTCCCAAGGCACGCACAAGGTAGTTTGTTATGCAGCCTCATACATAGAAAAGGATTTCCCAGGGTTTGTCCTCCACTGTAACCATCCAACTTTGGAGCTGTGGGGATGAGAGAGAATAGTCGGTAGCTGTTACAGTAGTGCTCTCTCTTAGCCCATGGATAGTAATTGCACTATAAGCCTAGGAAATGGAAAAATAATGGATTTCTCTCATCTGGCCTCCTGCCTCCTACAGTCCCTATCTTCTACCATGAGTCCACGTTTGCCTTTCAGAAATGAGGTTAATTCACTTTTATCTCCCTCTAGGATTTGTGAGATTTTTCATGTGTTTCGGATACTTCTATGGGAGTCAGTACGCCTGGAGAGAGAAAACTGGCTTGCATGCCCAGCCAAAAAGAAAAGAGTTTGCCTGTCTGACTTTACTGTTTTCATAAGCTTTGCAAAAGCATGGACTGAGGATGACAGAATCTTCTTTGGGTCATGATTTCATAAAAATTTTAAATACATTTTATGATTAAAAAGTAATTATGTAATCATTGCATATAATTTTGAATATAAATTAAAGTATAACGAAGAAAATAAAACCATCTGAAAACCTATCGCTTCAAAATAAACAGTGTTGGCATTGAACATGAATATATTTCACTATGAAATTGTGATCATTCTCTGTACACAGTTTAAAGTCCTGCTTTTTTTTACTTTACATAAAATCATAAGTTTCTTTGTCATTATGTAGTCATCATAAACATGACTTTTCAGAGCTGTAAATATCCTACCATTTTATTTTTGACCACTTCACTATTGTTTGATGCTTCTATTATTTCCAGTTTCTCACTGTTGAAAGCAGCACTTTGAAATGAAAACACTTGCATATAAATTCTTTGTGGACTTGTATAATTATTTCACCAGGATAAAGTGCTAGTTGTGAAATTACTGGGTGAAAGAACATGCAGGCTTTAGATAATTTCTTCTGAAGTATAAAATACATACAGAAAAATACACAAACCGTAAGGGCATTTCTAGAATTTTTGTCAAGGGAATACAACCACGGAAAATACCCAAAATCCAGATCAAGAAATATTTCTATCACCCCAGAAGACCCCTGTCAGTTCCTAAATACCCCAAAGGTAACCACTATATTGACCTTTCACACAATAAATTAATTTTACTGCTGTTTAAATGCCATATAAATAGAATCATTTTCTGGTATATACTCTTGTTTTAATCTGGCCCTTTCACTCAACACTATGTCATTTGTGCAATTCATCCATGTAGTTGAGTGTAGCAATAGTTTGTTCTTTCTCATTGCTGGATGGTATTCCATGGTGTGCACATGCCATGCTTACTTATCCATTCTACTGTTGATGAGGATTTGAATACTTTTCAATTTGGAGCTGTTATGAATAGTTCTGCTATGAACATTCTAAAACATGTCTTTTGGTAAACATATTGCAGAGGCTAAAGCAACTCCATCTTGGATGCTAATCCACCATGCTGACCTCTGATTAACTTCAGTACTGGGAAGCCCTCCAAGATTTCCAGTTTATTGTTCCTTGTATAAGAGCATGTACTTACCGTAAATCCTGCTCTTAGTTTAAAACAACCTTGATGTTATCATACTTACCATGTGTCTTGCCCTCGAGCAATTGTCCTACACATTCCTCTGAGTCACATATGCCCTTTCCCTATGGAGCACAGGGTCTGATGGATAATGGTGTAGGGATCCACCATCTTGTCTCACCACTGCCTGAGACAGACATGGTTTCTGTTCGTTAAGTCTCTATTAAATATTTCCTTCTGAGAAACAGAATATATCAGTCTCTTTTTTTAACTTTTAAGTTCAGAGATACATATGCAGATTTGTTATACAGGTAAACTCATGTCACGGGGGTTTGTTGTAAAGATTATTTTGTCACCCAGGTATAAGGCCAAGTATTTATTAGTTATTTTTCCTGATCCTCTCTCTCCTTCCACCCTATGCCCCCAGAGAGACCCCAGTGTCTGTAGTTTCCCTCTATGTGTTCATGTGTTTTCATCATTTAGTTTCCACTTATAAGCGAGAACATACAGTATTTGCTTTTCTATTCCGGCATTAGTTTGCTAAGGATAATGGCCTCCAGCTCCATCCATGTTGCTGCAAACGATATAATCTGGTTCTTCTTTATGGCTGCATAGTATTCCGTGGTGTATATATACTACATTCTCTTTATTCCAGTCTACCATTGATGGTCATTTAGGTTGTCTCCATGTCTTTGCTATTGTGAATGGTGCTGCAACAAACATACACGTGCATGTGTCTTTATAACAGAACAATTTATATTCCTTTGTGTACATACCCAGTGATAAGATTGCTGGGTTGAATAGTAGTTCTGGTTTTAGCTCTTTGAGGAATAGCCACACTGCTTTCCACAATGGTTGAACTAATTTACACCCCCCACAACAGTGTATAAGCATTCCTTTTTCTCCAAAACCTCACCAGCAACTCTTTTATTTTACTTTTTTTACTTTTTAATGATGACCATTCTGACTGGTGTGAGATGGTATCTTATTGTGGTTTTGATTTGAATTTCTCTAATCATCAGTGATGTTGAGCTTTTTTTCATACACTTGTTGGTCGCATGTATGTCTTCTTTTGAAAAGTGTCCGTTCATGTCCTTTGCCCACTTTTTAATGGGGTTGTTTGTTTGGCTTATAAATCTGTTTAAGCTCCTTATAGATGCTGGATATTAGACCTTTGTCAGATGCATAGTTTGCAAATATTTTCTCCCATTCTGTGGGTTGTGTGTTTACTTTGTTTATAGTTTATTTTGCTGTGCATAAGCTCTTTAGTTTAATTGGATCTCATTTGTCAAATTTTGCTTTCGTTGCAATTGCTTTTGGCAGCTTTGTCATGAAATCATTGCCCAATGTCCAGAATGGTTTTGTGTAGGTTGTCTTTCAGGGTTTTTATAGTTTTGGGTTTTACATTTAAGTCTTTAATCCATCTTGAGTTGATTTTTGTACATGGTATAAGGAAGGGGTCTAGTTTCAATCTTCTGCATATGGCTAGCCAGTTATCCCGGCACCATTTATTGAATAGGGAATCCTTTCCCCATTGCTTGTTTTTTGTCCGCTTTGTCAAAGATCAGACGGTTGTAGGTATGCAGCCTGATTTCTGGGCTCTCTATTCTGTTTCATTGCTCTATGTGTTTGTTTTTGTACCAGTTGTTTTGTACCATATGTCAGCCTCTTTCTTCAGCCCCTCAACTTCCTCAGACTTTTCAGGGTAGCTATGCATAGACCTGCTCACCATGGGACACATACACACAAACTTCTGTTGGATATGTATTAATACTTAGGAGTGGAAATACTAGTTTATTGAGATGGCATATTTTTATTCTCAGTATATTCTGTCAAACAGTTTTCTAAAATGGTTGTAGAATATGCACATTTTACGTCTCTTGATGCAAACTGCTATTCAGAAAGGTTCTCAAACCTTACAGTCTCCCAGCAGCATATCAGATCCCACATGGAACTTTTCCAAACACTAAGTATTACACTGTTTTAAAAGACCTTTGCCGCTCAGTTAGGCCAAAAAGTGGCTTTCTTTCTGTCGTTTCAATTTGTATTTCCTTGATTGCTATTGATAGTCAATACACATTTTACAAAAGAAGAAACACAAATATCTAATCAACATATTTTTTAAATGATCACATTATTTCCCACATTATCTATTGGAATATTTGTCTTTGTCTTGTTGTTTTGAAAAGCATTGCTTTGTATTAACAGAATCATGGAAAATGTTTAAATAATAGCTTCATATACACACACACTCAGTTAATGCCGGGATACATTTTGTGACTCTCATTCCATTTTTAAACTTTTTATCCACTAAGCAAATTTATGGTGCATACATTTTGTTCAAGGATATATGATACACCGTATAGTGAGCAAAAAAAAATCGTTCAATAAGTTAGGCTCTACCTTCAAATGGTTTATAGTCCATTGGCTGCATAAGATGCCTCCCCCTACCCCCGCAAGTGGATATCTACAGTGCAGAGCAGCAAGCTGTGCAAGTCACTTGGGCAATAACAGAGTAAGGGACTTAGGGCTGTAGAGAAAGGACAAAGGGCATTTGGCTGGGATAACAGACTGCATTGAAGGCGCAGCCTTGAAACTAAACCTTGAAAGATGAGAGTACCTTCTCCACTAGCTGAATCTGAAGGGGAAGCAGAGGCCAAGCTGGCCCTAAGGCCAGAAGGAAGCCCAGGGATACATGGCAGGATACAAGTGTGTATAAAACAAGAGGAGAAATCAAGAAGCCCAGGCTAGTTCTCATATGGAATTCAGGCAAGAGAATGATGAGCTCAAAATAAGACAGGAAGACAGTTTGAAGCCAGGGAGTTCCTGTTTGAAACAATTTCATTAGCACCAAGCTGTTCCTCCATTTTAAGTATCTTGTTCCCTCTGGAAGAAATCCCCCCCCCATTGAGCTCTGAAAGTTAGGCTAGGCTGGGTGGACTTAAGTTGGTAACCTACATGTGTACAAAGCTAGGACCCTTGCCATTGAAACAAGTAAGAAAGTAAGCAACACAGGCACATTTATAACGCTGGAGGCAGATTAAGTCAGTCACAGATGTTCTCCTGTTTGAAAAGTGAAGAAAAATAAAAGCAAAGGTTAACCAAACAACCTGTGACTCTGCTTATAGAATCTGAGGAAAGTTTGAGTTGCTGTTTGTAACTGAGAGAAAAACAACTGAGGATGGGGGTGAGAAGCAAAGAGGCAGTACCCATGTAAACTTGCAAGTATATTGGCAAATATAACCCAAGATTTTGATTAGACTTGATCTTAGAAGTATTATGGATGTCCAGGGATTTCCTTTCACTTGGCATGTATGTGCATCCTATGAACCTTCTGTAGCCAAATTTGTTTCCGTGTGTTTTCCTCATTCCACCCAACACCTACCATCCATCCCCTGCCCACCACCACACACACACACATACACGCTTGCTGGGAGTAGAAACTTAGAGCCAAGAAAAGTCCATAAACCTGTTCCCTGGCTTAAAGCCTACCAAAAGAAAATGAGGGGCTAGCTGTGAGCAAGAATCATTGTGTTGCATTTCACAGGTTCATTTCCCTAATTCTATTTGAGGACTCTAAACACATTATCAAAAGAACTAATAAAAGAGTGGGAGTGGCTTTTCTTCCTGGAGTTTGGGGTACCACGGGTAGGGCAGTGGGAACAGTCAATCCCAGGTACAGACAATAAGAGACTACATTGTTTATAGATTATTTTAAAACAATAATAACACCAGCCAGTCCATCTGCTTGGTTTTCACCATGTACTAGCAATTCTAAACAAATCAGCAAGAAAATACTCCCCCCACAAAAAAAAAAAAAATCTCTTGTTGCCGTGATTGCTTTTAAGCTTTAAAACTGTTACATATACATAAACTTCAAAACAGCATTTTGTATTGCTTATTCTTCAATCAACATGGTATTTTACAAGGAAATGAATTCAGAGAACTCCCAGTTATAGAGACATCCTGACACATGTAGTCTCAGCTACATGGGCCCATTGCTAGAGAAGATAACAGTTCTAAGTGAATGGAGCTCACTTTGGATGAAGTTCCTTGCTCCATCCCCTGTAATACAGCACATCTCTGCATTTAAACAGTAGATTCAAAATAAGAAGTGATAGCAAAATGATTATAAATACAGAGAAACAGAAACCGAGTTACTTCAATTCTGTTATTTCATGAACAAAATTGTTCTGTGAACCTGGTTGTATTAATGCTTTCAGACATTTTTCTTTATGTGTGCCCTGGCCATGTCACCATTTTTCCCCAACATGACAGTCATGTAATTAAAAAGTATTCATCTATACATTTTGTCCCTTTTTGTACTGTAATCTTTATTCTTATTACTTTTTAAAACTGGCATAATATATTTGAAGTTCAAGAAAATGTTCACTGTCTACATTCTTTTTTGGCCAGTATTATTCATTTTATATCATGACTACTTTGAAGATAATTTGATCAATAAATGATCTATTCTGGTTTTCAATACACCAGGCAAGGCACAAAGGGAGACCAGCCATTTCCCACCAGGAGTCCCAGTGAAAATGAGGTTCAGAAACCCACAGGGAACTTGAGCCACAACAGGTCTCAGTAATTAACATGGGAAGATGAATTTCAGAAAAAAAGAAGTAGAGCCTGAGGCTCTGTTAGACACAGTGAGGCCCCATCTCCTCAGTACCAAGGAGTGTTATATACTGATCAAAAAGGGCAACTTTAAAACCAGAAATCAGGCCCAAAAGAGACCCATTCAGCATGCAAGACAGGATTGTTCAAGCCTTTTTAATAGCAACCAACAGTTAAATATATATTTTACATGCAATCAGAACACACATACTAATATACACATATACATATTATTTTAAAAACACTTAAACCTTACTATGGATGATGAAGTCTGTTCATTCTATTTCACTTTTTCAAAATGTTGGTTGTGACCCAGCAAATTCAGTTCATGTCCCACTATTGGGTAGTGAGCTGCAGTTTAAAAAACACTGATGCAAGGGAAAGGAATCTTGACCTTCCAGCACACAGATAATCATTTAAGATTTGTAGGTCTTTTACTCCAGAGCAAGCTTTGAAGAGCCAGATGCTTCTTCTTATCCTGTGTCCTGGAGCAATCTGAGCTCAAACTTCACTAAGAACTAGAAAAAAAGGATGAGTTGGGGACATAACAAAATTCAAACAGGTCCAAAACCCATATGCTATGGTTTGACTATGTCCCCCAAAAAGGATGTGTTGAAAACTTATTCCCCAATACAACACTGTTGGGAGGTGGGGCCTAATTAGTCATGAGGGTTCTACCTTCAGGAATAGATTCATGCTGATTATAAAAGGACTTCAGGTTGTAAATTCAACCTCTTGCTCTCTCTCTTCCTCTTGCCTTCTGCCATGGGATGACACAGCAAGAAGGCCCTCGCCAGATGCTGGCTCCTTGATCTTGGGCATCGCAACCTCCAGAACCATAAGCTAATAAATTTCTGTTCATTATAAATTACCCAGTCTGTAGTATTCTGTTATAGCAGTAGCAAATGGATTAAGACACTATGTTAAGGTAAGAAAAGAAGATCTGGGAATTTTCTGAGGCTTTTAACTAAAAAAGTAAGTACTTTTTGAGTAAGAATATCACAAGTTGAGGGCCTATTCTATTATTGCAATAAAAAGACAATAAGAAAAGTTAAGAAATAGCTTTGGAGAAATGAAATGTCATAGTAACACTACTTTGTCTGACGGTGAACAATATTTACATAGCTACAATGATGTAAACATTTTTGATTTTCCACTTGTAGAATTAACTTACAGAAAAGGAGAGGATTTACTTACTTGAATTATATGTTCATGGTTGTTATGAACCTTCAAACAGAAATGCAAGTGTATGGGGGCAAAAGTTAGGAGGTGGACATGTGAGAGAAGAGTTAAGAAAAGGTAGCATCCTTAAGATTCTCATTAAAAAGTGAGGAGTTAAGGATTCTGTACTTTGTATCTAGTCGATAAAATTAAAATGTATTACTTAAATCTACAGAGGTAACTAACAGTGGGACTGAAATAGGCATATGAATTTGTTAGTAAGATGAGGAGAGAAGAAATACAGAAGCAAAATTCTCATTTATTATAGAGGAAGTCAATATATCATGTGTACAACTGATACATCAAGAAACAGTAGAATAATATATTGTATTTAGGAATGTGGAAGTAGCTACAAAGAAAAAGGGGGCAAAATCATTTAAAAATAGATGCAACTGGGAAGGGGTGATATCAGGGACTACTGTTTATTATTACACATGTTTCTGTACAAATGCATTTTGAAAACCATTTTCATGAATTATTCTAATTTAAAATAATAAAATTAATAACATGGTGATGGTAATAATTAGTGTAATCTAAAAATTATGGATTTTACTCTTTTGATTTTCTAGAGTTGTGAATCAATCGTTGAAATAAAAATTATCGTAACACTTTTGAGTTCTCTTTTTCTCTTACTCCTGGCACAGTTTGCCAACTTCTAAAAATGGTTTTATATACCATTCTTTAACAAATGAGACTTAAATGTAAGTCAAATAAAAGCATTCCTCAGAAATTAATCAACTTTGGTGAGACAAAAATGATTTGATGGTACTTTGATCATATTTTATATTCCATATTTGGTTGATATGACTCTTAATGCTAGCAATATTATCCTGCTTAAGAGAAAAGCCGTTTTCCATTCTGTTACATTGTAACTTGCACTTCCAGAGCCTCCAGAGAGAACTCTGCAGGAGCTGTTCATGAGCTGCAACAGCAGTGTCAGATGGGATGTAGCTGGGTCTCCTGTGATCAACTTGGTCAAGTATAAGACGGAATGTAAGAGCTAAAATAGACCTCAGAGATGGTCTGTCTCCTTAATACTCAAAGCAGAGCATCACCTGAGAGCTTATTAGGCATGCACAACCTAAGGCCTCAGAGCTGCCGAATCAGCATGGGCATTTTAACAAGACCCCCAGTTGATTCAGTTGATTTGTGTTCACATTAAATTTTTAGAAGCATTGGTCATTCTAATTCAATCTTCCTCCCAGTGCTCAAACCCCTCTCTCCAGCATCTCTGACCACTGGTCTCCTAGCCTTGTCGCTGTTGAGAGCACTAGATGATATTTTGTAAGGGGGATATCTGCAAGGGTTCAAGGGAGGCTGATTTGATGATGTGCTAGAAATTTGCCCGGCAGACTGAGGCAGGAGGGAGAGCAGTATTGGGACTGGTGGAGATGAGGGTAAGGACCGTGGAACCAGTGTGAGCCATAGGGGAAAAGGTTCAATGCACTAATGACAGACTGAAGGGCAAGGGCTAAGTCTGAGATGGGAGTTCAGCCAAGGGGCGGAACTGCTGTGAGCAGCCAAAGGAAAGTAGTTGATAGAAACTCAAGTAGCCCATCTAGGTTAGAGAACTAGAAGATAGTCTGGAGAGCCTTTTGTAAAAATTGCCTTAGGCTGGCAAGATAATAGCATGTTTTTCACTTGAGGAGCTTCCAGTTAGTCTTCATGAGTGTTTTTTAAACAGCTTTATTGAAATTTAACTGACATACCATGCCATACAATTCACCCGTTTAAAGTTTACAATCCAACGGCTTATAGTGTATTCATATAGTTGTACATCAGTCACCGCAATCAGCTTTAGAATATTCTCATTACCTGACAAGAAATCCTTTACCCCTTAGTTATCATTCCCCATTCCCCCACCCACCCACCTCCAGCCCCGGCAACTACTAATGTGACTTTTGTCTCTAGGAATTTGCCTATTCTGGAGATTTCATATAAATGGAAACATACAGTATGTGGTCCTTGGTGAGTGGCTTCCTTCACTTAGCATAATGTTTTCAACGTTCATCCATGTTGTTGCACGTATCAGTACTTTTGACCTTTCAAAACAAAACCAAATTATACTAACAGTATCAGCAAACAGCAGAATCTCTAAAGAAATAACAAATGAAACTCCCACTTTTAAAAGTGAAGCTTCAATTCCAGTTTTGTTGAGTGTGGAATCAGAATGCCTGAATAAAGTATGAATCTCAGCCAAAACCAGGGAGATTCAAAACCTGAGAGAAGCCATGCCAGAGACCCTCTTCAGCTCTTATGAAGTCAAATAAGTGAAAGCCACTCATCCTGTACTAAAGTTCCAAATGTCAGCAAAGCAGTGAGGATTGTAGGAAGCTTGCTTCAGGTCCCATCTGCAGGTCATCAAATGTCAACCTAAAATAATCAAAAGAGTCAGGGTATAATTTAAAGAGAGTTCAGAGGGGCCAAGATGGCCAATTAGAAGCAGCTGAGGTCTGCAGCACTCACAGAGAGGAATGAAAGGGGCAAGTGAATACAGCACCCTCATCTAAAATATCCAGGTAGTCACACTGGGACTGATCAGGAAAATAACTCGACCCACAGAGGAAAAAGAAAAGCAGGGTGGGGCGATGGCCCACTCAGGAATGACAGAGCCAAGGGAACCCCAGTCAAGGGAAGCGGTGAATGATTTTGCACTCATGGGAAACTATGCTTCTCCCACGGATCTTTGCAAATCATGGATCAGGAGATCCCCTCATGATCCCCTGCCACCAGGACCTTAGGTCTCACACACAGAGCTATGTGAAGTTGGCAGAGCACCTTCTCAGGCATGCATAGGCCCAGAAGCTTTGCATAATCTGGCTCCAGGATCCCCAACAAACGTGTCTGCAACTCAGGCAAGGCAGAAGGTCCACACATACCCCTAGGAAGGGGGCAGAATCCAGGAACTCAAGCAGTATCATTCTGTGGACCCCACTTCCACAGCATCTCACAAAATAAGACTCACTGGCTTGGCATTCCAGCCAGCCACTGGCAACAGGGCGGAGCCTGCCTGAAACAGGATGGAGCCTCCAAGGGGAGGGGTGGGTGCCATCTCTGCTGTGTGGTTGACTCAGTCATTTGTGTCTGTGGGCTTCGGAGACTCCAAATAATCCAGTCGAGGAAGGATCCCCCCAGCAGTGCCCCACAGTGGCTTTGCCATATTGTGGCCAGACTGCTTCTCTAAGCAGGGCCCCAATCCATTCCTCCTCACTGGGCAGGACCTCGCAGCCAGGACCTCCAGCCACGCCTGCCCACCTGCACATATTATGGACAGATCTCTGATCTCACCCAGGGATGGAGTGCCTAGGGGAGGGAAGGGCCACCACCCAGGTTGGTTGGGTGACTCAGTGGTTCTGGCCTGCAGGCTTTGGACAGTCCAAGTCA
Source organism: Pan troglodytes (assembly GCF_028858775.2). Classification (NCBI taxonomy): domain Eukaryota; kingdom Metazoa; phylum Chordata; class Mammalia; order Primates; family Hominidae; genus Pan; species Pan troglodytes. Next base: position 42,866,448 of record NC_072421.2, on the reverse strand, counting down.
ACAGGGGCAAAAGTGGTTCCCAACCATGACACAGTTGTTTTGTTGAGCTGTGGCCAGACTGCTTCTTTAAGTGGGACCCCGATCCACTCCTCTTCACAGGGTGGGTCTTCCCAGCCAGGGCCTCCAGCCATCCCCATCTGTGCTCTACCAGCCCAACAGACCTCTAATTTCTTTCTGGGATGGAGTGCCTGAGGGGTGGGGTGGCTGCTACCTTGGCCATTCGGGCTTCTCAGCTGGTCCAGCCTGTGGGCCTTGGAGAACCCAAACTGATCGGGGTCTGAAGAGATCTCCAACACAACACAGTTGCTCTACCAAAATGCAGCCTAAATGCTTCTTTAAGCAGGTCCCTGATACCACTCCTCCTGACAGGTTGAGACCTCCCAACCAGGGTCCCCAGCCATCTCCTACAGGCATGTTTGGGCCAGAAATAAGTCAGTAACTCCCAGGACGGAGCTTCCAGAGGAAGAGGCAGGCTACCCTCTTTGCTGTTTTGCAGCCTTCACTGGTGATACCTCCAGGTATGGGAAGAACCAAGGCAACTAGGGTCTGGACCAGACCCCCAGAAAACTGTGGCAGCCCTATGGGAGAGTAGCCAGACTGTTAAAAGAAAAACAAACAAACCAACAGGAAACAACAACAACAAAACACACAAAAAACCCATCCAAAGCTCAGCAACCTCAAATATCACAGGCAGATGAGCCCTCAAAGATTAGAAAGAATCAACACAAAAATGTTGAAAACTAAAAAGCCAGAGTGCCCCCTTTCCTCTAAATGATTTCAACACCACTCCAGCAAGGACTCAGAACTGGGCTGTGGCTGAGATGGGTGAAATGACAGAAGTAGGCTTCAGAACATAGATAATAACAAACTTCGCTGACATAAAGGAACATGTTGTAACCCAATGCAAAAAAGCAAAGAATCATGGTAAAACAATACAGGAGCTGACAGCCAAAATAGCCAGTTTAGAGAAGAACATAACTGACCTATTAGAGCTGAAAAACACACTGCAAGAACTTCACAATGCAAGCACAAGTATTAATAACAGAATAGGCCAAGCAGAGGAAGGAATCTCAGAGCTTGAAGACTGGCTTTCTGAATTAAGACAGGCAGATAAGAATAGAGAAAAAAGAAAATGTGGCACATACACATCGTGGAATACTATGCAGCCATAAAAAGAATGAATTCATGTCCTTTGCAGGGACACGGATGAAGCTAGAAATCATCATTCTCAGCAAACTAACACAGGAACAGAAAACCAAACACTGCATGTTCTCACTCATAAGTGGGAGTTGAACAATGAGAACACATGGACACAGGGAGGGGAACATCACACACTGGGGCCTGTCAGGGGATGGGGAACTAGGGGAGGGATAGCATTAGAGAAATACTTAATGTAGTTGATGGGTTGATGGGTGCAGCAAACCACCATGCCATGTGTATACCTATATAACAAACCTGCACATTCTGCACATGTATCCCAGAACTTAAAGTATAATTTTAAAAAAAATGAAAAGGAATGAACAAAACCTCTGAGAAATGTGGGATTATATCAAGAGAATTAATCTATGACTAATTGGGGTACCTGAAAGAGACAGAGAGAATAGAACCAAGTTGGAAAACATACTTCAGTATATCATCCAGGAGAATTTCCCCAACCTAGCAAGACAGGTCAACATTCAAATTCAGGAAATATAGAGAACCCCAGTAAGATATTCCACAAGAATATCATCTCCAAGACAGATAATCATCAGATTCTCCAAGGTCGAAATGAAAAAAAAATGTTAAGGGAAGCCAGAGAGAAGGGGCAGGTTACCTACAAATGGAAGCCCATCAGACTTCCATTCTCATAGGAAACCCTATGAGCCAGAAGAGATTGAGGGGCCAATATTCAACATTCCTAAAGAAAAGAATTCCCAACCCAGAATTTCATATCTGGCCAAACTAAGCTTCATAAGCAAAGGATAAATAAGTTCCTTTTCAGATAAGCAAATGCTGAGGGAACTTTTTACCACCAGAGCTGCCTTGCAAGTGCTCCTGAAGGAAGCACTAAATATGGAAAGGTAAAACCATTATAAGCCACTACAAAAACTCACTGAAGTGCACAGACCAGTGACACTATGAAGCAACCACATAAACAAGTCTGCAAAATAACCAGCTAGCATCATGATGACAGGATCAAATCCACACATAACAATACTAACCTTAAATATAAATGGGCTAAATGCCCCAATTAAAAAACACAGAATAGCAAGCTGGATAAATAACCAAGACACATCAGTATGCTGTCTTCAAGAGACCCATCTCACATGCAAAGACACACATAGGCTCAAAATAAACAGATGGAGAAAAAATTACCAAGCAATGGAAAACAGAGAAAAGCAAGGGCTGCAATCCTAGTTTCTGACAAAATAGACATTAATAAACCAACAAATATTTTAAAAGGCAAAGAAGGGCATTACATAATGGTAAAGGGTTCAATTCGACAAGAAGAGTGAACTATCCTAAATATATATGTACCTAATACAGGAGCACCCAGATTCATAAAGCAAGTTCTTAGAGACCTTCAAAGAGACTTACTCTCACACACAATAATAGTAGAAGACATTAACACCCCACTGACAATATCAGACAGATAATCAAGACAGAAAATTAACAAAAATATTCAGGACCTGAACTCACCTCTGGATCAAGTGGACCTGATAAATATCTACAGAACTCTCCACCAAAAACCAACAGAATATACATTCTTCTTATTGCCGCATGGCACTCACTCTAAAATTGATCACATAATTGGAGACAAGACACTCCTCAGCAAATGCAAAATAACCGAAATCCTAACCAACAGTCTCTCAGACCACAGTGCAATCAAATTAGAACTCAAGACTAAGAAATTTACTCAGAAACACACAACTATATAGAAATTGAACAACCTGCTCCTGAATGACTCTTGAGTAAATGATAAAATTAAGGCGGAAATCAAGAATTTCTTTGAAATTAATGAGAACAAAGACACAATGTACCAGAATCTCTGTGATGCAGCTAAAGCAGTGTTAAAATGGAAATTTATAGCACTAAATGCCCACATCAAAAAGCTAGAAAGAGTTCAAGTTAACAACCTAACATTACAACTAAAAGAACTAGAGAACCATGAGCAAACAAACCCCAAAGCTAGCAGAAGACAGGAAATAACCAACATGAGAACCAAACTGAAAGAGAGGAGAAACCAAAAAAAAAAAAAAAAACTTCAAAAAACCAACAAATCCAGGAGCTGTTTTTTCTTTGAAAAAATTAATAAAATAGATAGACCATTAGCTATGCTAACAAAGAAGTAAAGAGAGGAGATTCAAATAAACACAATCAGAAATAAGGGGGATATCATCACTGACCTTACAGAAATACAAACAACCATCAGAGAATACTATAAACACCTCTATGCACATAAACTAGAAACTCTAGAAGAAATGGATAAACTCCTGGACACATACACCCTCCCAAGAAACTGAATCCCTGAATAGACCAATAACAAGTTCTGAAATTGAGACGGTAATGAATAGCCTACCAACCAAAAAAAGCTCAGAACCAGACAGATTCACAGCGGAATCTACCAGAGGTACACAGAGGAGTGTGTACCATTCCTACTGAAACTATTCCAAAATATTGGAAAGGAAGGACTCCTTCCTAACTCATTCTATGAGGCCAGCATTATCCTGATAGCAAAATCTGGCAGAGATACAATAAAAAAAGAAAACTTCAGGCCAATATCCTTGATAAACATTGATGCAAATATCCTCAACAAAGTATTGGCAAACCAAATCCAGCAGCACATCACAAAACATATCCACCATGATCAAGTAGGCCTTATCTCTGGGATGCAAGGTTGGTTCAACATATGCAAATCAATAAATGTGATTCATCACATAAACAGAACTAAAGACAAAAACCACATGAATTATCTCAATAGATTCAGAAAAGGCCTTTGATAAAATTCAACATTCCTCCATGCTAAAAACTCTCAATAAACTAGGTATTGCAGGAACATATCATAAAATAATAAGAGCCATATATGACAAACCCACAGCCAATATCATACTGAATGGGCAAAAGCTGAAAGTGTTCCCCTTGAAAACCAGCACAAGACAAGGATGTCCTCTCTCATCACTCCTATTCAACATAGTATTGGAATTTCTGGCCAGAGCAATCAGGCAAGAGAAAAGAATAAAGGACATTCAAATAGGAAGAGAGGAAGTCAAATTATGTTTGTTTGCAGATGACATGATTCTATATCTAGAAAACCCCATAGTCTCAGCCCAAAAGCTTCTTAAGCTAATAAGCAACTTCAGCAAAGTCTCAGGATACAAAATTATTGTACAAAAATTGCTAGCATTCCTGTAAAACAACAACAGGCAAGCTGAGAGCCAAATCAAGAATGCAGTCCCACTCACAATTGCCACAAAAAGAATAAAATACCTAGGAATACTGCCAACAAGGGAGGTGAAAGACCTCTACAAGGTGAACTACAAACCACTGCTCAAAGGAATCATAGAAGACACACACAAATGGAAAATCGTTTTATGCTCACAGATAGGAAGAATTAATATCATGAAAATGGTCATACTGCCCAAAGCAATTTATAGATTCATTGCTATTCCTATTAAACTACCATTGACATTGACATAATTAGAAAAAAACTATTTTAAAATTTATATAAAACCAAAAAAGAGCCTGAATAGCCAAAACAATCCTAAGCAAAAAGAACAAAGCTGAAGCCATCACTCTTCCCAATGTCAAACTATATTACAAGGCTCCAGTAACCAAAACAGCATGGTACTGGTACAAAAACAGACATATAGACCAATAGAACAGAATAGAGAACCCAGAAATAAGACAGCACACCTACAACAATCTGATCTTGTACAAACCTGACAAAAACAAGCAATAGGTAAAGGATTCCCTACTTAATAAATGGTGCTGGAAGAACCGGCTAGCCATATGCAGAAAATTTAAACTGGACCCTGTCCTTACATCATATACTAAAATCAACTCAAGATGGATAAAAACTTAAATATAAAACCCAAAACTATAAAAACACTAGAAGAAAGCCAAGGAAGTACCATTCAGGACATAGGCATAGGCAAAGTTTTCATGATGAAGACACCAAAAGCAATTGCAACAAAAGCAAAAATTGACAAGTGGGATCTAATTAAACTAAACAGCTTCTGCACTACAAAAGAAATCATCCTCAGAGTAAACAGACAACCTACAGAATGGGAGAAAATTTTTGCAAACTATGCACCTGACAAAGGCCTAATATCCAGCATCTACAAGAAACATGAAAAAATTTACAGGAAAAAATCAACCTCAGACACTTCTGAAAAGAAGGCATACATGCTGCCAATAATCATATGAAAAAAAGCCCAACATCACTGATCATTAGAGAAATGCACATCAAAACCACAGTGAGATACCATCTCACAACAGTCAGAATGGCTATTATTAAAAAGTCCAAAAACAACAGATGCTGGTGAGGTTGTGGAGAAAAAGGAACGCTTTTACAATGTTGGTGGGAGTGTAAATTAGTTCAACCATTCTGGAAGACAGTGTGGCAATTGCTTAAAGACCTAGAGGCAGAAATACCATTCAGCCCAGCAATCCTATTACTGAATGTATACCCAAATGAATATAATCATTCTATTATAAAGATACATGCACATGTATGTTCATTGCAGCACTATTCACAATAGCAAAGACATGGAATCAACTTAAATGCCCATCAATGATAGACTGGATAAAGAAAATGTGGTACATATACACCATGGAATACTATGCAGCCATAAAAGGGAATGAGATCATGTCCTTTGCAGGGACATGAATGGAGCTGAAAGCCACTATTCTCAGCAAACTAACGCAGAAACACAAAACCAAATACTGCATATTCTCACTTATAAGTGGGAGCTGAATGATGAGAATACATGGACACATGGTTGGGGAACAACACACACTGAGGCCTGTTGGAGGGTTGGGGGTGGGAGGAGGGAGAGCATCAGAAAAAATAGCTAATGGATGCTGGGCTAGGTGGTGAGATGACTTGTGCTGCAAACCATAGTGCACATTTACCTGCACTATGTACCCCTGATGCACGTGATCCTGCACATGTATCCCTGAACTTAAGATAAAAGTTGGGAACAAAAATAATTGTTTCTTCCCATCGCCTTTGCAATGCCCCTCTTTCAAGCAAATGATTAAACTCTCCATCCTATCATGGTGTTGTGTTGTATGTGTGTTTTAAGGAAAGCTCCTTCTCTCAGTTTTTCATCCACCTGCTCCATCTCGCTGGTCTGATGGCACAGCTGTCATCCTGGAATTTTCCTTCCCTGCTGTCCTGGGATGTCACCATTTACTGGATCCCATGTCTTTCTTTTTCTTGGCTACACCCTTACTTTACCACAGTACATCCTCAAGTAATATAGAAAACAAGTTTTCTGAAATTTCTCAAATTGTCTACCCTCAGATTTGAGTAACAGATTGGGTTATATTGGTTAACAAGTTATAGGTTGAAAATTATTATCTCTCATACCTTAAAAGGCAGTGCTCTATTACCCTTTGGTATCTAGGGTTGATAATGAAAAGTCTGAGACCAATCTGATTCTCAATTTTTGTATGGCATTGTTCTCTACCCTCTGAAAATTTTTAAGAATTTAACTTTATTCTTGGTGATTTCTCCAGATGATGGTTCTGTTTGTTTATTTGTATGTTTATTCCCTGCCGGGGGTACTCAATAGGCTTTTCAATGTGGATATTTGTACTCCTGACATTTCAGTTTTGGAATTAGTTTTTCTTTCTCTATTGTTAGTTTGATAACCTCTCCGTTCTCATTTTCTCTATTTTCTCTTCCTGAAACGCCTAATCAGTTAGGTTAGACCTCCTGAATGGATCTTCTGTCTTATCTGTTTTCTTGTTGCTGTCATTTGTGATGGTCAGATTCATGTGTTGACTTGGCTAAACTACAGTACCCAATTATCCAAACAATAATCTGGGTGTTGATGAGAATGTATTTTGTACATGTGGTTAACATCTACAAATCAGTTGATTTTAAGAAAGGGAGATTATCCTTCATCATCTGGGTAGACCTGACCCAAGTAGTTGAAAGGCCTTAAAAGCAGAACTGGTTTCTCTAAGGAAGAAGAAGAAATTCTACCTGTGAATGGCTGCATCAGCTCCTGCCCAAGAGTTCCAGCTTACTCTTCCTATTGGCCTGCCCTATGAATTTTCAACTTACCTAGTCAGCTCCCACAATCACATAAGCCAGTTTCTTCCTTTCTTCCTTCCTTCCTTCCTTCCTACCTTTCTTTCTTTTCTTCTTTCTCTTTCTTTCTTTCTTTTCTTCTTTCTCCTTTCTTTCTTTCTTTATTTCTTTCTTTCCTTCTTTCTTTTTCTGAGATGGAGTTTTGCTCTTGTTGTTCAGGCTGGAGTGCAATGGCGTGATCTTGGCTCACTGCAACCTCTGCCTCCAGGGTGCAAGTGATTCTCCTGTCTCAGCCTCCCGAGTAGGTGAGATTACAGGCACATGCCACCACGCCCAGCTAATTTTTGTATTTTTAGTAGAGATGGGGTTTCGTCATATTGGTCATGCTGGTCTCGAACAGGATCCTGACCTCAGGTGATCTGCCAGCCTCAGCCTCCCAAAGTGCTGGGATTACAGGTGTGAGCCACTGCGCCTGGCCACCACATAAGCCAACTTCTAGATAGATAAATATAGCTATAGATCTCCTACTGGCTCTGTTTCCCTGGTAAAATCCTGACAGACACATTCTCCTTTTTAAAATATTTTCTTTATCATATCTTTCAACTCTTTTATACATATTTTTATTTCACAATGTTCTTTTATTTCTAAGCATTCTTTCTTGTTCTCAGGTTGTTCCCTTTTTGTAGTATCCTGTATTATTTGTTTTGTTAATATAATATTCTTTCTGAGTTTCAAACTGTCTTTTGTTTCTCAATGTATCTCTCACCTCGAAATTATATTTTTCTATTTGTTTATCTAAGTGTCTCTGCTCCATAGTATAGATTTTCCTTAAATGCCCACTTGGCGGGGGGAGGAATAAATGAGAGGAGTTCTGCATATTTGGAGACCATTGATTGTGCAGCCATTAAATGTCAGAATGTAGAAATTGTTTTTTAATCCAGAGACATTTCACTTATTTTGAGAATTCTGTAATTTTTTTCTGCTTGAGTGATATACATACTGCATGCACCACCTTCAAGGTGGATGGGTGAGATTTCTGTTTCATATCCAGACTTCAATTAATCCCTTATGTATCGCCCTTAACTCTCCATCATATTTGTAGTTCAGCAGGACAGGTTCAGTCCTCCCTAACCGTGGCTCCTCCGTGTACGATATGAGCTATGGCATCTTTTGTGTGTTTCATTAGTATAAACTCTTGCATGCATTTTCTGTCTTCCAGAAATGTGTTGAAATATCTCACCTGCTCCAGCCTTCCCTATCATTCTATTCATGCCATGAGTCTACACATTTTTATTCCATCACATCATTTTTGGTGTTGGGAGAAAGAGGAAATGTGGTCAATTCATCAAATTTGACAAAGAATTTGATTATTTTTTAATAGATTGTGTATTAAATATTAATTGAAGGTAGTGATAGTGATGGTGATAAAAATGATAACTAGAAAACACAAATCCTATAAAACAAGATAGAGATATACCCATTTGTAAAATTCCACTTTCTGTCCTCTCTTGAAGAGCCCTGGATGGTTCCTCATTGATCATCAGATCAAGGCCAGATGGAGCCCCTATGGCCTCCCTTCACTGATCTCACCTTACTTTTAGGCCCTTCTCTTTTCTTGGTCACCAAATCAGAACTTGTTCTCCTATAAACATTTTTTTATTTTCAACCCTCAAATTCCAGCCTCTCTGCCTAGAATACTATTCTTTCCCATTCCAAATCTTTCACTACCATTTATGCCCATCTCGAAGCCCATGAAGGCTTCCTAATTCAACCCCATAATATGTTCCTTCTCCTGAAGTCCTCATATATTTACAATCACCTACTATCACAGTACATTTATTCATTCACACTAAAAACATGTAATGACCACCAACTATGTACCAGAGGCTGTGCTAGACACTAGTCATGGAAAGGTGAACAAATGGGACGCAGCCCCTACTTTTCCAACATCATGCTCTAATTCCACTGTGATACAGGAGTTAAGAAGAAATTACTCACACAGATAGTGAGGGTACAGAAGTCCTCGGTAAGGATTTCCTTTCAATGAAATGCAGCCCCAAATCATTTTCCTTTCTAACAAAGAACAGCCTGTAAAATCAAGCTGCAGACATAGATGCTGGCAGTTGTGCCAATCATGTTCAAAATGGTGGCTCCATCTTCCCTTCTCTGTGTCAGCCACGAGTACAGTAAGGAACAGACAATATGGTGCCAGTCAAGGGGCAAGTTTATTTGCATAATAAGATTAGGGTGGGGCAGCCAGCCTTCCCCATGCTATGGAAACGCCATACCTGATCCAACCAGTCTGTGAGCCCTATGTAAACTGACACCACCTCCTCTAGCCTGACTATAAAATCTGGTGCATCTGCAGCTGGCCAGGCTTTTCCTCTCAAAAGCCCCTCTCTCTCACTAGAGAGACAGGGCTGTTTTCCATTCTCTTTCTTTCTCTTTGCCTATTAAACCTCTGCTCCTAAACTCCTCGTGTGTGTTCGTGTCCTAAATATTTTGGCAGGAGAATACGAACCCCGGGTATTTACCCCAGACAATGTAGCCGCTTCCATAGCACGAATGTTTGACTTTTCTCCTCAGACTCCATCATCCACTTCCCAACACTAGCCTTGAAGCAATTATTAACATAGTAGGTGCCTATACACATCATTGAGCTAGATTTCTACCATATCCTCCCACCCTTTAAAATTTTTAGAGGCAGTTCTTTCCCTTCATTCTTTCCTTTATTATATCTTCAAACCCTTCATCCTTTCTAAAAAGCCAGAGTTTTCACAGGCATTTCTTAATACCATATGCTAATGGTATCAGAATGCATATGCAATCCTCAAAACTAACAAATACATTAGTCAGAAAGGTGCATAGACCACACACATAGCCATCAGGCTCAGAGATCCTACCTTTGGAGTCTTTCTGCTTGCAAACAGCTACAGGAACTACTCCAGCAAAGTGCTACTACATTCATGCCCATTCCCAACTCCATCCCAATCTGCCAGTTCTCATTACACTGTGGAGACATCGTTAGCATCGTTCAGCCACTGTCCAGGCACTCATCAAGCCCGCACAGGAACAGAGAATATTTTGTTTACTTATTTCTGTGTCTATTTTGCTTCGCCTGGTCCCCAAGCCTTTTGTGTAAGAGCTTCATCATGACTATTGTAGTTTCTCATGTTCCTTTCCTACCTGCTTCTGAGTTCAGGCTGTGTTCTGGAGGGTTGATATCACAGTTTGGGTTTCTGGAAAGCAGAATTTGAGACAGAGATGAGCATGCCTCGACATGTATTAGGTGCCATGTTAGATGTTCAGCCCTGTGAAGAGGAGGGGAAGGAAGCAAGAGTGGGCATAAGGAGAAGTTAGGCTGTTCTGAAAGCCCAAAAAAGTTTCAGCCAACCCTAGGGTAGCTCTGGATCTGGGATGGCCCTTCAGGGTTATATCAGGTTAAAACAAGGAGGTCGGACTTTCATGCCTGTACACTGCTCACTGTATACAAACTTCCCCAGGAAGGAGGTGAGATCTCAGGTGAGGCAGTCTTCTTCAGTGGAGGCAATTTCCAAAAAGGCTGACAGCTGAAGACAGTCTGCAGGCAGCACTCCCAGCAACTGGAGGAGTAAGCGCTTCATTTCTGAAGGGCAATCAGCACATCATGGCATCCACCACAGTTGAGTTTCCTGAAAGCCTGTGCTCTAGAGAATGGTGTATTACTGAAGTCAGTGTGGGTGCACCAAAATCAATTCAAATGCTTCCTGGACTAAAGTGGTATTTTCTCTTGCAGTTACACCCAGGCCTTAGGGGAATGTTATCATCAAGGAGGCTCTCACCACTCTCCAGTCAGCACAAGTTCTAAGAGCTTCTTTGCCACAGAAATAATAAGGGGATCAGGAGAAATTCATGAGCTTTCATGTTACCAGTATGTCCTTTCAGATCAATGAAAAAAAAAGAATCAGCATGAGACAAAGGCAGCAAGAAATAAATGAGAATCTCTACACTCACCCCTCTACTTGTAATGCCACTTGTCCCTTTTCATACCTCTCCGTGTGCTGGTGTTTATTTATACAAGGCCTAAGATAATCCTTTGCACATAGTAGGTGCTCAATAAACATTTATTTAAAAAATGAATAATACAACCTCATAAAAACCACTCCCCTACTCAACCACAGTGAAGTAAAAGCAGTGCTAGATAATTAGTAGAAAAAGTACATTTCATTACTTTATGGTTTCTCATCGTTTATTATCTTAAATGCTCTGGGTGGTGACTTTATTTACTCGGCCAGTAAGAAGATATATGTGGTTAAACCCACTAATCAGCAGCAACACCTACTCGTACCTCTTATGGCATCCATTGTACAGTTTGTTTTCCAGAAACGATAAATTAAAATCCCGCGTTGGATCAAGCCCTCACTCACTGTGCTGTCTGCTTTCCCTGTGGGTTTGCAGGAACCAGTGGTGAAGGTCAAGGCATATGCCTCTGACATCGATGATATTTTCAAAGCTTGTTATTTCAACAACGAAAACAAATAAGAAAAGGCAGAAGATAAAATATCCATTGAATGCATACTATCTAATTGCTCTTGGTGCTATTTGCTAGACAGAAGATGACTCTTGTGAACGAGAAACTTCTAAAGTGAAAGGTGCTCCACAGAGAGCTCACAGCAGTTTCTTTGTCTCTCTGTCCAAGTTGTTTAATCAGATCGCCCCTGATGTACAGCTTGACTATTGTAAAGCAACAGAGTTTCATCTTCCCCATATTGTAGGTCTTCCTTTTCAGTCTGCTGAAAGAGATTACCCTTTCATGACTACACTGATGCTTTGGGATTGACACTGAGCAAAATGACAAGTGCATGATGTTCTTCAAAAACACAAAGTGAAAACAGGCCAACCTGGAAAGAAGGGAAGATCGTGCCTAGAAACCTGTGTCATTTTTCTTGAGACTGTTCCAAGTACTATCTTAAGGTCCTCACCAACATACAAATCCCAAAATCATGAAGAATTTTGCCCAATGATGATTATCTGCCTTCACACACATAAAGTGATGGATATCTTGCAATATTCTGTAAGATACTGCTGAGTATTCAATGTATCACATAGTCATTCTTTCTTCTCTGCTACTGCCACTACTGTTGTCACTGCTGAGAAATCCTCATCCTATTCTTACAGCCAAGCTGTACTCACGGTACCAACTCACAAGAACAAACTATAGTCAGGCCATAAATAGGTTACTGTTACCAGCAGTGAATCCATAGGGGTCTGCAGCAACCTCTATTCTTGCCTCCTCAGAAGAAAGAATTCAACTGACAGGAGTAAGACAGAAGGAGAGACCGAGGCAAGTTTTAAAGCAGGAGTGAAAAGTTTATCAAAAAGGTTTAGAGCAGGAATGAAAGGCAGTAAAGTACACTTGGAAGAGGGCCAACAGGTGACTTGCGAGATCAAGTGCATGGTTTGACCTTTTGACTTGGGGTTTTATATGCTGGCATGCTTCCAGGGTCTTGTGTCCCTTCTCCCCTTGGGGTGGGCTGTCCATATGTGCAGTAGCCTGCTAGCACTTGGGAAGTGAGCATGCACGGTGTGTTTACTGAAGTTGTATGCATGCCCACTTGAGGCATTCTTCCTCTCCATAGGAACCAGTCAAACATCCCTAGAAGGTCATATACCAGTTAAACACTGCCATTTTGACTCTTAGTGCACATGCTTCAGCCCATTCACCCAACTCCTGAGATATTGGGAAGCTGCTGATCACCAGTTTCAGGTGTTTCTGTTTATTGGGAGACTGCCTTTCCCTGGCACTGGCTGCAACCAATTATTATTTTAGAGAGACAGCTTAATAACCACCTGACCATCACCTGATGGTTGCCTGACATTCCTGGTGGGATGGCGGTTGCTTCCCTGCCCTGCTCGTGTCTGCCTGACTACCTACTGTAACATTACAACATCCTGAACTAAGGAAGTAACTGCATCCCAACTGGGAGACTGACCTCTCACTTCAGACCACAGCACATCGATAACATGACAAACATTCCATCAAGCTAGTCTCTAGAAGAAATAATAAAATCCAAGAAGATACTTTGACTTTTTCACAAAGCATAATGATATTTGCAATACCCACTAAATACCCAAACTAATGAACACAAAACTTGGCTTTAAATTGCCAGGAACCCTTAATGTCTACAGTCTCTAGTTCCAGAAAATTCCAAGATCCTGGTGGTTTGTAATTTAAGATCTAATTTATGAGTCACATTCAGTTACTTTAGTAGTATGGAGAAATTATTAAAAGAGTGAAAAGAGTTTTTTAATTTTTTTTAATCATATAAGAAAATTGGTTTCTCCCATGAGAGAATAGGAAAAAATAGAGGAAAGAGGAAAATGAAAGTGAAGGAGAGACCTTTAATGATCTCCATCTATCCCAAAATTATCCATTTTTTTCTTCTGAGAACTGCTCCCTTCATCCATAGAGATAGGACTCTGAAAGCCATGATTGTATTATGTGACCTTGAGCCTCAGATCACAGCTAATTGGATCCAAGATAGACATTGCCCCCAAACTGATCCAATCACAGTCTCTCTCCTTGGAATATACAATTGAGATTCTGAATAGCTGGTTAATCTCTTCCTGTGGCTGGAAGGGAAACAAGTAAATGTGTGAACTGCAGGCCAGTTATTACCTTCTACGCATGGAGATAAAGAGTGAGAAAGCCACATAGGAAGAGAACAAGCAGTGAGACAGACAAGCTAAACCTGCTGTTATAGCTGTCTACTCATGGTTCCAATTCACAAAGAAGCTTGGCTCTACTTCCTGCCCTTGAGCTCTGTGATTATCCTTGTATTCTCATAATAAATTCCTCCTTTTGGCAGAAACAAGTTTGAGTGGGTTTATATTACTTACAACTAAAAGAACCTTGACTAAGTCGGATTCTTATTCTGTTAACATCATTGAGTAGTAACTAATTCACACTCCATCGTGTCTTGTTTGTAGAGTCTCCAGAATGTTAGCTGCAGATCTGAAAACTGTAAAATCCCTAGATTTTCCATCCCCGTCAGGCATGAAACCAATTACACTGAGAAGAGAATGGGCTTGACGAAACAGGCATATGACACCAGAGTATAGAGGCTAGAACTCTCCCTCACCAAACTCATGCACTCAAGTTTAGGCAACAGAAGCCCTGTTTTCCTTTACTGGGGTAGAGAGCATAATTTAGAATTTTGCCTGGTTGTAGAGGGTTGAAAAGAAGAAAGAAGACCGAAAATTCAAGAATCCTGGCACGGGCACTAGCATGCTGGGTACAACAAATGGAATGAACGTGAGAACTTCTTAGAATTGATGAAAGTGTTAAGTTTCTCTCTGTTCAGCTAAATAATTTTGCACAGGAAACCAAAGCGGCAGCCTGTTGTAAAGAAAATAGTCCTTCTAGATATAAATGCGGTGCTGAGTCATGCTGCCTATTACATGTTAGATAGGAGAATGAGAAGAAGAGATAATAATAGTGATAACAACTATAATCATAGCAGCTAACATTTAATGTGTCTTTTTTGAGCTGTTGTGAGCATTTCACTTACAGTAACTTAGTTAATCTTCACAATAGCACCAATGAGGTAGATACTATTATGATCTTTATTTTAAAAACAAAAAAACTGGAGCTCAAAATGGTAAGGTAAATTTCCAAGGATTCACAGATAGTACCTGTGGAATTAGTATTTAGACCCAAGCAATCTGATTCCAGTGTTGGAATTTTAACTTTTAGATTGTGTCTCAACAATAAAAAAATGGAAAAATTGGTCATTTCAAGTTAAATAATAGGTATTGAAAACCTCCAAATGCCCTCATTATCTCTTTCACTGGGCTTCTAATTCACGTATCTTTCTCCACTCCTGTATAGGTCTGAATTCTGGCAGGAATTAGAGGGAACTCTCAAAAAGTATGATTTAAAAGAGTTCAGTTAAGGGACTCTTACAAGGTATAGGTAGGATTAAGAGAAATCAACAAGGAATAGTGAAGCACCCCAGGTTCAGCAAGAATACTAAGCTACTACCATCCCTAGCATGGAGTGGGCAAGGGGAGAGAGCAGTTACCAGAACCTGATGAGACTTGTGGCTGTAGGAGAGAATTGTTGAATAGGAGCTATAGGTAGAGTAATGAAGCCCTTACCAAATTTTGGCCTCACCTAACCTCTCTCTTCTTTCCTGCCTTCCAGTCTCTTGTCAATGCCTTCTGTTAGCTGAACTCAACCCAAATGGAGGGCAAAAGGGCCTATTGATGCAGCTCATACAGGTCAGCTCCTGATACACAGAGCAGGGCAGAGTTGGGCGTAATGTGAATCTGGAGAGGCAAATGTAGAATATCCACCACACTTCTCCTCTAAGATACCAACGAAAGAAAAATACAATTTTTTAATACACAAAATATTAAATCATAACACAAGAAAAGAAATTTAAAAAGAAAACTGGAATTGAACTAAAAATTTTGAAACCCAAGAAGAAGGAAAAGCACATGGGATTGAATTTATGGAAAAGGAAGGCAGGAAATAGAAACTTAAAATATGTCAGCCATCTTCAAGGGCTCAAGACTAGAGCCTATTAATGTAAAGAATGGAAAAGCTCTGGGTACTTTATTAAAGAATTGTCTTAGGTACACATGTCAATGGGTCTTCATCCTACCCCCCACAGTTATACCCAGTATATGCATTGAATACAGCCTCTGCCTGCCTATGAACTGATCTCCAAAGATCAACAGATATTTGAGAAAAACAGTTGTCATGAAAAAAAAAGATGAAAAAATAGAAATGAACTAAAAAAGGAAATATGAATAATTTAGGAAAAAGAGAACATTCTTTCAACGATCATATTCTTCTCTCCAGCCCAGACAGCTCCACCCTGAGAATCAGACTAATTTTCAAATGCCAGCTGGACATAATAGCAAAGTTCCTCAAGCACCTTAAATTTACCATGTCCCCAAGTACTGGCTTCTTTCCCATCCCAAACATGTCATCGTTCCTGAGTTCTTAATCTCCATTCATAGCATCCATGTACTCTCCAGGACTATAAATCTTACCTTATTTTTTTTTCTATTTCTCACCCTTACCTTAAGCCTTACATCTAACTTCCAGATTCCATCTCAAAAATGTCTCTTAAACACAATTCATATCTCTGTTCCCACAGCCCCTATATAGATTTTCATCAATTTGAACTTTGTCAATGCCCCATGTCTGTCTGAATTCTACCAGAGCAATAGAAACAATCAGGGGTAGAGGAAGAGAGATTTATTTCACGACATTGGCTTACATGATTATGGGGACTGACAAGTCCACAATCTATAGATAGGTAGCAGACTCGGAGCCACCAGGCAGGAGCTGCACCACTGTCCACAAGCAGAATTTCTTCTTCCTCAAGGAAACCTTAGTTCTACTCTTAAGGCCATTCAGTCTATTGGGTAAGGCCTACCCAGATTATGGAGGATACTTTCCTTTACTTAAAGTCAACTGATTGTAAATGTTAATCATGTCTACAAAATACCCTCACAGCAATGCCTAGATTAGTGTCTGATTGAATAACTGGATACTATAGTCCAGACAAGTTGACACATAAAACTAACCATCACAGCCCCTCACTAATGTCTGCCTTTCAACGGCTTCCCCACCCTTTCATCCTGTGTGTCAATGGGCCTCAAAACTAGGAGCTACATCAGAATCACCCAGAGGGATTTAAACGCACACTTGCACACACACAAATTACTATTCCTATCATACTTCTCTGAAGTTACCTATCTCCAGTGCCTATCTGATCACACTACTTAAAATCCATACTTCATCATGAAATATATAACACAGCTCACATTCCTTAACAAAATTCCCCAGGCCTCATGATTTGGTCCCAGTCTCCTTTCCTAGTCTCGACTTCTGCTATTCCTACCCACAGTCACATCAATTACTCTGGCTCCCCAAAGCCTTATCCATTAACAGCCATGTCTACACTTTTATTTATTCCAAGGATCACAAAGTAAACACCTACGAAGGCCAAGCAGGTAATTTAAACATGTGAGTTTGGATGGTGTGAGACAATAGGGAATGTCGCTGAATGGAACTGAGCTAATTGAAATGAGATTTGAAAGGCAAGGTAAGAATGGGCCTGGTGTTGGGGTGGAAGATGGGAGTGAGAAGAGGTAAAGGAAGCAGAATATAGGTATTGCAGCTGCTTTGTTGGTGCCCCACCTATATTCCCTTGACCCACCCAGTTTCGGTGGACAGTTTCCTTATTGTCATCTGTACACCTACAGCGACTTTCTACTGCAAACACTTGTGACTCTGCCTGAGGGTTCTCTATGGCTGCAAAACAATTTTCAGCCTACCTGCAGGACAGGCTGAAATTGTCAGGGAGTTAACAGCACCGAGAGCAGCCCTCAACCAAAGAGAGACGGGAGATAAGAGATAAACACCCCATTTCTTGCTTCTCAATTCTGAGGAGTGTTCCACACAATTTCTCAGGGGATCCTGAGTAGGAATGCTCCCCAGTTGCCCACAGAGGTAACCCTCTCATTAATACCCCTTTTATTGGCATCCTTCCTTCTCACTTCTCTCTCCCTCACATGTTTCCTGGGCCTGTTCCAAATAATATTCCTCTAAATCCCCATCTCAGGGTCTGCTTTTGGGTGGGGGGAAGATGAACCAAACCAAGATAGTAGGCTAGACACACACAATAGCGGCAGAAAGAAGGGAAGGTCTGGCGTAGGAAGCATCTCATAATATGAAGAGGTTGGCAGGTCAACACAGCCTGGTTTACTAGAGTCTGAGTGACAGAGGAGAAGGCCTACAAACCTTCTTCTGAGTATGCTGGGCACAGTGGACCCAAAGCCTCAACAGAGACTGCAGTATAGATACTTTTACTGAAATATTTACCCTGTCCAACTTTCATTTAATTTATACTTCCATCTTAGAAAATCTAGTTGGAACTGAGGTTTAACTCTGAGAAATTTATGTTAAACAGACTCAAAATCTAGCTTAATAAAGCTGAGACATAAAAATATTGTTCCTGCAAATAAACAGCAACTTTTACTTTTCCATCTAAAGTCAGATGGAGAGGAAATAAATTAGAAGGTAGCGAGTGCTCTGCATCCCAACCATTGTTTATGGCTCTCTTTACTAAGCTATTCTAAATCATGCATTGCCTCTTAGGGTCATAAAGATATCACTTTCTCCACTCAGCAAGAGAAATGAGAGGTGAAGAAGGAGAATGTTATTTTGCAGGAAGGGAAACAGAGCCCTGGAGATTTATCTGGGGCCTGCATCAGAGTAACTGGTTGATCAAGGAGTTCATATTCAGAGCATCAGAATTTCAGGCATTTGCTTCATCTAGCAGGCCCAGAAATTGATGAGATGCCAGGACTTCTGCAAACACAGTCACAGCCAGACCACTGGTATCTTCTGATTAAGTGATATTATTATCCAGCTCTCCCCTACTGAGAAATTTTTAGATATGTAATTGCTAGCAATCTCCAACCAAGAGTTTTCTGAGAGACTGGTATTAATGGGAATTTAAAGCCATTGACACATTTAAAGAGCATCTACTCTGTGTAGGTGTTGCAGTAGCGAAAGATGTGGGATAGTCATGGGTGTCCAGGTGGTTAATGAAGGCAGCCAGCTTTTTGTGAGAGAGGAGCTTACCTCCTCTCCTCTCCCAACTCAGTGCACCAAGACCTTGGCAGCAATTTCCATTCTGGAAATTCCTGTATGAATTAGTTATATTTAATGACACCTAGAGGGATTCGTTAACAAAGGACTTTATGAAGAAAACCAAAATGTACATTGAAAATAACTGAATTCAACTTTAATAATGATTAAAGCATAATGTGTGTAATTCTATATATTTATATAATAAATATAATTTAAAATTCTAGTAATGCACATGATGTATGCATTTGTGATATGTACATCTAAAGCTTCAATAATCACCATAGCTTGATAATTTTATATGGGCCAGGTACTGTGCTGAGTATTTTCTATTCATTAACCCATTTAATGCTAACAAAACCCTATTTAGTATTTATTGTTACTATCACCCTGAAAATAAGGACACTGAGGCGTGGGAAGATAAGTCAACTTGTCCAAGGACATACAACCAAGAAGTGGGAGATGGGATTCGAACCCATGACAAGCGATTCAAAAGCCCATGCTCTTAATAGCTACATTAAAAAAAAATTCCAAACTTTCCTCATTTAAGAACTTCTTATCTGAGGGAGGATTAGCAATCATCTCTGTCCTGGGCCTGCCAGGGTACCTGTTCCTTTTATCATTTTGATTCCGGGTATGGCAGATTATATTAATACTTTCCAAAATGGCCACAACAATATCTGCTATCATGAGCTTTCAGTAATCCTCCCATTGAAAGACTTGTATCTACATTCTCTCCCCTTGAATCAGGGCTTGCTTTTGACTAAGGCAGAGGTGATACTATGTGTCTTCTAAGGCCATTATAAAAGATAATGCAGTTTCTCTTTTATAACAGGATGCTTGCCCCTAGAACCCGGCCACCAGACTGGAAGAAAACCAAGCCCCCAGCCCTCAGCCCTGGATCAGCTCCTAGCCAACAGCTAGCACCAACTTGGCAGTCATGGGAGTGAGCCATCTTCAAAGTAGATCCTCCAGCCCCCATTTGAGTCACCCCAGCTGACAACACAAGTGGCAGATATACGTCCTGACCAAATTGTAGATTCATAAGCTAAATAAATGGTTATGGATTTCTACTTCTGGCCAAAATGGAGTAGCTCCATTCATCCCGGGTCTTCTCTCTTACAATTAAAATAAAAACCTGAACATAACCAAGTATATAACACAACATAGTAACTGAGTATAGGAAAACTCTGAAAGGTGGAAAGAAGGTGAAATGCCTAGGGACCTTGGGACTTGAGGGATGACCCAGCAAGGATTTTCTTGGGTTTCCTTATTGATCCTCATGTATACCGGACTGCAGACATCTCCAACCCAGAACTGCCAATAGGCACAGACATAAAAACTATGGAGGAATACATGTATAGTCCTGATACATAGTAAGCAGTCAATAAATGTTAGCAGTAAATAACAGTTATAACCATAAAAACCAACCTAAGATTCTCCCTTACCATAAGATAAAAAGATGCTCCATGGCCACTCTGAGCAGAGCAGAGGCCTAAGGCAGAAAGATAGAGGGATTTGAGATGACAATAGCTGGAGTGCGCTCTGAGATTTACTTTACTTCAGTGTGTCCTAGGAAGAGTTTCAACATTGCATAAGATGAAGCATAAACATTTAGAAACAGAAATAACAGAACAATGTAAGTAAGGCACTGGTCAACTATATGCCAGGTGTAGAAACTGAACAACTGCAGATACACCAGTCAAATTCTCTGTAATTAATATAATAGCTCATCTTCAAGGAAGGAGCCAGTTTGGATTGTCATGGGTTACAGAAAGAATAAGACCATTAGAAGAGAATGTAAGTAACCTGGTGTTTCAGTTACCTAATGCTACATAACAACCCACATCAAAGCTTAGTGGCTTAAAACATCCATAATAATTTATTCTCAGGAAGAGAGTGAGTAAAATGAGTGTAGTTCTTTACATGTTTGGTAGGATCCACCAGTGAAACCGTCTAGCCCTAGAGACTACTTTTTTAAAAAGCTTTCAATTACAGATTCAATTTTTAATGGTTTTATGTCTATTCAGATTATCTATTTCATCTTGGTGAGTTTTGGTAGTTTGTACATTTTGAGGAATTACTTTGTTTCATCTAAGCTGTTGAATTTATGATTATACAGTTGTTCACAATGTGATGGTTAATTTTATGTGTCATAAAACTTGACTGAGCCATGAGATGCTCAGATAGTTGATTAAATATTATTTTGGGTGTGTCTGTGAGGGTGTTATCTAAAGAAGCTAGCATTTGGATTGGAGGCCTAAGTAAAGTAGATGGCCTTACCCATTGTGGATGTGCCTCATCTAATCAGGTGAGGACCTGAATAGAACAAAAAAGTGGAGGAAGATTGGGTTCATGGTCCCTCTGCCTGACTACTTGCTCTGGGATATCGATCTTCTCCTGCCCTCAGCGCTCCTTGTTCTCAGGCCTTCAGACTTAGGCTGCACTCTGTATCATTGGCCCTCTAGTTCTCAGGCCTTAGAACTACACTACCAACTTTCTGGGGTCTTCAGCTTGTAAATGGCAGATCAGGGGACTTCTCAGCCTCCACAACTGCATGAGCCAATACCTTTTAATAAACCTCTTTCTCTCTCCCCTTCTCTCTCCCTCCCCTCCACACACACACACAGACACACACACACACAATATTTATGTGTATAAAATATTGGTTCTTTTTTTCTGGAAAACTCTAATACACACAGTATTTCTTTCTTAACCTTTTAATGTAGTACTATCAATTTTTGAGAGTACAGTGTTGAAGTTTCCAACTATAATTATGCGTTTACTTACACATTTATCTTCAGCTTTATCAGATTTTGCATCACATATTTTGAAGCTCTGTTGTTTTGCGCATGCACATTTAGAATTGTTATGTCTTAGTGGATTGATTTTTTTCATCATTATGTAATGCCTCTATCTGTCCCTGGTAATTTCCTTTGCTCTGAAGTGTACTTTGACCAGTATTAACATAACCACTCCTACTTTTAAAAAAATGTTAATGTTTACATGGTATATGTTTTTCTATTCTTTTAACTTTCAACCTGCATATACTATTATATTTAAAGTGAGTTTCTTGCAGAAAGTATATAGGTGGATTATATTCTTTGTTCACTCAGTCTCTTAACTGGTACATTTGCACCATTTTACAATTAAGGTTATTATTGATATGTTAGGGCTTAAGCATGCCATTTTATTACTTGTTTTCTATTTGTTTCCTTTATTTCTTATTCCTGTGTTTATCTTTCCTTGCTTTCCTATGGGTTACTTAAGCACATTTTAGGATTCCATATTGATTTACATCTAGTGTTTTTGAGCCAAGCTGCTCTGCTCACTCTTCCTTGAACATGCTAGGTTCAAGTCAAGGGTCTATGTGCCTTGGCCCACTCGATTGTCCTCATGGATCTGTCCTCCATGCTTTCCCCAATCTTCTCAAGTCAATTCATTCTTCAAGTCCTTTCAACCCACTCCAGGTCATAGCCATTACCCATTGCCTATGTAGGCAATTTTGTATTTAAAGTGCCTTGTAATTGTTAAGAAATGTACTGCAAAATTCATCCATCTGACTCTTGTACTACATTAACAAACTATGGAACTTACATAATGAGGTTACATGTTGGTTTTCTATACATTTAAATTTTTCAACAAGTATCTCCTGAGAATCTAAAGTGTGCAGAGAGTAAATTACACCAAGTGTTGGGCACAGTAAGACAAACAGAGCACAATCCCTGTCTAAATGGAGTTCATAGTCTAGCACGGGTACACATACCTTCATAGGCAATTGCAATGCAGTGTGACACATGTCATAATAGGGAAAGCACAGAGTGCTGTGAGCAGTAACCTAGGCTAAGATGGTGAAGAAAGACTTCCCAAAGGGAGTGATAACAAAGCTATGACCCAAAAAACAGTAGGGGTTAGCTAATGGATCAGGCAGCAGGCACAGAAGCATATTCCAGCCGAAGGCACACAGAGGTGAGGCAGAGCAGAATGCAGGAGAAAAACAGGCTGGAGTTGAGAGAGCAGGGGAAGAAGATTGGCAATGACAGGAGGAAGGAAAGCCAAGGCGAGAGTAAGTAAGTCATGCCAAGGGGAGGTACAGTTTTGATGTAGGGTGATCCTATATTTTATTGTCCACATCTGGACACTTTCGTGTGCATGTTTGTATGTGGTAAGCACACTTAACTTAAATCCACCCTCTTAACAAATTTAAGTGTACAATACAGTACTATTAACTGTAGGCACAATGTTTCACACCAGATCTCTAGAACTTATTTGCCTTGCAAAACTGAATTTTCATATCCATTGAACAGCAACTCCACATTTACCCTTCCTCCTGAGTACTGACAACTACCTCATATTGTTTGCTTCTATGAGTTTAACTATTTTAGATTCCTCCTATAAATGAAATCATACAATATTTAGTCCTTCTGTGACTATTTCACTTATCATAATGCCCTCAAGTTTCATACATGTTGTCACATATGGAAGGATTTCCTTTTTCTTGAGGCTGAATAATATTTCGGTGCATGTATAAAACACACTTTCTTTATCCACTTATATGTCAATGGACATTTAGGTTGTTTCTACATGTTGGTTATTATAAATAGAAGTGTAATGAATATGACAGTGCAGATATCTCTTCAAGATCCTGATTTCAATTCTTTCAGATAAACACCCAGCAGTGGGATTGCTGGATCGTATGGTAGTGCTATTTTATATCTTTTAATGAACCTCCATACCATTTTCCATAGTGTCTGCATCATTTTGCATTCCCATCAGCAGTGTGCAAATGTTTCAATTTCTCCATATCCTGGGCAACACTTACTATCTTTTGTTGTTTTGATAACAGCCATTCTAACAGGTGTGAATTGATATCTCACTGTGGTCTTGACTTACATTTCCCTGATGGACACTGGGGCCCAAGTTCTAATGGCTCCTCCTATTTCCTCCTTTTGAATTGAGTTTATCCAACTGGATGAATTTGAAACATACAAACTCCATATTAAGGTGGAGAGGCCTTTCTCTGGTTAGTTTACCACATGGAAGCAGGAACGGAAAGCAGAAAGTGCTGCTTCATAGGCAGACAGGTGGAGGGCATTGCTTGGGTGAGAAAGAGAAAGCCCCATGCTGAACAATGACCTTTACCCCCATACCATCCCTCAGATAAATTCAATACTCTTTGTGGGGCATTGAAGTCAGGAGCGGAGAGGAATCAAAAACTGTTAGAGTCTCCTCCACTAAACTTCATGGAGAGGGTAGCAGTGTTGGCATTCACCAGCATTTCCCTGAGGGGAGAAAGGCCAGTGGAAGTTCCCATCTCATGGACTGAGACAAGAATGCAAAGAGAGAGAGAAAATGCCCTCTCTTTAAAAATAAATAATTTAGGGGGCTGCTGTGGAATGTCTGGGTGAAAGAAAATGGTAGCATGAACTGACAGGGAATAGGGATTAAAGAGAGAGGTAGATGAATTTGAGAGATGTTCAGAGATAGAAGCAACAGTCCCTGCTGAATAATTGCATGTGAGGAATGAAAAAGAGGCAAGAAATAACGGATCACATTCAGGTTTCTAACCTGACCAACTGGGTGGATGGTTGTAGTATATGCTGTTGGTGCCCCACTCATGTCTTCTTGCCTTTACCCCCTTGGAAAATGCCACACAAATCTCCAGCTCCCAGCCCCTACATTCCTTCACCTGAGGTCTTTCTCCAGCCACTGAAGCACATTTTGCCCATCCATGCTGGAGGCCAGCAGTGCTGGAGAAGTAACACCCATGGAAAGCAGTCCTCAACAAATGATAGATAGGAGCTAGTGTATAAATATCTCAGCTTTAGTCTATGTTCTATAGTGTTCACAGAATTTTCTCAGTAGGAATAAGTGTTGGTTTCCCACAGTGGTTTCTGGTGTGATTGTTTACACTTTATTGACCATCTTCCCTTCCCAAACCCCCTTCCCTCCTCCCTCACAATGCTTCCTGGGATCATCTCTAAAATATACTACACTCAAATCTTTGTCTCAAAGTCTACTTTTGGGGAAACTTAAGAAAACATAATATCATTAATCAAAGTAGAAAACACAGGTAGAGGAGGAGAATTGAGGCCAGTAGGAAAAAATAATAAATTTGATCTGGAACACGATGAATTTTATGTGCCAGGTGGTGTTTTCCAGTAGAGAGTTAGATATATGTATCTAAAGCACAGGTGAAAGAAACAGGCTGGAGATATGGATTCAGATGTTTTTGTCATATAGAGTCTAACTAAAGCCTCGGAAAAGGAGGAGATCATCATCCAAGAAGAGTGAATAGAACAGTGATTCTTAACTTGTTTGGAGTGAAGGACTACTTTGAGGATCCAAAGAAAGCTTAAAACCCCCTTTCCAAAGGGAAAAAAACGTTCAAGTGCAAACAAGCAATATTTCATACACAATTTTAGAAGTTCATTCAACTGTCTTAAGGCATCTATGGACTCCATAAAAGACTGATATCAAGTGAGGAGGAAAGCCAGAAGAATGTGATGTCACAGAACCAATGCCAAAAGTTTTCAAGAGGGTAACACTGATCCATACTATCAAATGTGACCAAGAAAATAAGCAAGGATTGAAAAATTCCCATTGGATTTAGAGAGGTAAGACATTTAAGGAGTTGTACTTCAGAAAAAGATCCTGTGTTCTTTTAGATTTTTCTTCTTCTTAGCCTTTGTCTGTGTTCCAGGCTGTTCCATGCCCCACACCATTCTGTGATGGAAGAACCACTTCTTTGTATCAGAGCCAGCACACTTGGAGAATTTTCACACCTTATTTTCCTAATCTCACAAAGGTGACATTTTGGTTTGGATATGGACTGTCCTTGAGCTCTAGGTTTCTAATTGGCTATTGCACAGATTTTTTCAATGTTGGAAGTTCCAATTTTTGCCCTACAAAGTCACCACTTGTCATTACCTCCATGACTCATCTAACTTTTCAAATTCAGCATATGCCAGCCTAAAAACAAGCTTCAAATGATTGTAACTGTTCTAAGTAATTGCCCCAAATTTCTCTCTTTTTTCTCAACCCATTTTCTTTCACCCATATTCTTGGTTTCTACATTCCTGGCTTTGTACTTCATACCTACTTTGCACCTCTAGCTCCTTTGGTTTGGCAAACTTTTGGGTGCCTTCAGTTGGTTTCTTGGTCTTTAGCCTCGTGCTTAGCTTTAAGCCTAGTTTGCCTCTCTTATCTCAATGGACTGGGGTGGGAAAACCCTTGCTCCACCCCGTTTAGAGGGACTCCTGGTGGTTCATGGAGTTCAACTACTCACTTGCTGTCTCTCTCTTCCACACACCTTCTGTGATCTACATTAGCGTACGCTGCAGAGAGAGGTGCAGGCTTGGTTGTATTTCTCTGGTTTGGAGCAGAAGGAGAACAGCTTCCAGGCTGTATAAGTCCTGGACTTCCTCCCTCTCCACCTGCCACTACCCATATACTTTCCCCATTGGACAAATAGCACATCATGTATATCACAGAGAGAATAACAGATCCAAGTAACTTCCTTCATCCTCCTCCCCCAGTCTTCTGCATCCAACGCATCCAAGTGAGAACAGTCCAGAGCTTTGTTCTTTAGTTATTTGAGTTTCAAGCCTGCTCTATGGGGGCTACATTTGCATTGAATGTAAATATTCATTAATGTATTTAATTCCCATCCTGAATATCTCTCTGTTTCATTATTGTATGTCTAGTGGGCTGAAACCAAGTCTGACTTTTTCTGTCTATCTTCTCAGTCCAGCATCACATATAAATGGGCACTTAATAAGTGATTTGGGTCATGATGGCATAATTAAATCTTTTTCTATTGGAAATTACACATGACTTAACTCCAGGGCTGGTTTAGTCTAATTGTGTTTGTGTTCATTTTCTTGCTTTTTCCTTTATCTTGCCTAATCCTGTCTCAGCAAAGTGGGCTTTAAATTCCAAGGAGACGCACATGGGATTTCAGTCCCAAACCCCTTTTGTTGGTTGACCAAGGGCAAGGAATTAAAAATATGTATATGCTTGATCCGCCTGGAGTGGGGATAGAGTGATCCAGCCTTTAATGTATTCAAACCACTAATGCTGTCATTCCTGGGGAGAGTTGAACGAAGGGCTGCCATTATTTCTACTTAAGAGGCCTCTACTTATTTCCACAGCCAGTACCTAGAGAATGTCTTTTCTTTAAGGAAAGCTTTTATTTTTTGGAAAGACTCCAGCTTCTTGCTATTACCAAAAAGCCCAATCCAGCTTTGTGAGGCAATGCCTGCTGCATATGGAAGAGAAAGCAGCCCTACTTGTTAGTCTTACTAGAGGCTGAAAAAGAGGGCAAGGGGACTCTACCCTTAACACCAAATTTACATGTTTCCTGGAGAAACAATAGGTCACATCATAGTCACTCAAACTCACAGACATACATAGCTACCAGGAAAAACAATGATTTAAATGGGTGACCCCAGGCTAACAGGCTTCTCTTTAATGTTAAATATAAAAGTTGCTAATTATTCAATTTACTCATTTTCCAAGGTCTACTTCTGCACTGTATAAGACAGTAGCCACTAGCCACATGTGGCTGTTTAAATTTAAACGCAAATTAATTAAAATGAGATAAAATTCAAATTCCATTTTCTCAGTCAAACTAGCCATATTTCAAGTGTTCAAAAACAGGTGGCTAGTGGCTATGTATTGGACAGCACAGATGTAGAACGTTCCCTGCATCATAGAAAGTTCTTCTGAACAACGCTGGTCTACCTTAAAGCACAGTGAAATAAACCTGTTCACTGTTGGCTGAGAGTTGGTGTTCTTGTACCCTGCCTAGTGCCTCAGAATATAAATTATGTTAGGTGGTCACCTGACAAGGCACCACAGGCATAGAGAAGCTCCGGGACAATCCATTGTATCCTAGAATACTCTGGCAAGAAACCAGCTCTGAGTGAATCACTTCCACATAAGTCTTTTGCTGATGATCAATTCAAATGTCATACAGTGGTGAAACTTACAGCTTCTGAAGATGCCTTCATCCAAGCATGGGGTTGGTAGGAGTGAGTGGCACATATCTCTGCCATTCAGTCCTGTACCTTGCCTTTGTTGTTTCTTTATACCTTTCTAAGATAATAGTTTATATTGTATACTCCACATGTTTAAGTAATGTGATGAATAGCTGAACAGAAATCTGGAGAGAGAATGTTTTTTGAGCTCACAACTAATGGATCTGTGACAGGAATAGGGAGGGCAAAATTTGGTTTTGACCTAATTGTTTACCACTGTCACATGATAAATTATTTCCTCAAATTTGAATCCCCTTTGAAATACAAATATACCACCTGTGAAGAGAAATATAATGAATGTATAGTACCTAATAACACATCAGTGTAGCTTAATTCATCAGATGCCCTCACAGAGGAGCAAGGACCAGAGGGAATTATGCAGTGAACAAATAAAGCCTGATGATGAAGTGACACAGAAAGGTCTGTATTCTTTATCAGTAACTCTTCTAAAAGCAGACATGTGGTTCTGTCCTTTCTTTTCCTCCTTTTGGTTCCCTTAACTTAAATAACAGCTGCAGTGTAAAAAGCACAAATTATTCTTAAAGACTCTGAACTAATAGCCTCCTTTCTATCCACTTTTATCCCCTCAACTGCCCTTTTTCAGCTTCCTCTCCACTAGGTTCTGCCCACTGGAGTTGGCAAGGAGTACAGTCAGCTCCTGTTCTCAGGCTGGCCCCTCTCCAATGCCAGCCTTTATGCCTAGTGTTAGATGTGGCTTCTTAAGAATAGTTAGTCATCTCTAATTTCCTTCACCAGGCTTTCATTTCCTGGCATCTTTCCTTTACTCCTCCCTGTACAGCAGGTGGAGTCCTCATTAAAAAAAGACATGTGCTCCTTAAATAATGATTTCAGAAATCAAATTATTTTCTGTGAAATCAGCAAGCTCTGTTAGCCAAGGTTCTCCATTACACAGAATCTGTCGCATCAAAATGTCTATTATTCTCCCTGCAGGAAACACCACCACCACCACCATTACTTTATACTGTTACCCAGAAGGAGAAAGGTTCTTCTCTAAAGGGAACATGATGAACTAAGCTACACTAATGTGCTATTGGTGTTGGATACTTAATGTGTTTCTCCACACATTCCACATATTTGGATAAAAGGGAACATGACAGAAGAGATCCTTCATGTGGAGCGGACAGAATCTATTTCCTGCACATTGGCAAGCATTTGATCAGAGGCTCAAACCCAGTCTTTCTTTCTGAGCTTCCTCCCTGCCTGGGAGAACCTTGGGACAACACTTTCTTCTAGCCGAGAGGCAAGACAATGAAAGGCCAGTACACAGGGACTGAATTGACTGGCAACTATGTCCCCTTATGTCCCTGTAGAGCAAGACTTTTTTAATTTGTTTTATTTTGTTTGAGGCAGTCTCACTCACTATCGCCCAGGCATGATCTCAACTCACTGCAATCTCAGCCTCCAGAGTTCAAGTGATTCTCTTGCTTCAGCCTCCCGAGTAGCTGGGATTACAGATGTACACCACCACACTCTGTAAATTTTTTTTGTATTTTTAGTAGAGACGGGATTTCACCATGTTGGCCAGGCTGGTCTTGTCCTGGCCCCAAGTGTTCCACCAGCCTCAGCCTCTCAAAGTGCTGGGATTACAGGCATGAGCCACCGCAACCAGCCTAGAGCAAGATTTTTAGTGCAGTTTACCCCGGATGCTATTAGCACTTCTTTCCCCTGTTTTCTGAGGGGAAAGAAGTGTTCCCACTGCTCATTTCTGCTCAGCAGCACCCTGTTTCCATACTAGGTAAATAACAGGTTAACAAAGGGAACAATGGTTTGAGCCAGTGTGCCCAAAGCGAAATAGCTTTCCTTTACACTGCTTTAGTAACACTTTTTGAGCTTTGGCTACAGATGAACAGCATGGCTCACTATATGCTATAAACTACTCAATACAGACACAATCACTGATGCTAATAAAATCATTATTGAAGGAAAGCATAAGGGATTTTAGGTAATGCACTCATACACATAGAATGCAGCTGTTACAGTGTAATAAATAACTTGGAGGTTGGGTGGCCCATCACTATAAACACAAAGAAGGAATTTTGTAATGGTCAGTAGTTGCCTGGAAAATAATTTTTTCAGCCCCAATTCTATTACTTTTGAGCTTTTGCTTTTATTTTTAAAATCTAACAAAGAGCTTTATTTATCAAGTTATCAAACTGGTATTTAAGGTTACTGAAACCATCATTAAGGCCTTGGATATTGTAAATCACATTTTGCCTCTCTTTGCTGCCCAGCAGAGCCCTCTGCCCCACACCTGGCCCATTTATTACAGTTAATACAAATCAGAAGCATCTTTAATTTTCCCATTACAGATAACAGAGGCATCATGCTCATGGCTGGATTCATAGTCATATTTCTCCATTTTCAATAAAACAATGAAACTTTTTCCCCACACTGTATATAACAAAATAAGTACTTCTTCACCTATGTCTCTTCTTCTTCATAACAAAGGACCCTAAATGTCACACAGAAAATTAAGCAGGAAGATTGTAACTGGAAACAAATTGTACTTCACCTTGTTGCCCTCTTCACACTAGTCAGTATGTCTGCCTTCCCCTATAGACTGGATCTTAGCTTGGGTTCCTCAGAAGACCTCAAGATGCCTTCAGGATTGGAGTGCAAGTCATGTATATGGGACCTCCATAGGGGTGTGGGGAAGTGAGATAGGAACAGAGAAGGAAGCCAGTTATCAAGATTCATTATCAAGATAGCTATTACTGTGGGCCAGTGGAACTTAATCCAGCATGGATTTCCAGAGCCAGCACACAGGATGATAAAGGTGAGATATTTATACACCAACTCCTGTCAGTCATGGTTAAGGGCTGCCCCGAAGGAATGTCAATTTCCCAGCATTTCCAGGGTACAGGCAACTGGGATCTGACAGCCAGAAAAAGCTCCCAAGCCCCAGTGGAATGCAAAGTCCCCTCTCCATCCCTGCTCTTCCTCCCCAACCCCTTTGTCACAGAATGAGAGTGCTGACAATTGTACGAGGGGCCTGTGTGCATTGATGTAGGATAGGCAACGTCCAGGAGCAGGACACGGATGGTTTCTACTACTAACTGCAAGCTCCCTTGCTCTCCTCAGTGCACTGCATGGCGCTAGTAGGCATTCAATAAGTATTTGTTATCTGGCTGACTGCATCCTGTATTATCACATCCACTCCAACTAGCATTTTTTCCCCTCTGTTAAAAGGTCGTGCATTCTACCATCCAGTTCTCAATTCTCAAAACCTATGTCAAAAAAAAAAAAAAAGAAAGAAAGAAAGAAAGAAAGAAAGAAAGAAAGAAAGAAAGAAAGAAAGAAAGAAAGAAAGAAAGAAAGAATTCCCTAGTGGGGTCTGGTTTGGGTGAAACAATGAACCTTTCATTTGAACACCACTTACTGCCACAATTTCCCATTAATTACAGATAAGGTCTCTGGGATTTTCTTTGTTTTACTTTACCATAAATGTTATTAAATGTTACCATAAATGCCACCAAAGAATAGCTACCTACACTGCCATCAAGACTGAAACAGTGGTAGGAACAATAACAGTGTCTTGCCTCCCTCCTCAGGCCCTTGCCAACAAGCAGCCCTGGTGAGAGAAATGCTTTTCAATAGCTTGAAAAACTTAAGTCCCAGATGGAGCAAGTTAATATGAAGGTGAAGCAAGGTATAAGCTTTCACCAGCTCCATGTTTAATCCACAGCCCCAGATGACACTGGGAATAGTGAAATACTGTGGACAGGTACAAAGCAGGCCTCTCCCTCATGATTCCCAAACAGAAGCCTAGTGACCAGTGTTTACCCCACTGTCCTCAAGCCATCATTGCCATTTGATACCAGCTGCTATGACTACCACCTCTGCCAGAATACTGACCTCTTTGCCCTAGAACCTACTGTGTCTTTTGGGTAATCCTTCCCCTCAAAAGTGCCTGTTTTAGCTAATCCTTAGCATCTGTAGAAAACAACACAAGAAGGTCAATTCCCTGTGGCTTTGGCTCACATTCCCTTCTGTTACGAGAAAATGTAGTATTAAAAACACTGAATAGAAGAGACAGATAAAGCAAGGCTGGGAAAGTGGAGATATGGTTTACAGGAAGAGAGAGAAAGAGAAAAGTGCCTTTATGTTGTATTGGAGGACACATATACATACGCGCGCACACACACACACACTTATGCAAACACGTATGTTCTCAGAACTCTTCCATAGTAGAAGGATGACATCATTTCACAGGCAATAAATAGACCACTTGAGTTCTGTTGCCATAAGAAGTCAAACTGCAGAATCTCTTTTACCTGGTATTTAATTGGTCAAGATAATGTTTTAACAAACCCATAAGTCTATCGTATATGAGTAACTCAAACAATGACACTCAAAGAATCAGGTGGTGTACACTTTGATATGGCACCCAGAAGCCCTTTCAGAAGGAAGGAAGGACAATTTTCTCAGCTGTTGGGAGTGCTAGTAGAAGGTGGCCCTCAGCTGTCAGCCCTTTTTGGGAATTGCCTCTGATAAAATAAAATACCTCACCCAAGGTCAAGCTTCCTTCCAGGGGTAACCTGCATCAAATGTTTGATCAATGCACAGATATAAGGGCTGGACAACCTTGCTCCAATTCATGACAACTCTCAGGGGCCATCCAAGGCTTAGAGCTCCTCATAAGATAAGCTGAGGTATCAATACAGGCTGTATCACCTGTTCACTCCTGCTTCCTTCTCCTTCATTTCACTGGTGTTGATCTCAAGACCTCTCCCTCATAAACATCCTGTGTCTTAATTTGTAACTCGCGATCTGCTCTATGGGGAAACCAATCTGTAACAGGTATTTAAATCCTCCTAAGCCATCAAAGAGTAGATTATATGCATTAAAAATGTCCGTGTTCTGCCTATTTTATTGTATTGTGCTGCTTTGGCAATTGCCAATCGATATATGGCCATGATCTACAAATAAGAATATTTGATTAACTAAAGGCCCCTACTTCTCAATCATGTTGGTATAACAAGCAGGACTGAGATGAGGTCAGGTGGGGGTAGAAATAGGTACTAAAATTAAATCACACTTTTTCCCCTCCACACTTTTCCTTTTCCATATTAACACAGATAATAATAATAACAATGGCAAATAAGATATATCAAGAGATTACTATGTGCCAGACATTGTTCTAAACACTTTGTATTATCATTTAAATTTCAGAGCAACCCTATGAAATAAATACTATTCTTGCCTCCAGTATACAGATGAGAAAACTGAGGCATAGAGAAGTCACGTAACTCTAATAAATAATGCAGCCTGGATTTGTACCTAGGCAGTTGTATTTGAGAACCCAAGATCTTATTGATTACAGTAGTGTTGCCTCTCTAATAAAAATGACTGTTTAATGAATGCCTAATCATTTCTGGTGTCGTTGAAATTAATGATTGTCGATAGAGAACTTTACCTCACTCAGAAAATGTTAGGTGGGCTGAAGACCATGACAAGCCACAATTGGCATCTGTGGCTATTAAATCCTGCTGGAGAAACGACCTCGGTAGCACGAGCTAGTTTTTGTTTTTTGTTTTTTGTTTTTTGTTTTGTTTTGTTTTGTTTTTTACACCATCTGGGCCCTAATTGCCCACCACAAACAACTGTGTCAGCCTGGCCAGTTGTCCTACCATTCCCCATATCTGTAGTCAGGAACTTTCACCATTAATTCATCAACCCCAATCCTACAACTTCCCCTTTCACTCCCAGAAATGGCCTTGCCTCCATTTCACAGCAAAAACGGAGACCAACAATTAAGAACCATCTCACTGCCCCTGCCCCACCTATGTCTTGTCTTTGAACACTTGTCTCTATCTTTTCCTTTCCTACTTCATAGGAGAAGATAGCCTTTCTTCTGTTCCAAGCCAATCCCATCACATGTTTGAATCCTATCTCCATCACCATCCTATTCAAGAATTTATTCTGTCAACATATTACAGCCACTACTCAAAAACATCACTAACTTTGGTATATAATCTAGTTCATATGTGTGTGTGTGTGTGGGGGGGGCATTATGCTAATTTTTAAAACAACTATAGTATATTTTCTTACTGTTTTATAAACTTTTTCACGTATAACTATTCTTTTAAACATTATATGTAGTAGCCACATAGTTGTGGTGGATATGACTTTCATTCCACCCTCCCTCTCCTGCACTTTGCTGAAGTTGGCAACTAGATAGCTAAAAACTACATTTCCCAGACTTCCTTGTGGCTAGACTCTTAGGTATGATCAAGTCTCCTTTAATTAGATGAGATTTGAAAGGTGAAAGTGAGGGACAGACTTTGCCTCAAAGCCCCCTGCTGTTTGGGAGGAAGGGAACTATAACATTTAGGGTGGAAAAAAAATCTTCTTGAGAAAGCTTCATTTGAGCAGAGACCTGAATGAAGTAAGTAAGACATGCAAAGATCTTGAGGGAACATTTCAGGCAGAAGGAACAGCAAGTGCAAAACCCTGAAGTGAGAATCAATGTGGCTTGAGCAGAACTAGGGATGGGGAGAGCTGAGCCCAGAGAGATAGCCTTGTAAAGCATTAAAAAGCATTTGTATTTATCCAAGGTAAGTTGGGAAGCCATTGGAAGATTCCTCCATATGCAGGGGCATGAAAACTGCATGAAATGACTGCTATGCATAGGTATGTTGAATCAAACAAGCACATATCTGAGGATGAGAATTTATGTAACAAAAGATGTAGAAGCAGGAGGCTGGGTGAGTAGCAGAGTCAGGAACAGTTAATTATTCACATAGAAGACACTAAATGTTATTGAAAGGGCAGTCCAGAAATCCATTGTCCAGAAGCCAAGATCAGGTTGTTCCTCTCCTTTCAATAAACACTCATGGAGCGCCTATTATATGCCATCTCTTCATTTGTTCAGTCAACACATATTCTTTGATGATTACTAGTTTTCTATTTGCTGAGAAAACAAAAACTACAAAGATGAGTTAGACACAAACTTACCTTTGAGGAGTTTACTCATCTGCAGGGAAGAAACCACCTTCCAAGAGCTATGACATTAAGTTGCACTATAAGGTTAGTTAACACTGCCAAATAAAACGCTGGACACGCAGTTAGATTTGAATTTCAGATAAACAATAAATACGTTTTTAGTATATGTATGTCCTAAATATTGCATGTCATAGTTAGTCCATGGGACATACTTATACTAATTAAGCATCCATTGTTTATTTGAAGTCAGATTTAACTGAGTATTCTGTACTTTCATTTCCTAAATCTGGCAACCGTAAGTAGCAGGTACAATGGTCTTCAAACTGGTACTTATCTTGGGGACACATGAAGACATTCCATGAGCTATGTGGACACAGCTGGATTTTAAGGAGAACAATGTTCAAGTCCTCAATTTTTCCAAATGTGATCTGCTTGGGAACATGCCTGTGATGCAAGTTATCTCCCTCTCCCGCCTCCCCTTTCATGGTTGCCTCTCCCTGCTTTATAGAATAAAGGAGTATCTCTCTTTCTTCTTTCCTACTTTCCTGAATCTTACGCTAGTGCATTACCCTGGGGTGTGAAAATCTCCAAATGCCAAACAAAGGTACAATTCAAAATAAGTGGAATTGGTGTTGAGAAAGCAAAAGACTCTCAAGACGGGGTCACAAAACTTTTGCAACTTAAGTGGTTCCAGCTTTTATCAGATTATTGACTTGTCAGCTGATAGATCATTTAAGATTACATTTGGAAGGAGATTTCCATGTGATTTTTTGGTATGTAACTTGCAAGGAGTTTAAACAACTGAGTAAAGCCGATAAAGCAAACCTCTTCCTTTCATCTTCTTATTTATGGCTCACATCTTTTTTAAAAATAGGAATAAAATTATACTAAGCTCTGTTTTATTTTAGCAATAAAAATATTCATCCACAGATACATGAAATATTTTTAAAGATCCCCATTTTTTATTAAGAAATGCATTTTCAATAAAATTTTACTTTTTATGCTTAATGATTATCAAAATTTGTAATATATTTATACTATTGTAATTAGCTTGGAATAGCTAATTTTTGTAACAGTAACTCAATCCAGAAGACATTTTAAGCACTTGGAGCCTTATAGTCACAGGAAATGTAAATAATAATAATGTCAATTTATATATATATATATTTTGTTGTAGAGAAGTATAATACAATGATGAATAAAATTCTTTCATACATAAAAATACATTAGGTTAGAATTAAATTCTGCAAGGGAAGCAGAATGAAAAAGGAGTACAATGAGATAAATCAAGGATTTAAAATTTCTGTCTGTTACAGAAGAGCTTGTTCATGTATTTTTTAATGGTGATAGCTGGTATCAAATCACTATGATATTTAGATTCCCTTAGATTTATTCAAAAGGGTGATGTAAGAGTTATATTTTTCAATATCAATGTTTATAATATACCACAAATTACGTACTTTCAGCTATTTAAGTTTTAGATGAGACATTTCACATGTCAGCTTAAAAACGTTCTAGAGGTCATGTAGTTTTCATTAAAATTATTTTAGAGGTCTGGGATGGGGACATAGATGGGTATCTCAGCCACATGGGGCTAATGCTCAGCCTACTTCATTTCCCAATGAAATAAATGTGAATAAATGCCCTTGTAGCATCTCTCAGGAGAGTATCTGAATATATTTCTGTTTTCAGGGACTCTTGTAGAGGCTAAGGTCTAGTTTAGAGTCAATAGACAAGGCATAGGGATGGATGATCAGCATTGCTCCGGGTGGGAAGGTGAATGCAGTCAGATGCCATAGGAATCAATACTGAAGTCCAGCTCATGTTCTGCTCAACAAGTGTTGTGCCCTGATGCAGGGCTACTTTCACTTATAGAAAAGAGCATCTTTCTGTTTTGGACAAAGGCCCCAAATGGGCTAGTACGGACATTGGTTAGGTCCCTGTCCATGTGAGAGGTGAAATGAATGGGAAATCTCCAAAGCATGCAGATATCTGGTTGAATTCCTGACGACATTGATTTGGCACAGCTCTACAGACAAAAGAAACCAGCAAAATACTTGAAGGCCTCTGAAGATGTATGTAAAATAAATCAGAAATTATTTCTATCTTTGTACCAAACGCCATGTGGGCACACCTGAGACACTATGTAGAGCTGTGGTCACAACACTCAAGAAGTATGTAAAGGATAATGAAGAGGTCCCAGGAAATAAAATGCTCTAGGTGATGTGGTGAAACAGGATCCTGAATGAGCAATTCCTCAGGAAAGATGAAGGTTGACAGACAATTCTTAGGTTGGTCAATTTTAGCTGAATCAATGGAGGAAAAAAATCTATTGGCTATTCGGAATTGGCAAGAGTTTGGATATTGAATATAACAGCAAGACATAAATGTGTGGTAGTGTCCCAGCCCTCTCGCAAATAGGTAGCCTCTAAGCCTTCTCCCAGATATGTGATTCTCACCTTTATCTAAGGCAGAATACTGAGTATATTTCTTTGTATTTGGATTGTATACACTTAAACTTGTAAAGTTTATAACAGTTCCAAACAAGTTAAAATAAAATCCAACTGCTCAAGGACCCCACAGTAGAGCTCCTGAGGCTTTGTTTCTCAAAATTCTGGTGAATCAGCTCTAAGCATTTTTGTTATTATGGCTTTCCATGTGCCTCTCAAGACTCAGCCATGAATCAAGCAGTTGCCAGTCTAGGCAAGCCAGCAACAGGATTGCTGTGGATCCCACTGGAACTGCCTCTTTCCCTACAATGACTGAAGCTTTCCTACTGGGTTACTGAGCAAAACCTGGAAGCTGTAAGGAAAAATGCTGAGAGGTTTTTGTTTTTTGTTTTTTTACTAAAACCCTTGGAACAGCCTCAGGAGCACTGCTGTGAGATTCTTGAATAGTGTTCATCTCTTCTCCCATCCCAGTAGTGGGAGGCATCCCACCTTGCTCTCCAGCCAGTGGTGCGCAGAAGCTGGCTTACATTGCCTTGCCAGAATTGATTGTTACATTTTCAGGAATTTTTGCTAGCTGGTAAACATCATGTTGGCAGCTTGAAATTGACCATGGTGGAAGTATTTACACCATGGAAACTGGCAAATGTTACAAATCATTCAGGGTCTTTTTTTTTTAGAACCAATTGTTAAACATTTATCAGCACAGTGTAGACCCACCTTAGAAAAGACTACCAAGTCCTTCCAGCCAGAGACCCCCCAGGCCTCTGACCCCCACTCAAACTGCCCTATGCTTTGGTCAGTGATATGATGGAAGCCTAGGGCTTAGGGGATCAGCTGGCATAGGAAGGGTGTCCAGATGGGCAGTGGGCCATCCACAGAGAAGGGCGGGGGCTACACAGCTATCCACGCCCAGCCATCAGGGAACGAGCTGGGGAGGTGGCACCAGGCAGCAGCCTTGTGCAAAAGCCCTGGGGCCTTGCTTGACCTCAGCGCCGTGGCACAGCTGCCTGACAAGTAGATGGGGACGTGGGCTGCTTTAATAGAGGCAGAGTGCCCCATCTGGGGAGGGAGCCACGGGTCCCCGCCGACTGTGTAGGCTGCTTGCTGAGCTTTAGACATCAGTCCTTTCTCCAGTGAATGAAAGCTAAGGCCTCCACCTGACCAGCCCTGCCTGCCCTGTGCACTTTGGACATCGGGAGTCTCTGTGAGGTTGCTTTAGGAAAAAAAAAAAGTGCTTGTTTAAAAGAGTTCGAAACTACCAAACTGGATGATATTCTGTGGCTCCAGAATCATTTTGCAAGCATGTTCATTCATGTCCCTGTCCCCCTGCCAGGCGGCCCACAGGCTCCTCGGAGAGCCCAGACTGACTCCCACCCTTGGTGGTCATTTACCCATTGGGGCAAAAAGAGGTGGTGGTGCTCAGCCAACATCAGTATTGGTTGCAATAAACCTACTACTGTGTGTAGTTGCTAAAAAAAAAAAAATACTACCATTCACTCTACAGCAGGGCTGAGGGCTCTAGTACACCAAAGGTAATGACCTATGGAGGCTGCAGACACTCCATGAACAGCTGAGCAACAATAGAGACTTAGAGACTGTGATGGTCAGAGGGGCAGAGTGGCAGGCAAGGCACACACCAAATAGAGCTGCAGTCAGACAAAAAGGTGATCTGTTCCCCTCCTAGTAAGTCCCTGAAATTCCTGTTGGCAGAGAGGAAAGTGAATATTTTGTAGAGTCTGGGGGCCTTAAATCAAACTGGGGCAGGAGAAAATGAAACCTAGGCTCATATTACTAAATGGAACACAAGGTGTTAAAAACGTCTAAAACTTAGAAATAATGTCCTTTCAATGTCATATTACAACTAGCTCACCAAGAATTGTCTAATTATCTACAGGAATGTACCTTTGTTTGACTTTGCTATTTACTGTTAATTATTGGCTCAGATTCTGTGAAGTTACATGTTGACTTGCAGATCTTTTCCAGTAATGATGCAAATAATTTCTATACAGTTGAAAAAAATTTTCAAAGGTTATGGATTTTTATTGTCCTGTAGGATATAAATCAGGATTGTATCTAATAGCAATTTATTTTAATATTCTTTTTTTAATGTCTATAAATACTCAGGCCCTCAAAATACTTTTTCAACCAGTTTTACCATGTTACAGATTTCTTCATTAATGAGTTAATAAATTTTGAGCATGTGCTCATACTATGTGCATACGAGAGTCATGCTTCTAACTTTTTGAAAATTATACATTGAATTATACAGTCTTTAATGAAGTAAAAAGAGTTCATCTCAGTTGACCCCAGGGATAAATATAATTTGGAGCCTTGTCATAGAAAGCTGCAATGGGTACAGTCTGACAAATTGATATAATTTCTGCTCTTTATAATCTATATTGGGGGCCCAGTTCCACAAGGAATACAGAAGACATTGCTTGGGCTTTGTGGGATTATAGAGTTGCCATAAATCGCTCATCCTGTAGACAGAATATCTCTCACCAAACACAAGTATTGATGTCTTTAGTGTCAAAAGGCTTAAATCTGTAGCAGGAAAAAGATTCATGTGTATTTGACTTATGTAAGCTATCATCTAGTTTGTGTCTGGAAATACCTTAAATGATGGTGTCTCACACAGCCTCTAAAACCAATCACTCTTTACAAACACATTTGCTTGACTAGAGAAGCCCTGATAAAAATCTCCATCCTGCTTTTTTTTTTCTTATTGTAACCAACACTTCCCCAGCAGCCATTCTAAGTGCACGAACTGTGTCTAGAACTCTGCTGTAATGTTTGCGAGGCTCAGCCATGGCAGATAGCAGAGAAGCAAAGCTGGTGACAGCAGAACATTGCTGTCTCCATCCTGCCACTCTTTTCTGCAGGCTGGTGATGAAGACAAGGACGGATGGTTTTCACTGCAAGCTGCTAAAGCCTACTTCACGTACATGAGTGTTTAACTCTTCTGTTCAGTGTTTTCCTTCTTCGTGGACAGCCCCAAAAAGTGGTAAACGGTGACAGAATCTCTGAAAATGTCCCATTCAGACATGGACGACAGTGACTCTCAGCTCACATGCTCTTAATATGAACTGCAAGCTTTTGTGTTGAGTGCTGATAAGAAGCTTTTGCCTCACACATGACTTCAACAACAACCCAGCCCTGTGGGAAATCTTGACTTGCCAGTTCAGTTCCTGCAGCATCCACCTCACACAGACTGGTGGTTCCATCTCTTTTGTAGGCAAAGCTTGGACTATCTCTCTTTTTAAATTTCTTTACGAAAACTTTGAAACTAAACAACTATGTGAGAAGGATACACTATCAGAAGAGATTTGTCACAGATCCCCCCTGTGCTGGTGAACAAGGAATGATGCCTAGGAGTCTTGAGCTTAGAGTCTGAGTAGGACAGGGTCCTGATTAGCACACAGTTCCTGGTAAGGTAACCCAGAGTGAAGAATAGTAAATATCCCACTGTTATGACTGCCGAGCTAGATAGCCAGATGAGACCTTATATCCTAAAACCTACAGCCAGGGTCTGATAACCCACTTTGCTGAGACCCCTAAAGCTTTCTGAATTTCTGGCTTTCTCTTACCACCCTACCATGTCACCTTGACACTGCCTCTCACACACACCCCAGCAGTGCCCAGTAACCATTCAGAAAAGGCAGACAACTATCAGGATTCTACTGAGCATAAGCAACGAGTAGGCAGATCAGTGTAAGAATATCATATAATGCATTGCAATGTAGTCTATGAATTATTCAATTACCATTGACCATAAGTCCTCGCCATTCTTAAGCATAATTGGGAAGAAGTGTTATATCCTTACACCTGAAACTGTGTCACAAAGGTAAAAAGAAGCCATCCAAAACCCATTAAAAATCATGGTGAAGTCATTGAGAGAGGCATGCTGACAGTAGATTAGTCTAGAAATGAAAAAAAAATTACGTGCAACAGTTGCTTCTGCAGCAAAGAAATGCTGCAGCTTTCCTTTTTATTTGTGTGATGTCTGGACCGATTGCTACTTAAAGTAATAAAATGTCTGAAAGTTATTAATAAAGTACTTTGTGCTACTTTAAA
This sequence comes from Pan troglodytes, assembly GCF_028858775.2. Classification (NCBI taxonomy): domain Eukaryota; kingdom Metazoa; phylum Chordata; class Mammalia; order Primates; family Hominidae; genus Pan; species Pan troglodytes. The sequence goes on along the minus strand of NC_072421.2, from coordinate 42,825,021 downwards.
TCCAATTCATAACCTCAACTGAAAACTTATTTGCACCAGCATTTATGATAAAATCTAGATGATGGGATTTTTTTCCTCCCTCAAAAACTGGCACAATAATGGAATCTTAACATAGCCTTCGTCCTTGGATCCATCAGTTCCTTAATTCCTGGATTTTGTACTTCAATACAAAATATCTCAGTTTAATTTCTTTCTTATGTGATATTTGTCTTCCAGACTTTGCACTTTTCAACAATGTTTAAAATCACATACAAATCCACATGTCAGCAAATGGCTTCCTTTTAATAAAAAATACATTGTTTCCTGCTATGAAAAAACAGGGATAAGCTTTCAATTCAAACGTTATCACTTTTCTGTCTGTCCCACTCTGTAAATTTTTATTAAAGATTAAAGTTAATACACTATCTAGTTATATTAATGTAAAGTGTGCTCATATTTTTCCAGTGAATGTTGTTTATGATAATAAATTAATACATGGAAGCAAGAAGAATTATCTACTTCATTCTGAAGATCTAAGAAACTTCAAACAAAGATTTCTTGATTGAATGCATAAACCCAAAAGTATTTTGTTAAGAAATGAGTAACAATAAAGAGGAAACAATAAACAAAGTGAAGAGACAACCCACAGAATGGGAGAAAATATATGCAAACCACCCATTTGGCAAGAGATTAATAACCAGAATATATAAGGAGCTCAAACAACTCTATAGGGAAAAAACTCTAGTAATTAGATTAAAAAAATGAGCAAAAGATTGGAATAGATATTTCTAAAAAGAAGACACGCAAATGGTAAACAGACATATTAAAAGGTGCTCAACATTATTGATCATCAGAGAAATGTAAATCAAAACTATAGTGAGATGTCTTCTCATCCCAGTTAAAATGGCTTATATCAAAGAGACAGGCAATAACAAATGCTGGCAAGGATGTGGAGGAAAGGGAATCCTTGTACACTGTTGGTGGGAATGTAAATTAGTAGCACAACTATGGAGAACAATTTGGAGGTTTCTCAAAAGTAAAAACAGAGCTACCATATGATCCAGTAATCCCACTGCTGCATATATACTCGAAAGAAAGGAAATCTGTGTATTGAAGAGATATCTGCACTCCCATGTTTGTTGCAGCACTGTTCACAATAGCTAAGATTTGGAAGCAACCTAAGTGTCCCTCAACCGATGAATGGATAAAGAAAATGTGGTACTTATACACAATGGAGGACTATTCAGCCATAAAAAAGAATGAGATCCTGTCATTTGCAACAACATGGATGGAACTGGAGATCATTATGTTAAGTGAAATAAGCCAGGCACAGAAAGACAAACATCGCATGTTCTCACTTATTTGTGGGATCTAAAAATTAAAACAATTGAACTCATGGACATAGAGAGTAGAAGGATGGTTACCAGAGGCTGGGAAGGGTAGTGGGGGGATTGGTGGGGGAGGCAGGGATGGTTAATGGGTACAAAAAAAGAGAAAGAATGAATAAGACCTACTATTTACTAGCATCACAGAGTGACTATAGTCAGTAATAACTTAATTGTACATTTTAAAATAACTAAAAGAGTATAGTTGGATTATTTATAACACAAAGGATAAATGCTTGAGGGGATAGATACTCCATTCTCCATGATGTTCTTATTTCACATTGCATGCCTGTATCAAAACATCTCATGTATCCCATAAATACAAACAGCTACTATGTACCCGCAAAAATTAAAAATAAATTTAAAAAAATATTTAAAGGAAGTCTGCTACTTTTGCAAGGAGCAAAATCGTCATTTCTTATTCTTGACTTTAGCAATCTTTCCCACAGCCAGATGCCCTCTTTCTCAAGAAACTTGAACCAGCCTATTTATTCGTCATAATTTCCTACATTTTCTTAAGGAAAAAAGTCATCAGCATGGGCAGTACATTTTTTAAAAGGTCAAATATAATACTTTCTACAGAGAATTGGCTGTTCAGTTATTTCCAGATAATTCTGTGATTAAAACATGTTGGCTGCACCAGAGCTTACCTACATTCAAAAGGTTTGATTTTTAAAATACTGTAAAGCTTTTTTCCCTTTGTTTGTAAACCTGCTTTACTTCACCTTCATACCATCTCCTCAGTGTTTTGAAAAGAGATAAAAAGAATAAGGAAGTCAGTGGCTTCAAAACTTTTTGTCAAAACTTGGAGAAGATTTATTCAACCATTTAAAACAAACATCAAACAAGCAAGCATTCCTTACAGCGCTTTTTAATATGAGACCAGGCTTTACATTCAATAAAAACTATCATAAGAGAAAATATTCACATTTTCCTTCACTTGAAGATTTATGGTTTGCTTGTTTAAATGAAAGCAGAGAACATGTCTATGGGAAATAAAAAAGGGGAGAACATACTAAATGAAAACAAATAATGGGAAAGTTGAAATAGAATATCTGGAAAATTGATATTTTTACTTGTTATCAAATCATCACAATGTTTTTGAAGTGGAGAGAATAAAAGAATGTGACATGATATATTAAATATCATAATTCTAATGCTACCTTAAATCCTTTTCTAAAAGAGATTGCGGATAAATATATAACTAGAGAGATCACTTTTAATTACAGCAGATTTCTGTTGGTATAAGGTCGAATCAGACAACTCTCATAAAACAGCCCAGGAAAATGCCCAAGGCCTCACATCACTGAGTTGGGTACTTCCTCTAAGCTATCAGGATGATCTGTAATGTCCTTTTATATTTATGTTATAGTTTGGGTTCCCCCTTCAAGCCGATCAACCCTGAGACAAGTATTGAAGTACAAATAGTTTATTTGGCAGATTATTCCAGCAAAAACTAGTATGGGAGTGGGCAATTGAAACTGTGAAAGACAAGACTCTGTACTGGGAAGCCAGTACAGAGTTTGTCCAGTTAGTGAACACTGTGAAGAGCTGGAGCTAAATTCCAGGAGTCAGCACAGGATGAGTGCTGCAGTTACCCCACCCAAGGGGCAAGGGAGCTAATGTCGGTATACACTGCCTCCCCGTATCAGTCCTTAACATGAGAGCTGCTGAGGCAGGGACACTAATTTCTCAGCACAATCAGCCTAGCTTGTTCAATAAGTGGGCAGAGTCGGTCTTGGCAGCGAGAGGAAGCCTGGGGTAAAGAAATGCAGTTTCTGGCAGCTGGAAGTCAGGCCAGCCTGCATATGCTGAGGTGGTGCCTTAGTCTCCTGGGGCTGCCACAACAAATTACCGCAAACTGTGTGGCTTAAATGCAACAACAATTTATTCTCTCACAGCTCTGGAGGCCAGAGGTCTGAAATTAAGGTATCATCAGGGCCATGATCCCTCTGGAGGCTCTAGGGGAGAATTCTTTCTTGCTTCTTAAAGCATCTGGTGGCTCAAGGCATTTTTGAGGTTCCTTGGCTTGTGATTACATCCTTTTAATTTCTTCTTCTGTCTTCACATCGCCTTCTCTTTCATGTCTCTGTATCTTCTCCCCTTCTCTTCTAAGGATACTTATCATCAGATTTAGGGTCCACCCTAAATTCAGGATGCTCTCATCTCAAGATCCTTCACTTAATTACATCTGCAAAGACTCTTGTCAAACAAGGTCACATTCATGCATTCTAGGGGTTAGGACATGGACATATCTTTTGGGAGGCCACTATTCTATCCACTACAGGCAGTATGGGTGGGAGGTATGAGAAGGACCTCAATAGTGTTTACTACAATCTAGTAATTCATAACAATCACAGTCATTTCTGCACCCTCTCACCCTTCACCCACCAGTACAAACCATTCACTCAAGATCAGCCTTCAGCTTATGTGTGTGTTGCATTAACTGCTGACCTTGTTTCCCTTTCCTTTATGTGATTTCATAGTGTGAATACTTTCCTTATACAGAACTGTGGGCTTATTGGTTATTTATCAAACATAAATTGATCTTTAAAAGCAATAACCACAACAAACAGGTATGGGATGTCTTTACACTTTTAAAAAACCTTTTGTAAATAAAACACGGTTTATATAATACATATAGTGTCACTGTATACAAGCAATACCCTAAAATTATTTTAATAGAAGGTGAGGTTAGGGCACAAAAATATTAGGCTACATGTTATGAAATAATTTAACTGAAACCCCCAGAGTTTCACACTTATGATTACAACAAGTCAGGAACGCCATCAAGCCACATGCAATGGGTGAAATATTAATTGGGGTCTGTGCTTTGCATATTATAGTATGTTTCCCCAGGTCTGCCACAGCCTGCAAAATTAAAACAATTCCCTCAGCAGATGAAACAGCTAGCAAGCAGATCCACAGCACTGCTACTGCTGTTCATGAGCAGGTGCCTGTCAGTTTTTGCTGTGTTGGATTTATTTTTCCAGATCAAAGTGGTTCATTTCATGGTTATAGCTTCTACTCCTCATTCACTTATCTGGTATGATTTTCAAAAGCATCCCTTTGAGGGGTCAGTAGAGAAGGATCCAGAGTCGAGTAGCACTCTGGGAAGCAATATAGATGAGTAAGCTAAGAAAACTGGAAAATCTGAGAAATGAGTTGTGGGGTAAAGGATGGGGTGGAGAAGAGCATGCTTACAGAGGGAGCCACAGGCAGGGGCCCACTGATAGACCATCCAGGACACTATCTCAGCCTGGACGTTATTCTGCAACTTCGCAATCAGCAGGTTTTTCCATCCCAGAACATTTGGTTAAATGAAGGAGAAACTGTGAAACGAGGGCTCCCATAGGACAGAACATACTCATTTACCCACTCAAAAGTGGGACTCTATCAATTCCAAATATAAAGCACATAATGTCCATTCATTCATTCATTCAACTCATGCAATAAATCTCTACTGAGTGCCAATTGACTGACAGGCAATATACTAGATATTAAGGTCATCCTAGTGAGTCTTGATCCTTTCCTCTTTTCCCTTTGACCTCGGTTGACACTATCTTGGTTTTTCTATTTGCTTACTAAACACAGGAACTTCTGTTTTCTTTCAAAAATAACCTCAGATCTTAAAAACCATAATCACACTATATTGAAGACCCTTATAATTGCCCTATGTTGTGTTAAGTCCAGGTGTTTTAAGCAGATTATAAAACCCTGCCACGATTCCACAATAAAAAGGAAATGAAAATTGCACTCTGAAATGTAATTGTTTTTTAACATATTTGTTGAAAAAGCAAGAGAAATGAGGGATAAAAGTGCCATCTATTTTGCTGGGAAGCTGGAATTTCCCCTTAGTAAAAGATGATTTTAAAAGCTTTGGAGTATTTCACAGGTGAAAAGTTATGCAGCAGAATGCCTTTAACCACAGATTTGAAGGATGAATTATAACCTCTTTTGGTTTAATCACTCTGCCGATCACCCTCCAGCCAGACACTTAAGAATGACTAAAACTTTTCAGTCTCCATCTAAAGTAATAAGCTTATAGGCATCAATGCCAGAAAGGCAATGAAATCTAGACTTCTGGAAGGTGAGATGGGAGTTCAAAGTCTTAGTCTTTCCACTCCTCCCTCAAGAAATTTCTCTTTGCCTCTGAATTATCCAGTATTTTTCAGAACTTAGTGACATAGGAGTTATTGGAGAGCTTATTAAAAATTCATACTCTTAGGCCCCACTCTTGTCAATTTTAGTTTAGTAGTTTTGAGGTGGGAGCCAGGAAATCAGATTTACTAAAAAGCAGCCTCAGATAATTCTGCTGCAGAGGTCTGCTGATTACACACGGAGAAAGAGTGACGGTTTCAGTGACAACATTGTGAACGTGCTACTTTAGCCCTCTCTGAACAGTGTGGTTATAGAAAAGATTTTCTTGACTTTAAAAAATTTTTAATACTGTAGTTCCTCTTATCTGCTGTTTTGTTTTTCACAGTTTCAGTTAACTATGGTCAACTGTGGAAGAAAAATATTAAGTGGAAAATCCCAGAAAATAAACAATTCATGTTTTAAATTGTGGGCTGTTCTGAGTAGCACGATGAAATCTCCCACTGTCTCTCCTGGGACAAGAATCATCCCTTTGTCCAGCCTATCCACTCTGTATACACTACTCACCTGTTAGTCACTCAGCAGCTGTCTTGGTTATCAGATTGACTGTCACGGTATCACAGTGCTTGTGTTCAAGTAATCCTTATTTTACTTAATTGTTCTATTATTAGCTATTGCTGTTAATCTCTTACTGTGCCTAAGTTATAAAGTTTACCAAAGGTATGTATGTGTAAGAAAAAATAAAGTATATACAGTTCTCTGTCAGTATCTTCAGGGTATTGGTTCCAGGATCCCTGCAAAGATACCAAAATCCATGGATGCTCAAGTCCCTTATACAAAATAACATCATATTTGCATATAATCTATGTACGTCCTCTCATATACTTTAAATCATCTCTAGATTACTTATAGTATCTCATGCAATATAAATGCTAGGTAAACAGTTGTTATACTCTGTTTTAATTTTATTATTTTTATTGCTATATTGTTATTTTTTATTGCTTTCCCAAAATTTTTGATCCAAGGTTGCTTGAATCTGAGAACGTGGAACCTGTAGATACAGAGAGCCAACTGTACAGGTTTGGTACTATCCATGGTTTTAGGCATCCACTGGGGGTCTTGGAATGTATCCCCCCCAGATAAGGTGGACTATTATAAAGATTTAATGAAAACTTACTATATAACAGGTATTGTACTTAGCTATATATATATATCTGTTTGTTTAATTCTCACAATGACCATGTAAGATAATAACCTCATTTTACAGATAAAAGAATGGGGACAGAGAAGTTAAGCAAATTGTTTCAAAATCAAACCCAAAACATCTGACACCAAAGCATTTGTTCCAAATTTTTATATTCTCTGGCCTCCCATAGAGTTCCATTAGCATAGTATATATTTTCAGTGCTCATTCAGTTAACCTTATGGTGGTTGGTCAGTCACTATAATTCATACCACTTTGTAAACATCACTCCCGCAAGTTCCTTTTGTGCCAAAATAACCACTGTGGGTAGGCAGATGCGGCAGGCAGCAAACAGCTGGTCACTGGGGACAGGTGGTCAGGGTCTAGAAATCAAAAAGAACCCCAGCTTCTCTCTTAAAAAATGTATTAATAGGCAATAAGTTTTATGCATTATATAGTTTGGCTCTGTGTCCCCACCCAAATCTCATCCCAAATTGTAATCCCTATAATGCCCACATGTCAAGGGAGGGAGCTGGTGGGAGGTGGCTTCCCCCATGCTGCTCTTATGAGTGAGTGAGTTCTCATGAGTTCTGACGATTTTATAAGTGTTTGACAGTTCTTCCTTCACACACTTTCTGTCTCCTGCCACCTTGTGAAAAAGGCACCTGCTTCCCCTTCTGCCATGATTGTAAGTTTCCTGAGGCCTTCCCTGCCATGTGGAACTGTGAGCCAATTAAATCTCTTTCCTTTATAAGTTACCCAGTCTCAGGGAAGTTCTTTATAGCAGAGTGAAAACAGACTAACACAATGCATTAACCACTCTAGGGATAGTTTACATTACAGGGGTGTGCAATCTTTTGGCTTCCCTGGGCCACATTGGAAGAATTATCTTGGGCCACACATAAAATACATGAACATTAATGATACCGAAGAACTAAAAAAAAAATGGCGAAACAATCTCATAATCTTTTCAGAAAGTTTACAAGTTCGTATTTGGCTGGATTCAAACCTGTTCTGGGCTGCAGGTTGGACAAGCTTGATTTATAATGTCAAAGAGGAGGCTCAGGACCCCTAGTAATAGTGGTATAACCAGTATTGAACTAGCCCTTCTGATGATAGCAACCATAAACTCTGAAAAACATAAAAGAACTGTTTGGAGGCACTGGGCAGGAAGAAAGTAGAGGAAATTTGGCCTGTGTAACAGGGGAATCACGCTGGCTGAGATTCATATTTATATGTTTTTTCTTAGGACCTCCCTCATTTCTCACAAATCTCCAAGATAAGGCTAAAACAAAAAAGCTTGAGTTTTCTTGACCTGAAGATTCAGAGGACAAACTTTGGACCTGACAGAGAAACTGAGAATTGAGGAGGAGGAAATCCCAGAAAGAAGGAGTTTCAAAGAGAGAAGCTACAAAATTTGCATGCAAACATTCCTCAAATCCATGACTGACTTCTGAATTGTAATACATAGGAAGACAGCTGGAAAGATGAAACACTGAATATCAATTTTACCAACTGCCCCCTGCAGAGGAGAAAGAGTTTGGAGTTTGAGTACTCTCAAATTGGAAGGGCTTGGTAAACACCTAGGACTTTCCATTATAATTCCATCACGTGCCAGGGTGACGGGATTTATCCAAGGACAAAAGGCAAAACTAAAATAGATCTGACTTAATGAAGCCTAAAACCAAGTATCCAAAATATCAAGATGCTCCACCAGTAACTTAACTGCCTACCAATACAAACTCAACACTCTTCAGAAGAGGAAACTAGAATCCAGAATCTCTATAATGTACATTAAGTGTACAATAAAATATTACTAGATATACAAATGAAAAAACCAGAAATGTGTAAAAAAATTCATTAATATAAAAAATGCACAGGTGATCCATATGTTAGAATTAACCAATATTTTTAAGTTACTATAATAAATATGTTAAAAATTTACAGGGGAAAAATGGATAAATGGTAGAACAATCACGATATGGTTTGGCTGTGTCCGCATCCAAATCTCAACTTGAATTGTGTCTCCCAGAATTCCTACGTGTTGTGGGAGGGGCCCAGGGGGAGGTAACTGAATCATGGGGGCCGGTCTTTCTTGTGCTGTTCTCGTGATAGTGAATAAGTCTCACAAGATCTGATGGGTTTATCAGGGGTTTCCACTTTTGTTCTTTCTCATTTTCTCTTGCTGCTGCCATGTAAGAAGTGCCTTTCATCTCCCGTTGTGATTCTGAGGCCTCCCCAGCCATGTGGAACTATAAGTCCAAGTAAACCTCTTTTTCTTCCCAGTCTTGGATATATGTCTTTGTCAGCAGCATGAAAACGCACTAACACAAATCATTTTCAGGAGAGATTCTTAAACTGTTGAAAAAAAAAAGAGCCAAATAAAAATTCTAGCACTAAAAAAAATCAAAAATTAAAAATTCACAGAATGGCTTTAATATCAGATTGGAACCAACAGAAGAAGAATCAGTAAAATTGAAGACAGGACAATAAAATTACCCAAACTGAAACACAGGGTGAAAAATAATTTGAAAAAACAATAAAGTGAGCCACAGTGACCTGCAGGATGGTATCAAGCAGACTAACACAAATGTAATTGGAGTCCCAGATGGAGAGAAGAGAGTCAATAGTGCATAAAAACTATTTGAAGACAAATTGAGTAAAATTTTTCCACATTTAATAAAGAAAAACAACTTAGATATTCAGGAGGCTTGGTGACCCCCCAATCAATGTAAACACAAAGGAAGCCAAACACTGGCACATCATAGTCTAACTGCTGAAAACCAGAGATAAAGAGAAAATCTTAAAAGTAGCCAAAGGAGAAAAAGCATATTCATATACAAAGGAACACAAATAAGAATGATATCTGACTTCTCATCAAAAACAATGGAGGCCAGAAGATAACGGAAACAGAATGGTCCAAAATTCTGGGCCTTAAACTAAAAGGAATAAAACTCTGATAATAAAATTTCTGGTAGTTTGGCAGTTAGGACGGGATAAAACATTCTTTGGTGAGGATCTTTTACATGCCTCTTCAAGTTATTTGGGAGAGCAATCAATCATAGTAGTTTCCTGAGTAGGTGTCATGATGAAATTCAAATTATGGGAAAGAAGCATTTGTGGTTAGGTACAGGATAGACTTGAAGAGGCAGGAAAATGGAAAATTCATTTGGAAAGTGATGTTGCAATCTAGGCAAGAGGTTTTTTTTTGTCAAAATTAAAAAGCAGTGGGCGATAGCGTCATCAAAAAAGGCCTGTGACTTAGGTAGCAGACCAAGGCACCCTGAGGATTGTCCTCATACTCATCAAGCTCATGGAACCAAAATAGGACACCCAAAAATATGCTGACTCATCCATTTACCATCAGAAATTCAAATGTCAAGTGTAATAGAAGGCTCAACATAGCAGATCAGTATATTCCCCCTTTGTATGGAGACAAGAGGTCTTGATGACTATGGATTCAAAGAAAGAATTTAGGTGAGAAATATTCCTTAGCTGATGTAGCCTGAGCTTCCTCACTCAGCACAGGGAGAGTCTTGCCAAGGATGTTATACCTGCCAGGCAGCTTGGCCCAGATTTCTTCTCTACTGTACTTAGAAGGGTCCTGACTGTGTAGGACTCGCTTTGGCACCACCATTAAGGCTGTTTTGTTCCTCAGAAATGATAACATAACAGGTCTGGTTGCCGTCCAGCCTTGCTGGCCCAAGAGCCATGCTGCCTCTTTACACAACTCTTCCTTACTTCTGATCTATTACATATAACCTTTAAAGTTTAACTCTCAAACAGAAATCTTATTTTAATTTTCTCTAAGTTTTTCTAAGTTTCTAAATTGGCACCTCATTGTGGCCTCCAGGAATGACAACAATCTGGATCTACATTACAGTGGACACAAGAACAATGGAGAATAAGAAGCAAAGACGTTGTTAGCACAGAGTTAAATGCATAATGCAGAGTTAGATAATGGTTGATCAAGAGAAACAGAATAGAGAACAGATTTTACAACCAATAGTTGCTTTTGTTAGTACCAAAATTCTACTCAGGAACAAATGTCTTGCCCCGCGCAAACACTAAGACAACATTTGTGGAATGGGAATGGAGTGAGTTCTGAAGCTTCATAAGCTCGGGACTTGTAAATCTTCTGCAAATTCCAGAAAGTACTCAACTTGCTCACCACTTTTATGGCAGGGAGCACAAATTAAAGGTGAGGGAGGCCAGTAGATTCTATTGGAGTAAAGAGAGTTGGATTAAAGTGAGGATATATGTAGATTACAATTCTTTGAAGGCACAGAGCATTTTCCCATGGGGGATTTTTATCAAAGGGTTAGTTACTCCCCAGGTTTAACTAGGTCAGTATGAACTATTTTGCTGTTCATTCTAAACAGTTCTAAGAGTACATATTTTCAGGTTGTAGTGGCACCTTTACACATCTTGTCCATTTATATCCAATTCTGAAATAATTGTCCCTATTTTACAAATTAAGAAATAGGAGCTCAGAGAGGTTAAGTAACTTTCCCAAGTTCACACAGTTAGCGGCAGAGCCAAGAGTCTGAACCATGGCAATCTGGCTCCAGCATTCATGCTCCTAATGACTACGTTATGTGCCACATCCAAGACCTCAGATCCATAAACATCAAGCCAGCCTAGAGCAACAGGGAAAGATCTAAGGAAACTGTAAAGCAAGGCCAAGGTCTGCTTTGGTGTCAGGGCCCTTTGCTTAGTAGACCCAATGGCCTCTGCCCCTAGAACTGACCCTAGGATTAATGCTGTCTCACTTTTGTGTTCTGTGTCTGGCATGGCCACGGCTAGGCTAGGATTCTGGATATAGTTCCAGACTATGGGCAGGAGTAATGGAGGAAAGATGCAACTTGTCTGTGTTTGATATTTTGTCAACTTGTAAATTTGAGGTCCCTGAACCACTAAGATAAAGTTCTTTTTTTCTCAGCACACCTAACTTGGCAGATGCTAGCATTATAGCTGAACAGATGTTTTCCCTGAAGAATCTGTTTCCAATACCTTATGATGAAGAATCACCTTCAGAGAATAAACAAATGTACATATGTGTAAGCTCTAGCAAAACAAAACCATCTATTTCAGATGTGAGACAACAAATGCTCTATGCTTTAGGAAATAGATATCAAACAGGCTGGAAGTCACTCAAGGATTTATTTTTAAGTGTCATTTCTATTTGGGGTTTTTCACTATCCCTCCCCGCTTTCAGCAATTGCAGTTTGGAACATTAATTCTGGATTTTATTTTTTATTTCCCCTAATGTAGTTTGCATCAAACTGACAAAAGACACTTTTATAAACTGAGTATGCTAAATGTGCTTATTCAACATATTCTGCAGTGCTTGAGTTTAAACCAGGGAGAAAGTGGGTAATCAATATATAGCAATGTTTCTTTTTCTAAACACCCTGTAAGTTTTTCTATTGATTTATTGTTTTTTTGGATTTTTTTAATCACCAAATTATTCCCAGAGATACCAAGATACTCATGCAATTCCTTTCAGTGTTTACAAATGGTTGTAACTGATCAAGCTTATCTGTCTCAGAAGCATATTGCAGAGTTACTAATATCTTTTTGTTGAATAATGCCATTTCATTCTTCACTTTCATTGTCCAGTCAGTCAATATGTACATGGTAAGTATTTCTTAGTGTCATGAGTTCCTATGAATAAGGAAAAGATGAGTGGGATGTATTACCTAGTCAATCTTAAATTTAAATTAGCTATATGTGATAGGCTACATAATGCTTCCAAAATGTATGTCCACATCCTAATCCCTGGAACTTGTGAGATTACCTTATATGGCAAAGGCTTTGCAGATGTGATGGTTTATAGATCTTGAGATGGGGAAATTATCCTGCATTATTCATAAATATCCCTATAAGAGGAAGCCCAATGGAGATTTCACATGCATGGAAGAGAAGAAGGCCATGTGACCATAGAGGCAGAGACTGGAGGGATGCTGACACAAGCTAAGGCATGCCCACAGCCACCAGAAGTTGGAAGAGGCAAGGAATGGATTCACCCCTAGGGCCTCCAGAGGGAGAGGCATGTGCCCTTTCTGACATCTTGATTTTAAGTCAATAAAACTGACTGTGGACTTCTGGCCTCCAGAACTGTGGGAGAATAAATTTCTGTTGCTTTAAGCCACCAAGAGTGTGGTAATTTATTATGGCAGCCCCAACAAACGAATACACTAAGTTTCCATATGTTACACATAAGCCAATTATTTGGACCAGGTGCACGTATCTGTAAATATAATATTAGATGCACTAGGTAGGTCACCATGTTGGACCACAAAAGCCTTTTTAACCCATATATATTGAATTATACTATATACTATAGTATATTTGTACAGGTTTTTTTCCCTGTCTCTAGCAGGAAAAAAGTGAAAACCCACTTTGGTGTCCCTGAAAGTAGTGCCCTAAGGAGTTGTCCAGGATCTCAGATGTCAGAGAAAATGGGTATCATCATACACATTGTATTGTGTTTTGAATGTCTAATAGTAAAAGATGCTCAACTTCCAGGGTGTGAATCCCAGGGAATGAAGTGGAATCACAGTGCAGGTTTCATTAGGTGATGGATAGCTAAACCTGTCCTGACACTCTAGGGGCCAATTTAAACCTTGGGGGTGGTGGGGGGACAGGATTATAAATGTGTGTGAAGAGCAAATGACCATCATAGGGCATACTGGTTGATTCCACGTTGTGATAATGGCTTGGTCTGCCCAGAAAAGATCATGGCATCATTTTCCAGAATCTGGTCACCAAAGTCTCACTACATCAGTCAACAAGCATTGACGCTGGACCATGCAGGATGAGTGTTCAATAACAACACCTTATGGATTTCAGAAGCATGGGCCGTAGTGCACCGATCAGGCCCAGCTCTCTCTCCACTTGACTATGAAAGCCAGGTTGACTTCCACTGAGACCATAAGCCCTTGCATTCCAAGACTATATGTGGGGAGGGGAGGATAAAGGGAGGGTCTTGGGAGAGAGCAAGAAACTACTTCAAAGGAATCCAGTCTTGAGCAGTTAAATGGAAATGCAGGTTGAACATCCCTAATCCAAATATCCAAAATCTGAAATGCTCCAAAATGCAAAGCTTTTAAAGTGACAACATGACACCATAAGTGCAAAATTCGACCTCACCTCATGTGATGAGTCACAGTCAAAACTTTCTTTAGCGATGCAAGCAGATCACCTGAGGACAGGAGCTCGAGACCAGCCTGGCCAACACGGTGAAACCCCGACTCTACTAAAAATACCAACAATTAGTCAGGCATGGTGGCACATGCCTGTAATCCCAGCTACTCAGGAGGCTGAGGCAGGAGAGTCGCTTGAACCCAGGAGGTGGAGGTTGCGGTGAGCTGAGTTCATGCCATTGCACTCCAGCCTGGGTGGCAGAGTGAGACTCCATCTCAAAAAAAAAAAAAAAAACTTTCTTTAATACACAAAATTATTTTAAGTAATAAATTACCTTCAGGCTATGCATATAAGGTGTGCATGAAACATAAATGAATTTCATATTTAGACTTGGATCCCATCCCTAAGATATCTCATTGTGTATATACAAATATTCAAAAACGTAAAAAATCCAAAATACTTCTCACCCCAAGCATTTTGGATAAGAGATACTCAACCTACATACAAAAAGTATGTCCATATTTGTACCAGGTTTATAGAGTATATCATGTGAGTTACAACTACAAACACAAACAATGAAGTCCATTGAGGTTTAACAGTTATTGAAATAATACTAAGGGCAAATGCATTCTCTAATCGCCAGTAAGGTCCTTGGAGAGACATCTGTCCTTTATTAAGTAATGCAATAGGGAAAGGGACCGACACTCTTGGCATTACTACCTTGTTAACCCTTAAAATTCACTAAGGACTTATATGTGCTTCTCTAGATCAATCACTGCCTGCCAAGGAAAGGGGCTCCGGGCATTTCTGTCATTTATTCAAAAGTACAAATCACCTGCAACACAACAGGTGATGAGTCAGGAACTTTCTTTTTTCTCTTTCTCTCGCTCTCTCTTTTTTTTTTTTTTTTTTGACAGTCTCATTCTGTCGCCCATGCTGGAATGCAGTGAGGTGATCTCAGCTCACTGCAACCGCCACCTCCGAGGTTCAAGCAATTCTCGTGTCTCAGCTACTCAGTGAGTAGCTAAGACTACATGCACCAAGTCCAAATAATTGGTTTGTGTGTAACGTACAGAAACACAGTGTCATCAAAATTATTTAATTACTGATTGCATTTATTTCATATATACAGTTCAGATCATGTTTTTACATCTTCTCTCAGGTTTCAGTGTTTTAAGTTTTTCAATATTTTAAGTATTTTACTGTTTGTCCACTTCCCCTAAATTTTCAATTTATTGGCATGAGGGTCTCTAGTGATGTGACTCCCAGTTTTGATTCCTGATATTACCAGTTTCTGTCTTACTCCTTTTATCTTTATGAAAGTCTCACCCGAGGTTTATGAGTTTTACAGACTTTTTTTTTTTTTTTTTTTTGACAGAGTCTCACTCTGTTACCCAGGCTGGAGTGCAGTGGTGAGATCTTGACTCGCCACAACCTCCACCTCCCAGGTTCAAGCGATTCTCCTGCCTCAGCCTCCCGAGTAGCTGGGACAACAGGCACACACCACCACACCCAGCTAATTTTTATATTTTTAGTAAAGACGGGGTTTCACTATGTTGTCCAGGCTGGCCTTGAACTCCTGGGCTCAAGGGATCCGCTTGCCTTGGACTCCTAAAGTGCTGGCATTACAGGCGAGTCAGAAACTGTCTGTAAAGCTTACTCTTAATTTTCTGGCAAGCCAACTTGCTAACGGTTGGTGGCAACATGGAAGGAAGGGCTCAGTATCTTCATGTTTGTCAATTATTTGCCCCTCTCTAAATGTTTCTCACTCTCTTTGCTACCAGCTGAGATATGTCCATTTCATAAGTGTTGAACAATTGAGAACCCAATAAAGAAAACTGAACCTAGGACAGGTCAGATAAGAAAGAGCATGTGGTATACATAACAGGCAGCTTCAGTAAGGTCTAGAGTAGAAACAATTATTGACATGAAGAGTAAGGTTTTTTGCTTTTTTTTCCCCCAGAGGAACCTCAGGAATCATAGAATAGCCAGTCAGTTTCCTACTTTCATAAGAAAATGTTAATAGCTCATAAACTTATATTCTTGCTTACACTGCATATAAGCAATTCATGCATAACAACTTTGTAAAATTAATCAAAGGTACCTGCCTAAGGCCACCTAGTTTCCCTTTTATTGTATTTACTTTTGCTGGTTTTTAATCTGACTTCCCTGTAAAAATATTTTAACTCATTTCTATAATTACTGTGAATTGGACAGAGAGGAAGAAAGGGAAACAGACCATGAACAGAGAAGATACAATCATAAATATCACGTGAACTAAAATATAAATGATGTTATAATTCAAAACGCAGCTGGCTTAATGGGTAGCTTTTGAGAAGCAGAAAAAACACAGGATGTTTGGATTATTTGCAAGTAAAAGAATTGCCCATACTTGGGGGCCCTTACAGCAAAGAAAGCCAGAAGAAACTCTTGGAAATCATACTTAGGGTCTGGGAACCCTGCCCTGTAAATGTGGACAACCCCATCCAGGTAGATAATTCCAACCTTCATAGGGATGACAAGGCTAGTCTGGGTTTAGCTGCTGGGTAGGTTCCAGGCTGCATTTTTTGTGGAAATAAACAAATCTCTGATCATGAATGTGATCACCACAGGCAAATTTTGTGACAAGCATCCAGAGGCTGAGGCCTCTAATTTAAGTGATGCTACTGTGGCATCTAGAGAGGCTGCAGAAATTCTCAGTTAGAGACCCACATCACAAATAACCAGGAAGTTACCTAACGCTAACTTTATCCTAAATTTGAACAGCATAAATAAACCCCTTTATTCTGGAAGACGCCTCATACCATCTGAGTCTCTCTGCCTCTAAAGTCACGATTTGTGGGTATCCGAGTCTCTCTGCCTCTAAAGTCATGATTTATGGGTATAAAAGAGCCACATATTTTTATACAGCCTTGTTGACATAAGAGTGAGTCCCTCTCCATCTAAGACTCTTGGCAGTTGTGCTATGCAAGATTTTCAGTGTGGTCTTTGGTAAATTTTATGGAGTTTAAGTGCCCCTCAAGTGAATGGAGTGGTCCATGTTCCTCAAAGTCCCCACGTTTTTGTAGATTCCCCTCTGAAGGTTATAATTCTTAGCAGGCCCAGCAAAGCCACTTTTTAGTGGCTAAGGCCATAGCAGTGGTATTGTAGGGTTATCAAGATCCAAAAGAGAATAGAATTACAGGAATAAGTGGTGATTTCGTACCAAGAAATTGCTAAAGCCAGCTCTACACAGCCAGAAGATACTACGTTGCCTGGACACTTAAAGGAAACATGGGGCTTAACTTAGATAATAAGAGCTCTCGCTTGAAAAAAACAACAAAGATCAGTATCAATCATGGTAAATAATAATAGTAATAATAATGATGATAATTCTAATAAGCACTCTCATGGTACTATGTCTCAAGTGCTGTTGTAAGTGTGTTATACATATTGATTCATTTAATTTTATAAGACACCAATGAAGTAAGTACTAGTATTAATCTCATTTTACAAATGAGGAAAGGGAGCTAAAAAAAGGTTAAATAATTCACACAACTGGGAAATGTTCACAAATACTTTGTATCACAAATACATCTGTACTAAACAAATGGCCATTGAAGTACCACAGCCCATGGCATGGATGGTTGTGGGGATATAGGCTGTCCAGTTTAACTGAGAACATCCTCTTACAAGGCAAAAGGGAAATCAAGATTATTGGTGGTCACAGTGTCTGCGTATTCCTCTTGTCTACTAGCTACTCAGTCGACAAATCTTCAGTTGTCTGCTATGTGCACATACTATGCTGAACCTGAAGACATTCTACTCTGAAGCAAACTGATGGCCATAATGATCTCTTTCTGAGTGATCACCATAACCATGAGTGGGCTGGGTGCGGTGGCTCACGCCTGTAATCCCAGCACTTTGGGCAGGTGGTTCACGAGGTCAGGAGTTCAAGACCAGCCTGGCCAACATGGTGAAACCATGTCTCTATTAAAAATAATACAAAAATTATCTGGGCATGGTGGCACGCACCTGTAGTCCCAGCTACTCGGGAGGCTGAGGCAGGAGAATTGCTTGAATCCGGGAGGCAGAGGTTGCAGCAGTGAGACGAGATCATGCCACTGCACTCCAGCCTGGGTGACAGAGTGAGACTCTGTCTAAAAAAAAAAAAAAAAAAAAAAAACCATGAGTAGTTGCAAAGCACAGATATTATTATGGTCTGAATGTTTGTGTCCCTTCAAATTAATGTGTTGGAACCTAATCACCATTGTGATGATGTTAGGAGATGGAGCCTTTGGGAGGTGATTAGGTCATGAAGGAAGAGTCCTCATAAATGGGATTAGTGCCCTTATAAAAGAGACGCCAGAGAACTGCCATCCCCCCTCCACCACATAAGGACACACACAGCAAGAAGGTGCCATCTATGAACCAGGAAGCAGGTCCTCACTAGATGCAGAATCTGCTGGTGCCTTGATCTTGAATTTCCCCACCTCCGCAACGTGAGCAATAAATTTCTGTTGTTTAGAAGACACCAGTCTATAATATTTTGTTATAGTAGCCCAAACAAACTAAGACAGATATTAAAGAGTATGGCTATTATTAAGAACAAGAATTACCACTTCAACTCCTCATGGAAACTTTAACAATGACCTCAGACTCTTTCAAGTACAGTATTCATTTATTTGATTCCTAAAATAACTTTTATAAAAGCATTCAACTAATAAAACCTGAAGGCTAGAATGTAAGTCTAGCATGGATGCAGTTTGTAAACTGCAGGCACAAATTATTTCAGAGTTTATGGATTAATGGTACTCTATTTTTTATTTCCTTATATTAATACTGAAACATCACAATTTTGAGTAGATCAACAACAAAAAATCATGTAGATCAAAAAAATCTGATCAGAATCAGAGATGTCCAGCCGAGTTTTTAAACTTTTTTTTTTTTTTTTGAGTCTCGCTCTGTCGCCAGGCTGGAGTGCAGTGGCGCAATCTTGGCTCACCGCAACCTCCAGCTCACGGCAACTTCCCACTCCCCGGTTCAAGCAATTCTCCTGCCTCAGCCTCCTGAGTAGCTGGGATTACAGGCATGTGCCACCACGCCCAGCTAGTTTTTGTATTTTTAGTAGAGACAGGGTTTCACCATGTTGGCCAGGATGGTGTCAATCTCCTGACCTCGTGATCCACCCGCCTCAGCCTCCCAAAGCGCTGGGATTACAGGCGCAAGCCACCGCGTGCAACCTTTTAAACGTTTTATTATGGAAAATGTCCTGCCTATGCAAAGTAAACAGGCCAGTATAACAAAGCCAACATATCTATCATCCAGCTGCAACAACTACAACATTCTGTCATTCTTGTTTCTTACATTTTCCTCTATTCCTAACTCAATTATTATTTCTATAACATTCTTTATAGAGGTAAAATTTATATATATCAGAAGGCAAAAATCTTAACTGTGTAATTTTGACAAATACCATATGAGAAATATAATGTGCCCATATAACCCATATTCCCTATCCAGATTTTCAATACTCTCATCATCTTAGAAAGTTCCCTAATGTACATTTCCAATCAATTTATACTCCCAACCCAGACACAATCATTGTTCTGAATTTTTTCCATACCATAGATTAGTTTTGCCAATTCTAGGACTTCATAAATAGAATTGCAGAGCATATGGTCTTTTGTGTCTGGGATCTTTCACTCAGAATAAGGTTTGTGAGATTCATCCATGAGTGGTTTCTTCCTTTTTTTCTTTCTAATATTTCATTCTATGAATATACCACAATTTATTTATCTATTCTCTTAAAGTTAGCCATTTAAGTTGTTTCAAGTTTTGCAGTATTATAATTAAGGGTGTTATGATTGTTCTTGTAATTTTATTTTGTGAACATGCATTTTCATTTTTGGGGGTAAATATCTAGAAGTGGAATTTCTCAGACAAACGGTAAGTAAAAGACTATTTTATAATACATACATTAATTTTCTAGGTTCTCACAAGTGACTTGCAAATGTTTTTCTTGACAAAACCGAAATATTCTTTTAGATCATTTTTATGATAGAAAATGTCCCTTGAAAATACAACTTTGCCCAGAACTTTGGGAGGCCAAGGCAGGCGGATCACCTCAGGTCAGGAGTTCAAGACCAACCTGGTCAACATGCTGAAACCCCGACTACTAAACATATAAAAAAAAATTAGCCAGGCATGGTGGTGCATGCCCGTAATCCCAGCTACTTGGCAGGCTGAGGCAAGAGAATCACTTGAACCCAGGAGGTGGAGGTTGCAGTGAGCCGAGATCACACCACTGCACTCCAGCCTGGGCGACAACAGTAAAACGCTGTCTCAAAAACAAACAGACAAACAACAAAAAAAAACCCAAATTTGCAGTGCTAAGTAGCAATGTGATGTATGAAGACACTTCATGCTAACTAGAAGTAATAAAATAGTCTTCTAATTTATATGTGAAATCTAAGTAAATCCTGAAGCCCCATGTGACTCAGTCCTGCCAATATTACAAATTTCCTTTCTCCACTGTCTTTTCCACTTGCTAACTCCATCTATTTGTATGTTACATATTAGAAAAACTACAGAAAATTATTTTATGTGGTCACATGGACATAGAGAGTGGAATGATAGATAATGAAGACACAGAAGAGTGAGGGAGTGGGAGAGGGGAGGATGATGAAATATTGGTTAATGGGCACAATGTATGTTATTAAGATGACAGATACCCTAAAATCCCTGACCTGACCACTATGCAGTCTATGCATGTAACAAAATTGCATACCTACCCCATAAATGTGTAAAAATAAAAAGGAAAAGATATTTAAAATAAGCAAAACTCTAAAAAGAAAAGAATGAATAAGAAGAAACAAACTGTTTACATTCATTTTTCTTCAATAAAGTTCTAGAAGAAAAAAGAAACACAAATGCAAACATTAACTATAAGGTAACTTATCTATAATTACCAAAATAATTTGTCTTTTCTGAGCCAATTGTTCAGTAAGAATTGGACAAGTATTGTATTACTAAGATAGTACACCTGACTACCTTTATATACATAATACTAAGTTATTCTTAGTTTTCTAGGTTTACTCAGTTCAATGAATAATCAGGGGTCCATGTTATAATCAAGGTAAGGTGTGTAAATAAGGTCAATTTTCCTCCAATATTATGATACCGTCCTCCTTCCTCTCAAACTTTAAAGTTTCTACAAATAACCTGAAAAGCCTGTGAATACAGATTCCTGATCCCAAATCCACACTTATAGAATCAGAAACTCTCTGGTGGTGAAGCTCAGGAATAAGCCTCTTTTGGCAAAAAGAAAACAGGTGGCCCTAATGCTTATAGAGGATTGTATTTTGAAAAGCAAGCCTTATAAAAGATTTTTCACACCATTCCACTGCACCTCCAATTTCCAATTTACCTTCTAGCTTTCATGCTATGAGTCTATTTTTTCCTGCAGTGTAAGATTTGAAGGACTAAGGCTTGGGTGTTAGCACAGGATGGTCAGAAAGAAGAGGTTTAGCTCTAGACAAAAGGGTCTTCCATGTCACTCAATTTGGCTCACCAGAAGTTATACTGGAATAATAGTAAAAAGAGTGTACGTTTGCTGGGCCTTGTCCTCTGGCCAAATGTTTCCTTTAGAAGTCTGTTCTGTGGGATGGTTGCAGAGGGGTGCTGAAAGGGGAAGAAATTGACTGTGGTAGTAGAGAATTTAATGAGTTCAGGTTGTAAGTTCTCACTATTTCTAGAACCCCATACATCCTACAATTGATTTACACTAACGCCCCTCCACTTTGCTTTTCTCCACTCATCCTCTTCTACTGCCTTTCAATCATAGTACACACTCAGTCATCTAGAAAAGGTACCACTTTACTGTTTAGTAAAAAAAAAAACAACAACAACAACAACAACAAAAAAAACCTTGGAGATACAAGAAAGAGTAGCACATACAGTTGTATTCAACTCCAGGCATTCTAATATATGCATAGGGTGCCTTATGGAGTTGTGTGGCATACAATCTACAAAGCCATCCCTAGTATACAAGATGATATATATTAGGGAACAAACAAGTACAGAGTCCCATTAAATTAAACAAGATTGATATAGCTTTACTTATTAATTATGATATTCACTCGTTTTGTAACTAATTTCACAGGTAGCTCATCCAGTCCTATTTTTGCCTCTATTCTAACATTTAGATATTTATCAGCTCTTCCTCCCCATTGTCCTCTTATGTCCTCAGCCAAAACCTGAAAATTTCTTTTCTAGTTCTCTCCCTGTCTGGGATTCGGGTCTATTCCTTATATGTCAATTGGATAATTTGTACGAAGTTTTTAATTCCATGAATTTCTGTAAAATGATTTTTCTCTTCTGATTGGCTATGAAGCTTTCACAATGGAAAATGTTTGGAAGAAACCAAATCCAACTATCACATGTAGCCAATTTTACCCATTTCTCCTCTTCTACTGCCTTGTGGTTTAAACACCTACAGTTAGCATGGCACGGTGGCTCACGCCTGTAATCCCAGCACTTTGGGAGGCCAAGGCAGGCAGATCACAAGATCAAGAGATCGAGACCATCCTGGCCACATGGTTAAACCCTGTCTCTATTAAAAATATAAAAATTAACTGGGCGTGGTGGCAGGCACCTGCAGTCCCAGCTACTCAGGAGGCTGAGGCAGGAGAATCACTTGAACCTGGGAGGCAGAGGTTGCAGTGAGCTGAGATCACACCATTGCACTCCAGCCTGGGTGCCAGAGCGAGACGCCGTCTCAAAAAAATAAAATAAAATAAAAATAAATAAATAAATAAATAAACACTTACAGTTGCACTAATAAGCCTGGCCCTTGATACAGTGGGAAAATATTCCCTATTAGCACAAAACATGACTCACAGGGTGAAATAAAAAAACATGGGCAATAAAGAATAAACTGAATGAGAACAGAATACAACCTAGGTCTCCATTTTCTCATCTGCAAATGAGAAAAAGTAGGTGCCAAACCTGACTGTTCCATCAGAATCCCATATGGGGATATTCCATAAAATATAGGTTATTAGTCTCCACTCCCAGAATATTTTGATTTATTTTGTCTAAGGATAGGACCTGAGAATCTGCATTTTTAAAAATACTCCCAACCAGATATATATTTTCATATTATAAATACAATGTACTTGTAAAAGCAAAGCAGATGAGTTCCAGTTTCAGTTAAAATGGAGTAAATAACTCCATCCTACCTCCTCGACTGATTACAACTAAGAATTCTGCACAAAATACATAAAGCAACTCTCAGAAGACTCTGAAAGGAAGATAAGACCAGGTAGTCTGAATACAGAATTCCGTACTCAAAGGACAAATCAGCAATAAATTGCCTGTTGGTTTGTTTCTCCCCCTGTCTTCTGTATCCTGGCTTAAACTCTGTGGTAGGCAAAAATCAAAACTACTAACAGGTGCAGATAAAGTAAGATTCAAGAGAAGTTCACTCTCTCTAGCCAGAGAAGCAGGAGTGAGGGCCAGTGTGGAACAAACCCCTTTTCACTCTCAAGCATGAGCAACAAAACAGGAGTCCACTGCTCCAAACAAGACGGAGGTGGCCCCAAGCCATTTTGAGTGCCAGCAAAGAAAAGTCACGCCATCCTTCACTGGTATGACAGAGGTTACCACTGTGAAGTGGAGAAGCCCCTTTTTACTCTCCCTGTACTACACTGGGCAAAAATGTTGTCAGTAGAGGCAGCAGTAGCAGCCCCACAAGCTCTTTGCTCCCACTACTTTGTCCCAAATTAGGCCCAGTCACAAGAAGTACATAAAAATGTGGGAAAGCTGAAGCTCTCTGGGTTTCTAGCTAGACCACCAGGAAAAGGGCCTCTGGGAATTAGAGAGAACTACAGAGATGATGAAGCTGGAAAAGGGGATTTTTAAATCTCTAAAGTCCTGGGCTCAGTCCCAAGCTGCTCATGTGTGAAACCAGATGTAATGAACACAGCAAAGGCTTTATGAACTCAACTACACCATAGATCACTGCCCAGATCCCAAATTGGCACCAAGAATGTACGAAAGAGTACAAACCAGAAGATCACTGCAATGGCTTTTTTAACTAAACTGACATCGGAACTATAGCTTACAGAAGTTGGCTTAGGACTTGCAGTCTAGATGCAACAGGTTTGACTGCCAGCTAAAACAAAATAAAAAAAATTCTCTATAATATTTTACAGGAGTCAGAGTCTCATAACATAGTATTGAATATGCCCAAATGCAATCAAAGATTATTCAATGTATAAAGAATCATAAAAACCTAATAAATTGTCAAAGGAAAAGGCAATCAAGTGATGCTAACCTCGAGGTGACTAAATGCTGCAATTATCAGGCAAGATTTTAGAGCAGTTATTATGATTGTGCTACATGAAGTAAGTGTCGACAATTTTGGAATAAATGTAAAGATATCAGTTCTCTTCTGAGAAATAGAAGGTCTAAAAATGAACTAAATGAAAATCATAAAACTAAAAGATACAACAATAAAAATAAACTGTAATATACATAAAAACTGGAAGGGATCAATAGAAGAATGGGGATGACAGATGAATGAATTAGTGAATTTGGTCAATAGAAACTATGCAATCTGAAATATAGAGATTCAACAGTTTAAAAAAATAAAACAGAGCTTAAGAGCCTGTGGAACAATAGCAAAAGATACAACATTCATCTCATCAAAGTTCCAGCAAGACAGGAGAAAAACGTATGTGCAGAAAAATATTTGACTAAACACTTCCCAAATTCCAGGAAAAACAAAATCTACAAATCTAAGAAGCTTGGTGAATCCCCAAAAGGATAAACTCAAAGAAATCATGCCTGTACATATTATTTTAAAACTACTGAAAATCAAAAATAGAGTCTTGAAAGCAGGCAAAGAAAAACAATATATTACATTTAGAGGACAAAGATCCAAATGTGTGCTGATTTTTCATCAGGAACGATGGAGACCAGAAGATAGTGAAACAACAGTTTTAAAGTGCTGAAAGAAAAGACCTGCCTGTCAACCCAGAATTCTATAACCAATGAGATTATCATTCAGGAATGAAGGAAAAATGAAGATGTTCTCTGATGAAGGAAAAATAAGATAATTCATTGCTAATAAATCAATTTTAAAGAAATGTAAAGAAATTCAAGTGGAAAGGAAATAATAACTAAAGGAAATCTAGAACATCAATAATGATCAAAGAGCAACAAAAATAGTAAATGTCTCCCTAAATAAAATAGACTTTTTTTGTCCCATAATTTTGTGTAACAATATATTTTTGTTGAAAGCAAAAAGCATAATGCTGTATGATGGGATTTTCAATAGGTAAATGGAATACATATGAAAATTTTGTAAAAGGAAGAAGAGTAAAATGATTATATATGTATACTTATTCCTTATTTTTATGTGAAATGGTAAGATATTGATGCTAACTAGATTGTATAAAGTTTGATGTGTATATCGCATTTCCTACAACAGTCACTGAAAACAACAATTCAAAGGGATATAGTCAAAAATGCAATAGAGAAATTAAAATAGGATTCTCAAAAGTAACTAAAAAAAACACAAAAAAAGAAAACCAAGGTAATAAAATACAGAGAACAGAAATTAATGATAAAATGCTGCACCAAAATGCAACCGTATCAGTAATTACATTAAATGAAAATAGTTTAAACAAAACAATTAAAAGGGAGTGATAATTAGATTGGATTTTTAAACACACACACACACGTACACACTAACCAACTGTATGCTGTCTACAGGAATTTTACTCAAGACATAATGATATACATGGGTTAAAAATGAAATTATGAGAAAAAGATATAACATGCAAATACTAACGAGAAGAAAAAAGCTGGTGTGTGTATTTAATATCAGACAAAGTAAACTTCAGGAAAAGGAAAATAACCACAGACAAAAAGGGACACCACATGATGATAAAAAGGTCAGTTCCTCAAGAAGACATGACAATTTTAAATGTGTATGCAATTGACAACAGAGCTTCAAAATAAGTAAAGCATAGATGGACAGAATTAAAAGGAGAAATAAACAAATCCATAATTATTTTTATGCATTTCAAGTTGTCTCTCGAAGTAACTGATAAAACAAATAGAAAAGCAGCAAGGCTATAGAAACCTGAGCAACATCATCAACAAAGTAGTTGGTTGATGAACTAGTAGTTCTAGTTGACCTTTATATAACATTCTACCCAACAACTACAGAATACACATTTTTTTCAAGAGCACATGGAAATATTCACCAAAACAGACCATATCCTGGGCCATAGAACAAATTTGTTAAACTTAGAAGAATTGAATTATCTAAAATATATTCTCTGACTATAATATAATTAAACTAAAAATTGATAACCAAGGATTTTTGGAAAATCTGCAGATTTGGAAATTAAACTACACACTACCATTTAATCCGTGGCGCAAAGAGGCACTCTGAAGAGAAATTAGAAAGTATTTTGAACTGAATAAAAATAGAAAGAAATATCAAAATATGTGAAATGTGCCCCAAAAGGCACTTAGAAAAAAATTAATAGCATTACATGCTTATACTAGAAAAGAAGTAAGCTTAATCAATAACTTAAGCTTCCATCTTAAGAAACCAGAAAAAGAAGACACTAAAACTAAAGCAAAGACAAAAGGAAATAATAAAGAAAAATAAATTAATAACATTGAGAACAACAAAACAACAGAGAAAATCAATTAAACTAAAAGCTGATTCTATGAAAAAAAGCAATAAAATTAATAAACCTCTAGCTTGATGATCAAGTAAAAGAGAGAAGGCACTTACAATGGATAACAAGAATGAAAGAGGAGATATGACTATAGACTGAGACATTAAAGGGCAATGAAGGAATATTAAAAACAATTCTATGCACACAAATATGACAAGTTAGATAAAATGGACCAATTGCTTGAAAGATATAACCTACCAAAATGTACACAAGATAAAATAAATAACCTCAATAATCTTATATCTACTAAAGAAATTAATTTCATAATCAAAATTATTCTGAAAAATAAAACTCCTGGCCCAGGTGATTTCACTGTAGAATTCTATTAAGCATCTAAGAAGAGGAGGGGACATGTCACAACTGACTTGAGCCACCATTACTCTGATACCACAACCAGCAATGACCATACAAGAAAAGACAATTATAGACCAATATCCCTCATGAACATAGGTGCAAAAATCTTCAAAAAAAAAAAAAACACTTAGCAATTTAACCCAGCAATATATTACAAGAACAATACATCATCACCAAGTGGGGTTTCTCTCCAGGAATGCAAGAATGGATAAACATTGGAAAATCAATCAATGTAATTCATTGTATTAACAGCCTAAAGGAGAAAAAAATGCATGGTTATATCAAAAGATGCAGAAAATCACTTGACAATTTCAACATTCATTCAAGATAAAAACTCTCAGCAAACAAGAAATAGAAGAAAACTTTCTCAATATGATAAAAGGCATCTACAAAAACCTTACAGCTGACATCATACTTAATGGTGAAAACCTGCATGCTTTCTCCCTATGATTGGGATCAAGACAAGGAGGACCACTCTCACCACTCCTATTCAGTATCGTATTGAAAGTACTAGCAAGTACAATGAATCAAGAAAAGAAATGAATGGTATATAGATTAGGAAGGGATAAATAAAGCTATTAATATACCCAGATGACTTATATAGAAAATCCCAAGTAATCTAAGAAAAGCACATAGAACTAATAAGTGACTTTGGCAAGGGCACAGATACAAATTCTATACATCCACAGTAAACAATAGCAATCCAAAATTTAAGAATAATACTATTCATAGTAGCCCCCCAATGAAATATTTATGTACAATTCTAACAAAATACGTTCAGGATCTGCATGTGGAACTAAATAAAAATAAAAATACAACTTATCAAAATTTGTAGGATACAGCAAAAACAGTGTGTAGAGGAAAAAGTTACTATATATATGTATATATAAGTATATATAGTATGTGTGTATGTATATAGAATAAAGATCTAAAGTAAGTAACCTAAGAATCCACCTCAGCAAACTAAAGAATAAACAGCCTGTTCACTCTGATTATAGTTTCTTTTGCTGTGCAGAAGCTCCTTAGTTTAATTAGATTCCATTTGTCAACTTTTGCTGTTGTTGCAATTGCCTTTGGCATTTTTGTCATGAAGTCTTTGCCCATGCTTATGTCCTGAATGGTATTGCCTAGGTATTCTTCTAGGGTTTTTATGGTTTGGGGTTTTAAATTTAAGTATTTAATCCACCTTGAGTTAATTTTATTATAAGGTGTAAGGAAGGGGTCTAATTTCAATTTTCTGCATATGGCTAGCCAGTTTTCCCAGCATGATCTATTGAATAGGAGATCCTTTCTCCATTGCTTGTTTTTTTCAGGTTTGTTGAAGATCAGATGGTTGTAGATGTATGGTGTTATTTCTGAGGTCTCTGTTCTGTTCCATTGGTCTATATGTCTGTTTTGGTACCAGTATCATGCTGTTTCAGTTACTGTAGTCTTGCAGTATAGCTTGAAGTTAGGTAGCATGATGCCTCCAGCTTTGCTCTTTTTGCTTAGGATTGTCTTGGCTATACAGTTTTGCAATCTACCCACCTGACAAATGCCTAATATCCAGAATTTACAAGGAACTTAAATTTAGAAGAAAAAAACAAACAACACAATCAAAAAGTTTGCAAAAGATATGAACAGAGAAACATATCTTGACGGGGGTGGCTGGCAAGATGGTTGAATAGGAACAGTTCCAGTCTGCAGCTCCCACTGAGATCAATGCAGAAGGCAGGTGATTTGTGCATTTCCAACTGAGGTATGTGGCTCATCTCACTGGGACTGGTTAGACAGTGGGTGCAGCGCATGGAGGGTGAGCTGAAGCAGGGTGGGGCATCACCTCACCTGGGAATTTCAAGGGGTCAGGAAACTCCCTCCCCTAGCTAAGGGAAGCTGTGAAGGACTGTGCCATTGGGAACGATGCATTCCAGCACAGATACTACACTTTTCCCATGGTCTTTGCAACCTGCAGACCAGGAGATTCCCTCTGGTGCCTACATAATCAGGGCCCTGGGTTTCAAGTACAAAACTAGGTGGCCATTTGGGCAGACACCGAGCTAGCTGCAGGAGTTTTTTTTTCATACCCCAGTGGTGCCTGGAATGCCAGCAAGACAGAACCGTTCACTCCCCTGGAAAGGGGGCTGAAACCAGGGAGCCAAGTGGTCTAGCTCAGCAGATCCCACCCCCACGGAGCCCAGCAAGCTAAGATCCCCTGCATTGAAATTCTCGCTGCCAGCACAGCAGTCTGAAGTCAACCTGGGACACTCGAGCATGGTGGGGGGAGGGGCATCTGCCATTACTGAGGTTTGAGTAGGCAGTTTTCCCCTCACAGTGTAAACAAAACCACCTGGAGTTTGAACTGGGTGGAGCCCACTGCAGCTCAGCAAAGCCACTGTAGCCAGGCTGCCTCTCTGGATTCCTCCTCTCTGGGCAGGGCATCTCTGAAAGAAAGGCATCAGTCACAGTCAGGGGCTTATAGATAAAACCCCCATCTCCCTGGGATAGAGCACCTGGGGGAAGGGGCAGCTGTGGGGGCAGCTTCAGCAGACTTAAAAGTTCCTGCCTGCTGGCTCTGAAGAGAGCAGCAGATCTCCAAGCACAGCACTCAAGCTCTGCTAAGGGACAGACTGCCTCCTCAAGTGGGTCCCTGACCCCCGTGTATCCTGACTGGGAGATACCTCCCAGCAGGGTTTGACAGACAGCTCATACAGGAGAGCTCTGGCTGGCATCTGGAGAGTGCCCCTCTGGGATGAAGCTTCCAGAAGAAGGAACAGGCAGCAATCTTCGCTGTTCTGCAGCCTCCGCTGGTGATACCCAGGCAAACAGGGTCTGGAGTGGACCTGCAGCAAACTTCAGCAGACCTGCAGCAGAGGGGCCTGACTGTTAGAAGGAAAACTAACAAACAGAAAGAAATAGCATCAACATCAACAAAAAGGACGTCCACACAGAAAACCCAACTGAAGGTCACCAACATCAAAGACCAAAGGTAGATAAATCCATGAAGATGAGGAAAAACCAGCACAAAAAAGCCGAAAATTCCAAAAACCAGAAAGCCTCTTCTCCTCCAAAGGATCACAACTCCTCACCAGCAAGAGAACAAAACTGGACAGAGAATGAGTTTGACAAATTGACAGAAGTAGGCTTCAGAAGGTGGGTAATAACAAACTCCTCCGAGCTAAAGGAGCATGTTCTAGCTCAATGCAAGGAAGCTAAGAACTTGAAAAATGGTTAGAGGAGTTGCTAACTAGAATAACCAGTTTAGAGAAAAGCATAAATGACCTAATGGAGCTGAAAAACACAGTATGAGAACTTCGGGAAGCATACACAAGTAACAATCGTCGAATCAATTAAGCAGAAAAAAAGGATATCAGAGATTAAAGATCAACTTAATGAAATAAAGCATGAAGACAAGAATAGAGAAAAAAGAATGAAAAGGAAAGAACAAAGCCTCCAAGAAATATGGGACTATGTGAAAAGACCAAACCTACATTTGATTGGTGTACCTGAAAGTGATGGGGAGAATGGAATCAAGTTGGAAAACACTCTTCAAGATATTATCCAGGAGAACTTCCCCAACCTAGCAAGACAGGCCAACGTTAAAATTCAGAAAATGCAGAGAACACCACAAAGATACTCCTTAAGAAGAGCAACCTCAAGACACATAATTGTCAGATTCACCAAAGTTGAAATGAAGGAAAAAATGTTAAGGGCAGCCAGAGAGAAAGGCGGGTTACCCACAAAGGGAAGCTCATCAGACTAACAGCAGATCTCTGCAGAAACCCTACAAACCAGAAGAGAGTGGGGGCCAATATTCAACATACTTGAAGAAAAGAATTTTCAACCCAGAATTTCATATCCAGCCAAACTAAGCTTCATAAGCAAAGGTGAAAAAAAATCCTTTACAGACAAGCAGATGCTGAGAGATTTTCTCACCTGGCTTGCCTTACAAGAGCTCCTGAAGGAAGCACTAAATATGGAAAGGAAAAATCAGTACCAGCCAATGCAAAACCAAACCAAAATGCAAAGACCAGCGACACTATGAAGAAATTGCATCAACTAATGGGCAAACTAACCAACTAGCAACATAATGACAGGATCAATTTCACATATAACAATATTAACCTTAAATATAAATGGGACAAAAGCCCCAATTAAAAGACACAGACTGGCAAATTAGATAGAGAGTCAAGACCCATCAGTGTGCTGTATTCAGGAGACCCATCTCACGTGCAAAGACACACATAGGCTCAAAATAAAGGGATGGAGGAATATTTACCAAGAAAATGGAAAGCAAAAAAAAAAAAAAAAGCAGGGGTTGCAATCCTAGTCTCTGATAAAACAGACTTTAAACCAACAAAGATCAAAAAAGACAAAGAAGGCAGTTACCTAATGGTAAAGGGATCAATGCAACAAGAAGAGCTAACTATCTTAAATATATATGCACCCAATACAGGAGCACCCAGATTCATAAAGCAAGTTCTTAGAGACCTACAGAGAGACTTAGACTCCCACACAATAATAGTGGGAGACTTTAATACCCCACTGTCAATATTAGACAGATCAACGAGACAGAAAATTAAAAAAGGATATGCAGGACTTGAACTCAGCTCTGGACCAAGTGGACCTAATAGACATCTACAGAACTCTCCACCTCAAATAAACAGAATATACATCCTTCTCAGCACCACATCACACTTATTCTAAAATCACCCACAAAATTGGAAGTAAAACACTCCTCAGCAAATGTAAAAGAACAGAAATCATAAAAAACACTCTCTCAGACCACGGTGCAATCAAATTAGAACTCAGGATTTAGAAACTCACTCAAAACCACACAACTACGTGGAAACTGAACAACCTGCTCCTAAGTGACTACTGGGTAAATAACAAAATTAAGGCAGAAATAAACAATTTATTCAAAACCAATGAGAACAAAGACACAATGTACCAGAATCTCTGGGACACAGCTAAAGCAGTGTTTAGAGGGAAATTTACAGCACTAAATGCCCACAGGAGAAAGAAGGAAATATTTAAAATCAACATTCTAATATCACAATTAAAAGAACTAGAGAAGCAAGAGCAAACAAATTCAGAAGCTAGCAGAAGACAAGAAATAACTAAGATCAGAGCAGAACTGAAGGAGATAGAGACACGAAAAACCCTTCAAAAAATCAGTGAATCCAGGAGTTGGCTTTTTTGAAAAGATCAACAAAATAGATAGACCACTAGCTAGACTAATAAAGAAGAAAAGAGAGAAGAAGGAAATAGACACAATAAAAAATGATAAAGGGGAGATAACTACTGATCCCAAAGTAAAGCGTACTACCATCAGAGAATACTGTAAACACCTCTATGCAAATAAACTAGAAAATCTAGAAGAAATGGATAAATTCCTGGACACATACACCCTCCCAAGAATAAACCAGGAAGAACTCGAATCCCTGAATAGAACAATAACAAGTTCTGAAATTGAGGCAGTAATTAATAGGCTACCAACCAAAAAAAGCTTAGGACCAGACGGATTCACAGCTGAATTCTACCAGAGGTACAAAGAGGAGCTGGTACCATTTTTTCTAAAACTGTTCCAAGCAATAGAAAAAGAGAAACTCCTCCTTAACTCACTTTATGAGGCCAGTATCATCCTGATACCAAAACCTGGTGGAGACATAACAAAAAATTGAAAATTTTAGGCCAATATCCCTGATGAACATTGGTGTAAAAATCCTTAATAAAATACTAGCAAATCTAATCCAGTAGCACATCAAATAGTTTATCCATAACGATCATCCCTGGGATGCAAGGCTGGTTCAACATATGCAAATAAATAAACGTAATCCATCACATAAACAAAACCAATGACAAAAACCCCATGATTATCACAATAGATGCAGAAAAGGCCTTTGACAAATTCAATACCCCTTCATGCTAAAAACTCTCAATAAACTAGGTATTGATGGAATGTATCTCAAAATAATAAGAGCCATTTATGACAAACCCACAGCCAATATCATACTGAATGGGCAAAAGCTGGAAGCATTCCCTTAGAAACCTGGCACAAGACAAAGATGCCCTCTCTCACCACTCCTATTCAACGTAGTATCAGAAGTTCTGCCCAGGGCAATCAGCCAAGAGAAAGAAAGACTAATAAAGAAAAAAAGAGAGAAGAATCAAATAGACATAATAAAAAATGATAAAGGGGATATCACCACTGATCCCTTAAAAATACAAACTACCATCAGAGAATACAATAAACACCTTTATGCAAATAAACTAGAAAATCTAAAAGAAATTGATTAATTCCTGGACACATACACGCTCACAAGACTAAACCAGGAAGAAATCGAATCCCTGAATAGGCCAATAACAAGTTCTGAAATTGAGTCAGTAGTTAACAGCCTACCAACCAAAAACAGCCCAGCACCAGATGGATTCACAGCTGAATTCTACCACAGGTAGAAAGAGGAGATGGTACCATTCCTTCTGAAACTATTCCAAACCACAGAAAAAGAAGGACTCCTCCCTAACTCATTTAATGAGGCCAGCATCATCCTGATAGCAAAACCTGGCATAGACACAAGAAAAGAAAATTACAGGCCAATATTCCTGATGAACATTGATGTGAAAACCCTCAATAAAACACTGGCAAACTGAATCCAGCAGCACATCAAAAAGCTTACACACCATGATCAAGTTGGCTTCATCCCTGGGATGCAAGGCTGGTGCAACATATGCAAATCAATAAACGTACTCCATCACATAAACAGAACCAATCACAAAAACCACACGATTATCCCAATAGATGCAGAAAAGTCCTTCGATAAAATTCAACACAACTTTATGCTAAAAACTCTCAATAACTAGTTATTGATAGAACGTTATCTCAAAATAATAAGAGCTATTTATGACAAACCCATAGCCAATACCATACTGAATGGGCAAAAGCTGGAAGCATTCCCTTTAAAAACCGGTACAAGACAAGGATGTCCTCTCTCACCACTCCTATTCAATATAGAATTGAAAGTTCTGGCCAGGGCAATCAGTCAAGAGAAAGAAATAAAGGGTATTCAAATAGGAAGAGTGGAAGTAAAATTGTCTCTGTTTGCAGATGACTTGATTGCATATTTAGAAAACCCCATCATCCCAGCCCAAAATCTCCTTAAGCTGATAAGCAACTTCAGCAAAGTCTCGGGATATGAAATCCATG
Organism: Pan troglodytes; assembly: GCF_028858775.2. Taxonomy (NCBI): domain Eukaryota; kingdom Metazoa; phylum Chordata; class Mammalia; order Primates; family Hominidae; genus Pan; species Pan troglodytes. The sequence goes on along the minus strand of NC_072421.2, from coordinate 42,790,947 downwards.
TGCAAAAATCACAAGCATTCCTATACACCAATAATAGACAAACAGAGCCAAATCGTGAGTAAACTCCCATTCACAATTGCTACAAAGATAATAAAATACCTAGGAATCCAACTTACAAGGGGTGTGAAGGACCTCTTCAAGGAGAACTACAAACCACTGCTCAAGGAAATAAGCAAGGAAACAAACAAATGGAAAAACATTCCATGCTCATGGATAAGAAGAATCAGTATCGCGAAAGTGGCTATACTGCCCAAAGTAATTTATAGATTCAACACTATCCCCACCAAGCTACCATTTACTTTCTTCGCATAATTAGAAAAGACTACTTTAAATTTCACATGGAACCAAAAAAGAGCCCACATAGCCAAGACGATCCTAAGCAAAAAGAACAAAGCTAAAGGCATCATGCTACCTGACTTCAAACTATACTATATGGCTACAGTAATCAAAACAGCATGTTACTGGTACCAAAACAGATATATAGACCAATGGAAAGAACAGAGGCCTCAGAAATAACACCACACATCTACAACCATCTGATCTTTGACAAACCTGACAAAAATAAGCAATGGGGAAAGGGTTCCCTATTTAGTAAATGGTGTTGGGAAAACAGGCTAGCCAGATGCAGAAAACTGAAACTAGACCCGTTCCTTACACCTGATACAAAAATTAACTCAAGATGGATTAAAGACTTAAATGTAAGACCTAAAACCATAAAAACCCTAGAAGAAAACATAGGCAATACCATTTAGGACACAGACATGGGCAAAAACTTCATGACTAAAACACCAAAAGCAATGGCAACGAAAGCCAAAATTGACAAATGGGATCTAATTAAACTAAAGAGCTTCTGCACAGCAAAAGAAACTATCATCACAGTGAACAGGCAACCTACATAATGGGAGAAAAGTTTTGCAATCTATCCATCTGACAAAGGGCTAATATCCAGAATTACAAGGAACTTAAACAAATTTACAAGAAAAAAAACAAACAGCCCCATCAAAAATGGATGAAGGATATGAACAGACACTTCTCAAAAGAAGATATTTATGTGGCCAGCAAAGATATGAAAAAAGCTCATCATCACTGGTCATTAGAGAAATGTAAATCAAAGCCACAATGAGACACCATCTCATGCCAGTTAGAATGGTGATCATTAAAAAGTCAGGAAACAACAGATGCTGGAGAGGATGTGGAGAAATAGGAGCACTTTTACACTGTTGGTGGAAGTGTAAATTAGTTCAACCATTGTGGAAGACAGTGTGGCGATTCCTCAAGGATCTAGAACTAGAAATATCACTTGACCCAGCAATCCCATGACTGGGTATATACCCAAAGGATTGTAAATCATTCTACTATAAAGACACATGTACACGTATCTTTATTGCAGCAATATTCACAATAGCAAAGACTTGGAACCAACCCAAATGCCCAACAGTGATAGACTGGATAAAGAAAATGTGGCACATATACACCATGGAATACTATGCAGCCATAAAAAAGGATGAATTCATGTCCTTTGCAGGGACATGGATGAAGCTGGAAACCATCATTCTCAGCAAACTAACACAGGAACGGAAAACCAAACACCACATATTCTCACTCATAAGTGGGAGTTGAACAATGAGAACACGTGGACACAGTGAGGGGAACATCACAAACCGGAGCCTGTCAGGGGGTGGGGGGCTAGAGGGATAGCATTAGGAGAAATACCTAATGTAGATGATGGGTTGATGGGTGCAGCAAATCACCAAGGCACATGTATACCTATGTTACAAACCTGCACATTCTGCACATGTATCCCAGAATTTAAAGTATAATAATAATAAAAAAGATATGAACAGACACTTCTTGAAAGAATATATTTGCGTGGCAAAAAAACCCCCATATTTTAAAAAGCTCAACATCACTGATCACTAGAGAAATGCAAATCAAAACCACAATGAGACATCATTTCACACCAGTCAGAATGGCGATTATTAAAAAGTAAAGAAACAACAGCTGCTGGTGAAGCTGTGGAGAAATAGGAACACTTTTACACTGTTGGTGGGAATGTAAATTAGTTCAACCATTGTGGAAGACAGCATGGCAATTCCTCAAGGATCTAGAACCAGAAATACCATTTGACCCAGCAATCCTATTACTGGGTATATACCCAAAGGACTATAAATCATTCTACTATAAAGACACATGCGCACATATGTTTATTACAACACTATTTTCAATAGCAAAGTCATGGAACCAACTCAAATGCCCATCAAGGATAGACTGGATAAAGAAAATGTGGTGGCCAGGCATGGTGGCTCACGCCTGTAATCCCAGCACATTGGGAGGCCAAGGTGGGCGGATCACGAGGTCGGGAGATTGAGAGCATCCTGGCTAACACGGTGAAACCCCGTCTCTACTCAAAATACAAAAAAAATTAGCCAGGCGTAGTGGCGGGTGCCTGTAGTCCCAGCTACTCGGGAGGCTGAGGCAGGAGAATGGCGTGAACCCGGGAGGCGGAGTTTGCAATGCTGCGAGATCGCGCCACTGCACTCCAGCCTGGGCGACAGAGTGAGACTCCGTCTCAAAAAAAAAAAAAAAAAGAAAAAGAAAAAGAAAAGAAAATGTGGTACATATACACCATGGAATACTACACAGTCATAAAAAGGAATTAGATCGTGTCCTTTGCGGGAACATGGATGAAGCTAGAAGCCATCATCCTCAGCAAATTAACACAGAAACAGAAAACCAAAAACACTGCACATTCTCACTCATAAGTGGGAGTTGAACAATGAGAACACGTGGACACAGCGAGGGGAACAACACACACCAGGACCTGTTGGGGGGTGAAGGGAGAGGGGAGGGAGAGTGAGGGAACTTAGAGGACAGATCAATAGGTGCGGCAAACCACCATGACACACATATACCTAGGTAACAAACCTGCACGTTCTGCATATGTATCCTGGAACCTAAAGTAAAATAAATTTACAAAATAAAAAATAAAAAAAATGAACAGCCACGTAGGACTAAAGCAAATAGAAAAAAAATAATAATAAAAATTAGAACAGAAATCAATGAAATTAAAAACAGGAAATTAATAGAGAAAATCAACAAAACCAAAAGCTGGTTCTTTAAGAAGGTCAATGAAATTGATAAGCCTCTAGCCAGGTTAACCAAGGTTAGGGGGAAAGAGCAAAGACATAGATTACAAATATCAGAAAGGAAAGCTGAGCCATTATTACTGATTTCACATGGACCTTAAAAGCACAATAAAGGAGTACTATGACAACTCTTTGCCCACATACTTGATAACTTAGATGAAATGGACCAACTCCTTGAAAGATAAACTATCAAAACTCACACAAGAAGAAATATATATTATTCAACAACAATCCTATTAAAGAAATGGGATCAACAATTAAGAATCTTCTAAAAGAAAACACCAGGCTCAGATAGTTCCACTGGTAAAATCTACCAAATATTTAGGGAAGAAATGATACCAGTTCTCTACAATCTCTTCTAGAAAACTAGAAGCAGAGAGAATACTTCCTAATACATTCTATAAGTCCAGCATTACGCTAATACCAAAATCAAATAAAGACATCACAAGAAAAAAGAGCTACAGACCAGTATCTCTCATGAACATAGACACAAAACTCCACAAGAAAATATTAGCAAACTGAATCCAACAATGTATTTAAAAATTTATATACCACAACCAAGTGAGATTTTTTCCAGTTATGCAAGGCTGGTTCAACATTTGAAAATTAATCAACATCGATCACATCAGCAGGCTAAAGAAGGAAATCACATAATCATATCAATAGATGCAGAAAAAGCATTTGACAAATCTAATATGTGTGATTAAAACTCTTGGAAAACTGAAAACACAGGGAAAATTTCTCAACTTGATAAAGAACATCTACAACAAATCCATAGCTTCCATTATGCTTAAGACTGGACTTAAGTATGGGTGCCTTCTTCCAAGGTTGGGAACAAGGCAAAAACATCCTCTCTCATCACTCCTATTCTACATGTACTGGGAGTCCTAGGTAGCACAATAAGACAAGAATAAGAAATAAATGTGTATAGATTAAAAGGAAGAAACAAAAATATTTTTGCATGTGACATGATTATCTATGTATAAAATCCCAAAGCCTATACAAAAAGAAAAAAAAACTCCTGGAAGTAATAAGCAAGTATAGCAAGGTCGCAGGATAAAAAGTTGACATTACAAATTTTCCATATATCAATAATGAACAGTTGGAATTTAAAATTTAAAGAAAAATACCATTTACAATAGCATTGAAATATATGAAATACTTAAGTATAAATATATTTAAATGATATAGAATCTGTATGTGAAAACTACAAATTACTAATGAAAGAATTCAAAGATGTAAATAAATGGAAAGATATATCATGATCATGCTATTCGCAGACTCAATATAGTTAAAATGTCAAATCACCGCAATTCGATGTATATATTTTAAGCAATCCCAATGAAAATTCCAAAATTTTTTGTACATATTGACAAGCTGATTCTAAAAATTTTATGGAAAGTGAAATAACCAAAGCATTTTTGAAGAAGAAAAACAAAGCTGAAGGACACACTCCCCAATATTAAGATATACTTTAAACCTATAGAAATCAAGGCAGGGCAGTATTGGCTTAAGGATAGATATATAGACGAATGGAAAAAATGGTGAGTTCCAAAATAGAGCCATGTAAACATGTTCAATTGATTTTTTGACAAAGATGTAAAGGCAATTTAATAGAGAAAGGACAGTCTTCAACAAATGATGCTGGAACCACTGGACATCCATATGAAAAAAATAAACCTTGACCTATACCTCACATTGTATACCAAAAACAAAAATGGGTCAATTTTCTAAACTCCTAGAAGAAAATATAGGAGAACTCTCTGTGACCTTAGGTTAGGTAAAGATTTCTTAGACATAACACCAAAAGCACAATCCATAAAAGAAGAAATTGAAGTGTACATCTTTTAAATTTAAAAGTTTTGCTCTTTGAAGGACACTGTAAAGTGAAAAGACAAACCACAGACTGGGAGAAATAGTTGAAAGTTACATATCCAACAAAAGACTTATGTAAAGCTCTATAATAATAAAATAATGTAATATTTAAAACTGGACAAAATATTTGAATAGATATTTCATCAAAGAAAATATATAATGGCAAATAATCACATGAAAAGATGCTCAACTTCATAAGTCATTAAGGGTATGCAAATTAAAACCACCATGAGATACCATTACATCCCTATTAAAATGGCTTTAAAAAAACTACCAACAATACCTAGTGCCAGTGAGGCTGCAGAACAACTGAAACTCATATATTGCTGGTGGTGATGCAAAATGGTACAACCATTCTGGAAAACATTGGCATAATTTTTTTATAAATTTAAACATCGACTTAAAAATATAAATATACACTTACCATGTGACCCAGCAATCCTATTACTAGGTATTCACCCTAGAGATATGAAACTTATTTTCATGTAAAAACCTGGATATGAACATTTACATCAGCATTATTTTCAGTCAGAAAAATACAGAAACAACCCAAATGTCCCTCAATAACTGAATGCATAAACATACTATGGTAGTCAGCAATCAAAAGAACAGATGCAATAACATGAATCAATCTCAAACCCATCATGCTAAGTAAAAGAAACCAGTCTCAAAAAGTTACATACTATATGATTCCATTCATATGGCATTCTTTAAGAGCAAAATTTTTAGGGACAGAGAACAGATCAGTGGTTGCCAAGGATCAAGGGTAGGGAGAATGTCTAATTGCAAAGAGGTAGCAAGTGGGAATTCTGGAGAGTGCCAGAATTGTTCTATATCCTGTTAGTGATGGTTACAAAAATTTATACATTTGTTACAATTTAAAAGTAAATTTTACTATCTGTAACTTAAAATGATAATACAAAAAACAACAGTAAACAATTCTGAGTTGCAGATATTTTAATAAATATATAAAACACGTATTTTATGTAATGTAAGATTATACAAAATAAAATTAAAAGACAAAGAAACTAAAGCAAAACAGGAAAAAGGCATCATGGGAGTAAATACAACTGTGCAATTTGTCCCAGTTGCCTCTTAAAGAGAAAGGGTCTGTTTCCTTTTGTTTAACATGTCTTCCTTAAAGTTCCAACATTGCTGTTACAGACTCAGCTGTGTTCATAAAACGAAGACTACAGAATTGCAAAAAATCATCTCTAAAGACCAAATCAATTATTTTCTAAGTGAATAAAATCCATTGCACTGTCAATCTAATTAACTGTACAGAAGCCCAACATTAAGATGGCCCTAAAACCCTTGAATCAAAAAATGGCCAATTCAGAGGCAACGTATAGCTATGATTTAGGATTAAAGGAAAATCATTCTGCCAGATAATGTCTCCTTTTTTTCATATTTGTAAAGGTAGTGATATTTTTTGCTCCTGTAATCCTGACTTCAAATTTCTGAAAGTAACTAAACATTGCAATTTTTAAAAGGGTTTCCAAGCAACTATATGAATTCTTCCCAATCCACAGGATGAAAATATTTGTAGTGAATCCAGTTTTAATAACGTGGTGGCCTTGTTTTTGCACTTAGCAAAGATGGTTTCATCAATCACAGGAAATGACACTTCTGACAGAAAGAAAATAAGATGTAAATTAGCTAGAAGAGAGAACAGAGCAGTGACTTTTCCATTTGGAATAAGAAAGGCTCAGAAAAGCAAATTGTCATGCAGGAGTTATGATCCCATTGCAGCTTCATCACGTAATTTCCAAATGACTTGCAGCCTTCCTTCCAATTATGAAATCTGTATTATTTGACTTGTTAAAACTGGCCTAGAGGGGAGAGAATCATTTGGCAAAGTCTGAAAGCGAGCAATCCTTTAGGAATCTGGCACTTCTCTCTAAAAAAGCACTGTCCAATAGAAATATAATGTGAATCACATATGTGATTTTAAATTTTATTGTAGCCACATTTTAAAAATTAAGAAAAAAGGTGGGATTCATTTTAATATTTTTATTTAATCCAATATATCCAAAATAGTTATCTCAAAATGCCATCAACATAAAACTTACTAATGAGATTTTACATTTTTTTCACCTCAAGTCTTCAAACCCAGTGCAAATTTTACATTTAGTGCACATCTCAATTAAGAGTATCCAGATTTCAAGCACTCAATAGCCACATGTAACTAATGGCTACCATACTGAAAAACGCAGCTCTAAACAGTTCTTATATCCATGAGAAATGGAAGGCAGGATCATTTCCTTCACTCAGCCTTTGGAATTAAGGATACTACGAGGAGAAGATTGGAAGAAAGTAGACCAAACTGATTTCCTTGGAGAAGATGATAAAATATATAACTGGGCTTCAGGACAATTAATGTTGTCATTTAACTGTATTAAGGGTCACAGCAAATGTCAGGCTACATGATCTGTTTCCTTTGAGAATAAGTTAAAAACTCATTTGCACTGTGAAGCCATTATTGATTACACTCATCTTTCTTTTTTTTTCACAAGTTACCATTAATTCTAGTTAATATACCCATCTTTCCATACACCAATTGGTCATTTGACTTTTGTCTCTTTGCCTCTCCTTAATTTTCTTCTCTTATTCATGGCAGCCAGTGAGGTACAGTAGAAATTGCATAGGTTATGAAGTAAAAAGACAAAGAATTGCTCCCCCAGGTTCACCCCTGCCTAATGCCTCTTGCTCTCATTATCCCTGTCCCTACTACTGAAAGTACCCACACACAGGCCAGTCAATGGGACAAAGGCAGGATACATAACAGGAACCTCAGCATTCCCATGGGTGGTAACTAGAATTGACAGCACCAATGGACATTTCTCTGCTTCCTGTGTTGAACCAGTCCATGGCACTGAGTTCCTGCCTGGGATTCTCTGCTGAATATTACAGAATAGCTCAGTGTCCTTCTTCATTGTGATCTATCTGCTGGAGCAGTCTCTCCCTTGATTCTGAATATTGGCTAAAGCCCAAACTTGATCTTCCTGTCAGCCCCTGAGATCAACCTGCTCAGGTTTCTTGTTGAGGCCATACTCTGCAGCTAGTTCAGTTTGCCAGCCTTTCATTGCTTCCTATTGGGGTTTCCACATATCAACCCCCAATTCCACACCATCCTTTAGCCCACTAACAATATGAAAATCTACTTCCTAATTTGTAAAGTTGGAGTTAATAATATTTACCTTACAGGATTATTATGAGGATCAATGAGTTAGTGCATGAGAAAATGCTTTGCCAACTACAAGGAACTAAGTGTTCGATATTGAGTGTTTTGCTTAGTGCTTACTGTATGTATGGCATTAAACTCATAAGTAACAATCTTTTTTTAAACTTTTAAGTTCAGAGGTGTGCAGGATATGCAAGTTTTTTACTTAGGTAAATGTGTATCATGGGGGTTTGTTATACAGATTATTTCATTACCCAGGTATTAAGCCTGGTGTCCATTAGTTATTTTTCCTGATCCTCTCCCTCCTCCCACCTTCCACGCTCTGAGAGGCCCCAGTGTGCATTGTTCCCCTCTATGTGTTCATGAGTTCTCATCGTTTAGCTCACTTATAAGTGAGAACATGCAGTATTTGGTTTTCTGCTCTGGCATTAGATTTCTAAGGATAATGATCATCAGCTCTATCCATATCCCTGCAAAGGACATGAGCTCATTATTGTTTACAGCTGCATAGTATTCCATGGTGTATATATACACATTTTCTTTATCCAGTCTACCATTGATGGCATTTAGGTTGATTCTATGTCTTTGCTGCTGTGAATAATGTGCATGTGTCCTTATAATAGAATGACTTACATAACTTTGGGTATATATCCAGTAATGGAATTGCTGGGTTGAATGGTATTTCTGTCTATAGGTCTTTGAGGAATCACCACACTGTTTTCCACAATGGTTGAACTACTTTACACTCCCACTAACAGTGTATAAGCATTCCTTTTTCTCCACAATTTTGCCAACATTTGTTATCTTTTGACTTTTTATTAATAGCCATTCTGATTGGTGTGAGATGGTATCTCACTGTGGTTTCAATTTGCATGTATCTAATGATCAGTGATGTTGAGTTTCTTTTCATATGCTTGTTGGCCACATCTATGTCTTCTTTTGAAAAGTGTCTGTTCATGTTCTTTGCCCACTCTTCAATGGGGCTGTTTGTTTTTTTCTTGTAAATTTGTTTAAGTTTCCTATAGATACTGGATATTAGGCCTTTGTCAGATGCATAGTTTGCAAAAATTTTATCCCATTCTATGTAGTCTGTTCAATCTGTTGATAGTTTCTTTTGCTGTGCAGAAGCTGTTTAATTGGATCCCATTTGTCAATTTTTGCTTTTTGGTATTTCTGTCTATAGGTCTTTGCTTTTGTTGCAACTGCTTTTGACGTCTTCGACTTGAAATTTTTGCCCGTTTCTATATCCAGATGGTATTGCCTAGGTTGTCTTCCAGGGTTTTTATAGTTTTGGGTTTTACATTTAAGTTTATTTTTGTACATGGTGTAAGGAAAGGGTCTAGTTTCAATTTTCTGCATATGGCTAGCCAGTTATTCCAGCATCATTTATTGAATAGGGATTCCTTTCCCCATTGCTTATTTTTGTCAGGTGTGTTGAAGATCAGATGGTTGTAGGTGTGTGGTCTTATTCCTGGGCTTTGTATTCTGTTTCATTGGTCTATTTGTCTGCTTTTGCACCAGTACCATACTGCTTTGGTTACTGTAGTCATGTAGGATAGTTTGAAGTCGGATAGTGTGATGCCTCCAGCTTTGTTCTTTTTGCTTAGGATTGCCTTGGTTATTCAGGCTCTTTTTTGGTTCCATATGAATTATAAAATTATTTTCTCTAGTTCTGTGAAGAATATCAATGGTAGTTTAATGAAAACAGCATTGAATCTATAAATTGCTTTGGGCAGTATGGTCATTTTACAGACATTGATTCTTTCTATCCATGAGTATAAAATGTTTGTCCATTTCTTTGTGTCATCTCTGATTTCTTTGAGCAGTGGTTCACCATGTAGAGATCTTTCACCTCCCTTGTTAGCTGTATTCCTAGGTATTTTATTCTTTTTATGGCAATTGTGAATGGGAATGCATTCCCGATTTGGCTATCTGCTTGACTGTTGTTGGTGTATAGGTATGCTAGCAGATTTTGTACAATAGTTTTGTATTCTGAGACTTTGCTGAAGTTGTTTTTCAGCTTTAAAAGCTTTTAGGCTGATACAATGGGGTTTTCTAGATATAGGATTATGTTGTCTGCAAACAAAAATAGTTTAACTTCCTCTCTTCCTATTTGAATGTCCTTTATTTCTTTTTTCCTGATTGCCCTAGCCAGAAATTTCAATACTATATGTTGAATAGGAGCGGTGAGAGAAAACATCATTGTCTTGTGCCAGGTTTCAAAGAGAATGCTTCCAGCTTTTGGCCATTCAGTATGATATTGGCTGTGGGTTTGTCATATGTAGCTTTTATTATTTTGAGGTATGTTCCTTTAATGCCTAGTTTATTGAGAGTTTTTAACATGAAGGAATGTTGAATTTTATTGAAAGCCTTTTCTGCATCTATTGAGATAATCATATGGCTTTGTCTTTAGTTCCGCTTCTGTGATGAATCACATTTATTGATTTGTGTACGTTGAACCATCCTTGCATCCTGGGGGTGAAGCCTACTTGATCATGGTGTATAAGCTTTTTGATGTTCGGCTGGATTCAGTTTCCCAGTATTTTGTTGAGGACTTTTGCATCGATGTTCATCAAGGATATTAGCCTGAAGGATATTGGCCTGAAGCTTTCTTTTCTGTTGTGTCTCTGCCAGGTTTTTGTATCAGGATGATGCTGGCATCATAGAATGAGTTAGGAAGCAGTCCCTCCTTTTCAATTTGTTGGAATCGTTTCAGTAGGAATGGTACCAGCTCTTCTTTGTACATCTGGTAGAATTCAGCTGTGAATCTGTCTGGTCCTATATATATATTATATAAAATATATAATATATATCTATATATAATATATATATATTCCATTAGTTCTGTCCCTCTAGAGAACCCTGACTAATACACCTATCAACCAAAAAAAACCCAGGATCAGACAGATTCACAGCTGGCTAATTTTTGTATATTTAGTAGAGATGGGGTTTCACCATGTTGGCCAGGCTGGTCTCAAACTCCTGACCTCAAGTGATCCACCCACCTCGGACTCTCAAAGTGCTGGGATGATTATAGGCATGAGCCACCGCACCCGGCCAAGAGACTTTTTAAAATAGATTTGGATCTTTATTCTTAGAGCCATTGAAAGCCATCCAAGGGTTTTAGGCAGACCAAGGACATGCTCTGATTTACATATATTTTCCCTCTTTTGATTTTATTTTTGAACTTTTATTTTAAGTTTGGGGTAATGTACAGGTTTGTTACATAGGTACACTTGTGTCATGGGGCTTTGTTGTACAGATTATTTCATCACCCAGGTATTAAGCCTAGTACGCATCAATCATTTTTCCTGGTTCCCTCCCTCCTCCTAACCTCCACCCTCAGGTAGGCTGCAGTGTGTGTTGTTCCCCTCAATATGTCCATGTGCTCTCATCATTTAGCCCTCACTTATAAGTGAGAACGTCCGGTATTTGGTTTTCTGTCCCTGTGTTAGTTTGCTAAGGATAATGGCCTCCAGCTCCATCCATATTCCTGTAAAGGACAGGATCTTGTTTTTTTTATGGCTACATAGTATTCCATGGTATATATGTACCACATTTTCTTTATTCATTGTACCATTGATGGGCATTTAGGCTGATTCCATGTCTTTGCTATTGTGAATAGTGCTGCAATAAACATATATGTGCCTGTGTCATTATGAAAGAATGATTTATATTCCTCTGGGTATATGCCCAGTAAGGAATTGCCGGGTCGAACGGTCTTTGCAGAAAAGGCTTTCAATAAAATGCAACAACCGTCATGTTAAAAACTGTCAATAAACTAGGTACTGAACGAATATACCTCAACATAATGAGAGCCATCTGTGACAAGCCCACAGCCAACATCATACTGAATGAGAAAAAGTTGGAAGCATTCCCTTTGAAAATCAGCACAAGATAAGGATGCCCTCTCACACCACTCCTATTCAACATAGTATTGGAAGTCCTGGCCAGAGCAATCAGGCAAGATAAAGAAAGAAAGAGCATTCAAATCGGAAGAGAGGAAGTCAAATTATCCCTGTTTGCAGATGACATGACGCTATATCTAGAAAACCCCATAGTCTTGTCCCAAAAACTCCTTCAGCTGATAAACAACTGTAGCAAAGTCTAAGGATAGAAAATCAATGTACAAAAATCACTAGCATTCCTATACACCAACAACAGTCAAGCCGGAAGCCAAATCAGGAATGCAATCCCATTCACAATTGCCACAAAAAGAATAAAATACCTAGGAATACAGCTAACTAGGGAGCTAAAAGATCTCTACAATCAGAATTAGAAAACACTGCTCAAAGAAATCAGCAATTTACATATTTAAAGGCTGACTTTGGTTGCTGTATGAAAGTTCAGTAGGAAGAGCAGTAAGAGTGGCTGTTGGGGGAGAAATAAACTATGATTTTTGCATTGGAAGTGTTGCATTTGAGGTGCCTTTGATCTGTCCAAGTAGAGGTATGGTATAGGAGTTAGAGCTATATAACTAGAGTCCAGAGAAGTTTGAGTTCAAAATCAATACTATCTGTGCTCCCCAAATGTTTACCTGTCAACTTCAAAGTTGGACAAAAAAAGTAAAAATGAGCAGCAGGAGAGAAAGATGGTAGGAGAGAAGTACTACTCATTCCTGCCTTAGAATATAACCTCTTTTCCAGCTTCCTTCCTTCCTTTACCTGTGAGCCCACAAATACTCCAAAATTAAACTTCAAATTCTCCAAAAATAAGCTTCAAGATATTTTACTGGAGAAAGAGAGCCTAAAACAAGTAGAACAAGATGAGCTAGCTGCCATTTCTATAAGCAAGTATTCTTGTTAGCTGGATGTCAGTTATTTAAGAGAACTTCCTGTGTAAACAGATTCTTAAAATAAATTAGAGGCAAAAACAAAACACTCAAAATGCCATGGGACATACTCTGCTTGGTCCCTAAAAGGACATGGGTTCTGGGGAGGCTCTCTTTAACTTGCTTTAGGTTCCTAAGAGGTCCCAAGGAGCCCAGAACTACCATACCACACAGCTCAGCCCCTCCATTCGGGCTGTCAGAGAGGGAGCAGGAGCAGGCAAGGGGAATCTTCAGGGGTCAGCCCCACAGCGTTGAACAAGCAGTATAGGCCTGATCCTCCATAGCCAACCTTTTGGATGGCCTCTATTAACACGTGCCTCAACTGGCAAATGGATCAATTTAAGTTCATGTGAAGCAGCATCTATAACCTCTTGAACATATTATATCTTCCAAAAAGGACCAGAATTGTCACTACCCAATGGTAAGTTTTTCTCCCTTTGACATTTATGGGAAGCCTCTAACTTCTGAAATTCTTAATAACAGTGTCACATCTTATAGTAATGACTCTTAATTATTTGGTAACACAAGGCAGCCAGCAAGAGTTAGGAAAGCTACAGGCCTTCCCACCATGAAGCATACTGCATGTTGTTCTGTCAGAGACAAAAGGACACACCCAACACAGACTTCCAAGTATCTTATCCCAGGTCTACCATCTTCAATGACCCACCCTGATTCTATCAAACCTTCAGTTCAGTTATGACTCCTGAATTCTCTCTGCTTCTTTTTTTTTAATCTGAGCAATATAGGTTCTTTGTTTTCAAATGAAATAGAATTAAGAAAAATATACACCAATTTTAGTTTCTGAATTTGCTTTGGGAGGACTCTATGACCCCTGAATTTGCTCTGTTTTTTTTTTAATCTGAGCAATATAGGTTCTTTGCTCTCAAATGAAAAACAATTAAGAAAAATATACACCAATTTTAGTTTGTTTCTGAATTTGCTTCGGGGGGACTCATTTCTCTTGGCTAGTTCATTTTTTCACAATTGGGGTAATTAGTTCTACAGTCTCTTTGATTTGGTCCGTGAGGTGACGAAGAAAGCCAAATCAACCATTTTTTCAATTTGGTGTTTTTCATCTTACTGAAATTGCTTTTCTGTGAGATTTCAGGAAGTAAAATACAGTTTGTTTGTTTGTTACTTAAAATGAATTACCTGTACCCTTAACCACAACCAAGATAATTACTGCATTTTTCAATTCCTTAGGACTAGCTTTCTAATTTCATGATTTTTTTTTTTCTTCTAAGCTTCAGGGACACTCTAACCATAACATGTAGTTTGAACATAATATTCCTTTGACTCTCATTTCCCAATTTACCTTATAAATTAGCATTATTATTCTTTTAGACTGTTCATAAATGTTTTCCTTAGGGCTTAAAAGGTTGTGTTTAGTCTTATCTTAAAGTTCCATTTTGGGCAGCATTATCTATGCTGGTTGTGGCATAATTATACTTAGAAGTGTGAGAGATGCTTGTGGTCCCTTAAAATAATTCAGTTTATTTTTCTCTTATACGCCCCAAATTAGCTTACAAATTGACAACTTCCCACCTAATTAGTTCTTAATGACTAATGGGATTCTAGTGTTTCAGATTATTTTGGCAGTGAACCAAACCCCTTCAAAAATGAAAATATTAAATATAGCAATATAGAGATTCATTGCATTGATCTGCATATTGTATTCCTTGTGTTTTGATTTGCTTTAAAATTTTTACTACAGTAAAATTTCAGGGTTATGTTTTATTTCTAGGTGGTTCCTGGAAAAATTACTAGATTCAGAATCAGCAGCATCATCTTCAGAAACCATTGTTTGGTGACCCTTATGTCCCCTAGGAAGGGTTTCTGCAGGAAAAGCGCAAACATTTTCAGGACTTTGTCTCATTTTTGTTAGTAGCACGGATCACTCCTACATCTCACCAGTTCATCCTCCATTAAAGAGACTTTAGCAAGGATATTTTTCTAAACCAAAGGGACTTAATCTAGAGAACCTATGAACTGTAGGCAGTGAAATCAGGAGTGACACCAAAGTGGTGTGCATTGCCCTGAGCTAAGTGGAACTCTCAGAGTGGTTTCTGATGGGAAAATGGGCTCGTGACAGCCTCACTCAGGAAGAGCTGCTGCAAAGGGTGTAGCCTGACTTCCAGGGAAAGAGAGAAACAGGAGGATGGATATGGGCATGGTGCAAAGAGTAAGAATCATGTCACACAGAGGCAAGAATAATATCCCACTGGTGGCTTGAGATACAAATAAGCAGCAGCAGAAAGAGGGTGTGTAGCCATGGCCAGTAAGCAAAACAGGTGGCACCTCCGTGACTCATGTTCTGAGGAATATCAGGTAACCTGGGACAGGACCAGCATCAAGTCTCACCCTTGCAGAGTCTATTTACATGGATATAACTTACAAATATAATGAAGGTCATTGTGGAAGTTTCATTTTTATGGCCCTAAATTCTTTGACACCCTACCTATTCAGTGGTGCAATCTATGTCCTCTCCGCTTGCAAGCTTGCAATTCACTTGTACCCAACAGAATACAGTAGAAGTAATGTTATGTGACTTCTAAGGGTAGGTCAGAAAAGGAAAGGTAGCTTCCACTTCGCCACTGCAACACTTTTGCTTGGAGTCCTGAGCCATCCTGTAAGAAGTCCAACATGAACAGGCCGTGTATAGATGCTTCAGATGCCTCAGTTGAGCTCACAGCAAACAACCATTATCCAACTACCAGTAACATGACTAAGCAATCTTGAACATCCAAATGAATCAAGACGTCATTTGACTGTAACTGCATGAGAAACCAAATGAAAATTGCCTACTTGGGCTCTTCATGAATTCCTCACCCCAAATCCATGGGCATAATAAAATGGTTATTGTTTTAAGCCACCAACATTGCAGTAATTTGTTAAATACCATTAGTGACCAGAAGAGTCATTTTGGACCGGATTCATTCACTCATTCATTCATTTATTCATTCCATTTAAATTTCTTCAAACCCTCAGGATAACAAATACAGTCCCTGCCTTCACATTGCTCATACTATGGTGACCTGGAAAGGGGGCCCAATTAAGATCACAAGATCTGGGCTCAAGTCTCAGCTCTGCCTGTAACTTCTGATGGGCCTGGAGCACATCAGTCTCTAGTCCTCAATGTCTTTACCTGTACATTATAGATACCTGATTCCCAAATACCTTAAGCCAGAATGAACACCCAGGGATATTTATGAGTTCTGGTTCACTTACAGTTTACCTGCCTCCTCTTTCCCAGAAACCTTAGGGATTTGTTCACCTGTGTTGTTCATCATCCCATCTTCTTGAGCCTACACAAATACACCATCGCTCTTACAAATCAAGGTAACAAATGTGAGAAATAAAAACAGCTCATAATAACAGTTTCACTTATTGTGTGTTTCTTGAACACTCTTCTAAAAGCTTTGCATAAATTAAGTCATTTATTTCTTGCAACAACTGCATGAGATAGGCACTACTTTTATCCCTATTTTAGAGATGAGGCTACTATTCAGAGAGGTTAATATTCACAGTTAGTAAATACTGAAGGTGGGATTTGAATCCATGCAGTTTACTTTGAGCAGTACCTACCACTGACACTATGAAATTACAGCAAGTCTTAAAAGTCTTATAAAAACCTTTACCTAATAACGTAAATTGAATTAGGCCTGATATGTTTTGCTTTGGTTTCCTTCATGATTTTATAATTTACTTTCTGCTTTCAGAGGAATCTATGCAGGCTTTCTCTCTTGTATTTTAAGGAGCTGAGCTCTGTGCCAATAAAGAAGACCTAGTCCGCACAATGGGCTGCCTCCTCTCTACCCCAGTGATCCTTCTGGATTCTTCAAGACTGTCTGTTAGAGGTGATAGAAACCTAACTCAAACCAGTTTAAGAAAAAGAGAAGCGGGCATTTATTGGACTAGCACCTGTCAAAACCAGGGGATAGAGTTAGCTTTAGCAGGGCTGCATACCAGGAGTTCAGGCACTATTTTCAGTGCCCTCTCATTCTCTTTCCTCTGTCTCTCCCTTCTTCCCTCCCACCTTCCTGCTTCTTCACCATACTTCTTGCATCTGCCAGAATTAATCCTTAGGTTCTCATCTGATAGCATCAAAATAGCCACTATCAGCTCTTCCCTTAAATGCTGCCAGCTCAGCCATCAGAGTAAAAATAATAGTCTCTCCTCAACCTTCTGGAAGAAAAACCCTAGAGAGGACTATGATTGTCCTGGCTGGGGCCCTAAATTAAGACTGAACCAATCACTGTAGCCAAGCAGATGAGCTAGTCTGTTTGCCAAATCTTTACACCCCTGTAACCAGGTTGAGCCCCACAGAAGCCACATGGACTGGTTTCCTTTGGGTCAGGCAGAAGTACTCCCTTGGTTCAATTTACTTTGTGATGAGAAGAGAGGGAAGGCAGAGTGACATGGTATTAAGACTGACCGCTTCTGAGTGTGGCTGGGGATGGTATAATTTAAGCTGAAAAGAGAAGTTAGGCAAGGCAGTATATTTCTCACAGGAACATTTTTAAGTAAACCCAAGAAAGGAAACTGTACAGACAAAATAACAGCTGCCTCTTGCATCTCCTTTATTCATCTCTGGAAACTTGATCCCCTGTAGATGCAGCCACTTCCTAGACTTTTGGACTGATCTTGCTCTCCAAGAGAAAAATCTAAACTATCCTTGTTTTAAGGTGACTCAGCTTCAAGACAACCTTGCAGAAACCATACTTTAACATTGTTCCTCAGTCTTACTGCTAGTAATTCTGCCTAATTTCAAGAAACCACATGGTATCCCAGTTTTTGCAAGACAGTCCAATAATAGCCAGTCCTCTCACAGATTGAGAATGTCACCCAGTCCAAAGACCACTACCTACCGTTACAGCTCCCTGCCTTGTGGAAGCTAAATCTAGAGAACAGCTAGAAGCCAAGATGATTGTCTCTGTCACTTGTATATTTCACTTCCTGTCTTTCTCTGAAAACTGACCTCCTCTACATACTCATCTGTAGCCCAAAATGGCAGTCCAAGCCACAAAGTCTACCTTAGGTTTCAGGTCAAGAGGACAACATCTACTGCTCTTCCATCAAGTTAGTTGCAAACATCAAGGGCAAGATATGAACCATTGATTCTGATGGATCTGTGAGTCAGCTGGTGTCAGCTAAACTTAATTGACTTAGCTTGGCAGCTCTGCTCCACATGAGTTTATTCTAAGACTCAGGCTACAGGGGCAGAAGTTATTCAAGAGAAGTTTTTATCGTGAGATGACAGAGGCACAAGTGGATGAGAAGGAACACAGAAAGCCTCTTAAAGCATAGGCTCAGAATGGCTGGCATTTCCACCTGCGTGCCATTAGCCAGCACAAGTCATGCAGCAAGTCCAAAGTCCTGAGTGAGAAAGTACTTTCTGCCCATAATGAGACCATAAGAATATGGGTGCAAGGGAAGGTGATATAATTTGGATATTTGTTCCCTCCAAATCTCTGTTGAAACTTGATCTCCAATGTTGGAGGTGGAGTCTGGTGGGAGGTATTTTGGTCAGGGGTGGATCCATCATAAATGGCTTGGTCTTGTTCTCACAGTAATGAGTGAGTTCTCACTCCATTAGTTTCCAAGAGATCTGATTATTAAAAAGAGCCAGGCATCTCCTTTCTCTTTCTTTTTTCTCCACTCTCACCATGTGATAGCTATTCCCCTACCCTGAAGCTTCATGAAGCCCTCACCAGAAGCAGATGCTCCCATAACTGGAAGCTTCCTGAAGTCCCCGTCAGAAGCAGATACTGGTGCCACACTTCCTGTACAGTCTTCAGAACCATAAGCCAAATAAACATCCTTTCTTTATAAATGATCTAGCCTCACGTATTCCTTTATAGCAACACAAACAGACTAACAAACAGAAGGGTAAAAAGTTGGGGCCAATAATTAAATCTTATCTGTATAGCCCTGCTTTATAGAATCACGATCAAAGTATCCAATCCTAGTCAATTAGTTTCAACCAAAGGAAAGATAGGCTCATCCTGTGGATGTAGGGTCACAGGCTGTGGGTGAGGTAGTTCAATCAGAATACAAACTGGTCATGGGAAGAACATCAACTAACATGACTGATATGGCATTTTTCACTTCTCTAACGGACCAAACTTTACTCCACAAGATGGTCAGTATGTGTTTGAGCAAACAAAGGCTATTTCATATCTCAAAGAAAAAATCAAAAGGGTCACATCCACTGTAATTTCACTTTATTTACTTCCAAATTTATTTTAGGTCATTCTTTGAGATATTGATTATACCTGCTCTTCCTTACTCATGGAATCACTGAAAGAATCACATGAAGTTCTAATACAGATATGCTTACAAATTAACAACAATAAACCAATGAGTATTATTATTTATCATTACCCAGTAAAGGTTCTAACTCTGGCTAAGGTTACAAGAGGAGGATTGTTAAAGGGCTATTTTTTCTTCTATGATGCCAATTTTGGACATAGTCTTACCTTAATATCAATTATCAATTGGCCAAATATGACTTGACTCCCATTCATTCTTCAAGTCTACCTTAGATATCCCCTCTTCTGGGCAGCCTTCCTCAAACCTACTACAAATTCCAGTTTGATTGCCCTGATCTGTGCTTCTACCAACTTCTGTATTTCACCTTAATACTGTTACATAATTGATGCTTTACTCACCAATTGTTCCCATTCCACTCTCTGTTCTCCCAATCCTTGAAGTAGGTGGAGTCTTGTTCACCATTTTGTTGGGCAAGAGGCCTTAGACACAGAAGAAGCTCAATAAGTGTCTGTGGACTGAATAACTAAGCCCAGAGTCAAGTGTCCCTGGAGTTGCTCACCACTGTGTGACTTTGGGCAACTGATCACCACTCTCTTCTTTTGTAAAGTGAAGCACTTTGGCAAGTTAGCTGGTTCTTGATCTTGGGGCCCATTATGACGCAGAGTCACTTCTTAGGTTTCTTATCAGTATCATCACTAATTATAAAGTTTCAGCATGTTTGAAGGATTTGCTTTTTATAGTGAGACTAGGAAAAAGGTCAAATTTATTTGTTAAAATAATGCCACTTTGGCAGAGCACAGAGGACTTTTAGGGCAATAAAACTACCATGTATAATACTATAATGATGGACATATGTCATTATTCATTTTTCAGACCCATAGAATGTACAACACTGAGAGAGAACCCTAATGTAAACCATGAACTTAGAGTGATAATGATATATCAACCTAGGTTCATCAATTGCAATAAACGTGCCACCTTGGTGGGGGATATTGATAATGGGGAAAGATATTATGTGTAAATATATGGTAAATATCTGTACCTTCTGCTCAACGTTGCTGTGAACCTAAAACTGCTCTAAAATATAAAATCTATTTAAAAATAATAATGTCACACTTATTTGCTGGCATTCCTAAATGACTTCTTGAGGAAATATGAAGATTACCATCTGTTAGTACACACAAGGAATTTTTAGATGAGTCCACAGGGCTGTTTTAATTTCATCAACATCATCCTTCATATGTATCACAGTGGAAAAACAATATAAATCCTCATGTCCATAGGCTCCCCAAGACACTTTCAAATAAAAATTCATAAAAAGACTTCCATCTATTCATATTTTAGCTTCATCATATTGGAGTACCAGAAGTAACATCATTAACAAAATTTTGTTGAGATTAATGTTATCTGAGATTTTGTAAACTTAAAATTACACAGAAGGAAATAAAATGCTAAATGAAAATGGAACTTTCAGTACAAGTATGAGGGATGTTTGTACAATTTCAGTTATTAAAAAAATGCCTGTCTGTACATTTTCATCCTCTTTGAAATGAAGGAGAATTGAAGAAGTTGTCAGGAAGAAGCATGATAGGAAAGCCATTCAATTTTCTTTTGTCTTTTTTGAGTTACAGTTACCCTAACAAGGTCAAATGCAGAACAAGAGATGCTTCTAAAGTGCCATGTGCCCCATAAGGGTCCACACGGATAAGTAAGTGAACAAAGGGAGGTGATAATGAAGTGTGACCATTAAAATCTTATTGAGAAAAAAATGTGTTTTTTTTCTATTTAGTTTTATAATAATACTAATAGCCAACGTTTTAAAATGGTTACTCTGTGCCAGACACAGTTCTTAATGCTGTTCACTTTACTAGCTTATCTGATTCTGAAGCATACGATTAAGTGGGTACCATTATTATCCCCATATCTCATAGTGAGGAAACTGAAGCATAGACAGATTAGTGAATTTGCCCAAGGCCATAGAGATGGCAAAAAGTAGAGTCAGAATTTGAACTCAGGGAGTCTAAATCCGCAACTCTTACAGTTCCCTAATAGTCTTCCATCAAAATAATCAGGAACAACTGCAACACACAAGAATAGGATAATCATGTATCAACTATCCATACATCCTCCCTTCACTCCTTTTCTATTTACTTTGGCCATCCTCCTAGCTTAAATCTTTTAATAAAAACATTACACGCTAGCATGAACAGTAATCAACATTTGTTTATTCATCCTGTATATTGATGGATTATCTTGGATATAGTTCTTTCTCTCACTTCTATTGAGACCCTTCACACTCACTTACACCATTCAGATGCAAAGCATGAATGAGAGATAGAAAATAAAAACCGTCTTTTATATAAACAAATTACAGTTAATCCCTTAGCATAAAATTGTGTCTAGAATTAGGTCACCTAACACCTTTTATTATGCCTGCCTTTCTTAATATATTGGTTTATCCTAGCAATTAAGAGCCCGGGGCTAGAAATCATACAGATCTGAGTTCAAGCTCATGTGTATCTCTTCCTATCTGTAGTATTTCCTTGGACAATTCTTCCCTGTTTTTCTTCTTTTGTGAAAAAGATGTGGATAATAATATTGCCTTCATATAATTAGTATGAGGGTTAAATAAACATAAAACATTTAACATGGTGCCTGACGCATAGCAAGTCCTTAATAAATACTAGAGGAATCCAAAACAAATTGTGGAAAGGTGATGTCAGCAAAAATGGCAAAGCAGTTAGCTCCAAAGGCCTGTTCCTCCACAGAAATACCAAGAAATGAGCAAACATGCTCAGAATCACCTTTGTAGGAATTCTGGAAAATAGTCAAAGTTTTGTAGAAACCAAGTAATGCTGAGTCAAGAAAAAGGCAATTTTAAAATGGTAGAAGAACTTTTCAGTGTTTTTACTTGCCTTTGCACTGTCCCATCTCTGACTTGACAACAGTCTTGAAGACAGTTCCTCTGGTCCCAGTGTAGGACCTTAGTACCTTATTCCAGAGAGAGACAGTAGGTTATCTTCTCAAATAATTGTGGGGTTTTTGTTTGTTTGTTTTGATCTATAGGGCAACTGCCTAAAGGACTCACACAAGGTACTTGCCTTTGCTTCATCTAAGTCAGAACTCTCTCAGGGAAGAAAAGAGAGTATACAGAGGATATTCTTGAAAAATATTAAAAGGCAAATTAACAAAACACTGTTGCCTAGGGCAAAAGACTGCAGTCAAGGTAAAGAATGGGTGCACTAAAAGCCTGGGAGAAAAAAAAAACTGGAAAGAAATATTCTTTGAAGAATTAAAGCATTGAAAATGCTTTAATTTAATGTACCAGCTGGGGAATTTAGAAATTCATGCATCCCCAGGGGAGGGCTCCCACTCAGAAAAGACCTGAGAAGACCCTAAGTATTCACCTGAGGCTTATCATTAGGCTCAGCACAAATATAGAGTGAAGACTAAGGCAGAGTTATAAAGAAACTGGCTAAGCATTGAAGGAATGTCCCTGATATGGTTTGGCTCTGTATCCCCACCCAAATCTCATGTTGAATTGTAATTCTCAATGTAGAGGGAGGGGGCCTGGTGGGAGGTGACTGGATCATAGGGGCAGATTTCCCCCTTTCTGTTCTTGTGATAGGGAGTTCTCATGAGATCTGTTGGTTTAAAAGTGTGTGGCACTTCCCCCTTAGCCCTCTCTCTCTCCTGCTCTGCCATGGTAAAACATGCTTGCTTCCTCTACACCTTTCACCATGATTATAAGTTTCCTGAGGCCTTCCAGCCATGCTTCTTGTACAGTCTGCAGAACTGTAAGTCACTTAAATCTATTTTCTTCATAAATTACCAGTCTCAGGTAGTTCTTTATAGCAATGTGAGAATGGACTAATACAGTCCCCAATAGAGCCAATTTTAAAAGACTAAAATATTTTTTCCATTCTTCTTCCTTTATTGACTCCAGCCATTCAAGAAAATCTCTATCATAACATAAGCTAAAGGCAAAGAGACATCAGCGACTACACAAGAAAAAAATATAGTCTTTACAGATAGTTTAGAAAGCCACTAAACAAAAAAGAACTTACAACCCACAGCAAACAACAAAACAACCCTTAAGGAGGGCGAAGAATCTGATTTCCATAGTTACCACATTATACTACTGAAAATGTCCAATTTTTAACCAAAAATTATGAAAAAATGCAAAGAAACAAGAAAGTATAGCCCATTCACTGAATAAATTAACCAAAACTGTACCAAAGGAAGCAAATACATTGGAATTGCTAGACAAATACTTTAAACCAACTGACTTAAACATGCTCAAAGAACTAAAAACTATCAAGAAAATGATGTACAGAACAAATAGAGAATATTACTAAAGATATTAAAAATTATAAAAAGTAACAAACAGAAATTCTGAAGCTGAAAAACATAATTTGTAAAATTAAAAATTCACTGGAGGATCTCAACTACAGATTTGAGCAGGGAGAAGAAATAATCAGTAAACTTGAAGATGGGTCAATTGAATTATCCAATCTGAGGATCAGAAAGAAAAGATAATTAAGAAAAATTAACTGAGCTTAAGAGGCTTATGGGACACCATCAAACCTACCAACATATACATAATGAGATTTCCAGAATAAAAAGTGAGAAATGTACAAAAAGAATGTTTGAAGAAATAATGGTGAAAAACTTCCCATTTTAAAAAATAAAACACATTAATCTACACTTCCAAGAAGCTTGACACATAGAATAAACAAAAAGAGAATCACATCAAGACATACTCTAATTGAACTTTCAAAAGACAGAAATAATCTTAAAAGTAGCAACAGAGAAGCAACTCATCATGTACAAAGGATCATCAATATAATTAACAGCTACATTCTCAGCAGAATCCAAGAAGGCCAGAATGCAGTGGTATGACATATTTAAAGTGAAAAAAAAAAAACTGTCAACCAAGAACGCTATATCCAACAAAACACTCCTTTTAAAATGAAACACAAAGTAAATCATTCACAGATAAACAAAAGCTGAGAATGTTCACCCTTAGCAGATGTTCCCTATATGAAACATTAAGAGGGTACTAAGATGATATTAATTCAAAATGGGTTGTCACACATGTAAGAGGTTAATAGTAATCCTCAAGAAAACAACAAAAGAAAGCTTCTGAAAAAGAAGAAAGAAAGAAAAGAAAGAGAAAGAAAAAGTAATCAAATGGCACACTGCAAAAAGTCAATTGAACACAAAACAAGGTAATAATAGAGGAAATTAGTAACACAAAATATACCAGTCAAATAGAAAACAAATATCAAGACATTAGCAGTAAGTCATTTCTTATCAGTAATTACTTTAAATAAAAATGAATTAAACTCTCTAATTAAAAGGCAGGCAATAACAAGTGCTATCGAGGATGTGGAGAAAGGGGAACCCTCATACACTGTTGATGGGAATATAAATAGTACAACTACTATGGAGAACAGTTTGGAGGTTTCTCAAAAAACTAAAAACAGAGCTACCATATGATGTAGCAATCCCATTGCTGGGTACATAGCCAAAAGAAAGGAAATCAGTATATCAAAGATATATCTGTACTCCCATGTTTGTTGCAGCACTATTCATAATAGCCAAGATTTGGAAGCAACCTAAATGTCCATTGACAGATGAATGGGATAAAGGAATGTGGTACATATACACAATGGAGTACTATTCAGCCATAAAAAGAATGACATCCTGTCATTTGCAACAACATGGATAGAATTGGAGATCATTATGTTAAGTGAAATAAGCCAAGCATAGAAAGACAAACATTACAAGTTCTCACTTACTTGTGGGATCTAAAAATCAAAACAATTGAACTCATGGACACAGAGAGTAGAAGGATGGTTACCCTAGGCTAGGAAGGCTAATGGGGGGCTGGAAGGGAACATGGTGATGGTTAATGGGTACAAAAAATAGTTCGAAAGAATGAATAAGACCTATTATTCGATAGCACAGCAGGGTGATTACAGTCAATAACAACTTAATTGTATATTTTAAAATAACTAAAAGAGTATAATTGGATTGTTTGTAACACCATTAAAGAGAACTAAATATGGCCTGAGAAGGACTCTGTACTTCTATATTTGAGTCTTTGTGGATGAACTGCAACATAACTTAATAGGTAGACAAGATTGAAAACCTAATTTGAGAGTATGCACCTATAACAATAGCTGAGTCTTGGCCAATCCCAGCAGCCATACTTCAACCACTCATACACTGGTGAGTGTTCAAACTGTGTTCAAATAAGGCAAACACCAACCTGTAACCAATCCAGCTGTTTCTGTACCTCACTTTCATTTCTGTACAACACTTTACCTTTGTTGTCTATAAATTTGTTATGACCACAAGTCACCCCTGGAGTCTGTCTGAATCTTCTGTGATTCTAGGGGCTGGCTGATTCCCAAATTGTTCATTGCTCAATTAAACTCCTTTAAATTTATTTTGTGTGTGTGTGTGTGTGTGTGTGTGTGTGTGTCTGTGTCTGTGTGTGTGATGAGAACATTTATTTATTGTTTTAATTTTCTCCGAAAAAAATGGAATACATGCCCAGAACGTGCAGGTTTGTTACATAGGCATGCATGTGCCATGGTGGTTAGCTGCACCTATTGACACGTCCACTAAGTTCCCTCCCCTCACCCCCCTACCCCACAACAGGCCCTGGTGTGTGTTGTTTCCCTCTCTGTGTCCACGTGTTCTCATTGTTCAACTCCCACTTATAAGTGAGAATATGCAGTATTTGGTTTTCCGTTCCTGTGTTAGTTTGCTGAGGATGATGGCTTGCAACTGCAAAGGACATGATCTAATTCGTTTTTATGGCTGCATAGTATTCCATGATGTGTATGTACCACATTTTCTTTATCCAGTCTATCATTGATTGGCATTTGGGTTGGTTCCATGTCTTTGCTATTGTAAATAGTGCTGCAATAAATGTATGTGTGCATGTGTCTTTATAGTAGAATGATTTATATTCCTTTGGGTACATACTCAGTAATGGGATTGCTGGGTCAAATGGTATTTCTGGTTCTAGATTCTTGAGGAATCACCACACTGTCTTCCACAATGGTTGAACTAATTTACATTCTCACCAACAGTGTAAAAGTGTTCCTATTTGTCCACAGCCTCCACAGCATCTATTGTTTCCTGACTTTTTAATAATCGCCATACTGACTGGCTTAAGATGGTATTTCATTGTGGTTTTGATTTGCATTTCTCTGATGTGACATTGAGCTTTTTTTCATATGTTTATTGGCCACATGAATGTCTTTTTTTTTTTTTTTTTTAGACGCAGTCTTACTCTGTCACCCAGGCTGGAGTGTAGTGGCGCGATCTTGGCTCACTGCAACCTCCACCTCCTGGGTTCAAGCGATTCTTCTGCCTCAGCCTCCCAAGTAGCTGGGACTACAGGCGCATGCCACCATGCCTGACTAATTTTTGTATTTTTAGTAGAGACGGGGTTTTATCATATTGTCCAGGCTGGTCTCGAACTCCTAACCTTGTGATCCACCTGCCTTGGCCTCCCAAAGTGCTGGGATTGCAGGCATGTGCCACCACTCCCGGTCCACATAAGTGTCTTCTTTTGAGAAGTGTCTGTTCATATTCTTTGCCCACTTTTTGATGGGGTGGTTTTTATCTTGTAAATTTGTTTAAGTTCCTTATAAATTCAGGATATTAGACCTTTGTCAGATGGGTAGACTGCAAAAATTTTCTCCCATTCTGTAGGTTGCCTGTTCACTCTGATGATAGTTTCTTTTGTTGTACAGAAGCTCGTTAGTTTAATTAGATCCCATTTGTCAATTCTGGCTTTTGTTGCAATTGCTTTTGGCGTTTTTGTCATGAAGTCTTTTCCAATGCCTATATCCTAAATGGTATTGCCTAGGTTTTCTTCTAGAGTTTTTATGGTTTTGGGTTTTACATTTAAGTCTTTAATCCATCTTGAGTTAATTTTTGCATAAGGTGTAAGGAAGGAGTCCACTTTCGGTTTTCTGCCTATGGCTAGCCAGTTTTCTCAGCAACATTTACTGAATGGGAGATCCTTTCCCAATTGCTTGTTTTTATCAAATTTGTTGAAGATCAGATGGTTGTAGATGTGTGGTGTTATTTCTGAGGTCTCTGTTCTGCTCCATTGGTCTATATGTCTGTTTTGGTACCAGTACCATGCTGTTTTGGTTACTGTAGCCTTGTAGTATAGTTTGAAGTCAGGTAGAGTGATGCCTCCTGCTTTGTTCTTTTTGCTTAGGATTGTCATCACTATACAGGGTCTTCATTGATTCCATATGAAATTTAAAATACCTTTTTCTACTTCTGTGAAGAATTTCAATGATAGTTTAATGGAAATAGCATTGACTCTATAAACTACTTTGGGCAGTATGGCCATTTTCACGATATTGATTCTTCTTACCATGAGCATGGAATGTTTTTCCATTTGTTTGTCTCCTCTCTTATTTCCTTGAGCAGTGGTTTGTAGTTCTCCTTGAAGAGGTCCTTCATATCCCTAGTTGGCTATATTCCTAGGTATTTTATTCTCTTTGTAGTAATTGTGAATGGGAGTTCATTCATGATTTGGCTGTCTGCTTCTCTGTTGTTGGTATAAAGGAATGCTTGTGATTTTTGCACATTGATTTTGTATCCTGAGAATTTGCTGAACTTGCTTATCAGTTTAAGGAGTTTTCGGGCTGAGATGATGGGGTTTTCTAAATATAAAATTATGTCATCTGCAAACAGAGACAATTTGACATCCTCTCTTCCTATTTGAATATCCTTTATTTCCTTCTCTTGCCTGATTGCCCCGGCCAGAACTTCCAATACTATGTTGAATAGTAGTGGTGAGAGAGGGCATCCTTGTCTTGTACCGGTTTTCAGCTTTTGCCCATTCAATATGACATTGGCTGTGGGTTTGTCATAAATAGCTCTTATTATTTTGAGATATGTTCCATAAATACCTAGTTTATTGAGAGTTTTTAACATGAGGGGATGTTGAATTTTATCAAAGGCCTCCTCTGCATCTATTGTGATAATCATGTGGTTTTTTTCATTGGTTCTGTTTATGTGATAGGTTACGTTTATTTATTTGCATATGTTGAACCAGCCTTGCATCCCAGGGATGAAGC
Organism: Pan troglodytes; assembly: GCF_028858775.2. Lineage (NCBI taxonomy): Eukaryota > Metazoa > Chordata > Mammalia > Primates > Hominidae > Pan > Pan troglodytes. The sequence continues at coordinate 42,762,513 of NC_072421.2, read as the reverse complement.
CAACTTGATCGTGGTAAATAAGTTTTTTGATGTGCTGCTGGATTCAGTTTGCCAGTATTTCATTGACGATTTTTGCATCAATATTCATCAGGGATATTGGCCTGAAATTTTCTTTTTTTGTTGTGTCTCTGCCAGGTTTTGGTATCAGGATCATGCTGGCTTCGTAAAATGAGTTAGGGAGGAGTCTCTCCTTTTCAATTGTTTGAAATAGTTTCAGAAGGAATGGTACTAGCTCCTCTTTGTATTTCTGGTAGAATTCAGCTGTGAGCCCATCTGGTGCTGGGCTTTTTTTTGGTTGCTGGGCTATTAATTACTGCCTCAATTTCAGAGCTTGTTATTGGTCTATTCAGGAATTCTGTGTCTTCCTTGTTGAGTCTTGGGAGGGTGTACATGTCCAGGAATTTATCCATTTCTTCTAGATTTCCTAGTTTATTTGCATAGAGGTGTCTATAGCATTCTCTGGTGGTAGTTTGTATTTCTGTGGGGTCAACGGTGATATCTCCTTTATCATTTTTTATTGTGTCTACTTTATTCTTCTCTCTTTTCTTCTTTGTTAGTCTAGCTAGCAGTCTATTTTGTTAATTTTAAAAAAAAAAAAAACAGCTCCTGTGTTAGTTGATTTTTTGGAGGGTTTTTTTGTGTCTCTATCTCCTTCAATTCTGCTCTGATCTTAATTATTTCTTGTCTTCTGCTAGATTCTGGATTAGTTTATTCTTGGCTCTCTATCCTTTTTAATTGTGACGTTAGGGTGTCAATTTGAAATCTTTCAAGTTTTCTGATATGGGCATTCAGTGCTATAAATTTCCCTCTTAACAGTGCTTTAGCTGTGTCCCAGAGATTCTGGTACGTTGTCTCTTTGTTCTCATTGGTTTCAAAGAACTTCTTCATATCTGCCTTAATTAAATTATTTACCCAGGAGTCATTCAGGAACAGATTGTTCAATTTCCATGTAATTGTGTGGTTTTGAGTGAGTCTTTTAATCCTGAGTTCTAATTTGATTGCATTGTTGCCTGAGAGATTGTTTTCTATGATTTCACTTATTTTGCACTTGTTGAGGAGTGTTTTACTTTTAATTATGTGGTCGATTTTAAAATACGTGTCATGTGGCACTTATTCATATACAGAAGAATGTATATTCTGTTGATTTGGGGTAAAGAGTTCTGTAGATGTCTACTAGGTCCACTTGATCCAGAGCTGAGTTCAAGTCCTGAATATCCTTGTTAATTTTCTGTCTCATTGATCTAATACTGACAGTGTGTTGTTAAAGTCTTCCACTATTATTGTTTGGGCGTCTAAGTCTCTTTGTAGGTCTCTAAGAACTTGTTTTATGAATCCGGGTGCTCCTGTATTGGGTGCATATATATTTAGAATAGTTAGCACTTCCTGTTGAATCGTTCCCTTTACTATTATGTAATGTCTTTCTTTGTATTTTTTTTTTCATCTTTGTTGGTTTAAAGTCTGTTTTGTCAGAGACTAGGACTGCAACCCCTGCTTTTTTTTTTTTTTTTTTTTTTTGCTTTCCATTTGCTTGGTTCTTTTATTTTTGAGCCTATGTGTGTCTTTGCACGTGAGATGGGTCTCCTGAATACAGCATACTGATGGGTCTTGACTCTTTATCCAATTTGCCAGCCTGTGTCTTTTAATTGGGGCATTTAGTCCATTTACATTTAAGGTTAGTACTGTTATGTTTGAATTGTATTGTTATATGTATTGATCCTGTCATTATGCTGCTATTTGGTTATTTTGCATACCAGTTGATGAAGTTTCTTCATAGTGTCATTGGTCTTTATATCTTGGTGTGTTTTTGCAGTGGCTGGTACCGGCTTTTCCTTTCCATATTTAGTGCTTTTTCCAGGAACTCTTGCAGGCCAGGCCTGGTTGTAACAAAATACCTTAGCATTTGCTTGTCTGGAAAGAATTTCATTTCTTCTTTACTTATGAAGCTTAGTTTGGCTGTATATGAAATTCTGGGTTGAAAATTTTTTTCTTTAAAAATGTTGAATATCGATAAAGGTCATTTATGTTCCTCTCTAAACTGTTTATTCTAGTTAGCAATTCCTCTAACCTTTTATCAAGTTTCTTTGCTTCTTTGCATTGGGTTAGAACATGCTCCTTTAGCTCAGCATAGTTTTTTATTACCCATCTTCTGAAGCCTACTTCTGTAAATTTGTCCATCTGATCCTCCATCCACTTCTGTGCCCTTGATGGAGAGATGTTGTGATCAGTTAGAGGGCAAGAGGCACTCTGGCCTTTTGGGTTTACAGCATTTTTTTGTTAACTGTTTCTCATCTTCGAGAGTTTGTCTAGTTTCAGTCTTTGAGGCTACTGACCCTTGGATGGGGTTTTTGTGGGGCTTTGTTGTTGCTGTTGATGATGATGATGTTGCTTCCAGCTTGTTTGTTTGTTTGTTTGTTTGTTTTTCAATGGTCAGGTCTCTTTTCTGTAGGGCTGCTGCAGTTTGCTGGGAGTTCACTTCAGGCCTTATTCATTTCATTCGCTCCCACGCCCGGAGATGTCACTCAAGGAGGCTGGACAACAGCAAAAATGGGTGCCTGCTCCTTCTTCTGGGACCTCTGACCTTGAAAAGCACCAACTTGATGCCAGTAGGATCACTCCTGTACAGGGTGTCTGACAACCCCTGTTGGAGGGACTCACCCAGTTGGGTGGCATGGGGAACAGGACCCATTTAACCAGGCACTTTGCCCCTTGTTGGGGGGATGTGCCTCGCTTGGGGGAAACCCACTCATCTGGGCTGCCCAGATTCCTCAGAACTACTAGGAGGAAAGGCTAAGTCTGCTTGTCCACAGAGACTGTGGCCACCCCTCTCCCTAGGGGCTCAGGCCCAGGGGGACCTGGGTTCTGTCCTTGAGCCTCTGGCTGGAGTTACTGGACTTCCTGCAGGGAAGCCCTGCCCACTGAGAAAGGATGGGTCAGAGTCAAGCCTGAAGAGGCACTCTGGAAGCTGACTGCCACAGCCAGTGTGTTGGGCTGTAGGGGACAAATCTTGGGACCAAGCCATCCAGCCTCCCTGACTCCAGCAGGGGAAAAGCACACTCTGGGGCTATGGAGATGGGTGCTGCCCTTGCCCCGCCTTGGGAGCTTAGTGTGTTAGGCAGTTTAGAGTCCCAGTGCTGGCTGCTGCCCCTCCTCCAAGGAGCTCAAAGGGCTTAGACAGCAGGCAGCCACAGCCACGGTGCTGGTTGCTTCTCCACCAGGAAGTTCAGTAGGCTTAAGCAGATTTCAGCTGAGAAGCTGTTAAGAGTTTGCACGTCTGCATGTTCCAGGGTTGGGACGCTAGGCCCTAGTGGCATGGGTTCATGAGTGGGATCTTCCAATCCTTGTGGGTTGCACAGTTCTGTGAAAAAAGCATGGTTTCCCTGGCTGGGTAGCACACTCATTCACCGCCTCCCTTGGCTGGGGGGAGGGGGCTTTCCTGCCCTGTGTGGCTCTCAGGTGGGCCACCACACCACACTGTTCTTCCTTCTCTCCATGGGTCATGCCAGCTTCCTAGTCAGTTGTGATGAAAGATCCTGGATACCTTGGTTGCCGGTGAAGGATTCACATGCTTATTATATTGTGTTTTTGTTTTTGTTGTTGTTGTTGTTTTATGGGATCCTCCGAATGGTGCTATTTCTAGTTGGCTATCTTGGCCCCACCCCTAAACTCCTTTAAATTAATTCGGCCAAAGTTTTTCTTTTAACAGCACAAAGGATAAACGCTTGAGGGAATGGGGACCCCATTCTCCATGATGTGATTTTTTAACAATGCATGCCTGTATCAAAACATCTCATGTACCTCATAAATATAAACACCTACTATGTAGTCACAAAAGTAAAAAACAAAATAAAAATTTTAAAAGTAAAAGGCAGAGATTAGCAGAATAGATTGAAAACACGATTCAACTATATGTTATCTACAAGATACTAATTTTAGATGCAAAAACATAAAGTTAAAAGTGAAAGGATAGGAAAAATATTACATGCATATTATAACAAGAAGTGAGATGAAGTAGCTATACTAATATCAAACAAAATAGACTTTAAATAAGAAAACTATTACAAAAGTCAAACAAGGACATTATATACTGACAAATGGGTCAACTCACTAAGAAGATGCAACAATAATAAACAATAATAAACGTATATTGCTTAACAACAGAGACCCAAAATATGTGAAGCAAAAATAATTCTACAATAGTAGTTGGGAACTTTAGCACCCTACTTTCTATAATAGATTGAACAACAAAACAGCAGCTCAATAAGGAAATAGAGAACTTAAAGAATACTGGAAACCAACTCGACCTAGGAGGCATACGGAGAACACTCTACTCAAGAACGGCAGAATATACGTTTTTCTTAAATATACATGGAACATTCTCCAGAGAAGACCATACATTAGGCCAAAACAATCTCAATGAATTTTAAAAGATTGAAATCATACAAAGTATTTTCTTTTACTACAATGAAATGAAGCTAGAAATAAATAACAGAAGGAAAACTAGAAAATTCACAAATATCTGGAAATTAAACAACATTCTTTAAAACCCAGTTGATCAAAGGCCAGGCATGGCGGCTAATGCTTGTAATCCAAGCACTTTGGGAAGCCAAGGGGGACAGATCACTTGGGGTCAGGAGTCTGAGACCAGCCTGGCCAACATGGCAAAACCCCGTCTCTACTAAAAATAGAAAAGTTAGTTGGGCATGATGGCAAGCTCCTGTAATCCCAGCTACTTGGGAGGCTGAGGCAGGAGAATCACTTGAACCAAGGAGGCAGAGGTTGCAGTGAGCTGAGGTCGTGCCACTGCACTCTAGCCTGAGCAACAAAGAGAGACTCCATTAAAAAAAAAAAAAATTGATCAAAGAAGAAATTACAAGAGAAATTAGAAAATACATTCTTTCAGACAAATAAAAATGAAAGCACAACATTCTAAAATGTTTGGGATATAGAAAAAGCAGTGCTTAGAAGGGAATTTATAGCTGTAAAAACTTATACATTTAAAAAGAAGAAATCAATAACCTCACTTTACACCTTAAGGAACTAGAAAGAGAAGAGAAAAATCCAACCCAAATCCAGCAGAAAGAAAGAAATAATGAAGATTAGGATGAAATTAAATGAGATCTAAAATTTTTTTTAAATACAGAAAATCAATGATGCCAAATGTTGGTCAGTTAAAACAATCAACAAAATTTACAAATCTTTGGTTAGATTGACTAAGAAAAAAGAGAATATTCAAATTACTAAGACCAGAAATAAAAATGGAGACATTACAACTGACCAATAGAAATATTAAAAAGGATTATAAGAGAATTAATCAGTGATTAAATAAGTAATCAAAATCCTCCCAACAAAGTAAAGCTCAAGACCAGATGACTTTACCTGTAAATTCTACCACTCATATAAAAAAGAATTTTCAACAACTCTTCTCAAAGCCTACCAAAAAATAATAGAAGAGGAGGGAATACTTTGTACTTTAATCTGTGATGCCAGAATTATTCTAATACCAAAGCCAGACAAAGTCATCATGAGACAACTACAAACCAATATCCCTTATGAACTTAGATGCGATATCTCAACAAAATACGAGCAAACTGAATCCAGCAGCATATTAAAAGAATTATACACCATAAGCAAGTGGTATTTATCCCAGGAATGTAAGAATTGTGCAACATTGAAAACCAATTAATATAATATACCACATTAATAGAATGACAGAAAAAATCCACACACACAATCATGTCAATTGATGCAAAACGAAAGAACTTGACAAAATGCAGCACTCTCTTTTGATAAAAACAAACTAGAAACAAGGAAACTCAAACAAATAGAATCGTACAGTAATGAGACATTATGTGTCTGCCTTTCTTTCACTTAGCAAGTTTCTGAGGTGCATCCACATGTAGCATTGTAGCATGTATCAGTACTTCAATTTTTATGGCTGAAGAATAGTCCATTGAAAATTCAGAATAGGTAAATTCATAGAGACAGAAAGCACAATAGTGGTTGCCACAGTCTAGTAGGAGAGGAATGAAAAGTGACTGCTTAATGCATACAAGTTTTATTTTAGAGTGATGAAAATGTTTTGGAACTTGAGAGAGGTGGTTGCACAACATTTTGAATTTACCAAATGCTACTTCATTGTATACTTTAAAGTGGTTAATTTTATTTTATGTGAATTTTACCTCAATTTTTAAAAAGCAAGATATAACTACTAATAACAAATTATTTAAATGTGGCAGTAACAGAGTGTCTGGGTTTCCATCAAGATTATCACCCTGGATATGAACCAAATGAAATGAATACTTCATCTGAAGTAGAAGAAGAAGCACCTCAACTAGTATTAAAACATCACAAAAAATTATAGGAGGAAGGGGGTAGAGATCAGTAATTACCACCCACCTTGCATTCCAGGAAAACTGTCATCCTCATGACTCTTTGAAGTAAATCAAGGCCATTCCAGTGTCTCTTAACATCACCACTTTGCTACTGGCATCTCCCAGTCTTTTGCAAATTCCACTAAGTTAAAACATTAATCCTCATCAATAAAAATATAACAATGGATCCTAGGATCCAGGACTGAGCAACAAGGCAGGAGAGCTCATTCTTCTTCCGAATGACACAGGTTCCCATTGGAAGAAACTCAAGAGCAATTCTGCAAATCGTGTTTAACATTTCCTCAGTCTCCACACAGCAATAGTAGGTGTCAGCCTTATTACTTTGCAGACCACACAATGCATGCCTCCTGGATCCTTCTTACAAATTGCCTTCCCCCAACTGCCTCAGGTAAACATGACTTGCACCCCTGGATAGTCACCCAGCCATTCTGAACTATTCTCCAGTGTTTCCTAGAATGATGGCAGTAATTAGCCTCACAGCCCTCTTTTGTTTAAAGAGGATGGAATGGTCACAAAATGGGGGAAGGAGGCATAGGAGCTACAACTGAGGTCAGGGTGTAGTGGCTTTATAGTATACCAACAAGTTCTTTGAAATTCCCCACTTCAAAAGGTGGAATGTAATTGCCTTCCCATTGAGTGTGGGCTGTATTTCAACAAACAGCATGTGATGGAAATGATGGTGGGCAATTTGCAAGGCTAGGACACGATAAGAATTTTTGTTGCCTTCTTGTTCTCTCTCTCTCTCTCTCATCTGCTCCAGGGGAAGCCAAATACCACATCATGAAGACATTAAGACAGCCCTGTGAGGAGCCCATGTGGCAAGCAACTGAAGCCTATTGTCAACATCCAGCAAGGAACTAAGACTTCTTCTTAATAACCATGGGAGGGAGATATCTTGGAAGGTGATCCTCCTGCTCAGTCAAACCCTCAAATGACTATAGCCCTGATCAACATCTCATCTACCACCTCATGGGAAATCCTGAGCCAGAGCTACCAAGCTAAGCAATTCCTGAATTACTGATTCTCAGAAACTGTGAAGTAATAAATGTTTATAGTTTTAAGTCACTAAATTTTCAAATAATTTGTTACACAGCAGTAGATCACTATTACACACAGTTAACTTGTCTTTTCCAGTAACTAATACCAAACAAGTTACTCCAAAATTTAGTGGTAAAAAATACCAACTTTATTCTTCTCATGAATCTTCAATTTGGGCAGGATTTTCTGGGGACAGCTTATCTGTGTTCCACTCTGCTCCACAGTATCTGAGGCCTCTGCTGGAAGACTAAAAAACTAGGGGATCAAAACTTCTAAAACCTCACTCGGTCACATGTCTGGTAGTTGATGGCTGGAAAACAACTGGAGACTTTTGCTCCTCTCCACATGGGTGTGTCTGTGTGGTCTCCCTGCATGGGCTAGTTTAGGCTATCTTCCATAATGGTGACTGTGTGCCATGGATGGAGGAAAGGAGAGGAGAAAGAGGGAGGAGGGAGGGAGGGAGAAACAGAGAGAGAGAGATGGAAGCCATATAGCCTTTTATAATATAGCCTTGGAGGTCACATAGTATCACTTCTGCTGCATTCTGGTAGTGAAGGCAATTACAAAGATTTTCCAAGGTTCAAAGGAATGGAATACAGACCCCATCTCTCAATGGAGGAGTGGCAACATTGTATTGTTAGGAAGAGCATGTGGGATGCACTGTATATTGGTATAGCTATCTTTAGAAAATACCATCTGCCATACTTGTCCAAGACTGAATCCCTGCAAATTGGCCTCTCAGTAAAGGAATTAGCCTCCAGCAAAGCTTCATGCAAACCAGCTATGGTCTAGTAATAAGAATAATCAACCCTATTCAATTTTAAGGCCTGGCACCTAGCTCCTTGATTATGCCAGGAAGAGAACTAATTTTTCTCTAATCATGAATAATGAATTGATGAATCTTAGCAGTACCTCATCATGTCATCACCTGGAACTGCAAATGATGGACATCAGGGCCCTTATCATATCAAGGGAGGGGCCAAGCCTTCTCTAATTGTATCAGTCGGGGTTCAGTCAGAGAAGCAGAACCAGTAGGAGATATATATCTATCTCTATATATTTACATCTACATTTATATCTATAGATATTACAGAGAATTGGCTTACACAATTGCCGGAATTAGTTAAGCAGTCTCTGTGAGACTGTCTTCATGTCTGATGTTAGAACTTGAAGTTCACAGGGAAAGCAACCAGGAAAGGAAGAACACAAGCAGCCTGGGACTCCATGATCACAAGTTGGAAACCCACAAGGGTTGACTGAAATCAGTATCTGTTCTTGTTGCCAATGACACCAGGATAGCTTGGAGGAAGCAGGGTCCTTCATCAAAGAGCTAAACACATAACCCTAACCCAGCTGATGTGTCATGCCAAGGAGGTAAGTCAGCAGATTGGCAACAATGTGTGTATGCTATAAAATGGCAGCTGCCTCCCCCTAGCTCTCCAAATCTCTTCAGAATCTCCTTTGTGGTCCTCTTAACCAGAAACATGTAAGAAAGGGATTCTGGGAAATGTAGTTTAGCCTAGCCAAGTTGACACATTACAAAGCTCTCACACCAATCATGTAGCCTAAAAGCCCCAGAGCCAAGAGTAAGGGCGCCTCTCCTGGAATTGAATATCTGGCTCTGCTAGATCACCATGCACTACCCTAGAATGAATGAGCAAGAGAGGTACTTTACACCTGCTACTGCTTAAAATCTCCATGAGATTTTCCAAATGATCACTGATCTAGCAGGTCTTAACATGTGTGTTGTCTGGGCACTTGCCCTTATTTGCATAAAAACTACTTTAATAAAGTTAGTGCAAATATTAACTGAGAATTGATACAAAAGGCATAAAATACTGAGCTTGGCACATAGAAGGTGCTCAACAAAGGTTATCTATGATTATTACCATTTTTATAATTACTATTTCTATTTACCTCTATCAATATAGATTTTTAACCAGGTCATGTGGATTCTTGTCACATTTTTTTGCTCATTTTCAACTAGTAACTGTAATTTAGTAAGTCTGACACCAGGCTTTGAAAAGGTTGTTCATAAGGATTTCAAGTATCACAATTTCTGACCGTTAGGATCCATAATGTACGTGGTAAATTGGTATTTGGGATTCACGATCTCTTAAGCTCGGGGAAAATACAGGTTCTGTGGTATCTGAAGCTTATGCAGTCCGAGGGAGATCTTTCTGGGAAAAGAATATGCATGTTCTCACTTATAAGTGGGAACTAAACATTAAGTACACATGGACACAAAGAAAGGAACAATGGGCACCAAGGCCTACTGGAGGGTGGAGGGTTGGAGGAGGGTGAGGGTCAAAAAACTACCTATCAGGTACTATGCTTATTACCTGAGTGACGAAATAATCTGTACACCAAACCCCCAAAACATGCAATTTACCCATGAAACAAACCTGCACTGATACCCCCTGAACCTAAAATAAAAACTGGAAAGAAAAAAATATATGAAAATAAGAATAAAATTAACATATAAAAGTAAATATTAATTTAGAACGAGAAAAATCACAATAAATACACATTTTAAATATCTGGAAAATAACATAGGTAAAACAAAATCCACAAAAATTAACATAATGTTTTCACTAATTGAAAGCTTGACCCACCTCTATAATACTGTTTTCTCACATTTTTTGATGCATGCACTTTTGTCTTTTCATTTGATAATGATTTTGTAGTATCATTTTAACAGAGAGAATAGAAAGATAATTCCGTTTCCTAAAATGGCTGTTCAAAAAATTTTGTTATTAATAGTTTAGAAAAGTTTTAACTTACAACTTTTTATTAATAATGTCATGTGTGGGTTTCTTAGGATTATCTGTTAGATTTAGGGAAAATCTCTTTCAAGGAGGAAACTTCCATTTTTGATTAGACATAGATAAGATCTGAATCCTTGGCTTCAATTTTACACATTTGATGATTAGAAGAATTTTCCACTGACTGAGAGGCAGGCTCTTGTCTATCATAATGAATGTCACCCTTTGAGGATCCTTAGGGTCAGCCAGTCAGCCAGCCCTCCTCTTCAAAGGAATCTGCAGTTAATGCTTGTTCTACAACATTGTGTTGTTTTATACAGTTTGCAAAGTGTCAGTAAAAATATTATTTGATGTGTAACATGATTGGCAAGATAAGAAACACCACACACAAAATACTTCCCAATTTATCTAGGGAGAAGACTGGAGTCTTTGATCATCCTCATGTCTACACTAAAGAGTATTCTTTGCCACATTCCTATTTCTTCTTCATCATCTTCTGAAGCTGCCGTGAACATTTTTGCACATCTCCAGAGGAAATACTAGGTTCTGGGGTGGGGTTGTGCACTTTCAATTATACTAGATAGCCCCAAATTTATCCAACTTCAAATCTTCCTCACTCCACAGCCTTAACATCAAAGAATCACAGCATCCTGGAACTTCAATCAACAAAGGTCTAGCTTTTGTCTACCTCCTCTGGAGCAGCCCTCCTATCTGTCAGTTCACACGGTCATGTTTTTTGTAAATTTTACAAACCATAGACATTTTACTTACAATCAAGATCAGAGTCTGTTTTCAATCCAACTTTACAAAGGTTCAGACAGGTTAAGGGATTTGTCCATGGTCCTAGAACTAGTTGCTGATAGAACCAAAATTGAGTCCCAGGCCTCCAGATTTCCCATGTTCCTTCTTCACTTATTCTTCCTTGTATTTAAATTCCATTGTGCTATAATTTTAGCTACAATTCACATTATTTTAAATTTGAGAGGACTGAAATCATCAGAACAATATCTTCCCTGTAATAACTCAATCAATCATCTCTTACATTTTGCTTTTGAAATGATGAAAGATTTTCCAAGTTTTAAGAAATACCAAAAATCTAGAGAATAGTATAATAAATACTCACGTACTCATGATCCAGCCTAATGAAAACATAGCAAATAAATTTTAAGTCCTATATTTATCTCTTTCCATTAAGTTTTCTTCCCTCCACCACCTCCACGAAAGGAGTAATTCTCCAGAGTTTGGTGTTTAACACTCTCATACTGTATCTACTCTTCTGAAATTTGCTTTTTATCTTAACATTATTTTAAGGATTTATTCAGGTTGACACAGATAGAGCTAGTTCATTTATTTCAACTGTCACAGAATATTACATTCCATGAATTTATTACAAATTATTCATTCCCTCACTGATGACTGAGAGCTGCAATGCACATGTCTCCAGGAGAATTTATAGGTTCTAGGTATATACACTTTCGACTTTACTAGACAAAGCCAAATTGCTCTCCAAAGTCGTTATACTAACGTATACTATATCAAGTGTTGGTAATCTCAAGTTTTTCAGTTTTTTACACGTTTGATGTTTGCAAAATGGAATCTCATTCCTCATTGAAATTACATTTCCCATATTAGCAAGGAATTGAAGTATCTTTTCATAGGTTTATTTGCTCTTCTATGAACTGCCTGTTTACACATTTGCCCATTTTAAAAATTATTATTTTGCTTTGCTTTGTTTCCATTTCTTACTGATTTATACATATTCATTATTAGACATATATATTGCAAATATATTCTTCTAATATAACTTGTGTTTTCATTATTTATGGTAGTTTTGATGTATAGAAGTATTAAATTTCAATGTAATTGAATTTATGAATTTTTTTCCATTATGCCTGTGTTTTCAGGGCCTCTTTTTAAACAAGGATTTTTTTTTAATTCTACGCAGATTATAATATTCTACATATTTTCTTTCCCACTAAAATTCTCTTTTTGCATTTTTATCCACATGGAAGTCTGGTTTTGATATGGGGTGATTTAGGAATGCAATTTTTTCCTACATGAATAGCCAATTACCTCAGCAACATTTATTAAACTCTCTCTTCTTTAGCCCCTGTAGTGGGTTGAAAAGGATACATTCAAGTTCTAACACCCAATACCTATGAATGTGAGCATATTGTGAAAAAAGGTTTTTACAGATGCAACTAAGTGAAAGATCTGGAGATGAGATCATCCTAAGTTAACAAGATGTGCCCTAAATTCAATGACAAGTGCTTTCATAAGATGAGGAGAAGATATAGACACACAGGGGGAAAGGCCATGTGAAGATGGAAGCAGAGATTATCATTCTGCTGCCACAAGTCAAGGAACACGGGGAGCCACTAGAAACTGGGAGAAGCAAGGAAGGATTCTTTTCTAGAGTCCTCACAGGAAACATGGCACTGCCAACAGCTTGAGTTCAGACTTCTGGTCTCCAGAATTGTGAGGGGATACATTTCTGTTGTTTTAGGCCACCAAGATTGTGGTAACTTTCTATGGGATTCCTGCAAAACTAATATATTCCCACTGACCTATAGTGACACATCTGTACCTCTGTCACGTATTGAGTACCATATATATGTGAGCTATTTCTGCACCCTCAGTTTTGTTTTTTGTTTGTCTTCTTCCCTTCTTTTTTTTTTTTTAAAAAGAGTGTCACTCCGTCACCCATGCTGGAGTAGAGTGGCATGATCATGGCTCATGGCAGCTTCAACTTTCTGGGCTCAAGTGATACTTCACCTCAGCCTCCTGAGTAGCTGGGACTACAGGCATGGACTACCATGCCTGGCTTCTTTTTTTTTTTTTTTTTTTTTTTTTTTTGTAGAGACACGGTCTTACTATCTTTCCAAGGCTGGTCTTGAACTCCTGAGCTCAAGCCATCTCCCCCCCCCAGCCTCCCAAAGTGTTGGAATTACAGGCATGAGCCACTGCACCCAGCCTCAATATTGTTTCATTGGTCTATGTGCCTATTCCAAGATAATGCCATGTTACCTTAATTATATGTATATATATATATACACACACACACACATATATATTAAGGTGACTATATTTAACAACAGTGTATTATATTTTTCAAAATAGCTAGAAAAGAGGACTTGAAATGTTCCCAACACATAGAAATGATAAATACTCAAGCTGATGGACACCCCCAAATGCCCTGACTTGATCATTACACACTCTGTACATATAAAAAAACTATCACATGCACTCCATAAATATGTACAAATATTATGTATCAATAAAGAGAGAAAAAAGTTATGAAGTATACTCCCCTTTTTCTTTGGTACTGGTACAAAAACAGACACATAGACCAACAGAACTGAATACAAAGCTCAGAAATAAAGCCGCACACCTACAACCATCTGATCTTCAACACACCTGACAAAAATAAGCAATGGGGAAAGGATTCCCTATTCAATAAATGGTACTGGGATAACTTGCTAGGCATATGCAGAAAATTGAAACTGGACCCGTTCCCTTTCCTTATACCATGTACGAAAATAAACTAAAGATGGATTAAAGACCTAAATGTAAAACCCAAACCTATAAAAACCCTGGAAGACAACCTAGGCAATACCATCTGGATATAGAAATAGGCAAAGACTTCATGACAAAGACACCAAAAGCAATTGCAACAAATGCGAAAATTGACAAATGGAATTTAATTAAACTAAACAGCTTCTGCACAGCAAAAGAAACTATCGACAGATTGAAGAGACTAAATAGAATGTGAGAATAATTTTGCAAACTATGTATCTGACAGAGGCTAATATCCAGCATCTTTAAGGAAGCTAAACAAATTTACAGGAAAAAAAACCAACCCCATTAAAAAGCGGGAAAAAGACATGAACAGATACTTTTCAAAAAAAGACATGCATGTACCAACAAGCATATGAAAAAGCTCAGTATCAATGATCATTAGAGAAATGTAAGTCAAAACCACAATAAGATACCATCTCACACCAGTCAGAATAAGTATTATTGAAAAGTAAAAAAATAGCAAATGCTGGCAAGATTTAGGAGAAAAACAAATGCTTATACACAGGTCAGGCAAGTGTAAATTAGTTCAACCATTGTGGAAAGCACTGTGGTGATTCCTGAAATAGCTAAAAACAGAACTACCATTCAACCCAGGAATCTTATTACTGACTGTATATACCCAAAGGAATATAAATTTTTCTATCATAAAGACACATGCACACGTATGTTCACCGCAGCACTATTTATGATAGCAAAGACATGGAATCACTGCTCATCAATGGTCGATTGATTAAAGAAAATGTGGTATGTATACACCATGGAATACTAAGCAGCCATAAAAAAGAATGAGATCATATCCTTTGCAGAAACACAAATGGAGCTGGAGGCCATTATCCTTAGCAAACTAACACAGAAACAGAAACCCAAACAACACATGTTCTCACTTATAAGTGGGAGCTAAATGATGAGAACACATAGACATATTGAGGGGAACAACAGACACTGGCGCTTACCTGAGGGTGAAGGGTGGAAGGAGAGAGAGGACCCAGGAAAATAACAAATGCATACTAGGCTTAATACATGGGTAACAAAATAATCTGAATAACAACCCCGTGTGACATAAGTTTACTATTGTAACAGACCTGTACATGTATCCCTGAACTTAAAAGTTTAAAAAATTAGACAAACTTAGCATATTCAATTAATTAAGCTACCGTTAGTAAAAAAGAATTTAATTGCTGAGGGAAAGATCATAGCGTTTCTTATAGATGCCCCCACTGAAACCGTCGTCGAGTATTCCCTGTACAGTCAAGCAAAATATAGTTTGAAGTATTATGCTTTCTAAAAAAAATGAGGTTGTTTGTTCAAGAAGTCTCAGATTATCAGATGACACTGTTAAGATAAACAGTTCAATGGTACTGAAACATGAAAAGAGAACATAGCAGATCTTTAGAATATTAAAAAATACTTTTTCAACAAGTAGGCTAATTTTATAGTTTCTAAAACATATTATATAAACAAAAAAATCTTAATGTGTAAATAATAGTGTTCTGCGTGGACGCAAAGGGAGAACAACAGACGCTGGGTCTACTTAAGGGTGGAAGGTGAGAGAAGGGAAAGGAATCAGAAAAAATAACTATTGGGTCCTAGGCTTAGTACCAGGACGATGAAATAATCTGCACAACAAACCCCCATGACATGAGTTTGCCTATATAACAAACCTGCACACATACCCCTGAGCCTAAAATAAAGAGTCTTTTTTTAAAAAGTGTGTTATACATAGAAAATAATTTTAAAACTATGGACTCATAATATGGAAACTAATTTTTATTACAACAAGATTTTATATAATTAATCATTTATCTTAGGTATTCAGTAAAAACAGGTAGAAACAAAAACACTATTTTATTCATCAGATTAAAAAAATGATCTATAACAGAGATCAAACACTTTCCTGCCTATAAACTTGAATCTAACACATACACTAAATTTCAAAAGATTTTAGTACATGCAATCGTTTCCTTCTGTATTAAAAAACTCTCCCAGGCAACAGTTCCCCGTTTTACTAAGTGTCAAACAAAACCTTGTGAAGTTATTAAGACATAAAACTATTCCTTTCTACTGCTGCAAACAATAAACAACTGTGCAAACTGAATAAGCAATGTGACTCCCTCTGATGATCCTCCTCAGTTCTCTCCTCAGAAATACATTATGTCAGAGTTATTGGATCCTACTTATATTTTAAATAATTGTCATTGTAATGTTCATCTTTGAAATGGGCCTAAATAAAACATTAATTATTAAAATGTGTCTGTAAGTGTGTTTGTTGGGAAGGGGCAAGGTCTGGTAATAGTGAGTGTGTGTATGTATGTGTGTTCTAAGCCCCTTATCACCACCACCACAAATTCAGGGATAAATTTTTTTGACATGTCATCAGATTCACTAGGACTATTTTCTATTATAAAACACATTTGAACACAAAATATACAACCTATCAACAAATACTTAGATGAATAAAAGTAATATAATTAAAATCATAATAATGTGAATTTATAATATACTCAGTTCACTGGACTACTCATTATCCTTCCTTGTTCCTGACTCATATGATCATAATCAATATCACTACACATGGCTGTATCAAAACATCTCATGTACTCTATAAATACATACACCTACTATATACCCACTTTATTAGTTTGTTCTTGCACTGCTATAAAGACCTGAGACTGTGTAATTTATAAAGAAAAGAGGTTTAATTGGCTCATCTTGTTGGCTTCTGGGGAGGCCTCAGGAAATTTACAATCATAGCAGAAGGCAAAGGGGGAGCACCATTTCATATGCCTGGAGAAAGAGCAAGAGAGAATGAGGCGGGAGGTGCTACACACTTTTAAACAATCAGATCTCGTGAGATCTCTATTATGAGAACAGCACTAAAGGGGAGGGGACAATGTTAAACCATTCATGAGAAACCACCCACATGATCCAATCACCTCCCACCAGGCCCCACCTCCAACACTGGGGATTACAATTCAACATGAGATTTGGGTAGGGACACAGAACGAAACCATATCACCCACAAAAATTAAAAAATTAAATATTAGAAGAAAAAATAATGCTGGAAAACACAAAAAATAGGTACAGCAGTACACATTTATGAGTGGCTTAACATTGCGGATAAACTGGACAAATGTTTTCAACAACTCTGTATTGAGCGTGTATGGTGTTCTCACCATGGTGAGATGAGACTCTTCTCTTAAAACATTTACAGAGCAGGTGCAAAAAAACTCTGAGGTTGTATGCCCCATAATTTTTTGCATGCCATTCCCTTTATCAGGAACATTTTGTCTGAAATACTCCTATTCACCCTTTAAAATGGGTCAGGTAATAATATTTTAGGCTCTGTGGGCTATATGGTCTCTGTCTCAACTACTCACCCTTTCCCTTATAGCATGAAAGCAGCCACGAACAATATTAGACAAGTCGAAGTGTCTGTGTTCCAATAAAACTTTATTTATACAAATGTATGCCAAGGCATATACGGTCTGAGGACCATAGTTTATCAACCCATGGTTTAAAACCTTCCGCATTACAGTGAAGCAATAAAACGTAGTGACTAAAACATGGACTCTGGTGCCAAACAACCTGGTTTCTAATTCTCGCTCTGCCACTTATAACCTGTGTGACCCTGAACAAGTCAAATAATCGTTGCACCAGTTACCTCATCTGCAAAATAGAGATTATAATACTTATGTATGTATGGAGCTTTTGTGAGCAGAAAATGAGTTAATAGATCTTAATGAGGTTAGAAAAATGCCTGGTACATAACAAGTGCTGTATATGGGCTGTTATGACCATGTAGTGTTATCTCTATATTTTCTTATTCCAGGAGATTCAGTACATTACTTCTTTAGGCCAGGGATGCAAGAATTAAACAAGGGTCACAGATAGAATCAACTTTAATAAAAATATTGAAGGGCCTTGAGGTGAGAACACCAAATTTAATCTAAATAAGGAAAAGGGTAGTCCACTAAGAGAAAGAAGGATATAAAAGTATAGCGATAAGTAACCAGATGTCTTCAGGGTGGGGTGTTATAAAGGGGGAATAAAGGAAAAAATATTAAAAGGTAAAAGTGCCAGAAATTACTGGAATAAAAGAAGGAAAAAGAAATAAACAACTTTAGTGTAATAGAATGGAAGAAAGAGAGGAGTCTAAACTCTAGCCCACCTCTTGAATTCTGGGTTTTGTTGGCAGGTTACCATTTGTTCTGTTTGTATGAAGATCACCTGGTCTTGAGGAATAAATGTAGGGCATAAATTTAAGAAATGATACTCAGGTCCTGGAAACTAAGACTCAAAAATTCCAGCAAGACAGAGACAGCTTCAAGTTCTAAGAGGAGTGCTTGAATGGACAGAAAACTAACAATTAGCTAGGACCACCTCAAGATAACTTGTCTATGCCCTGAGACCCTTATTTGAAGTAGGTAAGAAGAAATAATTTTTACTATAATGCTAGGTAGTACTCTTCATATAGCTTCTGTATCAGTCAGCGTAGGTTAGATAATATTTCACCAACAAATAACCCCAAAACTTCAGTAGCTTAAAACAACAAAAGTTATTTCTCACTCATACTTTATGGCCATTGTAGGTTGACAGGGGGCTCTGCACTATGTGGTCCTCACTCTGAGACCTTGCCTGATAGAGGAGCTACAACCTGGAACATTACAGTCATTTTGACAAAGGGAAAGAGAACTCTAGAAAGTTTCACACTGACAATTTAATGTTCCAGCCTGGAAGTAATATTCATCACTTCCAACTCAACTTATAGACCAAAATTAATCATGTGACCTGACCCAACCACAAAAGGGCCAAGAAGACGACCCTACTAAGTGCTGAGAAGTTAGAGAGCCAGAAGTATGTGATGAGCAGCAACCAGTGACTTCAGTTTTCAACTTAACTTGGGCCGGCAGGGAGGCACTTATTCCAGCTTTTCTGGAAGAGTCTTTGAAGATATTGAAAGAGTCAGCTTTGGGAGCCTATTGAAAGAATTGTAAACACTGCCAGGGAGAAGCCCTCTTCCATCCATGCAGCCACGGCAAGTTGACTGAGCAAGCACTGGAAGCAGGTGGACATGGCAGCAGCACTGGCCACATACCTACAACCCTTAAGGAAAGAATGGGAATGAGGCAGAGTGCAGAGGGGAGCTTAGGGTCCTAGTGTTTCTTTTTGTGGGAATTGGAAGCCACAAGGTGCCAAGATTTCATCCATGTACTTGAGGCTGCAGAGACCTGGAGAAATGCTGGGTTTCTTAGTGCTGCCTCCTAGTGGATACAGGTCTATGATTTCTTTAAAAGTCTTGTGTTTTACCCAGAATATGATAGGAGACTGTGGAGCAAACATGAAGCCTAAGTTCTCTTCTTAAAACTGAAGTGAAGAGAGACTTCCAGTGCTGGCCAAGATAGAGTGTGCTTATGGATTGTAACTAAAAACTCTGGACGAAACACAAAAAGTAACAACCTGAATACTCAAAAGTAGACAAAAGTAGGCAGATTGGGGACAGGAATCAAATCTTGAAGAAGAGACCCATATGGGAGTATAAGATTCTCAGATATTTTTTCTCTTTTATCTCATGGCCCAAAGATGGACACTAGTTAGGAGCTGTGGCAGTAGTTGCACAGGCAATAAAATATCCATCTTTCTAGCCATATCACCAAGAAAAGAGGTCTCTGCAAGCTGATGTGTATATTTTGTGTGTGGTGGGGTGGTAGGTGAAGGGTTGAAGAATCCCAGACAAAAGGGAGAAGATTATTTCTGAATATTGTGTACCATCTCAGATAAGATCTGACCTCACACCTGAGCTGTAGATGCCTGGGACAGACCCAAGTCAGCATAGCAAAGACTTTGAGAACTGAACTAAGATATAACTCACTCCTGAGTCCTAGAATAATCCATGAGTAATTTATGCATGGGGCAGAACAAAAACAGCATAGCAAAAGCTTTCAGAACTAAAATATAACATAAACTACTTCTCAACTTCCAGACTGACCCCAAAGTGGCACATGTATGGCACAGACTCAAAGAAACAAACCAAAGATGTTGAAAACTGAACAGACATTGGAATTACTGCTGACAGAGGATGAGACAGAACTTGTGGTCTAAAATGCACACACACACACACACACACACAGAGAGGAGACAGAGAGAAAGAGGGGGAGAGAGAGAGAGAGAGATCTACATTTCTCAGATGAGTTTAAAATGATTCAGTTTCACAGTATGATATTCAAAATGTCCAGAATATTTTCCAAAATTATTTCATATACAAACAGCTAGGAAAATATGACCAATTTTCACAGAAAAATATAATCAACATATACTAACATCAAGATGACTCAGATACTGAAATTATCAAAGACTTTGAAAGAGCTATTATAGCTAGGCTCCATGAGGTAAATACACTTGTTATAAATAGAAAGATAGAAGTTCACAAAGTAGATATGGAAACTATTTTAAAAGGAGACTTTAGAATCGAAAAATACAATGTCTTAAACTTTAAAATTCACTGTTCAGCTCAACGACAGAAAAAAAATAACAAAGGAAAGAAACAGCGAACTTGAAGATGAGTCAGTAGAAATTATCTATCTGAATAACAAAGAGAAAAAGATTTTCAAAAGTGAACAGAGATGCAGGCATGGGACAATATCAGAATATCTAACATTTGTGTCAGTGAGTCCCAGGAGAAGATAATAAAAATATTCATACAGGAAAAATTGAAAAATAATTACCGAAAATGTAAAAAAAAAAAAAGGTGGAATATATTCATTTAGAGATTCAAGAAGTTCAGCAAGCCTTAGACAGCATCAACCCAAAGAAAACCATACTGGAGACACCATGATCAAACTTCTGAAAACCAGTAGTAGGGAAAAAAATCTTGACAGCATCCAAAAAGAAAGTGATACATTGTATATAGGAGGACAATGACTTGAATTGTTGCCATCAGAACAGATTTCTCATCAGAACCAGGGAGCCAGAAGACAATGGAACAACATTTTTAAGTGCTGAAAGAAAAGCATGTCAATGCTTCTATACAAAACAAAGGTATTCTTCAAAATGATGGCAAAATAAAACATGTTCAGATGAAGGAAAACTAAAAGAATTATTCACCAGCAGACCTGCTCTAAAATAAATTGAAGGAAATTTTTTAGACAGAAAGCAAAATGATACATGAGGGAAATCTGGAACATCAGAAATGAGAAAAAGCAACAAAAATTATAAATATCAGGGTCATTATATAATACTGATACAATTTTTCTTAAGATATTCAAAGTATGTATGACTGTAAAGGCAAAAATTATAACATTGTCTGGTGGGGATTTCAATGTGTCATATGGTTTGGCTCTGTGTCCCCACCCAAATCTCATTTTGAATTGTAATTCCCATGTGTCAAGGGAGGAACTTCGTGGGAGGTGATTGGATTATGGGGGTGGTTTCCCCCATGCTGTTTTCATGATAGTGACTCTCATGAGATCTGATGTTTTAAAAGTGGCAGTTTTTCCTGTGCTTCACTTCTCTCTCTCCTGCCACCTTGTGAAGAAGATGCTTGCTTCTCCTTCACCTTCTGCCATGATTGTAAGTTTCCTGAGGCCTCCCCAGCCATGTGAAACTGTGAGTCAATTAAATCTCTTTCCTTTATAAATTACCCAGTCTCAGGTAGTACTCTTTATAGCAGTGCGAAAATGGACTAATACAATGTGTGTAGATAAAACACATATAACAACTATGACATAAAGGGGGAAGCATAAAGGGGATGTATATGGTTATAAGGCTTTTATATTTTACTTGAAGTGGTGAAATACTATTAGCTCTAAAATATATATATATAGAGAGAGAGAGAGTACAATCTCTAGAACAATCAAAAAATTAATGCAAAGAGATACAGCCAAAAATAGACAAGTTAAAATTCAAATAAATGAAATTCAAATAATCCAAAAGTAGTCAGGAAGAAGAAAGAGAGAGAGAAACAGAAGAACAAAGAGCAAAGGGAACAAACAAAACAAATATAAAGTAGTAGACCTAAATCCAAACATATCAATAATTACATTACATTAAATCATCTAAAAACACAATTATAAAGCAGATATTGTCATATTGGATGAGAAACAACACCCAACAAGAGGTTGTCTACAATAAACTAACATTAAATGGAAAGAGTCTACATAAAAATGTAAAAAGTACAATAGGAAAAGATATACCATGTAAATTTTAATCAAAAGAAAGTTGAATGGATTATATTAATGTTGAACAAAGAGAACTTCAGAACAAGTAAATTACCAATGATATAAAGAAACATTACCTAATGACAAAACAGCCAGTTCACAAAAAATAACAATCCTAAATATGTAAGCACTACTAGCACAGCTTCAGAATACATGGAGCAATAACTGATAGGTCAGAAAGGAGAAATAAACCTACAATTATAGTCAGACTCTAACACTCTTCTCTCAATGATTAGACAGAATAATTAAAACATTAACAAGGACCTTGCTATAAACGGAATATGTCCCCCCACGATTCACATGTTGAAGCCCTAGCACCAAGGAAAGGCCATGTGAAAAACATAGCAAGAAGGGGGTCATCTGAAAGCCGGGAAGAGAGTCCTTACCAAGAACAGAATGAGCTGGCACCTTGATCTTAGACTTCCCAGCCTCCAAAATGGTGAAACCTACATTTCTATTGTTTAAGCCACTCAGTCTATGATATTTTGTTCTGGCAGCCTGAGCTGACTAATACAGACATAGACCTGAACAGCACTATCATTCAACATAACCTAATTTGTTTACCCAACAACAATAAAATACATATTCTTTACAAGTATGTGTGGAATGTTCACCAAGATAGACCATATCCTTAATCAAGAAACAAAACTTAACAAAATAAAATCAAGTGAAATCAGACACATTATGTTATATAACAAAAATGGAATTGAACTAGAAATGAATAACCCAATAAATCACACACATCTAAATAACCTATGGATAGAAAACACTTTGAATTGAAAGAAACGAAATTATGACAGATAAAAATATGTGGCATGCAGTTGAAGCAGTGTTTAAAGGGAAATTATGGCATTACATGCTTATATTAGAAAAGAAGATAGGTCTCAAATCAATGATCCAAGTTTCAACCTTAAAAACATGAAAAAGAAAATAATTAAATTCAAAACAAGAAGAATGTAACAAATTTAAGAGCAGAAATCAATGAAATTGAAAACAGAAAAGCAATAGAGAAAAATCAATGAGACTCTTGCCAGAAATGTTTTTCAAAAGCTCAGAAAGAAAGAAAATGATATAAGTTAGAAACTCAGGTCCACATAAAGGAATATTAAAGAAGGAATAAATGAAGGTAAAAAAGCAGTTGCTCATATATGTGTGGGTCCTTTTCTTTAATCTCTGTTCTACTTCATTGATCTATTTGTCTATCTTTATTTCAATACAACGTTGACTTGATCATTGTAGCCTCATTATAGGTTTTGAAATTAAGTGGTGTTAGTCCTGTAACTTTGATCCTTTCTCAAAATTGTCTTTGCTATTCTAGGTCCTTTACATTTCCATATGGATTTTAGAATCAGCTTGTCAATGTCTACAAAAAAAGCCTGCCAGGATTTTAATTTGGATTGTATTAAACATATAAATCAATTTCAAAAGAATACGTTGCCAATATTGGGCCTTCCAACTCATGAACATATATATCTCCATTTACTTAGTTCTTATAATTTCTCACAATGATGTTTTAAAGGTTTTTGTATACAGTTTGTAGTTGGCTGAGATTTCTACCTCCTGGTGTACATGCCCTATATAATTTTCTCTCCCTGAGTGTGAGATTTCACTCCTGTCATTAGGTTACTAATCAGTTGATTTTTTTTTTTTTAAATTATACTTTAAGTTTTAGGGTACATGTGCACATTGTGCAGGTTAGTTACATATGTATACATGTGCCATGCTGGTGCGCTGCACCCACTAACTCGTCATCTAGCATTAGGTATATCTCCCAATGCTATCCCTCCCACCTCCCCCCTCCCCACCACAGTCCCCAGAGTATGATATTCCCCTTCCTGTGTCCATGTGATCTCCTTGTTCAATTCCCACCTATGAAAAAATGCTCATCATCACTGGCCATCAGAGAAATGCAAATCAAAACCACTATGAGATATCATCTCACACCAGTTAGAATGGCAATCATTCAAAAGTCAGGAAACAACAGGTGCTGGAGAGGATGTGGAGAAATAGGAACACTTTTACACTGTTGGTGGGACTGTAAACTAGTTCAACCATTGTGGAAGTCAGTGTGGTGATTCCTCAGGGATCTAGAACTAGAAATACCATTTGACCCAGCCATCCCATTACTGGGTATATACCCAAATAACTATAAATCATGCTGCTATAAAGACACATGCACACGTATGTTTATTGCGGCATTATTCACAATAGCAAAGACTTGGAACCAACCCAAATGTCCAACAATGATAGACTGGATTAAGAAAATGTGGCACATATACACCATGGAATACTATGCAGCCATAAAAAATGATGAGTTCATATCCTTTGTAGGGACATGGATGAAATTGGAAACCATCATTCTCAGTAAACTATCGCAAGAACAAAAAACTAATCAGTTGATTTTGAGTTAATAGAAAAAGAAAATATTTTGGGTCGGCCTGACTTACTTAGGGGAGTTCTTAAAAGAGGATGAAGTACCAGAGGCACAGTCTCCTCCTGGCTTCAAAGAAAATAAAAGCTTGCATGAGTTCTACAGCCTTAACGAACTGAATTCTGTCTATAAGCTGAATGAGCTTTAAGAGGTTCCCAAGCATCAGATGAGACTACAGCTCTGGCTGACACCTTGATGTTATCTTGTGAGATCTAAGTAGAGGATTCAACTATGCAATGCTCAGACTCCTGAACCACAAAAATGGTGTATCTTAGTCTGTTCTGGCTGCTATAACAAAATACCATAGGTTGGGTGGCTCACGAAAAACAGAAATTTATTTCTCCCAGTTCTGGAGGCTGAGATATCCAAGATCAAGGTGCCTGCAGATTCTGTGTCCAGTGAGGACTCATTCCCAGTTCAAAGACAGCCATCTTCTCACTGTGTCCTCACATGGCAGAAGGAGCAAGGGATCTCTCCAGAGCCTCTTTTATAGGGGCACTAGTCCCATTCATGAGAGCTATGCCCTCATAACCTAATCTCCTCCCAAAGACCCCACTTTCTATTACTATGGAGGTTAGGATTTCAACACATGAATTTTGGGGGCATACAAATATTCAATCTATAGCCCAGTGAAATAATAAATGGGTTCTTTTCCAAGCCAAAAGAAAAAAGAAACCAAAAGCTGGTCCTCCGAAAAGTGAAGTGGGAATCAAGCCCATCCACTGGTTGGGGATGTGGCTTGGGAAGAAGGGATGTAGAAAGAGCATTCCTTGACTCTCTGGGTTCTATCATTAACTTGGTAAGTCTTCTGGCCTCATTGGATCAAAATTTTCTAATTTTTCAAATAATTACTTTGCCTATGTTATTAGATGAGACATCACTGTAAATGGTTTGAATACAGTGATTCTTTACAAATACAAAGCATTATTAACATCTATTATTAGTGTGCTAGCACATACGAAGAGAAATACGAAGAATAATGTTATCAAAATTAATTCAATTAATCTCTGTTTAAAGGGTGACACAGATTTATTAATTGCAAAAATTATTACCTTAAATTTAAAACTATCTAACTCCCAAGTAGGCTTTGGTAATTGGATGAGTACATCCATTTAATAAAATTATAAAAAGAAGTCATATACTTACTATCTACTATAAATTTATACTCTGAATTGGACTGTGTTGAAAACAATTCAGTAACCACCCTGAAATAAGAAGAGTAAAGACCCTTGTGACAATGAAGGTAAAGGTTTCAATAAGGCCCTCCCTTCCTGTCTTTCAGAGTTTGAAAATCTTTACCTCTACAGAGTTCAAAGATAGTTTTACTTTTCTTCCTTCTCAGTAGTGACTGGTGATATCTGAAACTGTAAACAGTTCCCCAGATGACCTGCAGTCATAGCCAAAGAAAGACAAACACAAAGAATATTTCTTGAGTCTAGGGTTATCAGATGCTAGGCTATGTCAAGAGAGAACCACTTCAGAAGAAATAAGAGGAATACAATATTGGTAGATTCCATTTGAGATGACAGTAAGGCAGTCAAGGAAGGGACTGCTGATAGCGATAAAGGTCCCAGGAAGGTCAGGGATAAAAGAGAAGACTTGTGTTCCAACTGCACAGAAAAGTTTTAGCTTAGTAAAAGATGACAAATGAGTAGTGTTTGTGCTAACACCCACCAAGACTTACCAAGAAATGTAGCACACAGCCTGAAGCAACTATAACTTATCAAAAGCCTAGGCTACTATAAGCAGTGGACTCCCGTACGAGAGATAACTCATACATGAACATTACAATGGAAAATGTCATCTTTTCTAACAAGCCCAGATATTTAGAATTGTATAATTCATCACTAAATGCTGAGTTAAAATCCAAATTTGCTATGGAAGTTCTTGTTTCTAAATGATGATTTTAAAAGAGTCAAAAATAAATAAATAAATTGTATTTTTGAAATCCTAATAGAAGTTTAGAATACTTAAATATTACTCAAGAACTTTAAAGCAGATTAGTAAACTTCAAAGAAATAAAGATATTGCTTTTTTCCTCTGTATTCTATTTCTCATATTTACTCTTTCATTTGTTTGAGAGAATTGGCCTGATTATTATGATGTGGTAATACATATACTCATCACATCACCTAGTTTCAACCAGTAGCTCATGGCCAATCTTGTCTCATACATTCCCCACCTACTACCCTCCCCAGCCCGTGCTACTTTCTTATTTTGAAACAAATCCACAATTTCCTAACGTGTAATCTGCAAATATCTCAGTATTTACTGCCAAAAATAATAATACTAATATCACATGTAAAACAACAATTTTTCAGTATTGTTAAAATTTAGTCAATATTCAAATTTCCGTGTCTCATATCTGCATTTCTGTGATGTGTTGGATCAGAATCCAAATAAGATCTGTACATAGCAATTGGTTTCCTTTTTTTAAGTCTTAGTTCACTCATATCTTTTTTTTCTTGCAATTTTTTGTTGGATAAACTAGGTTGATGGTCCCATGTTTTGTACAGTCTGGATTTTGCAAATTGTATCTTGTCTTAGTCCATTTTCTGCTGCCATAACGGAATACGACCGATTAGATACTTTAGAAAGAAAAGAGATTTACAGCTGGCCCTCTGTATCCACCGTTTCTCCATCTGTAGATTCAAACAAACCACTGATCAAAAATATTGGGAAAAAATAATAAAATAACAATACAACAATAAAATACAGATAAAAAACAATACAGTATAATATCTATTTACATAACCTTTACATTGTTTTAGGTATTATAAGTAAACTAGAGATTTAAAGTATATGAGAGCATATGTGTAGGTTATACACAAATACTATACCATGTTATATCAAGAATTTGAGCATCCTCTGATTTTGGTATCTGTATGGGGCCCTAGATCAATCCCCCATGGATACTGAGAGACAAGTGTATTTAGCTCACAGTTCTGGAACCTGGGAAGTCCAAGATCAAAGAGCCACATCTGGTGATGGCCTTCTTGCTACATCATAACACGGCAGAAGGGTAAGCAAGCACACAAGACAGGGAGAAAATGGGAGCTGTACTTATCTATCATCAGGAGTCTACTCTCATAATACCTAACCGACTCCTACAATAAAGGCATTAATCTATTCATGAGAGCAGAGCCCTCATGACCTAATCACCTCTTAAAGGTCCCACATCTTAGCCCTATCACAATGACAAATACATTTCAAATGTCCTGAGTTTGGGAGGGAAGGTTCAAACCATAGCATATCTCATGATATTATTTAACATGTTCCTCTGTCCCTGTATTTCCTGTAAATTGGTTATTAAAAGTAAAACCTTGATCATATTTGGTTATACTATTTTGGCAGTAATCTTTAATAGGTAGTGCTGTGAGTATCCATTAAAAGGCCAAGAAAGCTGGTTTTCTCTCTTTCTGTGATGTTAGCAGTCACCCACTATCATTGTCCAGATCAATATTTTATTAGAGGTTGCAACATAGAAGTGTTATAATTCTATCATTCCTTCATTTACCAGCTAATATACTTAAGAGGGAACTTTCATGATGAGTACTTTGAACTAAAAGTAAAAGAAGAAGAATAAGGAACTTCCACTGATCAATTAATTGATTATAATGATGTGCTTTTTATGTAGGAAACAAAGATAAAAGCTAGATTTTTTCCACTTATATTCCAGTTTTCAGGATATCCATTGGTTCTCTAATACAAAGAAGATCCGAGGTGACCAGTGACCTTTATTTTTTAAATCAGAATAAGCATAAGGAAAGATTAAGCATATACAAATGTTTCAATCCATCGCGATTGTTATTCTTATTGATAATCAAATCGTCCCCCTTCAAGTGGCTCTTGTGTCCTTTTAAGAAACCCACAGTAGTCTTTGAAAGCTTCCTTGCCTCCTAGATTCTCAAGTTGTTCCAGGCTTATCTTATACATTTTCTGCCCCAGTTCTGATATCAGCTAATTTTCCAAGGAGCCCAGGTTCCTTTTAATGGAAAATGGTACTTAAAGACCACAACCTGGACACCAGGGATGTGCATTGCTACTGGGGTGGTCACTGCTTTTAGGTCTTTTCAGCGTTCAAAGCTAGAAAATCTACTTACGAAAGATGAGCTATAATGTGAGTTTATAATGACACTTTCATTTCAAATCCAGGAATATAAGATTTTTACTTAATCTCTTCTGTATTATATCTGTATTGCCTGTTATTCATGCCAAAAATCCCAGCTCCCAACAACACCAGCATACTCATTTGCCTTTTCCTACACTACACACACAACATCAGAATTATAACCTAATATTACCAAGATATTTTTACAGTTCTTTCTGTCCTTAGCACATAATCACTCTAGGAATGTAAAGCCAAATTATTGTGTTTAATTGAAATCATATGGAACAGTTCCTCTCTGTGTGGTTAAGCCAAAAACTTACTACATAGTTTGTTTCATCTGTTTTACATTGCTTTTTTTTATTTTTAGAGATTGCTTTTTAAATTTTAATTTTGTAATATAATTATATAATATAGTTTATTGTTTCCAAATTCAAATCTACAAAACAAGGTATATTCAGAGAAGTGCCAACTCTATTCCTTTCCCTTCACCATGTTTTCTTATTTCCTGTTCCCCTTCCCTATTGGTAACCTTTTTTTTTCTTTTCATTTTTAGCTTCAAGTTTATCCTTCCTTTTTTACTATAAGCAAATAAACATATTATACTGTATGTACATTCATATACACATATGGGTATATATAGTAATATACACATATGAATATATACATTCATACCCCCCTTTCTTAGAATAAATGATAGTTTATAATATATGCTTTTCCTACCTTGCTTTTTCACATAATATACGCTGGAAACCAGTCCTCAGCAATGTATAGTGCTATTCCTCATTCCTTTTTATAATTGCATAGTATTCCTTTGTGTAGATGTGTGTTAGTTTTTTTTTGTCTCATTGATAAAATTTGACGTTTCCAATTTTTTGCTACACTGTGTTATAGTGAATAACCCTGCACATGTGTCGTTCTATATTTTTTGCCATTATATCTTTAGGGTTGATTCTTAGAAGTGGCATTCATAACTCAAAGGGTAACTGCATATGCAATCTTGTTAGAAATTACCAAATTCTCCTTCACAAGTACCATTTTGCATCCCTGCCAGCAATGTATGAGGGCAGGAGCGTGCATTTTGTGAAGTAAACCTTAGTGCTAATTTTAAAGAGTAGACAACTACCCCCTCTCAAGTTGGGTTTATGGTTGAAAAATAATCCCCCTTGTCCTCTTCTACAAATCAGTTAGCTTAATACTTTCTGTTGGCAGTGTCTGGGCATTACCCACAATGCCAATAAATTGCTCCTTTCAGTTCTGTGCACAGAGAGCAGTGGGAACTAATTATTTAGAGGGGCCGGAATTGGCCCACCTCAGACCTTCCCAGTGGGACAGGATGTGATACTAGCTGCACAAGCTGCACACAACTTAGATGGCCAGACTCCGATGGGGCAGAAGCCTAGCAGGCACACTCTTAGAATGATCACACTAGATAATAAGAGCTACAGATCCACACGGGCAATAAAATCATCTACTTTGAATGCCCTCATCTTTATATCACTGCCCTGCTGAGAAACCTACTCGGGATCCTTCCCATCTGTGTTGTCAAATTCAGGCTTGTCTGCTCAGCATCCAGGTCCTACAAACAAATCAGCCTCCAGTCTGTTCTCCCCTGCATGGCTCCTCTGCTGTTGCCAAGCCAAGTTCCTTGCCATTCTTTACACTTATAAAGACTTTCTCTGCCTCTGAGCCTGTGATTATTGCATTTCTTGTTCCAAGGATGAACCCTAGAGTTTAGCCAGTCTACTCTGTTCACTTCCCCAAGAACCAGTCAGTGCCAGACTCCATCGGAACCCATTCTCCCCTCACCAATTATTTCATGAGCTGCTGGTCACTTGAAGACTGATGTATTTCTACATCCACAAGAAACACTAAAACAATTAGCATCGTGTTCTGCACATGACATGGGATTAATACATGTTTGGAAGCCTGACTACCTAGCACTTAAACTTATGGCCACATACAAATCAGTCTTAGAGTTAAATCTGAAACTGTAGAACTGGATTTATCATTCTCTCCAGAAAGAGTAGCAAATGAAAGATCCTCATTCATGCATAGGGGAGAGCACATTTCCATTTCCATGCACTATGAAGACAGAGTAAAAGAACTGGGCTACAAAATATCCCTAAGCAAAGTGTAAATCGGAAAAAGAATAAATCTTACCACAAACACAACAGACACACCAAATTGAGTACCATCTAGCACATGGGATAATAGCTTATGCTAAAAACAGGAACTCCAAAACCGTATGACCAGTATGATACCAAATTTATAAAGAAACTGTATAGACATATATAAAACTTGCATATACATATATTTATAAAAATATACAGATATAGATATAGATTCTATCAGTATTTCTGAGTGGTAAGCTTATGGATTTTTTACAGTTTTTTGCTTATTTATACTTTTTTGGTATACAGTCCAACTTTATGATAAGCATGCATTACTTTTATGATAAGAAAAAAACCAAAACATAAAATATTTACCTGAGATACAGTACAGCATCTGTTTGTCAAATATACTTGAGATACATAAATATGATGTGGGAATTCAAATTTGATCAGCAACTAACACATCCAAAGGAGAAAAGAGGGCTTTAGAAAGATTCTAAAAACAACTCAAACGCAATCACTGTTGAGCCAATACTTGAATAGGCATTATTTATAGCCATAATTTTCAAAGATCAAAGCAGCCTCCCCTTCCCCATTGTCAAAACAAAGAGAAGAGACGAACTTGCTGAATCCACATTTTAAATGCACACAGAGAATGAGCACATGGTGTCTTACCTCATCTGTAATGGTATGTTGTTGACTAGAAGGAAGACAAAGGTAAAAAAAGTAACAGAAATAGAGGCACAAAGTTAATCTTTAACCTCCTGCCTTAAGGCTAAGGAGAGATATTGCCATTCACCCCCATCCAAAAGCAATTGAATGACTCCAGTGTGTTTCTACAAGAAAGAAAAGGGCTTTGGGAACAAACATATTTCAGGAGTGGGCTTTTTGAATAATAAACTGACTTTCTCTCTGAAGCTGATAAAGTGGTAGTGGTGGGAGGTAGTGGAAATTACAAGGGTTTCAGTACTGTACTCGGGTGCTTTTTAATGAGTTACCCTGGGCAAATGTACCTAATCAGCCTCCACTATTCATTCTGCTACTGCCCACATCTTTGCAAATTGCTTCTCATTTTTATCCCATAATAAACTAGGAACACTAGAAACCCTTTGCTATTTTTAATTTTTCAAAACCTACCTAACCATATGTCATTTCTAAAGACAACCTCTTCTTGTTTGGGTTGTTGGCTCCTTTGGCAAGACAGAAACAGCTTAGGGGCCTCCCTGGTTTTCCCTTCTCCTTCCACTGTATTTCATTTTGTTGCTGTTCATCCAAATGGATATCTGGAAAACTGGATAGATAAGTGACTCCAAAGTAGGTTTCATTTTCTTCCCATCTTCCCATGAAAAAAAGAAAAATACTCTCTAGCATGAAACCTTACTCCCTCCCACCACTGCCCCCTATACATTTGGGCTGCATCTATTCCTGAAGACAATGAATAAGGTGATCTGGAACTTTTTAAAGTTCTAAGAGACTGCTTCTTCTCCTTCGTCTCTCACTCCCAATCCATCACTATATTACTCAGCTATTGCTACACTAATCCTGTGCAACAAGCAAGCCCAAAATGCAATATAGCCACATGCATTTATTTCTTGTTCACAGCCTGCAGGCTGACTGTGGTTCTGCTGAGATCATCTGAGATTTGCTGGACTTTGCCCATAACTGTGGGTTGGAATCACATATACTCCACAAGTCTCCTCATTCTGGAACCAGCATGTACCCAGAGCATATTCTTCTCATGGCAAATGCCAGAAATGCAAGAGACCAAGTCAAACACACAAGCTCATTTAAATTCTCCGTACTTGTGTGTATTAGTTTGCTATGGCTGCCATAACAAGATACCATGAACCAGGTGTCTTAAAACAACAGAAATTCATTCTCTCACAGTTTTGGAGGCTAGAAATCCAAAACTAAGGTGTCAGCAGGGTCATGTTCCCTCTGAAGGCTCGAGGAAAAAAATCTTTCCTTACCTCTTCCTAGTGTCTGGTGACTCCCAGCAATCCTTGGCATTCCCTGGCTGGTAACTGCATCACTCCAATCTCTACCTCCATCATCACATGGCCTTATACCGTGTCTGTGTGTATGTGTGTGTGTGTGTGTGTGTGTGTGTGTGTAAGTCACCAGTCATTGGATTTAGGGCCCACCTAATTTAGTATGACCTCATCTTAACTTGACTACATCTGCAAAGATCCTATTTCCAAATAAGGTCACATTCACAGGTTCCAAGAAGACATGAATTTTGGGGAGATATTATTCAACCCACTACAATGCCCGTACATGCTAACATTCCATTGACCAAAACAAATCACATGGCCAAGTCCTACAAGCAATGAGGTGGAGAAGTACACTCTGCTTATTCATATGGGGGATACCACAAAGTCATATAGCAAAGTCAGCGAACATATCATTCTATTACAGGGTGAATAAAAAGTTGGAAACAATACTCCAACCTACCAGAGTTATCAGTACATGTTGTTTCTTTACACATCTCACACAACCATATCTTCTCTTATCATTCATAACTGGATTATATGCGTGGGATAAGGAAATTGGTAATCTGTTGGGAAAGAGGTTACCATTTTTCTATGAATTTACTAAGGGACACAAAGTATAAATCAGACACTTTTCTAAGCTTATCTCATATAATCATTACAACAACCTCATGAGGTAAATGTTAGTGTTACTATTCCCATTTTACAAATGAGGAAATCGAGGCTCACAAAAGTTAGGCAGTTGCCCAGGTTTATTGCCGAGCCAAGATTTAAACTCATCCTAATCCCAAAGCTTGTGTATTAAACCTTGCAGCTGTGACCTTGAGGCTTCCTTCCATCTACACTCCCAGTAAGATTTAAAACATGATAAAAAGAAGTTTATGGAGTTTGTTGAACACTAATTTTGAATCACCAGTGCCTGGAATAGAGCCTGAGTATTATAGATGCCCAATAAATATTTGTTTTAAATGATCAACAGAATAAACAAATACTTGACAATGTGTTAGGGCCTAACTGCCTCCTTGAACCCTAAGATGTTAGTGTAAGTGGGATAGTATCAAGGACAGACATTTTGTAAGACATTAATTTAAACAAATGGCCATATTAAAATCCTAATGCACTGGAAGTTAATCTTACAAGGCACTCTGTGGGAGCTACTCACCTTTGTGTCTTCACAGAGCTACAGTCCTCAAAAATGGATCTAGCTGACCTCCATCTGCAGACTCGGCCCCATCCCAGGCTCTGGATCTGATCCTATAGCTTCACAGTGTATTTAGGAAGTCCTGATTCAAGAAGTTAAGTAATCTGGTTTGATCTAGGGAACCAGGCTAGTTCTGGACTTGTATCCCAAGTGTAGGAAACAGGCATTGTTCCTGTTTATTCATTCATCCATTAGTTCTTTCAACTAACCATTAAACACCTGCCATTTGCCAATCCCTAAGTCAGGTACAGAACATAAAAAGACAAATATAAAAGAGACAGTGAGCCTGGGATCTCTTTCCTAGAAAAGCTTGTACTTCCCATAGCCAGTCCTCAATCTGTACCTCAGTTTGAACAGTTCAAATCCAGCACAGGTTGGATTCCCTGGGACTGAGACTCTGAAGCACAGATTTGTGTGCAGGAATTCTATTAGGGAGTGCTCTTAGGATCCACACCTGTGGAAAAACTGCCAAGGAAGCAGGAGTGGGCAGAGAGAGGAGTGGGAATGCTAGGAGTCCAGTGTGCTGTGGACTGAATTGTCTACCCCAAAATTCATCTGTTGAAGTCGTAGTCTCAATGTGGCTATATTTGGAAATAGGACCTATAAGGAAGTAATTAACGTTAAATGAGGTCATGAGGGTGGGGCCTTAATCTGACAGGATTGGTGTCCTTATAAGTTGAGGAACAGACCCCAGAGACTCTCCCTCTCTCCCCAAGAATACAGAGGAGTGGCCACACAATGACAAAGTGGCTACTCAAGCCAGGAAGACAGGCCTCACCAGAAACCAAACCTGCCATTACCTCAATCTTAGACTTCTAACCTTCAAACTGTAAGAAAACACATTTCTGTTGTTTAAGCCACCTAGTCTGTGGTATTTTGTTACGGCAGCCTGAGGAGACTAACATACAGTCCTGATGAAGGCCTCATTCAAACCCCACAGGCAGATCTGGAGCTGGGATAGGCCTTCAGAGTTGTCCCAAGTTGGGGTGAGGGGTCAGACATTTATACCTCAGCATTGCACCATCTTCGGGTAGGAGATATTATTTTGTGCAAGGCAGCTCTCTTCAGTGGAAATGGCTATCTTCAGCTGAGACAATCCCCAAAAAGGGCTGACAGTTGAAGGCTTCCAGCAGCAATGGGACTAAGTTTTTTAGCCATCTCTGGGCAACACTGTAAGACCCTGCCTTTATAACCTACTTGGTGCCCTAAGACTCTAAGTCTGGGATCTTGCCTCGTTCTCAGCAATGTCTCCCCTTTCTGAACAGGATTCCTATCAGCTGGAATCCTGTTCTTAAATTCCATCTCAGTGACTAGGGTGTGCAAGCTTCCAGATCTCTGATCTCAGACCTCTGATTGCCTGCTATGTCTTCTCGTAGTGCCTTATCCCTGAGGCCATGCTCTGCTCATGAGCAATGACACTGTGCTAGACCTCCCTGAGGCTGATTACTTGCTCTTCCTCCCGTATGACACTTGCCCCAATCTTTCAATCTTCCTATACACTCTGCTTCACCTGCCTGGCGAGAACATTTTCTATAACCTAGACTTTGGTCACCTCCACTGGTATGCCTAGCACCCAGAAACTCCTTCCTTGGCAGTTCTGCTGGCCATGGAACATCAAGCCTCCATCTACTACACTCTGGAGTGGTTTCTCATATTCTGACCTGCAGGACATACACTTATACTTGTAACAAGAGAAGAGGGTTCCCAATTGCCAATCACCCTTTCATGCTTTGGATATACTTAAAGATTATGTGCATATTAAAAGCTTCAAAATGTTCTGCAGTAAAGACATATGTTTAACTGTTTCAGTCATCTATTGCTGTATAATAAACTACCCTAAAACTTAGTGGCTTAAGACAATGCTCTATGCTTTATCATGATTTTATGGGTCAGGAATTCAGGCTGCATTTATTCACATTCAGCTAATGGCTAGGCTGGAAAGCCCAGCATGGCTTCACTCACATGGATGGCACCTCAGTGCTCCTCCATGTGACCTCGCCAAATGGCTAGGCTGAGTTTCTCAAGATATGGTGATCTCAGAGCAGTCATACTTCTTATATGGTAGCTGACTTCCAGACAAAAGAAGGCAAAGCTGCTAGTTCTCTCAAGGCCCGCATTTGGAAATCCCAAAACATCACTTCTATCACATTATATTGATCCATGTAAGTCACAAGGCTGGCTTTGACTCAAGGGGCAGGGAGGGGCAAAGTCTTCATGTGAAGAGTAGCCTGCATATACAGGGAGGGGAAAAAAATCACTGGGAGTCATATTTGATGTAAGCCACATATTTCAAAAATTATCAGAAACATACAATGCTTTTGCTCCTAAGACTCATCAATTTCTTGAAAATCTTTTATTCAACATAGCCAGTTTAAGAATCTCTGATATCATATAATCATAGTCTCACTATGTTATGTGCTAGAGAGGCCTAATCAAAGACAAAAGTGTGAGAAAGTTAACATTAGACCTCTAGGTCTTAAGGATCTACCATCCCATGGATGGTAGTACATGGTAGCAAGTGTGACTGCCCCTAAGAACTGGGAAAAAAAGTACAGTTTCTCCTTATTGTCATATGCGGAGTCTCAGCCCTCCACCTTATTCTATGCTTATGAAACAACTCTCTGATTACTAAATCCATGAAGTACATGCTGTGGCTGACTCTCCAACATCCATTCTATCTCTCTTCCAATGAGCAGATTTAGAGGAAGTTGGCAAGCTAGCTTTAACTCTAGACAAGAATGATGGATTTAAGGCTAATCCCATATTTTCCTTGCCAATGACTGGTCTAGGAATTGACTTGTGACCAAATTTTGGCCAAGGAGATAAAAGGAGTATATTGGTAAAAGTTTATTGAAAACTTCATAGAAACATAAAACATAGAAAGCCTCTTCCTTTTCTGGCCACTCCTAAAAGGAAGCAACCCAATGTCTTCCCAGCTGCTATACTTAGCTGCAAGCCCATCCCTGGTTGACACTGAGTCCTCTCTATCAGATCAAGATATAGTTCCTAGTGATCAAGCAATAGATGGCTATAAATTAAATGATACATCTTGAGCACATGTAATGCACAATGGCTGATAAAGCACAGAAGCTCTAATAAAACCTTCCTTTTAGAAAATAATAATTTTTAAAATGGCCAGGCATGGTGGCTCATGCCTGGATTCCCAGCACTTTGGGAGGCCGAGGTGGGTGGATCACTTGAGGTCAGGAGTTCAAGACCAGCCTGGCTAACACGGTGAAACCCCATCTCTACTTAAAAAAAAAAAAAAAAAAAAAAAAAGCCGTGGCTACTCAGGAGGCTGAGGCACAAGAATAGCTTGAATCCGGGAGGTGGAGGTTGCAGTAAGCAGAGATCGCACCACTGCACTCCAGCCTGGGCGACAGAGTGAGACTCTGTTTCAAAAAACAAAACAGAAAAAAGAATGAAAAATACCACCAATGATCATCAGTCTATGGATATATGATATATTTCTTCCTGGACATGGTAGCAGGGTTTACTATTCTAGTAGTAAAGGGAGTTCAAGAGAGACAACCAATCTGGCATCCCACAGTTCTCTCTGAAAGAAACCCCACTGTATTCCAATGGCAACATCTGAGATGAACATTGAAGCTTATCTCATTTTTGTAAGACTTTACTGGAATATGTAAGAAGTAGTCAATAGCCTGAAATTTTTCTACCAGATCCTTTAATGTTCCAGTTGTGGCAGGTACATTATTTAATTAGAGAACGACAAATGTTTCACTCTGGCATGACAATGATAGAAAACTCAAGCTTTGAGCTGAGTTCTCAAAAAACTCAGTTCTTTGAGCTGTATAAAATTGAAAACCGGTCTCAACCTCTCTTCAATAATAATAAAACGTATTGTTGGCCAAAACTAAAGTTAACTGATCTCAGACCTCTGCTTGCCTGCTATATCTCCTCATAGTGCTTCATCCTATAGGATAGACTTCAGGGTTAGTTGAGCAAGAAAATCATCAAGGACACAGGTTACTTCCATTTCTTCATTCTAACACCAACACTGTCAGCTTCATCCTGAGGCTGATTCCCCTCATGGCTATAGAATACCCCCTTATAGCAACTAGTGCTAATGGTTACTCATTTATACCCAGTGAGAGACTGACTTCCTGTAGCTGTGCTTATCAAGAAGAAAGTTGCATTTCCAAAAACTCTCAGAGAAGTTATTTTTGTTTTTCATTAGACCAAGTTGATTTGGGCCAGACTATCTGCTTAACAGACTGGCTTACATGACTAGATTAGACTAATTGGGGCTTCAAGGTCTGGGGTCGACCAGCTTCCCCTGAGGCATGTGGGTTATGTGTGGGAGTAGATGACACCTACACAAAATCACAATTTAGTTAGGAATGGAAAAAGAGGGAATGAATGCCAGGATGACAACCAACATTTCCTATTGCATTTGGTTTTGATTCCAGGGGGTAGGTACCTTGAGTGGAGGATAGGATCATTCTGCTTACCAGGGAGGAATATTTCCCCCTGGAACGTAACACACTTGCATTTCATTTGTAAATCTGTATCTCGTGATTTGCTTACTTTAAATAAACAGCCTTGCTTTAGAACTATGTCTAACAAGGCTGAAGGCCAATCCCAATTGTTGGACCAAGTTATAATCACTCAGGTTAGGCCACTACTCACCATGGTGAGTACTTTTTAGTCTATAACAGCAAGAACTGAGCTAGTTGAAATAAGAAGAAAAAGAAAAAGACAAAATTATGATTGTGTATATGCATTAACAAATTGCACCCACAAATATGCACCCACAAAATGAGAGAGGGAAAGAGAGATTTACCAAGCCAACATTGATAGCTATTTCTAATGTGTTTTGCTTGTTCTTTCAGCAACTACTTCTTTGTATCCAACTTAAATTCTTCCACTTAAAACTTATTTCCTCTTGCTATTTTTCCACAAGCATTGTCCAACAGGATACATATTGTCATCTGTCTCACATATGTAAAAAAAAAATCCAATTGAAGTGAAAAGGATTCATTTCTAGATCAACAAATGGGTTCTCAAAATCCCTTCCATGCTGAAGAGCCCATAAGCTAGTGTTACCTTGATTATTAGTATAAGTAAACCTGAAATATACTAGAGTATAAATGCCAAACATTGAGCCTGCAGGCCAGCTCCAGTCTGCAGAAGGTCATCATTCAATGATAACACCCTCAGTGAAAACAGGTTTATTTTAGTTGGCACATTTTTTAATGAAATATTAGTTCAGCCCACCAGGATTTTCAGGAAGAGAAATTGGTTTGAGTAAATTTGAGTTGACACTCTTGTCCTGAGGAAACAAAATGGCATTTTTTGAGAATGCAAGATTAATGCAGTAAATGATTATTATTTATTCCAAACTATGCCCTTGGAAATTCCAGCAAAATTGAAGTATCAAATGTCAGAAGCTGCAATATTGCATTTCAGTGCAATGTGTGAGTGTGCATATGTGTGTGTGTGCACACAGGCATGTATACACTTCCTAAAAGCATCCTCTAAACAAACCACATTTGCACATTGAGCAAGATCATATTCTGGTTCTGAATTTCTCAATCCGCTTTTTATAGTGTTACTCATAGTTTTTCCTAAGGCTTTTAACCTAAGGCAAGCTTTTTCAAGAGCTAATTCAAAATGAAGATTGACTTTTGCATGATGTCACCAAAAGATGATGTCACTTTCTTTTCTCTCCCTTGTCTCAAGAAAACTGGATACTAATGTTGGATTTACTTCACCCCTTAACACACAGACAAGTAATCTCTACAGACACAGTATCAGACAACCTGACGTTTTCAGTGGAACTCTGGATAAAGCAAAACTTTCAGGGATAGGCTCTCTAGCTCCCAACGGAAATTATGCTTCTTTTCAACTCTCTTTTACACAATGATGTGGTGATTAGTTTTAACATTAGAACTAAAATATAGCCTTGTACTTTAGTGAAAGGGAACTAATCAAAATTTCCAACTAAAAATCCAAAGGAAAATTTATTCATGAAAAACTCAAACACTACCCCTATATTCTGGTTACAAATAGTACCTATTTTTATCAACATATATGACTAAGTGTTTCAATACAATACTGTCAATCACTCAAATCAATCACAAGCCAAGTCTCCAGTGGCCAGTGTTTCCGGAAAAATATATTACATGCCAATGCAACTAGAAAACACAAACACAAAAAGACAAATATTGTATGATTCTACTTATATGAGGTACCTAGAACAGGCAGATTCAAAGAGATAGAAAGTAGGTTAGAGGTTACCATGGGCTGAGGGAGGAGGAAACGAGGAATTATTATTTAATTAGTACAAAGTCTCTTTTTGGGAAGAAGGAAATGTTCTGGAGATGAATGGCAGTGATGGTCGCACAATAATGTGAATGTACTTAAGCCACTGAGTTATACACATTGAAATGGCTAAAATGGTAAATTTTATGTTATGCATATTTTAATCACAATAAAAAGGAATATAAGAGGAGGTACTATATATGTGGCAGAAAACTATGGACTCACACATAGATTGGTCCATTTTATCTTCAAATCCATCTTGGGACAGGATTCATTCTCTATTCAGGAAAAGGCCAGATGCTGAAGGAGCTGCTTGAAGGAGTAGCCAAAACAGAGAGAAGCCCAAATCTTTCCCTTCACATCTGAGTAAAAATAAAGTCAGAGATTGCAATGATTTTGAATTAAAGTGTACTTTGGTGCCACTCAGCCGATAATTACATGTATAAGACATTTGATGTTGACTTTGCTAATAAGGCTACATTCCCTCAAGTAGTGTATACTAATGGACACTGGGTTGGCCTGTATGAATCTAAGATGTTATTATTTTAAATCTGGTTATAAATGCACTGTGTAACTAGCGTCTTAAAAATGGAATGCTACCTGAGGCATAATGAGTTGAACTAAAGACATTGAACTTCATTAAATCCAAGGATTATTTTTCAAGTCCAAGAAATTGGCAGCCTCCTTAAGAAAGGAAGACTGTGCTGTTGAATTTTTCTCTCTTACTTCAGTATCGAGGTTATTAGAAAGCATTCTGTTTCATCTTTTAGATCTCAACCACACTGTGTTACAAAGACAGCATCTTCAATACAGAAACAATGTCAGGGCTTGATGTCAGGGCTGGCTCTGTAGATACTTTTCGGCTTAAAGGGCTGCTGTTTAATTCGGAACAACCAAAATTCAGGGTAAAAATTGCAATGCCACATTTAATCATAATTTCCTACACCTCTCTATCAAAGCTGGCACAAATGAAATGGAAGGAATTCTCATGTAAAGGGGAAAAGGTAAGAAAGGAAAGGAAGATTGCTTGGATTTCCAGATGAGCTTGCACCTCATTTAGCAATCCCATGAGATGGTTTTGCTACCAGACAGCATGGCAATCTTTCTATTATCTGTCCTTTTCATAACAGACACAGATGAAACATTGAGCTAATTCCTAAATACACTGTACTGCAGATCTGCAAATTGAATGAAAGCCTCATTATTCAGTTATACCAAGCAATATGCCAACAGATACCTGAATAACACAATAGCCAGTGGATATAATGAAGGGATTTTGATGCTATCTAATGAATGCTTGCAATACATTTTATTTAGTATAGTATATAAAAATTGCCTTTCATCACTAAAAGGGGAGGTGCTATTATTGGTTTCTTGATGCACTGTCAAATGCTTTTCACTTTCCTTACCTTCTATGTCTGTCCTGGGTTTTCTACTCAGATTGGAACATGAAACCTCAAGAGATCCAGGGGTTTTCTCTCCATAAGGACAACCAACAAATTCAAGATATTTCTATAATTGTACTGAACACTATAGTTTAACTGTAAATGTCACAGTGCTATGATAGAAGTTGGGTAGAGGAGTACAAGATCATCACAATAATATTTATTGACTGTTAATTATATCAGATACTGTTCTAAGTGCTTTAAAGCCATTAAGTCACTGAATTGTCACAATACCCTTTCAAGGTAGGCACTACTGTTATCCCCATTGTACAAACAAAGAAATTGAGGTACAGAAAAGTTAGATAATTTGCCTACAGCCTCAGAGCTACTAAGTAACACAAGTGGAATTCAAATCCAGGCGGTAAGTCTGCAAAGTCCTGTTCTAAGCTCTACACCACACTGCCTGTCTAACAAGAGGAGCACAGTATTCTGGAACCCTCCCATCCTGTCTGGGTTCTTATGAAGCACCACTTCTTCTAGTGGAAGGAATCATTACGCATTTGGTATTCTCAAAGCAATAATTCTTGTTATCATCACAAGTCAGCACTTCATATATACATATATAGAGAGAGACACATATATATACACACACACACACGTATATATTGAACTCTTCATCACCCATGAAATGTACAGAAAATCCAAGACTACATAAGTAATCTGTTTGTGGTCATCTACCCAAATATGGCCATCCCTTCTGGATATTAACTAAAATGGGGGGATAAAACGCTGAAAAGGAAGCTATGGTTTCTTTACTTAATGGTTTCATGAAATCTTTAAAATTCTCTGACTTTCAAATAACACTTACAAACCAAGCATGAATATGAAAAATATCTATTTAATTTCTTCCATAGTTGATAATTCATTTGATTCACTGAAAATTTAAAAAGCTAGAATGGTTGAATAAAGGATAAATAACTTCATAAAATAACTTTTAACCATTA
Source organism: Pan troglodytes (assembly GCF_028858775.2). Lineage (NCBI taxonomy): Eukaryota > Metazoa > Chordata > Mammalia > Primates > Hominidae > Pan > Pan troglodytes. The sequence continues at coordinate 42,720,007 of NC_072421.2, read as the reverse complement.
AACAGAGACTGTACTTTAAAAAAAAATTAGTGGACTGTATTTGTTTAAGACTTCAAAATCTCCAATAATAAAGTCTTTGAATTTATGTTATTCAAATTCAAATTTTAATCCATGTGAAACTGTTTTGGTATTATCATTCTGTTTTAAATTAAGATTTATATTTTCATATTTACATTTAAAGACAAGAAATACCTGCATATTTTATAAAATTTTAATATAAAGATCTTTTATAATCATATTAATATTTATTCTTATAACAATATCTAAAATTATTGAGCATTAATGCACCAGTCATTGAACTCTTTTCATTCATGATTTGTATATAATTTGCATAACAGTCCTTTGAAGGAGGCATTTTTGTCTCCATTTTATAGATGGTGAAACAAAGTGTCTGAAAAGTTGAGTCATTTTCTCAAAGATCATTGCAATAGAATCATGGAAAGAGCCAGGATTCAAGCCCTATTATTTCTGACTCCAAAAACCTGGATGTTAAATACTACATTGTACTGCCTCCGAAACCATAAGAAAAAGATTTGATGAATTTATCTAAAAATTTTAAAGTTGCACAAACCCCAAAGATTATTAACAAGGTTAAAAGAGAAAACAGGAACTAAAAAAATTAAAACACCTGAAACATATGTGAAAGAATTCATGTCCTTAATACATAAAGAGATTCTCACAAATCAATAAGAAATGTAAGCAAAATGAAAGAATAAAAAGTTAAAATGGCAAATGTATCCATGGAAAGCTTTTTAAACCTAAACAAAAAAGTTAATTAGATTGATTTATTACTTTTACTTTATAAGATTATCAAAGATTTTTAAAATTAATATACCTAACATTGTTCAGGGAATAAAGAAACAGGCATGCATGCTCATATACCCCTAGAACCATGTATGGAACAACCATAAACACAACAGAAACACACAATTTACCAGGATCTAGTTTATATTTTAGTGTTTCATTTCAGAAAATATGTTTCATGTGAAAAAAGTAGAATATGTCACACACACACACAAACACACAGTATGCTCCCGATTTTGAGAAAGACAAGAAAAATCATTTTGAAGCATATAAAAGTTCTGAAAGGCTCTATACCAAAATGTTAATCACAATTGCTTATTTTGGGGTTAGTGGAATTATGCACTATTTTATGTTCACTTTTTATTATATCTTTTAATATTATGTGAATTTTTATATTATCAATTAATTTTATAATTACACAAACATACAAGAGCCAATCAAAATAGCTACTGAGGCAAACATTCTTGGTGGTAGACAGTCTTGGAGCCACCAGTCCAAAACTTATTTCACAGTCCTCCTTGCCTCAGTGTTTTTTGGTGGCAATGTACCCAGGCCCAAGCATGAAAAATGAGGGGTGACTGTAAGTCAATCATGGACATTTCATTTCTCATTGCTAGTAATTGACCCAGGGGTAAGCATGTGACCCAGTTCTGGCTAATGAGATATAGAAGTTTGTTGATGGCCTTGGGTTAAAATTTCATCCTGGCTAGGTGTGGTGGCTCACATCCATAGTCCCAGCATTTTGGGTGGCCAAGGCAGGCAGATCACTTGAGTCCATGAGTTGGAGACCAGCCTGGGCAACATGAAAACCCCATATCTACAAAAATTTAAAAAATTAGTCGGGCATGGTGGTACATGCCTGTAGTCCCAGCTACTCAGGAGGCTGAGGTGGGAGGATCACCCTAGCCTGGGAGGTTGAGACTGCAGTGAGCCGTGATCACACCACTGCACTCCAGCCTGAGCAACAGAGTAAGACCCTGTCTCCAAAAAAAAAAAGATTTCACCCAAATAAAAAGAGAGCAGTGGATATAGAAGGCATTTTAGTCACTCACACCTGTCCACTAGATTTTCTCTTTGGGATGCTGTTGTATAAGGATGAGATATTTAACTACATAAATACATAAAGATACATGTATAGATTCTGTTACCCTCTGTTTTCTCAGGAGTCTTAGTCTTTCTTATACCATCTCTCTTTTGTGTATAAAGCTTCTTCTCAATTGGATACTTCTCATCAGCATCAAGCCCATTCATCCCAATGCTCCCTTAGTTATACTTCCCACTTCATATTCTGTCCCCTTCAAAGCCAAGCTCTTAAAAAAGTTTCCTCTACCCAACAACTCCATTTTCTCATCTTTTGCACCCATTAGTTCACCAAAACAGTACTTGCTGATTTACTTATGAGCTATGATCTCAATGTTACTAACCAATCTAACTGCAGTTCACATTACCACTCTCTTTTTAATGAAACACTCTGTTCTCTTGGCTTCAGGTCTTCTTTCTACATTTGAGTTTTTCTTTTACCTCAATGATTGGTCTTTCTCAGCTTCCTTCACCATATCATAGGCTCGTCCTCTCCTATTAACCCACTAAATGCTGGTATTCCTCAAAGCTTATTCCTAGACCATTCACTCTTTCCATTTTATTTTCTCCCTTATTAACATATTTGGCATCAATTTCCATTTTTGTGCAGATACATACATATTATCTCAGACACATAAATCCAATATCTCTCTGTAAACATTTCAGAGGCATATCAAGCTCAACATTTGTATTTGAGGTCCTCCTGCTCAAATCTGAACCTCTTCCTCTATTCCCTGTCACAATGAATAGTACCAACATTGGTTCAGCTATGTAGTCCTAAAATCTAAAAATAGTCCTTGATACCTTCGCTCATCACCATCCCCGAACCTAATTCATCACTAAATACTATCAACTTTACCTCCTAAATATTTCTCAAATTTAATCACATCTGTTTCATATCTACCACTAACATTCCAGCTAAGCTATTATCTTCTCTCAACTGAACTACACAATAAATTCTCAACTCATCCCTCTCTATCCATTCTTGCAACTCCTCAATTTGTCTCCACACTGTAGATAGTGTGACCTTCCTTTAAACTCAATTCTGATTATATCACTTTCTTTCTTAAAACTCTTTAGTGGTTTTCCATTGCACTCAGGATGAAGAATAAAAACTTTAACTTGATCTGCAAGGCTCTGAAAGGTATATTCTGGACCTTCTACAATCTTGTGTCAGCAGCCATTCTCCAGCCCCGGGGAATGAATGTTTTCTAGTGTAGGCCAATCATGTCAGTTCTATTCTCCTATCAGTGATTGGATTAGGAATGGGCATGTGAAGCAACTCTTGCTAATGAGAAGTCAAATAACAAGGAGATGGGGAATCGGCCTTCTAAGAAGGAAAGGATAGGACACAACTCTTCCCTTTTAGATAATATCATAAGATGATATGATGCCTAGTAATGTTTCAGACATTTTATGACCATGAGGAGAAAACAGTTGATAAATAACACTTCTGGTTGTACATACTATGATTAGTTGAATTCCTTATTCCAATTCTTCATGCCTCTGTAATAGATAGCCATACCCTTGCCACATCCTCATGGTGGTAAGAATGTTCTCTGTCCCTTGGCTTTTGGCTTGGTTATGTGTCTTGTTGTGGCCAATGGTATGTTAGCAAACATAATGAGAGAAAAACCTCAACATGTACTTGCATGATTTGGTTTGCTTTCTTGTTCTCTCTAAATGAGAAGATCATGCTCTAGGTAGCTGTTTTCCCACCAGTCTGGGTACCAGAATGAACACATATAAAGAGGACCAAAATTTAACTCGCACCCTAAAACAGAGCCACCTCTGCCAATTCACAGACCTACAACCTAAAGCAGAGTTTCCCAAACTGACCTGCAGACCTATGAGCATGGGAAAAAGTGTTTATTGTTACATGCCACTGGGTGTTGGGGTAATTTACTATGGAGCATTGCTGTGTCAATAGCTGGCTGATATACCAGCAAAAGCATTGTAACTATTGCAGACATTAAATAATCATATAATTAAATGTAATTCTCCCTCGCTAAATTACAAGGGCCAAAGGGCAGAAATTGTGTCTATTTTCACTTTTTATTATATTCCAGCACTTAGCCCATTAAATTGCATAATAAATATTTATTGGTTTAATATTATTAAGAAAGGCTGAAATAATAATATACATGCAAAATGTTAAAATCAGATGATAGAATAAGTAATATTTATATCTTCATTCTTTCCTGTATGATATTACTTGTCTGTATTGTAATAATGTTTTTGGATAATAAACATGAATTACTTTATAATCTGGAATAAAAGCAAGAAAAAACTATTTTCACTAAGAAAAAATACATATATATTTATCTGGAAAGAAACACTCTCATGGGTCACACAAGAAGTCATTTGCATGAGTTAAATCTACATTTAGCTCCAAATTCAGGAGACTGTAAGTTCACACAAAGGAGATAAATATTTAGGTGTCAGAATAGTAAATAAGGTCTTGGTTAGCAGCAAGATTTAAGACCAGGCTGAGACAGACTGGGCTTTGCTTTGTTTTGCTTTGCTTTCTAGGATCAGAGATAAATATCCAAGGTAAGCCAAGAAAAAGCAGAGAAATTTAGGGAGGCTGGATCAAATGAAAATGCTTGTAAGCTACTTGTTATGAATGAACTCACTTTTTCACACTCATTTCATAAATTTTTGGTTACTAAGGGCATCTCTCCAGTCACATCTCTTCACCTTCTATCTCATTCCACTCCCAATTTCCCTGCTGTCTGCCTTCACCCCATCTTCTGAGGTGGGAACTTTGCTCTCTTCTCAGGATCCTTCAGGCCCCAGGGCCTTGGTTCACTTGGATCTTTTCATGCCTAGATCTCAGGATTCAAGGATACAGCAATCAGATGTAAGGAACCAGCTCATATACAGAGATACTGATCATTCTTAAAGATGTAGCGTTGAATAAAAACTAAAACCTATGAAAAAATTAGACTTATTATAGAAGGTAGTTTATTTAAGTTTAAAAGGTGTACATTCACATGTATCTTTTGGGTGGGTTACATATACAAGGACATGTATTAAACATTTGAAAGGGTGCCTAACTGAAAAGAAGAATGAGTATGGGCATAGAGAATAAATGGCAGAAGGAAGGAAGGAAGAATAAAATGAGACTATGCATTTGTAAGGACAGAGAACAGGTTTCACTTTAAATGATTTCAACAAAGGGCTGTTAATGAAGGATCTACTTACAATGGTGTGGGGAGAATGAAGGTGAAAGGAAAAGAATGGGAAGGTATATTGGTTTTTTATTGCTGCTGTATCAAATTACCAAAAATTTAGTGGCTTAAAACAACATAAATGTATTATCCTACAATTCTGTAAGGGTGATGGTTAATTTTATGTGTCAACTTGACTGGGCTAAGGGATCCCCAGGTAGTTGGTGAGACATTATTTCTGGGAGTGTCTGTGAGGGTGTTTCTGGAAGAGATTGGCACTGGAATCAGAGGACTGGGTAACGAAGATTCACACTCACCCATGTGGTGGACATAAGCCAATTCACTGAGAGCTCACATAAAACAAAAAAGGCAGAAAGGTGAATTCTCTCACTCTGCCTTTGAGCTGAGACATCAATCTTCTCCTGCCCTTGGACATTGGAGCTCCTGGGTCTCAGGTCTTCAGACTCAGGGATTTATACCAGCCCTCCCTCAAATTCTCAGGCCTTCTGCCTCAGACTGAATTACACCACTGGCTTTCCTGGGTCTCCAGCTTGCAGATGGCAGGTTGTGGGACTCCTCAGCCACCATAATCATACGAGCCAATTCCCATAATAAATCTCCTCTTATATATCTCTCTATATATAACCTATTGGTTCTGTTTCTTTGGAGAACCCTAATATAGTAGGTCAAAAGTCTGACATGGATCTCACTGGGCTAAAATCAAGGTGTTGGAAGGGCTGTCTTCCTTCTAGTGTCATCAGGGGAGAATGTGTTGCCTTGCCTTTTCCAGTTTCTAGAGGCTATTTATATACCCTGGCTCACAGCCTCTTTCTCCATCTCCAAAGCCAGCAACATCTGCTTTCTCTCGCTCTCTGACTCTGCTCTATTGTCACATCTCTTACTACAGCTGGGAAAGGTTCTCTGCTTCTAATGACCTTTATTAGATCAGGCCCACCCAATCCTTGGGAGACTGGGAAGGAAATGTTTGGTTTTGTGTCTTAAAGTGAACAAGGAAAGATTTGGACAGAGATAAATCAGTGTGTAGACTACACCACATTCACTCATGTCTCCCCTCATTCTTCACCTTGTTGCACAGTGGAGCCAGGTAGAAATCACCAAAGCAAAGGAAGGTGGAGAGGTGGGGAGAAGTGCAGAAAAGAGAATGAAGACACAGCAAGAATGTAGGCAAGTCAAAATTTTCGTGGAGGGCTTTTAAAAAAAAAAAAAAAAACAATTCTTTTCCAAAGTGGTAGAAATTCTCCTTCAACATGTCAGTGTGTGCCTTCAGCATGGAGTCTTGTTTTTAATTTATAAATTAATATGACAATCCATGTAGCCAGAACACGATATTTTACTGTACAAACTGCTCATTTAACTCTGAGTTAGATTCTATTATGAATCCCTCTCAGAGGAATCACTTCTAAGACCATTGCTCCCTAGTCTCCGATTTTATTTTAAGGGGCACTTGTCCCCCTTTGATATCCATTTCATTTTATATCCAGGTTATAAATTCCATCTTAGGCGTTTCTGTCTGATTTTGAAGCTGTGAAAAATCCCATCATCTCTGGCCAAAAAGTAAAATTTGATGGATACCACCAATGGAAAGCAAAATCTCCTCCTGTTGCATATACACTCTAGGTCTAAGATCATCCTCAAAGCCACTCTAGCTTTACCCAGAGGCCCTGAGGATTTGGAACTTTTCCCACCTGGAAGACAGTGACTCGGGGGTGCACTTAGACTGTAACAGTTGATCCTGAGACTTTTATGCATACAAGCAGTTGAGGAAATTCAAAATCAAGACCAGGTAGAGACTGGGGAGGAGGAACAGATAGGGCAGCCACTCTACATGCTGAAATCTGAAATAAAACAGAAAACTATCCAGAAGATCTTAGTTCCAGTTCAGCCTTAGACAAGCTTGAGGCAAATCTTGTAATTAATAAATGATTTATTCCTGTATACCAGGGTTACTAGCATTCAGCCCATAGAGTAGATTGCATTTATTTTGATTGAGCATTTACTATGTGTCAGGTGCTGTAAAAAGTCCATTTTAATTCCTCACAATAAACATGAAGTCATTTCTATTTTTACCTCCTCTGTAAAGAAGAGGAAGAATTAGAAAGTTTAAGTAATTGTGCCCCAAATTTAACACAGCTAAGTGATGGAAGCAGGATCCTCATATCCCACAGTCTGAGGGTTTAACCACCACACAGCAAATGTAATTCAGTTGACCCTGAGCAAGATTCCTCCTGAGCTATTAATGGATAAAAAATAACCAACAAAGAAAGAATGAAAAATCCATTGCCTAATTAGTTTGCTCACATAAACATCGAAGGACTAACATCCCCCAAGTAAAGAATGTTTAAAGTTTGATCTACTGTGGAGAAACTGAGTTCACTTGCCACAGAAATGACATTGGTAATGAAAACATTGTTAGAAATGTATTTTTATTTAAATAGGTTTGTAGGGAATAGGTGGTGTTTGGTTATATAAATAAGTTCTTTAGTGGTGATTTCTGAGATTTTGGTGCACCCATCGCCCAACCAGTGTACCCTGTACCCAACGTGTAGTCTTTTATCCCTCGGCATCTCCTTCCCTTTCCCCTGAGTCCTCAAAGTCCAATGTATCATTCTTATGCCTTTGCATCCTCATAGCTTAGCTACCACATATTGGTCAGAACATATGATATTTTGTTTTCCATTTTTGAGTTACTTCACTTAGAATAATCATCTCCAATTCCATCCATGTTGCTGCAAATGCCATTATTTCATTCCTTTTTATGGCTGAGTAGTATTCCATGGTATATATACACCACACTTTCTTTATCCACGCATTGATTGATGGGCATTTGGACTGGTTCCATATTTTTGCAATTGCGAATTGTGCTGCTATAAACAAGTGTGGCGTAAGTATCTTTTTCATATAATGACTTCTTTTCCTCTGGGTAGATACCTAGTAGTGGGATTGCTGGATCAAATGGTAGATCTACTTTTTGCTCATTAAGGAATCTCCACACTGTTTTCCATAGTGGTTGTACTAGTTTACATTCCCACCCACAGTGTAAAAGTATTCCCTTTTCATCCAACATCTATTATTTTTTGATTTTTTGATTATGACCATTCTTGCAGGAGTAAAGTGGTATCACATTGTGGCTTTGATTTGCATTTCCCTGATAATTAGTGCTATTGAACATTTTTCCATATGTATATTGATCCATTTTCATACTGCTATGAAGAAATACCCGAGACTGAGTAATTAATAAAGAAAAAGTTTTAATGGACTCACAGTTCCACATGGCTGGGGAGGCCTCACAATCATGATGGAAGGCGAAGGAAGAGCAAAGGCACATCTTACATGGCAGCAGGCAAGAGAGCATGTGCAGGGGAACTGCCCTTTATAAATCTATCAGATCTCATGAGACTTATTCACCATCATAAGAAAAACCTGCTCCCATGATTCAATTACCTCCCACAGATCCCTCCCATGACACATGGGGATTATGGGAGCTACAATTCAAGATGAGGTTTGGGTGGGGACACAGCCAAACCATATCAATATGCTTGTTGGACATTTGTGTATCTTCTTTTGAGAATTGTCTACTCAAGTGTTTAGACTATTTTTGATGGGATTGCTTGTTTTTTTCTTCTAATTTGTTTGAGTTCTTTGTAGATTCTGGAAATTAGTCCTTTTTCAGATGAATAGATTGTGAAGATTTTCTTCCATACTGTGGGTTGTCTGTTAACCCTGCTGATTATTTCTTTTGCTGTGCAGAAGCTTTTTAGTTTAATTAAGTCCCATCTATTTATCTTTGTTTTTGTTGCATTTGCTTTTGGGTTCTTGGTCATGAAGTCTTTGCCTAAGCCAATGTCTAGAAGGGCTTTTCTGATGTTACCTTCTAAATGTTTATGGTTTCAGGTCTCAGATTTAAGTATTTGGTTCATCTTGAGTTAATTTTTGTATAAGGTGAGAAATGAGAATCCAGTTTCATTTTTCTACATGTGGCTTGCCAATTACCCCAGCATCATTTGTTGATCTGTTAAGTCCTTTCCTCACTTTATGTTTTTGTTTGTATTGTCAAAGATCAGTTGGCTACAAGTATTTGGCTTTGTTTATTTAGATTGTCTATTTGTGCTGTTTCAGACTTTTTGATGTAGGCTTTAATGCTATAAACTTTCCTCTTAGCACCGCTTTTGCTGTATCCCAGAGGTTTTGGTAGGTTGTGTCACTATTATCATTCAGTTCAAAGAATTTTTATTTCCATCTTGATGTCATTGTTGACCCAATGATCATTCAGGAGTGTGTTATTTGATTTCCATGAATTTGCATGGTTTTGAGGGTTCCTTTTGGAGTTGATTTCCAGTTTTATTCCACTATGGTCTGAGTAAGTACTTGATATAATTTCGAGTTTCCTAAATTTGCTGAGACTTGTTTTGTGGCCTATAACATGGTCTATCTTGGAGAATATTCCATGTGCCAATGAATAGAATGTATATTCTGCAGTTGTTGGGTGAAATGTTCTGTAAATATCTGTTAAGTCCATTATTTTTTGTTGACTTTGTTTTGATGAACTGTTTAGTGCTGTCAGTGGAGAATTAAAGTCCCCCACTATTATTGTGTTGCTGTCTATCTCATTTCTTAGGTCTAGTAGTAACTGTTTTATAAATTTAGGAGCTCCAGTGTTAGGTGCATATATGTTTAGAATTGTGATATTTTCCTCTTGTACTAGTCCTTTTATCATTATATAATGTCCCTCTTTGTCTTTTTTAACTGCTGTAGCTTTAAAGTTTGTTTTGTCTGATATAAGTAGCTACTCCTGCTTGCTTTTTGCGTCCATTTGCATGGAATATATTTTTCCATTCCTTTACCTTAAGTTTATGTGAGTCCTTGTGTTAGGTGAGTCTCCTGAAGAGAGCAGAAAGTTGGTTAGTGAATTCTTTTCCATTCTGCCATTCTGTATCTTTTAAATGGAGCATTTGGGCCGTTTACAGTCTATTAGGTTGCTTCAAAAGCAATTGCAGTTTCTGCCATTTTGGCAAAAACTGCAATTACTTTTGCAGCAACCTAATAGTATTAACATGTGAGGTACTATTCTATTCATTATGCTATTTGTTGTCTGAATACCTTGTTTTTCTTTTTCATTGTGTCATTGTTATATAGGTCCTGTGAGATTTATACATTACGGAGATTCTATTTTGATGTATTTTGAGGATTTGTTTCAAGATTTAGAGTTCCTTTTAGCAGTTCTAGTAGTGCTAGCTTGGTAGTGGTGAATTCTCTCAGCATTTGTCTGGAAGAGACTGTATTTGTCCTTCATTATGAAGCTTAGTTTCACTGGATATGAAATTCTTGGCTGATAATTGTTTTGTTTAAGGAGGCTGAAAATAGGACCCAATCCTCTCTAGCTTGTAGGGTTTCTGCTGAGAAACCTGCTGTTAATCTGATAGGTTTTCCTTTTTAGGTTACCTGATGCTTTTGCCTCACAGCTCTTAATATTCTTTCCTTTGTACCTTTACCAAAGTAAAGTAAAGACTTTAGATGATCTGATGACTATGTGTATAGACAATGATCTTTTTGCGATGAAATTCCTCAGTTGTTCTTTGAGCTTCTTGTATTTGGATGTCTAGATCTCTAGCAAGGCCAGGAAGGTTTTCTTTGATTATTCCTTCAAATATATTTTCCAAACTTTTAGATTTCTCTTCTTCCTCAGGAACACTGATTATTCTTAGGTTCAGATGTTTAACATAGTCCCAAACTTCTTGGAGGCTTTGTTCATTTCTTAAATTTTTTTCTTTATTTTTGATGGATTAGGTTAATTCAAAAGCCTTGTCTTAAGGTCTGAAGTTCTTTCTTCTGCTTGTTCAATTCTATTATTGAGACTTTCCTGTGCATTTTGTATTTCTCTAACTATGTCCTTGATTTCCAGAAGTTGTGATTGTTTTTCATTTATGCTCTCTATTTCACTGCAGAATTTTCCTTTCATATCCTGTATCATGTTTTTCATTTTTTCAAGTTGGACTTCACCTTTCTCTGGTGCCCCCTGGATTAGCTTAATAACCGACCTTCTGAATTATTTTTCTGGCAATTCAGAAATTTCATCTTGGTTTGGATCCACTGCTGTTGAGCTAGGATGATCTTTTGGAGGTGTTAAAGAACCGTGTTTGTCATATTACCAGAATTGTTTTTCTGGTTCCTTCTCATTTGGGTAGACTATGTCAGAGGGAAGATCTGGGATTCAAGGGCTGCTGTTCAGATTCTTTTGTCCCACAGGGTGCTCCCTTGATGTGGTGTTCACCCCCTTCCCCTTCCCCTAGGAATGGGGCTTCCTAAGAGCTGAACTGTAGTAATTATTTTTGCTCTTCTGGGTCTAGCCACCCAGTGGTGCTACTGGACTCTGGGCTGGTACTGGGGGGTGTCTGCAAAGAATCCCGTAATGTGATCCATCTTCAGATCTTGTAGCCGTGGATACCAGCACCTGCTTCAGTGGAGGCAGCAGGGAAGTGAAGTGGACTCTGTGAGGGTCCTTGGTTGTGTTTTTGTTTAGTGCGTTGGTTTTGTGTTGGTTGGCCTCCAGCCAGGAGATGGCACTTTCAAGAGCACATCAGCTGTGGTCCTATAGGGAGGATGCAAGCTTGCCCTAGGGACACCTGGTTTAGTATTTAAGATTCTCAGGTGGTAGGCAAGGCCATAGACCTCCCAAGAGATTATGACCTTTGTCTTTGGCTACCAGGGAGGGTAGAGAAAGACTACCAGGTAGGGGCAGGGATAGGTGTGTCTGAGCTCAGCCTCTCCTTGAGGAGGGCTTGCTGTGGCTGCTGTGGGGGATGGGGGAGTGGTTCCCAGTCCTATGGAGTTATATTCCCAGGGGGATTATGGCTGCCTCTGCTGAGTTATATAGGTCACCAAAGAAGTGAGAAAAAAGCTGGCAGTCACCAGTCTCACCCCTCTCCCATTCCTAAAGACCAGTCTTACTCCCACCGTGCCCCCGCCCCCCTCAACAGCACCAAGTCTATTTCCAGGCAGCTGGTGACCAGGGCTGAGAACTTGCCCCAGACCATGAGCCTCTCCATTGAGAAAGCAAGCAGACTCACAGTTTTTCAGCATCTCAGGGAGCCTGCAGTGGTGATCCAGTTCCTTCAGAGGGTCTGTGGATTCTCTCAGCTTTCCTTTATGTTCCTGTGGTAGCTCTTGGAGCAACAGTTCAAAATGAGAGTCTCCACACGCTGATCTATCTGTCCAACTGGGGCTGCAGGCTGGTCCTGCCTCCTATCTGTCATCCTAATGCCTTCCTAGAAATTTCGTTTTTATAGCTTTACTGAGATATAATTTAAATAATAAAATTTACTTACTTCAGTGTGCAATTGAATGGTTTTTAGTAAACTTAGAGTTCTGCAGCCATCACCTCTATCTAATTCCAGAACATTTTTATCACCCCAGAAAGAAACACCTTGCCAATCAGTAGTCACTCCCCCTTCCCCACCCCACCTCACTCTACTCCCAGCCCCTGGCAACCACTAATCTATTTTCTATCTCTATGAATTTGCCTATTCTGGACATTTCATATCAATGGAATCATACAATATGTGGTCTTTTATATCCAAGTTCCTTCACTTAGCATAATATTTTTGAAGTCCAGCCACAGTGGAACAGTATTGGTACCTCATTCCTTTTCATTGCCCAATAGTATTCTATTGTATGGATAGACCACATTTTGTTTATCCATTTACCCATTGATGGACATTTGGATTGTTTCTACTTTTTGACTATTATGAATAAAGCTGCCATGAATACTGACATGCAAGCCTTTGTGTAAACATATGTTTTCACTCTCTTCCATACACAGACAGGAGTGAAATTGCTGGGTTGTATGGTAAGTTCATATTTAACTTTTTAAGGAACTGCCAAACCATGTTCCAAAGTGGCTGCACTATTTTGCCTTGCCACAACCAATGGTTCAAGGCTCTAACTTCTCCACATCCTTGCCAAAACTTCATATTGTCTGTTTTTATTGGTTACATCTACCCTGGTGGGTGTGAAGTAGTATCTCGTTGTGGTTTTGATGTGCATTTCCCTAATGGCTTATATGTTGAGCAGTTTTTCATGTGCTTATTGAGCATTTGTACAACTTCTTTGAAAAAATGTTTATTCAGGTAGGTTGCTCATTTTTAATTGGGTTTTTTTATTATATAGTTGCAAAAGTACTTTACATATTCTAGATAAAAGTCCTTTATTACATTACAATTTGAAATGCTTGTCTTTTCATTTTCTTAATGATGTCATTTGAAGCACAAAGGTTGAATTTTTAAGAAGTCCAGATTATCATTTTTTTCTTCTATTACTTATAATTTTTGTGTCATATCTTAAAAAAAATTGTCTAACCTCAGGTCACAAAAATTTACTTCTATGTTTTTTTCTAATAGCTTTATAAGTTTTAGCTCTTACATTTATGTCTATGATTTTTGTGTATGGTATGAGGGAGAGGTCTAAATTCATTATTTTACATGTGGCTATCCAGTTGTCCCAGCACCATTCCTTTGATTTATATGTCTCTTCTTACGCCAGTACCACACTTTCTTAATTACTCTAGCTTTGTAGTAAGTTTTGAAATCACAAAGTTTAAATGCTCCAACTTTGTTCTTCTTTTTCAAGGCTACTTTGGCTATCCTGGGTCCCATGCATTTTCTTGCATTTCTACACAAATTTCAGCTTGTCAATTTCTAAAAAAAAAATATATATATATATATATAGCAAGATGGAATTTTGATGGGGATTGCATTGAATTTATAGGTCAGTTTGAGAAGAAATGCCATCTTAATAACATGGAGTCTCCCAATCCATCAACATGAAGTGTATCTCCATTTATTCAAATCTTAAATTTCTGTCAGCATTGTTTCATAGTTTTCAGTGCAAAAGTCTTGGTCTTTTGTTAAGTTTGTTTCTAAATATTTTCTTATTTTTGATGCTATTGTGAATGGTATTTTGTTTCCTTAATTTCAGTTTTTGGATTGTTCATTACTAGTAAATAAAAATGCAATTAATCTTTGTATATTGATCTTGTATCCTACGACCTTGCTGAAGTTGTTAGTTAGCTCTAGTGGTAGTTTTTGTGACTATCTCAGAATTTTCTACATCCTGGATCATGCTGTCTGAAAATAAAGACAGTTCTACTTCTGCCTTTCCAACCTGAATGCTTTTTATTTGTTTTTCTTGCCTTATTGCACTAAGACTTGAAGTATGATGTTGAATGGGAGTGGTGAGAGAAGACATACTTGTCTTGTTCCCAATCTTCAGGGGAAAGCTTTAGTTTTACACCATTAAGTATGATGTTAGCTGTAGGGCATTCATACATCACCTTTATTTGGCTGAAGAACTTTCCTTCTATTTCTAGTTTGGTCAGAGTTCTTTATCATCAGTGGGTGTAGAATTTTGTCAAATGATTTTTCTGCATCTATAAAAGTGATCCATGTGGTTAGAAATTTATGTCTTTTTCTTTTTGAGTGAAAATAGAAGGTAGTTATGTACTGCTTCCACTGAAACATTTGTAAGGAGAATTTATGCTACTAACTTTGCAATAAGGTTCATTGCATAAGAGAAGGAGGAACTTATCAAAAATTGTTTATTTATTCATTCTGGGGTCCTCCTGAAAAGGCTTTTGACAGATACCAATTAATTCCTCAGATTGTTTTGTTGTTGCTGTTGTTGTTGTTGTTAAAAAAAAATCTGCAGGGTTTGGTGTTGGCTAATTTGGTTATTTAGTCAAAAAGTACAAGTTTTCACATTCAAACTGATTGAACAAATTAACCTTAAGACTGTACTTATTCTGTGTAGATTCCACTGAGTTCAATGTAATACATGAGACTTTAAAAATTATAGACCTATTAGGTAGAAATAAAATGACAATATCAGAAGACAGTCATATACTTTCATGCATCAAATTATACTTCAAACTTCTGAAGTTTTCTTTGAAAGGCAGGCCTCACAATGTATCCGTATTAAGCATCTGTTCTATATGTGTGGCTCAGTTTCAGGAGCAACCATTTAGGGTGAACATGAACTATGCTTCTCTAAGACATACTGTCCCTGGAATCTGTAGATGTATATAATTTCTAGAATTAAACAGAAACTTCTGACCATATGGCCATATTCTGGCAATGTTTATCTCCACATGACTTTAAAAATACATATCTTATAAAAATATAATAGCAAAGATGAAAATTACCAATCATGCATTTATTCAACAGGTGCATATTGGTCACCTACCACACGCCAAGTTCTGTGATGGGCACTGAAGATACAATGTTAGGCAAAATATAAACAATCTTTGTTTTAAGCAGCTTACATACTAATGAGGGAGAGGGATACTTAATAATTATACAAATAATTATATTCATACATGATAAATGCTGTAAAGGAAATGTACAGAGAACTATAAGAGAGAATAGTTGGGAGGATCCAACCTAGTCTGGAGAGGTTATTCACATATTCCCTGAAGAACAGGCAGTCAGGTTAAAATCTAAAATACAAGCAGGAATATGTCAGCAATAATCTTCCTTTTTCATTTGTCTGCCTTCACTCTTCCATTGCCCTCTTTGTTCTTGGCTAAGAAATATGTAAGTGTGAAGGTCATGAGACAGGAGTATGGTTCTTTCGAGGAGCTGAGAGAAGGTCAATATGGCTGAAGCTTTTCAGGCTGAGTTTTGAGGAACTAGCATGTAAAGACAAGAAAGAAAAGGAGGAGCCATGAAAATAACCAAGAAGGAGTGGCCAAGGAGAATCTGGTGTTCTAGAAACCAAGCGAGTGGAATATTTTAAGAAGGATGAAGGAAAGGCTGTATTGAATACTGCTAAGAGGTCAACAGAGATAGGATTGAAAATGTTTATTGTGCTTAGCAATACACAGGACATCGGTGACCTTATCAAAAGCAATTTTGGTTGATGGTAGTCAGAAAAAATGCTAAAGCAGAGTAAATTAAAGAGTGAATTAGTCACTATAAGGTAGGTACTATTATAAAAATGAACTGCAAAATTTCAGTGGTTTAACACACAAAACCTTATTTTTTGCTATTGTAACATGTACAGTGCACATCAGCAGGGGTTTTCTGCCAAAATCACTGGATTGCCTAGAGCAACAGACATTCTATCATCCTAAAGTTGGACCATCTACATTATCATCTACCTCAGTTGCTGTGGCAGGGAAAGCATAGAGACCCATGAACTCATTCTTGTCCAGACTACCCACATGGTGCCCTACTGCAAAGAAGGCAGAAAGTGAAGATTTTCATCTGCTGATGAAAAGGAGAACCAGACACTGGTGACTTCTAGTAACATCTACAAAATAAATAGGAGATAAGGAAACAGAGACAGTGAGTATAAGGCACCATTTTAGGAAGCTTAGTTAAAAAATAAATGAAGATATAGGATAGGAGCTAGACAGGGATATAATGCCTGGGAGAAGTGGTGTGTGTGTGTGTGTGTGTGTGTGTGTCTTTATGTGTCTGTGCGTGCTTTAATAGCAGTGCTTAAATCAAGCTTAATGTTTAGGAAAACCCCAGGAAAGAAAGTAATAGGCTAAAGACACAAAAGAGACAAAAATAACAATAATAATAATGAAATGAGGTTCCACCAAAAAGCAGGAATGATGGAATCTAGAGGAGAGTGGAGGGTTTGACCTAGGATATAAAAAGGAACACTTTGTCCATTGTAAAAGAAAGAAGGAAATGAGCAATGAATTAAGATGCAAGTAGATTCTGAAAATCAATGACCAGAGGTTGAGGGAGTTCCTTTCAATAGTGTTCAGGCCAGACACAGTGGCTCCTGCCTATAATCCCAGCACTTTGGGAGGCTGAAGCAGGAGGATTGCTTGAGGCCAGGAGTTCAAGTTCAGCCTTGAAAATATAGTGAGATCCTGTCTCTACAAAAACATTTTTTAAAAACTATCCAGGTGTAGAAATACATACCTGTATTCCCAGCCACTTGGGAGGCTGAGGTGGGAGGATTGCTTGAGCCCAGGAGTTCAAGGCTGCACTCTAGCCTAGGTGACAAAGTAAAACCCTGTCTCCAAAAATAAATAAAATAACAGTGTTCAATTTCCATATGAAGTGTGAAGTAAAGTCATCCACTAAGAATGAGAACAGAGTGATGGTAGAGGAGATAATCAGAAGTTTAAGGAAGATAAAAGATGTAGGAGATAGTGACTCCACGAAGTAGAGAATGAGCAAGTAGGCCTGCTAGGCAGTTTTGAAGGCCTGCTTGGGCCTGATAATCATCAATTTAGCAGGATAATCTATTCTGTTGTGGAAGTTCCTCCAGAAATACTGAGTTATGCAACTGGCCCATATGAAGATGACAAATGATTGAGTTCACCCAAGTGATAGTGACTGAAGGAAAAGGAAAAGGGTGGTTAAAAATATTTACAAGGGAATGGTTGTATTGATAAGAACTATCTAATCTATACTGGATAAAGAGGGGAATGGGATCAGGGGGAGCATGGTACACAGGAAAAAGTGGAAAGGTCAATGGATTGAGGAACTTGTTGAAATTAAATAACTGTTAAAGAGAATGCATCTCGGCGATAAGCTGGAAAGGTAGGAAGTTGTGAATAGAGTGAAATGTTCCTAATGTGGAGATGGTGTGGTTTTCAATAGTGATGATATCCAGTGTTTGACTGTGGGATTGGGTGGCTGAGGAAAAAGCGAATAAGAAAGCCATCAAAGATGAAAAGGTTAAAAAATAGCAAACACAGTGTTGGGTGTTTCCCCCATGGGGACATTTAATTTAATCCAGAATAATGGGGAAAAAACTGTGAAAACTTTGACATAGGAGCCAAATCTTTAATACATGAGGAGGAGAGTATGTTGGAAGTTAACAAGTGATTCAAAGGGACAAAGGAAAGGACGGTATACTCTCAAAAGAGATGATGAGGGAGCAACAGTCTAGAAGCGACAAATGAATCTAAAAGTACTTGAATTAAGCTCTTCTGGAGAAGCATAGATCCCATTCGATCTGTAAAATGTCAAGATTCACATCAACTTTCTCAAAAATTGATCAATGGCCAGCACTTGACCTAGAAATTTGCAAATTTGTATGAATAAATTTGATTAAACTACTTTTGGACTGCTTTCGTATTTATATCAAAAACACATTTGCATGAAACTAATAATCTATGCTTCACTGTTGTTACTAAATTTTAAAAATTTGTGCAGCTGTACCCATGTGGAATTCTGATCACATGGGCATAGCACTCCTTGCCTGAGCTAGCTGTTCTTACCCTCTTTCCCACTAAAGAAAGATATTAGAATACGATGAATACCTTTGATCTTTTTTATGTTTTTAAGTAAATTTACAAAACTTCTACACTTTAAGAGTTAGTAACACATTACTTTCTTCTAACCTTACAACAAAATATAGGACTCCAGTGTGTAAAGATCCCATGTCTTAGCTAGATCCCTCAGGCAGTTCTTACGAAACTCCTTTTCCTCTTCAAATTTGCTTTTGTTGTTCCTATTGCCCAATACGAAAATGGAGTTGGGGAAGCGTAAAAGGTGTCACACAGTTAAACTTCCACAAGGTTCTCCCTGCTGTCCAGAGCTAGCCTATGCAGGCCTACAGTTAATTGTTTATAAGTATTATTTCCTTTATCTACAGCAAGACAGAGGTTTAACTTCAAAATCTGTCCTGGAGTGAGAATTCTTTTTAAGAAACTCAGAATTGTATCCACTTCAGTATGGCTTTCAAATGTGTCATTTGAAACACTGTCATTTAATTTTATTTTCACAAATAGGGATAAATCGGCCTTAAAATGAGAAGTCCTAGGGTGGTAACAGCTTCCTGCTGTTGCTATTCTCTGGGTGCTTTCTCATCCCTTATCGTTCCCTTAACCTCACCCTTACCTCTATAAGCTGTCTGTTAAAATTCTCTGAGCGTACCACTTGTTTTTCTGCCAGGACCCTGGCTCTACCCTTGCTAAAAAAAAATTCAAAATGTTCAGCATTCTCCAAACTCTACTGATCCAGACTGTTAGAGAGCTGGGGAACTGGTAATGACAGGTCAAAATGTTCTCCTCAGAACACTTGTTCTGGGGTACACCCTGACCATCCCTGCTGTGCTAAGGTCCACTTAAACTTATGAGGAACTAAGCATGTGTGCCCACAAACTGGTCTTTCTTATGTAGTTGCAAGGCCACTGCACAGGGGTGATGCCTGTTCATTGCTATATACACGGTGGGCAAAAGAGCAAGATGAGCTAGTGGGGTAGAAAGAAATTACAGCCAGATGACAGATCACAGTGACATGGTTTGCTAAAGACAGTGTTTGCAACCACACATATAAGGTGGTATTTTAGAATGATATATTTGAGAGCACGGGGTTCACTTGATCTTGTGAACTGGCAGAATCTCTCTCAGAAGCAACAGAATATGACATCATCACCAACCAAGTGGGTCTCCTGAAAGGAACTGGGGCAATGCGGAAGTCTGCTTACCAAACATCCCTCTCAGTCCACTGTCTCCTCGTATGCTCTGCTGGGAATGTATTCTTTGTGCTTATCACAGGAAACCATGACTTGTACAATATTTATACGTCAGAGAGTTCATTTTCACAGAACCTTCAACCTAATCCTTTGTGGGATATTGCAAGCTCTTTGGGAAGCTATTAGAGATTATTGGGGGAAAATAGGTAGTATGGTCAAATATATCTAGGAAGCACTGTGTTAAGCAAAACGAAACTGTTTTCTGCAGAAAAGCTCGAGTTGGATATGCTCCTGTGCATTGTGCCTCTCCAAGCAGGGAATATGGTATGCAGAGTTTCCCAACCTGCACATAACAAGGAACACTTTTGTCAAAGGCACGCCCACGAGACTTTGAGCAACACTGTCCTATGGTTAGAAACATTATGGGTGTTCAGTGGGGGCGGGGGGATGCTATTGAAAAGAACAGGATGGTAAAGAAATCTTCAAAGGAAGGAATTCAGTCCCCATCAATCCTCCAGTTCTTGCTGAACCAGAAACGCAAGTCACTCTAAAGCTGACTGAATTGTACAGCTTATTGAATTTACTCTGAACACTTCATTTGAAATTTGGCAACATCCCTGATTGTCAGAGGTTTTTAATCTGGTACAAAAGGTTACAGAGGAATGCTCCTGCCCAGATCTGGCAGCCTATAGCAGACTTTTTAATTAACTTTAAAAGGTCTGTGTGAGTCCTGTGCGTGATAGGATATATAAAACACACACCTCCATCGCAGCAGTCAGGGAAGCAACTGGAGCCCTTCCAAAGCCATCTGACTGTCATTTAGGGAAGAGTGAATTTCTTGTTTTGAAATTCAAGTTGATAAAGGATTAGATTTTTTAAAATAAAATAAAATGCAGCCTTACCAACATAAGCTACAGGGTCAGTGGAGCCTTTATTACAATTAGGTTGTTCTTTCAGAATAAAATCCACACTGAGCCTTTTGTTCTGAAAAGGAGGCACCCTCCATGGATGAGTGACATGGGGAAGAGAAGATCCTTACAAGAGAGATTATAAATGATGACACTGGAACACAATGACCTTAAGACTTAAAGAAATCCCTTCAGGGACAAGAAAACAGCACGAAGTCATTCTAAGCAAAGTCTGGTGGCCCTCTGACACTGCGGACATAATATGGTGACACTAGACTTAAACCCTTGCACAATGACACCTGCTGGGTCCTGCTTTTTGCCCTTTGCCACAAATGAGCACGTCCACTAGTCCTACCTTATCCCCCCCACCCCTGAATGCCAGCGCATTTAACAAAGTGTATGTTGCTGAGGGTGGAGGTGGAAGGCTAGTAGGTACAAAAGACTTCATCTTGCCTTATAAGTACCATGCACTAACTAATTGCACCCCGGAGCTACAAGAGTTCATTCTGAAAAGCCACTTCATCCTAAATTCCCAATCTCTGAGCTATGAGCTTCATTTGGAGGGAATTGGGGTAGGGAAATCTATGAACTCCTCTGTTGGCCAGTTAAATAAACTAATATCCCTCACACATATATGGACTGTTAATTTTTTTCTAATTATTTGTAGAAGCTGTGGTAAGGAATAGACTCTTTAAGCTTAACTTAGTAAACTAAGTAATGTTTTTAAATGATCATATCTATTATATAATGAATACTGAAATAACAGCAGCAGCAGCTTCCCGAAATATTTGGATTTTAAAAACATTTATACCTGAAAAGGCTAAGAATTGCTGGTGTAATCTTCCCATCATTTTCTGACAAATCTGCTCTGAAACCTCCCCACATACAGGTTTTCTTAAATATCCCTCAGAAGGAAAATTCTCTGTGGCCGACGGTAGGACACGTCATTCAGCACTGAATTGTTCATCGTTTATTGTATGGAACCAACACTCAGAATTCAGCAGTTGTAGACCCCACAGTAATTCAACTTCACAGGTTTCCTGCAAACGTGTTCACACAGACTACCATAGACTGAAGGGGTGCCTGGAAACATATGGGAAAAATAACCCTATTCACTATGGAGACTCGAGACTGCCTTCCAGATATTTCCCAGTGCTGACTGGAAAAGTCACCCCTATGCTTCATACACTGAATAAATCATTATCTCTGGCAAACTGATTAGGAAAGATTGTGCTGAGGACTGCTTCTTCCAAGCAGAGGTGGTTTGTGTTTAACCTGAATCAAGACATTCAGTGCTGACACAAAAAAGTCCAAAGCTGCACATCAGCGGGCTTCTCTCATAATCACTGGAAACTCTCCTGTACTTATTACAAGCCAGCTCTCCAGCAACAACCGCCATTTGCATTGATGTAAGGAACTGCCTGATTTACTAGCCAGGGTGAAATTATCCACCCTCTGAGATCCTTACTAATTTTCTTACACAACCAGAAGAAACAGGTTGCCATTAAGACTCCACATTATAATTTTTCCAAAAGGTTATTTGTGTTATGAAATTATTTGAACCTGAAGAGAAGCAAAAGTGAGTTGAAGTCCCACACAAAGCCAAAAAAGGAAGGAAATGTTGAGGCAAACCGGGCAGGCCAGCCTCACCCACCATGTGCAATTACTCCTGTTGGGCTCAGAGCTTGTGCTTGTATCATTGAACATGACTTCAGAAGGCTCCATGACAATTTCTAAATGTTTTGCTTGTTAGCAGAAAAAATAAGTCCCATCCTCCACTCAGGGTTCCTTGTCTCCTTAAAACTGCAGCTAAGTTCGATTTACATTTCTGTATTGTAAATCAGTTTGACAAATATAAAAATATCTGCATCTAGGTATAGATATAAGTCTAGATAAACTGTTAAGTACATATTATAAATAAAATGTACAGCAGTTTATTTACACGTAGGCATTTGCATCTTTGTTTAAAGGGATAACAAGAGCCATCTAAACACATATTATACATAAAGTGGACTTCAACACAGATTCCAATGCTTCTACTTTCAACTTAGCCAGGGTTTTGCTGCTCACCTGCCAATAGTTAGCAGTAAAGCTCTGCGGTCACACAGCATTTTCTCCATACCTAGGTTCAGAACTGATGTTGAATGCTAGAAGCACACTCCCACTTCGAGGTATCTGTTTGACCTTGCCACTCCTCCACCTGGAACGCTCATTCTTCAAATTATCTTCACTGTTCTCTCCCTCATCTCCTTCAAAACTGGTTTCCAACCTCTCCTCAGTGAAGTCTCCCCTGACCCACCCTATTTAAAATTCCCTATTCACCTCTCCTGCCTTACTTTCCTCCAGAGCACTAAGAACTCTCTAATATGCTATATAATTTCTTTGTGTTTAATGACTAGTTTGTCATCCCTCCCACCTCCATCTCTCTCTCTCTCTCTCTCTCTCACACACACACACACACACACACACACACCAAGCTCCATGAGGACCAGAATTTACATCTCTTTCATTCATTGCTATATTTCTAGCATCTATACGAATGTTTAGCACACGATAGATGATGAGTCAGCATTTGTTGGGCAAGGAGGAGAGAAATAGGCAATGGCCGACTACAGAGATGTAAAACAGTAAAAGATATCTTCTAGATGTTTTTCAAATCTGTAAAATTTCTCTTCATATGACACCTACTCAACACAGAGACTAACAAAGGGAATACTTGCTGAATAATTTTCACTATGTATGCCACATTGCTTCGAAACCAGGCCTAACTGGAGCAAAATTTGTGAATTAGATTTATGGTTTCATTGCTGAAATCTCAGGTATAAGTGAATACTCTAGAATTAGACCATTAAAATTCTTAGACTTTAGCTCTCATCATAAATCCCTGGAAGCTTGGTTAAAGCACAGAGTGCCAGGTCCATGCTCCAGAGTCTCTGATTTACAGGTCTGGGGAAGGGCCTGAAAATTTGCATTTCTAACAAGTTCCCAGATGATACTGATACTGCTGACCTCGAGCCCATGCTCCGAGATTTGCCAGTCTAAACATTTCAAAGTGAACATAGATCAGCCACTGGTGTTTTCTCATCAGTTCTTTCCTTTGTATTTTTCTGGCAGAACCAATATTATTTTGTCTTCTTTCTACTCCTGGAGATAAACACATCTTAACACAATTGAGATACTGTTGGACTCCATCTCAGAACCTAATTTTTATATGTCTAGCTTTACACAGAGAGAAGAGGGACCAATACAATGACTGCTCAGCCAGCTCGGTACATAAGTAAGTGAAAGACCTTTTAATTGGTCTCCTTTCGACTTTTCCTGTATCCTTGCTTTCCACTGCCAGTTCAGTGCCACAAACAGGGGCTTGGTGTGAAAAGGATCTAGTTCACCCTGGAAATTTCACCTGAATTATATGAGCTCCTCTGACTCCTGTCAAATAAAAAGGCTGGTATTCCTTCTCCTAAGTAGCAGACATTTTTGGTGCTCCACACCACAGACCCTCAGCTACCTCTGATTTTGGAACTATCCCACCTCAATACCTGCTGGGCCTCTCTTATTTTCTGCCTTAGGGTACTCTCAGAAATTCTGAGAAATTTTCTATTTGTGCACAGAACAAGCAGAAGCCTGGTGGCATTAGTGTCTCTAGAGATAATCCTTAAATAATTGGGGGCAGTAGTATATGGATAAATGCCCCAGCATCTCATTCTTTGTTAAGACATATCTGAGCCACACTCAGATTTCTCCGACATCTCCAGAGGAATTGATCCCGTTGCCCACAACAACAACCAGCTTGATTATGCACTTCATATTGGTTGTTTTCCTTTTCTGTTTCATTCCTCCTGCTCCTTCACTCCCAATACCTAGAATTATCTCTTGGGAGATAAACCTTCTGCACCGAAGTTCTCCTTGCAGGCTCTGCTTTCAGGGAATCCAATTAAATGTATTATCTTAGATTGGATTCCCTGGAAGCCAACTCTGAGACAGAGAGTTTTATACAAAGGACTTACTAGGGAGAAACCTCAAGAGATACATTTGTAACTGGGTGAAGAAGGTGAAACTGACCGGCAAGGTGAGACTTCAGCTGAGACTGAAACTGAGACCTCAGCCAATCCTAACAGGGGGCTCTGTAGAGCCGGCATGGCTCCTAAGAGTTGTCCTAAATTGAAGCAGGGGGCTCAGTCAGTCATTGGCCGTCTGCAATCAATATTCACAGCAGCTCGGTTATGAGTGTGTTGGCTCTGAAGAGGTATCTAAGCCGAGCAGTACAGTGTCCACTGGAGAGCTCTTGCATCATTGCCTCATCCCTCCTTGGCAACTTTTGACAACCCTGCAAATTCAATCATCTCTCCGTCTCCGGCAGCCAGCCTTCACTTGGAGGGAAAACTTCCCTGCAGACTCAATGTTTAGAAAAAAATAAGTTACATTTGGCATACTGAGTAAATATATTAAAGAAATCTAAAATCCCAAGTGTAAAAATTGGCTACAAGGTGCTAAACTTAAGTGCTCATATATAATTAAATTCCATCAATGATGTGAAGTTATATTCAAAATATGTTTTCTCAGAAGGGTTTTACTTCTAAGCTGTGGTGTTTGGGGTTGTGGATTTTTTTTTTTTTTCCACATGTAGACTGAAGGCAGAAGTGTCTGTCTAGGCACTTGTTATAAAAGAGCAATTAAAACATCCTAGATCCGGCGGGTAAGAGCCCTAGTGCTACTGAAAATACTTCACTAATTACAGTCTTATTTAGTGGCAGGCCCAAACAAAAGCAGGCTACCACATTTTTCAAATTTAAATAAAGAGCATTCAGTACTTAAGCACTCTCTTCAGGAGCAGGAAAGCGTGGCCACCTGAATCACACATTCTTCCAGGGTCACTGCTCTCTCTAGGAGCCAAGAGCTGCCCACACTCCTCCAATGCCTGTCCTTCCTAGGACAGTGATCTGTGTATACCATCTACTTCCTTCTTTTTGAAATGGCCTCCTTTTTCATTGAACTTTTTCATGAGATGATTGTAGATTCACATGCAGTTTTAAGAAATAGTACAGAGATCCTGTGTACCCTTTACCCAGTTTCCCCCAGTAGTAACAACTTGCAAGACTATAACAATCCACCTATCTTATTCAGATTTCCTCAGTTTTATTTGTACTCGTTTGTGTGTGTTGGAGGGGGGTGTTTAGTTTTAGTACAATTCTATGCCATGTGTAGGTTCGTGTATCCACCACCACAATCAATATAGGAAACAGTTTCATCACGACAGAATGCATCCTGTTGCCCTTTTATAACCACAACTACCTTCTTCTAGCCCCTCCTCCACCCATTCTCTCCATCCACCCCAGTTCCTAACCCCTGAAAACCACTAATCTATTCTCCACTTCTAAAAATGTGTCATTTCAAAATTATTATATGCATGGAATCGCACAGCATGTAATCTTTGGGGACTGCCTCTTTTGCTCAACATAATTCTACAGAGATTCATCCAGGTTGTTGCACATATCAAGAGTTCATTCACTTTTATTGCTGAGTAGTATTCCATGGTATGGATGTACCATAGTTTGTTTAACAATTCGCCAAAGGACATCTGGGTTGTTTTCAGTTTGGGGCTATTACAAATAAAGCTACTATAAATATTCATGAAGAAGTTTTTTTGTGAATGTACATTTTTATTTCTCTGGAATAAATGACCAAGAGTGCAATTGCTGGCTCATATGGTAGTTGCATATTTAGTTTTTTAAGAAACTGCCAAACTGCTCTCCAGAGTAGCTGTATCATTTTCCATTCCCACCAGCAATGTATGAGTGATCCGGTTTCTCTGCATCTTCACCAGCATTTGGTGTTGTCACTATTTTTTATTTTAGCCATTCTGATAGGTACTTGGTGATATCTCATTGTGGTTTTAATTGGCACTTCCCTGATGGCTAATGGTATGAACATCTTTTCATATGCTTATTCACCATCTGTGTATCCTCTTCCATAAAATGTCTGTTCTACTTCTTTGCTGAGATTTTCTATTTTTTTCATTTGTATGTTGCCTGAGACAACAGAGGAGATTTCCTCAGGTCAGGCAGCCAAGTATATCTCAATGCGGGAAGCGAGTCTTAGGTCCACAGGGACAAAAAGGCTTCTTGGCAGGCTGGGCTACTTGCACTGGTACCTAGGTATCTCTTAGGAGGGGAGGGGAGTCTCAGGCTGGGCAGGGAAAGAGAACACCTCCCTTGACTACTTATTGTTTACAGCACTCCTTAACAATCCTTCTTACTGGTGATGCTGGGCTTGCCTTCATTGTCAGAGGGCCTTCTATTTGATCCAGGGGTAGAACAAGCTTACCTTGGCTGCCTTCTGTTGCCAAGTTAGGGATACCGAAACACCGGGCCTGGTAACCTTTTTCTGTTGGGTGAGGGGACATGAATGCTCTGCATCTGTGTTGTCCTTTCAATTCTGGGGTCCCAAACCAGTTCACCTTCCTGTTACCACCTTTCATTCTGACTTCTCCTCTGGTTGCTTTTTGCATTATTTCCTGGATTTACAGTAGTACTTAACTAGGAAGAGCAGGGGAAAATGTGTCTATACCATCTTGTTTGACACAGAAGTCTGATATGCCCTCTTGCATATATATTTCAGTTCAGTTACAGCTTAGTTTCACCTGCTATCATATATAAAGAGAAAAGAGAGGTGATTTTCACTCAGGCTTGCTCTTCTGTGACCTTAGATATTGTTCCCAGAACATTACTCCTGGAAGCCTGAAAGCAGGCAAAAACTCTGGTACACTCCAAATATTTTAGAGAGTCAAAGGAATCTTAGAGACCATCTAGACCAAGAGTTTAACATTCCTAGTCATGGAACACTTTGTTCAAATGAACTCCAATGGAGAAAGACAACATTTAGATATTAGTCAAGTTGTCTGGGTAAAGTAGGAGTGGTGACTCAGCCCTTGGCTATTCACCTTCCCTCTCCCCCCATCAGACAATTCAGAATTGAGAGGATTTAAGGAGCACAGTTTCAAAAAGAATCATCTAGTCCAACCCCTTCCTTTTACAAATGAGGACTCTGGAACCCAGAAAGGGGATATAATTTGCTTAAAGTAACAACAAATTAGTTCAGAGCTAATAATAAAATCTAAGTCTCCTGAGCCAGCAATACTAATCCTAGACATTTACACCCAAAAATAAAAATATATGTCCACCCAAAGACTTGTTCATAGTGGCTTTATTCAAAATGAAAGCTGGAGGCAACATCAGCAGGTAAATGAATAAATTGTGGTACATTCATGAAATGGAATACTACTCAGCAATAACAAGGAATGTATTATTGATGCATACTACAACATGGATGAATCTCAAGACCATTATTTGGAGCTAAGGAAGCAGACATGAGCTGGGCATGGTGGTGCATGTCTGTAGTCCCAGCTAATTGGTAGGCTGAGGCAGGAGGACTGCTTGAGCCCAGGACTTTAAGACCAGCTTGGGCAACATAGTGAGATACCGTCTCAAAAACAAAACAGAACAAAAGAAGCCAGACACGAAACCAATTCATATTATATGATTCCATGTTAAAGATCTCAAACTGACCTTGATAATTACATTTTTCCTCTTTGAAACTTCACCATAACACTCCCTTCCTAAAATGTTGGTTTACAGAATTATTTTACTGACATATAAGGTGACCTCAGGATCCCAACTCATGCTGTGCAATCCTGAGCTCTACTATAACTAGTTTTCATGTCTGTAAAATGGAACAGCTGATATAGATGACCTCTATGGCCCTAAAACTATATTAAAACTATGAGATTACAATAAATGAGAAGGGACTGTTAAAGTCACTAAATGACCAGGAAATATATATGAGGATAGGACTAGAGACACTGGTGCCCAACTGAAAAACACGAAGATAGACTGGTTAAGGTAGTGGGAGAGGGGGCTTTGAGAACTCATGGGTTCTTTAGACACCTAAGGAGAAAAGCTGCCCCAACTATAATTTCCCATGTCTACTTACCATATCAGCGTAGGGTGCTCTATGTCTCTGCTTTGTCTACAGGGGATTAGATCAGGGCCCAGATATGAGCTGAAGACAACCATATGTGGGCTAAGCAAGGAATTCAACTAGGGGACCTTCCGGGCAAACAACCCACTCAAATTCTCTGTCTACCCAATTTCTGTTCTGGAACTTCAACAAGAATGAGGCGGGTTCTTCTGCTCACGGCTATGGCCCTGAGCCATTTAGGACTATTCTGCAGGTTACCAGTGAAGGCCCACAGCTCCTACTTCAGCCAAGAAAACTCAGTCCTCACAGGATTATGTTGCTGAAGGGGCAAATTCTTCTTCCACCACAAATTATCTGCACTCTCAGCCACAGATTACTTTTGGTAATGGATATTTATTCTATCCATTCCCTGGGAGCCTCAGAAATTTGATCAGCTGGCCTAGAGCAGCCTAGAATCATAGGGAAAATATGCCTTCTAGCAGGCACAGAAAAATAGAAGAGTGAAAGTATAAACTGAGGGCTGACCAATTGATACAGCTCTCTGCTTGCTTTAAAAGATAAGCAAGTCCTAATTTCCATTCCTTCATTCCTCTTGAAAAGACGAGTCAAAATCTCAAGGCATTTCACTCACTCTGCTTGGTAAAATTGCAAGACTCTAAATGGATCATGATTTCTAGAAGGCAGAGTCACTGTATAAAAAGGTCTCCTATTTCTTACCCCACTCAGAGGATAGGGCAGATTAAGACCAACTCTGCTGGAAGGATGGCAGGGGAGGGCAAGCAGGCCACCAAGTTCTATCACCTGCCTACTACAGGGCATTAGGGATAAGCAGGCTTTTCCCTGTGTCTCATTTTCTGCAACTGCCCTGTTCTCTCTTTAGGCCAAGCATATCACCTCTCATCTGAACTATAGAATACATTGCTGATAGGTTATTAGGGAAAGTATAAAGAACAAAAGAGGAAACAGGAAGAGCAGAGTGATTTTTAAAATTCATTGGATCATGTCTATCCTATGCTAGCCTTTAAAGGTCAACATTGCTGGCTTTCTAATATACTTTTATTATTACTGATGTGGGATCCTGTTCAGCACCACCTCCACCCCCACTTTTTTTTTTCTAGTCACAAGCTGCAGAAATCAACCCTGGCTAACTTCAGCCAAAAATACTGTTCAGAATTGAAGGAAAATATCAATAACTAGTCCTTGGGAAGAGCAGGAGATCCAGTGACTCTAGGAAGCTCAGTCAGAAACTTATAGAACAGTGAAGACATCAGAACAGCTCGGTGCTGATGGTTTTTTGTCCTTAGGTCACTCTGCTTGAGATTCAAATCCTCAAGACACACACTCTGATTAGCCTAGCTTGTGTGATGAGCCCTTTGGCCACTGGGACCATCTCAAGTGGGGGAAGAGGGTGGGTCTGCTTATCAAAAAAGGGGTCAACTCTCACACTTATCATAGTCTCAAAGGCCCTGCCCCATCGCCCAACCATCGGATGTGCCATTTGCTTCATTCTCCCCACCAGGTTCCAGGGCCTGCGATTCATCAAATCCATCCTTGACTCCAAGCCTTCCACTTACTATTCCCTCTACACGTGACACACTTTATCCCAGTCTTCACCTGGCTGGCTCCTGCTCACCTCTAAGGCCCTCTCATGAACGGCCACACCCCCATCTCCATCCCCAAGATTCTGCACTTGTTTTTCAGAATATGTATTCCAATTATCATTATCATTATGTGCTGCTCTGTTTAATGTCTGTCTCCCTACCAAGCTATAAGCTCCATAACAGAAGGCATCACATCTATCATGTCCTCAAGTCTTTCCCCATTGCCTGACAGGTAAGGTAGCACTCAGCTACCTTAAGGAACACAAGAGAAAGTGAAGTTTCCTTCTTTCCTCTGGAATACAAAGTAGGAATTAGAATACCCTTTGCTATTTGAGAGGTAAGATTCTGATTTGGAAGGAGACCCATTAGGTCTGTAGCCAGGACATTGAAGTCCAGTGTTTCTCCAGGGTTCCGTATTGGTGTTTGCAGAGAAAGCCACAGTTCACCCAAAACTACTGTTTTGCCAGTATTTGCCAGCCTTTTTCTCAGGCATATAATTTCTCTAAGCATCTCATGAGTAGGAGTAAGAGATGGAGGTAGGATTAAGACAACAAGTTCCCAATGTCACCTCATAACATCCCATATCACTACAATTTCTATCAGTTTTCTTTGAATTTTTTTATAGCAAACATAAACATGAAGAAAGGGAAAAAAATCCATGCCCTTTGTGGTACTGGTTCTAAACACAGGATGAATAAATGTATATACAGTTTCTCAACAATGCTCAGTGGGAAGTGAGGCCTTATCTAAGGATGCCATCATTTAAAGAGAGAATTATAATTTTAAAGGCAGTACAAGTGTTAAGTTGGTGGCTTCTGTTCCCTGGACTTGAGTCCTGGCTCAATTACCTAACTGTGTGACCTGAACACTTGACTTAACCTCTCTGCTCCCCAGTTTCTTTAAATATAAAAGGAGACTAAGGGGTTATTGTAATATCTACCTTGTAAATATTAAATGACTTGGCAGGTGAGCCTGGCCACTAGGGAACAACAATAAATGTTAGTTTGCCATTATCATCAACCTAAGGTGGCATGTATGGTCACACGTGTAGTAGAGTGACTTGATGAGTTTGAGGGCCTGTAAAGGTAGGCTTGAAGGTAATTTGAGGTAGGAGCTGAAGTCTTCTGCTTTAGAAATTAATAGAAATGTGGGTGTTCAGAGGCTGGATACCAAATTGGAGAGATGGGAGAACATACAAGGTAAAAAGCAGCCGTTCCTACCACTGAGAGTTTCTCACTAGCTGAAAGAGTTGTAAGAATATGAATTCATAGTAGTCAATTTAATGCTGTTTGCTGCAATGGTTGAGACCCCAGAAGGCTGCTACACAACTACCTTGGGTGGACGATGCTTTGGGGAAATCAAAAAAAGGAAGACCTTTTACTTTGGGGGTTCAAAGTTGCCCTTTCATTAGAGAGGGCAACAATCACAGAGCACAGAATGATAGTCAAGAATAGTCAAGAGCCTGGGGCTGCCAAGAAACTGGAGCAGTGCCTCAGACTCAGGAAAATGTAAGCTTCTTCCCCAGAAGGGGGCTATTGGACTTCCAGCCAAGCGAGGGGTGATCAATTCATGAAATAATGAAAGTTCATCTCTACTATGATCTTACTGTCCCTATGCTGTCCCTTTAGTGTTAATTAGGTGGGGGTTACCCTCTGCCTCTGAATGAAAGTGCCTGCAGGCCCCTGAATTTTCTGCTTACTCTGAGGTAAAATAATCCTATCCTTACTTTGCATCACCAAAGTTGCAATTCAAAAATTGGAATGTCTAGTCTAAGGTGGGAAACAAAACTGTGCCATTAATTTAACCTTGTAAGTTCTTGCGGTCACAGTATCACTTCTGCCACATTCTATTGATCAAAGTAAATCACAAGGCCAGCCAAAATTCAAGGGAGGGGGCCGGACGCGGTGGCTCACGCCTGTAATCCCAGCACTTTGGAAGGCCGAGGCGGGTGGATCACGAAGTCAGAGATCGAGACCATCCTGACGAACACGGTGAAACCCCGTCTCTACTAAAAATACAAAAAATTAGCCGGGCGTGGTGACGGGCGCCCGTAGTCCCAGCTACTCGGGGGCTGAGGCAGGAGAATGGCGTGAACCCGGGAGGCGGAGCTTGCAGTGAGCCGAGATCGCGTCACTGCACTCCAGCCTGGGCGACAGAGCGAGACTCCGTCTCAAAAAAAAAAAAAAAAAAAAAAAAAAAAATTCAAGGGAGGGAAAATGGAGTTTACCTTTTGGTAGGAGGATAGGCAATGTCACATTGCAAAAGAGCATGTGGGATAGGAGGAATGGTTGCAGCCATTTTTGGTAACTATCTACCATTCAATGTTACAACCTTGAATAAAATGATAGGGTCTCTGCCATTCAGCTCAGCATCCTCTAGAAATACTCTAGTTTAGGCACCACATTGTGTAAAGGGTTATTGGTAAGCAGGAACGCCACAGAAGAAGAATTGCAAAGGT
Source organism: Pan troglodytes (assembly GCF_028858775.2). NCBI lineage: Eukaryota > Metazoa > Chordata > Mammalia > Primates > Hominidae > Pan > Pan troglodytes. Next base: position 42,687,546 of record NC_072421.2, on the reverse strand, counting down.
CAATAAACATAGAAATGAATGCTCAATGCCAATGGTAATGAAACCTGAAAGTAAAGGGCATTTGTCACCTGCCAAAGTAGCAAAGAGTTTAAAAACTGTAAATCCTTGAATGTAAAGGATTTCCACTATTTGGAAACAACTCAAAGGCTAGATTTGATCCATAGTAATTTGAAATTATGTTGAGGTTCACATTTGGATACCACATGATAGGAATGCAGAATGAAGTCACCAGAACTAGAAACAGACCCCTGGAGAGCTCCTAAAACCTAAATCTCAATTCACCTACACTATTTTCTGCTATTTCTGCATATCAGTCTACTCACAAGCTGGAAGAATATATGCCAAAATACCAAGAATACTTGAATAGTAGATGATTTATACTGTCTTTAAATTGTTTATATTTTTCAAATGCTTTCTTTCCAAATATTTTCCTTTTATACTCAGCTAAGAACAGTAAGGATGAGGCCTAGGATTGAACACAGTATTCCGATTAGGGCTTCTTTCATTTTTCTTTAATTAGATAAGCACATCCTACATCAAGATCTTTGTACTTGCAGTTCCCTTTATCTGGAGTGCTCTTCCCCCTCAAATATCCACTTATCTTTTTTACTGCCCTCAAGTTTTGCCCAAATGTTATCTTCTCAGTGAAGCCCTCTATGGTTGATCTATCTAAAATTGCAAACAGCCCCTTCTACTTATGGCACTGTCTTCCCTCCTTCTCTGTTTATTTTTTTCCATAGCTCTTATCTCTAATTGCTCTTATAACTTATTTATTTGTGTATTGTCTCCCCACCCCACCCCCATAGAATTTAAGCTCCACGGGGATAAGAATGTTATATCCCCAGAGCCTAGAACAGGGCCCTGCTCGTAGTAGGTCTTTAATGTTTGTTAATGAATAAATGACCCTTAAGAAAATGAGAGTCAATCTAGAGCAGGGCCCATAGAGTCTGTGGCTACATGATACCTGCATCCCACACACACTTCTCTTCATTCAACCTCCAATCACTTCAGCTTTCTGAACAATAATAGCTACTTCTTATTAAATCTGTTTGTGAAACTCGCAGACCTTTTGCACAGGAACTACTCTCATATCCTGTCCTGGTATAAATCGTGGCTCTATACTTATTTTTATTAAATTTTAAGTTCAAATCCCTGTACTTATTTTGCAAGGGTTGACCATCCTTCCGGCTGATCAAAATCTTTTTGAATCTTGATTCTAATATCTCTTATATCAGCTCTATCTCCCAGTTTTGTATCTGCAGACCTGATGAGTGTCTGAAACATCTTCACTGGTTCCTTGTGAGGCAGAGCCCAGTGAACATGTGGAAGGTGTTGAATAAATGGTGGCTTGTACCAGATCATTTATTAATACATACATTCTATCACTTAATCCTTTCAATCATCCTATTAAATTAATGTTATCTCCAACTTACAGGTACAAAAACTGAGGCTCAGATAAGTAAGCAAGTTGCTTAAGGCCTCACATGTAGCAAGTGGTGGTACCAGGATTCCTACTTGGGTCACCAAAATCCACATACAGCTGTGACCTAAAGACCTTCTCGTCTGTATGGCCACCAGAAACCCTGAAGTACCAAAAGCGGGTTGCTGGCTTGGATCTCAACTGCAGTCTCAAGCACTCCACTTACAGCAATACTCCTGTGCCAGTAATTAAACCTCATTGTACATCAGCATCACCTGAGAAGCTTAAAAAGACACACACACACACACAGAGATGCCCAGATTCTACTCCCCAGAAATTCTGATTTAAATGGTCTGTATTAACACCTAGGCAAGCTATTTTATAAAAGCTTCTCAAGTGATTCTAATGTACAGCTAAAGTTGAGAACCACTGCATATAAACAGTGAAGTAGAGGAAATGCAAAACTTCCAACCTTCAATTATTTATAAATGAGAAAAACACTACATCTGCAGGACTTCCCAGATGCTCTCAAAACCCCAGGCATGTATTATACATATATCTATCATCCAAACCAAAACTCCTTCTTTTCTTCCCTCCCTTGACACTCTCCCCTTCTGGGTTCCCACCAGCACTTCCCCTGGGGTGGTCTAAACTCCTCTCATCTCCTTCCCCTCCTATATACACACATCTCTGCCCAGGTCAGCCTTATGCATCCACCTGCAAGTGTTACCATGTGGGGGTGAGTTCCAGACCAACTCTTCTGATACCCCTGCAATTCTTCCTTAGGTAGAACCCTAATGTCATTTGGTTTTCTTCCAAGATTGAACAAAATATATTATGCTTTTGTATCTAAATTATGCATAGAAGCAAACATTTATACCAGTAGATGTTAAATGAACAGATCTATTTTATCACTGTCTTTGTGCTTTTATTTTACTTTTCTGCACAGACCTGTTTTATTCCTCATATTTTTAAGTCTACTTATTTCTGAAATACCATTTGCATTTGAACATGCTGTATATTTGATGATCACTCTTACCATTTTATTGTTTTATACCTTAATTTTGTTTCCTGCAGCCACATCACCTTTCACTGCATTTTCAACTATGAATCCCACAGTCAGAAATCTTAAAAAGTGACGTAGAGTAACTTCAATTTTTGCAAACATTGAACTGATCCAGCTGTGAAATAATAACACAAAGAACAATTCACAATTTCACATTACTAGAAATGTATTTCCCTAAGGTTTTTGCTTGGTTTTGTTTTTGTTTTCATTTCTTCCCCACTCTTGTGAAGCATCAAATCCCCAGCCAGGTGGCTTTTAAATGGTCAATCTACCTACGGCAAACATGTTTATGTTTAATGTTAGTGGACCCTACCTTTATGGAGTGGGCAAATAAAGGCCTTCAGAGAATGCAAAGGAACTACAGTGAACATCAATCAAAATTCTCTAAATAGTAGCACGCCTTTAATATACTTTTCCTCTTGAGAATATCAAACTCTAATACCCTGTAATGTTAAGAATTTAGCCACGCGTGTTCTGTGTTGTGGGAATTGTAGAATGTAAGTTGTGCCTCAGTTTACTCAGCTGAAGAGTTAAAAAACAATTATCCCAAGTACAGTCTGATGGAAAGGAGGAGCCAAGTATATAAATGCCTTTTTCTTAGACTTTCCTGACTCTCCACTGGGGATCAATCAAGCACAATCATTTACAGATTTTCTGTTCGAAAATGTGTCTTCTCAGGGACTCCCTTCCTTTTCACATCTTTCTCCTCATCACAGTTACCCATGCACATAACACACATTATCTCAAGGTTCTCAAACTGGTCCCTTGCCAAAGTCTGCCTGGCCCAGTTTATTCCACCTATCAAATCTTTCATTCAATTCATTCATTCAAATAGCTGCCACTGGCCATCCAGTCAGTACAGAGTAATGGGGTAGGAACAGAATATATGTAACAATAGCTCCCTGGCCCTTTATATAATTAGTGTGGTGTAAGGATTTAAGATGATGTAAGTATGTTATCCCCATTTTATAGATGAGGAAATGGAGGCTTAGAAAGGTTACCTCACTGGCTGGATGTCACACATGCTAATAAGTGGTAGAGTGGGAAGGAACCCAGGTCTGTCTGACGCCAAAGATTTCCTTCTGACTCTCTCACATAAACTGTTTCCCCTGCAACTACAGAGAGGTAAAGATACGGAGACGATTTTCCTGGAAATTTAAGTAGGGTCCCTAGTTCATACTGCTTTAAATTCCAGGTTAACATGTCCATTTCATTGATAAAATTAACAGGTCTTTGGGAAGTACGTCTTTGTAGACCTTTGAATAGAAAAGTATTGTGTTTAAGAGCTATCTTATTCAGCCTAATCTAGCAGTGGCCTGCAGAATGAACTAGAGAGGAAAAATAGGTCTGAACAGAGACCAATTAGCAGGCAGCTGATATAGAATGAAGGACATAGCCTTTGGGATTGATTAGATCTAGGTTTCAATCCCAGGTCACTAAATACAAGCAGTGTGATCTTGGACATATCTCTTAATCTCTCTGAATTCCAGTTTCCTCCTCATCATCTTGTAAAAGAGGGAGAGCGGTCCCTACTTCACAGAGCTATTGAGAGGATTACCTGAGAAAATGTACCTAAGCCTCCTAACACAGTGCCCAGCACAAATAGCAGATGTGATGGCATATTGAAAGAAGGTAGTGGGAAAGAGAAGAGATGGAATTGTACCAACTATGAAAGACAAATCAAACATATTTAATAATTTGATAAATGATTGATAAGAAGGTTGAAGGAGAGAAATAAAGCAAAGAGGACTCAGTTTTGGGCTTCGGTGAGCCCCACATCAGTGACACATCCTAGTAACCAATACCATAATGCTAGTCAGAACAGGATTGGTCACCTGTATACCACTTTTGAGTTTCCAAGAGTCTATTCAAATCTTTTAGTTTGTTTTACTATAACATCATGACCCATACTAGCTTAACAAGATAACCAGCTCTGGGAAGAGCCTGATAAATATTTGCATATGAATAAGAGGGCTGAAGTGATCTCAAATAGTCCCTCCATTAGTCACTGCTTTCAATCAAGGCATAAACATTGTAGGAAAGAGTAACAGTCCTCTAAGTCCCCAATCCATCTCATAATAATGGGCAGCCCAATCATGTGTCCATGCACAACCCTAGTGATATTCCCACAACTATTCAAATACCTTATAGGGCTGTTTACTGTGGATTGTAATAGAGAAAAAGGGAAAATAACCCAAGTAACCATCTGAAAGAGGCAGATTTAGTAAATAATCATGTATCCATACCTGGAGTACTATGTCATTGCTACAAAAAAAAAAAGGGTAAAGATGTGCTAATCTAGAATAATCTCCAAGATACATTATTAAGAGAAGAAAAGCAAGGTACAAAGCAATGTGATCCTATTTATGTTATTTCAAAAAAGATGAGATAAATATACCTATATATGCATCAAAAATTTGTAGAAGTATTCTGAAAATGGCTAACAGGGTTATTTGACTGATGTGATGGGGGTTAAAGAAAAAATAGTTTACATAGCAGTTTTCCTTTTATATAGTCTTATTCTGCTTGAAATATTTATTGTGCAAATGTATTAGCTTTATGCTAAAAAAGAAAGTAGTTTTTAAAAATCCCTATGATCCTGTGAAGTCCCGCAGGCTGAAAACACTCCATCAAATCCAACAGCTTAAATTAAAGAGACAGATGCACTTCTTGCCCAAGTCGATGATTGTGTTTGTATTCTCTATGCTATTAGGTGGTTGTTTTCCTCCAGAGGAATTTTATTTTATTTTAAATTAGAGATAAGTGAGCTATAGTCATGGGGCTATTGTATTGATACAAAGTGCTGAAATTGAATGCCTATTGGCAAAGGCAGCCTCATTGATAGATACCATTAGCAAATTTCTTTCAAGAGGTCTGAATAGTAGTACTGACAACAACAGTATTAATAGTAACATCAGATAATCTTTGCATGTGCCCAATGTGCGCCCAGCAGGGTTCTAGATGTTTTGCCTGCTCAATATGTACCCAGTAAAGTTCTGGATGTCTTGCATGCATTATCTCATTTAACCCTTTCCACACCTTTGCAAGGCAGGTATTATTAATTTCATTTTAGAGATGAAGCCAACTATTACCTTCCTAGCTAATGAATCCCATCAAATAACTTTTCGAATGTTTTAATTTGCTATGGCTAAAACCACATTTAGAAGTTATGCTTTATTATCACCATAGTTTTGAAGACTTGGCACTTCCGTAAGACCCCAAGCTCTATGACATACCAACATGTTCAGAAGCTCCTCCCTCCAAAAATTTATTTGTGGGGGACTTTACTACCATCACCCACAGCACACCAACTGTCCAGGGACCCAAGAACCCACTCACCCACCCAGCCCAGTACTGCCACTAGTGGCATATGAGCAAGCCACCTGAAGGCCCAATAATTGACCCACCAGTAACCACCAATACAAGTGCCATTCTACGGCACCCTGGTGCACAAAGACATGCGTGATCAGCCCATGACTGCTACCACTGGAGCCTGAAGATTGGCCTACCTGACCTCCCAATACCCAATATGACTTCACCACAACCTTCAGTAATAACTTCACCCTAACCCTCCAAGTAAATCACAGAAAGCACTAACACTTGTTACAACCAAAGAAACCATATGAAGACTATGCTGCTGTGTACACCCGGAATCAAAGCCAAAGGATCCAACCAAACCAACACCACAGGTATATCTTCAGAAAAAAGTCCTCCCCTATGAAAGCAAATTCAAAAATAGGAAGAAGTGACTGTTATACTACATGCACAGATATCAGTGTAAGGACACAAGAAACATGAAAAGCAAGGAAATATGACACCTCCAAGGAAACATAATAATTCTCCAGCAATATGTGTTAATCAGGCAGAAATATTCCAAATTCCAAATGAAGAATTTAAAATATTGATTTTAAAGAATCTCAGTGAGATAACATAGAATTCTGAAAAACAATACAAAGAAATCAGAAAAACACAATTCAAGATATGAATGAGAAATTTACTAAAGAGATAGATTTTTTTTAAAAGAACAAATAGAATTTTTTTTTTTTTTTGAGATAGAGTTTCACTCTTGTTGCCTAGGCTGGAGTACAATGGCACGATCTTGGCTCACCACAACCTCTGCCTCCTGGGTCCAAGCGATTCTCCTGCCTCAGCCTCCTGAGTAGCTGGGAATTCAGGCACACACCACCACACCCAGCTAATTTTGTATTTTTAGTAGAGACAGGGTTTCTCCATGATGGTCAGGCTGGTCTCGAGCTCCCGACCTCAGGTGATCTGCTGGCCTCAGCCTCCCAACTAAAGAATTCATTGAAGAAAATACAAAATACATTTGAAAGCCTCAGCAAAAGGCTAGATCAGGCAGAAAAAAGATAATCTCAGAACTTGAAGACAGATCTTTTGAAATAACACAGTCAGACAAATTTTTTTTAAAAAAAGTAACTTAAAAATGAGCAAAGGCTTCATGGCATTTGGGACAGCACAAAGCAACTAAATATAGGAATTCTGTATCGCTGAGGGCAAAGAGGAAATGAAAGGATTAGAAAATCTACTTAATGAAGTAAAAGATAAAAACTTCCTAGGTCTAGCAAAAGATTTAGACATTCAAATATAGGAGGCTCAATGATTCCCAGGCAGATGTAATGCAAAAAGCCCTTCCCCATGGCACATTATAATCAGATTGTCTAAAATGAAACATAAAGAGGAAATCAAAAAAATGGCAAGAGATAAATGCCTAGTTACTTATAATGGAAACCCCATCAGACAAACAGCAGATTTCTCAGCAGAAATCTTACAGGAGAAAAGAGAATAGGATGATACATACATTCAAAGTGCAGAAAGAAGTAAACTGTTGGGCAAGAATAGTATATCCAACAAAATGATCCTTCATAAATGAAGGAGAAATGAAGTATTTCCCAGACAAGCAAATGCTGAGGGAACCCATTACCACTAGACTGGCCCTACAAGAAATGCTCAAGACAGTCCTAAACTTGCAAGCACAATGATGACATTTACCATCACGAAACACACAAAGTATAAAACTCACTGATAAAACAATCACACAAAGGAGGAAGAGAATGAACTCAAATAGTATCACTACAGAAATCCACCAGACCACAACAAATGATAAAAGAAAAAGAAATAAACAAAGAATATATGAAACAACCAGAAAACAATTAATAATATGACAGGAACAAAACATCACATATCAATAATAGCCCTGAATGTAAACAGATTACATTCTCCACTTAAGAGATATAGAATGGCTGAATGGATTTTTAAAAAGCATAATCCAACTATATGCTGTTTACAAGAAACTCATCATACCAGAAAAGACACACATAGACTGAAAGTAAAGGGATGGAAAAAAAGATGTCCCATACAAACAGAAACCAAAAGCAAGCAGGAGTAGCTACATCAGATAAAACAGACTTTAAGTCAAGAACGGTTAAAAAAATAAAATAAAAAAGACAAAGAAAGTCATTATAAAGGGATCAATCCAGAAAGAGGATATAACAATTCTAAATGTATATGTACCCAACACAGGAGCACCCAGATTCATAAAGCAAATATTACTAGCTCTTAAGACAGAGAGAAATGCACACAGCAACACAATAATAGTGGGGAACTTTCACACCCCACTCTCAGCATTAGAAAGATCTAGACAGAAAATCAACAAAGAAACATCACATTTAAACTGGAGTATAGATGAAATAGACCTGACAGACATTTATGGAACATTTTCTCCAACAACTACAGAATATACATTATTTTCATCAGCACATGAAACATTTTCCAGGATAGACCATATGTTATGTGACAAAACAAGTCTCAACAAATTTTTAAAACTTATAGGTGGGAATTGAGCAATAAGAACACATGGACACAGGAAGGGGAACATCACACACCAGGGCCTGTTGTGGGGTGGGAGGAGGGGGGAGGGATAGCATTTGGAGATATACCTAATGTTAAATGGTGAGTTACGGGGTGCAGCACACCAACATGGCACATGTATACATATGTAACTAACCTGCATGTTGTGCACATGTACCCTAAAACTTAAAGTATAATAAAAAAAAAAACAGAAAAAAAAGAATGAATGGTAAAAAAAAAAAAAAACTTGAAATCATATCAAGTATATTCTGAGACCACAATGGAATAAAACTAGAAATTATATCAAGAGGAACTTTAGAAACTATACAAAAACATGGAAATTAACAACATGCTTCTGAATGACCATTGGGTCATAAAAGAACTTAAGACAAAAATCAAAATATTTCTTGAAACAAATGAAAATAGAAACACAACATATCAGTCTCGGGGATATAGCAAAAGCAGTGCTGAAAAGGACATTTATAGTATGAAACATCTACATCAAAAAAGAAGATTACAAATTAATAATCTAACAATGTACCTCAAGGAACTAGAAAAGCAAGAACAAACCAAATCCCAAATTAGCAGAAGAAAAGAAATAGTAAAGATCAAAGCAGAACTCAATGAACTAGAGACTAAAAAAACACAAAGGGGTCAAAGAAATGAAAAGTTTGTTCTTTGAAAAGATAAACAAAATTGATAAAACACGAGTTAGACTAAAACAAGAAAAAAAGGAGAGAAGATGCAAATAAATAAAATCAGAAATGAAAAAAGACATTACAATGGATACCACAGAAATATAAAATATTATCAGAGACAATTATGAACAACTATATACTAACAAATTGAAAAACCTAGAGAGAATGGATAAATTCCCGGACACATTCAACCTACCAAGATTGAATCAGGAAGAGATAGAAAACCTAAACAGACCAATAATGAGTAATGAGATTGAATCAGTAATAAAAAGTCTCCCAACAAAGAAATGTTTAGGACCACATGGCTTCTACCAACTTCTACTACTGAATTCTACCAAACATACAAAGAAGAACTAAAACCAACTCTTCTGAAATAATTCCAAAACATTGAAAAGGAGGGAATTCTCTCTTACTAATTCTATGAGGCCAGCATCACCCTGATACCAAAACCAGGCAAGGATATGGGAAGAAAAAAAAAAAAAAACAAAAAAACAACTATAGACCAATATTCCTGATGAACACGGACACAAAAATCCTCAACAGAATACTAGCGAACCGAATTCAACAGCACAACAAAAAGATAATACACCATGATCAACTGAGATTTATCCCAGGGAAGCAAGGATGGTTCAACATATGCAAATCAATAAATGTGATACATCACATCAACAAAATGAAGGACAAAAATCATATGATCATCTCAATAGATGGAGAAAAATCATTTGATAAAATTCAACATCCATTTATGATAAAAACTCTCAACAAACTAGGCATAGAAGGAGCATATCTCAAAATAATAAAGTCCACATACAACAAAACCACAGCTAATGTTATACTGAATGGGGAAAAGCTGAAAGCCTTTCATCTAAGAACGGAACAAGACAAGGATGCCCATTTTCACCATTTCTATTCAATGTAGTACTCTAGTCCTAACTAGAGCAATCAGGGAAGAGAAAGAAATAAAAACCATCCAAATTGGAAAAGAGAAAAACAAATTGTACCTTTTTGCAGATGACATAATCTTACATCTAGAAAAACCTAAAGACTCCACCAAAAAACTCTTAGATGTGATAAATGAATTTGGTAAAGTTGAAGGATACAAAAAAATAAACATACAAACATCAGTAGTGTTTCTGTACACTAAAAATGATCCAACTGAGAGAGAAATCAAGAAGGCAAGCCCATTTATAATAGCTACAGAAAAATACCTAGGAATATACTTAACCAAGGAGATTAAAGATTTCTACAAGGAAAACTACAAAACACTGATGAAAGAAATTGAAGATGACACAAAGAGATAGAAAAACATCCCATGCTCTTGGATATAAAAAAAATTAATATCATTAAAATGACCATATTGCCAAAGCAATCTACAAATTCAGTACAATCCCTATCAAAATGCTAATGTGAGTCTTCATAGAAGGAATTAGAAAAAACAATCCTAAAATTCATATGCAACCAAAAAGAGCCCAAATAACCAAAGCAATCCTGAGCAAAACAGGACAAAGCTAGAGCATCACATCACCTGACTTCAAAATATCTTACAGGATGATAGCAACCTAAATAGCATGATGTTGTTATGAAAATACACACAAAGATTAATGACTCATAATACAGAACCCAGAAATAATGACACATATTTAGAGCCAACTGATCTTTGACAAAGCCAACAAGAACTTACGTTGGGGTAAGGCCACCCTCTTCAAAAAACGGTGCTGAAAATATTGGAAAGCACTCGCAGAAGAATGAAACTGGACCCCTATCTCTCACCATACACAAAAATTAACTCAAAATGAATTAAACACTTAAATGTAAGACCTGAAACCATAAAAATACTAGAAGAAAATCTAGGGAAAACTCTCTTGGATATTGGTCTAGGCAAAGAATTTGTGATTAAAATCTCAAAAGCACAGGCGACAAAAACAAAAATAGACAAATGGGACTTAATTAAACTAAAAAGCTTCTGCACAGCAAAATATATCATCAACAGTGTGAAGAGACAACCTGTTAAATGGGAGAAAATATTTGCAAACTAATCACCTGACAGGGGACTAATATTCAGAATATACAAGGAACTCCAGCAACTCAACAGGAAAAAAGCAAGTAATCCCATTAAAAAGTAGGCAAATAACATGAATAGACATTTCTCAAAAGGAAACATACAAATGACCAACAGGTATATGAAAAAATTCTAAACATCACTAATCATCAGGGAAATGCAAACCAACACCACAATGAGATATTATCTTACCCTAGTCAGAATGGCTATTATTGAATGGCTATTATTAAAAATAACAGATGCAGAGAAAAGGGAACTCCTATGCACTGTTGGTGGAAATGTAAACGAGTACAGCAATTATGGAAAACAGTATGGAGATTTCTCATACAATTACAAATAGAATTACCATTCTATCTAGCAACCCCACTACTGGATATCTACTCCACTTGATAGAAAAGAAATCAATATATCAAAGGTACACCTGCACTCACATGTTTATTGCAGCACTCTTCACAATAGCAAACACATGAAATCAATCTAAATGTTAATCAATTGATGAATGGAGAAGGAAAATGTGATATATATATATGCACAATGGAATACTATTTGGCCATAAAGAATAATAAAATCATGTCATTTGCAGCAACATGGACGGAACTGGAGATCATTACATTAAATAAGCCAGGCATAAAAAGACAAACATCACATGTTCTCACATATATGTGGGTGCTAATAAATTTAGTCACATGGAGGTGGAGAGTATAAAGAGAGATAACAGAGACCAGAAAGGGTGAGTAGGGGGAAGGGGACAGGAAGAAGAGAAGTAAGTTAAAGTGCATAAACATAGAGTAAGATAGAAGGAATAAATCCAATGTTTGATAGCAGAATAGGGTGACTATACTTAACAAAAATGTATTATACTCAAGTGGTAGACACTCTAAATACCCTGACTTGATCACTACACACATTATATATATGTAACAAAATTTCACATGTACACCATAAATTTGTACATTTTTTAAAAAGACATTTAGTGCTAGAAAGATCCTAGAAACCATATATCCCTGACTTTAAAGATGAGATCTGTTGGGTGAAAAAAGCCAAAGTAACTTATCCAACATCACACAGCAGAGTCAGCCTCTAACCCAAGTCTTTCAAGTCAAAATCAGACACTTTCAACTTTCTTGACTGTCTCCCCTTGCATTCTCGTCACTGCCATATAAATCCTTACCGTGCCATGTGCTGTTTTAGTGAACAGATCTCTGCAAGTCAGAAATTCTCCTTTGGTCCTCAGTTTTTTCATCTGTGAAATGAGTAATGAAGACTTTCATGGTCCTATTAGGATATGTCCTGTAGCTAGTCAGTAGCAAAGTTGGGACTAGAAGTCAGGTCTCCAGCCCCCAGGGCTCTTTCTGCCATCCCCAGTAGTCATTGCTCCCTGAGTAAAGTGAGTTTTGTTAATAAATTGAATGGGCAGAGAACAATCTATCTGATGATTGAAACTGCCACCTGAGGAAGCATCTCAGCACCAACACACCAAAAAAGTCTGAAATCCCACTATCGGGAATTCATTTCTTTGAGTATTCTCTGTTAATGTGCAAGTATCTTTGAAAGAGGTAGCAACAGTGACCACTTCAGGCCATTAACTCTCAAGCTCAGGAAATTGGGAAATGGATATTGGTTTAGAGTTTGACCTGAGCTCAGATCCAGTCTCTGCCATCTTCCAGCTGTGTGAGTTTGGGAAAGATATCAAACTACTCCAAGCTCAGTTTCACACCTATAAAGTGGTTATTATAATAGTACTCATCTCTGCAGGGTAGACTGAGGAAAGTTAAATGGGTTGGGTATGTATGGGGTCTGACTAATTAGCACTAAGTAAATGATACTGTCATTACTATTATTACTGACGTTATGTTTTAAGTTGTTTTCTAAAAGTATGACAGAGTACATGAAAGACACTGAGATGATAGATTTGATGGAGTGAAGAGGATCAAGAACATCAGAGTATACCAAGACACCAGGCACAGAATCAGACTCAAGATTCTGATAAAGGACAATTTTTTAAAGGAGATATAACTCTTTTATAGAATGAACACATGTCAAATATTTTATTTAACTTGCTAATTAATGAGGGAACCAGTAAGATGTTGCAACTTGTCCAAAGGAGAATTCAAAGCACCACACATGCATAGGCAAATAAGGAATGCTGAAATAAAATTGCAAATAGATGCAAAATGAGTCAAAAATCAATTGCATTCCACCAGACACAACTAATTTGCATTTCTATGGGCAAAAATAATTTGCATTATTATGACTTTTCTACAACCCACAGGGTTGTGAAAAAGCTCAAAGACAGTGAATGGTGGAGATAACCATGAAAGGTATACTAGACAGGACACTCAGTTTTTTTTCTATTTTGAAGACTCACAGTTTTTCCTGATAAGTCCTACAAAGCTGTCAGGCCTATAATTGCCCCTGGAGGTCAGGGCACTGGGAAAAGAGGGCAGAAGAAGTGAAGGGACATAGAGACAATGAAAGAGAACAGGTTTTTCCTTCCTCTGAAACGTAAGGACAACCTGTAATATAATCTAATACCATCCCTGCCAGAGGTCTGTTTGCTTTGCCCTTAATGAAAGGTAAGCAGTCTGTGACAAAGACAGCCAATTATCTCTTGAAAACCATTCTCCTCTTCTTGGTAACCGAATCCTCCATTTTCAGCTATACTTAACTATACAGGGCCACCCAGAATAAAGTCTTCTCAGCTTCACTTGTAGCTAGATGTGATCACGTGACTAAGTCTTCTGGCCAATACGATGGAAGCTGAAGAAAGGCCCGGGCAACTTCCAGGAAGGGTCTTTATAGGGAATGGACATGTCCTTCTTTGACTCTTCCATTTTTCTGCCAGCTAAAGGGTGGAAACAGTGACCGGAGCCTGAGCAACCATCTTGATGAAAACCACCCGCTGAGCATGGCTGAGCATCAAGACGGCAGAAGCCTGTGACTATGATAACATTGTAAAACTGCCTTCTACAGAAGACAGAATGGAGTTTACACTTCTTTTTACTCAGATTTTTTTAGGCTTTGTTATTTTGGGTGCTTTGTCATATGCAGCCGAACCTAATCCTAACTGATGGCAAAAGGAGCCCTTAGGAAAGTTTGCGTTGTTTGTTTTCCTGAGGAATTTCAATTTACAGTTGTTCTTCTGAAAAATACATTTCTATTTATAGCTAAACTTCAACTCATTATCACCCTCCAGTACTGCCTTCTGCTCACTCACATGTACATACTTTCCTGGGGACAGAGTCGTCTTTGCCTGAGATCCATAAGGGGCATTCGGAGACCTCGCCTGAAATTGACAGTAGCAACTAGCAATAACTGTGGTAGGGGAAGCCCAATGTGGTTCACGGTTGTTCCATCACAGGCATGAGCCATAGGAACACATACTTGCAACATGAATCCAAGCTCTCTATCTCTGAGCTCAGGAAGCCTGGGTGGATGCTGAGCAGAAAGGTAGCTCACTAGAAAGCAGGACTATAAGAAGATGACCAAAAGAAAGTCCCACATGCTGGAAGAGAAAAATTTCACACCACTCATGATTATCTGCATTTTTATAGCATGAATAATCCAAAACCACATCCAGTATAAAACCCAGTGGCATCTAGTTTGGGACACATTCATTCTTGCAGCAGCTGCAGATTTACCTTGGTGATTATGTTTTCCTGGAGCTAATATTAGAGTTGGTTGGCATTCCCCAAGCACATGCTAACTAATTACAGGCAAAGCAAGCTGAAGAAGCCATACTGGGATTAAAATTTTGTTGCAGATAATCAACAAGCTGAATAATCCACCCACTGATAATCAAATTGACCAAACTATATAATTTTCAGACTCTGCTAGCCTTCATATATTCATACATTCATTTCCTGTGAGATAGTAGAACACCAGCCCCCAGATTCTTTGATTATTTTCATGTTTTTTTAACAGCACCCACAATTCCATCCGCTTCTTTAAATGTGTTCTGAAAACTTTATCCTCTTATTTTTCATCAATGTGAAAATTATAACTTTGTCTTTCAAGCTCTATTAAAAATCCATATTTTGAGGAATTGTTTAAGGATCTTTCCCAAATGGTAAGATGATATTTTACACAAAGAAGCCTAATACTCCTGCAGACACTGCAACCTTGGGAATCACATTTCTATTTGACTGATGCTGGAAGGCTCAGGTTGTGGACTTCCAAACATATGATTAAAACATCAAAAAATAAAACTATACATTGTTTTACTCTTCTCATAATTCAAAATATTGCTTCCTATATACTCTTTTCTGCTTTTTCTGGGAGCAGAACAGAAAATCTGCTGTTTTTATTTGCTGTGCTGAGACTCTCATTTTTACTCTTAAAAACTCCACTGAGGGAAGAATAGGCAGAACACAGAGGATTTTTAGGGCAGTGAAACAACTCTGTGATACTATAATAATGGAAACATGTCATTATTCATTTGTTCAAACCCATAGAGTATATAACACCAAGAGAGAACCCTTATGTAGACTATATGCACTCTGGGTGATAATGGTGTGTCAGTGTAGGTCCATTGATTGTAATAATAACACTGTACTACTCTGGTGGAGAATGTTAATAGTGGAGGAGGCTATGCATGTGTTTTGGGGTAGGGAATATATGTGAAATCTCTAGAACCTCCCCTAAATTTTGCTCTATAACTGAAACTGCTCTAAAAAAATAAAGTCTATTTAAAAAATGCACAAGTCAGAGGGGCACCTGATCCCAAACCACCACCATAAGAGGGCACTTGGGCCTGTGGATTTATCTCAGACTATGGGCCTAATATCTCCATAACTGATCAGGAGATCATAGAATGTGGCCCCAAGAGTCTGTCCCCTCTTTCCAGAGGTGGCTAACCTATGTTGTGAGTAGCCACCCTTCACTAGTAAGGTGTGAAGTCAGCTTCTCTGCAAATCACTGGAGTCAGTCTTATTAAATAAACAAAAATATTCACATTATTGAAGACAGTAATTTTACCACTTAACCTTACCATCTATGTGCTTAAACCTACCAATTGTTTTCTTTCACTCTACTGTTAAAGCTTATTTCTTAATGTACTGGAATCTTTTTCCCTAGACTTTATCCTTTTGACTCACAAGTACAGTAAATGGTTTAGGGTTGCTGAACTCAGTTTCTAGGCTTTCCCTAGACTTTATCCTTTTGGCTCAGAAATACAGTAAGTGGTTTAAGGTTGCTGAAGTTCAAATTGAGCCTCTACTAATATAATAGGAAACCTTAAATCAGTTGTCTTCAAAGGGTGATGCCCAGACCTTTGGCATCAGCATTACCTTGTTGGAAATACCATTTTTGGGCACCACCCCTGACATATAGTATCAGGGTTTGGGAGGATGAAGGGGAGTGGTGCCAAGCCCTCCAGGTGATTCTGATGCATGCTCAAGTTTTTAAACATTGCCCTAAAGTGATGGTTATTATTGAGGTTACCAGGGTAGTATTCTAATGCCAGCTCCCCATGCCCAGCATATGGGAATTACTAGGTCTGAGGTGGGGCCAGAATGTACAGCTTTAAAAAGCTTCCAGGTGATTCTTAGACACAGTTCTAAATAAAAATTACTACATAGTCCTCCATTATAGCTTTAAAGAATGCATTTGACCAATTATCTTATTTTCACAATATTCATTTCGAAGAAAGGGTTTGTGGAGGGGTGCTCAGTGGGCAGAAAGATAAAGCAAATATCCAAGAATTTGGCTTTGCTAAACTGGTAATAGCCAATACATTTTAGAAGCCTAATTTGAAATCTGCTCAGAACCAAGAGATAACTTCATACATTAACCAAAGATCAAGGTCATTTAAGCTCAAAACTCTCTCCTCTTCTTGATGTACAGCCTTCGCTTAATGCGTTTCCATCTTTAAATGTTCTTATTTTGGGTAGCAGAAAAGCTGAGAAAGGAAACTGACATTTATATGCCGGGTGCTTTATATTGAGTGTCTCATTTAATCATCACAACAACACCCTCAAGGAGCTATTAATATGCCCTCACACAGAAGAAACTGAGGCTCAGATATTAAGAAACATGCCCAATTTCCAGTAACTACTAATTGGCCAAGATGAGATTTGAACCTAAATCCATCTGACTGCAAAGCCCACACGCAATTTCTTCTCCACACCGCAATCCACCTGCATTTTGTGGCCATTGAAATCATTTCCAAGTAGCAATGTATTTTCCATGCAAAAAAATCTGCCTTGGTTTCCAGTTTACAGCAACGTTTACTTGTTTCAAGATGATAAAGGTTTGCAAAGTTAAAAACTCAGACCAAAAGAGAAAGATCACAAGTGTCTGAATTTATTCAGCCTGGAAAAGAGATTTGAGATTGAGAGCATTTTACCAAGAGTCTTTGGAGCTCTGAAGGATTACTCTCCTTCATAAAATGGAAAATAGAGTCAGTTATTCTCTATCCTCACTGGGAACTGAAAAAGAAGTACTCACCCAGCCCTGTTCTGTGTGGGTCTTTGGTTCCAAATAGGCATGTTTGCTACATGCCCTGTGAAGTCCAGCTTGAGCCACCTCATTTGGGGAAAACATGAAG
This sequence comes from Pan troglodytes, assembly GCF_028858775.2. Lineage (NCBI taxonomy): Eukaryota > Metazoa > Chordata > Mammalia > Primates > Hominidae > Pan > Pan troglodytes. Next base: position 42,669,888 of record NC_072421.2, on the reverse strand, counting down.
CTGAAACACTTTTCAGAAAGGATTATTTTTATCTCTGTTTCAGATAGCACCTAGCACAATGCCTGAGACATGGTTGGTGCTTTCAATATATGCATAATACTAATAAAAGCAGTTGAATTTGTGAGCAATTGTTAAACAGAAAATGGGTCACCAAGGATATCTTTTGAGAAGCTGAGAGGTTGACAAATTAATAAACAAATAAATAGGTATTCCTCCATCTGAGGTGGCTGAAATTGGTTTTCCACAATAATAGGAGCTGAGAAGTCTTCCCTACTCCTCTAAGTCAATGCTGACACCCAACTATCCACTTCATCCCCTTCAGAGTTAGCTAATCACCAACCATGCCACTACACTCCAGCCTGGGTGACAGAGTGAGACCCTGTCTCAAAAAAAAAAAAAAAACCAGTTTCACCATTCTCTCTGGAACTCTACTAAGTAATCGATAAAGATAAAATCCTCCAGTCCTAAGGGTGGATGGTACACACTACAAGGATACCAGTCACTGTTTTCAACAAAGAATTCATTATTTCCATTCTCATAAACCAACATGCTTGATCTGTATTCCTTAAAAAACCTAAGATTCCAAATGGGTCAAGAGAACTCTCAAGTTCACAAACATCCTATTAGTGTAGACCCCAGAAATTGCTTTCTCACGTAGATGATGTGCTGGTCTTTTCAAAACGGTTTCACAGGGACTCCATTTACCTCGATGAGGTAAATGGACACACCACGATGAGCTATCTCCAAAGGTCACAGGCAGAAGGAAATTTTAACCTTCTCACATGCTCATTTCAACTGCATGTCCTTGGTAGGTAGGTCATTTGCCAATTGAAGCAGAGAATTACTAACAGATGACCTTATTTTTGAAGCTGGGGAATCTTACCCTGAAAGCCTGGAGAGTAAATACAAAGCATATGCATGGCAGATGCTCCCATATAAAGATCCTGAAAAAGGCAGAATGCAGATTCTTCAGGAACTTGGAGGAGGGGACAGTCCGAAACACGACCCGATGGAGATGAATATCAGCATTCTCTAAGGGGCATAACTTTGGCCATATCTTGGTACTATACACAGTCTTTCTGATGATAAGGTTGTGAGCCACCAGCATGGTCATTACTTGGAAAGATGGCTATAAATGCAGGTTCACCTCCAAAATTTCCTGAAGCACAATGCTTATGGGTGGGGTCTGGGAGTGAGCATTTCTAACAAGCAACTGGATAATTCTTCCTGTGGCACACCAAGTGCTGGCAGAACTGAAGAACTTTCTTTCCAGCTGACCAGGAAAGCTCCATTGCTATGGCAACACGTTTTACAGCCATTTAGAAGCAACTTATTCTAATGTCACCACTGGAAGGGATGCACACCACTGCTTAACAGTGGCTAAGGAGTGGTCCAGTCACCATATACAGAGGGTCAAAACACTCTGGTTTGCTGAGTAGAGAAAACACAGAACTAAGTGCTTTTAGGAAATCAGAACAATACATAAACAGGATTTTTGTAGTTGAGGAATTTATATTAGATGATCAGTCTGAATCTGTTTTAAAAAACAACAACAACAACTAGGAAATTTGGAATATTAGCCCTACTAATATCCTGAGAAGATCCATAAGGGAGCAACAGCAGGATGAGATGGCTAAAATTTAAACTATTTTCAAAATGCTAAGGTTGTTGCTTTTTCCCTCCTATGCTTATAAGCTTTGCCAGAACCCAGCCTATTTTTAAAGGTTCTGGAAACCCACTTGAAGTGGTTTTCAGAGGATGTGGCCACAAATGGTGCCCATGCTACATCAGATCCTGAATAATATACGTGTGGATCTGGGCAACTATAAGGGGAAAATTTTTATCATGAAAGAGTAAATGAAACTCTGGTGTGTGTGAGCTAACAGTTTGAGCATCCACATTAGTCCCAGATGTTTTTTCAAAGGGACTGAGTTTTATAGAAAAGTCGAGGCAGACCAAGGTTTCTATTCCTTTTTACCATGCCCTTAATATAGGAAATGTGTGCCAATTAAGCAATAACACACATGGACTGATTACTATTTTAAGATTATCTGTGATAACTCAACTCTGTTTTTCAGTACTTTGGGGCCTCAATTGTTTTTAATAAGTTCATGTATTCCCAGAAAAAAAATTCAATGAGTAGATGGAAATACAGAATAAAGATGTCTTGCTAAGATATTGCCCAAAAATGAAGAGAAACAAATGAGAAATTTGTATGACAAAGCAATAGCTTTTGAAATAAGTATGAGCCTTTGGGTTCTTAAATCTCCTGGAGCTAGTTAGTTTGGGTAGACAAAAGAGGAAAAGGAAACAATAATGAACCTGGAATAGACTGTCAGAAATCATAGCATCTTGCAGCATTCCCAGTTAGCCTGTGTTTAAGATTTTGCAGGATGAAAACCACAGCTCCCTTTCCAACGTTTCCTTTGCTGTTTGCCTGGTACCTGACAAATTGGCCTCCTCAGTGTCCCCCAAGCTCGTGCTCTGCATTTCCACCTGTGACACTTTGCTGATGCAGTTTCCCTCTCACATCTTTCTGCACCCTTGATATCTTTTCTCTCCTCCTCTCCCCATATCATCCTTTGAGAGTGACCCAAGTCCCCCTCTTCTGTCCTCCAGCTTCCAGGCCCTCCACTTCCCTCCTGTTCTGACCCTCTTGGGCAATTACTATCATTACCTGTTATGGGTTGACTTGCATTCTCCTCCCCCAGATTCATATGTTGAAATCCTAAACCTCAGTACCTCAGAATGTGACTTCATTTGGAAACAGGGTAGTTGCAGATGTAATTAGTTAAGATGAGGTCATTAGGGTGGGCCTCAATCTAATATGACTGATGTCCTTAAAGAGAATGCCATGTGAAAGAAAAAAGAGATATGCATAGAGGAAAGACTATGTGAAGAGACAGGAAGAAGACAGCCATCTCTAAGCCAAGAAGAGAGGCTTGCACAGATCTTTCCCTCACAGCCTTTAGGAGCAATCAATCATGCTGACATCTTGATCCTAGACTTCCAGTCACCAGAACTGTGAGACAATGCATTTCTGTTGCTTAAGGTACCCAGTTTGTGGTACTTTGTTATGGCAGCCACAGCAAACTAATAAACTAATCCTCACTTGGGATTTACCACTTGGGGCCAGGGCCACATTTCGACATCTGTGGCTCTAGACACTTGCCTTCTTGGGCCCCTTTCTCTATAAAAAAAATATTTAAAACTATATTTTATGTATGTATGATTCCATTGTTATAAAGATAAATATTGGAATAGTACTTATTTAAACATATTCCTTGACTTAAAAGTTCACTGTTTTTCTGATTTTAAAAGTAATTAAACCATTTTCATGGGCTCCTGAAAGTATAACGAGCCCCAGTCACAGTGTCTGTTTTGCCTAATGAACAAGTTGGCTCTGCTTGCAGCCTTCTGAGGAGTCATTTGGTGACAACACTTTGTGCTACCAAGTAGACCATAAGTTTTGGGAGAGCAAAGACCATGTGTGACCTCCTCTGCACCCTCTGCCTGTAGCAGATGTTTGAGAAACATCTATTAATTGATCTAGTCTAACCCCTTGTTTCTAGGAAAAGCATCTAAAACACATAGAACATTTCATTGTGGTATCTTCTTCCTTTTTAAATCTCCAGGGAAGATGACTCCATTTCAATGTTTATCAGAGCTTACATCTGGAATCATCTTCCCATAGGTGGCCAAGATGCCTTCAATTCAATACAGTCTAAGAACATTCCTGATTATAAATGTCCCCAACTAAATATAACATATCATCTCACCATGTGACCTTGGGCATCACATAATTGCTTTGGGCCTCAGTTTCCACTTATGTTAAATGGGAAGGTAGCTCCACGTGATCACTTTAAGGGCCCTTCCAATTAGCTACTTAAGCAAGGGCAAAAAACAAATCTGGTGCTCTTAAATTCAAAGATTTTCAAAGATGGAGAATTTCAAAGATAAGACAGAGAAGCCCACATAACCTCATCTCCACTGGCTCTGCCAAAACATGAAGTGGCCACCCTGTTTGCAGGTTTCCTAATCCCTACCCCATGCCTTTTGGCTTTACTAGATCCCCAAAATAATTACAGTTGACCTTTCCCTTCCCTTCAGAACTTGAATTTGGAACTCACAGGTACCCAGTGAACAAAGGAGTCTTCCCATGGGACCCAGAGGAATAAGTTATGCAGATACCACTGTCACCCCTAGCAAATGATTCTACTATCCCCATAACCATTCCTGATCCTCAAGCACATGTGCTAAAATTTATTATTATATACTTCCAGAAGGATTTATTCAGTTTGGGGTGGTTTTGTTTTGTTTTAGTACTAGCGTCATAATAGACACAATGCAAATTGAGTCTTAACAGGAGTTTGGTGCTTCATCGTTAATGAGAAGGGAAAAAAACCTAGAAAAATAAAACTAAATTTTCTTCAGTTGAGAAATGGTTAATAAAATAGGATGCATCCATACTGTGAAATGCTATGGTTACACAGGATGTAGCCATACTGTGAATTACTAAAAATAATAAGATAAATCTATATGTGCTGGCATGAGATCTTCAACACCTATTTTTATTTTTTAAATAAGTGGCAAAAACACATTTACTTAACTATATTTACATATATATACATATATACACAAATATAGTCATATATCACTTAACGACAAGGATACATTCTGAGAAATGCATTGTTAGGTGATTTTGTTGTTATGCAAATATCACAGAGTATAACCTAGGTGTATAGTAGGCTCCAGATGGTAAAGGAGCCTTCTATACACCTAGGCTATATGGTATGGCCTATTGCTTCTAGGCTACAAACCTGTACAGCATGTTACTGTGCTGAATACAGTAGGCAATTGTGACACAATGGTAAGCATTTATGTGTCTAAACATATCTAAACATGAAAAAAGTACAGTAAAAATATGCTATTAAAGATAAAAAAATGGCACACCTATATAGGGCATTCACCATGAATGGAGCTTGTAGGACTGGAAGTTACTCTGGGGGAGTCAGACAGGTGAGTGAGTGTGAAGGCCTAGGACATTACTGTCCACTACTATAGACTTTATAGATACTATATGCTTAGGCTACACTAAATTTATAAAACATATTTTTCTTTTTTCAATAATAAATTAACCTTAGCTTACTGTAATTTTTTACTTTATAAACTTTTTTAACTTTTTGAGTCTTGTAATAATACTTCGCTTCAAACATACATTGTACAGCTGTACAAAAGTATCTTCTTTATAGCTTTATTCTATAAGGTTTTTTTAATATTTAAAAAATCTTTTGAAACATTTTTATAAAAACTAAGACAAAACACACACACATTAGGCTAGCCCTATACAGGGTCAGGATCATCAAGATGTCACTAAGCAATAATAATTTTTCATCTTCTTTATATCTTATGGGACCACTATTATATATGTAGTTCATTGTTGTCCAAAACATCACTATGTGGTGCATGACTCTGTGTGTGTGTGTGTGTGTGTGTGTGTGTGTGTGTCTGTGTGTATAAAATTACATATGTGTGTACACACACACATCTTAGTGTGCAAACCCTGAGACAAGGGTTAAAGTGCAAATAGTTTATTTGGGAGGTGATCCCAGGAAACATCAACAGGGAAATAAACACATGAGACAGGCAAGGGAAGGAAGCCAATCTAAAAAAACAAAAAAAAAAGTGTTTTCAAAAAGGTTACCACTCTGAGCAACTGGAGCTGAATCACTCTGGGGACACTACTGAACACACTGTAGAGTTATCCCAAATTAGAGGTAAAGAAGCTGGGTGTGGCCGGGTGCGGTGGCTCATGCCTGTAATCCCAGCACTTTGGGAGGCCAAGGTGGGCAGATCACGAGGTCAGGAGATCGAGATCACCCTGGCTAACATGGTGAAACCCCATCTCTACTAAAAATACAAAAAAATTAGCCGGCGTGGTGGCGGGCGCCTGTAGTGCCAGCTACTCCGGAGGCTGAGGCGGGAGAATGGCGTGAATCCAGGAGGCGGAACTTGCAGTGAGCCGAGATCCTGCCACTGCACTCCAGCCTGGGCAACAGAGCGAGACTCCGTCTCAAAAAAAAAAAAAAAAAAAAAAAAAAAGAAGCTGGGTGTTACATACCAAAGCTCGCCAGTTATTGGTTGAAGGCTGCTCTTGAACCATGTTAAGTACTTAGCACTGACATGCTCCATGGTTGGAGAACACCCACAAACAGAGAGTCATATTTGGTGGCAGCCGAAAGTCGGAAGAACATGTACAGAATTGATAAGTGCCAAGGCATTTGCCATAGTATACCTCCATATTATCTTCCTCTACTGCCAACAACGAAATGACACTTTGCGATTCTGGTTGGTAAGACAAAACACACTTTTGTCTCCTTGAAGGCAACACCTCATATTCTTCTCTAAATGTGGAAGAACATTACACAGTGGTGGGTATCTAGGATGGTAGCTGCTCAACAATCATGATGGATCATGTGACCAATGAAACAGACCCTTTCTTGGCCCCCTCTAGGAATCTAAATTCAACTCAGCTAACACATTTATATTTTTAACCAATAATCATTTATGTCAATCACAAATGTTTTAAGATGCCATAGTCCTCTATTCCATTCTTCTCCAACCCTCCACCTCTACCTGTGTACCATTTCCTAGGCTGAGACTCAAAAAATTAGCCATACTACATCTTGACCATTCTGGTAGCATTAAATCAACCACTAATATGACAGGGGTCTCTGACTGCTTAAACTCATTCTGCCTGCTACTCAGGGTTCCAGAGTAGTCGGTAACATTTCCTGGGTCTGAAGCATTGTAAGAAGCTCCTTGAACATTTCAGTTGACTCACCAAGCAGAAACCAGCACATATGTGATGGGTTAACCTAACTGACTTTTGCCTAACATGCTCAAAGAAAAATGGTTGAAACAAAGCATAATTCTCTAGACATTCTTAAGAAGTCTAGCCAAACAAAAAAGGAATAAAAATATGAGGTCTCTAACTAGAGACAGGTCTTGGGTGTCTTGTCTTTGTTTGGGTGTTGGGTCTTCATTCAAACATTTATTGAGGGTTTGCGATGTGCCAGGCACTATGGTGGGCTCTTTGCCAACTCATGATGCACACAAAGGCATGGACCTGACCAGAGGGCAACTTAAAGAGGAGAGGGCACTTTCTAGATGAAGTTCTCTGCCAATCCTCTCTATTTTATAATACCCCAGCCTTGCTCATCTCCCTTTAATTTAACCTGCTTCTGTATTTGTCTGGCAGTATACAGTTCTTGCATATGGCTATATTCTAAAACCCAAAGTCCAGAGAGCAGGGAATACTTCATGGCTGGAAGGCTCACCCCTGTACAGGCTACAGGATAACATCTAAAGTAGTAGTCAACTTGCTCCAGCCTCACTGCTCCTGTCACTGTGGCTGGTGGAGCTGAGTTTAATCTCAAGGTCTCTGTAGCTCCTAGCCCAACCCTTCTAAAATACAGCTCAAAAATCTGCTCACACATAACAGAGCAGCCCCACATAAGCCAATGGTGGAGCTGCTTCTTAAGCTGACACTATCCCTTTATGGAAAAACAAAGGCTGGGAAAGGAAACAGGAAACAAGCACAGATCGAAATCTAGGGCCTCGAGCTAAAGCATCAGGCCCCCCAATGTGTGATTTATTATAGAACACAGACCAGAGGTGCTTAGTTGAGCCACCAAAGACTTTATCTCCTCTGGCTTTGTAACAGTATGATTCAAATAGCGTCCCTGGATGTGAAAAGATCCATTAATCCAAACAGCCTCCATATCACATCTTGTAGTCAAACATGTATTTGGGGGTGAGGACAAAACAGAGCCTACAAATGCCTTATTTTAAAGGGACAGTTTCTTTGAATAGAATTTCTTCATAGACAGGAAATTGGGACAAAAGAGCGAAAATTGATATAATTTTCTATTCTTTGTGAAGAAACATTTGACAATTTATCCAGTGGAAATCAGGAAACTAATCAATGCTGATTATTGGTTTTTGCTTTGATGTACCCCTCCCACAGCTACACTTTGAATTATACCTCCTCATCTCCCTGAAGCATGAGGTTGCAGGTAGATAATGAAAAAAATAATTGCCCTGGTTACAAAGGTAACATTAAAGTAGGGACTGAATTTAAGCGACTGTAGCTCTCAATCAAGCAAGCAGAAGCAGGCAATATCCTCAAAGACACTTCCCTCAATTCTTAAGACATTTGAACCACTGCTTACCAGAAAAGTGGAGAAAACAACTTTAAGAAATTTTTTCCTGGGGAGGAGGCAAGATGGCCGAATAGGAACAGCTCCAGTCTACAGCTCCCAGCGTGAGCGACGCAGAAGACGGGTGATTTCTGCATTTCCATCTGAGGTACGGGGTTCATCTCACTAGGGAGTGCCAGACAGTGGGCGCAGGTCAGTGGGTGCGCGCACCGTGCGCGAGCCGAAGCAGGGCGAGGCATTGCCTCACTCGGGAAGCGCAAGGGGTCAGGGAGTTCCCTTTCCTAGTCAAAGAAAGGGGTGAGGGACGGCACCTGGAAAATCGGGTCACTCCCACCCGAATACTGCGCTTTTCCGACCGGCTTAAAAAACGGCGCACCACGAGATTACATCCCGCACCTGGCTCCGAGGGTCCTATGCCCACGGAGTCTCGCTGATTGCTAGCACAGCAGTCTGAGATCAAACTGCAAGGCGGCAGCGAGGCTGGGGGAGGGGCGCCCGCCATTGCCCAGGCTTGCTGAGGTAAACAAAGCAGCCGGGAAGCTCGAACTGGGTGGAGCCCACCACAGCTCAAGGAGGCCTGCCTGCCTCTGTAGGCTCCACCTCTGGGGGCAGGGCACAGACAAACAAAAAGACAGCAGTAACCTCTGCAGACTTAAATGTCCCTGTCTGACAGCTTTGAAGAGAGCAGTGGTTCTCTCAGTACGCAGCTGGAGATCTGAGAAGGGGCAGACTGCCTCCTCAAGTGGGTGCCTGACCCCTGACCCCCGAGCAGCCTAACTGGGAGGCACCCCCCAACAGGGGCACACTGACACCTCACACGGCAGGGTACTCCAACAGCCCTGCAGCTGAGGGTCCTGTCTGTTAGAAGGAAAACTAACAAACAGAAAGGACATCCACACCAAAAACCCATCTGTACATCACCATCATCAAAGACCAAAAGTAGATAAAACCACAAAGATGGGGAAAAAACAGAACAGAAAAACTGGAAACTCTAAAAAGCAGAGCGCCTCTCCTCCTCCAAAGGAACGCAGCTCCTCACCAGCAACGGAACAAAGCTGGAGGGAGAATGACTTTGACGAGCTGAGAGAAGAAGGCTTCAGACGATCAAATTACTCTGAGCTACGGGAGGACATTCAAACCAAAGGCAAAGAAGTTGAAAACTTTGAAAAAAATTTAGAAGAATGTATAACTAGAATAACCAATAGAGAGAAGTGCTTAAAGGAGCTGATGGAGCTGAAAACCAAAGCTCGAGAACTACATGAAGAATGCAGAAGCCTCAGGAGCCGATGCGATCAACTGGAAGAAAGGGTATCAGCGATGGAAGATGAAATGAATGAAATGAAGCAAGAAGGGAAGTTTAGAGAAAAAAGAATAAAAAGAGACAAGCAAAACCTCCAAGAAATATGGGACTATGTGAAAAGACCAAATCTACGTCTGATTGGTGTACCTGAAAGTGATGGGGAGAATGGAACCAAGTAGGAAAACACTCTGCAGGATATTATCCAGGAGAACTTCCCCAATCTAGCAAGGCAGGCCAACGTTCAGATTCAGGAAATACAGAGAATGCCACAAAGATACTCCTCGAGAAGAGCAACTCCAAGACACATAATTGTCAGATTCACCAAAGTTGAAATGAAGGAAAAAATGTTAAGGGCAGCTAGAGAGAAAGGTCGGGTTACCCTCAAAGGGAAGCCCATCAGACTAACAGCGGATCTCTTGGCAGAAATCCTACAAGCCAGAAGAGAGTGGGGGCCAATATTCAACATTCTTAAAGAAAAGAATTTTCAACCCAGAATTTCATATCCAGCCAAACTAAGCTTCATAAGTGAAGGAGAAATAAAATACTTTACAGACAAGCAAATGCTGAGAGATTTTGTCACCACCAGGCCTGCCCTAAAAGAGCTCCTGAAGGAAGCGCTAAACATGGAAAGGAGCAACCAGTACCAGCCGCTGCAAAATCATGCCAAAATGTAAAGACCATCGAGACTAGGAAGAAACTGCATCAACTAACGAGCAAAATAACCAGCTAACATCATAATGACAGGATCAAATTCACACATAAAAATATTAACTTTAAATGTAAATGGACTAAATGCTCCAATTAAAAGACACAGACTGGCAAATTGGACAAAGAGTCAAGACCCATCAGTGTGCTGTATTCAGGAAACCCATCTCACATGCAGAGATACACATAGGCTCAAAATAAAAGGATGGAGGAAGATCTACCAAGCAAATGGAAAACAAAAAAAGGCAGGGGTTGCAATCCTAGTCTCTGATAAAACAGACTTTAAACCAACAAAGATCAAAAGAGACAAAGAAGGCCATTACATAATGGTAAAGGGATCAATTCAACGAGAAGAGCTAACTATCCTAAATATATATGCACCCAACACAGGAGCACCCAGATTCATAAAGCAAGTCCTGAGTGACCTACAAAGAGACTTAGACTCCCACACAATAATAATGGGAGACTTTAACACCCCACTGTCAACATTAGACAGATCAACAAGACAGAAAGTCAACAAGGATACCCAGGAATTGAACTCAGCTCTGCACCATGCAGACCTAATAGACATCTACAGAACTCTCCACCCCAAATCAACAGAATATACATTTTTTTCAGCACCACACCACACCTATTCCAAAATTGACCACATACTTGGAAGTAAAGCTCTCCTCAGCAAATGTAAAAGAACAGAAATTATAACAAACTATCTCTCAGACCACAGTGCAATCAAACTAGAACTCAGGATTAAGAATCTCACTCAAAACCGCTCAACTACATGGAAACTGAACAACCTGCTCCTGAATGACTACTGGGTACATAACGAAATGAAGGCAGAAATAAAGATGTTCTTTGAAACCAACGAGAACAAAGACACAACATACCAGAATCTCTGGGATGCATTCAAAGCAGTGTGTAGAGGGAAATTTATAGCACTAAATGCCCACAAGAGAAAGCAGGAAACATCCAAAATTGACACCCTAACCTCAAAATTAAAAGAACTAGAAAAGCAAGAGCAAACACATTCAAAAGCTAGCAGAAGGCAAGAAATAACTAAAATCAGAGCAGAACTGAAGGAAATAGAGACACAAAAAACCCTTCAAAAAATTAATGAATCCAGGAGCTGGTTTTTTGAAAGGACCAACAAAATAGATAGAACGCTAGCAAGACTAATAAAGAAAAAAGAGAAGAATCAAATAGACGCAATAAAAAATGATAAAGGGAATATCACCACTGATCCCACAGAAATACAAACTACCATCAGAGAATACTACAAACACCTCTACGCAAATAAACTAGAAAATCTAGAAGAAATGGATAAATTCCTTGACACATACACTCTCCCAAGACTAAACCAGGAAGAAGTTGAATCTCTGAATAGACCAATAACAGGATCTGAAATTGTGGCAATAATCAGTAGCTTACCAACCAAAAAGAGTCCAGGACCAGACGGATTCACAGCCGAATTCTACCAGAGGTACAAGGAGGAACTGGTACCATTCCTTCTGAAACTATTCCAATCAATAGAAAAAGAGAGAATCCTCCCTAACTCATTTTATGAGGCCAGCATCATTCTGATACCAAAGCTGGGCAGAGACACAACCAAAAAAGAGAATTTTAGACCAATATCCTTGATGAACATTGAAGCAAAAATCCTCAATAAAATACTGGCAAACTGAATCCAGCAGCACATCAAAAAGCTTATCCACCATGATCAAGTGGGCTTCATCCCTGGGATGCAAGGCTGGTTCAATATACGCAAATCAATAAATGTAATCCAGCATATAAACAGAGCCAAAGACAAAAACCACATGATTATCTCAATAGATGCAGAAAAGGCCTTTGACAAAATTCAACAACACTTCATGCTAAAAACTCTCAATAAATTAGGTATTGATGGGACGTATTTCAAAATAATAAGAGCTATCTATGACAAACCCACAGCCAATATCATACTGAATGGGCAAAAACTGGAAGCATTCCCTTTGAAAACTGGCACAAGACAGGGATGCCCTCTCTCACCACTCCTATTCAACATAGTGTTGGAAGTTCTGGCCAGGGCAATTAGGCAGGAGAAGGAAATAAAGGGTATTCAATTAGGAAAAGAGGAAGTCAAATTGTCCCTGTTTGCAGATGACATGATTGTATATCTAGAAAACCCCATTGTCTCAGCCCAAAATCTCCTTAAGCTGATAAGCAACTTCAGCAAAGTCTCAGGATACAAAATCAATGTACAAAAATCACAAGCATTCTTATACACCAACAACAAACAAACAGAGAGCCAAATCATGAGTGAACTCCCATTCACAATTGCTTCAAAGAGAATAAAATACCTAGGAATCCAACTTACAAGGGATGTGAAGGACCTCTTCAAGGAGAACTACAAACCACTGCTCAAGGAAATAAAAGAGGATACAAAGAAATGGAAGAACATTCCATGCTCATGGGTAGGAAGAATCAATATCGTGAAAATGGCCATACTGCCCATGGTAATTTACAGATTCAATGCCATCCCCATCAAGCTACCAATGACTTTCTTCACAGAATTGGAAAAAACTGCTTTAAAGTTCATATCGAACCAAAAAAGAGCCCGCATCACCAAGTCAATCCTAAGCCAAAAGAATAAAGCTGGAGGCATCACACTACCTGACTTCAAACTATACTACAAGGCTACAGTAACCAAAACAGCATGGTACTGGTAACGAAACAGAGATATAGATCAATGGAACAGAACAGAGCCCTCAGAAATAATGCCGCATATCTACAACTATCTGATCTTTGACAAACCTGAGAAAAACAAGCAATGGGGAAAGGATTCCCTATTTAATAAATGGTGCTGGGAAAATTGGCTAGCCATATGTAGAAAGCTGAAACTGGATCCCTTCCTTACACCTTATACAAAAATCAATTCAAGATGGATTAAAGACTTAAACGTTAGACCTAAAACCATAAAAACCCTAGAAGAAAACCTAGGCTTTACCATTCAGGACATAGGCATGGGCAAGGACTTCATGTCTAAAACACCAAAAGCAATGGCAACCAAAGCCAAAATTGACAAATGGGATCTAATTAAACTAAAGAGTTTCTGCACAGCAAAAGAAACTACCATCAGAGTGAACAGGCAACCTACAAAATGGGAGAAAATTTTCGCAACCTACTCATCTGACAAAGGGCTAATATCCAGAATCTACAATGAACTCAAACAAATTTACAAGAAAAAAACAAACAACCCCATCAAAAAGTGGGCGAAGGACATGAACAGATACTTCTCAAAAGAAGACACTTATGCAGCCAAAAAACACATGAAAAAATGCTCGTCATCACTGGCCATCAGAGAAAGGCAAATCAAAACCACAATAAGATACCATCTCACACCAGTTAGAATGGCAATCATTAAAAAGTCAGGAAACAACAGGTGCTGGAGAGGATGTGGAGAAATAGGAACACTTTTACACTGTTGGTGGGACTGTAAACTAGTTCAACCATTGTGGAAGTCAGTGTGGCGATTCCTCAGGGATCTAGAACTAGAAATACCATTTGACCCAGCCATCCCATTACTGGGTATATACCCAAAGGACTATAAATCATGGTGCTATAAAGACACATGTACATGTATGTTTATTGCGGCATTATTCACAATAGCAAAGACTTGGAACCAACCCAAATGTCCAACAATGATAGACTGGATTAAGAAAATGTGGCACATATACACCATGGAATACTATGCAGCCATAAAAAATGATGAGCTCATGTCCTTTGTAGGGACATGGATGAAATTGGAAAACATCATTCTCAGTAAACTATCGCAAGAACAAAAAACCAAACACCGCATATTCTCACTCATAGGTGGGAATTGAACAATGAGAACACATGGACACAGGAAGGGGAACATCACACTCTGGGGACTGTTGTGTGGTGGGGGGAGGGGGGAGGGATAGCATTGGGAGATATACCTAATGCTAGATGACAAGTTAGTGGGTGCAGCGCACCAGCATGGCACATGTATACATATGTAACTAACCTGCACAATGTGCACGTGTACCCTAAAACTTAAAGTATAATAATAAAAGAAAAAAAAAAGAAATTTTTTCCTATATCATCTATTTTTTATTTAAAGGATATAAGTGCAATTCTGTCATATGAATATACTGCGTAGTGGTGGAGTTTGGGCTTTTAGTGTAACCATCACCCAAATAATGTACATTGTACCTATTAAGTAATTTCTCATCCCTTCCACACTCCCCCACCCCTCCAATTATTGAAAAACAGCCCTAGATGAAGTTTCCATATACAAGTAGATTTATAACAGGTGAATTGGACTCCAAAAACCCAGGTGGGCAAATAAAAGTACATTATTTTTCAAAAATAAAGTTGCATTTAACACCGAATTGCATTTGACATGAACTGCACTGGGCTGAAGAAAAACTCTATCAGTCATTAGAGACTTCTATCTCCCTGACTCCTGGAAAGTTTCTCAAACACCCTCAGGGATGTGATGCAGCACTCCAAGGTCAGGAAAGGCCCTCTGGTCTTCAATCCACATTCACCACCATTAGTATTGGAGCCACCATGGTCCCTGGAATGCAGATCTGCCATGTCTGTGCCCCACTTGAAAACCCCAATGCCTGGGGACTTATTTCCCTTGCTCACCTCCTAGCCACACCACTCGCAGGTTTTTCCTCCTCTCAGGCGCTGTGAAAGCCAGGACTATGAGCCACCCATAAAGCCCCAAAGCACCATTCCCTTTCCTGTCTTGGAGAGTTTCCCTCTTTTCTTTCTGCTGTTATAACATCTGCTTCCAAAATATGTAGTTCTCCGAGTGGATAGAAAGATGAGTGAATGTGATAAAGCGAGTATAGTAGAAGGTTAATGGCAAAATCTAGATGATGGGTAATGAGAATTCAATGCAAAATTCTTTCACTTCTGCAATATACTTGAGATTTTTCATAATAAATTGTGGAAGAAAATACAACTCTCTCTCCAACCTTAACATTCTATGCTGTGGCTTTTAAAAACAAAAGCCAGGCTGGACGCAGTGGCTGATGCATGTAATCCCAGCACTTTGGGAGGCTGAGGTGGGTGGATCACCTGAGGTCAGGAGTTCCAGACCAGCCTGGCCAACATGGTGAAACCCCATCTCTACCAAAAATTAACCAGACATGGTGGCACACGCCTGTAATCCCAGCTACTCAGGAAGCTGAGGCAGAATTGCTCCAGCCCAGGAGACAGAGGTTGCAATAAGCCAAGATTGCCAAGAGAGGAAGACTCTCTCTCCAAAAAAAAAAAAAAAAAAAAAAAAAAAAAGCCAGCCAGAGAAAGAGAAGTGGAGCACAATGGGGTACTTAGCCCTGTGGCATAAATCTCCCCCAAAATAGGGGAACGATCTGGCTAGCAAACATTCTTGGAACGCAAGAGGCAAAATTATAGTGAGAAAAAAGCACAATTTAATACTTCAATGAATTTTCCTACCACACTTTCTAAATAAATGAGAACCAGGTACGATTGTCTACTCCCATTTCTCACTACAACCCATATCTGAAATCTAGTTGCCCATATACCATAACCATATTTTTGTTTTTTGTTTTTGCTAAAAAATGTTCAGGAATGAAGTAATATGTAACTCTCTTCACTTCTGAATCCCACAGCCAGGACACAAAGAATAGGTTCTTGGACGCAGGACACATAAATTGAAGACGCCACAAATTTTCATGGCCAAAAATCCAAAGAAACAATTACTGAGTAGCTCTTGAGCTCTGGAAATATCCTGTCAATTGGTTGTTAGGGCTGTATTGAAAAGATCTTAGCATTGCTCTGAATGCTGAAAAATGCTGATGTCCAAAGGCGCTCCTCATTATTTCTTTCCGTTGTACACAGCTATCGGAAAGCTCTGAACACAAAAAGCATAGGGCAAAAATCAAAAGTTTCTCTTATAAATAAATAAAATCAAGTTTCTGTCTGCTGCCACATCATGTGGAAATCACTGAATGGAATTTTATCAAATTTTGACGGTATGTTTTGAATTACCTGATGAAATAGATGCTGAATAGTGTATGGAAAATACATATTCAGTTGCCCATTAGATGCCTTTCCTCATAAGAGGAGCAGTCAGTCTTTAAGACAGGCAAACTGAGGTACAACAGGATACCTATGAGATTCCCAATGAGAAGAGAAACACCTGAAAAAGACAGACTTCAACTTTGAGTCTTTAATTGGATTCTGTGGTCTGCAAGCATTGAATTGTAATGGGGATGTTTCTCACATAAGAACTCCAAGAAGTTGCCCCATAATGAGTTGCAGCAGAGATTAATTAATTTATTTAAAGGTGGTTAGTTATTCACCTGACTAATGCTGGAAGCCTGGATGGTTAATATGACAAAGGAAGACTGTAGTTAAATTGCCAGTAATAGATAGAATTGCAGTATACAAAAAATGTACTCAACTTGTACAGAGGTATTTTATTTCATTTACTGTTATTTTCAGCTACATTCCTGCATTATATTTGCCCATCTTAGATTACGTAACCACTTTACCAAGGTTAGAATAAAAGTTCTCTCCACCACCCCCAACACACACAGAGAGAGAGGGAAAAAAAAAAGAGTTGTTTGACAGGTACTATAGCAGCTTCCCTCAGCTCTTCCTCAGGCATGGGTTGTTATATAAGCCTGTTGACCTCTCCTGATAGCTCCCTGAATTGCAAACATAATAATTATTATTATCTTTAAATTCTGTGATGAGATGCCCTCACTACTCCAATAACATAAATTCAGATATAACTCATCATCACAGTGCAGTCTAACTGGCTCCCTCATCCAAAAAGAGTAGGCACTTCCACTTTTACCTTAAATATCTCTTTCCTCCTCATTCCCTAACCACCACCCATGGGTAGAAGTAAGTGCACCACACATCAGGGCTGCACTTACTTCCAGTTTTATTTATTGGATAAGCCCAACTTTCCAAGTCAAAATGGAGAAATGTGATTTAGAGAAACAGGAGGAGAACAAATAATGGGCAAACTTAGCAGTTTCCCAGTGCTTGAAATGGTGTGCTAAGATTTTCATTATCATGAAGTGAGTATCAGAAAGAAATGCATTGTTTAATTTGTTCCCCTCTGGGCCAGTAGAGGCAGAGTGAAATCACCAAACATTCCACTATTATGACAAATGAATGGCCAACAGATATATGAAAGAATGCTCATCACTAATTACCAGGGAAATACAAATTAAAACTACAATGAGATGGCACCTCACACCTGTTAGAATGGCTAAAATAAAAAAGACAAAAGAGGCCAGGCGCGGTGGCTCATGCCTGTAATCCCAACACTTTGGGAGGCTGAGGCAGGCAGATCATGAGGTCAAGAGTTTGAGACCAGCCTGGCCAACATGGTGAAACCCCGTCTCTACTAAAAATACAAAAATTAGCTGGGCGTGATGGTGGGCACCTGTAATCCCAGCTACTCAGGAGGCTGAGGCAGGAGAATCACTTGAAACTGGAAGGCAGAGGTGGCAGTGAGCCAAGATGGTGCCACTGCACTCCAGCCTGGGCGAAAGAGTGAAATTCTGACTCAAAAAAAAAAAAAAAAAAGACAAAAGATAACAAGTGTTGGCAAGGATGCAGAGAAAGGAGGACCCTGTCACACTGTTGGTGGGAATGTAAATTAGTACAGCCATTTTGGAGAACAGTATAGAGGTCCCTCAGTAACTAAAAATAGAATTACCACATGATCTAGCAATCCTGCTTCCAGGTATATATCCAAAGGAAATGAAGTCAGTATGTCAAAGAGATCTCTGCACTCCTATCTTCATTACAGTATTATTCACAGTAGCTAAGATTTGGAAAGAACCTAAATGTCCATTAAGAAATGAATGGATAAAGAAAATTTGGTATACATACACAATGGAATTCTATTCAGCTTTAAGAAAAAGGAAATCCTGCCATATTCAACAACATGGATGGAATTGGAAGACATGATAAGTGAAATAAACCAGACACAGAAAGACAAATACTGCATGATCTCACTTATATGTGGAATCTAAAAAAGTCAGTCTCACAAAAGTAAAGAGTAGAATGGTGGTTATCAGAGGCTGGGGGAAGACGGGTGAGTAAAGAAAAGAAGTGAGTCACAGGGTACAAAATTTCAGTTAAGAGAAATAAGTTTTAGTGATAGATTGCACCGCATGGTGATACAGTTAATATATATTTCAAAATTGCTAAAAGAGTAGAGTTTAAATGTTCTCACCAACAAAAAATAAGTAGGTGAAGCAAGGGATATGTTAATTAGCTTTATTTGATCATTCCATAATGTATACATGTATCAAAACATCACGCTGAATCCCTTCGATATATACAATTATTATTTGCCAATTAAGAATAAAATTTAATATGTAATCATAATAAAAATGTAAACTTACATGATTATAGGCCTTGGTTATAATTGATGCTCCTCTTTCTCAGCTTCCTCCCTTGAAACGGGCTTGCTTAGGAGCCAGATACCTCTAGGACCTAGAATTAGTACACACAAAGAAAGACTTTGGTTTAAGAGACTTAGACCAACTGAAGTCCAATTTTTTTTAATGCAAAAAGTTACTGTGATGTGGTAATTCCATGGATGAGAAGTGGGGCATTATAGGTGAGTGGTTAAAAGTGTGGAATTTGGAGTGAAGCAGTTAGGTTTGAATCCCGTCTATCTTTGTGTCCTTAGGCAATACATTAAAAAAAAAAAAAAGACCAGCAAGTGTGAAATTAAGGTAGCTTTCAAATGCAGAAAAGTGTGTTCCATATAGTGTGTCTTCTTTTGCACTACATTAAGCTTATACCCACCCAGCCTCTCAGGATGCACATTTAGATGTCCTTCCTGCTGGAAATTCATTTGAGCCCACTCCCATTGGTAGAGAGCCCCAGAAACCAGGACAGAACATGAGCCAGAAGGTGAAAATTTCTCAAACCAGGTCAGCGAGCATGTTAGATAGAATAATTTGAGATTACAAGCAAGATTTGTCATGGTAAGAGTAATGTTTTAACTAGCAGATCAAACCCTGGATATGAACGCGTGATAAAAAACCAAAAGAAACAAGAACCACCTGGCTATCAACAAGATTTTACCTTTCCAGAGATAAGGATTTCCAATTCCTCAAGGAAGCAGTAGCAACATTGCGTTCTTTAAAACGACTACCACCTGGCAATAGCCAAACTGTTTGTCCCCGATTCAGCCACTACTAATGAAGTCACTAGAAGCAGTTTCCTAATTCCTCCAATCTGGGTCAGAGTACTATTGAGAGAATTAGCCAGGACTCTTTCAGTTGCAAGCTACATTCTCAGCATCTACATAGTAGGCACTCAACGCATTGAGTGAATGAATGAATACACGAATGAACATGCACCCCAGTACCAGTTCCAATGTATACTAAGAAAGTTAACTATACTCACTGCATGTTCTACCAATAAGCAAGCCAGAGCTCTAAGGGGATAAAATGGCTCACTGAAAATAACCACAGAGAAAACGATGACAGGCAAAAACCTTGAGGCTAAACCCAAACTTAGAGACCCAGTTCAGTGTTTCAGTCCACCAGACTGAGTCTGATTCCCTTGTGCTGACGACCACACTGGTGTCTACCCTGGCACTATTTTGCTTTCTAACCAGGAGCCAGACTGACTGAGCGGCAAAGCTGGACTTCTCACTTTAAGTTTACATCTGTGATTCCTTCTGCTAATGATGAACCCCCTGAGCAGGAAGGCTTCCCAGCTGGCACCCCGGTGTGGCTCTGCCATGCCCTGGACTCTCCACGTGGTGAGCACATCCACCTGGCAGGATTACTGAAGAGAAGCATGCCAGGGGATAAGGACAAACCCTGTGCAAATACCTAATCTGCCCAGTCCGAGCATAAAGCTGAAGAGCACCCGCCTGACATCACCACTGCGATTTTACATAAATGACATTCAGGCTGGCTACAAAACCCCATGTGAGTCTCAACAGTAAAGGGCCTCTGGGTAATTCACCAGCTGGCTAGCTGATTTTAGCACAGTTAGTAAAACACTGCATTAACATTTAGCTTTTGTGTGTAGAACAAGCTGTGTGGTAAATTTTTCTAAATGTTACTGAAATATATTACCTGCAAACTATAGGCTAAGCCGAGGCAGCAACAGGAAAAATCCCTGTTCCCAGAAAGCCCAGGTTCTACAACAAGTATAAAATGCATTTGGAGAATGCACATGCCTGGCACACAAGAAATAGTTCTTAGTAATTCCTGGGATGAGGGTCCAACCTCTGCCACGGGGCACTCATTTGATCCATCTCCTGGTATGCATTGTGTGCTTACTGCCTGCAAAGCCCTTTGTTAGGAGCCAGGTAGTTTGAGAAGCTTCAGGCCCAAGCTTAAAAAACCTTGTGAAGTAGGAGAATTTGCAGCTGAATCTGCCTTGGGGACTCTGATGCTATATCAGCTGCTGTCAGTCCCACCCAACCTCCTCAGCTCACACCTCACATCTCAGATTCCCTTGCATGCCAAGAGTTTCCTACTGCAAACACCTGCAACATCTGCCTGGGGCCTTTTTCGGACTCAGCAAATGCTTTCCTGGAACACAGGCAAACTGGAAGTGGAAAGCAGTTAGTGCCCCCAAGGGCAGCTCTCAACCAGTTGCAGACTGGAACTGGGGACAAATACTCTAGCTTCCTCATACCTCAAGTGGAATGAGATGGAGACCTGTCTTCTCCCCCCTGTCTCTCTGAGTTCCAGTCACCCGCCATGGTAACTGGCTCAGGAGTACATACTTTGTATTGTCTGCTGTCTCATCATCCACCCCACTGTGCTTCCTAGGATCTCTACCTCTCAAATAAGCTGCTTCCTCTCACATCCTTGACTTAGAGTCGGCTTCCTGAGGACCCCATCCTAAAGCAGACCCCTTCTCTCTTCTAATCTAACCCTCTCACTTTTTCAACACACATCATTTTAGAACTCCAATCATGTGCCAAGTCTTCTGATAACTTCCTTGGACTCCCCACTAAAAATTAATTGGTTAATTAGTTAATTCATTAAACCAACTTTCTTTTCAGTAAAGAACCTAAAATTCATTCATGTTGAGGTGTGACTGATGCAGAGGGCCAAAAAGTGAGCCTATCCTCCGCTAGATCAATGATGGCTCAAAGAAAGCAAGGACTACATACAGAATCTGGGCCTCAAGCTGTGAAGACCTTGTTTCTGACACCAGGGAATTCATACTGCAGAGACATCATTCGCTCTAATTTTCACAAAAGTGACTGATATGGTTTGGCTGTGTCCCCACTCAAATCTCATCTTGAATTATAGCTCCCATAATTCCCACACCTTGTGGGAGGGACCCAGTGGGAGACCACTGAATCATGGGGGCAGGAGACAATTGAATTATGGGTACATTTTCCCTCATACTATGCTCATGGTAGTGAATAAGTCTCACGAGATCTGATGGTTTTATAAGAGGTTTCCCTTTTCACTTGGCTCTCATTCTCTCTTGTCTGCCGCCATGTAAGACATGGCTTTCACCTTCTGCCATGATTGTGAGGTTACCCCAGACACATGGAACTGCAAGTCCATGAAACCTCTTTTTCTTTATAAATTACCCAGTCTCAAGTATGTCTTTATTAGCGGCATGAAAATGGAATAATACAGTGACCCTGAGAAGTAGAAAGAGGGAACATGAGAGGACAGGGAGAAGGACACTGGGTAGCATCCCAGTTCTGGTGACTCCCACCCCACTTCAGGCACTGCTGCTGAAGGTTTACTGAAGGTCAGATAACTCTTCACAGAACAGCTAATAGTGGCCATGAGAGAAGCTACTGGGAATACTGGAACAGAGAAGCTGGCCTTAGTAGCAGAGAAACTGGTGACCACAGGCAAGAATGGGCAGAGGTGTTGGGAAATGTCAAGCAAAGCCCAGAAAGGGAAAGAGGGTGAATACAAGAGGTGCAAAACGGTCTTGTTTATCAAGACACCCAGCCTCCAGAAAGGACAGACCAACAAAATATCTGCACAAATAAACACCAGAAAGGAAAACTTGAAAGCATCCATCCATACTTCTTCTGCCTCAGGTGGATTATCTAGCCAGTAGACGATGAATAGCAAAATTTATACTCTAGCCTGGCTTCCCTTTCACATCCACACTGTACCTGGTGACTTCCCTGAACATGGGCTGATATATATTCAAGAAATGCAAAGCCTTTTTAAGATAAATTTGATGAGGAGATAAAAATATTCATGTGCATGCAAAAGCCCAGGAGAAATGATTTCTGATTATTCTGAGTCGTTTTAATTATTTGGGCTCACAGCTTCCTTCCATTTGCATGGTAGCTCAGGAAGTAACTGCACAAACAACTCTGCCAAGAGACATACACCAGTGGGAGGGATTGGTCACCTTGCTGAGGCTTCCCATCAAGCCTGGCTGCAAATATGCAGCTGGATAAATTTACAGCATACATAAAAGAATAGCATATATTCTTTGTAATCCCACCAGCATGCCTGGCCTGATGGTTTGACCATTCAACAAATACTTCTTAAGGTCTATCAGGTGCCCGGCATGGAACCTCAAGACTCCAGTTTAGTAAATTTTGCCCTTCATTCCAAAAAAACAAAAACAAAAACTCCATTCTGCTTTTTTGGCTTATGCTTTTAAAATCAATTTTCCTACCAAAAATATGGAAAGGAAGTATAACATGTTATTTAGGAATTCCAACTTATGGAAACATCTTTGTTCAAAACCTGGCTTTGCCACTTACTTACTATGCGACCACAGGTGAGTTCAGTAGCCAGAATTACTCAGAGCTTTAGTTTTACCATCTTCAAAATGGACAGTAGTCATAAGACCTACTACTCAGTATTGTTTGTAAGTTTACATAAGATAATAAATGTAAGGGCTTAGTACAGTGTCTTGTACACTGAAAATGCTTTTACTAATTTCCCATTGCTGCTATAACAAATTACCATGAACTTAGTGGCTTAAAACAACACATTTATTGCCTTATGGTTCTGGAGATCAGAAGCCCAAAATGGGTTTTTACAGGGCTAACATCAAGGTTTGCCAAAGGTCTGTGTTCCTTCTAGAGGCTCTAGGGGAGAATCCACTTTCCCACTTCCAGTTTCCAGAGGCTGCCTACATTCTTTGGCTTATGGCCTCATCACTCCAACCTCTGATTCCATCATCCCATCTCCTTCTTTGACTCCAACCATCCTCCCTCTCTCTTATATGGTCCCTTGTTGTTACACTGTGTCCACCCACAGAATCCAGAATAATCTCCCTTTCATAACGTTCTTAACTTAATCACATCTGCAAAGCCCCTTTTGCCTTGTAAGGTAACATATTCACAGGTCTTTGGGTCATTATGTAGCCTACTATAGTGCTCATTAACATATATACAACATATATATGTGTGTATGTGTGTGTATTTTGTAGACTTTGTCCCTAGAAGCCTGTTAACTGCTTTGTATGTCTTCTAACACACAGGTTAACAACCTATGGCAAGTATGGCAAAAATGGTGTGCCAATCATTGGTGGCTGCTCCACTCCCCCTCACCCATCTGCTGCCAACTTTGGTATGACAGCCAGTGGTCAGCTTGAGTTCTGGGCACTTCTCACCCCATCCATAACTCACCTGCAAGGAGTCAGAAGGCCCTCCACACCTCCAGGCCTAGCACCACACATCAAGAAGTGCTTGAAATTCTTTTGGACTGTGATGATCATCCCATTAACCTCCCTGATAATACAGAAGTAAAAACATGCATAACCAGTTGGTAGAGAAGAAAAAGTCAGAAGCTGAGGAGCTATTGTCTTTGAGTATATATAAAAAAAGGAAACCTAAATTTCACATGGGTCTGTTAGCCTAATAAGAAATTTCATGTAGTATCAGTGGCATCTGCTCCCCTGAACTTATGCTGATGGGGATGTGGATTTTTAACAAAGTAAAGCATCACAGGATTACAGACACCACCAAGGCCTTTACAGCACTAGAGGAGAAATATGTTCAAGAAAGTCAGCCTAAAAGATGAGTTATGGCCCAGTTTCCCTCTTAAATCAGATGATGTTACTGTAAAATTCACCAGCTTCTTTGGTTACGTCAATGATTTGCATCCACCTGCCTACTGCACAACTCCACTTAAATACCAAATAGGCATCTCAAACTCACCACGGCCCAAACTGAATTCCTAATTCCAACCCTCACTCCAAACCAACTCCTCCCCAGTCTTCTCCTTTCCAGTAAATAGTGATTCTGTACTTTCAGAGACTGGGGCCAAGACTTTGGTGACATCCTTGATTCATCTCATTCTCTCACACCCCACATTTAATCTGTCAGCAAATTCTGCTGGCTCTACCTTAAAAATATATGAGGATTTGGCTACTTGTCCCCACCTCTGCTGCTACCACCCTGGTCCAAGCCACCATCATCTCTGCCTGGCATATGGAAATGGTCTGCCACATCGTCTCCCTATGTCTCATCTCCCCACACCCCAACCTAGTATGTTCTCCAAGCAAGCAGTATATTTCAAAAGCACAAGTTAGTTCCTGTCAGTGTCTCTTCAAAGTCCTCCAGTGGCGGTGGCTCATGCCTGTAATCCCAGCGCTTTGGGAAGCCAAGGTGGGAGGATCACTTAAGGTTGGGAGTTTGAGACCAGCCTGACCAACATGGAGAAATCCCGTGTCTGCTAAAAATACAAAATTACCTGGGCATGGTGGCGCATGCCTGTAATCCCAGCTACTCGGGAGGCTGAGGCAGGAGAATCATTTGAACCCGGGAGGCAGAGGTTGCGGTGAGCCAAGATTGCGCCATTGCACTCCAGCCTGGGCAATAAGAATGAAACTCCGTCTCAAAAAAAAAAAAAAAAAAAAAGTCTTCCAGTGGCTTCTCACCTCACTCAGAGTAAAAGCCAGAGTCTTCATAATAGCTTTTGAGACACTACATGTCCCACCCTCCCAATGTCATCTTGTACCACTCTTTTTCCTGCTTATTCTGCCTTAACCACACTGGCCTCCTTGCTATTCTTCAAACATTCCAGGCATTGTCCCACCTTAAAGCCTTTGCAAATGCTATTCCTCCTACAGAGAAAAGTCTTCTCCTGATAGCCTTGTGGCTTACTGACTCACCTCTTCCAGGGCTCTGTCCAAAATCACCTAGTCATTGAGGCCTTCCCTAATTACTCTGTTGAAAATAGCAGCCCTTCCCCCAGCCCTGTACCAATTTTCTTTTTTTCCATGATGCTCATCACCTCCTAACATAGTACATATTTCTCTTGAAAATCATCTACCTCTCCCACTTGAATGTAAGCTCCATGAAGGCAAGGGTTTTAGTCTTGTCTGTTCATTTTTGTATCCACAGCACCTAGAGAAGTATCTAGCACATAGTAGGTACTCAATAAATAACAGCTTCAGTGAATTAACAGAATGAATAGGGACTGTTCTGGGATAATGATATTCAATAAAGTGAAAAGAAAGGTGTATGTTTTAGAGCTAGGTAGCATATCAGAATTTACTTGATCCTAAAATCCAAATTAAAGCATCACATGTAAACTGAATCATAATTGGAGGTTAATTTTATTTACTTGCCTAAGAACTTTAATCATAAGTTTTTAAGAAGAAAATGTAATGGTTTTAGCCAATGTCATGCTGACAGAGAATAATTTTAAATATTGGTCCCAATTTCTCTGCTAGGCTCTTTTTGTCCAGTAAAGAAGTAGGTGATAGGAGGAGTGTTGAAAATTGTCCTCTGTTGGCCCACCCAAGTGCATTCACTCATTCTTTCATTATCTGAATTAAACAAACAAGGAACCCTGAACTCATAGACTTTCGCATTCTACTGGGAGACACAAATAATAAATAAGATCTATAAAATATACAGAGTATGTTAAACTGTGTGCAATGCTAAGGATTTCTTTTTTTTCTTTTTTTTTTTTTTTTCAGATGGAGTCTTGCTCTGTCGCCCAGGCTGGAGTGCAGTGGCACGATCTCAGCTCACTGCAAGCTCTGCCTCCCGGATTCATGCCATTCTCCTGCCTCAGCCTCCTGAGTAGCTGGGACTACAGGTGCCCGCCACCACGCCCGGCTAATTTTTTGTATATATTTTTTTTTTTTAGTAGAGACGGGGTTTCACTGTGTTAGCCAGGATGGTTTCGATCTCCTGACCTCGTGATCTGCCCGCCTCGGCCTCCCTGCTAAGGATTTCTTTTAAAGAAAGATAGGGAAAGCAAGCATAAATGGGAAAAAATTCAGGCTAAGGCAACAGGAAGTCCAAAAGCAAAGAGTCAGGAATGTGCCTGGCATGGTCCCCCAACCAGCAGGTGAATGAAGGGCAAGTAGGAGGAGGATGTGGTCAGAAGGGTCACAGGGAAAAGGGACATGGAGGGTCTAGTAGGGTTGCAGGCATTCACTCTGTGTGACATAGGAAGTCTAGAAGAGTTGTGCACAGAAGAGTGACATGTTCTGATTTACATTTTATAATGCCCACAATGCCCACATTTGGTCACCCTCTAGGGCTTTCTTAAAGAGGCATATTTGTGCAGAGTTTAAGTTCCTTGAAAGCAAGTAACATATCCAACAGGCTGGGCACAGTGACTCATGCCTGTAATCCCAGCACTTTGGGAGGCTGAGGTGGGTGGATCACCTGAGGTCAGGAGTTTGAGACCAGCCCGACCAATATGATGAAACCCCGTCTCTACTAAAAATACAAAAATTAGCCGGGCATGGTGGCATGTGCCTGCAATCCCAGCTACTCGGGAGGCTGAGGCAGGAGAATTGTTTGAACCTGGGAGTGAGCCGAGATCGTGCCATTGCACTCCAGCCTGGGCAACAAGAGCGAAACTCCGTCTAAAAAATAAATAAATAAATAAATAAATAACAACAACAACAAAAGATATCCAACATATCTCTCTTCTCCCTGAACCCTAAACTCAGCATCTTCCACACCCAGTTGGTCTTTGATAGACGTTTATTGATTCACTCACTGTAGTTACCTGCCCCCGATTGTACATTAGCTAACTCTTATCAGCAGAAATTAATGGGTCCAATTAGGCAGGGAGACGACATAGCTCCAGTGTTCACTTATTGGCACAATGGGGAATTATCTCTCCTTGGGCAGAACATCACCCAAGACCCCCGTTTCATAATACTAAAGTTCTTATCTGCACTATATACATAGTAATTCTTCACACCAAAAATGTCATGCTTATGAGATGTTAGATCTGCGAACCACCATCAATACCAAACACAGTCTATACAGTTCTGTCATTAAAGGAAGTAGGGCAAGTAGATGAGGCAGACAGCAGGGGAATTACTCAAATTTACCAAGTAAATCACTAAAAGGAACTTGCTGCCTTTCTGCCTCATTGAATCATTTTGATTCAAGATCTTCCATAACCTTAACTTCAAAAAAAATAGATCATTAACTTGACATCCAACTCAATACAGCATTACATCTTATAAGACAATCCATTCTCTATGTCCCTTTTATCTGTACTGGAAATCTAATATGAAGCTTCTTTGCAACTCAACTCATTTTTTTAAGAAAGAGATTTCCCAGAGTCAAAGAACATGTAAGTTGTTTGTGGAATAAAGTCTCACCATCATTAGAGTTATTCAAAATCTCTTGGGTCATCATGCCTGCAGATCCCTTTTTTTCCCTACACCACCTACTTTCCCATTCAGGTACTGGAAGAAACCAGGGCAATCTTAGCAAGTGAGCACAAGCAACAATTGTACCATTTTTTCCAGATGGAGTGTTCCACCTGATTTTTATTTGACCATGTTAATTGCTATTTGGAGGCAAGTAAAGGACATTGATACTTAAAGCAGTGAGCACAGATTCTACCAAAGCGGTGGTTTTCAGACTTGAACTGCATCAGAATCTCCTGGCAGGCTTGTGAAAACACAGAGTGCTGAGCCTTACCTCAGAGTTTCTGGCTCAGCAGGTCTGGGACTAGGGCCAGAGAGTCTGCACTTCTAACAAGTTCCCGGTCATGCTGATGCTGCTGGTTCGGGGACCACACTATAAGAACCCCTGGCCTAAAGATAGAAAATCTGAAACATCTAGTTGCAGTTTAAAATGCTCAGCTGTTTGGACACAGATGCTTGTTGGATGAGAACATACATAAAGCGTAATATATATGTGTAAATTTTAATATGTATGCAGAAGGATCCATTCCAAAAGAGCCAGGAATTGCCATATCTTTCTTCTTTAATCTCTTTTATGTCTTCAGATCTCCTTAACATGCCTGTCTTGCACCATACTGTATCCTCATCACCCAGGCCTCTACACAAGGGCTTGGCACATGGTGAGTACTTTTGGCCTGAGTGGCCTAGGCCCAGAAAAAAAGAAGGCAAAGCCCTTCAAAGACTGATATTTCCTGATCAACATTTTGTTAGGACTTTCCCAGCTGTATTCAGGAAAAGGTCTTTGTTTTCAACTCCTTTATTAAATTGATGTCTAAGCACTTGTTGATACGATGTTGTGATCAAGGACTGAACCCGTGTCTTCTGAAGCCCCCTAATAAGCCTTAGGAAAACATCATAAAAACATGTATCTGTTGAAACAGATTTGGCATCATCCCTGGCCTCCTCCCAAACCCTCAAGGACACTTCAGAGCGCACAAAAAGGGCAACCTGACAATCGTGGCTTCTCTGGAGTTTTTCCCCCCACCCCACACTGGGAAAATACCCTTGGAAATACCCTGGTGGGACACAGGATCCACTCCATTCCAGCTCTGTAGCTGCCTCCTCTTATCCCATAATACCTGAGGGCCTGGCGCATGCTCTGCTTTTATTCCCTGTTCCAGTGTGAAAGAGAAGATTTATATGCCAATCACATCATCATCACAGTGTGAGAGCTGCAAGAAAGAGCAGAAGCCCTGAATCAGATATGTGTTCCATAAGAGAGACCTTCAGCTCGCTACAATTAATGGATTATTTGAGATGTCTCAGTGTGGTCAGCTGCCAAAAACAACTGAACAGGAAAAATGCAATACTAATTTGAAGTAGAAAAATCCCCCTACTCACAGGCATTGCTGCTCTTTGTAGGGGCATTGTTATGTTTTTATGTTGTCTTAAGGGAAAGTGGAGGATGCAAATGAATTCTTTCAGGCTGGGAAATGCAGCAGCAGCACTCACTGTGGTCAGGGGAGCAGCAGTGAGCAGCAAGTATCAACAAAGAAAATAGAAGCTCAGATTTTATGTGGTTGTCTAAAACCAAAATGCTTAGATATTTGGTGCTATCAAGAGATGTCACTTGCTTTTCTCTCCCAATTGAGGTACAGAAAAAGACCTGAGCAGTGGTGTTGCCAAATGTCACAGTAAGGCTTCATTTTACCTGCTTTGAAACTCTAGAAGGAAAAGCAACCAAATCAAGACAATCCTCTGATGGGGGAAGAATGGCATTCAGTATCTGACATCCAAAAGGGATTGAAGATCATAAGTGCCCAAAGATTATAAGTGCTATCTCCCCTGGAATCAGATGGGCCATGGAGGGGGTAGACGAACATGATCATTCTCATTCACAAAGAACCCTCATGGGACTATAACCCTTTACAGAGGTGAGCACTGAGAACAGAATCTCAAGGGAGGCCTGAGGAGGCTTGGGGAAAGCTGATTTCCAGAGTGAGTTCAAACCACTGGAATCAGAGTTCTTGTCTAACGGTGTTTAAAAGAGACCATGCATGGCCGGGACTACACCCTCGCAGTCAATCTGTTGATATGACTGACTGCCACAGCCTTGGCTGTGGTCATCAAATAAGCCTCAGCCCCAGGGCCTGAACCATAGCAGGGCAGTGGGCAGTGTGCATGCCCAGGGGAGAGGCTCAGGCTGCATATAAGGGGGCACATGGGAAGAACAAAAGATTTGATCCACCTTGGGAAACCTGCAGTAAAGGCGAAACCAGATCTAAAACAGGAGAGCCCTTGTCATTTCTGAGATGAGTCCTGTATCCCTGTCTGTCCCAGAATGTACAAAGGACAATGGCTTGGCCCAAGTTGTGGGGACCCTCTGTCCCTAGATGGCTTGAAACCATGTCAGGCTCACAGTGCCTGCTAAAGAGACTCATAAGATGGAGATGCAATAGGGAAGGCAAAGTCAATTTTAATATGGGAACACTGGGTTCTAGTTCTGGACCTGCCACCCAGGTATCATGTGATCCTGGACACATCACCCCTCTAATGACTGGATTCCTTCTCCTAGAATGAGGGGTGACTAATGTGACTTTTAAGGTCTCTTTCATCTTTAACATGCTATAATTTCATAATGTGAAAACATTCAGAAGAGACTGAATGGACTGGATGTGCTAGAAGGGACTGGATGATCCAGAAGGGACAGGATGAACTAGATATGCTAGAAACATCAATAAGTTTTAAAGCCATGTGATCTCTTCATCTTATCCCCTTTTGTCCCTGAAGTTTGGGGAATAGAAGAGCCACATCTTCATTTTATACGGAGTATTAATTTCTACAATAAGAACACAAAGTAAAAATTCCATACTGTGAAAATAACCTTTGAAAAGCACTTTACATTGTCCACAATAAACAATATAGGTAGTTTTGTATACACAGTGCAACCCTGCATAGTAATATGTATTTCTATATGTGCATTTAAAGTACACAGTGATGGAGAATATTTAATAAAGGGTAGATGCAAAATATAATTTCAAGTATTTTAAATTATGTGGGACAGACAGAAAGATTAAGATGGAAGAGTGTAGCAATGCATGTAGTGAAATTTGCACAAGTTAAACGCCTGTGGAACTGGTTTATTTAAAAGGCTGAACTTGACTGGGTATAAATAGGAAGTGGCTGTATTTTCCATCACTCCTTTTAACCTTGTTACGTCAACCAAGTCTCCCTGCCTCCTGAAAGCACCTTAAACAAATCTTGTGACTTTTAGGCCAATTTAAGAAGTCCCATTTTGGTATTCCAAACTCTAATCTAAGTCAATACTTCAATTTCATATCCAATTCAAAGCTTCTCCCCTTTCCCTGGCTCAGGCCTGACCCCTGGCTCAGAGAACTTATTTTAGGGATCAGAAACCTTAACAGTTCCTTCTACACTTTCTTGCATGGTTCAGCCACTTAGCTAAACTGAAACTACATTTCCCATGAGTTAGGGTGGAGCACAAGAGAAATTTGCACTAGACAAAAGTGAAGGAATCACCATTTTGTGCTCTGAAGGTAGAAGCAGAGTGCCAGGCACTGCAGCCAGCTTGCAGACATTGCTGCTGATCTGCTTATTCCCCTTGTTGGTGTGGGCAGCACCCAGGCCCACAGTTTCTCCAACTCCAATGAGATCCTCTCCTTTAGCTTCTCTAAGTCCTGGGCCAGGCATGTGTGCTGCTGTATAGCAGACAGTGCCAGCTTCTCCCACAGGTCACCCTTTTCATCACAGTTGAGGGAGCTGAAAGTTCCAATTTGACCTCACATGTTCCAATTTGTCCTTGCTGTCTCTCACTTTCATCTCCAGTTGCCTTTCCTGACCATCTGGCCTGGCTGACCTATAAAGACATCAGCCCCAACGGCAGACACAGAGCAACAGTTGCACACAGATTTCTCTACCAGTTCCCACAATGTGTAAGGTCTAATTCCTATAACAGATAACTCATTCTAAGTCACTCATAGTAACTCTGCTCTTCTCATGGGACCCATGTTGATATACTACCCCTTCTTCCATATTATGCTTGCTTCTCTGAAATAGAGAGAAAAATTATTGGACGAGGCAATATCTCATTTCAATGGTGCTATTGTAACATGCCTCTGTCATAGCAACCATTCAAGTACTGGTTTTTCTAAGGGATGCAGATGCAAGGGGAATGTGCTCTTTGAATAGTCTGCATGGAGCTCTGGGTGGCAGTTTCCTGACTCTGATAACACACTCTAACTGATCAGTTCTGACCTCCTCAGCTTTTGCACCCAAAAGAAAACCTGAAGCCTCTTATTTCCAGGATCCCCTTGCCCCAGCAGGCCACTCTCTTGGATAGGGTCCCTGAAAGATGACTCCAGCTACCTTGCCCACAGTCCTCTTGGCCCCCAGGAACTGCATCCTGCCTACTAAGTGGCAAGAATACTCACCTGTCTGGGCCCCCTACCTTTGCACTGCTCTTGTGGCTTCCTTAGCCAACCTTTCCCTTTAGACTTCCCCAGGTGAGAAGCAGGCGTCAATCTCTTTGATCCCCAGTACTTCTAAATTCCAAGGGAGGCATATACATCTCTCTCAAGAGCAGCATGAGAGTGCTTTTGTTCCAGCCCAAGAAGACACTGGAATGGCTGGAGAAAAGCCAAGCACTTAGTGTTTCCTTAAATCCCCTTCTAGAATTTCTAGTGTCATCTCAAATATGCTGCTGGGGGTGATAGTCGCTAGATGGTTTTTGTTAAATTGTAATGAATTCTACATATGTTCTTTGGAGGGGGTTTAATCACCTATTTTACTTGGCTTTCAGTCTCCAGGTGTATTCAAAATCCTTATACTATCCCCTCCTAACCTCAGAATTAGGGAAGACTGTCCTTAAAATTAATCAGATTAGTCTACTCCATGGTATTATTTTAGGAATCCTAAGAAGGTCTACCTGCCCAAATAGTTTCCCCTCTCTTTCCTTCTATGATGTCTTAGACTCCTCCATTAGAAACACATTTCACCTGATTTGACAGATTAGACCCAAAAGAGTCCTTAGGAATGCCTTCAAAGCTATTATCCTGTATCAACACCTTGGCATGGATAAATTAGTCAGATTGTTTTCTAGAGAGACAACTGGTTGAGTAGCAAGCATGAAATTCAACACAAGTGTCTTGGTCGGCTCACTATAAGAACAAATCAGAGACTGGGTAGCTTATAGACAACAGAAATTTATTTCTCACAGTCTGGAGGCTGAAGTCGGAGATCAGGGTGCCTGCATGGTCAGGTTCTGTGTCTTGTGAGGGCCTGATTCCTGGTTTATAGATGGCTATCTTCTCACTGTGTCCTCAGATGGTGGAAGGGATAAACAAGCTCCCTCGGGCTTCTTTATAAGGGCACATATCTCATTCATGAGGGCTCCACCCTCATGATCTAGTCACCTCCCAAAGGCCTCCCCTGTTAATATCATCACATTGAGGGTTAGGATTCCAACATCGAAATTTTGAGGTGACAGAAACATACAGCTCATAGCAACAGGTAAGTTTTGATGAGAGAAAGCTAAGTCTGTACTAAAGGCAATTTGAGGTGTCAAGACAGACTGAGTCATCAGGGACCAGCATGAGAACCCTGGAGCCAAAACCAGGAGGGCAAAGAAAGATGCTGAAAAGGTATAAAGAAAGATAAGGTTCCCCCAGTCACACTTTTCTAAGTAGTCTTTGATGCAAAGAATACCGTATGTTCTAAGTAAATGCTAATGTAATAAACAGTTGTTTAAGGCCATAAAATCTCATTTTTGAGAATAAAATGTTTGAACACCCCTTTAAACCTTACATCTATGGCTGTCTCTCTTCATTCCAACACTTGTTCCCCCAAATTAATTCATTATCTAATGGATATTTGAACCAAAGTGCTAAAAATTTTAGAAGCTAGTTTATTTGGCACTGGGATGTGAGTTCATGGAAAATTCATTTCTTGGGGGACCTCTGCTTATCTTAACTACAGAAATAAGAGGAATTAGACTTAGACCCATAATGTTATCTTTTTACTCATTATTTCTCACACTGACATGGAGGAAGAGAGAATTGAACAAAAATAACATGGACCAGGGTAGTGGTTCTCAAACTTGAATGGGCATCAGAATCACATAGAAGCTTGATGAAAACACAAATTTCCAGGCCCCAAACCAAAAGATTCTGTTTCAGTAGATTGGGACTATACTGTGAAAAATGCTGAGCTAGAGCTTACAAAAGTGGGCCCCTATATCTGCCCGGTGCCATCTTCTCTGCACTTCCACACACACACACACACACACACACACACACACACACACATTAATCGGTCATCTTGTTGAACTTCCTACATAACATCTTTGGGTCCTTTTTCAGTGTATATGAATACTCCCAAAAGTGTGGGTCCTGACAAGTTTTCTTGCTTTACCTCTATTTGTCCTACCCAGTGCTACTCAGTGGCACCTCCAGGAAGGGTTTGTGGACTTGTCTCTCCATGATAGACTCTCATTAACCAAATCCCTCAGTGAAATTGATATGTAAAATTGGAATGCCAGATTACTGATTTATTTTAAAAAGAAAATCTGTCCTCAGGTGGGGCTGGACTCTTGCCTTCACTGCATTCTTTCCTGCTGTAGTTTGGATATGGATTGTTTGTCCTCACCAAATATCATGTTGAAATTTGATCCATAACATTGGAGGTGGGGCTAATGGGAAGTGTTTAGGGCATGGGGGCAGATCCCTTATGAATAGATTAATGCCCTCCCTCGAGGGAGTGGGGAAGGAGTTCTTACTCAATTAGTTCCCACAAGAACTGATTGTTAAAAAGAGCCTGGCACCTCCCCAGTCTCTCTCTTGCTTCCTGTCTTTCCATGTGACCTGTGCACATGCCAGCTTCCCTTCATCTTCTACCATGAGTGGAAGCAGCCTGAGGCCCTCCCCAGACGCATACAAGGGCCATGCTTCTTGTAAAGCCTGAAGAACTGTGAGTCAAATAAACCTGTCTTCTTTATAAATTACTCAGCCTCAGGTATTTCTTTATAGCAATACAAATGGACTAAAACATCTCCCTAGAAGAAATCTGCATGGGAAACAGATTATAATCAACAGTTTGCTTACTTGATGTGGAATTGGGCAAGGGCTTTGGGTAAAGAAATCACTAGTGGGCACCATGAGGTTAAGAGTGTCAAGGGTCTCTGTCCACACAATTGAGATCTACTTCCCACCAGGACCCAATGGGATAGGGCAACCTCTACCCTGGACAACACTTGGAGAAGAACTGCTGTTAGTCTCAGTGATATGCCCTTGTCTATGTGCCCATAAAGGGACCAACTTGTCTTCTGGTGGGTACACACCCTCTTTAGAGTCATAAAATAAATATCTGTTGAACTATTAATTAACTCATAATAATGGAATCCCTTCAATCTGTACACGTTTATGTGATGGTTTATAGACCTAGAAGTCATCCTGTTTCTTTAAGGGAAATTTTCTCTCTAAGACTTAAACGATAACATGTAAAAGATCAAAGGAAAGAGATGTAATCTGTCTTTCATTCATTCTTGGAAGCAAATTTAAGTTCTGGCTTACAACAGTTTCGAGGTTCCATCCCCAAGGACACAGAAAGAATAAGAACATTTCTGGCTGTGGGTGAAGAAGTAGGGTGAAAGCAACCACTTTCTATAGGTGGTCCCTGTGGCTGTGTAGCCAGAGACAAATAAAGGGAACTGGAAGGACATTCCTAAAGTTCTTCAGAGGGCCTCCTGAGTCATCAGAGATAGACAAAGTATATGGCCAAGTTACTGGTTTGACTTTGCATTTGGCTTTGATACTTTTCAAGTTTCTACAAAATGACATTTTGTTACATCAAAATTATAATCTTTCCATTTTATTCTCAAAATGATAGATTATAGCAATTATGCAAAGAGAGAAGATTCATTAGTAAAAGCAGTAGGTGAGATATACATTTATAGGCCTAAGTACCTTTAAAGGGACAGATATTTAGTAAAGAATGGGCAAGGGTGAATGAAAGCCCTCCTCCTCACGCTGACCCTGAGCCCCTCATTTCCTTTGTGATGGTGAGAAATCCTTAACTCTAGACTGGGGCCCTATGCATAGCTCCCTGTCACTACTCACCAGCCTGGCCTAGAGCCCACAGGCATAAGTATTTGGAAGTTTTTATTGGTGTTATTTTGTGTCATCAGAGATGACACGTCATTACCCAGAAAATACAGGGCAAAAAGTGACTCTCAGAATCACACCAGAAACACTTCGTTTCCAGTACATAATAGAAATTAGGGTCAAATACCAGCTACTGTCAACAGGATCTGAAATCAAGAGTTTTTTAAGACCATGGTTACAGACATCACCACCTCCCTCACCCCAAACCCTTTCAAAATCTGCTTGCTCTTCCAGCAGTCGATGCCTAGCCAGTCACTGTGTGCTGGAAGCTGCCATGCAGGGACCAAGCCCTTATTCAGGTTTTAATCTAAAACCAGTAACATTGGTATCTACTAAGGTTTATCCCAGGGCACAATTTTCATCCCCCACAACAACCCTCTTTTGTGCAGACAGATAATAAAAGATCATCTCGCCTGTGATTCTAGGACCAAAGGGATGAATTATCCTTCAAGTTTACTGTGTATTTGAATTAAGATTCTACTTGGCTTTGTCAATAATTAAGGCACATCTACAGTTGAAACATGCAAAAAAACAGTTAAAAGGGTTTTCTATTCAGCACAGAGGAAGAGCCTTGCTTCTAATTCATATTCTGGCATCAACTTTCTATGTGCAGACAATTTCCCCTCTCTGCACCTCTGTTCTCTTGCTCAAAAAATACAGAGATTAGCCTGGGTGATCTTTAAAGCCTCTTTCCAACTGTAATAATCGTGTTTCTATAAAATAAAGGCTAATACAGAAGACTCATAATATTAATGGTCGTGAAGTACTTGGAACTTAGCAACGTTTAGCCCTTTCAACATGATCTAATGATGTCTCATGTAATCCTCCCACCTACCCTGTGAGGGATACATTGTTGGTTCCATTATTCCAGTTACTATTACAGCTTAAAACATTTTTAATAGTAACAAAAAGTATGAACAGTATAGCTATATAAATAAAGATAACAAAATATTAAAAGTATTTTTGTTTAAAGATAAAATGATTATAAGGTACAGTTTCTGATGGTCAATAATTTAAGTGGCTCTCCTGGGCTGTCTAGCTCGGGGTCTTTCAAGTAGTCACAGTCAGACAGTGACTGAGCTGGAACTGCAGGAGTCAGTTTCAGCTCTTCTGAACTCAGAAGCCAGGGGCTGACTGAGCATCTCTCTCTGTTCATGTATAGTCTATTCTCGTTATTTGTGGTAGTTATGTTCTATAAAGTCACCTTGAACACTAAATGAGCAAATACCCAACCATCATTCCTAGGGGAAATACAGGATTAGGTTCCTGCAAGTCCCTGGTCACAATGTTTTCATCAAGTGATCAATACATAACCTTGTTTAGTGTATGTTTCTGTTAAAGACACCTTATTTTATAGATAGATAGATAGATAGATAGATAGATAGATAGATACACAAAATATATATTGTTAATTCATTAACATTGGATTCACAGTCAACAGAACTATA
Organism: Pan troglodytes; assembly: GCF_028858775.2. NCBI lineage: Eukaryota > Metazoa > Chordata > Mammalia > Primates > Hominidae > Pan > Pan troglodytes. Next base: position 42,632,435 of record NC_072421.2, on the reverse strand, counting down.
ACTCATGGCAGAGCAAAGTTTATCGAACATATGTATTTTCTCCGTAAAGCACAGCACTCTCTTCCTGAGCTCAGAAACACTAGACAGTACTCCAGCATTATGCTTGGGGGCCATTTTCAACAGCAAAATCACCAACTAACAGTACAAAATGCAAAAAATACGACTAAATAGACTTTGAAAATGTCACCTGTTTATAGTATGAGAGCTGATATAAGAAGGCAGGGTATCATCTTGTTTGATCTCAGCTCAGAATGTGCACATCAGGTGACTCAAATCATTCACCACTCTACACATGTCTACAGATAACCTTGAAAGTACAGCATGTATTGATTTCGGGTTACAAATAAATTTTAGTGACTAGGCAGATTTGCAAATACAGAAGCTGTGAATAATAAGAATCAAGTATATTTTCAGAGCTTCTCCATATGGTTTCTCACATGAGCTTATGTGGGCTTCCTCACAGTCTAGTGGGCTCTGGGCAGCCAGGCAACTTACATGGCTGCTCAGGGCTCCAGTGTGAGTGTTCCATCCAGGAAGGCAGAAGCTGTATCACCTTTCCTGATCTGACTTCTAAAGTCATGCAGCATTATTTCCACTGCATTCAACTGGTTACAGGCAAGTCATGAACTTGTCCAGATTCAAAAGAAAAGGACATAGAACCCATCTCTTGAGTAAGAAGGTTCTAGAAGAGCATGTGAAATGGGAGAAATTGTTGTGGTCATCATTGGAAAATGTAATTTGCTATACCCATTTTACAGACAAGGAAACTGAGGTTTGGAAAGTTAAATAACTTACTTAATGTCACACAGCTAACATGTAGCAGAGCCAGAATTTGAACCTAGACCTCTCTGACTCCAAAGCCTGTGCCCTGACCACCCTAAACCCTGCTCCACATAGCATAACTTTGGTTTTTAATCTATAGTTTCAACACAGTGCAAACTAGAAAGCAGCAGCATGGCTGAGCAAAGGGCTTGATGAAACAGATGGAATTTTAGGAGGAATCTATAGAAAGGAAAAGAAGTTGCTTGGCAACTGCTGTTGGGGAGATTGCTCAAAGCATAAAGGTGAATTTGAAGAAGCCAAAAGAAATGCAATAAAGGTCAACCCCAAGCAAGGATTTAGCTTAGGCATAGGTCTAAAAGAGAAATGACAAGTCCTGAGATCTGGCAAAGCACACAGAAAAGCAGTGGGATTTTGGACACCAGAGGCAGAACAGCCACCCACAGGTGAGCTGTTCAGCACAGAATGACCATAAGGACATTCAGAAAATTCTATCATAAGACAAGCCTCTATTTCACCAATCATTTGAGAGGCAGAGTCTGGCTCTGGGGCCCCCAGAATAAACTGGGAAACTGAGAACTATGCTGTAGAATTCAGGGTCTTGCAGAAGACCCTCTCCTAGTGCCTTTGCCTTTAAAATGGGGGAGGGGGAGGGGGAGGTACCTGCTCCTTGGTGAAGCAAGTTATACAAGCTAGAACTGCATTTTCCAAGGACAATTCTCTCTCAGTTCAGGCAAAGCAGCCTATTGATAGGGCAAGCCAGGGACCACCACCTTCATTACACCAGTTAACAGTGATAAGTGATAAGCTCTGATGTAATTTCTCCCTTGAAGATTATTATTTTAACAATTAGATGACATTACCATTATCAACACTCAACCAAGTATCTCAGCATGAAGGAGGGAGTCCTAACACCAGTGGAAACCTAAAAATACAAAACCTCTGGCAAGGGGGTTCATGGGGGCCATCCTCCTGATGACAATTCTCCCTGAATCTCAGAGGCCCCACTACTCTTCTTGGCTGATCAAAATTCATTTTCTCCTTCTTACTGATTATTCTAGCTTTCTATTGCTGTGCAACAACTTATCGAACAAGTGACTTAAAAACAACCATTTGCTTTTGTTCATAACTTTGTGGTTCAGGAATTTGAGAAGGGCTTATATAAGTAGTCCTTGCTTGGGGTTTCTCATGGGGTTGCAGTCACATGCCAGCTGGAGCTGTAGTCCTCTGGTGGCTCAACTGGACTGGATATCCGAGATGGCACACACATAGGCTGGCATTGACACTGCTACTGGCCAGGAGCTCAGCTGGGGATGTTGTCTAGAGCACCTACGTGTGGCCTCTCCAGGATGGCAGCCTCAAGATGTTCAGACTTCTAATATGGCAACTGGCTTCTTCCAGAGTGTCCCAAGAAAGTCAAGCAGAAGCTGCAAGGCCTTCTATGTCCTAGTTTCGGAAGTCACTTCCACCAAACACTATTAGTCGACACAATCACAAGCAATCAGATTCAAGGGAAGGGGCATAGACATCACCTCCTGATAACAGGAGTATCAAAGATTTTGAAGGCTGTGTTTTAAAACTTCCTATTATATGTTGAATTGTGCTCTCCCAAAAGATGTTGAAATCCTAACCTGCAGTATTTGTGAATGTACCTTATTTGGAAATAAAGTCTTTGCAGATGATCAAGTTAAAATGAGGTCATTGGGAGGAGCCCTAATCCAATATGATTATGTCCTTATAAAAAGGAGAAATTTGGACACAGAGACAGACATGTCTTGAGGGAGAACATCATGTGAAGGTGAAGGTGATGATCAGGTGATGCACCTACAAACCGAAGGATACCAAAGATTGCCACGAAACTACCAGGAGCTAGGAGAGAGGCATGGAACAGGTTCTCCGCACAGCCTTCAGAAGGAACCAACCCTGCTAATACCTTGATTTCAGACTGTTAGCCTCCAGAATTGTGAGACAATGCATTTCTGCCATTTAAGTTTGGGGTACTTTGTTATGGGAGCCCTGGAAAACTAATACATTCTCATACAGGCTAAAAGAATCCTGATTTTGTTTAAGAGGGCAACAAGCCCAGGTGAAAACATATATTTCCCCAAACTCCCTTGCTGCTTAGAGATAGCCGTGTGACACTAACCTGTCAGGGATTTCTGGAAAAGCCTTGCTTATACAATAAAAGGCCATCTTTTTTTCTGTCTCAATTTTTTGTTCTTACTGTCTGTAATGTGGACGTGAGGTATAAAAACAGATCAGCCATCTTGCGACTGCTTGTGAGGACGGAAGCAGATCAGGAAGACGGAAGGAACCTGAGTCTCTGACAGCAGCCCTCTCAGCTCCACAAATAAGTCTCCATTGATTGTGTGATCCAGGCACTATTCTAGGTGCTGGGGACACTGACTCCCCATCCTCCTCTAGTGATCTGTCCTTAACTTCATTGGTAGATCATTTCAACTTACCAAGATAAATGCAGGAATAAAAGTGTAGATGTGATGTTATGAACTCCCACAGGGAAGCCTCCTACCCACCCTGCCAGAAGAACTTCCTGGAGCTCCCCACAGGGAGGAACACAAGACATGTGCAGCCTAAAAGTCTATCAACCTCTGGGGTATGTCCTCCTCTCCCTCAACAAGAAACACACCTTCCTGGTATATCAGATGGTCAGAGCAGGGCTCTCAGAAGCCCCGGAGTGCTGAGCACAGCGCAGCTTGGGCTGCCTGCAGTTCTCATGGCAGCCGCTACCTCAGGATGCCTAGCAACCAGCCTGTCCTGGGAGACACCTCGGGCTGCCATGGAGTAGCCAAGCTGCCACTGTTCTCAAGAGGGCTAATCAACGGAAATCTGAAAGAAGCCACGCCATGGATAAAACCGAGCCAGCCCAGAACCTGGCTGCTTACTAACTTCCCTTCTGCAGGATGCCCTGCAGTCATCCCATTTCTCATCATCAATCACCAAAATCCAGAGTCAGAAGCCTCAGCTGCAGTAGCAACATGACTTCCAGGGTTTTCTGCAGAAAACTAGGACGCTAGGTTTCTTGCTGAACTGGGTATGGCTTTCCTCATGCCATAGGTAACCCAGCCAGATTGTCAGTGTGGACCTAAGGAGCCTGAGAGAGGAGGTTACCTGAGAAAGTTCACCACTCTCCAGAACTTCTGCCAGTCCAAGGACATTGACACCCTCCATAGCACTAGCCAACATGCATACCTCCTTTCAGAAGCAACAGCTTACCAGAACCTGTGGGAAAACTCTGCTCATGACTTCACTTCCAGAATCTCACCTGCCTCTGAGAATAAGTATAAGTGAGGTCCTCTGAACAGCAGAAGGATGAATGTGGGTTTCCATAGTCCCTTGGCCAACAAATGTAAAGACAATGAAGGCCAGAGTGGGGTCAAATGTCAGCCACACTGACCTGTCTTGCAATCTCTAGTTGTATGGCCTTGCACAAGTTACTGAAACTCTCTGAGCCACAATTTGTTCAACTATAAAATGAGATAATAAAACCATTATAGTCATTGAGGGGATTAAAGAAGAACATTTTTATACAGTGTTGTCATGAGAAAAACTTGGGACTGTAACACCCGCTCCTGCCTCCCAAACTGGGAAGGTGCTAAGAGATCAAAGAATGACTCGGACAAGTCCAGCTTGGCGAGTAGATGACTTTATTAAGACTAGATGTGGGACACTCCTGGGTGGCAGCAGGACGGCTGTAGAGCCACATATCACTTTCTGTCTCTAAGCTGCTTTTAAGCTGATTTTCTGGCTCTTTGCCTACTGTGTGTGTGTGCAATGGGACTGTTTTTCTTGGTAGGTTCTCAGATACCCTCTGGGATGTCTGGGTTCTTGGAAACACCTGTCCCTCAGCTGGGTACCATGGCCTTAGCTCCCGGCCTAGCTTTTAGGGCTCAAGCAGCGGGCATATACCCTTAAGTAACCTGGTGGGGGACACATCACAATATGAGTGTCTAGCATGCTACCTGTCACGTAGCAGTAGGGATTCGACAACCAGTGGTCTCCTTCCCTCCTTCCCTTGTCAAAGCTGTGATTTCTGAAGTCTTCTGGGGAAAGAAGCAATGAGGGATTGATTGGAGGTGCCCTTCTGTGTCCCTTGCAGAATGAAGTTCATGTTGTCTCCTATATATGTACCCCACAGCATGTGCCATGGTACTTACCTGTGGTACACACCCAGAGATACAGTAATGAAGGAGTAAAGATGAGCAAAGGGAGAGCAAAGGTGGAGGATGAGAAAGACAGTCTCATCCAAATGGCATTTGCTGTTCAAGAACACTTTTGAAGCTGGGATAAAACCAGTGGTGCAGTGAGCTGGCAATAAAATTCAGCTCTCCCTAGCATGCTGAATACAGCCCAATATTTTCCCCACAGGCAGAGTGAAAGAAAACCGCAGCATCCCCCAGACTTTGGAAGGATAGTGGGCAGAGGGCAGCAGCAGGCACACTGGAAAGGGAGCCTCAAGCCCTCAGGACATTCACATGCAGCCAAGCCCTCCCTCTGCTAGCCTTCTCTGCTTATCCTTATACATGGTTCCCTTTCCCTTGTCATTTTCACTACCACCATCTCAGCCCTCATTTCTCCTCCCCAACCCCAAGAGCGCCTCTGTCCAAGCTGCTCTGCCAGCCTCCCCCGTGCCTCTCAGATTCATTGTCCTCATGGCATCTGATCATGGCAAAACACTCACATTTTATAAGATTTTTAAAAATAATACTCAAAATGTTTAATCATCATAAGAAAATTTGACAACTAAAAATGAGCTCCCTCACAAATTTTAATGGAACTATATCCCCCAGAGATAAGGAAATCAAGGCAGGGAGAGACTCAGTCACTTTTGTAGGAATACTCATCTATAAAGCAGTAGATTCAGGATTCAATGCCAAGCAGCCTCTTTCAAAGGTGCGCTCCTAACCACTGTGTATTCTGCCTCTGAGATAAAAACAAAATTGAAAAGGAGGTTTGGGGTCAAGTTGTAGATCATGGATCAAACGCCATCCTCAGAAATTGTTATCTTGTTCTATTGGTATAAAAAGTCATTGCAGGCTCAGGGGAAGAGTGTGGTAAAGCCAGAACTGTCTTACAGGAGACGGGGGCACCACATTTCTGGAGGGTAATATGGTAAGTGGTATGAATGCAAAGGCCTACAAGGAGCTTTTTGATGCATTAATCTCAGTTTTAAACATTTATATGTAGAAAATAATTGGAGAAATGTATAAGAATATATGTATGGGTATGTGTGCTCATGGCAATAATATCTCAAATAGCAAGAAAAAAAGAGGATCTGTGCTTGCTTCGGCAGCACATATACTAGAATTGGAAAGATACAGAGAAGATTAGCATGGCCCCTGTGCAAGGATGACACGCAAATTCGTGAAGCATTCCATATTTTTACAAACCTGACAAAAATAACCAATGGGGAAAGGATTCCCTATTTAATAAATGGTGTTGGGAAAACTGGCTAGCCATATGCAGAAAACTGAAACTGGACCCCTTCCTTACATCTTATACAAAAATTAACTCAAGATGGATTAAAGACTTAAATGTAAAACCTAAAACCATAAAAACCCTAGAAGAAAACCTAGGCAATACCATTCAGGACATAGGCATGGGCAAGGACTTCATGGCTAAAAACACCAAAAGCAATGGCAACAAAAGCCAAAATAGACAAATGGGATCTAATTAAACTAAACAGCTTCTGCACAGCAAAAGAAACTATCATCAGAGTGAACAGGTAACCTACAGAATGGGAGAAAATGTTTGTAATCTATCCATCTGACAAAGGGATAATATCCAGAATCTACAACGAACTTAAACAAATTTACAAGAAAAAACCGAACAGCCCCATCAAAAAGCGGGTGAAGGATATAAACAGACACTTCTCAAAAGAAGACATTTATGCAGCCAACAAACATATGAAAAAAGCTCATCATCACTGGTCATTAGAGAAATGCAAATCAAAACCACAATAAGATACCATCTCACACCAGTTAGAATGGCTATCATTAAAAAGTCAGGAAACAACAGATGCTGGAGAGGATGTAGAGAAATAGGAATGCTTTTACACTGTTGGTGGGAGTGTAAACTAGTTCAACCATTGTGGAAGACAGTGTGGTAATTCTAGGATCTAGAACCAGAAGCACCATTTGACCCAGCCATCCCATTACTGGGTATATACCCAAAGGATTATAAATCATTCTACTCTAAAGACACAGGCACACATATGTTTATTGCAGCACTATTCACAATAGCAAAGACTTGGAACCAACTCAGATGCCCATCAGTGATAGACTGGATAAAGTAAATATGGCACATATACACCATGGAATACTATGCAGCCATAAAAAATGATGAGTTCATGTCCTTTGCAGGGACATGGATGAAGCGAGAAACCATCCTTCTCAGCAAACTAACACAGGAACAGAAAACCAAACACCGCATGTTCTCACTCATAGGTGGGAGTTGAACAGTGAGAACACATGGACACAGGGAGGGGAACATCACACAGTGGGGCCTGTCAGGGGGTGGGGGGCTAGAGGAGGAATATCATTAGGAGAAATACCTAATATAGATGATGGGTTGATGGGTGCAGCAAACCACCATGGCACATATATACCTATGTAACAAACCTGCACGTCTGCACATATATCACAGAACTTAAAGTATAATAAAAATTTTTTAAAAACAAAAAAAGAGGATCTAATCTATATGTCCACAGTCGTCTGCAAATTCCAGGTATTTCCACACCTTCATATTACCACCTTGCTGGTGTTCAGCCTGCAGTGCCTTTGTCCCACTTCTCTATTCAGCAAATTCCCACTCAGCCTTCATGGCCCAAGGCAAATCCCTCCACCTCCGTATACACCTTCCTGGATCCCCTGAGTTGAAATTGATTAACCCCCCCCTTGGCCCCAGATTGCTTTACCAGCACACCAAGTATATCTCTTTCATTTTCCTTTATTTTGAGTTTTATCAGTATCTGGCTTTCACCATAGGCAGTTTCTGTCCTCATATAGCCCTCTATGTCTAACCCCCCACTCCCTGCCCCATGCTGCCTGACACATAGCAGGTACTCACTGACACCGAATTGAATTGTTTATGCCTTTACTTATACAGTGCATCATAATTTAGAAGGCACATTCAGATATTAAACTTTGATTTTTGCCACATTAAAAAGCAGCAGAAGTAAATATTTTGCTCCCATTTTAGAGGCAAGAAAACTGGGGCTCATAATGGAGTTTTCCAAAGTCCACACAGACAGTGGGGATAGATGCAGGTGTAACTTTGGCCTTCTGACTTGAGTGCAGTGATCTCTCCATGACACTAAGAGGGGAATGGGCCCTGGGGCACCTTATAGCAGGCTTCCCAGCCACCTTCACTGTGAGGAGACCTTATGATGTCCAAGGAAGTAGGAAGAGGTCTTCTAAGGAGTCAGACCTCTTGAAATGAAGCAATTTTTCCACCTCCCATCCTAACTATCACTGCTCCTCACACAACCCTTCAAGGCTTGTTCAGAACCTAAGTTCATCCCCAGTGCATACACCCAGCCTTAATTTTTGAAATGGTTCAGAGTGGCCTAACTCATTGCTAGGGTTCTTAGAAGTCCCCATCTTCCATGTCCATCAGGCAACCCCCTTAGCACCTGTATAAGTTTGCTTTCTCCAATACCCTCACCTAACTTTGGCCCAAGCCTAAACCTGGACTTTATTCTTCAGCGGGGCCTGAGACACCAGCAAAGCAAAACAACTTTCCTCCAGGCTAGGACAGACCCCGCCCTACACCAACTCATGGTCTCTCAGATCAGGTCCTCAAAGTGCTCCTATGCCCATATGCCTTGGAAGACTACTCCAATTGTCCGCTAAAAAAAACCCCAGCACATTGTCTGAGAACCTTTCCAACCACTCAAATATATGTGAAGACTTTCCATCCAGTATGCAAAAGGATTTCAAGGGATTCAATTTTCAGAATTTCTCTCCTGACATCTGCCTGAGGACACACTTGTGATGGATAGGCAGACCCACCTTTCCTACTCCCTTTTTCACAATTTCCCTCCCCGACTCTACCGAATAAAAGGCCCACCTCTCACCCTTCTGGAATCTTCCACTGGTGCACTGCCCTGGGCACTAAAAATGTTTTAGGTATCAAACAGAGGCATAATTTCACATTTGGGCTAGCATTGACAATGCAAATAACTCTAACCACTGTGTCCAATTCTTTATTTTCACCAAAACTGCTGAGAGACCTATGAATGTCATCAGCTGATCATTAAAATTAATTTTTGGACTGGGCATGGTGCTCACACCTGTAATCCCAGCACATTGAGAGGCCAAAGCAGGAGGATCGCTTGAGCCCAGGAATTTGAGGCCAGCCTAGGCAAAATAGTGGACCCTGTCTCTACAAAAAATTTTTTAAAAAATTAACCAGGCATGGTGGTGCATGCCTGTAGTCTCAGCTACTTGGGAGGCTGAGATGGGAGAATTGCTTGAGCCTGAGAGGTCAAGGCTGCAGTGAGCCAAGATTGTACCACTTCTCTCTAGCCTGGGTGACAGAGCAAGACCCTGCCTCCAAAAAATTTGTAATAGTTTATTATAGCATCTTTGACATATGATGCAGAAGGAGTTTCAAGACCAAAATGATGCTACCATAATAAAATTCTTTCTACTCCAATATGCATATTTATGTGAACAAGCACTTAAACCTATAAGTATGAAAAATGGGAACATAGTGTGATGCTGAACTCTTTCTAGCAGTAAGTGACATTCATCCACAGATATAGCTTATAAAGAGATGCATTTCCAATAAAATTTTACTTTTATATTTACTAATTATTTCATTTATGAAAATTGCATATATATTTGTGTTGTTTGATATATAACAATGATAACCAATAATACAGTAAAGATAACTCAGTTGGATACTAATAATATAGTACTGGTAACTTCATCAAGAAGAGATTTTTCTTAACACTTAGAGTCCTATTGTCCCTAATTTATTTTCTGTGACATGAAAATCTCCCCTGAAATCTAGGCATGTTTATCCAGTTGCTTATGTGATACTTCTACTGGGATATCTAATAGATATCTCAAACTTGACATGTCCAGAATCATACTTCTGATACGCCTCCTCAAATCAGCTCTTCCTACTCGCTTCCCCAGCTCACTTAAGGCATTCACATTCTTTTAGCCACTCAGATTGAAAACCTTAAAGTTGTCCTTGACTCCAGAGGCTGCCATGAGAATGTGTCTCACAGGCCTCCTACACAGGAAATGTAATTGACCAAAAGCCCCAGATGCTGTGCTTGAAGTCTATCACTGCATTCATACTGAGGTCACCTCTTCCAGGGGCTGCTCCCTACCAACAGTTGATTGTGGCAGAGATGCTAAGACCTATTCCTGGGAGACGCAGGACTCCTTTGTTGGCCAACCATTCTCCAAAGGCTTTGCAAAATCTTCCTTAGACTGCATGGTGGTTTTGGACTCTTCCACCCAACCTTTTCTTCCTCTCTCCCTCATCAAGGGTAAGACTTCCATCATGGTCTGATGACTCTCCCAGATTTCCCTGGTTCCTTTCCTGTTTCCTTTACACACAGGAAATAATAATAATAAAATGCTTACATGCTTAATTGCATCTGGGCATCTGCTTCTCAGAAGACACAGATTAACACAACTCCTCCCTTTCTCTCTCATACTTCATATCCAATCAGCAAACCCCATCATCTCTCTTGAAAATACAGTTGATCCTTGAACAGCCTGGGTTTGAACTGCATGGGTCCACTTAGACACAGATTTTCTTCTGCTTCTGCCACCCCTTGAAACAGCAAGGTGCACCCCTCTTCTTCCTCCTCCTCCTCAACCTACTCAACATGAAGACAACAAAGATGAAGACCTCTAAGATAATCCACTTACACTTAATAAATAGTAAATACGTTTTCTCTCTTATGATTTTCTTAATAACATTTTCTTTTTTCTAGCTTACTTTATTATAAGAATACAGTATATTATATATATAAAACATAAAAACTATATGTTAATTGACTATATTATCTGTAAGGTTTCTGCTCAATAGTAGGCTATTAGTAGTTAAATTTAGGGGGAGTCAAAAGTTGCATGAGGATTTTTGACTGTATTGGGGGCTCAGTGCCCCTAACCTCCACATTGTTCAAGGGTCAACTGTTTAACCAGGATCCAACTGCTTCTCACTGTCATCAATCTGGTTCAAGCCATCATCATTTCTCACCTGGATTATGGCAACAGCCTTCTGTATCAGTCAGTGTAGTACATTAAAGATGCCCATAAATTCACTGTGCTCCTCTCTACTCCCTTGAATCTGGGCTTGGCCTCTCATTGCTTTCACCAATTGCGTATAGAAGTGATACTGTGCCAGCTCAAGACCTAGGCTTTAAGAAGACTGGCAGCTTCTGCTTCCTGCCTCTTGGAACCCAGCCTTTATACTGTAAGTACTAACAGCCCACTTGGAGGAGAATCAAAGCCTCTGGCCAACAGCCCCAGCTGAGCTCCCAGATGACAGCCAACTTATCAGTCATGTGAGTGAGCCATCTTGGAAATGGACCCTCCAGTCCCAGCTACTCTAGCTGATGCCACATGAGACAAAGACGAACTATCCCCGCCAAGCCTTGCCTAAATTGCAAAATCATGAATAAATAAATGATTGCAGTTGTTTTAAGCCATTAAGTTTTGGGGTATTTCTTTTGTACAACAATAAATAATCAAGAGTCAAGGTCCCAACAGAAAACAGAAGGCATACTGAAGAGGTAAGTGAAGAGAGTTTAATTAAGGGACTATGTTTACAAAAGTATGTCCAGGATTATGGAAACTAACAAGGAATAGTGAAGCACCAGGGACTCACATCAGGGTTCTGCCATGTCTACCTCTAGGCCTAAAGAAGAAATAGAAGAGGGCAGTTACTAGAGTCCTGAAAGGGTAGCTATAGGGGGAGGACTACCTGAAATGAGTTATGGCCTTAGGTAGAGGGACACAGACAACCTGCAGTGACTCTTGCTAGAGAGGAAGTCAGAGGAATAAATGGAATACATTTTTTCTCATTCTTCTCTCTACCTCTCATCTTCTACTGGTCCCCATTGGTTGAACCCACTGGAAGCCAGAGGCCATGCTGCCCACTGATGTAGTCCACGTAGGTCAACCTCCCATGATACAGAGTAGGGTGGGAAAAAAGTAGGGCAGGAAAATATCAGAAAAGATATTTAGCAGCTCACATATTAGTCAGGGTTCTCCAAAGAAACAGAACCAATAGGACACACACACACACACACACGCACACACACACACATACACGCACACAAATTGGCCCACACAATTATGGAGGCTGAGAAGTCCCACAATCTGGCGTCTGCAAGCTGGAGACCCAGGAAAGCCAGTGGTGTAATTCAGTCTGAGTCCAAAGGCCTGAGAACCAGGAGTGCCAACGTCCAAGGCAGGAGAAGATGAATGTCCCAGCTCAAACAGAGAGAATGAATTAATCTTTTATCTTCCTTTTTGTTCCTCTAGGCCCTCAATGGATTGGATGATGCCCACCCGCATTACTGAGTGTAGATCTTTTTCACTCAGTCTACTAACTCAAATGTTAATCTCTCCCAGAAACACTCTCACATACACACCCAGAAATAATGTATTACCGGCTATCTGGGCATCCCTTAGCCCAATCAAGTTGACACATAAAATAAATCATTACACTGACTAACAGCTCTCCCTGTCTTGGTTCACACCCGTCACAGTCAATTTTCAACACAGCATCCAAAAATCCTTTGTTAAAGCTTAAGTCAGATGACATATTTTTTTTGGCTGAAAATCCTCCATAATCACTCTGAGTAAAAGCCAAAAATCCTTAAAATATCTTCCAAGGCCCTACATAATCTAGATACCCTTAACCTCTGAGCTCATCTCCAGAGCTCCCATCTTCCTTCTGACTACAGCCACATCAGCCTTCTTGCCCTTCTTCAAACATGACAGGCATGCTCCAGCCTTGAGGTGTTTGCACTGGCTTCTCCTTTTATCTGATATGCTCTTCCCTTATATACACATAACTGGGTCCTTTAATTCCTTCATATCTGTATATAAAAGTCACCTTTTCAGAGAGGCCACCTCATCTGAAATATCAACACCACCTGATACCTGACATTATATATCTACTTTTTCTGCTTTGTCTCTCTTATTAGAACTTTTTAATATCTAAAATTATATGTATTTTGCTTATATTGTATTTATATTGTATTTATCTTGTATATTATTGACAATCTCTCACAATATAAAGTAAGTTCAATGAGGGCAGGGAATTTTGTCTGTTTCATTTATTAGGACAATGTCTGGCACATAATAAGCATCAACAAATATTTGTTTAATAAACAAATGAAAGATCACAGAAAATGGCAATATTTAATTTCAGTGTATATAAATGTATATATGTATATGCATGTGTAGGTGTGTGGTAGGGGATAGATAGACATAGATGTATGTAGAAAATTATAACAAGATGAATAAAACTATTTCAAACATAAAGCATGTTAAGACAATTTCTTGGGGAGAATAGAAAGAACATTCAACTTCAAAGAAAAAAAGGAATGATATAAAATTTGTATCTATAAAGGATGAGCTTGTTCATGTGTTCTTTTAAACGAATGTTGGAGGTTGGTGGCAAGATGGCTGACTAGATGCAGCCAGGTGGATCACTGCCACTGAGGAAGTGGGACCACTGGCACACTCCTAACAGATCTTCAGAGGGAAAACACTGAGCGTGGATGCAGGGAAGACACAGAAGCTGGGATGAATGGGGAGGAAGCTGGGAACACTGCATGGGGCTATTGTGCACCAGGTCTCATTCCTGTCCCCCAGTGACTCCAGGGAAAAGGGTGAGTTGAACTGGCAATGAGCAACCTGATCTTGCCACAGGCCTCTGGAATCCCAGAAGGAGGACACCCCTTGACCACCACAGACACTTGAGTTGGCAGGGAGAGCTGCCTAGAGAAGTGCTAGGAGAAGCACTCCAGCCTCTGCAGAGCCCAGAGGGTTTGGTGTGGGAGTGTCTGTAGTGCAGCACAGCCAGTGACGCCCATCCCCCTAGGCTGGACTTGCTCCCATAGAAGACTTTAGCCCTAGCAGAACTTTCGAACCCGAACCCTGCAGGGTGCTCTTTCCCATCAGATGGGATCAGTCCAAGAACGTGAGCACCCCTTGGTCTGCTGGCCTCTCCTGGGGCCCCAGCCTGGCCACACCTGCTTGCAATGCAGCCTTGGGCACCCTGGGTGCCCGTATTATAGTTCCTGTGCTGGGGACTGTGCCTGGCCAGCAGAGAGCTCCAACACAACAGCCCCTGCAGATATGCACCAGTCTGCCTGCTCCCTCCCACCACTGCAGTTTCCCCCATGCCCACAGTCATCCCCCACATTGCTTTGCCTGCATGTCTGGGCATGGAGGGATCTTGCCTTTCTTTCCCAGCCATCGCATGTATGCACATGCACCCTGCCCTGCCACTGCTGCTGGCATGAATGCACTCCACCTCAAGCCCCTGCCATACTGCCATTGCAGTTGGAGCCTTGGCAGGCACAGGGCCTGCCAGCCCCACCCCTACCAGCACATTGCCCCTGCGCCAACACTGCCGCTGAGTGAAAATAGGCATGGAGAACAGCGGACCTGCCCCTACCCTGAGCACCACTTCCACCTGCATGAAAGTGCACAGAGGGCATACATAGTCCTGTGCCCACGAGTGCCCTGCCCCCACGCTACCACCACCACCAGCATGACCACATGCACAGTCACCAGCAGGGGCCCCCTTTGTCCCCAACCCCAAGTGGTGCTGTCTCTGCTGCTGATGCGAATACCCATCCAGAGGCTGGCACCCTAGCACCCACTAGCACCCTGCTACAGCTGATAAGCATGCACCCCACCGTGCTGCTGCTGCCACTGCTGCTGACACATGCAAATGAGGATGGATCCCACTGCCCTATAAAACCTTTTGGCTGACACCACCCATTGGAGTGTTGTGACCAATGGTCCAGAAGCACCTGGGCCCCTCCAGCTCACTAGGTTCCTAACCTTGAGGAGCCAGAGAACAAAGCTGGGGTCCAATATCAGTCCCCCAGCATTAGAGCATGCAGTCAAGGAGTCCTGATCTGAGCCTTGGCCCCCTAAAATCTTCCAGAAATGAAGCCAGTCGACTGAATCCACCTTATACCACAACAAAATCCTTAAGGTCATCAGATAGGATAAAAGGGAAAAAAACCCATCTGAAGGACAGCAACTTCAAAGATTGAAGGAACATAACCCCACAAAAATGAGAAAGAACCAGCACAAGAACTCTGACAACTCAAAAAGCCAGAGTGCCTTCCTTCCTCCAAAAAACTGCACTACTTCTCCAGCAATGGTTCTTAACAGGGCTGAGATGGCTAAAATGACACGAATAGAATTCAGAATATGGATAGGAACAAAGATCATCAAGATGCAGGAATACGTTGAAACCCAATCCAAAAAAGCTATGAATCACAATAAAATGATATAGGAGCTGACAGAATAAAAGAGCCAGTAGAGAAAAGAATGTAACTAACCTGATAGAGCTGAAAAACATATTGTAAGAATTGCATAATGCAATCACAAGTATTAATAGCAGAATAGACCAAGTGAAGGAAAGGATCTCAGAGCTTGAAGACTGGCTTTCTGAAATAAGACAGTCATACAAGAATAGAGAAAAAAGAATAAAAAGGAACAAACATAACCTCCAAGAAATATAGGATTATGTAAAGAGGACAAACCTACGACTCATTGGTGTTCCTGAAAGAGATGGGAAAAATGGAAACAACTTGAAAACATATTTCAGACTATCATTTTATAAAAATGACATCTTGGGTGGTCCCTCGATTAACCAAAGAGCAGCCCATTCCTGAGGCCGTTACACTGTTCACTGATGGCTCCAGTAATGGCAATGCTGGTTATGTAGGTCCTACAGACAAGCTTATTTCTACCCCTTATACCTCTGCTCAAAAGGCAGAGTTAATTTCTGTAATTACTGCCTTACAGCATTTCCCCAAACCTTCAAATTATTGTCTCTTATTCTACTTAACGTGGGAAGGAGGATATGCTTGTGTTTCACCAGGAGATCATCAAATGAAAACCACAGGGAAAAGACGTCCACGTCACAAACCGCCCTCAGACGTGGTGAGATCTGTGCCAACTCCTCAGAAGCTGGCATGCCAAATCAAAATGGGTCTGATTCAATCCTCCCTGATGGCAATGGAGACCCATCTAACTAATCCCACATCTGTTAATTACCTTTCTTTTTCTCCTTACAAACCTAAAAATCTCACCATTTCTATTAGCCTGAAAATATCCTCTGTTCTTCTCTTCCTCCTTCAGCACTCAATCTCGCTTACACTAGGTTTTATTTAATGATTCTCCTCCTTATACTTTCTGCCTCACCAGTTTCCTGTCACACTGATTTACCTGCTACACATAATTATTCTTATTGGGCTTATGTGCCTTTTCCTCCACTTATTCGACCTCTCACCTGGATAGATGCTCCTGCAGAAATCTACACTAACGATAGTGTGTGGATGCCTAGAGCCACAGATGACCGTTGCCCTGCTCAACCAGGAGAAGAAGGCACTGCATTTAATGTTACCATGGGTTATAAATACCCCTCTCTGTGCCTCGGACATGCACCTGGTTGTATCCATCTAGAAACTCAAGTCTGGGCTGCTTATTTTCCAGAGAGATCAGCTACAGAGGAACCAGGACATTTGGTCTCTGGCCTCTCCCTTTCTCCTTTAAAACAAATGAAAGGGGGAGTAATTGGAGATACCCCATACTTTCAATATAAACTTGCAGGAAAACCATGCCCTAAAAGTTTTGAGGACCCATCTAAAACATTAATTTGGGAAGACTGTGTTAACTCACATGCAGTAATATTTAAAAAATGACTCATATGGTTTAGTAATAGACTGGGCACCAAAGGGCTATTTAAAAAACAATTGCTCCTCTGGTGGAAAGGAATGCCTAGCGGCTGCTTATTTTATTTCTTATTGGGAGAACGAGAATCATCATTCTACTTTGCATAGGAGGTTCAGCTCGTTCTTTCCCTAAAAATAGGAAGATAAAGGCATTATCCCCCCGAGGCCTCGTATGATACTCCCCATTCTGAGCCCAGAACACCCAGAACTTTGGAAATTGGCTATTGCTATGTCTGGACTGCGAGTATGGGAAGGGAAAACTATTCTGTCTGTTGTCCCCACTACCGTCCCCCTCTCTCAGTATCAACGTAGATCCGGGCATTCTGCTTTACTTACCTCCAACCTGATTGTTCCCATAAAGAGTTGTGTTAAGCCTCCTTACATGCTGTTAGTGGGAAATATCAAAATTTGGATGAACAATCAAACTGTCCAATGCATTAATTTACACTTGTATTAACTCCCATTTTGACTCCAGGAAAAGTGTAATATTGGCTCGAACTCAAGAAGGAATCTGGATTCTGGTAACTTTGCCCAGACCTTGGGAATCCTCCCCTTCGATACATGTAATTAATGAAGTGTTACAGTGAATTCTAAAGAGATCTAAAAATTCTAAAAAGGTCTAAGATCTAAGAGATTAATCGCTGTGATCATGGGCCTAATTACAGTCACTGCACTGGCCACCACTGTCGGAATGGCGTTACATCAATCTATTCAAATGGCTCATTTTGTTAATGATTGGCAAGCCAATTCCACCCAAATGTGGAATTCTCAACAAGGCATTGATCAAAAATTGTCTAATCAAATTAATCATTTCAGACAGTCTGTTATTTGGCTTGGAGTTCGGGTAATGAGTCTTGAACATCGCATGCAAATGCAGTGTGATTGGAACACTTCAGATTTCTGTATCACCCCATATTCCTATAACGAGACTGATCATTCATGGGAAGTGGTCAAAGGACACCTTCTGGGTAGGGAAGATAATTTATCATTGGACATAACTAAATTAAAGAAACAAATTTTTGAAGCCTCTCAATCTCACTTATCCATTGTGCCTGGAGCTGAGGCATTAGATCAGGTGGCAGAAAATCTTTATGGACTAAACCCCACGACTTGGATTAAGTCTACTGGGGGCTCCACTGTAGTAAATTTTGGAATTATGTTTCTCTGTTTAATCGGCTTGTCTTTAGTGTGCCGGACCAGTCAAAGAATCCTGCATCAAAATTGAGAGAATGAACAAGCTTTCATCGCCATGGCACATTTATATAAAAAGAAAGGGAGAGATGTTGCAGGAAGTCAGGGACCCTGAATGGAGGGACCAGCTGAAGCCATGGCAGAAGAACATAAATTGTGAAGATTTCATGGACATTTATTAGTTCCCCAAATTAATACTTTTATAATTTCTTACACCTGCCTTTACTGCAATCTCTGAACATAAATTGTGAAGATTTCTTGGACATTTATCACTGCCCCAATCAATACTCTTGTGATTTCCTATGCCTGTCTTTACTTTAATCTCTTAATCCCGTCATCTTCGTAAGCTGAGGATGAATGTTGCCTCAGGACCCTGTGGTGATTGCGTTAACTGCACAAATTGTTTAAACAATATGAAATCTGGGCACCTTGAAAAAAGAACAGGATAACAGTGATGTTCGGGGAACAAGGGAGATAACCATTAGGTCTGGCTGCCTGAGAGCCAGGTGGAACAGAGCCATATTTCTCTTATTTCAAAAGCAAATGGGAGAAATATCGCTGAATTCTTTTTCTCAGCAAGGAACAGCCCTGAGAAAGAGAAAGCATGCCTAGGGGCAGGCCTCTAAACTGGCCTCTCTGGGGACATCTGTCTTTTATGATTGTAGATAAGGGATGAAATAAGCCCTGGTCTCCCGCAGCACTCCCAGGCTTATCAGGACAGGGAAATTCCCACTTAATAAATTTTGGTCAGACCGGTTGTCTGCTCTCAAACCCTGTCTCCTGATAAGATGTTATCAATAACAATGCATGCCCAAAACTTCATTAGCAATTTTAATTTCGCCCCGGTCCTGTGATCTCGCCCTGCCTCCATTTGCCTTGTGATATTTTATTACCTTGTGAACCATGTGATCTCTGTGACCCACACCCTCATACACTCCCTCCCCTTTTGAAAATCACTAATAAAAACTTGCTGGTTTTGCGGCTTGGGGGGCATTACAGAACCTGCCGACATGTGATGTCTTCCCCAGAAACCCAGCTTTAAAATTTCTCTCTTTTGTACTCTTTCCCTTTATTTCTCAGACTGGCCAACACTCAGGGAAAATAGAAAAAGACTCACATTGAATTATCGGGGGAGGGTTCCCCCGATACCCAACCTAGCTAGAGAGGCCAACATTCAAATTAAGGAAATACAGAGAACCCCAGAAAGATACTTCATAAGAAGATCATCCCCAAGACACATAATCATCAGATTCTCCAAGGTTGAAATGAAAAAATAAGATGTTAAAGACAGCTAGAGAGAAAGGGCAGATCACCTACAAAAGGAAGCCCATCACACTAACAGCAGACCTCTCAGCAGAAACCCTACAAGCCAGAAGAAATTGGGGGCCTATATTCAACATTCTTAAAGAAAACAATCCCAACCAAGAATTTTATATCCAGCCAAACTAAGCTTCATAAGCAAAGCAAAAATAAGATCCTTTCCAGACATGCAACTGCTGAAGCAATTCGTTACCACCAGACCTGCTTTACAAGAGCTCTTGAAAGAAGCACTAAATATGGAAAGGAAAGACCATTGTCAGCCACTACAAAAATACATTTAAGTACACAGACCAGTGACACTATAAAGCAACCACGCAAGCAAGTCTGCATAATAACCAGCAAACATCATGATGACAGGATCAAATGCACATGTATCAATACTAACCTTGAATGTAAACAGGCTAAATGCCCCAATTAAAAAGCACAGAGTGGCAAGCTGGATAAAGAAGCAAAACCCAAGCCAATGGTATGCTGTCTGCAAGACACCCATCTCACATGCAATGACACCCATAGGCTCAAAATAAAGGGATGGAGAAAAATCTACCAAGCAAATCAAAACAGAAATAAGCAGGGGTTGCAATCCTAATTTCAGACAAAACAGACTTTGAACCAACAAAGATTAAAAAAAGACAAAGAAGGGCATTACATAATGGTAAAGTCTTCAACTCAACATGGAGACCTAATTATCATAAATGTATATGAACCCAACACAGGAGCACCCAGATTCAAAAAGCAAGTTTGTAAAGACCTTCAAAGAGACTTAGACTCCCACACAATAATAGCAACAGTCTTCAACACCCCACTTACAGAGAGCTCACTGAAGCAGAAAATTAACAAAGATATTCAGGACCTGAACTCAGCACTGGATTAAATGGATCTGGTAGACATCTACAGAACTCTCCACCCAAAAACAACAGAGTATACATTCTTCTCATCACCACATGGCACATACTTTAAAACCAACCATGCAATGAGATGTAAAACAATCCTCAGCAAATGCAGAAGAACTAAAATCATACCAACCACTCTCTCAGATCACAGCGCAATAAAATTAGAAATTAAGTCTAAGAAAATTGCACAAAACCATACAATTACATGGAAATTGAATAACCCGCTCCTGAATGACTTTAGGGTAAATAATTAAATCAAGGAAGAAATCAAGAAGTTCTTTGAAACTAATGAGAACCAAGATACAACATACCAGAAACTCTGGGACACAGCTAAGGAAGTGTTAAGAGGGAAATTTATAGCACTAAATGCCCACATCAAAATGTTAGAAAGATTTCAAGTTAACAACCTAACATCACAACTAAAAAAACTGCAGAACCAAGAGCAAACCAACCCCAAAGCTAGCAGAAGACAAATAACCAAAATCAGAGTTGAACTGAAAGATATTGAGACACACACACACAAAAAAAACATTCAAAAAATCAACAAACCCAAGAGAAGGTTTTTTGAAAAAAAAAAAAGAGGGAGAGAGAGAGAGAGAAAACAGATAGACTGCTAACTAGACTAATAAAGAAGAAAAGAATGAAGATCAAATCAACACCATTATAAATGACAAAGGGGATATTACCACTGACCCCACAGACATAAAAATAATCATCAGAGAATATTATGAACACCTCTATGCACACAAACTAGAAAATCTAGAAGAAATTGATAAATTCCTGGACAGATACACCATCCCAACACTGAACTGGGAAGAAATTGAATCCCTGAACAGACCAATAATGAGCTCCAAAATTGAATCAGTAATAAATAGCCTACCAACCAAAAAAAAGAAAAAAAAAAAAAACCCCAGGGTCAGACAGATTCACAGCCAAATTCTACCAGATGTACAAAGAAGAGCTGGTACTACTATTTCTACTGAAATTATTTCCCCAAAATGAGGAGGAGAGACTCCTCCCTAACTCATTCTATGATGCCAGCATCATGCTGGTACCAAAACCTGGCAGACACAACAAAAAAGAGAAAACTTCAGGCGAATATCCTTGATGAACAGTGATGCAAAAATCCTCAAGAAAATACTGGCAAACCAAATCCAGCAGCGCATCAAAAAGCTTATCCACCACAATCAAGTAGGCTTTATCCCTGGGACGCACGTTTGGTTCAACGCATGCAAATCAATAAATATAATTCATCACATAAACAGAACTAAAGAAAAAAATTACATAGTAATCTCAAGAGATCCAGAAAAGACTTTCAATAAAATTCAACACTGCTTCTTGCTAAAAACTCTCATAAACTAGGTATTGAAGGAACATACATCAAAATGATAAGAGCCATCTATGACAAACCCACAGCCAACATCATATTGAATGGGCAAAAGTTGGAAACATTCTTCTTGAAAACTGGCACAAAACAAGAATGCCATCTCCACCATTCCTATTCAACGTAATAGTGGAAGTCCTGGCCAGAGCAATCAGGCAAAAGAAAGAAATAAAGCACATCTAAATAGAAACAGAGGACGTCAAACTAACCCTGTTTGCAAACGACATGATTCTGTATCTAGAAAACCCCATAGTCCTGGCCCCAAAGTTTCCTGAGCTGATAAACAACTTTAGCAAAATTTCAGGACATGAAATCAATGTACAAAAATCACTAGCATTATATACACCACCAATAGCCAACCCAATAGCCAAATTAGTAATGCAATACCATTCACAATTACCACAAAAAGAATAAAATACTTAGGAATACGGCTAACCAGGGAGGTGAAAGATCTCTACAATGAGAATTACAAAACACTGCTGAAAGAAACCGGAAATGACACAAACAAATGGAAGAACATTCCATGCTCATGGGTAGGAAGAATCAATATTGGTAAAACGGCCATATTGCCCAAAGCAATTTATAGATTCAATGCTATTCCTATCAAACTACCAATGACATTCTTCACAAAACTAGAAAAAACTATTTTAAAATTCATATAGAATAAAAAAAGAGCCTGAATAGCCAAGATAATTCTAAGCAAAAAGAATAAAGCTGGAGGCATCACACTAGCTGACTTCAAACTATACCACAGGTTTAAGTAACCACAACAGCATGGCACTGGTACAAAAACAGACACATAGACCAATGGAACAGAATACGAAGCTCAGAAATAAAGCCGCACACCTATAACCATGTGATCTTCAATAAACCAGACAAAAATAAGCAATGGGGAAAGGACTCCCTATTCAATAAATGGTGCTGGGATAACTGGCTAGCCATAAGCAGAAGATTGAAACTGGACCCCTTCCTTACATTATATACAAAAAATCAACTCAAGACGGATTAAAGACTTAAGTGTAAAACCCCAAACTATGAACACCCGGGAAGACAACCTAGGCAACACCACTCTGGACATAGGAACAGGCAAAAATTTCATGATGAAGACGCCAAAAGCAATTGCAAGAAAAGCAAAATTTGACAAATGGGATTTAATTAAACTAAACAGCTTCTGCACAACAAAAGAAACTATCCATAGAGTAAACAGACAACCTACAGAATGGGAGAATATATTTACAAACTATGTATCTGATGAAGGTCTAATGTCCAGCATCTATAAGGAACTTAAACAAATTTACAAGCAAAAAAAAAAAAGAAACTCCATTAACATGTGGGCAAAGGACATGAACAGATACTTTTCAAAAGAAAACACACATCTGACCTATATGCACATGTAAGAAAGCTCAACATCACTGATCACCAGAGAAATGCAAATAAAAATCATGAGACACCATCTGATACCAGTCAGAATGACTACTATTAAAAAGTCAAAAAATAACAGATACTGGCGAGATTTCGGAGAAAAAGGAATGCTTATACACTGTTGGTGGGAGTGTAAATTAGTTCCACAATTGTGGAAAGCAGTATGGTGATTCCTCATAAAGCTAAAAACAGAAATACCATTCAATCCAGCAATCCCACAACTGAGTATATACCCAAAGGAATATAAATCATTCTATCATAAAGACATATGCATGTGTATGTTCACTGCAGCACTATTCACAATAGCAAAGACATGGAATCAACCTAAATGCCCTTCATTGGTAGACTGGATAAAGAAAATGTAGTACATATACACCATGGAATACTGTGCCGCCATAAAAAAGAGTGAGATCACGTCCTTTGCAGGGACATGGATGGAGCTGGAGGCCTTTATCCTTAGCAAACTAATGCAGGAACAGAAAACCAAATACTGCCTTTTCTCACTTACAAGCGGCAGCTCAATGTTGAAAAAACATGGACACACAGAGAGGAACCACACACCCTGGGGCCTACCTGGGGGTAGAGAGTGGAAGGAGGGAGAGGATTAGGAAAAATAACTAATGGGTACTAGGCTTGATACCTCGGTTATGAAATACTCTGTCCAGCAAACCCCCATGAGACAAGTTTACCGATGTAACAAACCTGCACATTTACCCTTGAACTTAAAAGTTTAAAAAAAGAATGTCGATGGATAGCAACTGAGTATGGCATTTAGATTTTGCTTCCAAGAGTGACGTGACAGTTTTATTTTAAAATGACAATATTTTCCATATGCTAGAAATTATATCCTTTGCAACCATTTAACTTTCTAATTAAAAATATTGTAGAAGTTAACCTCAAAATATGTGAAGAGGATTCATGGTTTAACAAAAATATTTTAGGGGTTATGCAAGCAAAAGAATTTGATGACCACTGTTCTTGTGTGTATTGAAAGAACTCTGGTCTAAGATCAGAAAATCTCACTTCTTATCTTGGCTCTGTCACTAACTAGCTGTGTGACCTTATAGAAATTACTTAACCTCTCTGGGCTTCAGCTTTCTCATCTGTGCAATTAAAGAATGAAAGAACATGGAATCTAAAATCATTTCTAATTCTAAAACCCTCTGTTCTGTGACCTCTAAAATTGCTTTTCTGTCTTTTTACAATTTCATCTCTTCCTTGGAGTTTCTTCCTTCCTTCTGCTCCTACTCCTATGGCTACATGCCTGCCTCTATCACTTGTGGGCTGGGGAATTAATAGAAATAAAGGCCCCCAGCATACAGCAGACTCTCTTCTCTTTCCATGAGGAAACTTGCATGCATAAACATGAGCAGCTCTACCTGCATATCCAAGATCTGTGTACTTTCTCTGTTCCCCCAACCCCTTACACTCCCCTTTTCCACTGCTGACCACCCTGCTTCAGGCTTGGGGGGTATATCACTGTCTACCCTCAAGAGGACTAATCCAGGGGAACGGCCTGTGCAGGCCCTGGAAGCAGGCTCATGGCCACTTAAGCAGGGGATTCTCTAGTTCTGTGTACCCAGGCAAGGGTTCCAGGTGGTCACATCCCCTTGGCCTCACAGTCATTCTAACTCATAGGGAAGAACGTGTTTGCAAGAGGGCCAGAGTGAGGTCATCTGAAGCACAGGTCCCGGAGAGGGGTCCCAGTTGCCCAGGTCTAAGGTGGTACTATCTGGCTCTAACCCTTGTTGAATAATTGCTGGCCAGGATGAATGGATAAACACATGTGCATATAAACACAATTAAACACTACACAGCAATAAAAAGGAATAAACTACTCATCAGCAAAACAAGATGGATGAAGCTCAGACACTATGTTAAGTAAAAGAAAGCAGAAAAAAAGTACAAACTATATGACTACATTTCTATGAAATTCAGACAGATAGAAACTATAGGGATAACAGATTTGTGATTGCCTAGGGCCAAGGGTGGGGAACTTTACTACAAAGGGCATGAGATAACTTTCTGGTATAATGAGATTGCTTCATCATTTGATTGTCATGGTGGTTTCACAGATGTACACATTTGTCAAAACTTATCAAAAATAAAATAGGTTTATTTTATTGTATATAAATTATACCTCAATGCAATTGATTCATGAAGAAAAACAAGTAACAACAAAAGGATTGCCTAGCAGAACTATCATCTGTCAATAAGTATACATTCCACATCACTGTATGATTTATCTTGCTCTATCCTAATAGAATTATCCTTAAATCCATACACGCATGTTCTTTTTTTTTTCCTTTTTTTTTTTTTTTGAGATGGAGTTTTGCTCTTGTTGCCCAGGCTAGAGTGCAATGGCATGGCCTCTGCTGACCGCAACCTCCGCCTCCCGGGTTCAAGCAATTCTCCTGCCTCAGCCTCCCGAGTAGCTGGGATTACAGGCATGCGCCACTATGCCCAGCTAATTTTGTATTTTTAGTAGAGACAGGGTTTCTCCATGTTGGCAAGGCTGGTCTGGAACTCCCAGCCTCAGGTGATCCACCCGCCTCGGCCTCCCAAAGTGCCGGGATTACAGGCGTGAGCCACCGTGCCCGGCCTACACGCATGTTCTTAAAGAATTATGTATGTGTGTATGTATGTATGGGGAAGAGGGACTGGTTGTCTCCCATCAGTTAAACGTAGGGGCTGACTCTGAGCCACAGACCTTTTCCTTGACCAGTCTATCTTCATTTTAAAATCAAAATCTCACCAAGGAAGGCAATGGGAATCCAGTGGCCCTGGGTTCAAGTCTAAGGCTTGCCTCTTATGAACTGCATGGCCTTGTGGAGTAGTCAGAGCAGGAGCCTAGCATATAGAAACTTATTTCATCCTCACTCAAACATTGTGAAATAGATGACTCTGACCATGATTTTACAGATGAGACTCTGATCACCATTTTACAGATGAGAAAACTGAGGCTAAGATCCTTCACCTAACGAGCAATAAGTCAGGATTTAAATCTATATTTATTAAGCTCTACCCTTTTATGCTTCTCCAGAGAAAGTTACTTAGCTTCTGAACCTAAAATTCCCTTCTTTCTAAAGCTGGAATAACACTGCTTACAGTTAAGATAATTGTGAAAAATAAATAAAGTGTATTGTGTGATTCATGTATTCAGTAGATTTCAGCAATATTTTATGGCTACAGACTTTCCAACCAATTACAGCTTTTGAGTTAAATACCAACATTAGTACTTCCTACTTAACTTCCTCCTGAGGAGTTTTCCAGTGTAGGAAATTGGGGATTAATGCCAGAAGGTTCAAAAGTGGCCAGCAATTCCATTATAGCCATTAAACAATGATTAGTCAACCCAAGAAGGTGCACGTTACTGTGCAATTTTCTGTTTGAAGCCTATTAAAGGAGTTATTCCATTCCAAGAAGCAAGATTTTCAAATGTTAAAGCTCTCTTAGAAGAAAATCTAAGTTCAAACAACGGAAATTTAGACCTTCCATTTGAGGTTCCACTTCTTGCAGTTCCTTCATCCTCCAAAAATGAAGATCCTCCCTTCATAGCAAATCCTCCATACATACACACCATCCCCGCTTAGAAGTATCAGAAGATTCTAGGGGAAGGTTATTTCCTAATACAGTTATGCTGCGTTACTTCAAACAAGGTATCTAATAACTCTATGACTTCATGTTCCAAAAAACAACCATGATGATGCCATGTATAGAAAAAAAATATCTAAATAAGAAGCTGTGTGGTTGTGGTTACAAACCCACCCACCACGTGGGACTTCTCTTTGCTGAGCATCACGTCGTTCCTATAAGATCAGTGGAGGAGGTTGGTGGGATTGTTCCTGGCACAGTACCTGGCACACTATAGGAACTCAATGATGGCTGGTGCCTTGCCCCCTGCCCCCTGAGGTTTGAGTGGGCAGGATTTTCTCAGAAGCACTAGGCTCTCTTCTTTATTGTAGCAACTGAGTCAACAGGGAATGCATCCACCTTAATTTCTGGGAAAATAAGGCAAGCAAAATTGCAGAGAAAGTGCCACCATGTCTAGGATGAAATGCCCGTTGCTCCATCACAGGAAACAAAGTAAAGGAGGGCTTTCCTGGAGGCTAATTAACAGAAAACTACAGTCATCTGAGACTTAAAAGAATTGAAACAAACCACCAGCTGTCACTGATCTTTTCCATCTCCTTTTGGAACAGTGTAGCTAGGGGAAGAATGTTTCTAGCAATAGCTGCCAATAGTCTCCAGAATAAATACTGAGGACAAATTATGCCTTATGAGTAATCATATATCAGATGGAATATGCATCTTGGGGTGCCCTTCACCAAAAGCTCCCTCTAGTGCAACAGAGGTGATCACTGTCTCCTCCTCACGCAGGGCTCTGCTCAGGCAACCTTCTGCCACGCAACCTTCTCCTGACTTGCCATGAAGCCCCACAAGCCTGCTCACAGCTCAGTGTAATGGGGAAGACTTGGATCCAAGCTGGGCTATGGTCTCTTGCCCAAAATTTGGAAGTGGGACTGAACTGGGTCAGTAGTTAACTACAGCTGATGGACTCGTAAGACAATGCAGACTTCAGGGGCAAGGGCACCATTTGGGGCTCCCGTGTTCGGCCCACGTGTCCAGAGAAGCAGAAAAAAGCCATTCAACCTGAAAGAGAGAATGATGCAGAGCCACAGAGAGAATGAAAGAGAAGATACATAGAAAGCTAGGGGATAAAGAGGAAGGGATTGAATGGTCCCTCATACAGCCCTGCTGCATTTACCCGCTTTTGACTCTGGCTGACTTGAGTAATACACAATCCCCTCTTGTCAATTACAGACATTCTGATTCTTAGGGTTTCATTCCTTTAGTTTAACATGTTAGACTACTGATGTCCTAGGAAAATTTAACACATTAAATCTTACTATTGGTCACTAACACCTTCATGTGAATGACGTTTTCACAATCTTTCACAAAGGCAGGTTTTGAGATGGAGGTTTTCAGTAGAGTCCAAGGACAGCCCCTTGGAAGGGCAATGCACCCTCCAACCAAGAGGGTGGATGAGCCTAGAAATGATGTGAGGCAGCCAACCCAGACCAGACACTTCAATCAATTGCCAAGCCCAGTCTATTGCCCACTGCTACTTGGCTCTCCTGCCAGCCTTCTTCCATTTCACTCACCCTGTTCCCTTCTCTTCCTTGCTCACCTGCACTTTACCTCAGCCTCATAATTGACTTCCCATGCTCCAGCCTCACTCACCTCACTCCATCCTCCCCATTGCTGATGTATTCCCTTGTTTAGTAATTTATTGATTGTCTCTTCTATTACAATATCCCCACATGAGATCCAGGATCTTAGGAATCTTGCTTACCAGTCAGATTTAACCATTCCAAATACAAAGTTTCCAGTGCTTGCTGCACATGCTGTCTTGCTACTCTTTTGTAATACATCCTGTGGTTTGAGATGGTTTGATTCATGCTGGTTCTCTCCTTCCCATATACTCCAGAAGCTCTGCAAAGCCATGAACAGTTATTGATTCATCTTTGAGGTCCCAGTGCCATGTACAGTCACACCTTTAAAAGTGCTGGCTGGATGGACAGATAGAAGAATGGAGGAAGGGTGTAAAGGACTGTAAAGGCCAGAGGGTAACAGTTTCCGTGATTCTGGCTGTGTAATAAACAACCTCCAAATTTATTGCTATAAAACAACCATTTTATTAGAGTCAGAGGGAGCTATAAAGAGAATTTGGTTCAAGAATTTTGGAAAGGTTTGTCTGGACTGTTCTCACTATGGGATCTGTCACGTGATTGTAGGCAGATGTCATCTGAAGGCTAGCTTGGGCTGGACATCCAAGATGGCCATTCACATAGTTAACAGTTGATAATGGCTGTTGGCAAAGAGCTTAGCTGAGACTCAGCTATAACACCAACATGTGGCCCCTGAATGTGGCTTGGGCTTCATCACGGTAAGGCTACCATAGTATAGCCAACTTCTCACATGGTGGCTTAGGGCTCCAGCACAAGGGTCTCAGCAAACAAGGCAGAAGCTGCATTGCCTTATAGGACCCAGGCTCAGAAGTCACACAGTATCATTTCTGCCATTCTCTATTGGTTGAAACAGTCACAAGCCCACCTAGATTCAAAAAGAGGAAACATAGCCCCATGTCTCGATGGAAGGATGTCAAAGAGTTTTGGAGTCACTTGAAAAAACGGCATCAACTTAAAGCTCTTCTGGTTCACCCCCTTTTATTATGGTAGAGGAAATAAAGGTTTGGAGAATGCACATGACTTATTCACAGTCACACCACATGAGTGACACAGTTAGGGCTAGAACCAAAGTTCCCTTAACTCAAGTCAGTCCAGCTTCCATCTACTCTATTACTTTGTAGAGGTCTCTATTAATGTGTTCTCACTTTTAAACAACTGAAACCAACTTTTACAAAATTAATAACAACAAAAGATGGAGGGAAATTTAATAGAAAAACCCTCAACATATCTCAGAACCAAAGGAATTGTTAGCTTACCAGATGAGGTGAGCCTCAGGCAGTTCCAGGGCCCTTAGATGGCATCCACTGAATTTCTAAAGAGCCGTGGCCAAAGACTATACACTAGTCTCCCCCTTACCCACAGGGATATGTTCAAGACCCCCAGAAAGGGAAACCACAGATAAGGGGGGACTACTATACTTTCAGGGATCATTTCTATAATATATTACTCAAGTGCTTCTGATCATGTAGGGTACTAACCTGATCATGTAGGGTACTCGCCTGGGAAGAACTGGTGTGGCCAACAGAGAAAGACATTCTGGTTGTTTTAATGTGGTTCATGTGAAACATACCAATGGCAACAGCTTTGTCACCTGGCTTTCCAACATTTTTGTTATTAGCAAAGGCAACCAACCATGGATTTGTCTTCCTCAGGGAAAAGGTATCCACTTCACCCTTGCTGAAGAGAAAGACGAGAGAATGATGGCCAAACCCAGCAGTGGGTGAAATGATCTTTAGATGACATGTTGGAAAGGTCTTTGTACTTAACTACAGCATGAAAACTAAAAACAATTTAACAAAAAGCTATGTTCAGCAAGGACTCAGTGCCAACACCTCTCCAAGTGCTGTCTCTCTCTGTTCCAAGGTCCAAATTTTCAAGAGAGAGAGCCTCACCAATCTCAATGGAGTTGGGTTTCTACTCTCTTTCCCGCATCAATCAGCCATAGACAGAGGGACAAGGTCACAGGGTATAGGACATGTTGAGAGAAGGTCTCTGCTGAGTTTCAGGACATGTCCAGACAAAGGGTGCTTATGATAATCCTGAAGCCACCATGAGCCTGAACATCATCTCAGCAGAGGAAAACCACTGAGACATGTGACCCAGAGGATTTAAAAAATGCATCCTCATCCCTGTTGGATAGTTGAAATATAGGCTTGGCAGATGCTATGTGATGAACTAGAGTTCATCAGGCATTAGGGAAGCTTGCCGAGTGTCCCCTGTGACCACAAGGCCGTAATTGTTGGGTGGGCAGTAAATGGTTAAGGATTACTCAATGTGTCTCAAACAACATATGTTCCAGCACTTCTTGCTGTCAGGCCAAGCGCATGGAATTTGAGATTCCACAGCACAAGGCAAGGCCAGTTACAAAGAAACAGAAACAAATTGAAGTAAGGCAGAATGGGGTTTTGTAAAACATGGGAGCTTTGCATCTCATACATTATCATTCCTGAAGGCATGTCATGTCATGCTAATATGTTGAGGTCAGCTATGGTGTAAGCTGTGAAGGAAGTTTTTTTTACTAATAATAGTTTAAGTAGCAAAGTTTAAGAATAGTTTCTTAAGTAAAAAGCAAATATATATAAGACATATATCATACAAGCAGTAATAGTGATATATACATATATGTATCTTATAATAATATCAAGGTCACACATTTACATACGCTTTCTGTAGTAGGAGAAAAAAGGGTTGGGTTAGAGGTCCCATATAACCACAGGCAAGCCCAGGGGAGTATATCACACATGTTACTGTCAACTGATATCATTGTTTCAGTGGGGAAATGCTTCAAAACAGCTGCCAAACATGATGTCATTACTGATATACCAAGAGCAGGGAAGTTTAAAAATGCACTGGGATCCTGATGCTGGTTCAGGTTCTGCCTAGTGTTAAATATATATATATATCCCCCAAACTGGAAACTAATGCAAGAAAATGACGCATGTCCCTTCAATGCGATTTTAAGCAGGCTCACCCAAGAATTATTTGATTGCACAGGAGAATGCACTTATGTTTGGCTTTGCTATTTCTATCTAATTGGAGCACAGACACTGAATTTAGTTGTTAATTTGTATATTTTTGTCCAGTAGAGAAGATGACCCCACTAGCTACAGTTTTATGGTCCCATAAGACATTTGCCAGTTTTGTATCTAGTGGCAAATTTATTTCATCATTCCTTTGACTGACTATATATAAATATCTGTCCTTTGAAACAACCTTACTATCTTGTTGGCTCTCTCATTAATTAATGAGATGGATAAAATCTTTGACAGCATTAATTCTATATTTGTATAAAAGTCCTGTTTTTAACATTTTGAAAATTATATTTCAATACTAGGGATGAGTCTGCAGTTTCTCCAGTCTCCTCAAATGCAGAGTGGTGGGTGAGCTGGGTTCCAAGTCCCTTCGGGTGTCAATATTGTATGATTCCTTCCGTGAATGTATGGTGTAGAGTATTTAGTAGGGTAGGTTATTTGTTAGAGAAATTTTCAAAGTAAAAACCTCAGAAAGTTTTAAAGATGGTTACATTAACAGTGAATTCTAGCTGAACAAAGAATCTAAAAATTATCACTAGGTTCTGTAGTTTGAGTGATGATGATATCCCCTCCTTATGTTTTGAAACTTAATCCCCAATGCAACAATATTAAAAGGTATAGATGTGGCCTTTGGGAGATTATTAAGTCATGAGGGTAGAGCCCTCACAAATGGGATTAGCACCTTTATAAAAGGGCTTGAGGTTGAAGAGAGCCCTCTCTTGCACTTCTGTCCCTTCTGCCATGTGAGAACACAGCATTCATCTCCTCCAGAGGATGCAGAAACAAGGCACTATGTTGAAAGCAGAGAGCAGCCCTCGCCAGACACCAATCCTGCCAGTGCCTTGATCTTGGACTTCCCAGTTTCTAGAACTGTGAGAAATACATTTCTATTGTTTCTAAATTACCCAGTCTGTGGTATTTTGTTACAGTAGCAGAAATGGAATAAGACCCCAAGTAACATGATTATCCAAACATTAAGCTTCCCAGACTATCAGAGTCTGGTAAAAGCATCCCACCTTGTCTGGAGATGGATGCTAATCCTCATGGGGCCTACCTTGTGGAATAGAGCTATGTAACCCGATAAATATAAGAGGCACAAAAAATGATCCCTGACTCTAATTCTACCAGAAGAGAGCCTGCAGCATCTGATAATGAACAGCAATCTCACGAGATCACCTGCCTCCTTGCTACTCAACATGTGGTCTGAGGACCAGCAGCAAAAGACATCACCTGGGAGCATGTTAGAAGTGCTGAATCTTGGGACCATCCCACATCTAGTGAGACAGAATCTGTATTTTAACAAGATCCCCTGCTGATTGATATGGGCAGAAAGCTTGAGAAGCACGGATCTGCCTGCAGGGTCCAAAGGTGGTTCTCAGCCCTGGCTGCACACTGGAACCACCTGGGGAGTTTTAGGGCTTACAGAGTGCAGGTGTTATTAGTATCCCCCCTAGCAGGATGGGAAAGAAGGTGACAGATAAAAAACATAAGCCACTCATCTCAAGTCAGCACTGTGTAAGAAGCCCAGCAAAAGAACTTTAGCAATGCCAGGCTTTTTCAATTTGAGCTCTAGGAAAGAAGTCAGGGAGGGGAAGACTGAAGGGCTACAGGGACAAAGGAGAAGAATGGCAATCCCATGGGTTCTTCTATTGATTTTCCCCCGAGGAATGAAGGTATTTGTAACTTGCCAGAAAGCCTGTCTCCTGTTCAGGCTAATTCTATACTGTGAGTTTATCCAGAGTTTAAGAACAATAATCAGGGACCACAAAACCCTAAAAATCCCTGAAAGCATCAGTAATGGGAAGGGCAGAGTGTACTTTGACCATACTTAAGGAAGTCCCTTTACTTGTTCTAAATCCCAGGCATGGAATTTTGCTTCATTCAAAGTTCTATAGTAAGAAGTCTCTACACTAATCAAGTTTAACCTCCCACTATCACAACCCACAGTTGCTATTTTTAGAAATGCTGGGCTGTGAGCAAAAGATGATTAGGTTAAGTATCAGTGGCCTGCAGATGTGGTCCCAAATACTTGTCATAGACATATTCTGACAACTGTACTCCACCAATCTGTTTAGTACAGTGCTTTGGTTTCTTCAATAACAAAGTACTGCTTGTGGGTCTGGTGGATTCAGAGGGATCAAAGAGTGGTGTCAGGTGCTAAGGAAAGTCACTATTTGGAAAACTTTAAACTAAAAAAGATGGAGCATCCAGTTCTGTCCTCAGGATTGAGTGATGTGGAGCTCCACTGCTCATGTCTGAGGCCTGTCCAGACCTCTCTTGCAGGCTCTGGCTCCCATGCTTGGACTTTGGATTGGCCGACAACTCCAAGGGAGTGAGTCTCTTGTGCATCCCTGACAGCATTTTCACCAAGTTCCTTGTCTCACATCTATGATTTGCCATTCTTCAGTCTTTAAGGCAGCTTTTAAACTACCTATGGTAAAGAATTAACTGCTTTTGTTTCTAATGCACCATAGACCAATACTTTTAAAAATGTAATTTAAAAAGTCCCCATTCTTCCTCCCACTCTGTACCCTTTATAATGGTTGATCATATGTTCCAGTTTGTTGAGAACAATGTCATTTTCCATCTATTGTCCTGGAGCCATGATTAATAATCCCTTTCACTCTGGAAATTGTTCCACTTGAATAACAAATTATATGGTCACCCTACCTTCATATGTGATTATAATCATTACTCTTGCATACTTACACAATTTCTACAAATATCAGCAAATAATGTGAATTTTTATCTCTCAAAAAATAGAAAGGATGATATGTGTAATTGTAAAAACATAGTCAGTTGATGAGTCTATTGACAGTAAATTAGTTAGGATAATGTTAGCTGGTATAATAAAGAACCCCCAAATGAATAGTGATGCAAGACAATAGAAGCTTATTAGTGCCTCACATAAAGTTCAAAATGTGTATTCTAGGCAGAGATTCAGGGGCTGGGGATAAGGCTCACTTCATCTTGAGGCACTGCCATCTTAACAAGTGGCTTCCAAGATTTCCACATGTCTTAATTGGGGCCACTATAACAAATTACCATATACTAGGTGGCTTATAAAAATATACATTTGTTTCTCACAGTTCTGGAGACTGGAAGTCAGACATCAGGGTGTCAGCATGCTCAGGTTCTGGGGAGGGCCCTCTTCTAGGTTGCAGATGGCCAACTTCTCATTGTATCCTCACACAGCTAAAAGAGGGAAGAGATTTCTCTGGGGTCTCTTTTGTAAGTGCACCAATCCCATTTAAAAGGGCTCCACTCTTGTGACCTAACCACTTCCCAAAAGCCCCCACCTCTTAATACCATTACATAGTGGGTTAGGATTTCAACATATTAATTGGGGGGACACAAACGTTCTGTCTATATCCACAATGTTTGTATGTATCAAGCCAGTGAATTGGAAAAAGGCTTGGTGGATTCCACATGGAATTATGAGTCATACCTGAAAGAGGCACAGGTCACTCCTGATCACATTTTATTAGCAAGAACTCAGTGCCTTGACCACATCGAACCATAAGGGATGCTAGAAAATGTAGTCTAGCTGTATACACAGATGAGGAAATTGGTTTGGTAAATAGTTTTGCCACAGTAGTCAAGGACATCATTTTTAAATGGAATAGAATAGAATAAGCCAAAATTTATTGGACCTGGAATATAGGAAAAGTTAGTATAGTTTTGGAAAAGCCTTGTTTCAGTCATCTACGTATTTGTATGCATGCTGTGTGCAAAATGTATTTCTTACACTGGGTCACAGTCAAAAAGTTAAAGCCATTCTACCAAAGAAATTTCCTTATAAACAGTATTAGAAGAGATAGCCAAAGGAAAAAATGAGGGCTCAAGCTCTGAAGAGAGCTTTAAAATCACTGAGAAACTGGGCTAGTGTGAACATGCTTAAATATTCATAAATGACAATAACATCAACAAACCAGACGCAGCTGTGTAGACTGGGCTGATCCTGAGAAACACTGGCATTGGCAAGTGAGTTAGGTTGGACTTAGGTACCCACCCACTCCTCTGACAGCAGCCCACCCCTATTCTCCAAGGATCGCACCTATGCCCATGCATGCAAAGTATGAGGGAATAATTTAGTCGTTTCTAGCAGAACTTGCATGGAAAAAATCATGAATCAAAAGAATGAGGCTTTCAAATTTGAATAAAGGGCTGGTTTCCTCATATTTTAGGGCAAAGAATCAGATCTGATATCAATATAACTTCCAATCACATCACACAAAGAGCCACTCTCTTGATACTGTGTGGGGCTGTTATGAGCATGAGTGTGTATGTGCATGTGTGTGTGCACGTACGCATGCTTGAGCACATGCTTACCTGTGTGCTGAGACACAGGAGAGGTAGGACAGTAGAAAGATCAGAAGTATTGAGAATTCCTGGCATAAACAGAATGAATGGAGCTGGTTTAATCCATTTTGAGAGGACTTCGGTGGGCTTTTCTAAGGAAAGGCAGGACATAGTCTAGAAAAACACAGCAGAGATGACATTTTGAGCATGGGGATCTATGGTGAGCCATAGAACATGCTTTAGAGTTGAAATAAGCAGACCTGTATTTGAGTCCCAGAGAGATAGCTTATTCTTCCCATTACACAGATTAGAAAACTGAGAGTCATAGAGGTTACACCCAAGATTTTGCAGCTCATATGAAGAACGGGTACTCAAAGAAGTAGGCTCAGTAGTGGAAAAAGATAAGAATCTACCCAGAAGGATTGTCCAGCTCAGAGGCAGAACATACTGGGACCACAGGAAATTCAGATGGTGGCTGAGCCCCCGCTGAGGGAGAGTAACCAGAGCTCTTCAGCACAGGATCAGACAGCTGGTCCTTACTAGGGTGCTTTGGGCTGCTGTTTCACCAGGGAAAAAGCAACAGTGAAATGAAAAGAAGTTGGTGGGCATTCTGGAAAATGCCATCAGTTGAACGTGTCCTATCTCTTCCTTGCTATACTACACTCCAAATAAAAAAGAAAGAGCTTAATCACCTGTAAAACGGGCACTCAACTCAATTTTCCCGTGCAGATCTATAAACCCAGCCCCTCCCTTTCCATTCCCTCTCCCACAGCCCACCGGAACAGGGCTGGAGACAGTCATCTCTTAGAAACACTAAAAATATACATTACATCATTCCTCCCCCACAGCCTTCAACCCCCCACAACAAGCCAAGTAATTTGAGCCCCTCTGCAAGGCATGCCATAGCCTCCCTTTGACGTCTGTGTTTTCCCTATTTATTGTACCTGGGAGACTGACAGACATATGTTTTATGATACATTATATATTAGGCTTGGCTAGAGGCTCCATTTCCATTAAAGATGACTAAAGCACTAAGTTATAGCTACCTGGACCTCCCCTGCCATTTGTCTTCTGAAGCTATTCTCTGAGCTGTATTTCTGTCTTTTACTATGACATTTGCTCACAAAATGGACAGAGCTTGGCCATTAAAAACCAAAGACTCTGCTTCTACAACATTTTTTAGAACAGAGCTCTAGAGCCCTCTTCCTGAATTCCTCCAGTTCTTGGTTCTGACAATTTCCTGAAATAGACGAGTGATCCCCAAAGCTGCAAAATCACATCTCTCTTTAAAACACCAGCTAAAACTGAGAAAGATAAAATAAAAACAGATCTACTTTTCCAAAATGGGGTTATGTGAGTTGCTGCTCCCTTCAGGCAATTGTTCTGCAATTGACATGTGGTTTCTGCATAGTAATTAGTTAAACATTCACCCTCATGCATAAGACACTTGTGGGGATTACTTTTTTTTAAGTGTTGGTTTTTAAAATTTAGAATGATGCCTTTAGATCAATTTAGATACCATGTCATTGCACAGGTAATTAGTAAAATAAGGAAAAGACAATGATAAAAATAGAAGCAACATCAAAAAAAAAGTCAACCTTCATTAGCATTATAACCTATGAATTAAAGCTGATAACGGGGAAAATAACTTCATTTATCCTGTGCGAGAGTCAGTGATTAATTGAAAATACACATCAAAGAGCTTCATTTGCATATAGCAGCTCTGTTACTCTGAGAAGCTTTATGTGGGAAGGGGTTCCCTATTGAACACACACAGACGTATAGAGACCTTTCACAATACTACAAGAGCCATCATTCCTTCCAACTATGAAGGATGTCCAGCTTCATCGATATATTTACAGCCTGGCCCAGAGACACCCCTGAGTTGAACAACGGACAAAGAGACACAGAAGTATTTCTAGATATACAAGTATATAAAGAGGATGAGAAACATATTCCTTAGTAATTTTTTTTAAACTGGAAATGTCCCTCACAGGTGGTTTTCCATCCTCTCATTTCCCACAGTTAATGTTTCAGGAAGGAAAATGTTCCCCGCTTCTTCTTGATTTCTCATCTTAAAGACCATTCCTCAATTGGATGTGTGGAGCCCCCATTCACACCAGCCTTCACATTTACTGCCACATGGAATGGCAAACTTCTCGGGCATTGATTGCTCATCTTCTCTCTGAATACAGGATGCTCAATCTCTTTGTAAGTCTCCTTTTGAAAGCTGATGAGATATTATGTAGGCATATCACTGGAACTTGCTCCACCCTTGCCCTGCCCACAATGTGCAGACACTACTCTGGATATGAACCACTATGTTCTAAGAAGCATTCCATTTGGGTGTTGTGTATGGCAAACACAGCCTCAGAAGGCCATTACTAGGGCAGGACTTCCAGAATAGCTGAGCAAAGAGCTCACCAAATCCTCATCCCAAAAAGCAACAATAAAACTGGATAAAATTGTCAAAAACAACCATTTCAGGAATCTGGAAATTGACCAAAAACAAAACAAAAATGAGGAGCATTTATTCAAGAAAAATGATTGAATCTCAGGAAGAATAGAGAGGGATTGGTATTTTTGTCCAAGACTGTTTCATGCTGTTCCACCCAGCTTCATGCCACTGTAGTTCTACCAGGGCAGGGCAGGCCTTGAGGACCAGCAGCTCCATGGCTGGATGGGCTAATGTGATATGGAATGGAGGATAGAAAAACCCATGCCCAGGGGCATGGTTGAAAACAATAGCAATCTTGGGGGTAAACAATCAGAAAAAAACAAAATCATAGCTAGCCTTCAATTGCCTTACTGTCTGGGCCAAACATCATACCAGCAGAAGAGCAAGAAATTTATCAGCAAGATCCAGGGATCAAGGCAGCCAGAGTGGGACTCGGTAAGCTCCCTAGATATCTGGAAGGCTGCATGTGTCCACATGGCTGTGCTTATGCTCAGGAAAGACTGAAGAGGGTCTTAGTGAGCTACTTGTCCCTGAATGAATGTGAGACCCTAAAAGCACAGAAAGTAAAGACTGACAGACTTGCAAACTGCCTAAACTTTGAATGCCATTTTCCAAACCATACACAGATCCATCAGCATATGGTAAAAGCCTTATTGGCTCAAGGAGTTTAAATCTTTGGCTGACCACTATGCTATGCTGACCCAGACGTAGCTCCAAAAAAACAGGCTTAAAAATAAGATCAAGATTTTTTTTTTAATTGAGTGGAGGCATCAGTGACTGCACACTGCTGGAGAGACAGACAGTATATAGTTATTTCGGTAAATAAATAACAATAATAGCAAATAACAAATAAATAACAAAATAAATAAATAACAAAAATAGCAACAACCAAACCAGGGGAGAGAGGAATCAGAGTCCAGGGTTGCTACAATATAGTATCAAAACTGTCCAGCTTTAAACAAAAAGTTATGAGACATGCAAAAAATAAAAACAAAAACAGGACAGTGTGACTCATACACAAGAACAAAAACAGCAGGCAATAGAAACTCTGAAAGACCCCAGGTGACGGACTTACCAGATGAAGACTTCAAAGTAGGTGTTATTAATATGTTCCAAAAACATAAAGGAAACCCTCTTTAAAGAATCGAAAGAAAATATGATTCCCAAGAAAAAATAAAAATGATTGAAGTGAGAGATATCCCAATTACCCTGATTTGACCATTACACATTGTATGCTTGTATCAAAATATCATAGGTACCCCGTAAATATGTACAACTATTATATAGCAATAGAAATGTAAAAGACAAAACAGAAAATATAACAGTGACTCATCAAATACAGAATATCAAAAAGAAATTATTTTTAAACGACCATTTTTAAATTCTAGAGTTAAGAAGAATGATAACAGAAATAAAAAATACACAAAGGGACTCAACAAGAGATTTGAGTGGCAAAAGAAAGAATCAGCAAATTTGAAGATAAATCACTAGAAATTGTCCAATCTGAAGAACTGAAAGTAAAAATAATGAAGAAATATTAGCAGAGCCTGAGAGACCTGTGAGATACCATTAAGTATTCCAACATATGTGTACTGGGAGTTCAAAAAGAAGAAAAGGGAAAGAGGCAAAAAAAAAAAAAATGAAGACATAATGGCCCAAACTTCCCCAAATGGATTAAAAACATTAATCTACACACCCAAGAAGCATAATTAATTCCAAGTAAGATGAACTAAAAGACATTTACAGAGACACATCATAGCCAAGATGTTGAAAGGCAAAGACAGAGAAAATCTTGAAAGTAGGAAGAGAAAAGCAATTCATCACAGACAAGTGGAAAGGAGAGCTTGATAGATTAGTAGCTGATTTCTCTTCAGAAATAATGAAGTCTCAGAATGCAGTGGGATGACATATTCAAAGTATTGAAAGAAAAAACTGTCAACCAAGAATCCCATATCTAGCAAAACTATATTTCAAAACTGAAGACAAAACAAAGACATTTCCAGATAAACATGACCTCTCTTACAAAGAATACTAAAGGAAATTCCTCAGGGTGAAAGAAAATAACACTAGACAGTAATTCAAATTCACACAAAAAAATACAGAGCATGAGTAAAAGTAACTATGTATTTAAATATAAGAAACTTTAGAAAGATAGTTTCTCTCTTCTCTTAATTTATTTAGAAGACAATTGGCCAGGAGCAGTGGCTCATGCCTGTAATCCCAGCACTTTGGGAGGCCGAGGAGGGTGGATCACCTGAGGTCAGGAGTTCAAGACCAGCCTGGCCAACATGGAGAAACCCCATCTCTACTAAAAATACAAAATTAGCCGGGGGTGGTGGCGCATGCCTGTAATCCCAGCTACTCAGGGGGCTGAGGCAGGAGAATGGCGTGAACCCGGGAGGTGGAGCTTGCAGTGAGCCAAGATCGTGCCACTACACTCTAACCTGGGCAACAGAGTGAGACTCCGTCTCAAAAAAAAAAAAAAAAAAATGAAGACAATTGTACAAAAGAAAAAGAATAATTATAAAAACTTTCCTGTTGGAAATATGCCATACAAAGAAGTAATATTTATAAATAATAATATCACAAAGGAGGAGGGATAGAACTATATTGAAGCAAAATTTCTGTATTTCACTGGAATTAAGTTAGTATTACCTGAAATACATTGTTTTTAGTTTAGAAACATACTGTAATTCCCCCAGAAGAACCACTAATAAAATTATTCCCAAAAATATAATTAAAAACAATTGAAAAAGGAATTTAAATAGCACACTGAGAAAAAGTATTTAGGACAAAAACAGCAGGAAAGAAGGAATAGAGGAACAAAAGGGCATGAGACAAATATAAAAGACAAATATAAAACATATTGAAAATATGAGATTAAATACAAATATATCAATAACTACATTAAAAATCAAATGATTGTGCTCACTTCAGCAGCACATACACTAAAATATCAATGATACAAAAAAGATTAGCATGGCTTCGTGCAAGAATGACATGCAAATTCACGAAGTGTTCCACATACTTTTGAGTTTAAAGAATGGCTAATCCCAAAGGGTTACATAATGCATAGTCCTATTTATATAACATTTTTGAAATGACAAAATTTTAGAAGTAGAGGTCAGATTAGTGGTTTCCATGGATTAGGGATGTGGCAGGGGTGGGGGTGGCAGGGGTGGGGGTGGCAGGGATATGGGTATAATTATGAAAGGGAAACATGAGGGATACTTGTGGTGTTGGAACTGCTCAGTACCTTGACTGTGGTGGTGGATACACTGTCCTACACAGGTGATAACATTACATAGAACTTAATAAACCCCCTCACCCACAGACACACACACACACACACACACACACACACACATGATTACAAACGAAGCTGGGGAAATAGAAATAAGAGCTATGGATTATACCACCACCAATATCTAAATTGTAATATTATACTATAGTTTTGCAAAATGTTACTGTTGTTGGAGAAGACTAGGCAGAATGTACCAGGGACTGTTCTGGGTCATTTCTTAGTACTATACATGAATATACACTTATCTCAATAAAAATTTTAATTAAAAATGTAAAAGGATTAAACATTCAAATTAAAAGGCAGACACAGTTATACTGGATATAAAACAAAACCCAACTATATGCTGTCTACAAGAGACACACATAGATTCAAAGACACAAATAGTAAAAGTTGAAAGTAAAAATACAAAAATTATATTATGCAAA
Source organism: Pan troglodytes (assembly GCF_028858775.2). Lineage (NCBI taxonomy): Eukaryota > Metazoa > Chordata > Mammalia > Primates > Hominidae > Pan > Pan troglodytes. The sequence goes on along the minus strand of NC_072421.2, from coordinate 42,590,693 downwards.
TAGCAACTATGAGAGAAATAAAGTCACTGTACTAGTAACAGACAAAATTAAGATAAAAAATATTGCTACAGACAAAGAAGAACATTTTATAATCATAAAGCGTTAGTTAATCAGGAAGATATAACAATTACAAAATATACACATGCCTGACAACAGAGCTCCAAAATACATGAAGCAGAAACTTACAGAATTGAAGTAAGAAATTAAAAATTTCACAGTAACAGTTGAAGACTTCTATAGTCCACTCTATAGAATGGATAAAACAACTAGACATAAAATCAGCAGAGACATGGAAGAATTGAACAACATTATTAACCAACTGGACCTAACTGATATCTATAGTACACCCCACCCAACGATAGCAAAATATACATTCTTTTGAAGTGCACAAGGAATATTCTTGAGGATAGACCATATGCCAGGTGCCATGGTTTGAATATTGTTTGTCCCCACCAAAACTCATGTTGAGGCTTGGTCCTCAGTGTGGTGATGTTGGGAGCTGGCACCTTTAAGAAATGAGTAGGTCACTACGAGGGGTTAATGCCTTTCTCATGGGAGTGAGTTCTCACTCTCATGGGACTGTATTAGTTACCATGACAGTAGGTTATTATAAAGTAAGGCTGCCTCTCGTGTTTGGTTTCTTTGCACATGCTGCTTCCCCTTCTGCTTCTCCACCATGTTATGATGCAGCACACAGCCCTCACTGGAAGCCAACCAGATGCAGCCACCCATCTTGAACTTCCCAGCCTCCAGAACTATGAGTCTAATAAACCTCATTTCTTTATAAATTATCCAGTCTCAGGTATTCTGTTGTCACAACAGAGAATGGATTAAGACACTTGGCTACAAAATAACACTTAATAAGCATAAAAGGATTAAAACAATACAAAATATGTCCTCCAACCACATTGGAATCAAATTATAAATCAATAAAAGGAAATTTGTGAAGTCAATAAATACTTGGAAATTAAACAACATACTTCTAAATAACCAATGGGTTATAGAAAAAAATGCAAGGGAAATTAGAAAGGAACTGAAGGAAAACAGAATCACAATATATCAAACTTTATGACATAGAGAGAAAACAGTGTTTAGAAAAACCTTTATATCTTCAAATGCTTATATTTAAAAAAAAGAAAGATCTCCAATGAATCGCCTAAACTTTTACCTTAATAAGTAAAAAAAGAAAAGAAACCTAAACACAAAGCAAGCAAAAAGAAGAAATAATAAAGATCACAGTGAAAATCAATGAAATAGACAACAGAAAAACAATAGACAGAGTCAATGATACCAAAAATTGGTTCTTTGCAACAATCAACAAAATTGACAAAAATTTAGATAAGCTGATCAAGAAAAAAAGGAGAAGACATAAATCACCAAATTCAAACATGAAAGAGGAGACATCACTATTGACCTTATAGAAATTAAAAGGATTAAATGAGAATACTATGAACAACCATATAGCAGAAAATTCAACACTTTAAATGAAATGGGCATATTCCTAGAAAGATACACATCACCTGAACTAATGCAAGAAGAAATAAAAAACATGACTAGACCTATAATGAGAAATTGAATTAGTAATTTTAAATCTTCCCACAAAGAAAAGCCTAGGCTAAGATGGCTTTACTGGTGAATTCAATCAAACATTTATAGAAGTTAAATCAATCTTTCATAAATTCTTCCAGAAAATAGGGGAGGAGGAAACTCTTCCCAATTAATTTTCTGAGACCAATATTACCCTGATACCAATGCCAGATAAAAACATGACACGAAAGGAGCACAACAGACAAATATACTTCATGAATATAGATGCAAAAATTTTAATAAAATTTAAGTAAGCTAAAGTACCAGAAACCTTGGAAAAATATTAAACATCATAACAAGAGATTCTTTTAATCCCCGGAATGCAAGGTTAATTTAACATCTGAAAATTAATGTAATATATTACATAAATAAGATGAAGGACAAAAAACACATGATTATCTCAACAAATTCAGAAAAAGTATTTGACAATATCTAATATCCATTCATTATAAAAACTCTCAACAGACTATCATCTATGAAAAATCTGTAGATAAAATCATACTTAATGGTGAAAGACTGAATGTTTTCTTTCTAAGACTAGGAATAAGGCAAGGATGTTCACTCTAATCAGTTCCATCTAACATCGTAATGGAAGTCCTAGCTAGTGGAATCAAGCAAGAAACAAACAAAAAGAGATATCCAGGTTTGAAAGAAAGAAGTAAAACTATCTCTATTCCCAGTTTACTGAGTTTATCCTACTTGGAGTTCGTGGAGCTTCTTGGATGTGTAGATTTATGTTTTTCATTATTTCTTCAAATATTCTTTCTTCCCCTTTCTTTCTCTCCTCTCCTTTTGGACTCCCATTATGTGTATGTTAGTACACAGGTCACTGAGACTCTGTTCATTCTTATTCATTCTTTTTCTTTCTGTTCCTCAGACTGAATAATCACAACTGACCTGTCTTCAAGTTTTCTCATTTTTTCTTCTGCCAGCTCGAATCTGCTGTTGAGCCCCATTATTGAATTTTTCATTTCAGTTATTTTACTTTTCAACTCCAGAATTTTTGTTTGGTTCTTTTTTATAAAAGCATACCTCAGAGATATTGCAGGTTTAGTTCTAGATCATCATAATAAAGCAAATGTCATGATAAAGCAAGTCACATGAATTTTTGGTTTCCTGGTGCATATAAAAGTTATGTTTACACTATACTGTAGTCCATTGTGTGCAATAGCATTATGTCTAAAAAATGCACATAACTTAATTTAAAAATACTTTATTGCTCTGAAAATGCTGGCAGAGAGACACAAAGTGAGTACATGCTGTTGGAAAAATGGTGCCGATAGACTTGCTCAATGCAGGGTTGCCAAAAACCTTCCATTTGTAAAAAATGCTGTATCTGCAAAGCACAATAAAGTGAAGTGCAATCAAATGAGGTGTGCCTGTAATTTCTGTCTTTATATTCTTATTCTTTATATGGTGATACATTGTTCTCCTACTTTCACTTTTTAGACATGGTTTCCATTAGCTCTTCGGATGTATTTAAAATGTTCAAATACCTATTTTAAAGTTTTCATCTACAAAGTCCAACATCTGGTGTTCCTCGGGGACAGTTTCTGTTGATTGTCATTTTTTTCTGCTCTGTATGGGCCATATTTTCTTGTTTCTTTGCTTGCCTCATAAATTTTTGTTGAAAGCTGGGTATTTTGAACATCATAATATGGCAAATCTGGAAATCAGATATTCCCTCATCCCCAGAGCTTGTTGATGTTACTGCTTGTTGTTGTTTTTCTAACAACTTTACTGATATAATTTACTGATATAATTCTGTAAAGTCTATACTCTTTCTTATGTTTGGTCACTGAGGACTCTGTTTGGTCAGCCTGGTGATTAGCCAACAATTGAACAGAGATTTCCTTAAATGCCTGGAACCAAAAATTCTCCCACTGTTTGCAGAGGCGTTCTCTGTGCATGCTGATGCATGTCTTCAACATTCAGACAGGCAGTCTACAATACTACCTTGGTCTTTACTTCTGGTTTGTGCAGAGCCTCGAGGTTGACCAGAGAGGTGAGCTTAAGGCCTTCTCAGGTTTTTTCTGAGCATGCACACAGCCTCAAACTTGCATGCAGCCTTCTGCCTTCCCAGAAATATGTTGGAAATTTTCAAAGCCCTTATTCCCCTACACATCTCAGACTTTCTTACCAAGATTTTTGGTTAGTCTATTGTTTGTCTCAACCATTATCCATTGCCGCAGGCAGCAATAAATAAAATATTTACCTGTAAATATTTCAACAAATATGCCCCCCGGTAGTGAGTTTAGGACTGGGTGAGTTTGGAGCTAGGCAAGATAAAGATATATCTTTTGACCAGGTATTCCAGAGGGCCACCAGACAGATCAACTAAAGGCAATGCTTTGCAAATCAGGTCCTTCTGCCCCATCTAGTACTGGTGTTGGAATGCAGGATATTATTTTCAAGGCTATAACTAAGCTGGGGAGTGGTAGATAAAACCAGGGTGATTTAAAATGCTACAAAGCTCTGTTCTTGCCAATAATCAGCCATTTTTCGTGAATAAGCACTCTCTGAGTTGTTGCAAGCTTTTGGTTAATTTTCAAACTTCTGAAAAAGTTGATTCTGACAGTTTTTGCCACTTTTTTCATTGCTTTTATGAAGAGGTGGACTTCTGGAGTTCCCTACTCCATTTTCAATGATTTCATTTTCTATTCACAGATGACATGATCTTGTGTATGGAAAGTCCCAAAATATCCACTGAAAAACTATTAGCACTAATAAACAAGATCAACAAAATTGTATGATATAAGAGCAATAGACAAAAAAATCAATTGTATTTCTAGGTACTTATTATAAATTATTGGAAAACGAAATTAAGAAACAGTTCTATTCATAATAGCACCTAAAAGAGTAAAATACTCAGAAATGAGTGTAATGAAAGAAGTCTATTGCTTGTGCACTGAAAACTATAAAATATTGTGCCAAGAAATTAAAGAAAATATGAATAAATGCTAAGAGATTTTATTTTCACAGATTGGAAGATTCAATATTATTATGATGGCAATTTTCCCCAAATTGGTCTATAAATTCAATGCAATTCCTATCAAAGTCCTAGCTGCCATTTTTACAGAAACTGAGGGGTTATCCTAAAATTCATATGGAAATGCAAAGGCCCTAGAATAGTCAAAATAATTTTGAAAAACAAGAACAAAGTCAGAGGACTTGTACTTCCTGACTTCAAAACTTACTATAAAGCTACAGTAATGAAGACAATGCGGTACTAGCATAAGGATAGACATATAGATCAATGGAACAGAATTGAGATTCTAGAAATAAACCCTTACATTTATGGTTAATTGATTGTTTACAAAGGTGTCAATGCAATATGAGACAGAAACAACAATCTTTTCAACAAACAGCAGAGACAATTTTTAACAAATGGCACATGCAAAAAGTTAAATTTAAACACTTTTCTCACATTATTCACAAAAAGAAAATAACTCAGCGCATTGTAAGTCTAAATTTAAAAGCTAAAAGTGTAAAACTTTCCTAAGAAAACCTTTGTGACCTTGAGTCAGGCAGAGTTTTTAGATACCATGTCAAAAGCAAAATCCATTTTAAAATACTTAATAAATCGAACTTTACCAAAATTTAAAAACTTTGCTCTTCAAAAAGCAACTTTAAGAAAATTTAAAGACGAGCCAAATAATGAAGACAAATATTTGCAAATAATATATCTAATAAATATATAAAGAACTCTTCCAATTCAACAGTAAAAAGACAAACAACCCTGTTAAAATTTTGGCTAAAGATTTGAATAGATGCTTCACCAAAGAAAATACCTAAATGGATAATAAATACATGAAAAGATGCTCAAACTCATTGTTTATTAGTGAAATTCAAATCATAACCACAATGAACCACCACTTCACTCCCACTAGAATTGCTATTATCAAAAAGACAGGAAATACTAAGCATTGGCAAGGATATACAGAAACTAAAACCCTCATACTTTGATGGTGAGAATGTAAAGTGGTCGAACTACTTCAGAAAACAATTTGGTGATTTCCTGAAAATTTGAACGTAATTTTAGCAGACAACCCATCAACTCCATTCCTAGTTATCTACCCAAGAGAAATAAAACCTTATGTCCACATGAAGCCTTGTATATGGGTGTTCATAGCATCATTATTCATAATAGCCAAAAGGTAGAAACAATCAAATATCTATGAACTAGGAATGAAGAAACAAATGTAAATCCATACAGTAGCATATTGTCAGGCAATCAAAAAGAATTAAGTACTAATATATGCTAGAATATAGATGAACTTCAAAAACATTATGCTAAGTGAAAGAAGCCAGACCCAAAAGACTGCATATTGTGTGATTCCATTTGTATGAAATGTCTAGGAAAGGCAAATCTGCAAAAATAGATAGTAGATTAGTCATTGCCTGAGGCTGGGGGTAAAATAAAGAGTTGGAAATAAGCATGAGGGATTTCTCTTTTGAGGTGATGGAAGTGTTCTAAAACTGGATTGTGGTGACAGTTGCTCAACTTCAAAAACTCACTAAGAATCATTGAATTGTACACTTAAAATTGTACACTTAAAAAACTTGTATGGCATACAAATTATGCCTTAATAAAGCTGTTTAAAAAATTAAATGAAACTATGATAATAAAAAGGCTACCCCTAAATAAATTACTATTAATCATATTAAGCCACCAGAACAGCAGTGTGGATGAGTTTACCAAAAGCACAGCCCAAAGGAAAGAAATTAATCCCTGGAGACAGAAGCCTGACTTCAACAAATGAAGAGACCCCACGGAGAACAAGAGGAGCACAGTCTTGTGCCTCCCATCCCAGGAGGCTTTGAGGAGGGTGCAACCATATCCCATTGCTGCATCCGCTACTCCCAATCTTATACTTTTCCAAAAGGAGAAGAGAGAGCAAATTACAATTTACACTATTCGGAACATCCTAAGAATTATGTGCCTATTGAGGGAGTCTTGGTTTTCAAACAAGTGTTTTGAAATAAAGTATCAGATGTCCTTCCAGACATGAGACCAGTAGTAAATATTAGAGTTTAAGGAGGACTCAGTGAGACCACACCCATGTTCCACACTGGAAACAGGCCCATATGACTCATTTTAATCACAACTCTCCTGCCCTACACACCCATAACAGATGAATACACAGTTTTCACAAATAATTATAATAGTTGCCATTTACTGGACACATTGTGCATCCAGCATTGTAGTCAAGGCTTCAACCCTCTCAACAAACACAACCCTATGACACAGGATTCATCCTTACCCTCACTCTACAGATGAGGAATCTGAGACCTGAAGAGGTTATGAAACTCACCCGCAATCATGTGTCTGGTAATTACTGGAGCTGAGATTCTTCCCTCTGAGCCTTCTACCTGCCGAGACTGAATTCTCAGCCCCTACTCTCTATTGCCGTGTTCCTCAAGCTTATTTTCTTTAATACATCATGACCCAGGACATACAAGTATATCTGTAAATGGAGTTTCACAAAACAATACTTAACGTTTACTATGCAAAACATTTTTATTCTATTTGTCTTATTTTACTTTTTAATATTAGGTTGGTGCAAAAGTAATTGCATTTTTGCCCTTAAAAGTAATGGTCAAATATCTTGGTCAGTATCACTAACATAATTTTAAAAACACTATTACACAGAAAAACCTGTATAGTCACATTGAGGTGACTCTGCAAAAACTTTCAAGACCTCTGTAGGTATGTACATCAAAGTCAAGCACCTGCCAGTCTGAATATCTGCCTACACTGCAGCCCTTCACCTGCCAGAGAAAGGACGAAGACAGAGCTAAAAGCCTGAGCAAGTCACCCAGTGGATAGCCCCTACTCAAGGGTGCACTAAGCGAGAATTTAGCCATGAGGAGGGCAAGAAAAGAGAGAAGCAATCTATTTGTCTTAAACGAAGTGTACAGCAACAGAATTCTTAGCAACACACCAAAAGACTAAGAGGTTCTAAGAAAATCTCATGTTTTCCTATGACCAGAGTATCATAGGTAGACTTTATTCTCAAATTCACTTTGCTTAATACCACCTTAAGACAACTTATAGGGGCTTATGAGAGCTCAAAGCTGGCCAACTCTGCCACTCACATCTCCTACCACATCAACAACATAAAACTCAGATCCCAGATTCAGAGACACCAGAAATGCTTTCTGTTCAATTTATAATTAAAAGGGTGTAGCTTCTATTTGAACAGCTTCACCAAGTGAAAAACTTTTAAATGATTTTCTGCCTACGTATTTCCACTTTATTAAAATGAAAACATAACCCTGGATGATTATTTTCCCTTGCATCATTCTGGCATTTTATCTTGTGCTTATCTGGGGACCGTTCTGTTCTTTTTCATTAATCTTAGTAATCCTAGCAGACTTCCCCACAATTCATTTCTCTACAGAGTTATCTCTATTCGCTAAGATTTTCTGCTGATGTAACTACTTGGGCTGATCAAAAAGGTGAAGAGGGGATTAGGGAGGTCCATATTAAAGGTTTTAAGCATATGTGTTCTCAATTATTTTCTTGATCTGGGAGATTACATTGGAAGAGTTATCTCTGTCTCCTTAAGAAGAGAGGTTGCAAGAGACACAGCATTGTTGAGATTCTGCTGTTGAGGAGTTGGAAAGGATTACTCCTTTTTCCTCTGTCTTTAACCACTGCATTCCTAAGAAGACTCCTTTATGAAGCCTCTGCTTCAAAGACCTTTGAGGTGCAGATGTCTGCAAAGTAGCTCAGATTTAATATTCCCAAATCAGAACTTCTGACTTTGGCCACCATTTCCACCCCAACTGCTTCTCCCTGTCACCCACCCCCACCTTCCCATTGTCAGAAAACAGTCACCTCCTCCCTCCCAGTCGCTTTGGCCTAAAATCCAGAGGCTCTCCCTCTGGATTTCCCTCCCTCACTAGCCCCCATACATGATTCATTAGCAAGTCCTATCCCCCTGCTTTCAAAATACGTCTCAAATTCAACCAGTTTTCCCCATCTCTCTGCTCAGATGGCCTCTTCTTCTTGCACTGGAACTACTGCAGTGATCCTCAAACTGGTATCCTTGTTTCTGCTTTTACCCCTTCCAATCCATTCTCCACCCAGCAAATGGAAGATCTTATAAAAATTTAAAGCAGATCATGTCCTCCCTCAGCTTAAAATCTGAAATACATTTCCATTGCAGTTAGAATAATGATGTCCTTGTTCTATAAGGTTCTACACAGGTCACCTCTCCTAACTAATCTCCTCCTACTGCCCCATACTTGTTCATTGAACTTGCACCACACTGGCTTTCTTATTTGTCTTCAAATGCACCATGCTTATTTCCACTTAAGGGCATTTGTACTTACTGTTCTATCTGCCTAGAACACTATTCTACCAGACTGTCACATGACTAGCTCCCTTATGGTCTCAGCTCAAGTGTCATAAAAGTAGCCTCAGAGAAGCTTTCTATGACTGCCCTAGCTAATGCTCTCTGTCCACCCACTCACTGTCACATTACCCCATTTCATTTTCTTCGTAGAACTTATTTGAAATACTTTTTGCATACTTGTTTATTGTCTGTGTCCTCCATTGCAGTGCAAGCTCCAGGGAAACAGGAACCATTGTCTCTCTTGTTCACTGGAGTATGGCACTACCTAGAAGAGTGCTTGGCAGCAAGAGGGCACTCAATTAATAGTCAATGAATGAACTGGCATGCCGCACTATTTCTGACATCCTTTTGTACATCCACTAATGTACAAATAATATAAGCTATCAATCAAATATCTTAAACAAGGTCTTTTCCAATGCCCTCCTTAATGACATCAGGGATATTAAAACTATGAGAATCTAACTCTGAGGAATTAATTCTGCCCTAGCCTACTCTGGCTCATTTACGTCTTATCATAATTCACTGATTCAAAAAACATTTACTGAGTAATTAGCAAAAGCCAGACAATGTGCTAACCACAGGTACATCACCTGATTGGAACCCTCACTTTTTACCTGTGTTAGCAATTGGTGAAGACTGTATACACCATACAGCCAAACACTAATTGCAATTGTATATTTTAAAAGACAACTACTTTCATTTAATATTGGACAATCAATCAGAGGGCTAATAATAATTTCCTGTTACTTAGAAGGAGCTTTATGCCAAACAGCAAGGTTATTTTTTTCTTGTTTTATTAAGAAAAGCTAAATAAGAATTAGATGGAAGAAAGCTGTACTATTCAAATACAGAATTTAACTATGTGGGAAGAGGAGGAAATGGAGAGCTGATTTTTTCTTCAAAGGTAAAAAAAAGTGGGGAGGTAGAATTTCTTTGAAATCTGCAGTGCATAATTTACTGCATGAAAGTGCAAGCAGCCAGTTCTTGGAAACAGAACAGCACCATTAGGGCATCTGTTTCAATTATAAACCAGTTTTGGTTTAGCCATGAACATTCAGGAAGTTATTAAAATTGCACAGAATCATTGAATATTGGCACGAGAAGGAAACTTGGCACTCTTGTTGTCCTCCACTTTTCTCAATTTATACATAAAGTCACTGCAGCCAGGCCACGTCAAGTGGCTTGTCCAGTGTTTCACAGTAAGTGGCCAAGTTAGAATTCATAATCAGGTTTTCTGGCTCATTGGCTCTGCCATACACAGTTTGTTGCCTATCCAATTGCCCATCCCTCTATCCTTCCCCATCTCCTACTTCCCTGCTCATAAAATCCTGATTTGTTAAAAACAAAAAACAAAAAAAAAAACCCACAGGTGGAAAATCTGTGATTTCAGAAAAGAAGAGCCCCTCTGCCAGCCACAGGGGATAAATTGTTATTAGACTAAGTGATCTTCTCATATCCTTTGGCCTGTATTGGTCTGCCATGGGCCTGTGACTTATTTCTGTCTCATGAGATCTAAAGGACAGTCTTCTGGTAATGTGTAATTTCCCCTCCTGCCCAAGAAAAATACAGAACCTCAGAAGAGAAAAAAAAAAATACTTCCTTTCAACTTTCTTTTTGCCTTGAACTCAGGTGTCACCCCTAGGGATGCTGCAGTTATTTTGCAACCGTAAGACAACATGTCAATAGACTAAGTATAGCAGAAATAGAGAAAGGGCATAGGTTGCTGAAAAGAAAGCAGTTGCCCACTTCCAGATTTCTTGATAAGCAAAGAAAAATAACTCCCTGCTTCTTTAAGCCACTGTTGTCAGATTTTTCTCACTTGCAGCAGGACCCGTTCCTAACTTGTACTGCATCCCAGAGACCTCCAAACTGTGATTTTAGGAGCTATACAAAGTATGTTGCTGTCCCTTAAGGGTCAAGAAAGGTGAGGGATGAAGAGAGAGAGAAGAATCTACAATTACAGGCCCCTAACCCGAAAGTGAAACTGAGCAGCCCTTTTCTCTCTGAGTCTCATATTGAACTTTCATAAAAGCTTTCATTGAAACAACATATCCACACTCTGGAATCATTTTGAGAACCGTTGCAGCATGCCAGACAGGCCTTTGCTTTCAATAAATGAAACCACAAATAAAAGGCCCAGGGGAGCTCAATAGGCAGATTAGTCCCCTGCAGATGCCTTTTGTAAAGAGACGAACCATCCTTCTATTATATAAAAATATGGATTTCACATGTAGGCTCACTTAGAATGGGGTGAGCTTATTGTCTCCCTCACCAGGAGCCTTGAAATTGGCCTCTGGGACTACACTGATCTCCTCACTCCTTTCATTTCCAGCCACTGGTATGTCCTCTGATACCAGCAAGCAGATAAAATAATAAACATCACCAGCCACTCTCGGTGTCAACTCCCCTTTAGGGACTAAAAAGTGGAGAATGGTTATTATTCTGCACTGTGACGAATGGGTTTTCCTGTTCACTAGAGAGCTGGGGGCAGGGACATGGTTTGGGGACACCTGGACTGGTCGTTGACTGTGATTTCTCCTCTTCACAAACCAGGAAAGTCTGATCTTTGCAAAGCTTTTCCTAATTAGAAGTACGGTGATTATTAACGTAAGTACTTCCAGAATGCTCACATGAATCTTGGGGAGAAAAGGAGAGTTTTATAAAAAGAATTTGGCTATTTTCCCAACTCAGGTAGGACCCACATGGGGAGAGTATCTCTGGTAGCCACAAGCCCAGTAGAAAATCCAGGAGAAGGGAAAAAACAGAAACAAGCTAGATTGCATCTGTTTATGTTGCATAACCTCCTTGCTTCAAAGCCTGTATCCTCGACTTAGTTGGGAAGTTCAAATGTATGTGCATGCATATCAGATACCTCTGTGACCATCTCACATACTCCCAGCCCACCTTTTACCTTATCCATTGCCATGGCTACCTGCTTTATGCACATGTAACTTGACAGCATCTCAGTTTAACTCACTGTGTGTCTGGCTCTCTGACCCAGAATCCTTCTGATGCTACAGTATGGGCTATCCTCAAGACTCATGCATGGCTGCTCTCACTTATAAGTGGGAGCTAAACTTTGGGTACATGTGGATACAAAGATGAGAAAAATAAACACTGATGATTCGAAAGGGAGGAAAGAGAGAAAAGCGCAATGGTTGAAAAACCACTTATTGGGCACTACGTTCACTACTTGGGCGATGGCATCATTAGAAGCCCTCAGCATCACACAATATACACATGTAACAAACCTGCACACATACCCCCTAAATCAAAAATAAAATAATAAAATGACTCATGCATGGTAGAGCTGGAAGTAAGAGGAAGCCAGCCTCCCATGGGGAAGCCCCTGACCAATGGGGGAGAAGAATTGGTGAGTTTATCTTTTGTTCCCCAGAAAGGCAATTCAGAGGTACAATCACATAGCTCCTCAGATGCTCTCAACTGGTATAAGCCCCGGTAGCCCACAGCAGTGACCAACTCAACAATGCATCCTTGGAGTGGCTCTCCTTCCTTCCCTGTTTCACTCTTTCCAGTTCTCCACTTATTTTCCCTGGGATCACTTCCCTAAAGAAACTACCTGCCTCCAAGTTCTGGTCTCAGGAGCTGCTCTTTCTGGGTAAGAGAACCCATCCCATCAATTTATAACCCATGTAGAATGTCACAGTCTCCATCACTCCAAGAAATGCTAGGACAGGGCTTCCTAGCAGTTGTATCATCTGAGCTGTCATCAAGGAGGCATGTCCTTCTGCCAGACGGCTTCTGTGGTGGTCATAAAACATAGCCATAAATTATTTGACACTCCTCCCATAAATAGCTATGGTTTATGACCACTCATTCCCCTTGAGTCTAGGCAGATTCATGACCACTTCGACCAATAGAATATAGCAGAAGTAACACAATGCAGCTTCAAGGCTGGGTCATACAAGCCCTTGCAACATGTACTTTGTTTTCTGGATCACTTGCTCCTAGACCTTGAGCTACTACATACAAAATCTGACTATCTTGAGGCCACCATGTTGGGGAGGCCATGTATAGGTACTCTATTCTCCAGTCTCAGGTGAGCCCAGTCTTCCAGCCATTTGATCAAGGTGCTGGACATGTGTTACGGTCTGAATATTTGTGTCCTCCCCAAAATTGATGCATGGAAACCTAATACCCAATGTGATAGTATTAGAAAGTAGGGCCTCTGGGAGGTTATCAGGCCATGAAGGATCTGCCTGCATGAGTGGGATTGGTGCCGTTATAAAGGAGACCCCAGAAAAAATAGCTAGCCCCTTCCACCATGTGAGGACACAGAGAGAAGGTGCCATCAGTAAACAATAGAGTTAGGCCTCACCAGACACCAAATCTGCCAGCACCTTGATCTTGGACTTCCCAGGCTCAAGAACTAAGAACAATACATTTCTGTAGTTTCTAAGCCACCCAGTTAATGGTATTTTGTTATAGTAGCCTGAACAGACTAAGACAACATGTGAATGAAGCCATCTCAGACCTATCAGGCCTGTTCATCCACCAGATGAATACTAGCAAGTGACCTACGTTGACACTACAAGGAACAGAAGAATCATGTAGCCAAGCTGTACCCAAATTTCATATCCACAAAATCATGAAATATAACAACATGGTTGTTGTTTTAAGCTACTATGTTTGGGAATCTTTTGTTCAGCAGAAATAGATAACTAAAACACCTGGAAATTCAGGTCAAGCCTGCTTAAGAGAGAGCACTGCTCTCCTTGAAATTAGGGAAAAGAGCAATTCCCCATGGAAAAGACTATTCAAGGGTTCAGGTCACCTCAATTCTAACTTGATAATTTCTCTTAGGTCTACTCCACCCCTATATTCTGTTTCTCTTGTCCTATCTAAGTGATTAAACATTGATACCCTTAAACCTGCTGCCTCATTCCTCATGTAAATAAAACTCCAAGCATTGGACCCTAATATCAAAGTGGCATCTCTGTCTTTGTCTCAGCTTTCTTAGAAATGTGTCTACCAAAAGAGATTTGAGAGTATGTGTTGGGGGAAGAAAAAAAGCATTATGCCATCACATGAATGATGTTTAATGCATTATAATCTCAGGATGTACACAGAGGGAGGAAAAAAGAGTTGTTCAAAGGCCGTCTCAGGATGAAAATGCAATAATTGGGAACTAGTAGGGATTCTGAGACATAAAACGGTTGTTACTGCCTTTTATGCTTCTGTTTGTCACATTTAATAATAGGAATATTTTACATTTGTATAATGCCTCAGAGTTTAAAGAGCACTTTTCTATATATTAGCTCACATTCTACAAGCCTTCTATGTATGAGTTCACCTACACCCATGACTTCAAGACATATGATCTGCATGGAGATAACTCCCAAGTTGCCCAACAAATCTCTCTCTCTCTCTCTGTCTCTAGACAATTAGAAAATTGCCTCCTAAACCTTTCCACATAAATATTCTGAAGACATCTCAAATTCATTACTTCAACACTCAATTCATTTTCCCCACAACCCTCCCAACGCATGTGCGTACGCACACACACACACACACACACCATCTCTTCCACCTTTGTTTCCAACTCAGATAATGGTGCCACTGTCCTCCAAGACTAGAAAGTCTGAAGCCAAGAAGTCATCTCAATCTTCTCTTTCCCCTCAAAGCCCATTAGTTGTCAGGTCCTGTGAGCTCAGTTTCCACAATGCTTCTCAGATTTGTACTCTCCTTTCTATTCCCCCAGGTGCCACCACCAATTCAGGCCCTCCTCATCTGTCTGGATCAGGGTTAGCAAACCACAGCCCTTGAACCAAATTCAGCCCTCCACCTATGTTAGTAAATAAAGTTTCATTGGAATATAGCTGTGCTTATTCATTTGCATATTGTCTATGGCTGATTTCACACCATAGCAGCAGAGTTGAGTGGTTGCAACAGAGACTATAACAGCCTGCAAAGCCTCAAATCTGGTCCTTTCCAGAAAAAGTTTGCCAGCCCCTGGTGTAGACAGCCTGAATAAATCTGCAAGAGAAGAGACACCCTTCGACTTTTACTTGCTCAGAGGTATTTTTTGCCACCAAGGAGAATATGCCGACAATTTTGCCTTCATGGTGCCCAGTGTCTGCCTTGTATGCAGAGTTTATAGTGTTGATTTATCAAAGTTTTTGTCATTTAAAACTGACTTCCTATTATGTAATGAGCTTTATCCCTGGGGGCGTTGTGAAATGAGCATATACCTGTAATTCTATATGTCATATCACAGGTTCCTCAAGACTAAGTCAAGACTCACAGCTGGGTGTCCATGGCTGGAGTGGAAAGAACTCAACACCCCATGTTACATCTTGTGTTTCCCTTGCTGCTGTTGGGTTTTGATTATTTATTCTGTACTCGTTGACACTCTGAAGACTTTTAGGACATAGTCCTAACTTAATTAAATTTAAGGCCATGGAATAAATAGAAATAGCCATTTTTAGTCCTACCCTTCCTTGTTCCAACAGGCAACATTGACAGTTTCTATATGATTACAATTGGTTGAAAAGAGAAATTTCTGTATTTCTGTATTTGTTTTCTATTGCTATATAAATTACTACAAACTTACTGACTTAAAACAACACACATTTATTATGTCACAGTTGTGTGTTAGTCTGGGCACAGAGTGCCTGGATTCTCTGCTCAGCATTCTCACTGGGCTGACATCAAAGGGTCACAGCCAGGGCTGTGGTTCTTTTCTAAGGATTGGAGTCCTCTTCCAGGTTCACTGGTAGTTGGCAGAATTCAGTTCCTTGTGATTGTCAGACTGAGGTCCCCATTGTCCTATTGTTAACTGGGGACTACTCTCAGCTTCCAGAAGCTGCCCAAAGGCTATTCACTAGGGTGTTTGCTTTCTTCTGGGCCAGCCAAAGTGTCTCTCTAAGATTATTTTCTGTGACCAGTGGAAGAAAACTCTCTGCTTCTAAAGGGTTCACATGATTAGGCAAAGCCTATCCAGATAATCCTAAAGTCAGACGATTTGGGACTTTAATGGCATCTGCAAAATCCCTTCACAGTGTCACCTAGGTTAGTGTTTGAGGAATAACTGGGAGAAAGTACAGGTACACCAGGTAGGGCGGGAATCTTAGAATCCTGCCTACTGCGATTTCTTTCTCCATAATGCCAAACAGCTAATTTAACTAACTGTTCAATGATTTTAACTGTGTTTTAGAAAGCGACATTGGGGGAGGAGCCAAGATGGCCGAATAGGAACAGCTCCGGTCTACAGCTCCCAGCGTGAGCGACGCAGAAGACGGTGATTTCTGCATTTCCATCTGAGGTACCGGGTTCATCTCACTAGGGAGTGCCAGACAGTGGGCGCAGGCCAGTGGGTGCGCGCACCGTGCGTGAGCCGAAGCAGGGCGAGGCATTGCCTCACCTGGGAAGCGCAAGGGGTCGGGGAGTTCCCTTTCCGAGTCAAAGAAAGGGGTGACGGACGCACCTGGAAAACTCGGGTCACTCCCACCCGAATATTGCGCGTTTCAGACCGGCTTAAAAAACGGCGCACCACGAGACTATATCCCACACCTGGCTCCGAGGGTCCTACGCCCTCGGAATCTCGCTGATTGCTAGCACAGCAGTCTGAGATCAAACTGCAAGGCGGCAGCGAGGCTGGGGGAGGGGCGCCCGCCATTGCCCAGGCTTGCTTAGGTAAACAAAGCAGCCAGGAAGCTCGAACTGGGTGGAGCCCACCACAGCTCAAGGAGGCCTGCCTGCCTCTGTAGGCTCCACCTCTGGGGGCAGGGCACAGACAAACAAAAAGACAGAAGTAACCTCTGCAGACTTAAATGTCCCTGTCTGACAGCTTTGAAGAGAGCAGTGG
Organism: Pan troglodytes; assembly: GCF_028858775.2. Classification (NCBI taxonomy): domain Eukaryota; kingdom Metazoa; phylum Chordata; class Mammalia; order Primates; family Hominidae; genus Pan; species Pan troglodytes. The sequence continues at coordinate 42,573,914 of NC_072421.2, read as the reverse complement.
TTCTCCCAGCACGCAGCTGGAGATCTGAGAACCGGCAGACTGCCTCCTCAAGTGGGTCCCTGACCCCTGACCCCCGAGCAGCCTAACTGGGAGGCACCCCCCAGCAGGGGCAGACTGACACCTCACACGGCAGGGTATTCCAACAGACCTGCAGCTGAGGGTCCTGTCTGTGAGAAGGAAAACTAACAAACAGAAAGGACATCCACACCGAAAACCCATCTGTACATCACCATCATCAAAGACCAAAAGTAGATAAAACCACAAAGATGGGGAAAAAACAGAACAGAAAAACAGGAAACTCTAAAATGCAGAGCGCCTCTCCTCCTCCAAAGGAACGCACTTCCTCACCAGCAACGGAACAAAGCTGGATGGAGAATGATTTTGACGAGCTGAGAGAAGAAGGCTTCAGACGATCAAATTACTCTGAGCTACGGGAGGATATTCAAACCAAAGGCAAAGAAGTTGAAAACTTTGAAAAAAATTTAGAAAAATGTATAACTAGAATAACCAATACAGAGAAGTGCTTAAAGGAGCTGATGGAGCTGAAAACCAAGGCTCGAGAACTACGTGAAGAATGCAGAAGCCTCAGGAGCCGATGCGATCAACTGGAAGAAAGGGTATCAGCAATGGAAGATGAAATGAATGAAACGCAGCGAGAAGGGAAGTCTAGAGAAAAAAGAATAAAAAGAAATGAGCAAAGCCTCCAAGAAATATGGGACTATGTGAAAAGACCAAATCTACGTCTGATTGGTGTACCTGAAAGTGATGCGGAGAATGAAACCAAGTTGGAAAACACTCTGCAGGATATTATCCAGGAGAACTTCCCCAATCTAGCAAGGCAGGCCAACGTTCAGATTCAGGAAATACAGAGAACGCCACAAAGATACTCCTCGAGAAGAGCAACTCCAAGACACATAATTGTCAGATTCACCAAAGTTGAAATGAAGGAAAAAATGTTAAGGGCAGCCAGACAGAAAGGTCGGGTTACCCTCAAAGGGAAGCCCATCAGACTAACAGCGGATCTCTCGGCAGAAACCCTACAAGCCAGAAGAGAGTGGGGGCCAATATTCAACATTCTTAAAGAAAAGAATTTTCAACCCAGAATTTCATATCCAGCCAAACTAAGCTTCATAAGTGAAGGAGAAATAAAATACTTTACAGACAAGCAAATGCTGACCGATTTTGTCACCACCAGGCCTGCCCTAAAAGAGCTCCTGAAGGAAGCGCTAAACATGGAAAGGAACAACCGGTACCAGCCGCTGCAAAATCATGCCAAAATGTAAAGACCATCAAGACTAGGAAGAAACTGCATCAACTAACGAGCAAAATCACCAGCTAACATCATAATGACAGGATCAAATTCACACATAACAATATTAACTTTAAATGTAAATGGACTAAATTCTCCAATTAAAAGACACAGACTGGCAAGTTGGATAAAGAGTCAAGACCCATCAGTGTGCTGTATTCAGGAAACCCATCTCACGTGCAGAGACACACATAGGCTCAAAATAAAAGGATGGAGGAAGATCTACCAAGCAAATGGAAAACAAAAAAAGGCAGGGGTTGCAATCCTAGTCTCTGATAAAACAGACTTTAAACCAACAAAGATCAAAAGAGACAAAGAAGGCCATTACATAATGGTAAAGGGATCAATTCAACAAGAGGAGCTAACTATCCTAAATATATATGCACCCAATACAGGAGCACCCAGATTCATAAAGCAAGTCCTGAGTGACCTACAAAGAGACTTAGACTCCCACACATTAATAATGGGAGACTTTAACACCCCACTGTCAACATTAGACAGATCAACGAGACAGAAAGTCAACAAGGATACCCAGGAATTGAACTCAGCTCTGCACCAAGCGGACCTAATAGACATCTACAGAACTCTCCACCCCAAATCAACAGAATATACATTTTTTTCAGCACCACACCACACCTATTCCAAAATTGACCACATAGTTGGAAGTAAAGCTCTCCTCAGCAAATGTAAAAGAACAGAAATTATAACAAACTATCTCTCAGACCACAGTGCAATCAAACTAGAACTCAGGATTAAGAATCTCACTCAAAGCCGCTCAACTACATGGAAACTGAACAACCTGCTCCTGAATGACTGCTGGGTACATAACGAAATGAAGGCAGAAATAAAGATGTTCTTTGAAACCAACGAGAACAAAGACACAACACACCAGAATCTCTGGGACGCATTCAAAGCAGTGTGCAGAGGGAAATTTATAGCACTAAATGCCCACAAGAGAAAGCAGGAAAGATCCAAAATTGACACCCTAACATCACAATTAAAAGAACTAGAAAAGCAAGAGCAAACACATTCAAAAGCTAGCAGAAGGCAAGAAATAACTAAAATCAGAGCAGAACTGAAGGAAATAGAGACACAAAAAACCCTTCAAAAAATTAATGAATCCAGGAGCTGGTTTTTTGAAAGGATCAACAAAATTGATAGACCGCTAGCAAGACTAATAAAGAAAAAAAGAGAGAAGAATCAAATAGACGCAATAAAAAATGATAAAGGGGATATCACCACCGATCCCACAGAAATACAAACTACCATCAGAGAATACTACAAACACCTCTACGCAAATAAACTAGAAAATCTAGAAGAAATGGATACATTCCTCGACACATACACTCTCCCAAGACTAAACCAGGAAGAAGTTGAATCTCTGAATAGACCAATAACAGGAGCTGAAATTGTGGCAATAATCAATAGTTTACCAACCAAAAAGAGTCCAGGACCAGATGGATTCACAGCCGAATTCTACCAGAGGTACAAGGAGGAACTGGTACCATTCCTTCTGAAACTATTCCAATCAATAGAAAAAGAGGGAATCCTCCCTAACTCATTTTATGAGGCCAGCATCATTCTGATACCAAAGCCAGGCAGAGACACAACCAAAAAAGAGAATTTTAGACCAATATCCTTGATGAACATTGATGCAAAAATCCTCAATAAAATACTGGCAAACCGAATCCAGCAGCACATCAAAAAGCTTATCCACCATGATCAAGTGGGCTTCATCCCTGGGATGCAAGGCTGGTTCAACATACGCAAATCAATAAATGTAATCCAGCATATAAACAGAACCAAAGACAAAAACCACATGATTATCTCAATAGATGCAGAAAAAGCCTTTGACAAAATTCAACAACCCTTCATGCTAAAAACTCTCAATAAATTAGGTATTGATGGGACATATTTCAAAATAATAAGAGCTATCTATGACAAACCCACAGCCAATATCATACTGAATGGGCAAAAACTGGAAGCATTCCCTTTGAAAACTGGCACAAGACAGGGATGCCCTCTCTCACCGCTCCTATTCAACATAGTGTTGGAAGTTCTGGCCAGGGCAATCAGGCAGGAGAAGGAAATAAAGGGTATTCAATTAGGAAAAGAGGAAGTCAAATTGTCCCTGTTTGCAGACGACATGATTGTTTATCTAGAAAACCCCATCGTCTCAGCCCAAAATCTCCTTAAGCTGATAAGCAACTTCAGCAAAGTCTCAGGATACAAAATCAATGTACAAAAATCACAAGCATTCTTATACACCAACAACAGACAAACAGAGAGCCAAATCATGAGTGAACTCCCATTCACAATTGCTTCAAAGAGAATAAAATACCTAGGAATCCAACTTACAAGGGATGTGAAGCACCTCTTCAAGGAGAACTACAAACCACTGCTCAAGGAAATAAAAGAGGATACAAACAAATGGAAGAACATTCCTTGCTCATGGGTAGGAAGAATCAATATCGTGAAAATGGCCATACTGCCCAAGGTAATTTACAGATTCAATGCCATCCCCATCAAGCTACCAATGACTTTCTTCACAGAATTGGAAAAAACTACTTTAAAATTTATATGGAACCAAAAGAGAGCCCGCATCGCCAAGTCAATCCTAAGCCAAAAGAACAAAGCTGGAGGCATCACACTACCTGACTTCAAACTATACTACAAGGCTACAGTAACCAAAACAGCATGGTACTGGTACCAAAACAGAAATATAGATCAATGGAACAGAACAGAGCCCTCAGAAATAACGCCGCTTACCTACAACTATCTGATCTTTGACAAACCTGAGAAAAACAAGCAATGGGGAAAGGATTCCCTATTTAATAAATGGTGCTGGGAAAACTGGCTAGCCATATGTAGAAAGCTGAAACTGGATCCCTTCCTTACACCTTATACAAAAATCAATTCAAGATGGATTAAAGATTTAAACGTTAGACCTAAAACCATAAAAACCCTAGAAGAAAACCTAGGCATTACCATTCAGGACATAGGCGTGGGCAAGGACTTCATGTCCAAAACACCAAAAGCAATGGCAACAAAAGCCAAAATTGACAAATGGGATCTAATTAAACTAAAGAGCTTCTGCACAGCAAAAGAAACTACCATCAGAGTGAATAGGCAACCTACAACATGGGAGAAAATTTTCGCAACCTACTCATCTGACAAAGGGCTAATATCCAGAATCTACAGTGAACTCAAACAAATTTACAAGAAAAAAACAAACAACCCCATCAAAAAGTGGGTGAAGGACATGAACAGGCACTTCTTAAAAGAAGACATTTATGCAGCCAAAAAACACATGAAAAAATGCTCATCATCACTGGCCATCAGAGAAATGCAAATCAAAACCACTATGAGATATCATCTCACACCAGTTAGAATGGCAATCATTCAAAAGTCAGGAAACAACAGGTGCTGGAGAGGATGTGGAGAAATAGGAACACTTTTACACTGTTGGTGGGACTGTAAACTAGTTCAACCATTGTGGAAGTCAGTGTGGCGATTCCTCAGGGATCTAGAACTAGAAATACCATTTGACCCAGCCATCCCATTACTGGGTATATACCCAAATGACTATAAATCATGCTGCTATAAAGACACATGCACACGTATGTTTATTGTGGCATTATTCACAATAGCAAAGACTTGGAACCAACCCAAATGTCCAACAATGATAGACTGGATTAAGAAAATGTGGCACATATACACCATGGAATACTATGCAGCCATAAAAAATGATGAGTTCATATCCTTTGTAGGGACATGGATGAAATTGGAAACCATCATTCTCAGTAAACTATCGCAAGAACAAAAAACCAAACACCTCATATTCTCACTCATAGGTGGGAATTGAACAATGAGATCACATGGACACAGGAAGGGGAATATCATACTCTGGGGACTGTGGTGGGGAGGGGGGAGGGGGGAGGGATAGCATTGGGAGATATACCTAATGCTGGATGACGAGTTGGTGGGTGCAGCGCACCAGCATGGCACATGTATACATATGTAACTAACCTGCACAATGTGCACATGTACCCTAAAACTTAAAGTATAATTTAAAAAAAAAAAAAAAAAGAAAGCTTGTTCATTCTGTCAGAGATTTGAGGGGAGTAAAATCATGAGAAAACTTTGGAAGCTTTCAAAATTCCTTCCAAGTCTCCCTTTTTAAATGAAGACTAAGTTTAGAGGTGCTTTGTGTTTGTGTTTTTGTTTTGTCTCACAGTCACCAGATACAATGGCACCAACTTTTCAAATGTCCCTTTATGAGAACCACTTCCTACAACACGAAAAAGGCAAGAAAACATCTAGCCATATTTTAGGGGAAAAAGTCTCTCAATATTTTCCATGCTATTTAATTTCGTCTTCAGGTCTCTGTTTTTTTTTCTTTTCGGGGCGTGTCTAATGGAATGGAGGAATGGAAAGTAGAAAGTGTCTGGAAAATTAATATAAACTTCTTTCCTGGCTCTAAATGTTTAACAATTCCTTAGCCAAGAAGCATATTTTTTTTTCAGTTTCACCAGTTTTTTTGTTGTTGTTTTTTTTTCCTGTAATTCTCTTTATTACTGGCAGAATGTACTGCCAAGGCTTTTCTTGTTTTTTAACTTTGGCCTGAAATACTTAAGCCTCTCACACTTTCCCCCTTGTTTTCTCTCTTATGAAGAATTTTATTGTGACAATCATCACGTAATCACCTAAAATGTATTTTTCCAATTTGACTTATGCTTGCAGACTCCAGTGTCATCTCATTATTTCTGTCATAATATTACTTAAATAGTCACACACTAAAAATAAACTCCTCATGCTTATCACTCTTTATGCAACTATACAACTAATTAATAAATTAAATGCAAACAAAATTACAGAGCCAATAAATTCAGATGATCAGCATTAATTTAATATGATGGATTATGTTGCTTTGCTAAAACTAAATCACCATTATTGAGTTTAATAGTAGAAAGATGTAGCCTTCACTTTAATTCTATATTTGATCTATTTCTGCATTTTGACTTCTATACAGAGAGTGTCTGTTAACATAAGAAGGTTGTGCACAAATAATAACTTCATGGCTTTGCTTGCTACTTCAAGATAATCAGACCATACATGTAAATAAAACTCTTCTAGTGAGCAATCTTCAAATGCCAGTTTTAATTAGGCACAATGACACCTGTGTCGACCTGTTTCCCAGGAGGATGGGACGGCAAATGCACAGGTTCTAAGATGGAAGCCTGCTTAGGGAAGGAACACAAGGGACAGCAAGGAAGCTGGTGCAGCAGGACATCACTCTTTTTTCTGATACCAGAATGCAGGCTCTTCTTGTTGACAGCTAGTATCACCATAGAGTTAGGTACTTCTAATCACTCATGTGCAAGAAAACCACGTAACCAAGTGCTAAAAAAATTAAATGGGCTTGACTACATTGACACTGTGACAGCTAGCTCAACCACATGGGGATATATGTAGTATAATTCCAAGGTAAAAGTGGAAATATTTCCAAAAGGAAAATAAGTTCTCTTAAGTTAGAATTTATAAGTGTTTACCATACAAGGAATCAAGTATCATGCTTAACGTGTAGCAAAACATATCCATATGATAGATAACTAGCAATATTATCTATCACTAACAGACATCTGATACATGAATGGGAAATCATTAAATTTACTCAAAATAAATTTTCTCAGTTGGGATCACCTCAAAATCTACATTTTACTTAACATTAAAGATCTTCCTAGATTTTTCTTTTTATTTTGGTAATTCCAGGAGAAAGTGCCTGAGTGAAAACTCACTCTGTTCCAATAGCCACATCTAATCTATCAGAAACTTAAGGAACCTTGAGTATCATCGATTCCAACTCTTCCATTTTAAAAATGAGGAAATTGAAGCCCAGAGTAGCGTGATGCTTTATGCAAAGTCACACAACAAAGTTTCACAGGTGGGACTGGAATCCACAGCTTCCGGATCAACTTCCACATTCTTTCCATTGTTTATGCACTTGACTTTTTATCTCCTGGACCACATGACTTAGAACACTGATTCTCAAACTTTAGCATGAATGAGAATCACCTGGAAGGTTTGTTAAACATATAGATTGCTGAGCCCCACCCCCAGAGACTCTGGTTCAGTATGTCTTCGGTGGTGCCAGAGAATGTGCATCTCTGACAAGTTCCCAGGTGATACTGATAAAGCTGGTCCAGGGACTACACTTTGAAAATGCTTTCTTAGAAGGTAATGAGCTAAGTAATGTTTTGATTTTACTCAAAAGTGTGACAACTGGAACAAAATGAATTTTTACCCAGGCACTTTCTCCTGGAATCACCAAGTTGAAGAGAAAACGCTAAAGGCTGTTTAATGTTTGAGGTGATCCCAGTTGAGCAAAATTCTTCAATTGAGTAGATTTAATTATCTCAGTTAATATCTAATAGGCATTGTTTTTTCTTACTCAGCAGTTCAATAATTAAGTATGATTCTCATTGGAGACAAAGCAAAGAATTAAAGACAGGATAGTACTTGTTAATACTGATAAGCCTTTTGCCCTGTGGAAAAATTGAAGTAGTATTTCTATCTTATCTAAAGTAAGAAAATGGTTTTATTATTTGGGTATTAATAATTATGCCAAAATAAAGTATTTTTTACCTCACCCAAGTAGTAGATGGAACATGTTTGGAATAGTATTATTTGAAATCCTTGGGTTAAAAAATGTTTTTTGCTGAAAAATTTGACTTTGAGAAGTGAATAAACAAATCTTCCAGGAAATCCTCCTTCCACTTGAGCCTATTTTATCCCAGGCCTAGATGTGCACTTCTCCAAACTTTTGAATGTATTCAAATCACCTGGGGATTTGATAAAATACAGATTCTAATTCAGTCGGTCTGGGGTGGAACCCAAGGGTCTATATTTCTAATAAGCTTCCAGATGAGGCCTATGCTACTGGTTTACGGACTCTGCTTTGAGTACAAAGGGTCTATACAGCTCTGCTCCCAACAGGTCACCAAGGCTTGCTCTGTGACCATGTTCTTCAGAACCCATTTCTTCCTCTTTGTCTTCATCTACCACATCTGAATTGCTTTAGCCCAAGCTCCCCAGCAAGATGAGAACGACTGTGCCCTACCTTGAGAATGGTGCAGGGCTTCCCAGTGCCAACCAATGAGGCTTATAATATTATAACTATATAGTTATAACGTTATAACCATGTTATAGTTATAATCTTTGAATTATATTATAATATATTATAATATAATTCAATGATTCTCCAGGTATGCTCTGCTTCGGCATCCCTTTCAGTTCCTTTTTGTTACTCCAGCTTTGGCCCTAGCCAGCTTTCTATTGGAACCTATTAAGTCATTGCCATGTGATAACTTGTTCTACTCCTGTCTGAAGATATCCCTAGTTTATTTGCTCTCAAACAATAGACCATCTGTTCAAACATTGCTTCTCTGGGTTTCCACACTCTTTCCCAAGGTGATGACTCATGGTTTTGTTTAACAAGGCAAGAATAGAGATCCCTGGGGGCTTTTCTGCTGGCCTAGGACAAGTACTAGACAGTTTTGGTGCTGGCTCCAATGTCTCTCCTGGGCTTTTCTGGGGATACCAACAACCTCACATCTCTCCCACCTCAACTCTTCAAGAATGGTTGCCATTTCTCAATTTTTACTCCTCCTCTGTGCACCCCACGCCCCAAATAGTCACATCTTTGCAGAAGTCATTATCATAACCAGAAGTAACAATGGTTAACATGATTGAACACTAAACATGTGCCAAGTACTTTGTATTGTCTCAAGATTTTCACAACGAACCCACAAAATAAGAATTATTATTTCCTTTTTAGGGATAAGGAAACTGAGTCTTAGAGATGAGCAAACTTGCCCTGGGCCACACAGATGAAAATGGCAGAGCTGAGATTCAAACCCAGCTCTGTGTGATTGCAAAGACAATACACTACATTGTCTTCCTTAAGGAACTTTGAGGAATATTTTCTCCAATCTAGATCTAGGGACATTTGTCTGGCATTGGGTAGCCTGCACTGATACAGTGGTTGGTCCCATCCTGACCATTTAGTGATGTAGAATCCTTTTCATTAGCCAGTGACTACTAAGAATCTAAGTATTTATAGTTTGCAGAAAGGAATAGATCACACTCTGTAGATACCATGCTTATCCCCTCATACCCATCAAGATACAGCCCACAAAGATAAACTCGATACAGAAACAAGTTGACGTGTAGAGTATAAGCAAATAATTAGAAATTCATTAATTAAAAAAATAAAATTATATTCTTCACATCATACAGAAATATAGATTCCAAGTCAACAAAAGACCTACAAATCAATCAACAAGCAAATATATAGTTAAAATTATTATAAGGAAATATAGAGTGATAACTTTGTAATCTAGAGGTAAGAAAAGTTCTCTTATGCAAGACCTAAAAAACAGAAACAGGCAGGGTGCAGTGGCTCACGCCTGTAATCCCAGCACTTTGGGAGGCCGAGGCAGGTGGATCACCTGAGGTCAGGAGTTCGAGACCAGCCTGGCCAACATGGTGAAACCCTGTCTCTACTAAAAATACCAAAACTAGCCAGGAGGCAGGCGCCTGTAATCCCAGCTACTCGGGGGGCTGAGGCAGGAGAATCGCTTGAACACGGGAGGTGAGGTTGCAGTGAGCCAAGATTGTGCTATCGCACTCCAGCCTGGGGGACAAGAGCGAGAATTTGTCTCAAAAAAAAAAAAAAACAACAGAAACAATAAGGGGAATAAAATCAACGTATTTGCCTACAGGTGAATTGGAAACTTGTGTATGGCAAAACATACCATAAACAACTTTAAAAGACAACAAAGAGACTGGGGAAAAGTATTTGCAATAAATATAACAGTCAAATATTGATATGCAGTATAAAGAACTCATTCAAATTCAACAGAAGAAGAAAAACATCCCAATAGAAAAAAACTGCCAAAAGATAGAAAATGATCATTTAACAGCAGATAAAATATTTTAAAAATCAATACACATGTAAAAATATGTTCATCCTCACTGATAATTAGGGGAAAATAATTTTTATGAGATACCATTTTTTTCAACCTTAAGATTAGCAAAGTTAGACAACATCAAATGTTGACTGGGTTGTGGGGGAGACAGACACTCTCATCCTCTGCTTGTGGACAGTACTCTGCCAGGATCTACTGAAACTGAAAATGCACATCCACTCTGCAGCAGCAGTTTCACTTCCATGCATCTCTCTTAGAGAAACACCTGTACACATGGACAAGAAGATGTAGACGAGGATGCAGCATTGCTTGTACTATCAAAAAAAGGAAAAAATCTGAATGCCTATCACTGAATATACCACGTCAGTAGAAAGTGATATATACATGTGATAGAAAACAATAGAGTGGTGACATGTGTGAAACTATACATATATATCCACAGGGGGTTGAGGGAGAGAGCAAGATCTCAAAAATTCATGGTTGAGTAAAAAAGTTAGGAGAACAGTGCTTTTTAAATAGATTCACAAAAGTTAACTGGGCCGGGCGCGGTGGCTCACGCCTGTAATCCCAGCACTTTGGGAGGCTGAGGCGGGCGGATCACGACGTCAGGAGATCGAGACCATCCTGGCTAACACGGTGAAACCCCGTCTCTACTAAAAATACAAAAAATTAGCCGGGCGTGGTAGCGGGCGCCTGTAATCCCAGCTACTCGGGAGGCTGAGGCAGGAGAATGGCGTGAACCCAGGAGGCGGAGCTTGCAGTGAGCCGAGATCGCGCCACTGCACTCCAGCCTGGGCGACAGAGCGAGACTCCGTCTCAAAAAAAAAAAAAAAAAAAAAAAAAAAAAAAAAAAAGTTAACTGAAAATAGACCATAGACCTAGATACAAAATGCAAAACTATAAAACTATTAGAAGATAACATAGGAGAAGTTCTAGACAATGTTGGGTGTGTGGGTATGGCAATGACTTAGATAACAGAAACTCATTAATTTGAATTTCATTACAATTTAAATGTTAGGAGGCTAATGCAAACATCTCCAGTGAGAGAAGATGGTGACTTGGTCTGAGATGGTAGTGATGGGATGCAGAGATGTAGAAGGACTGGGAAATCTGTCTTAGAAATAAAGTCAACAGGATTCTGATGACTATGTGTACATCTATGCAAAGAAGCTTGGAAATGGTCAGAAGTATATGCCCTGAGCAGCAACATCTCTGCTTGGGACCAGGGTGAGACAAGTGAGGCACTCAGCTTGGGCACAAAAGTTAACAGGGTGCCAAAATATTCAGTTATCAACATAGATAATATGTTAATGCATTATTATTTCTAAAATCAAAATTAATGAAAAAATTTATGACAAAATATCAAAATGTTAAATAAAGATATTATCACTATGGCTAATTTTTCATTTTGCCTCAAGCTCCAGTGTGACTCGACACTGCACAGTTGCTAATCCTGTATTTAATATTTTGATATTTTGTTCATTGAGGACTTTTTTGCACCAATTTTGATTTTTTAAAGTATTATATTAAATACTATGTATCTTTTTTATTTTTTATTGATGCATAGTAGATGTACATACCTTCAGGGTACATGTGATAACTTAATACATTCATATAAATTGTAAAGATCAAATCAGTGTACTTGGGATATTCATCACCTTAAAAATTCATCCTTTCCTCATGCCAGAAACATTCAAATCATTCTCTTCTAGCTATTTTGAAATGTACAATAAATTATTGTAAACTGTATATAGACAGCCCACTGATCTTTTGAACGCTAGGTCTTATTCCTTCTGTGAAACTGTGTATTTGCACTTATTAATCAATTTCTTTTCATCCCCCAACCCCCACCTCTGGTAACCACCCATCTACTCTCTATCTGCATGAGATCCACTTTTTTTGGTTCCCACATATGAGTGAGAACATGCAATATCTGTCTTTCTGTGCCTGCCTTATTTCAATTAACATAATGACCTCCCCAGATACCATGTATCTTGATTCTTGAATGTTTTGGTACTTCTTAAATTTTGCACCTGAGGCAAGTGCCTCACTTTCCATATGCTAGCTTTGGTTCTGCCAGAGCTACAGGGATGGAACAAGGATAGAGGAGGTAGTCCAAGGAACTTTATTTGTAATGTTCTAATTCTTAGGAGATTACACTCATATATTACTTGAGTAATCTTTAAATATATACACAGATGAAAGACAGGACTCAAATGTGTCAAAATGTCACCAGAGTTTATTCTGGGTAAAAAGGTGTAAGGGAAATGGTTCTTGGCATTACTGTACTTTCTGGGATTGTAATGGCCTTCAGTGCACCACCCAGATCTCTCTACAGGACAAGGCACATGTTCTCCTAGCTGCTGGGAGCATTGGCTGCTGATGGCTCACAGCTGAGTGCCTCTTTAAGTCTTGCTCTCTACTGAAAAGAACAGTCCCATCCAAAGCTACTCCCCTTTCCTGGGGACAACACTCAAGCAATCACTAGTCAACACAGGGATCCAGCTTCCTTTAGTTTGTCCCATTTTCCTTAATGTGAGACGTCTCTGAGGGGCCAGCCTAACTGCAGAGCTGCCAGTGGCATCACTGAGGCCACTGTTACAACTACACTGTAGCCCAGCATCTCCCTCTACCTAATGCTGATTCCCTCATCACTCACACCCCCTCAAAAAACCTCCTGCATGCAAATCTCCATCGCAGTGTCTGCTTTCAGGGAAGCTATCCAAGGTATTTTCCAAAATTCCCAAAATCCAAAAATATAAGTGAATTCATGCACTCCAAACATGAGTGAATAGAATTTTTTACATTGGGAGTGAAGATTTTCAGAAGGATTTTCGATGGTATTAAGACTAAGTAAGAGGCCAGTGTTGATCCATCTCATTCAGTGAGTACCATGGTGAAAACAGGGTTAAACAGAGGCAAGGACTGCTATCAGTGGCTGTTAGTATAGAGGGCAGCTGTGGATCCCATTTGACATGACCTAGAACAAAGGGCCCGGCATGTCTCTGAGTTTAGTGTTTGCAGGAGGGAAACTGTCATTTGTCCACAAGTATGGGTAAGAAGCTGGAAAGGTGTCAGCATTGCTCTACTCAATTTGAAAGACAGATTATCTTTTTAGCAGGAACAGCTGCCAATGTTAATTTTCAGTTAAATTAGACAGCCCACTTCAGTTGTCCACCTGTCAAAGAGAACTTCACGACTATTTGGAGACTGATACAAATCAAACCATATGATACGGTTTTGCTCTGTATCCCCACCTAAATCTTATTTTGAATTATAATCCCCAGGTGTCCAAGGAGGGACCTGGTGGGAGGTGATTGGATCATGGGGGATGGTTTCCCCCATGCTGTTCTCGTGATAGTGAGTGAGTTCTCACAAGAGCTGATGGCTTTAAAGTGTGGCACTTCCTCATCTGATCTCTCTTCTCTCTCTCCTGCTACCTTGTGAAGAAGGTGCCTGCTTCCCCTTTGACTTCCACTATGATTGTAAGTTTCCTGAGGCCTCCCCAGCCAGGCAGAACTGTGAGTCAATTAAACCTCTTTTGTTTAAAAACTACCCAGTCTCAGGTAGTATCTTTATAGCAGTGTGAAAATGGACTAATATAGAGAATTGGTACTGGGAGTTTGGGGCACTGCTATAAAGATAACCCGAAAACGTGGAAGTGACTTTGGAACTGGGTAACAGACAGAGGTTGGAAGAGCATGGAGGACTCAGAAGAAGACAGGAAGATGTGGGAAGGTTTGGAACTCCCTAGAGACTTGTTGAATGGTTTTGACCAAAATGCTGATAGTGATATGGACAACGAAGTCCAGTTTGAGGTGTTCTCAGATGAAGATAAGGAACTTACTGGGAACTGGAGCAAAGGTCATTCATGCTATTCATGCTTTAGCAAAGAGACTGGCAGCATTTTGCCGCTGCCCTAGAGATCTGTGGAACTTTGAACTTGGGAGAGATAATTTAGGGAATCTGGCAGAAGAAATTTCTAAGCAGCAAAACATTCAAGAGGTGATCTGGCTTTTCCTGAAAGCATACAAATCGGAACTTATATTTTAAAGGGAAGCAGAGCATAAAAGTGGAAAATTTGCAGCCTGACCATGAAGTATAAAAGAAAAACACATTTTCTGAGAAGAAATACAAGCTGGCTGCAGAAATTTTCATAACTAATGAGGAGCCAAATGTTAACAGCCAAGACAATGGGCAAAATGTCTCCAGGGGCATGTCAGAGATCTTCAAGGCAGCCCCTCCCATCACAAGTCCCAGAGGCCCCAGGAAGGAAAAATGGTTTCATGGCCGGGTCCAGGGCCCTGATGCTCTGTGCAACCTCAGGACTTGGTGTTCTGTGTCCCAGCCACTCCAGCTCCAGCCTTGGCTAAAAGGTGCCAAGGTACACTTGGGCTGTTGCTTCAGAGGGTGCAATCCCTAAGCCTTGGCAGCTTCCATGTGGTGTTGGGTCTTCAGGTGCACAGAAGACAAGAGTTGAGCTTTAGTAACTTCTGCCTAGATTTCAGAGGATATATGGAAACATCTGGATGTCCAGGCAGAAGTCTGCTGCAGGGGCAGAAGCCACATGGAGAACCTCTACTATGGCCATGCAGAGGGTAAATGTGGGGTTGGAGCCCCCACACAGAGTCCCCACTGGGATACTGCCTAGTGGAGTTGTGAGAGAGGGCCACCATCCTCCAGACCCCAGAATTGTAGATCCACTGACAGCTTGCACTGAGCACCTGGAAAAGCCACAGGCACTCAACACTAGCCTGTGAAAGCAGCTATGGGAGCTGTACCCTGCAAAGGCAAAGGGGTGGAGCTGCCAAAGACCATGGGAGCCCACCCCTTGCATCAGTATGCCCTGGATGTGAGACATGTAGTCAAAGGAGATCATTTTGGAGCTTTAAGATTTAATGGCTGCCCCGCTGGGTTTTGGTCTGTTTGGAACCTTGTGGCCCCTTTGTTTTGGCCAATTTCTCCCATTTGGAATGGGAACATCTACCCAATGCCTGTACCCTCATTGTATCTTGAAAGTAACTAACTTGTTTTTTATTTTACAGGCTTACAGGTGGAGGGACTTGCATTGTCTCAGATGAGACTTTAGACTTGGACTTTTGGGTGATGCTGGAATTAGTTAAGATTTTGGGGGACTGTTAGGAAGGCATGATTGTGTTTTGAAATGTGAGGACATGAGATTTGGGAAGGGCTGGGGCCGGAATGATATGGTTTGGCTGTGTCCCCACCCAAATCTCATTTTGAATTGTAATCCCCACGTGTCAAGGGAGAGAACTGCTGGGAGGCGACTGGATCATGGAGGCAGCTTCCCCCATGCTGTTCTTGTGATAGTGAGGGTGTTCTCATGAGATCTTGATGGTTTAAAAGTGTGGTACTTCCTCATGCTCACTTGCTCTCTCACTGCTGTCACCATGTAAGATGTACCTTGCCAATGAGTTCATGTCCTTTGCAGGGACGTGGATGAAGCTGGAAACCATCATACTCAGCAAACTAACACAGGAACAGAAAAGCAAACACCGCATATTCTCACTCATAAATGGGAGTTGAACAATGAGAACACATGGACACAGGGAGGAGAACATCACACACCGGGGCCTGTCAGGGGGTGGGGATGCTAGTGGAGGGATAGCATTAGGAGAAGTACCTAATGTAGATGACAGGTTGATGGTTGCAGCAAACCACCATGGCACGTGTATACCTAAGTAACAAACCTGCATGTTCTGCACATGTATCCCAGAACTTAAAGTATTAAACAAAAAAAGAACAGAATAATTTCTACCTATAAGTTGGATTTGCATTATTCATCTTGTAATCTTATGAATGCATTATGAATCTTGAATTATGAATCTTGTAATCTTATAAGATTCATAATGCAATTCCAACTTATACATCTAAGATTAGTACTCTGCTAATTGGAACAATGCAGAAGTATGTATGGGATGTGACCACAGAGCAATGTTAGTGGTTTGGATTTGTATCAATCCACCAGTCAACAGTATAGATATAGTCCACCTACCACTTTTGAACCCATCCATTCTCTACTACTGTTTCATTGTTATCCTTCGTTCTTTCTCACATGCTTTGACCAGTGCCTTGCTAAAATCCAAACACACTATGTCTATAGAATTTTTCTATCTACCAATTTAGTCACACTAACCAACAGCAATTTGCTAAGTCTCATATGGGCTGTTTTCAGTGCTTTAGTTAAACCATGATTTTTCTCAGTTAAAAAAAAAAAGACATGCCTTGCCTCCCCTTCACCTTCTACCATGAATGTAAGTTTCCTGAGGCCTCCCCACCATGCAGAACTGTGAGTCAATTAAACCTCTTTTCTTCATAAATTACCCAGTCTCAGGTGGTATTCTTTATAGCAGTGTGAGAACAGACTCATATACCATGATACAACATGTTCTCTGCATACTAAATGGGTTTCCTAGTTCCAGCCTGTATATTTCAAATGATACTTGATACCTATTTCAATACAACCAAAAAATCTGAAGCTTATTGTCATGAGCTTCACCCATAATATTACCATTTTGTACTTTCGTAAAGTGCTTTCGATTCAAGGATCTTTAAGAACTTTACAGACCTTAATTAATTAGACCTCATACACCTCTGTGAAGTTATCATTGTCTTAATTTAAGGGTGTGTAATTATCAGGTAGAAAGGTGAAGTGGCTTATTGTATGTCTCAGCATCAAATCAAAATCAAAAGCTCAGCACAAAACTCAAGAGAGAAGATTCAGAGTTACACAAGAATCACTAGGTTTGGGGAAAACAAATCATTAAACATGATTTCAGTTGTTATTCCATCTCACTGATTTTATGCCATTTCCCTTAGAAACATTTAGTATTTTACTAGAGTTCCTTAAAATAGAGGTAAAGATTCAAGGGCAAAGGAGACAGGCAGAATAGTAGAGGGAGAACCTGTTTTTTTTCCTGCCTGGAGTCCCCTCTCTTCTCAAAACAGAACTCTGTGGAATACCCATTCCACGTGGTCTCATACCTATAAGACAGCATGCACCCCAGAGGACCCCTTCCATTTGACCACAGTTGAGTCAAACATGGTCACATGAAATCAATTAGGTAAAGTGGCATCCTCTCTGGAGCTCTGCTGCCAGAGCAGTGATGGGAAGGTGCTCTCTTTGCTGGAGCTGCCTAGCTGGGAGGATAGGAGCTTGGGGCTGGTCATGGTCAGCCACTAATCCTCCCACATGGAGGGAGCCTGAGAGAAAGATGGAAAGGAAAATAGGGTAAACCCTGATGACCTCTTTTCAGTCCCTGTGCCCTCAGGTTATTCTACCTCTGATTTTAAATAGATGTTTTAAATAGATTTTAAATAGATGTGTGTGTGTGTGTGTGTGTGAGAGAGAGAGAGAGAGAGAGAGAGAGAGAGAGGCGGGGGGGGGACCAATAGAGTGGCATGAAGATTACTTTAAACTGAAAACATCTGAACAAACAGCAGCCACAGAAAGAAGCCTTATCTAAACTTAGGCAGAGCCTCCTGAAAATACAGCTGCCATTAACCCTAAGGGAGTTTCCTGTTCTGGAGATTACTTACCCTTAGCACCAGGAGGTATGAATTCAGCTGCCACAAATTCCTTTCCCCTGCCCCAGGGGGATGGGAGATGGGAGTTCCACCTGGAAGGAGACTGTCAATTAGCATTGGGATGAATAAGCCCAATAGAGCCTTCCATAACTTCCCATTGAAGCCCTACAACCCCTTTTTTTGTTAAGCTGGTATATAAACCCGTAGCACTGGCTGTTCAGCATGCCAACTCTTATTGAGTGTCCCCACATGCGTGTGAAATAAACTTTTCTCATATTGTATTTGTTGTCAATTAATTCACAGACCCCACCACTTGAACATAAGTTGGTAAAGGAAAAGCTTTTCTCCCACAATATGTAGATAGCAAGCAGTCATTTTATATATTGTATAATGTATGTGTACATATATGTTTGATATGTATGTGTGTATGTGTATATACACACACATATATACATATACATATAGCTTGAGGTCAAGGTCTGTCTCTTATAACTAACAATAGTGAGTAGACTGCAAGGTTTGTGGCCTATGATAGGGTCCCCTTGGATACACTGAATTTTCCTATCCTCACAAATGTATTCTTTACCCTGGCAGCCAATTCTGTTACACCACTCAAATCCCTGAGGACAATCATATCACTCATTCATTGAGACAGTTCAATATTCATTCACAATTTTTAATAGGATAAAAAGAGAAGGTTTTACCTTCATATACATTTGCCCTCATTAAAGAATCTCGAATACATGTTCAGCATAGATAGCTCATAAGATAATAAAAAGAAACCAAGTGGGTTTAAAGCACCATCAGGTAGAAGAGAAAAGAGGAGGAGAAGCTGATCAAAGTCAGGAAGTGGCCCTTTCAGAAAGCCAGCACAGGAAGAAGCAGACAGAAAGTCCCACCAGAGTGTCCTAATAGTGCCACACTATGAAAGTAGGGGGTTCAGTTAGCTAAAACAAAGAAACAAAATAAAACATAGTCAAACATCTTCAGCTTCAAAAAATAGACACATTCACAAGTCAAAAAATTTAGAAGCCAGAAGACCATTAAATCAAGTGAATGTCTTGGTCTTGGGTTACATAAGGAGCTGGGACAACATTTTGCAACCCCTATTTCATTTCTAAACATGACGGGAAATTCAGATTACTACTGTGGACCACTAGCTCACATTCCAACAGAATTCAGTGTTCTTTTTTTTATTAAAACACAGTACCGGTTAACATCCTCAAATCCTTTAGTAAGGCAGGCTTCTTTATGCCAATAAGGACCGTGGTTTAAGGTTCAACAAGTGAATACCAAGGAATGGTCTAATTTTGACTTCATAAGAAACTGAACTTTCATTGCATAAACATTGTTTAGTGCAAGCTTTGGAAATCTAAAAGTAAAGATATTTTCGTTGCCACTATCTTTCATTGTCATTGAATTTAACATCTATTGATTATATGTATCAGGCAGCTTTTGCTACATTGTGTTGCGGTAACAAATAATCTCCAAATCTTAGTAGCTTACAACAACAAAGGGTATTTCTTACTTAGAAATTTTTTGTCTGCCATGGGTTGACACCAGCTCTCTGTTTTCATTTTAGGGGCTGCTCCTTCATCTTGGGTCCTATCTGGGAACTTACAGTGAATAAGAGAGTAGGCAAATGCACACAAGGCTTATGCTCATATTTCATTAGCCAAAGCAAGTCACACAGTCAAGACTGACAATAGGATAGGGAAATATAGTCCTCCTCAAGGGGCCATGGCAAGTTTACCTGGAAACAGGTGAGGATACATAATTCTCTTATAGGGAAGGCAAGCTTGCATTATTGGGAACAATGCTATAATCATCCACAGTGAATAAAAATGAAGCCCATTTAGTAGGCATTTGTAATAAACTCACTCAACTAAAACATACACAATAATATGGTAAAAGGAATCTCAACCCTCTAGGACAAATGGAAACAGTGGGATTGAAGAAGGAGGAAAAGGATAGGGAGGAAGAGGAGATAACTAAAAATCATATAATATATCAAGGTCTTCCATGTTCCAGCTACTCTGTGATAAGTTCTCTATAAATCACTTCTCTGTAAAATTGGAAGAAAAAAAAATTAAACCTCCTACCCTGACCAGGCTCCCAGAACTTTGATCACATCCTTACTCCCAGTCTTAAGTACACAGTTTATACTGTAGTTATTTTCACTTCATAAATCATAAAGTAATAAAGCCATAAGAAATTCCAAAAGGGCATCTGTTGAACCTTTCAACTTTCTTGCTTAACTTAAGAGAACAATTGATCCATTCAAGACATTTCGTTCATTGTTTTTTCATAGAGAAAGTATAGACATTATCTTCTTGAACAATTCTTGAGGTTGAATGATAAGCCCTTCCATATTTCAGTGTTTTAGCATCAATAAATTCTTTCTTATATAAACCCAAATGTCCTTTGTTCTCAAATAGGCAAATCATCAAAAATTTTCCTGGCAGCATTGGCTTAACTACTCTGATTACAGTCACCAAGTATTAGAGTCACACTTATATCTATCGAGACTAAAGCAATCTGTCTAAAACACAGATCTGACCACGTCATTTCACTGCTTAAAACCCTTCAGTGGTTCTCTGATGCCTATTCTGTTGCATAAAGACCTAGTTACTTGGGGTGAAATCTACAAGCCCCTCCCAACACCAGAATGTAAGTTCCTTGTGAACCAGGCCTTGTCTATCTTGTTCATTTCTGTAGCCAGAATGCCTAGAACACTGCCTGCCACCTTGCAGAAACTCAGCAAATATTTGTTGAATAATGAGTGAGTAAGTAAATGAATAAATTAAAGCCTTCTATGACTGGTCTCCAACCTCACCTCCCACTCTTTAGTAAAACTGAAAGACCAGGATTTCCCCGTGCGAAGGCCTTTGTGTGTTTATTCATGTTCGATTTCCTGTCCATATTGCTCTCACCCTCTTTCTGAGCATGGCTAACTCCAGCGCATCCTTCAAGACCTAGCTTAGACTATCTCATCCTCCAGGAAGCCTTCTCTAAATCTTTCGGCTGGACCAAGTTCCCCTTTTCTGTGTTTGCATAGCACTGCATGCTTACCTCTATCACAATTCTTAGACCTGTAAACAAGCGATAATGCTTATAATTTCCAAATGACTTGCTGCCTCCCCTACTTTTTTCCATTATTCAAAAATAATTATACTAATAAAATGGTATGAGGATACACAATATGAATCCATCCCATTAAATGATACTGTGCCTCTTTCAGGTGGATAATACCTGTGTCCTATATCTTGCCCATGATCCCACTGCAATGTGTGCCATACCCTGTACACAATGTGCACCCAAGAAGCTCTTGGGGCTGTCAGGGATGCTGTGAAAACTAAAGAAATAACATGTAGAAAATCCTTACCGCACGTGAAAACTTAAACTGCCAAAACATACCAGCCGACAAATTGTCACTAGAACTTCTGATCCATTTGCCACCATTCTAAGTATATTATAACCCCCACTTCTGACACCAGGGGACTGAAAAGAGGCCTGACCAATGTGGAAGACTCCATTTTTAATTTTGGTGGCAATCACTACATATTTGGAGCATTCCTACTATGTTCCAAGCACTGACATATCTATCCCTCTTACTTTCTACTTCACCTACTTCTTACTCTCCATTTTCATGGTTTGTATAAAGCACATGTTTCTTGACAGCAGAAAGGGATTGTTTACGTATCCAGCAGCCCTTTATTTACAGTTTTGGTAGCTGTTTGGAGTCAAGAGGCTACAAGGAATGGCCAGAAGGATTTGATTACGGAAAGGGATTTATAAACAGGAGACAGCTCTGTTGAATCAAAAGAACTAAAAGAAGCCAGATTTACTCAATCATTCTTATAGATGACTATGAGGTTACTGAAAAGAAAATATAATGCTTATAAAGTTACCTATTTAAAGCCTACCAAGAGGTCTAGTATGACCACTGGAGAATTTTCTGACCAAGTACAGGATGAACCCTGGCAGGAGATTGGAAGTGGGGCACCTCTATTAATCAGACATGGATGAAACTGAGCTGAAATCAACAAAAGGACCTCATCCAGTTCAAACAGGCTATGGAGCAATTGTGAGCTTCCCTGGGGGAGCAGAGCTTCCTCTGCTGTATTTCACAGGGTGACCATTTCTGTTCTCTTGGCATGCCTTTTCAACAGAAGGGGGATTTGTAAATCCTATGGAACTTTCTGCAGAGTAGAAATACAAAAATTAAATTATTGAAAGGGTTACCCTAAATTCAGACTGTAAAGCCTGACAATATTTCAGGGTTAAAAAACTTCTCTTGACCCAGATTTTTGACAATGTTTGAGTGAGAGCCTCTTTTTTGTATGTTTAGTGAGGTGTTTACCCATATCCTGAAGGCCTCAACACAAATTGAAGCCAGAAAGCCATGCAGACCATGGGGAAAGGAAGGGACGATCCTCCTCCCAAGACAACATAGGTGGCCCATTTTTAGCACCCATATCCTCAAGCCTTAAGATGACAATGGCTCCCAGAGTTCTACAAAGCTGCTCACAGACCTCCTACTACTCCTTAGTTATGACTTGGAAAAATAATTTTTTTTACTTTTTCTGGCAAACCTTACTAGAGAGTAATTTATAGAGAAGAAGTCATGGATGAACTTTGTAGTGTTTCAAGTTAATGAGAAAAACCATATCTAAATTTTCCTCTTTGGGCACAGTAGAAATGGGATTTAAATACTATTATTCAATAATAATTGGACAGAGTGTTCCCTAACTTGACAAAGAAATTTACCTTTCAGCTAGGACCAAAACCAGGCACTTTCTGTTAAGTAGAGTTTTTCCCACTTAAAAGTGGGTGGCAGAGAAAGTTCATTATATAACCTTTTTTCTATTGAAATGTTACATCAATATTCAGCTGTAACTAGCAAACTCCATATGTAATAATTAACTCTGCATGACGGTTTTCTACAGTGCATGAGGGTTTTTTCTTTTCAAAGGTTGTGGGTTGATTTCATAACTATTGTGATTAACTAGGCTCCTTTGTTTTCCTATAAACTAAGGTGGAGAGAGGCAAAATGGCTTCCCAAAGAAAAATCGGAATATTGAGGTATTATAATTAACTTGCATTCAGTAGCAAGTTGTAGGTGACTTCCAGCCAGCATCTGCTTCTGTAATGATGTGGCCTCATTCATTCCCAGGAAAGAGAATTTACAAAAATGTAGTCCAATGGCAATAGAGAGTTAATCATATATATTTCCACTGGGATGCTATAAAAGATAAATGAGATAATATATGTGAAATGCCTCAAGCTCCTCAAAAGAAAGGTGCTAGACAAATTCAAAATATTGCTATGAATAATACAGTAATTAAAAATAATACAGCTTTCTTTGACCTACTCATCTAAAATAAATTAGCTCCTTTTGAATATTATATTCAAAGATACATTTCTCAATCTACATTTCTGCCACTCGGTCATTATCAGCAATTTTATGTGGGTCTTCTAGATATGAACTTTTGTGGCTTCATTATTTTCTATGATTGATAAGTTGCTTTTCCTATAACAGTGCCATTTAGTGAAAGCAAATTTGTGTCCCCGTTTATTTCCAAATGCCTCAAGTTAACAGCTCAGATGCTTAACAAAATCCATGATTGTCAACACTCATTACAGAAAGTCTTGTTTCTCCTGTTCCCTTCCACCATGGATAGGAAGTGTTTGAACACCTGCCTCATCCTACCCCTCGAGATTATAAGCTACTAGAAGGTATAGCTGAGACCTGCTGCCTTTGTATCTCTCCTAAGATCTCAGGCTAAAATTGAAAGCACCACTGAAAGCTCACAGAACTTCAGGCACCCCAGGACTCCCCTAGACTCCAAAGAGCTCTGCCTTTTACTTGGCCAACCCAGACAGAAAACAACCCTGCCAGAGCTCCCTGCTGAGGAGAGCTGATTTCCTTGTGGCTGCGCTGAGACCCCAAGTGCTCAGTCACACCTGGAGCACCAAGATACCCTCCAGCTGTGAGTCATTCATTCAACTGGCTTTTTCTTTTTTTTTTTAAATTTTAATTTTAATTTTTAGTTCTAGGGTACATGTGCAGGATGTGCAGGTTTGTTACACAGGGTAAACGGGTGCCATGGTGGTTTGCTGTGCCTTTCAACCCATCGCTTAGGTATTAAGCCTAGCGTACTTTAGCTATTTTTCCTAATGCTCTCCCTCCCCTCACCTCACCTCCTGACAGGTGGGGTGTGTTGTTCCCCTCCCTGTGTCCATGTGTTCTCATTGTTCAGCTCCCAGTTATAAGTGAGAACATGCAGTGTTTGATTTTTCTGTTCCTGTGTTAGTTTGCTGAGGATAACGGCTTCCAGCTCCATCCATGTCCCTGCAAAGGACATAATATCGTTCCTTTTTGTGGCTGCATAGTATTCCATGGTGTACATTTACCACATTTTCTTTATCACTGATGGGCATTTGGGTTGATTCCATGTCTTTGCAATTGTGAATAGTGCTTCTATGAACATACATGTGCATGTATCTTTGTAATAGAATGATTTATATTCCTTTGGGTATATACCCAGTGATGGGATTGCTGGGTCAAATGGTATTTCTGGTTCTATATATTTGAGGAATTGCCACACTGTCTTCCACAATAGTTGAAGTAATTTACATTCCCACCAGCAGTGTAAAAGCATTCTTACTTCTCCACAACCTTGCCAGCATCTGTTGTTTCTTGACTTTTCAATAATCGCCATCTGACTGGCATGAGATGGTATCTCGTTGTGGTTTTGATTTGCATTTCTCTAGTGATCAGCGATGTTGAGCTTATTTTCATATGTTTGTTGGCTGCATGAATGTTTTCTTTTGAGAAGTGTCTGTTCATGTCCTTTGCCCACTTTTTAATGGGGTTGTTTGGTTTTTTTCTTGTAAATTTGTCTGAGTTCCTTGTAGATTCTGGATATTAGACCTTTGTTAGATGGATAGGTTACAAAAATTTTCTTCCACTCTGTAGGTTGCCTATTCAGTCTGATGATAGTCTCTTTTGCTGTGCAGAAGCTCTTTAGTTTAATTAGATCCCATTTGTCAATTTTTAGTTTTGTTGCAATTACTTTTGGGCTATTCATCTGCAGAAATGGCTGTCCATAGGCAGAAAATTGAAACTGGACCCCTTCCTCATACCTTATACAAA
The DNA here is from genome assembly GCF_028858775.2 of Pan troglodytes. Lineage (NCBI taxonomy): Eukaryota > Metazoa > Chordata > Mammalia > Primates > Hominidae > Pan > Pan troglodytes. Next base: position 42,548,908 of record NC_072421.2, on the reverse strand, counting down.
AATTAACTCAAGATGGATTAAAGACTTAAATGTAAAACCCAAAACTATAAAAACCGTAGAAGAAAATGTAGGCAATACCATTCAACTGGCTTTTTCTAAGCTGCTCAACAATAAAGAAGCACTCCCATACTGCCCCCAGCAGATGAGGTAGTGTCTGCACCTTTCTTGTCACTTTGGAGGAAAGCCATTTTGGCTACAAAGGGTCTGTTTTATGCTAGGCTCCCACAGAAACAGGACAAGACTTCAAGTTTATTTGGGAGGTGATCCCAGAAAACACCAGTAAAGGAGGGCGGAAGTGAGTCAGGGAAGGAAAGGCAGCCAATAAATGGAGCCCAATCCTGTTAGAGAACTCCATGAGACTGGATGGACACATCTCGAAGTTTCCCCTGCCAAGGGATTAGGAAGCTGGGGAATTTCTCCACCAACTCACTTCAGTCATTGTTGAGGGCTGCCGGGGAGAAGGAGAGCATGGGGGAATTAACTCTCTGGCATTTTTGGCTTGAACCAGCAGCCAGAGAAAGCCTGTAGGCAAATTTCACAGGTGCTCATATTTAAAAGCCAGCAGGCCACTGGCTATGCCCAGGAATGCAGACAGCACAGAATGGTCACCGGGGATTCATAAACCCAAAGAACCTGAGAGACCAAGCCTTCTTACATTGCACAGAAGCTCCTTCCTGCCCTTATTCCTCAGAGGCCCAAGAGTCTAGAAGAGAACCTTCAGGGTGGATTTTCCCTCTCTCCATTGCCCCTACCACCATGACTACCTTTTCTTTCAGTGGGATGTTATTTGGGAGAAACTTCCCAGTCTAGTCAGTTGAGAGTCACCCATCAATACAAAACACAAAATGCTCAGACAAACCTCAGAGGCTGAGGTCCAGGAATGCTGCCACCTCACAGATCTCCTCACCCTCACTTCATTCATTCCTCCAGACATGAAGAAAGAAACGTAGACCTCCCACAAAACATTTACAGATCATTGTACATTAAGTACGAATTATATTTGAAAACCAGAAGTGATACTTTGTTTTTATCTCACAATTTATTCTGAAAAAAAAGTAACGGATTTTTGTTCCAGAAGCTTTTTGATAGCCTTTGGCTGCAAGCGCTGCAATTCTAACCTACCTGGGTTAAAGTGTCAGAAGCCAAAATTAAAATCTCATGTAAGTTCAAACTCTTTCCACTGAACTAACTCAGCAAATCCCTGTGGTGACAGGTCACTAAACATGTTTGAAGAAATATCCCAACAGAGCTTGGGGCAGGACAAAAAGGAAAGGAATTACAAATATGGTCCTCCGCTTTCTTCATTCCTGACCACCCTTACCCCACCCCTCCCCCATGCCCCACCAACCCTAGAAACTGTTCTGGGGAGGACCAAAGTGGAGAAAATTAACAGGCCCTGGAGAAGGGGCTTGACTGTGGAAAAATTAAATCAAAGAGATGATTGGCGGAATCCCTCTTCCTTCCTCCACATCAAGTCCTATATCCCTGGACAAGCAAAGTGCAGCCCTTTAGAGTCTATCAATCAATCAACCAAAAATGATTTAATGATGGAAGCAGCCTGATATTCTGAACAGACTAAGGAAGGGGAAGCTAGGAGAGCTAGGTTCTTCCCTAGCCTCGTGCAAACTGAGGAAACATGAGTTTTGGACTCAGAAATGACAAGGGTGTTGGCATTGTCACTTACTTGCTCTGTGACCTTGGACAAGGTGCTTAGCCTCACCAAGCCTCAGTCTCCTCATCAGGAAAATGGGAACTCGTAATACCTCCATCACATATTTGTCACATAAAATATCTTCCACATGGCTGGCATACAGTGGTTGCTCAAGAGTTGCCTTCCCTTTTGTGGGAACCAGCATAATCAAGTGGAAAGAGCCCAGCTTTAGAAGCAGAGAGAGCTGGTTTCAAATCCCAATGGGGGCGCTCACTTTGAGCCACTAATGAACTTCCATGTGCATCATGCGTTAAAGAGTTATTAATCTGTTTTCCTTCTCACCCCACCCTTTTATTTCAAAACTTACAAAAATTAATTCAGTCGCCTTATATGTCCATGGACTAGCCATTCTGATAAAGTAAAGTGAAATAAATCCTTCAATCCATCCCAACTGGTTCTCCTTAGACAACTGGCTTATTTAGGGAAGCAAGTGCTTATAGTCAATTAGGGGGGCCAGCTATAAACTGATCCAGGCCATCTTCCCCCTCATTCATCCCAATGCCTGGAACTCCAGGGGCCAGAGACTGCCAACATAACAGCTGCCTCAAAGAGCTCTCTTTGGTGAGAGAGAAACTTAAAAGGATTTGTGGGAAATTTTACCTGGTGGTGTACTTTGACACCCTCTCCTTAGTAATCTCAAGAAAATTTCAGTAAAAACAAAGTTGATTTTCATGGATATTTTTGGAGTCAGATTAGTATTTTTTTCAGATGTAATATCATACTCTGATGGGTCCAGGGCCCACTTCATGAACACAAAACCTGTGCAGTCCCACCAAGCCCCACACTCAGAAAGACCCCAGGCTTGGTTTAATACTCTGCTGTCACCATCTTGAAATTCTTAATCATTTTATCTTTGAGGTTATGTTTTGTAGATGTCCAATGGGATTTCAATGGAGCATGAGCAGAGGAGATACACACTGTATGTGTGTCCACCATTTCTTGCCACCCCATTGAGATATAGCTTTTGTGATGCTCCATAAGCACAGAATTCCAATGGGCCCGCAATGCATGAGAGTTCACTGAGACCCACAGCAAGTACAAGGTAAGTGTGTTACATCCATGAGTAAATAAGTGTGATTGCTGACAGTCCTGAGAGATCATGTTTTCCATACAAACTAGAACTTGCTTTGAACACAGAAAGAAAGCAATGACATTCTCCGAAACACGAATGACCAAGGAACTCTATCATATACTTTCTTACTCATATTACTCCTCCATGTTAACCAACCACTTCCACAGAAAATGATAACATAGAAGGAAAGGAAAAGGGTTGCCCTGTCTTTGCAAACCTTTTCCTTTCCTTTCAACTCTTCCTTACTCATCAGTAAGCTGAAGGTAGAAAGTGTTGGTAGAATGTGTGTACATCAAGAAGCAGAATAAAAATGGTTCTTTTCTGCAGCATTCCCACTGTTCTGATAAGAATGAAACACATACACACATACAAACTACAAAAGACAAATCGCGTATTTGATTATTCCACATATGACTTAAATACTCATATTTGCATTTAAAACTGTCATTGCACAGTACAAAAATGAATGGTAAAATTCATTCTAATAATTTAAGATTTTAATTTTTCTTCACTTAGAACTACATTAAATCACAGATAGAAAACACCATGAAAGTCCAAAGAGAGAGACCATGGACGAAAGGGAAAAGCTTTATATTTTAAAGCTTTTTTCACTGCTTTTTTAAACAGCATTTTTTCACTGCTTTTTGAACAAAGGACCTTGCATTTTCATTTTGCACTGGGCCCCACAAATTATATAGCTGACACTGGATGGACCTTTTGGTGAGAGCTAGAAATGCCAGATTTATCGAGCTTATATGTACATAAAATAACCTGTGTATTCCTTATGCTTTCACTGCCAAAGAAAAATTGATACTCAGATATACTGCTTGTGTCTGCCATTTCTAACCACGTCTGCCTCTCCTCAAGTTACATCCACCTTCTCCCTAAACTTAACATTCGTCTAACCATAACGTTACCCTTCTTGTCATTGTACCCCAATCCACCAGTGCAAAAATTGGGTCAGAATAGAGGGGTATACTGAACCAAGACGTTCCTGAACCAGGTTCTGGGTATTTACCCACTCTGTCTTTATACTCTTAGGTTTGAAATCCAGCTAAATAGGAATAGGAAAGAAAGTGTTGCCTCTCCTACTCTTCCCTGGAGAAGAAGGAGAAAGGAGGAGGAGGAGGCTGGACACTGAGCACCTCCTTACTCTAACAAGCTCTAGACCTGTACATTTCGTGTATATGTCTTTTAACCTAGAAGAGGAACAGTTTCCAGCAGCCCTTTGCTGGCATCCTATGGTGCCAGTGTAAATATTGGAAAGAGGAAATTGCCTTTAGCTTCTTCTTTTAAGAAAATTCTGGTACTGTCTTCTCTGCAGTGGGAGCAGCTCTCCTGCTACAGCCCCTCAGCCCCTGAAAACGTTCGCCTGCTCCAAGTTCGTCTCCTCTCCCTCATTGGTCAAGAGCACCTCACAGCTGCTGAGCCGTCAGCTATCTGCAGTGGTGCTGTAATGACCGGAGATACTGACAGATGAGAGCCTCAGCAGCTTGGCAGTCTCACGTCCCCTTACCTCACTTGTCTCTAGCCGCAGCTTCCAAACCAGCACCATTTCAAGGGACATCGACACAACAGCCAAGTTCATTGGAGCTGGGGCTGCCACAGTTGGGGTGGCTGGCTCTGCGGCTCAGATTGGGACTGTGTTTGGGAGCCTCATCATTGGTTATGCCAGGAACCCTTCTCTGAAGCAACAGCTCTTCTCCTACGCCACTCTGGGCTTTGCCCTCTGAGAGGCCATGGGGTGCTTTTGCCTGATGGTGGCCTTTCTCATCCTCTCTGCCATGTGAAGGAGCCATCTCCACCTCCCATAGTTCTTTCTCCCACGTGTGGTCAGCCCTGTGTGTTCCTTTTCCTATACCTCCCCAGGCAGCCTGGGGAACGTGGTGGGCTCAGGTTTTGACAGAGAAAAGACAAATACTGTATTAATAAGAAAAAAATTCTGGTAAAATATACATAACATAAAATTTATCATTTTTACCATTTTAATTGTACAGTTCTGTAGCATTAAATACATTCACATGGTTGCACAACCATCACCACTATCCATCTTTCAGCTTCTTAACTGCAGCTAGAACCTACCAGTGGCTGTTCCTCTGAAATGCCCAGCTTAGACTGCACTTTCAAATTAAGGAAGGAAAAAGAAAAATAACAAAGCCTGAAAAAATAGTTTGTAAAAGTGACTGAATCCATGTCAGAAAGACAGCCAACAAGAAGAAAATGTCACCAACACGAATTTGAGAAAGTGAGAAATAAAAGGGACTTCTGAGAGTATAGAGTCCAACCATCCTCTTTTACATATTGTCAAGTCCTCAAAAAACCTGCCAGGAGAACCTGTTACAGTACCATGCAAACAAAGCAGTTGAGGGGTATCCTGATCAGACTCACTGCGGTAAGGAAGAACACCATCTTGACAGTCTTAGTAGTGTCTCAGAAGGGGTAAGTTGGAAGTATCTTTATAGAGTTTTAGGGCCTGAGCTGGGTGATTTTAAGGTGAGTTTTACAAGGTGCAAAACTAGGATTGGGCCGAGTTTACGACATACTAGCTTTGGATTGGTGGGCACAGGAAAGACTTGAACGAGTCTTTACGAGTAAGCTGTTAGTCTTCATAGGTGAGTTATTTTAGTTAGTTAACAGTCTTATCTTCTAGGAACTATTATTTCCTAGAGCAAGTAGCTTAAGTTATTTTTGTTTGTTCTCAGTATTTTTTAACATGGGAACAGGAACATATGCCTGGTCTCAGTATTGTTAAACACAGGAACGGAATTTATGTTGATTTCAGCTTTCAACATAAGGAAACCAAGGCAGAGAGGAGTTAAATAACTAGCTCAGAAGTGAGCAGCTGGTAACAGAGCTAAAGTTTAACCTAGAGCCCCTGACTACAAGTCCAGGGCTTGCTCACCACCCGCTACCCCATTACACACACACACACACACCAAACTGCCGGAATTACTTTCTCTTAAAATGAAAAACTTACAATATAATCACATCGCAGAAAATTTGGAATAAAGGATAGCTCAAATCCCATCACCATATCAACTGTATTTCCTTCCAGTTTTTCTTCATAAATAGTGATTTTGTTTTTGTTTTGATTCTGTAGTGTTCGTTTACTTTCTCTCTACAATTTTTGTTTCTCCAAAGCTTTCTTGAGCAAGATGTGTGCTTTTTCCTGGCTCCCCTTTGTGCTTCTCCACCATCAAGGAAGAGTCTCTGCTTTTGTTGAAAAAGTTCCAGGCATTTCCAAACAGGCTGGGGCCACTAAGATTCTGCTAGAACTATCTAGTCTGAAAGAGCAGTTTTAACAGGCATAGGCCCCACAAAATTGTTCTTCCCACTGGCTCAGCTTGAGGGGCTCAAGACTCTTCAGGCAACTGACCACTGATACTGAGGCAATGTCATTTGGTTCTCAGTCATACCCACACTTCATAATATAGTTGTCCATCCCTCCATATCCACAGGGGATTGGTTCCAGCACTCCAAGAGAATACCAAAATCTGTGGATGCTCAAGTCTTCTACATAAAATGGTGCAATATTTGCATATAACTTACACACATCCTCCCATATAGTTTGAATTATCTCTAGATTACTTATAACACTTAATACATTATAAATGCTATGTAAATAATTGTTATACTATATTTTATTTGGATTTTTTTTACTGTTGTATTGTTATTGTCAACTGAAGAACCACAAGGTTTATAAATTTGGAAAGGAGAGCTGTATTTCTCATAAAGGGTTGCAGCCTGCAGGCTGGCCATGCCACAGGCTGGGATGCGTAGCTTCCAGTAAAAGCTGAGAGCAAACACTTTGAGGGAGGGAAGGATAAGACAGGAATTTGTGCTGGATGGGTTGTGTAAGTATACATATTTAATAAGCTATAGGAGGATTTATGAATATTTATGAAAGAAGCATGCATATATCCAATCGAATTTCATGCCTCTTCATGGGTCACATGTACAAAAAATGGTGTGTTAGCATGATCAGAGGGTGGAGTTCTCAGCCTTCTGATGTCAAAAGGTGAAGCAGAGGACGTGAAAACCCTCACTGTACGTCATTTGTAGACCGGCCGGAACCACTCCATGATCGGTGGCCTCTTATCAGGAAGGAATGCTGGTCAGTTGCTGTGTTGAAACCACAAACGGGAAGGAAAATCTGGTCACTGCCCCAGATACTTGGCTAAGGATGATAAAGGAATGAGTCGTCCATTTCTGATTTTCCACCACTGATTTCTGCTTACTCTTTAGGAAAGAATTTGGGTCAAAAATTAATAAGAAAAAGGCCTATTGAGGCATGTCTTACCTCCTATCCTTTCATGGCCAGGAACTCCACTTTTCAGGTTTCTCTGGGGTTCCCCCTAGCCAGGAGGAGGTCCGTTCAGTCAGTTGGGGGTCTTAGGATTTTATTTTTATTTCTCATTATTTTTTTCAAATACTTTTGATCTGCAGTAGGTTGAATCTGCTGATATGGAACCATCAGGTACAGAGGACCTACTGTACTCTTTTTCATTTCTGTGTGCTTTTGCCTTATCTTTCTCCACTCCCTTCTCCCTGCTCTTTGCAGAGGCCTTCCAAACCCTTCCACACATTTTATCTCACTTCTTTGGTGATTCTCAGTCCAGTAATCAGCAAGCCCTTTGCTAAAATTATGATCACATTCCGCAATGGGAGCATGTAAATGATAATTTATTCACAATATTCTCATTTTCAGTAAAGGGGTTCCTGAAAGGTTATAAGACAAATCACTATTAACCTAATCATATTGTGAAAGGAAAATAAATCTTGGGGCCCCAAAATCACTATGCTAAAGGGAAAAGTTAAGCTGGGAACTGGGAAAAACCTGTCTCCCATTTTATTATAAATGCATATCTAATTGCCTCCTTTGGAGAGGCTAATCAGAAGCTCAAAAGAATGCAACCATTTGTCTCTTGTCTACCTATGGCCAGGAAGCTCCCTCCCCACTTCGAGTTGTCCCCTGTTTTCTTCGAGTTGTCCCGCCCTTCCAGACCGAACCAATGTTCATCTTACATATGTTGATTGATGTCTCATGTCTCTCTAAAATGTATAAAACAAAATTGTGCTCTGACCACCTTGGACATGTCGTCAGGACCTGCTGAGGCTGTGTCACAGGTGCACATCCTCAACCTTGACAAAATAAACTTTCTAAATTAACTGAGACCTATCTCAGATATTCGGGTTTCACATTTTGGTAACCATGGAGGGATTCCGGGTGGAGGTACCCCTGACCTTTGACAAATCTGCTATCAGTGCTTGGTACCAGCATGAGCTAACTTTATGGCTCAAACCAATAGGACAATTTGCTGAGATCTGGGAGCACTTACTCCAGAAAATCCCTGATCTCCCAAAATTTGATTGAAATCAAAAGTTTATTTTGCTGTACAACCCCTTTTTTTTTGGATTTTTACTTGCTTCCAACAAGAAAGGCAAGCTTTTCAGCTTCCATAATGATGGAAGGCAGGTAACTCCTTTATGGAGTTTGAGCTTGCTCCCGGCAGGGAGGACGAGTTTGAGGTTTTTTTCCTGCTTCTAGGATGGTAGAAAGCAACCTTTAGCCTGAGACCCATCCCTAGGTAAGTAGCAGAATTGGGGTTTTGTCTTGGCTAAAGTTTAACAACCAGCTGGTCTTAATTTCCCCTTACCATTACAGCGCTCAGTGATCATATTGTTGGGGGTATTTTTATTGTTTGTTCCGGTCTTTCTCCCATCAGATTTGACTAACTCTACCTGACTTGGTCAAATCCGAGTGAGAATTCCAAATTATGAGTAACAAATCCTCTCTAATTTGGCTAAAACTCCTTGCAGCTGCAAAAGAGGGAAAAAAATGCACTTGGTTTCTGTATTTGCTTCCTGTCTTAAAAAACAACAAATGTTCTTTCGTTTACTTTTCTTCCACCCTATACCGCCTTCCCCGTTTGCCGTCTGCAGTACCAAAAAATTTAGAGAAGGCTTCTAATGATTTGAACCCCTTTAAATGAATCAGAACAAATGCCCCACTCGCCCCTTTGGTGGAGTTCTGCTTTCTTTGGAGTTTCAAGAGTCATGGGCAGATTCTTCTTAGGTCTAAAGTTCTGTTTTCCTGTATTGCATAACCCGACCTCTTTAGGGATACCAGAGATTACCTGGTACTGTGAGAGGATTTGAGTTTGGTGTGTGTAATAGCAGACGAGAGCTACAAATTTAGGGGTGGCTGAGCACAGTTTACAGGAAGTGGTCTTGGCTGTTGTTTTTTTTCTTTTCTCCTAGGAAGTTGTTTAAGGATCTTAATTCTAGTTCGAAGATACATTCTAAAGGTCTTCCCTATTGCTTTTTCTCCCCAAATTAATTTCATTTTGGCTTGTCTGTGTGCATTTGCATGAGGAACAGAACGGTTGTTTTCATCGGTAAATGAGAGACAGTTTTCTCAGCTCGGAAGAGAAAGGGCATTTTTCTCCTCCCAGCCAAAAGGTGCCCCTGGGTGACCAGGGACCTCATGGGAGTGTCTGGGGGGTTGACCCCCCTGTGACATGCAGCAGCCCTACAGGGAAATTCCCAACAAAAATTACTGTTTTAAAAAATAGCTCATCCAGGAAACGCATATAAGGGCTAATCACCTGGCATTCTGAGCCCTCTCAGAGGTCACAGACCTCAGGAGAGAGAAACTGAAACACGTAAAAGGGTGGAAACGACTCAGTGGTGATACACTGTGTTGTCCTGCCCACAAGCAGCAGACACAGATCCACCACACAAAAACCCTAGGTCATATCTCAGCTTCTCCTTTTAAGACAAAGTAGATAACAAATAATCTAAGAATGAGGAGAAAACAAGGAGAATGACCCCCCCTTTTGAGCACTCCATAGGTTTTATAGATGTAAAATGGAAAGAATATGGTCTATGTGCACATTTGCATTAAGGAAAAAGAATCTTAACGTTGACCTTAAAACTACAGAGTTCTCAAGTTCTCTTTCTTTCTACTTTCTTTTCTGCATGCTTTAAATCTGCTGTTTTTTTTTTTTATTAAGATAAAAACCACTGTTTGGATCCAACAGGTTTTTTTGCAAAGTGGTGAATTTGTATTTATCTCATGGCTAAAGTTCTGAAGTAGAAGCTATAGGATCTTTGTATGTGTGTGTATATGTGTGTATATATATTTAAAAGGCCTTTATAATTTCTATCATTTTTATAATTTTAGTTGGCAATTAAATCAGTTTTAATTTCCCTCTAGCACATCATACTTTTTCTCTCCATACCTTATGATGTAAATTTTGCTATTTGATTTTCACCTGAGTTGTTTCCTTTAATTTGCAAATTTAAGGCTATTTAGCTGACAACTGCCTAGGCTTGTGAAACAGGTTATCATCAATTTGAAAGTCTAAGATAGGAGAAAAAAGGGTCTTTATGACCCTATAAGATGTACTTCTATTGACATGCCTAATACATCTATGTATTTATGTGTTGTATACACAGTGTTTCACTACTGAAAATATATAAAAGAGCTCTAATTAATTGGCTTAAGAATATAAAAGTGCTTGAATCAAATACTTTATCAGGAAAAAAAGAAAAGACTAGTCAAATGCTTTTTCATGTTTACGTAACAAGTAAAATCTTTAATAAATAAGCTAGCTTTAAAATTATTGGTAAAGTAATATTAGAAATGTCTTAAGAATTGCCAGTATACATTTTTGTTTGCATTTATTAATCAAGCAATTTCACACTTATTCCTGACAAATACTATAAGATTTCAAAATTTGGCGTAGGGGTTATAAAACTATAAACCCAACCAAGATAGAATGATCTTTGCTTATGTAATTTTTAATAAATAAGACATTAATATAGTTTTCATGAAAATAGCTATATCTTGAATTTAGTAAGATAACCATAACTTCTAATCTTGTGATTTTAAGTGGTCTAGTCCATAGGCAGTAAGGTTTGTTTTGGCAAAGGACTATTGCTGTCTTTGTTTCAAAGCTAAACTATAAACTGAGTTCCTCCCAAAGTTAGTTCGGCCTATGCCCAGGAATGAAAAAGGACAGCTTGGAAGTTAGAAGCAAGATGGAGTGAGTTAGATCAGAGCTTTTTCACTGTCTCAGTTATAATTTTGCAACAGTGGTTCTGTAGCTTTAAATGATGACTATCGCAGTTTTCATAAATAATCTAGGCAAACAATTAAAATAAAATAATTAGGTAAATGTAATGGAATAAGTACTGGTAGACAAATTCATCATAATTTACAATCTAAAGTTATATTAAATTAAATAATAGATATTTCATTATTTGGGTATTTTCCAATAAAAATCTATTGTAGGAAAACATTCTTTCAAAAAAATGTTTTTTTAAAAGGTGAACAATTTTTGTCTAATTCAAAGCTTATTTAAAGGTTATGTATAAAACAAGGTAAAGGGAACGAGGAAATAAGAAAGATGTAAATAAAGTTATAAAAATAAAGAGGTTTTTTGGTAAGAAAGCTTAAAGAGAAATAATTTTATATGAGAAAGAATCTTGTATGGTAAATTTAGTTCTAGAATAAAGTGACTGATTATTTAAGAAAGAGGGATGTTCAGGACAAACCAGAAAGTTCAAGTGTGTCATGAACAGTCTGTTTAAATCACAATAGGAGGATTTATTTAAAAAAAACTTTTATATGATCAACTTGTCTGTAATTAAAGGGAAATTATAAGGGTGTTTCTAGAAATTGGGCTTGATGTTAAAAAAAACACTTATACACTAAATAATTGGTTAGAACAATGAAATTTTCATAAGGGATTGATTTACTCTTAATAAATTATAAGAGATTTTAATTTTTTTAACCCAAAGTTCAACTGTTAGTGCCTCTCACCATTTTCAGTTTTTTCTCCCCTTTTAAAGGGCATGAAATAGTAATTCTCTCCAACTCATATTCAGCTCATATAAGTTCTTTTCCTCAAGTTCTGTTTGTTGCGGCCTGATGCTAAAGAAGTTTTATTAAAGGTGTAAAGAAAATGTTTTCTACCAACATAATATTCTGTGCAGTACAGAAGGTCTTTTCTTTTGCCTTTTGGTAACTGGCCTAACAGATTTTACAGTTTATTGAAACAATTCCTATGCCATTATTATTAAGTTTTGGTTTGCTTAGGAAAAAAACAGAAATTAAAAAAATTTAATTAAGGTTATTACATTTATGTACCTTTCCGTATGTGCTTTTAAAGTACTTGTGACATTGAGTTACAGGGTTTTGACTCCTGGGTCTAAAAGGGACACCAAGTCCTACTAAATCTTAAACACTGATAGCAATTAAAGCCTCATCTTCAGGCCCGGCAGAAGATGCCAGTCAAAATAAACGGCATTCCTCAGACACAGGGCCAGAAATTAAAGCTATTCAACTCCTCAAGACCCAGGGACTATTGCAGAAGAGGTGGGGTGTGTGAGATTGTAAGGGCTGATTTTGAGAGATAAAATAAGTTCAGTTTCTCTATAAATTAATCATTAATGTCAAAAGCACACTGATGCAAGACCAGCATATGGGCCTCTGTGTCAGATTAACAAGATTTTCTTGAAGGCTTAACCAACTCCTTAATAAAGCTTATAAAGTTTATGAAAGGCTTATGGAAGTTATATCTTATGGTCAAGATGAAATTTTTTTTTCAAGATGGGAGTCTCACTCTGTGGCCCAGGCTGGAGTGCAGTGGCGTGATGTCAGCTATCAAACTTTAGATCTGAATTAAAATTGAAGAATTTGAAAACGTTCCTGTCAAAATTCCTCTGCCTATACTGAGCCTTTCTCTGAGAGAGCTCCCCTGGAAGCTCCCAGGAAAATGAATGGGTTCCAGGAGCCCTTTCTTTGTCATTCATTAAGATAAAGCATTTGATAGTAAATGATACAGGAGGGGGTTTCCTAACCATTCTCTAGAAAACAAAATTTCTTCTGAGCAAAGGCCACTTCTTACTCATCCTTGAAGTCAAAACATTTATGGCAGTAACCAGCACACATTAGGTACTCAATACTTGTTTGCCCACCTTGTTAACTCTCACAAAGCAAGGCTTTGTCATAGCCCCCAGAAGAGAGCAGGTAGCCCTATTATGTACTGTCATACTCCTTACACACTTTTTTCAAGGACTATTTGTAATCACACGTGTGTATTTACTTAATGTCTACATTTCCTCACTAGACTCTAATCTCCCTTTGTGCATAAGATCAGCCTTGTGGGCACTCAATACATGTTTGTTGAATGAAAGTGAAAAGCTCAACAGACGTACCTTGACTCAGAGCTAAGCTCTTCTTTTGTCGATACCTTCCTGAATAAGATCCATACTTTCTCCCATAAGATTTGATAGCTTATAATGGCTACATCACTTGGTTAGTTTGATTTCTTCTTCGTAATTTGTTTAAAGCACCTGGTACTTTCCAGATAGATGCCTACTGAAAATGAACTGCTATTTCTTGCCTGTAAATGTCTGCAATTTCAAGCCAGATACAGAGATACAGAAGAGAAATCAATAGAAATTGACACTTGGTTGACCTGCCGACTCCTTTTTTTACCTTTATTCACAGTAGACAAGCAATATTTCAGAAATGATAAATGAGTTCCTGAAATACAAACTTCATAAATCAGCATTTAAAAAAAACTTGTACATGAGTGTTCATAGCAACTTTATTTACAATAGCAAAAAGGGGGAAACAACCTAAATGTCCATCAATGGATGAATGGATAAGCAAAGTGTAGCTCATCCATACAGTAGAATATTATCCACTTATAAAATGTAACAAAGCACTGATATATGGTACAACATGGGTGAACCTTGAAAACATTATGCTAAGTGAAATAAGTCAGACTCAAAGGGTCACATATTGTTTGATTCTTAAATCCGTGGAGACAGAAAGCATATTTGTGGTTGCCAGGAGCTGGGGGTAGGCAGAAACAGGGATATGAATGTGGGGTTTCCATTTTCTGAATTGTACACTTTAAAATGGCTACAGTCATACATTTTATCACTATGTATATGCATTTTACCTCGGTTTTTTAAAAAGCTAAATATAAAACTGGAATCAAAATTCACAGGCTCAGACAGAAAACCCACAAAGAAAAAAAAAATCAGCAGCCTTTCTAGAAGGAAACTATTAGCCCGGGATTATCAATTCACATTTTCACATACTGGGTTTTGTTACTACTACTACTACTACTACTATTACTATTACTACTGTAACTGCCCAATGGGTTCACCTTGCCAGCTGCCTAGACAGAGCTGATTTATCAAGACAGGGGAATTGCAACGAAGAAAGAGTAATTCACGCAGAGCCAGCTGTGCGGGAGACTGGAGTTTTATTATTATTCAAATCAGTCTTCCTGAGCATTCAGGATCAGAGTTTTTAAGGATAATTTGGTGGATAGGGGCTCGAGAAGTGGGGAGTGCTGATTGGTCAGGTTAGAGATGGAATTATAGGGGAGTCAAAGTGAGTTTTTCTTGCTGTTTTTCTTGAGTTTTTTTGTTCCTGGGTGGGATGGCAGAACACGTTGAGCCAGATAAAAGGTCCAGGTGGTGTCAGCTGATCCGTCGAGTGTGGAGTCTGCAAAATATCTCAAGCACTGATCTTAGTTTTTACAAAATGATGTTATCCCCAGGAACAATTTGGGGAGGTTCAGATTCTTGCATCCAGATGCTGCATGGCCTCTAAACTGTAATTTCTAATCTTGTAGCTAATTTGTTAGTCCTGCAAAGTCAGACTATCCCCAGGCAAGAGGGGGGTTTGTTTGGGGAAGGGCTGTTATCTTCTTTTTTCAAAGCTAAACCATAAACTAAGTTCCTCCCAAAGTTCCGCCTACACCCAGGAATGAACAAGTCCAGCTCGGAGGTTAGAAGCAAGATGGAGCCAGTTAGGTCAGATCTCTTTCACTGTCTCAGTTATAATTTTTGCAAAGGCAGTTTCACTACTACTACTGCCACACTATCACTTCTACACAACCAACACTAAGTTTCCCAAACAATTCAAGGAAAAAATTAACGAGATTAACTTGAGACTTGAAAGATCAATTCCTGTATTTAAATTAATTCTTCTAGATTTAAGAAGATAAAAAATTAAAATGGAAAATTTATAAAGGAATACATTTCCCTAAATATTTTTTTGGTATTTCTAAGCACACCAGTCAAAAGACAAGGAAGTCGCTCTGTGAGCCTGGGCAAGTCACTACCTACTCTGGCCCTCAGCCCTTTCATCTCTAAAATGAAAGGGTTAGATAAAAGAATTCTGCATTTCTAAGAAAACCTCCTAAGAATCAAGGAAAAGAAATTGTGTTTTTTCATGGCAACAATTCAGGGGTTTTTCAGGCTACCCAATTAGCTGGGTCCAACCATTTCTAATAAAGGAGGATTAGACCAAAAATAGCAAACTTGATGAGGGATATGCCCCTACAGGCCAGGCTGGTAATTAAATGAGTGAGGGAGGCTAGTTGGTGACAATAGAGTTGAAGAGCTAATGTCTCATCATAATGGGGCAGCCTCTTTTCAACTTCATTCAATGATTGCTACAAGGAAATGTGGGCCCAGTGATGCAAGAGCTTTATTTTTCAGGAAAAAAGAGAAAATCAGATTTTTACAATGAAATCTCCACATTTTGAAATCTTTGCATACAGTTTGAATTTTTCCCAAACCATTGTGCAGACCAAACTAAAAATTTCTACCAGGCTGTATATGGCCCAGGATCACCAATTTTCAACCTCTGATTAGAATATTTATTAACATACTTAACTGGCATTGTTGATGGCAGAGCCACTGTGTGCACTGAAGGCTTCTCCAATACCCCTCCATGAGACACAGTGTAATAAAGCTTAACTCACCCCATTTGCTAATTTATTTATTCGGCATGTATTTATTGAACACTTACTGTGCTCCAGACACTACCAATCATGTCACCAAGCAAGGGTGAGTAAAAACTTGACACAGTTCCTGCCCTCATAGAATTTATAGTCTGGTGGGTTAGACAAACCTTAATCAAATAATCAAAGTAATAGGTGGGTCATTATAAGCTGTGCAAAGTGCCGTCAAGGAAAGGTACCCAGGGCTAGGAACATATTATATAACAAGTGGGGAGGAGGTCTAGTATGATCTAAATTAGGGCATCAAGGAAGACTTCCCTGAGCAAGTGGTACATAATCTGAGATTCAAACCATGAGTAGAAGTTAACTGGGCAGAGGAGTGGTGAGAGGGGATAATTCTGGGCAATCTGAAGCTGCAGAAGTCCTGTTGGAAGAGTGGGTTTTGTGGCGAAGGAGGAACAGAGAGAAGGTCTGAGCGGCTGCAGCATAAAGAAGGGAATGGAGGAAAGTGGGGAGGGGTTAGGCCGAAGAGGATAGGAATGACCAGCCCTTGTAGGGCCTTTAAGGCCAGATGAACATTATGGCTTTTGTTCTGTGAGCAATGGAAAACAATTCAAATTGCTTAAGAAGGCAATAACATTATCCTATTTAGGCCTATTTAAGTTCACACTGGCTCTGAGTGGAAGACGCATTGAAGTAGAGGGCAGCTTGGGCTCAGATTCAGGTTAAGTTCATGATAGTGGTCAAGATGGGAGTTGTTGGTAACCAAGACTTGGGTGAAGAAATGAATGAGTTTAAGAAATATTTTAACAAGTAAAATCAATAAGAAATTAATGGATTTGATGTGAAGAATTAAGAGAGAGGTGGTGGTCAAGACTGTTTTTCCACCTTCTGGCATGCATACATGGATGGCCGGTGGTGCCGCTTACCACAGAGGAAGTGTTGGAGGGAAGAGATCATGAATTCAGTTTTGCACATGCTGAGTTTGAGCTACTTTGGGGACAGTCAAGTGAACATGTTTAACAGACAGTTGGGTTTACAGGTCTGCTGCTCAGCAGAGAGGCATCTAGACTGGAGCTAGAAATGTATACATCATTAGCATATAGATAAAAACAGAAGTTATGAGTATCTACAGGGTCACTTAAGGAAAGAGCATAGAGTAAAAACAAAAGAAGGCCTAACATCTCCAATATGTAGTGGCCTAGTAGAGGAGGATGTGCTAGAAAAGAAGAATGAGCACGAGTAGTCAATGAGGTAATGAGAAAAATACAAGGAGCAGGGTCACAGAATCCAGGAAAGGAGAGCATTCTAAAGAGGGGGAATGGCTGACAGGCTTGGACACACCTGATACCGCAGGTAAGCTGAGACTAGAAGAATAGCCGTTAACTCTAACAACATGGAAGGCCCTGGTGACATAATGAACACAGTTTTCTTGCAGTGAAGGAGTTAAGAGCCAGATCAGAGAGAGCTGAGTGGATAAGAAGTGAAAAGGTAATGGCATTGAGAATGTGCAACTTTTTCTAGAAGTTTGATGTTGAAAGGCAGGCACAAGAGAGATGGAGCAGCAGCAGGAAAAGTGTGGAGTTGAGGAACAGGGCTTTTGACTTTGGTTGGGTTTTGTTTCCTAAGGAATTCCATGTTGAGCACAGCAGAATGTTCCACTCTGGGTTCTGTCCGTTTGACCTCTTACCCACAGCTCAGCTATTAGGAATGCAATCCTGATCAACACCCACACCTACTTCACACGAAGTTTGGCTCATGTTCAAAATACAGCAGTGTGAAAGAAAGGTAAAACAGTTGTTTCTGTTCTGCCATCCCTTTCCCCTCTGATCTCCATATTTTTTTTTAATTATTGCTCATGTTACCTATCGCCTCCTTTCTATCCCAACAAACCTAATACATGCCCTCATTAATTCTTCCCTGGACTATTGTAATAGCCTCCTAAAACATTATTGTGTCTTCAGTCTTGCAGCTCATCACTGCCAGAGTCATCTTTGCAAAAGGCAGCTCTGATTACATTGCTTTCACCAAAAACCTTTAGTGGTTCCCTATTGCCCATGAAATCGACAAAATTTGTAACCTGGCTCCTACTCTGGCCCACAGTCCGTCCTGCCTTCCTACTTGATATACTCCTCTCTATACACCCTGTGCTCTGGCCAAATTCTATTTGTAATTCCCTCACTGTGCCTTACATTTTGCCTCTCCACACCTTTACTCAGGCTGTTTCTTATTATCATACCTTTCCCTCATCTCTGCTATTGAAATCTTATCCCTCTTCAGCTTAACCTAGCTGCCACCTCAAACAAGACACCTTCCCCCCTACTCACCCTCCATTTCAAACCTAGCTACTCACTCTTTTCATTGAATAGTCCTAAGCAGTAATTTGGAAGAGGGGTGGTCACAGACTCACAGACACAGGACAGTGGGGATTTACCCAGCATTTCCTGGTATTGTAAGCTTTTTGTTTTTTTTTTTTCAAATCCTTTACTGAATGCACTGAACTTCTGGAAGACTGGAACATGTCAAATTAATTTTTGGATCCACTGTGTTGCCCAGCCAGGGCCTAGCACAGGGCAGGCCCTCAGCAAATGTTTATTCACTGATGGATTAACGGAAGGAGGGCAATGGAATAGGGGAGAAAAGAAGGAATCCTAACACCAGGTCCTCAAGGCAAGGAGCAAACAGAAGAGTACATTAAAAATCCTCATGTGTGGGCCAGGCGCAGTGGCTCATGCCTGTAATCCCAGCACTTTGGGAGGCCAAAGCGGGTGGATCACCTGAGATCAGGAGCTCGAGGTCAGCCTGGCCAACATGACAAAACATCATCTCTACTAAAAATACAAAAAATTAGCCGGATGTGGTGGTGGGTGCCCGTAATCCCAGCTACTCCGGAGGCTGAGGCAGGAGAATCGCTTGAACCCGGGAGGCAGAGGTTGCAGTGAGCCGAGATCGTGCCATTGCACTCCAGCCAGGGTGACAGAGCAAAGCTCTATCTCAAAAAAACAAAAACAAAAACAAAAACAAAAAACCTCGTGGCAATTCATTAAACCCACGGTAAACCCTCTCACTTCTGAAACCCTCTCCAGGCTCTCTTAGTAAATTTCTCCAAATATTTACAGTGTCCACAATACAATAAGATATCTCTTAGGCAGATTTAATAAAGGTGATCCCACTCTTCTGGCTACAGTTAACAGCAAATAACTTAAATGCAAAGATTTTTCTAGGTAGAAAGGACATCCTGAGAAATGAGCTCTGATCCTCTGCCAAGCTCTATGAAGTCACTCAGCTTAAACGCTTTCTTCCCACAGCTCCTATAGTCCCCCAGGCCAGGGTCTTGAGTCCTCTCATTGGCATTGGCACAACAGCTTTACAACTGATTTATTTGTGTCTGGTATCCCTTCCCACCAAATCCATCCTTTACTTAGTATATAATTAATTCTTTCTTTTTAAAAAGTCATTTCCACTCCCCAGCCATCAGAATGGCAAAAATTGAAAAAAATTGACAATGCCAAGTATTGACAAGGCTGTGGAGCAAACACAACTCTCCCCCATTGTTGGTGGGAGTATAAATTGATGCAACCATTTTGGAGAACTATTTGGCAGTAACTAGTAAATCTAAACGTGTGCCTACCCTATGAACCAATGACCTCAATCCTAATTATATGCCCAAGAGAAATGAGTGCACATGTTCACCAAAAGACGTGTGCAAAAATGCTCACAGACTTTTTAATTCATAATAGTCCACAACTGGAAACAACCCACATTTTCATTAACAGGAGACTGGATAAACAAATTGTAGTATATTCCTTCAATAGAATATCACTCAGCAATAAAAAGGAACAAACTGCTTATCTCAAAAAAATTAAGCTGAGTGAAAGAAGCCAGTCATAAAAGAATACATACTGTATGATTCAATTTATATGAAGTTCAAAAACAGTTCAATAATGCCTCAACAGTGGTTAAGAGGTAAGGACGGGGCAATTATTGACTGGGAAACTTCATAAGGGGCCCTTCTTGGGTGATGAAAATATTCTATATCTGGGTGATGATTACATGGGTGTACATTTGTTAAAATTCATCAAACTGTACACTTAGAATTGCCCATCTTATTTTATGTAATTATACCTCAACTAAAAATAAACAATATAGTATTTGCCAGAATTTTTTTAAATCATTTCAACCTGTCTTTTTCCTGTTTCTGAATACAATCCAGTTTCCAGACTTCTGCCTGTCTGTCAGGGTCCTCCATCACCTGTTTTTTGTTGTTGTTGTTGTTGTTTTTCAGACGGAGTCTCACTCTGTCGCCCAGGCTGGAGTGCAGTGGTGCAATCTTGGCTCACTGCAACCTCTGCCTCCAGGGTTCAAGCAATTCTCCTACCTCAGCCTCCCGAGTAGCTGGGACTATAGGCGCCCACCACCACGCACGGCTAATTTTTTGTATTTTTAGTAGAGATGGGGTTTCACCGTGTTAGCCAGGGTGGTCTCGAACTCCTGGCGTGATCCACCCGCCTCAGCCTCCCAAAGTGCTGGGATTACAGACGTGAGCCACCGAGCCCAGCCCCATCACCTGTTCTTACCTTCATCACCTGCTGCCACCTGATCAGTTCCATCAGTCTCCCTCTGCAACTTAACACCTAATCCATCATCACTATGATATTGCTCATGCCATTCCACCTCTCTGCTCTTCCCTCCCTCTTCCTTTTCTGTGAGCCAGGTCCTTCGGATCAAGTACTAAATTCGCTTTCTACTGCACTTACTTACTTTACAGTGCTATTTACCTTATTTATCCTTCCTTTAGTGTTACTATATATATCCTGAATGACACTGCCTTACATTGGCTTGTATAAACCTTAAATTTAATTTCCAATTCACTTCCAATAAATTATAGAATTAATCTTTGTAATTTCCAACATATGACTTTTCTCTCTGTTCTGTTATAAATTTTAGAAGGCTGGGACTAAAGTTCTCCTATCTTCCAACTTCTGAGGGTCTAGCATAATGCCACATACTTAGTGAGTGCTCAAAATTACCCCTTGACCCCCAAAGTCAAATTAAAAATAATAAATACTAGAAAGGTGGAGTAGAGAAAAGCCCCTGTTTTAATGTTAAAATTGGTATATTTTTCTATTTGACATAGGCAAATCAATAAAATTCTTAGTAATCCCTATAGATTGTTTATTTTCTTATTATACATGCACATAATTCAGGAAGTCAAATAGTTCTACAAGACTTATTTTTAAAAATCAGTTGTCCTCAAACATACTTCTTTTCTCTTTAACTTTATTTATAAGAAATAATCCAGCACCCTCTCCCTCAAGTGGGAGAACTCTGAGCCATGTTCTTCACTGTCTCCCAGAGGTCCCCAGTGGGGTTGAGCCCCTGTTGCTCACACTCACAACCTGCTCACTTTTCATTTCTTGTCTCCCTTCCCCTATTCCCCTACTAGTTCTAACCAGATCACTTCTCAAATATACTCCTTGCACTCAAGTCCTTGTCTCAAAGTCCACTTCCAGGGAAATCCAACCTAAGACCATGGGAGATGGTATCTCGATAAGGTAAAGGTGAAATATCTGTAAAGACGGGGTTAAGAAATGGGGAAAGGCAGAGAAAGGAGGGAAGAGTGAATGGAAAGAACCCAAACAAGAGTAGTTATGATAGAGATGCCTCCTTCTATGCTGAATGATTTTAGGTATATCCATGTGAGACCCTACTAGACCAGATTCTTCAGGGTCCAGAATTATTTTCATTAGCACCAAGCATGGCAACTTGTGTCAACCACTCTTGATAATGTTTTTTTTCTACTTTTAAAATTGTATCTAATAGTTCATGAACTCAAAACTCTCCCCATACTCACTTGTAGTCATCAATGATCCTTTGCAAGAAGATTTCTGACTTCATTCAGTACCCATTGCAAAAGACTCTAGAGATGAAAGGGTTGTACAAAGGTTAAGTATTGTTGCTTTAAACATCTTGGGGAAATGTCTTATTTAAGACATCACAAAAGAAAGGCTGAAAAAAAAGAAAACCAGGCAAGTGATACAGGAGAAAAACCATGTCTTTACTAAAAAACAATGTGACCTTTCCTTTGTCCAAAATGACTTCAGGAAATCAGTATAATCTGGCAGGTGAACTTTCTAACAGTAATAAAGAAATCAATTTGTGCTTTAAGATACAGCAGAAATTGCTGGTGAAATCAGAAAGCCCTCTAGGCATGGAATAATTTTCCCAATCCTTTGTAACAGTCAAGAAAGGAGAGCCTGAAATGTGGATTTATTTTCCCCCATAAAAAATCTACCTTTGGAAATACGTTAAGAAATATCCTGGAGCCCATGGTCAGTGATACACTCTCTGTCTTACCATTGGTATTGTCTTATCTTTTGTTTTTCTGACATTGTTGGGGACCAAACTCACATAATCTGATATGAGACATAATTTCATACCCATTAATATTAGCTTTGCCAGAGATGGACAGAAAACCTATTAAAAAACACTTTAAAGAGGTGGAATTTTATTTTACCCTCCTATAAAATTCTGGAGATATACAGGCCAATGCTAATAAGGTAGCTCTCCTCACGAAGTCTTTAACAATACAAAATCCTTCCAATTCACTGCTCCTCTACCCTGAGGTTCTACTCTTTGTCTTCATGGTCCAAGATGACAGCATTTGGATTATAAGCAACAGGATAGACAAAATAATAGTTAAAAAAAAAAAGTTACATAATCCTTCTGCTTACATCCCATTGGCCAGAATATAGACACATGGTCATACTTAGCAGCAAGGGAGAATGGGAAATGTATTCATTATTTCAAACCATACATGCAAAGGTGAAAATCCTAATACTATGAAAACAGAGAAAATCTATTCAGAAAAAACTATCAATCATTACTCCAGCTTCTTTTCTGTCTTTCCTCCAATTCCATGTTCAACATTTTGAGGGAGTAGGTCCAGACAAAAGGTCATTTCCAGGCTGATCTTTACCTATGAATGTGACCTCCTTCTCCAGGGTCACACATTCTGATGCCATCACTCACCATGAGCCTGCCTCTTAAAAATGGCTTTAAGTGTTTAGAGTAATAGAGACAGGAGAACTCCTACAAAAAACAGAAACAAGTCTGGGAACTGATGCCAGAAGCACAACTTGATGTACAGCCTGCCTATCTATATGATACGCTCTCATACACACACACACACACACACACACATCCACACATTCATTTAGCAAATATTTGTTGAGCCAATATAGCAGTGAATGTAACAGATAATCTCTACCCTCAAGAAGCATACATATCATGGAGGAGACAGATGACAAAGAAATAAACATGAAAATAAATATCTAATTATAAATTATGATGCATATTATAAAGGAAGAGAACAGGGCCTAGAAGACCAAAAATAAGGAGGCTAATTTAGACAAAGGATTAAGTACAAGCCTTTATGGATGAATGCCATCGAAGCTGCAATTCCTAGGTTAAATGGATGTTAGCCCAGCGGAAGGAAAGACAAGCTGTTTCAGACAGGAGAAAAGGCATACACAAGTTCTTGGAAAGTGGGAAAGAGTCTGGCATGTTTGAAGAACTAAAGTAAGATCAGTATGCATGGAACTTTGTGCACGAGTATGATTCACCCAACATACTTTCTAGATTTATGTTTGTCACACAGCCTGAAAACCTACCAAAGAGGGATTCGCTAATATATATGTAAGAGATTTATTAAGATTAAATTTCTTTTTTTTTTTTTTTGAGATGGAGTCTCACTCTGTTGCCTAGACTGGAGTGCAGTGGCATGATCTTGGCTCACTGCAACCTCCGCCTCCTGGGTTCAAGTGATTCTCCTACCTCAGCCTCCCGAGTAGCTGGGACTACAGGTGCATGCCACCATGCCTGACTAATTTTTGTAATTTTAGTAGAGACAAGGTTTCACTACATTGGCCAGGCTGGTCTCGAACTCCTGACTTCATGATCCACCCACCTCAGCCTCCCAAAGTGCTGGGATTACAGGCGTGAGACACCACGCCTGGCCAAGATTAAATTTCTTAAAAATACATCACACTTTTCCAGGAGATCAGGAGCCTATTCAGGGCAGGATCCTTCAAGGAAGCAACAAGAACATCCAAAGGATAATGATACACTCAGAGGGTCAAGATCCCTGGGCCTTAGAGGCCAATAATAAGGGAAAGCACTCCTTACCAATGAGTCCCAACCATGGACAGGCCAGACAAGGAAAGTTGGAAGAGCTAGAACAACACTAGCTCCTTAGGTAAATGGTGTATTCAGACTTAGTGCTGGGACTGAAGAACTGAAAGAATTATAACATTTAAAGTGTGGTGGATTAACCATGGCTACAAATTCTTTGACACAACTTCCATTGAGAGGTTGGGTCTCTTTCTCCAGTCATCTTTCCAGTCATCCTCACCAGAGTACCATACATGTGATTGAAGACATCTTGAATCTTCCAGACCAAATGAGCCATTAACTGAATACCACTGAGTGACCTCAGTCAACACCACATGGAACAGAATAACTGATTAGGAGAAACCTGAGCCAAATTTGTGACCCATGAATTCATAAGATGTAACTAATTTGTTGTTGTTTTAGAGCACTAAGTTTTGGGGTTGTTTGTTATGCAGCAATAGATAGTGAGACACTGACCAAAGATCCTTTTTGGCCTATGGACTTTCCAGGCTTTTAAATCTATGGAGTGTTGAGGATTTCCAGGCCACTGTGGGCTTTCTTTCTGTTTTTCTAGTTCAGACTACTGAAGCAGTATCCTCTATGTAGAAAGCTAGAAGTTTCCAGAAGAAAAAAGGTAAGAAATGGGAACATGGTAGGAAAATTGGTACCAAGGAGTGGAGTGTTGCTATAAAGATACCTGAAAAGGTGGAAATGACTTTGTAACTGGGTAATTGGCAGAGTTGGGACAAGTTTCTAGGGCTGAGAAGAAGACAGGAAGATGAAGGAAAGTTTGGAACTTCTTAGAGACTTGTTCATTGGTTGCAACCAAAATACTGATAGAAATATGGACAGTAGGCTGGGCACAGTGGTTCACATCTGTAATCTCAGCATTTTGGGAGGCCAAGGTGGGCAGACCACTTGAGGTCAGGGGTTCAAGACCAGCCTGGCCAACATGGTGGAACCGTGTCTCTACTAAAAATACAAAAATTAGCCAGGCATGGTGGTGCACACCTGTAATTCCAGCCACTCGGGAGGCTGGGGCAGGAGAATCACTTAAACCCAGGAGGTGGAGGTTGCACTGAGCTGAGATCATGCCACTGCCCTCCACCCTGGGTGACAAAGAAAGACTCCATCTCAAAAAAAAAAAAAAAAAAAAAAAAGAAAGGAAAAAAGAAAGAAAGAATGAAAAGAAAAATAAATATGGACAGTGAAGGTCAGGCTGACAAGGTCTCAGATGGAAATGAGGAATTTATTGGGAACTGCAGTTAAAGATCACCTGTGTTATACCTTAACAAACAGCTTGGGCATATTATGTTCATGCTCTGGAAATCTGTGGAAGTTTGAACTTAAGAGTGATGACATAGGGTATCTAATGGAAGAAATTTCTAAGCGGCAAAGCATTCAAGAAGTGGCCTATTTCTAACAAACCTACAATCAGATGTGGGAGCAAAGAAATGATTTAAAGTTTGAACTTATATTTAAAAGGGAAACAGAGCACATAAAAGTTTGGAAAATTTGCAGCATGGCCCTATGTTAGAGAAAGAATCCAAGCAGGCTACAGAGCAACCACCTGATAGAGAGCTTTGCAAAACTAAAACAGAGCCAAGTGCTAATATCCCAGACAATGGGAAAAAGGCCCTAAAGGCTTTTTCATAAATCTCCAAGGCAGCCTCTCCTATTGTAAGCCTAGAGGCCTGGGAGGAAAGAATGGTTTTAGGGGCCAGGCCCAGGGCATCACTGCCCTGAGCCACTTCAGGACACTGCTTCCCAAATCCCAGCTGCTCCAGTTCCAGACTCAGCTCAAAGGGTCCCTGGTACAGCTCAGGCTGCAACTTTGGAGATTGTAACCTGCCATAAGCCTTGGTGGTTAACAGGTGGTATTAACCCTGTAAGTGCACAGAATGCAAGAGTAAATGAGGCTTGACAACCTCTGCCTGGACTTCAGAAGATGTATGAGAAAGTCTGGGTGACCAGACAGAAGCCAGCTGCAGGAGCAGAGCCCCCACAGCGAAACTCTACTAGGGCAATGCTGAGGAGAAATCTGGGGTTGGAGCCCCCACACAGAGTCCCCACCAGGGCACTGCCTAGTGGAGCTGTGAGCAAGGAGCCACTGCCCTCTGGACCTCAGAAAGGTAGATTCACCGGCAGCTTCCACCCTCTGCCTGGAAAAACCACAAGCACTCAACTCCAACCCGTGAGAGCAGCCACATGGGCTGCATTCAGCAAAGCCACAGGAGCAGGGCTGCCTAAGGCCTTGGGGGCTCACCCCTCACACCAGGATATGGGACATGGAGTCAAGGATTGTGTTGGACCTTGAAGATTTAATGCCTTCCCTGCTGGGTTTCAGATTTGCCTGGGACCTCCTCACCCTCTCTCTCTTGCTTACTCGCTTGTGTTACATGTCTGCTCCTATTTCACCTTCCAACGTGAGTAAAAGATCCCTGAGATCTCACCAGAAGCCAAACAGATGCCAGTACTATACTTGCTGTACAGCCTGCAGAACATAAGCCGATTAAACCTCTTTTCTTTATAAATTACCCAGCTTCAGGTATTTCTTTATAGCAGTGCAAGAACAAACTGACACAGTAGGTGAACAATCAAAACTGGCTGGGTATTTGTTTGCTGAATGGAGACCAAATTACCTTCTGGATAAGTGTTCAGCCCAGTTAACCAGGAAGGAAAGACTTCCCTCAAATAACAGCTATTCACTGGGCTGGATTTTTCTCTTGAGCTGAATCTTCTTTGAGATATAGAACATATCAAATAGGGTTCAAAAATGATCAGTCCCAATATTCACCATCATTTATAAGATTGCTTTAGAACCAAGTCCACTTATAAAATGGTGACTGCCCAGTTTTGGAAGCAAAAGTTGAAATATAATAATAGACTTCTTCCTAATCAGGCCAGTCTTTCATGACCTCTGTATCTGCTTACATTTTCTCTATATGAACATTTGAAATTTGCCCAAATTATTATTTATTCTTAGTAATTGGGTCAGGAGTGGCAAGAATAATCACAAGTAAGTCCAAGTTTCAAGTGAGCATATAGTTTCAAACCAAATATCAGAAGTGCTTAAAGGAAGTTACACTGCCTCACTCTGCCTTCTTGGATGGAATACTTAAAAAAAATGGAATGGAAGGGGGATAAACAGAATACAAAGGCATATAAATATACAATAGAAGAAAGAAAGAACTAATAAAGGGGGGTCAGAAAAAATTAGGAGACTTAAGGACTCTATGTTTTTGGGGTTTTTTTTAGAGATGGGGTCATCTTGCTTTGCTGCCTAGGTCGGTCTTGAACTCCTGGCTTCAAGGAATCCTCCTGTTTCGGCCTCCCAAAGTGCTAGGATTACAGTTGTGACCCACCACACTCAGCCTTAAGGTCTCTAATTTTGCCAACAATTTGTAATCTTAGACAAACTTTCTAATCTTCCTGGATCTCAGTCTCCTCATTTGGCCACTGGAGAGAAAACTTTAAGAGTTCACAAGACT
This sequence comes from Pan troglodytes, assembly GCF_028858775.2. Lineage (NCBI taxonomy): Eukaryota > Metazoa > Chordata > Mammalia > Primates > Hominidae > Pan > Pan troglodytes. The sequence goes on along the minus strand of NC_072421.2, from coordinate 42,521,680 downwards.
GTTATGAAAATCTATGTGATAATTAATATGAAAGCACCCCCCCCACACACACATACACACACAGTAATTGTTCTGCAAATATAAAAGTGTTAATATAGAAAATCTAAGATTGATTTGCTCCTTAAGAATAGAGAGCTGTATGCAGTTCATGTGTGGAGCTCATCTAATACAACCCATTTGTTTTGCAGATGGCAAAATTCAGATCTAGAAAAGTTCAATGGTTTGTGAAGACTGCAAAGAAAAGTATTCTCTTCACACCCAGCCTAGTGTTCTCTTGGGCCCCCTGATCACCTTGAACATCTCTGAGGTTGCAGGTGATTTTTACAATGGTCATCAGCATGTGCATGGTTCTCAGAGCTTTACTGATTAAAGACCAAGATTACAAGCCAGGCCCCATCCTCATAGTCAATCCATCACCTAAAGCTATTTAGTTTACTTCTTAAATCTCTCTGGATTCCACTCCTTTCTCCCCCGTCATATAGCCAAGTCCCCAAATGAAGCTTCCATCGACTCTCACCTGATCTACCCAAACTGTTCTCCTAGCTTCCATTCTTAGGCCCTCCAATCTGTTTTCCATAGCATGGCCAAAAAAACCTTTCTCAAAATGCAAGTCTCATCACATCAGTCCTTTTAAAATCCTTCAAAAGTCTCCCACAAAAACCAATGCCTTCCCATGGCACACCAGGCTCTACAAAATCTGATCGTCACCAACCTCTTTAGCCTTATTTCTTGGTCTCTTTCGTGTTCCAAGGTCAAACCACGTCCCTGCAAGCTTCAGGAGGCACTCATAAGTCATCCCCTTCTCCCGGTATGCGTAGACCCACCCCAACTCCTTTTGCCTCATTAGCATCTTTCACCCACAAATCTGAATCAATTCAAATGCCCCCCCTCCTCCAGAAAGTTTTATGAGTCACCATATAGACCGGTACAAGGCTTAGAGATTCCTAGAATTTCCTTTTCATCTAGATTAGTACAGTGCTCAGAGTTTCCTAGAATTTCCGTTTCATTTCTTTTCAGAGTTTAGCATTATATATTTACCCGTGTAATTATTTAATCACTGCCAGCCCCCATTGCCACAAGTTATAAGGTCTCTGGGGGCAGTGCCCTTGTCTGTTTTGCTCACTACTTGCTCATTAATCAGCGCCTGGTATTCAGTAGGTATTCAATAACTGTTTATTGGAAGAAAAGGTAAAGAAAAAAGCTGACCCCAGGGCACCAAAACCAGCATCTTTTCATTGAATCCTCTAAAAATAAATGGAAATGATCTAAAAATAGAAAAACCATACGGACTATTTAAGCTCTAATGATTCACAAATTCAAGTGGAAAGGAGATCTAATTTCTAAAAGCAATTCCTACTTTTAGAACATTACCCTATCTAAAGGTCTTTCTTTAGATGCCCCAAAGGAAGGCCAACTTCTCCCTCTTTCCACCACTGAGCCCAATAGTACCTGAAATCTATGCTTGAAATTGGCATGGAGATTCAAAAGCAATGAAAAAGAAATGTAAGTTAAAAGCTTTCCACTTAGGTAGAGAAAAGTGAAGAGATCAAACCTCTCTCCACCCAGATTGTTCTAGTATAGACAGAAAATCAAAAATTCCCTTTATTTTTTAAAAGCAGAGATGGTAGGGTGAAGCCCATTAGTTACCAAGCATCTAATAAGTTCCAAACATTTGCTAGGCCCTATGCAAGTGTTATCTCATTTAATTTTACAACTATGCTGTTAGTTGGGTATTATCTGTTTTGTACATAAAGAAATAAGCAGATAACTCACAGTCACATAACTATAAATTGGCACAGTTAGAATTCAAACTCAGAGCAATCTGATTCTGAAGCTTATTGCCCTTTTCTAAACCATTCTGTCACCCCAAGAGAGATACACCGAAGTGCTTCCCGCCATAATCTAATTACAATATTCCCTGCTTATTCACTGTTTCACTTTCCAAGGTTTCAGTTACCTGCAGTCAATCATGGTCCAAAAATATTACATACAATAAGATATTTTGAGAGAGAGAGAGAAAGACTACTTACACATAGCTTTTATTACAGTATATTGTTATAATTGTTCCATTTTTTCATTAGTTATTATTGCTAATCTCTTGCTGCGTCTAATTTATAAATTAAACTTTATCATAGGTATGTAGGTATAGGAAAAAACCTAGTATATATAGGGTTCAGTACTACCCCCGGGTTCAAACATCCACTGGGGGTCTTAGAACATATTCTGAAAAATAAGGGAAGACTACTCTATGTTCATTTTCTCCCCTAAAAACTATCTTCCCAAACTAATTTCTGAGCATTTGCAGGAAATAAGATGAGAATAAACGTTCTCCCTGTACCTTCATTCATTCTCTGCGCTCATGATCTTTGCCCATCCTCTAATATTTGAGGCACCGAGATGGATACACACACTTATTTACACTAGTCACTCCCTTATGCCTGGTCTGTGAGCTCCCTTGAAAGCAAGGGTCGTGTCTCATTTATCTTTGGAGCTCCAATTTTGAATGCAGTCTCTGACACTCAATGAATCTTTGTTAAATTAGCTGGATGAATGTGGAATGATATAGAGATGAATAAAACATGGTCCTTACCCCCAAGACATTTAAAATCTAATAGAATAGAGAACGCACATACCAGAAACAATAGAAGACAGCAGTAAAAGTGTCACAGAGAGTTAAAGGGCAAAGAAAAGAGTTCATTAAAGAGAAATCTAGGTGGGGCTTTAAAGACTTGGTAGGATTTCAACAAACCAAATAAAGTAAGAACAAGTTTCATGCAGGGTATTCCACGTGGAAGGAACAACATAAGTTGAAGTCTAGAAGAGAGAAGCCCTAAAGCTGACCCAGGATAATCTCATTTGGATGGAGCATAGAGTGCAGATAGGAGATATGCCTGGCAAGTAGGCTAGAATCAAATAGAGAAAGTAACTTTAGAAGCCAGGTTAGGGAGATGAGCAGCAAAGAAAAGCAGCATTTTCAGAAGGGCTTGTTTGGGAACCATGTGTCAGATGGACTGAGAAGTAGGGAGAAGTTAGAGCAATCCCTATGAAAAAGATAGTTACAGCTCAGGTCAGAGGCAACTGGGCTCTCAGGCTCTCCTACTAGCCAGGAGGACTTGGATATTGTAACAATGCTTCACCACTTTCTTCCCCAAAAGACAGAATGAGAAGAAGTCGCCAAGAATCAAAATGGGCATAGGTTCTCCTAAATGTGTCAGTGTTTTCATTTTTCATCTGAACCAGCAAGTCTCTCTCTTCCTTGGTATTTATCATGAAGTTCAGTGAAGCAAATGCTTTAGGGAGCTAATTCCCTTGTGAGCAGCCCTAAGAGGATGATTTGGGAGAGTTGGGGGATTAATACTCAGCTTTCTTGCTCAGGTAACTCTGAGGCATTGTCCACACTGTCTCCCAGAGATCTCCAGTGGAACTGACCTCAGTTGCCCACAGATGTAACCTGCTTGATACTGCACCTTTAATTGGCTTCCTTCCCTTCCCCTTGTCTCTTCCTCACTCCCCTACTACTGTTTCCTAGAATAACTTCACAAATTAATTATGTGCCCTCAAATCCTTGTCTCAGGGTCAGGTTCTGGGGGAACCCAATCTGCCTTAGTCAGTTCAGGCTGCTATAACAGAATGTTATGGACTGGATGGCTTAAACAACAGACATTTATTTCACACAGTTCTGGAGGCTGGGAAGTCCAAGATCAAGGTGCCAGCAGATCCAGTGCCTGGCGAGGGTCTGCTTCCAGGTTTGCAGATGGCCATCTTTTTATTGTATCCTCACATGGCCAAGAAAAAATTATCTTTCTCATATCTTCTGACAAGGGCACTAATTCCATTCATGGGGTGCTCCACCATCATGAGCTGCTCACTTTCGAAAGGCCCTACTTCCTAATACCATCACTTTAGGTGTGAGGATTTCAACATAGGAATCTGGGGTGGGGGGACACAAACATTCAGTTCATAATACAAGCTAAAACATAGGGATTCTTGGCTTCTTCAAAACATTAATACTTAAGCTTCTACCACAAGAGGAGGGAGACCAGATGGTACTGGGGTCAGGGAAGAAGGGGTAAAGTTTGGCATGGAGAGACTCCCTCCCTAAAGCTTGGGACACCAGAGGAGAGACAGGTATATCTCAGAGGCCTATTAGTCAGTGAGCCATAATGAATCAACTGATCAAATCTTTCACGTATGGTCATGTCTGCCACATTCAAACAGACAAGAACCAAAGAAGGATATTGAAACTAGTATTTGGGTCCCAGTGTTATTTTCCGATCTGAGTTGCCACACTCACATATCTGGAACTTCTCCAAGGCCTTTTATAGAAGCTTCCCAAAGGCCTGGGCTACTGTGAGCTGAAAAAGAGAAAGAGAAGCAAGGAAAGCCTGTGTGTGAAACATCAGATGACTCTGCTCTGAAAACAGAAGCTTGGCACCAGAAGGAAAAGCCCCTCAGAAAGGGAATTCAGCAGCTAAGTGGATCAGGAGGAGTTGCAAGTCAAGCCTTTGCTCTGGCCCAGAATCACAATCAAGTTCTCTGCGGGCATGAGCTAAACAGGTAGGGGGAACTCCTCATTATAGCTCAGGAGGTAACTTTCCTAAATTGCATTAAGCTAGATGGTGCTCAGAACATCCATCCCATCCCTCTTTTGGCAGCCAGTTAAGAAGCCGCAAAATTGGATGTCCTTCTAAATGACCAAAACCATGGATGCACATATGGGGGCTCCCCTGCCTGCTGGTTTAAAGGTTACAGGCCTGCCACAGGACCCTGAGCCTTATTTTCCATCAGGGTGTTTAATTAGGTTTTACTGCCCAAACACAACATTTAGTACACTTTAATTATCCAAGAAAAGAATGCAGTATATTGTCCTGTTGAGAAGGCAGTATTCAAATACACTAAATATTTAAGCCATTGTTGCTCACCACCTTTAAGACATTTTGCCAAACCAGAGTAACATCTTTGTTTAATAAAATAGTGAGGGGCAAATTCCACATCTGGAATTTTGAACATACCAGTCATGAGACAAATGGATCCAATAGAAAGTGTTGAATCCAAATATTTAGATGATTAGCCCAAGAATTTGGCAAAGAGATCTCCAGGAAAGAAGCATGCAATTTTAGATCATTTTCCATCTACTTAGGGCATGTAAATGGTTTACTTGTTTAATTTTCTCTAAAGATAACCATAATGCCAGTGACTGAAATAGACAATAACTTTGAAATTCAGTGCAGTGAAAAAAAGACCATGACCAAAAATCATTTAAGGCATAGCACGCAAGTCAGGGTACACAGCATACAGTATAACAGTCAATGCAAAGAACAGCTGTAAAAACTCCAAAACTGGATTATGTCACCTTATTTTAAAACAAGAACACACTAAAGATTAGAGTTTGGGGTAGAGTTCTAGACTGATGCATCAAATCTTTCAAAGATATTTGTTCTCCAATTAAATTAAGTCCACACTATAAAATAGGAATTTGACTTTCTACAGGACCAGAATGGCCACTGCCTGTGACTGACTGACTCCCACAAATAAGTAAAGCCTAGTCATGGGTTTGGCTTCACTGATAGGCCACTTAACCCTCCTGCTCCCCTCTGCCCCACAGGTTACTCTCCTGTTTCCCTTACTTCCCTGCCCTCCTCTCAACCTCTTTTCTTCACTCCTTCTTGACCTGCCTCCACCATTGCCTTTGCTAAGACCTGGACCTTGGCCTTCTTCTCTTTCATCTTCCCATTCTTCCTCCCCTCATATATCTCCAATCTCCACCTAATAACAGATGTCTCCCAGGATTTCTCTGGGCTCACGTTGCCAGTTATTTTAGTGCATTTGCCCAGTGACTCCAATAATGTTTGTAAAATTAAGTTCATTGTTCTCTCACTTCAATGTCTCTCTTTTTAGGCTTTCCATCATCAGGATTAAGATTTTCCACTTATGCATGTCCCTTCCCTACTCTTTCCAAATTCCCACCCCAGACAAAGCCCACAAAAACTCAAATGGAAATCACTGAAAAAACCTTCTAATCCATTTCCCTGCCTCTATATTCTTCCCATTTATCCATTGGAAACTGAACTGTACATCTCACATCCAAAATAACTTCCCTATTCTTGCATGCCGAATCAAACCCAAACACTTCTTGGTTGTCAGAGCTGACATCTCTTGTGCACCCAACACAGGGCTTGCCCTTATTGCATGCAAGAAAAGCTGGTTATCAACCTTCACATGCATATTTTCTCCTACTGATGATCATAGGCTTTGCAGGAGGACCCCCTAGCATAACTCTGGCTTCTACACAAGTTATTGAATTTCTGAGTCTTAATTTCTTGACTTGTATAAGAAAAGGGGAAAACTTCATTATACCTACCTCACAGCATTGTTCTGATATGAGAATGAGTTAAAGTGTCTACTAGAGCATCTAGAAAATAGTGGAAGTTTAATTAATTGGCATTTTTTATTTCCTTCATCACCTTTTCCTCCATATTCCAAATCTCTTTTATGTTTGCATGTGTTTCCTTTTTTTTAACTTTTATCTTGAGTTCAGGGGTACATGTACAGGTTTGTTACATAGGCAAACTTGTGACATGGGTGTTTGTTGTACAGATTATTTCATCACCCATGTATTAAGCCTAGTACCCATTAGTTATTTTTCCTGATCCTCTCCCTCCTCTTACCCTCCTCTCTCCAACAGGCCCTAGTGTGTACTGTTCCCCACCATGTCTCCATGTGTTCTCATCATTTAGCTCCCACTTATAAGTAAGAACATGTAGTATTTGGTTTTCTGTTCCTGGGTTATTTGCTAAGGATAATGACCTGCAGCTGCATCCATGTCCCTGCAAAGGGCATGATCTCATTCCTTTTTATGGTGGCATACTATTCCATGGTGTATATGTATCACATTTTCTTTAACCAGTCTACCATTGATGGACATTTAGGTTGATTCCATGTCTTTGCTATTGTGAATAATGATGCAATGAGTATACAAGTACATGTATCCTTGTAATAGAACATTACTGGATATATACTCAAAGAAATATAGATTATATAACTATTATATAATTATATAATATTCATACTTTTATATTATATTATTTATATTCATTAGGGTATATACCCAGTAATGGGATTGCTGGGTCAAATGGTATTTCTGTCTTTAGGTCTTTGAGGAATTGCCACAGTGTCTTCCACAATGGTTGAACTACTTTACACTCCCACCAACAGTATATAAGCATTCCTTTCTCTCCACAACATCACCAGCATCTGTTATTGCTTGACTTTTTCATAATAGCCATTCTGACTGGCGTGAGATGGTATCTCATGTGGTTTTGATTTGCATTTCTCTAATGATCAGTGATAAGCTTTTTTTCATATGATTGTTGGCCACATATATGTCTTCTTTTGAAAAGTGTCTGTTTATGTCTTTTGCCTACTTTTTAATGGGGTTGTTTGGGTTTTTTTCTTGTAAATTTGTTTAAGTTCTTATAGATACTGGATATTACACCTTTGTCAAATGCATAGCTTGCAAAACATTTCTCCCATTCTGTAGGTTGTCTGTTGACTCTGTTGATAGTTTCTTTTGCTGGGCAGAAGCTCTTTAGTTTAATTAGATCTCATTTGTCAATTTTTGCTTTTGTTGCAATTGTTTTTGGCATCTTTGTCATAAAATATTTGCCAGAGACTATGTCCTGATTGGTATTGCCTAAGTTATTTTCCCGGGTGTTCATAGTTTTGGTTTTTACATTTAAGCCTTTAATCCATCTTGAGTTAATTTTTGTATAACCTGTAAGGATGGGGTCCAGTTTCCATTTTCTGCATATGGCTAGCCAATTCTCCCAGCACCATTTATTAAATAGGGAATCCTTTCCCCATTGCTTGTTTGCGTCAGGTTTGTAGAAGATCAGATGGCTGTAAGTGTGCAGTCTTATGTCTGCATTCTCTATTATGTTCCATTGCTCTATGTGTCTGTTTTTGTACCAGTACCATGCTGTTTTGGTTACTGTAGCCCCGTAGTATAGTTCAAAGCTGGGTAGCATGATGCCTCCAGCTTTGTTCTTTTTGCTTAGGATTGCATTGGCTATCTGGGCTCTTTTTTGGTTTAAATAGTTTTTTTCTAGTTATGTGAAGAATCTCAATGGTAGTTTGATAGGAATAGTATAGAATCTATAAATTGCTTTGGGCAATATGGCTATTTTACTGATATTTGATTCTTCCTATCCATGAGCATAAAATGTTTTTTCATTTGTTTGTGTCATCTGTGATTTCTTTGAGCAGTGGTTTATAGTTCTCCTTCTAGAGATTTTTCATCTCCCTAGTTAGCTGTATTCCTAGGTATTTTATTCTTTTTGTAGCAATTGTGAATGGGAGTTTGTTCCTGATTTGGCTCTTGGCTTGACTGCCAAATCTCCTTTAAAGCTGAGCTCAAATTCACTAGTCCTAGAAATTTTCTTTTGGTAATTCCAGGCTCTTCTACTCAAGTTCTCTATCACCTTTCAGGTAGAGTCATCAGATAAAATAAGTGTTCACTTATGCTAAAAAATTTAATCATAAATTTCTAAATTATGTAATAACTCATAAAAACTATAAAACATATATTAGGGACATGCACTTAAAAATTATGCATTATCTGAAATTCAAATTTAACGGGGCATCCTTTTTGTTATTTGCTAAATCTGGCAAGCCTCCTTTCAAGTAAATATTGGCCTTTTCTACTTTGATGTTTTCTGTAGTTCCTTTATGATCAAATCTACTTTATGACTGGATGCACATCTTTTACTTCATTCATATTTTTCACAGCAGTGAGTCTATCCATGTGCCCAGCCCACTCTCCAAGCCTAAGGCAAGGCCACCTCCTCTGTGAAGCCTCTCAGATTATTGAAGCAACTTGCTGAGTCCATTACCTTTTCAATAATAGCATATTTCTCACATGGTTCATTTTTCACTGAATCTGCCACTTTTGTGACATTTTCTGTACTGGGATTTTCAATTGTCATATCACTTTTCATGTATTTATTTCTTATTATCCCCAATAAGTCAATATATTTAGTGGTCAGCAACAGAAACTAATTCTGACTAATTTATACCGAAAAGGAATTCATCAAAAGGATATTTGGTGGCTCACAGAAATGCCAAAAGATCTGGAGAACTCAGCTGAAAACAATATCCAATACCTCCCCTCTACAAACCAGAGAGGATTTCACTGCTACCACCCAAAAACGCCAGATACTGCCACTGTACCACTGACACTGCTCCTTGGGAATCCAAAGGTTCCCCACAGTGCCTGCTTCTTTGAGCCACTGCTCCCAGGTCCAGTGCGGAAGGAATATATCTGAGTTGTCAAACCTCAGTCAAGTGCCCATGCTTTAGCTGCAAAGAAGTTGTAAACATGAGGATCTGGCATTTTAAGTTTTCCTAATGGGAGGTGGATCCTTCTCACCACTAAGTCTCATAAAGTGAGACTTCACACATGAGAAGGGGATTTGGAGGCTGAATGACAGAGAAGGATAACTGGTGTGGCTTCTTTAGAGAGGAGGGACCATATCCCCTCTAAATTACCCAGAACAGCTATTCTGCAAAGGAAATAGCCAAAAAATATTTGCTGATTAGATGAATGACTCTGGCCACCCAAAATACATTACTGACTTTTTAAATCTCATTGCAGTTTCAATCTGAGGGATATTGTAAAGTGTTACATTATGCATCGAATTGTCTAGATACTATCGTTACTAAGACGAATAAAGCGAACTCCCTGTACTCTAGGGATGTCAAGTGAGGAAGGCTTACTAGACCACATTTACTACGTAACCAGGTAAATGTTCAGATTTAGGAAAAGGAGCAGTTATTATGGGAAGTCATGTGAGAGAACATCCAGCTCAGGGCAAGGGGTGGAGGAGTTTCTCAGAGGAGGCTATACTGGAGCTCAGTTTGAGAGGAGGGGGTAGATTTGCCCATCAATATGTTGAATCTGGAGATAATGATGAACTGATCACACAAGCTTAAGGTCAGGAAAACAGTAGCCACAGAGGTAAAGTGTCCACAATCTCAAACAGGGCCCCAGAGCAGATGTAAGTAGCTCCATGGGAGCTGGGAAGATTAATGCTTTTGAACACACACACACACACATACACACACACAGTGTCCTTTAGGGTAAATAACACCCAATTTATGCAAGTTTGACTGACTTCAGTGAGATATGCTAACTCTGTGATGTTAGGTGACTTGGGGACAAACCCCGAGAAGGTGCCAATGATCCTAGAAGGTATTTAGAGTAAATAATAATCAGAAACAAGAAAAACTACCAGAAGTGACCAGTTCTTGCTTTACCTAACAAGATGCCATAATGGCACCAGGGTGTAGACAGCAGTGCTTCTCAAACTACTTGTAAACAGCACCCAGACTGGTCTATACCTACACTGTTAAAATGAAATATAAGTTGAACCGCATACATAATTTTTAATTTTCTCATAGCCACATTAAAAAAGTAAAAAGATGATCACTCAATATTGTCAAGATGTCAGTTATTCCTAACTCAATCTATAGATTCAACCCAATCCCCATCAAAATCTATTATTTTGTGGATACAAAGAAAACTGACTCTAAAGTATACATGGAGAGCCAAAAGACCCAGAAAAGTCAACAAAATATTGAAGGAGTAGAACAAAGTTGGCAGACTCACACTACCTGACTTCAAGACTTACTATAAAGCTAGAATAATCAAGACAGTGTGGTATAGGCAAAAGAATAGATAAATAGATAAATGGAACAAAATAGAGAGCCCAGAAAGAGACCCACATAAATATAGTCAACTAATCTTTGACAAAGGAATAAAGGCAATAAAATAAAGCAAAGGCATTCTTTTTAACAAATGGTGCTAGAACAACTGGAAATCACATACAAAAACATAAATCTGGACATAGACTTTACACACTTCATCAAAATTAATCCAAACTAGATCATAAATAAAAATATAAAATAAAACTTCTAGAAAATAATATAAGAGAAAATCTAGATAACCTAGTGCATAGTGATGACTTTTTAGATATAACACCAAAGGTATGATCCATGAAAGAAATACTTGATAGGCCAGACTTCATTAAAATTAAATTTTTCTGCTCTGCAAAAGACACTGTCAAGAGAATACTAGAAAAGCCACAGATTTGGAGAAAATATTTGCAAAAGATAGATCTGATAAAGAACTTATTAACATCAAAAATATACAAAGAACTCTTAAAACTCAACAATGAGAAAACAGACACACTGATTTTAAAATGGGCAAAAGCAAACTAAGCTTCATAAGGGAAGGAGAAGTAAATGTTTTCCAGATAAGTAAGTGCTAAGGAAATTCATTAATGTTAGACCAACCTTACAGGAGATCCTTAAGAAAGTTCTAAACATGAAAACGAAACAATATCTGCTACCACAAAAACACACTTGAGCACATAGCCCACAGATCCTATAAAACAACCACACAATACAATCTACAAAGCAACCAGATAACAACTTCATGACAGGATTAAAACCTCACATATCAATATTAACCTTGAATGTAAATGTTCTAAATGCCCCATGTAAAAGGCACAGAATGGTAAGTTGGATTACAAAAATAAGACCCATTCATCTGCTGTCCTCAAGAGATTCATCTCACATGTAAGACATCCATAGGCTCAAAGTAAAGGATGAGAGAAAGATCTATCACACAAATGGAGCACAAAAAAATAGCAGGAGTCACTCTTCTTACATCAGATGAAACAGACTTTAAACTAACAAGTAAAAAAGGACAAAGAAGGACATCACATAATGATAAAGGGTTCAATTCGACAAGAAGACTTAACTGTCCTAAATACATACATACCCAGCATTGGAGCACCCAGATTCATAAAACCAGTACTTCCAAACCTACAAAAAGACTTAGACAGCAACACAAAAATAGTGAGGGACTTCCAACACCTCACTGACAGCATTAGACAGATCATTGAGGCAGAAAACTAACAAAGAAATTCTGGACATAACTTTGACACTTGACCAATTGAACCTAATAGACATCTACAGAATACTCCAGCCATCAACCATAAAATATACATTCTTCTCATCTGCATATGGAACATACTCCAAGAATGACCACATGCTTGGCCATAGAGCAAGTTTCAATAAATTAAAAAAAAAAAACTCAAAATCATACCAACCATACTCTTGGACCACAGTGGAATAAAAATAGAAATCAACACCAAGAAGATCTCTCAAACCCACACAATAACATGGAAATTAAACAATTGCTTATGAACGACTGTTGGGTAAACAATAAAATTAAGGCAGAAATCAAGAAATTATTTGAAATAAATGAAAAGAGACACAACATACCAAAATCTTTGGGATGTAGCAAAAGCAGCATTCAGAGGAAAGTATATAGGGCTAAATGCCTACTTCAAAAAGTTAGAAAGATTTCAAATTAATGATCTAATGTCACACCTAAAGGAACTAGAACAACAAGAGCAAACTAACCCCAAAGCTAGGAGAAGAAAAAAAAATAACTAAAATCAGAGCAGAACTGAACAAAACTGAGACCCAAACATCCAATGAAAGACCCAAAGAATCAATGAAGCCAAAAGTTGGTCATTTGAAAGAGTAAACAAGATTGATAGATGACTAGCTAGATTAACAAAGAAAACAAGAGGGAAGATCCAAATAAGCACAATCAGAAATGACAAAGGTGACATTACAACTGATCCCACAAAAATACAAAAGACCTTCAGAGACTGTTATGAACACCTCTATGCACACACACTAAAAAATCAAGAGGAAATGGGCAAATTCCTGGAAACACATAATCTCCCAAGATTAAATTAGGAAGAAATTGAAACCCTGAACAGACCAATATAAAGTTCCAAAATTCAATCAGTAATAAAAAACCTACCAACCAAAAAAAAACCCTGACCAGACCAATATAAAGTTCCAAAATTCAATCAGTAATAAAAAAACCTACCAACCAAAAAAAAACCCTGACCAGATGGATTCACAGCCGAATTCTACCAGACATACAAAGAATAGCTGGTACCAATTCTACTGAAACTATGCCAAAAAATAGAGGGGGAAGGACCCCTTCCTACACTTTCTACAAAGTCAGCAACACCCTGATACCAAAACCTGGCAAAGACACACTGAAAAAAGAAAACTACAGGCCAATATCCCTGATGAACACAGACACAAAAATCCTAAACAAAATACTAGCAAACCAAATCCGGCAGCACATTAAAAACTTAATTCACTATGATCAAGCATTCTTTATTCCTGGGATGCAAGGTTGGTTCAACATATGCAAATCAATAAATATGATTTACCATATAAACAGAATTAAAAACAAAAATCATATGATCATCTCAATATTTGCAGAAAAAGCTTTTGATAAAATCCAACAACCCTTCATGAAAAAAACCCTTAAGAAACTAGGCACTAAAAGAAAATACCTCAAAATAATAAGAGCCATCTATGGCAAACCCATAGCCAACATTGTACTGAATGGGCAAAAAACAGAAGCATTCCCCTTATGAACTGAAATAACAGAAGGATGCCCACTCTCACCACTCTCACCACCTCTATTTAACATAGTACAAGTTCTTGTCAGAGCAATCAGGCAAGAGAAAGAAAGAAAAGTCATCCAAATAGGAAAATAGGTCAAATTATCTTCATGGATGATATGATTCTATACCTAGAATACCCTAGAATCTACCAAAAGGCTCCTGGAACTGATAAATGACTTCGGTAAAGGTTCAACGTACAAAATCAATGTACAAAAATCAGTAGCATTTCCATACACCAATAGTGTTCAAGCTGAGAGCCAAATCAAGAATGCAATCCCATTTACAATAGCCCCCCACCAAAATACCTAGGAATACATCTAACCAAGGAGGTGAAAGAGCTCTGCAAGAAGAACTACAAAACACTGCTCAAAAAAGCATATATGATACATACAAACAAATGAAAAAAAATCCCATGCTCATGGATTAGAAAAATCAATATCATTAAAATGCCCATACTGTCTAAAGCAATCTATAGATTCAACACTTCCTATCAAGGTACAAGCATCATTTTTCACAGAACTAGAAAAAACTATTCTAAAATTCACATGGAACAAAAAAAGAGCCTGAATAGCCAAAGTAATCCTAGGCAAAAAGAATAAAGCCAGAGGCATCACATTACCCACCTTCAAACTATACTACAAGGCTACAGTAACAAGAACAAAATGGTACTGGGACAAAAGCAGACACTTTTCAGTTCCATATACCAATGGAACAGAATAGGGATCCCAGAAATAAGGCCCGTACACATCTAATTAAACTAAAGAGCTTCTGTACAGCAAAAGAAACTGCCAACAGAGTAAACAGACAAACTACAGAATGGGAAAAAATATTTGCAAACTATGCATCTGGCAAAGGTTTTATCTGTCTAAAGATTCTACTCCAGAATCTGTAAGGAATTTAAACAATTCAACAAGAAAAATGCAAAGAACCCCATTAAAAAATGGGCATAAGACAGAAACAGACACTTCTCAAAAGAAGACACAAGCAGCCAACAAACATGAAAAAATGCTCAACACCACTAACCATCAGAGAAACAGAAATCAAAACCACAATGAGATACCATCTTGCACCAGTCAAAATGCCTATTATTAAAAAGTCAAAAAATAACAGATACTGGTGAGGCTATGGAAAAAGTGAACACTTATACACTGTTGGTGGGAATGTAAATTAATTCAGCCACTGTGGAAAGCAGTCTGTAGATTTTTCAAAAAATTTAAAACAGTACTGCCATTTGACCATTTAACAGAATCCCATTACTGGGCATATATCCAAAAGGAAATAAATTGTTCTACCAAAAAGACACATGCACTCATATGTTCATCATAGCACTATTCACAATAGCAAAGACATGGAATCAACCTATGTGCCCATCAGCAGTGGATTGGATCAAGAAAATGTGGTGCCTATACACCATGGAATACCACACAGCCATATAAAAGAATGAAATCACGTCCTTTGCAGCAACATGGATGCTGCTGAAGACCAGTATCCTAAGAAAATTAACACAAGAACAGAAAACCAAATATCGCATGTTATCACTTATTAGTGGGAGCTAAACAATAGGTACTCATGGACATAAAGATGGTGACAATTGACACTGGGGACTACTAGAGGGAGGAGAGAGGGAGGGGGCTAGGGCTGGAAAACTAATTATTGAGTACTTTGCTCAGTACCTGGGTGACAGGATCAATCATGCTTAAATCCTCAGCATCATGCAATATATCCAGGTAACAAACCTGCACATATACCTCTTGAATCTAGAATAGAAGTTGAAATTATTTTGAAAAAAAGAAAAACGAAAATTATTAATGTAGCATGACATGCATAAACATCTAGTTCATTTTTAAATAAAATATACTGGGATGCCTACAAAGTTTTTACTACTTTTTACTGTCTTTGCCATAATGCAAAGGCAATTTTCTTCTTACATCACTAAGAAAATTTTAATGAAGAACAAAATTTTGGAGAAAATGCTATGAAAATTAATCGGTTGCAGCCTAGGTGTTGCCATGAAAATCCTCAGGAAAATTCTGTTCTGGCAGATATCTTTGGCATCACCATGCAACAGTCATTATATCCTCATGACAAGAAAAGAGGGCTTCCACACATGAATTGTGGCTAAGCTGCATGGATCTATTCCCTCACAAGAAAATAAGCTATACTTATAGAAGTAAGAAATAAAAACTTGTTTTTTGGTTATTCGAATAAATAAGTAAATAAAATGGGCAAAAGACATGGACAGATACCTCACCAAAGAAGATATACAGATGGTAAATAAGTATATGAAAAGACACCAAGATGCTCACATCATGTCACTGGGGAACTGCAAATTAAAATAGAATAAGATATCAACACATGCCTATTAGAATGGCCAAAATCCAACACATTGACAACATCAAATTCTGACAAGGATGTGGAGCAAAAGGAACTGTCATTCATTGCTGGTGAGAATGTAAAATAAGGCAGCCACTTTAGAAGAGAGTTTGGCAGCTTCTTACAAAACTAAACATCCTCTTTCCATACAGTCCGGTAACCACATTACTTGGTATTTACCCAAATGAGTTGAAAACTTAATGTCCATGCAAAAACCTGCACACAGATGTTTATAACAGCTTTATTCATAATTGTCAAAACTTGGAAGCAACCAATATGTCCTTCAATAGGTGAATGAATAAATAAACTGTGATACATCCAGACAATGAAATATTTTTCAGTGCTAAAAAAATGAGCTATACAGACATAAAAAGACATGGAGGAAGCATAAATGCATATTACTATGTGAAAGAAACGAATCTGAAAAGACTAACTAATATATAATTCCAACTACATGACATTCTGGAAAAGGCAGAACTATGGTGACAGTAAAATGATTAGTGGTTGCCAGGAGGTGAGGGGAGGAAGGAATGAATTGGTGGAGTCCAGAGAATTTTTAGGGCAGTATCTGTATGATACTACAATGGTGAATACATGTCACTATATATTTGTCCAAACCCACAGAATGTACAAAACCAAGAGTGAACCCTAATGTAAACTATAGACTTTGCGTGTGATATGGTTTGGATCTGTGTCCCCACCCAAATCTCATATTCAATTGTAATCCCCAATGTTGGAAGTGGGGCCTGGTGGAAGGTGATTGGATTATGGGGATGGATTTCTCATGAATGGCTTAGCACCATCCTTTTCATCCTGTTCTCATGATGGTGAATGAGTTATCACAAGATCTGGTTGTTTAAAAGTGTGCAGCACCTGTCCCCCCACCATTGCTCCCCCTTCGCCTTCCACCATGATCGTAAGTTTCCTGAGGCCTCCCCAGAGACCGAGCAGATGCCAGCATCATGCTTCATGCAAAGCCTGTGGAACCATGAACCAATTAAACCTATTTTCTTTATAAATTACCCAGTCTCAGATATTTCTTCATAGCAATACAAGAACAGCCTAATACAGGATGATAATGATGTGTCAGTATAAGTTCATCAGTTGTAACAAATGTACCATTGTAGCAGCGGATATTGATAGTAAGAGAGGTTGTGCATGTATGGGGGCAGCAGGTTTATGGGAACACTTTGTACTTTCTGCTCATTTTTATGGTGAACCTAATACTGCACTAAAACGTACAGTCTATTTCAAGGGGAAAAAAAGTGAAAAGAAACAAGTGACCTCGATTTTGATATTACATTTTATTTATCCCAGTATATGAAAAATATTATCATCACAACATGTAAGAATATTATCAATGAGATATTTTATATTTCTTTTATCACACTAAATCTTTAAAATCCAATGTTCAATTTACATTTACAGGTATCTCAATTCAGAGTAGCTACATTTCAAATGCTAATTAGCCACATGCAGCTAATGACTACTATACTGAACAGTGCAGGTGTATGGCCTGTTCGAGATGAGTTCAGTGAATATGTACTTGGATATATTTGTAATGTCGGTTTTTAGATGCTTACTCTCGATTTTTAACTTATCTCCTCATGAACCAGTAGTGACTACTTTACCAATTACATAGAACGGTCCTCACTACGAGCAGCTCTTGTTTAAAAAGCCTCATTCTCCTCCAGAGAGGAGGCAATCAGTAATGCAACTGAAGGCATTATGGGCATGGATGCCTTCTCAAGAATATTTTGTTTAGAGTGGAACCAAGCTAAGACATGAGAGGCTCTTATGTTGGGGAACAGTCAGAGACCCAGTGTATAAACATCTTTTCTTCTTGCAAACAAAAGTGGAAAACACCAAATAAAGCTCAGAGCAGGTAGTCTCTTACAGCTCTGGGTACCTACTGTCAAATTTTCCAAGGTGCTTGGAAATGAGTAAATACAGCTTAAAGTGAGATTTGAATAGATAAAATAAAATAAAAATCTATTATTTTCAAATACAGTATAGGTTTGAGTGGAGACAAATAAAAAATTCTCTCAAGTGACAATGGCAGTTCTGGGGAAATGGCCTTGTTTATAGATGTATTAAAACCATCACAAACCTGCAGGGAATCATTTTTCTGAAAAATAGTTCCCTTGAAATAAATAAACAAAACTTATCTGCTCTAAAAGAGGGGGCAAAATTCACATAAAACAGCTTCAAACAGCAACTTTTCAACCTAAATGAAACAGAAGAGCTTCATCTCTGAAAACTAGTCATAACATAGCAAATCGGTGCTCAGGAAAAAAAAGTTTAAAATACAAAGAAAATTTGAATAGAAAACAGGAATTAAAAGTTAAAAACTTAAACCACCCCCAAGTGACCATCCAACTGGGAATAGCCAAATTTAACAAGTCCTCATTCTACAAACCTTATAAGAGGTCTGAAGATGTTTTCTTCCTTTTGACAATGTGGAGCCTGTGAACACTTAATATTCTTGAATAATTATTTAGGAGAAAGTCAACGTCACTTTGTGCGTATTCACTTATGTATAGCTAACTCTTCCATATGAACAGCTAATGAATTACAGCAGTGAGTGATTTGCTTAACTGATTGTCTAGTAACTAGATAATTACACAAGTGCCAATACCAAATTTAGATTGTTATGGACTGTATTGTGTCCCCGACTCCAATTCATATATTGATGGCCTAACAACCAGTGTCACCGTATTTGGAGCTAGGGCCTTTAGGGAAGTAATTATGGTGAAATCAGGTCATAAAAGAAAAGTCCTAATCTGATAGGTCTGGTGTCCTTATTAGAAGAGGAAGAGCGAGGGCTGGGCGCGGTGGCTCACGCCTGTGATCCCAGCACTTTGGGAGGCCGAGGTGGGCGGATCACGAGGTCAGGAGATCGAGAGCATCCTGGCTAACATGGTGAAACCCCGTCTCTACTAAAAATACAAAACTTAGCCAGGCGTGGTGGCGGGTGCCTGTAGTCCCATCTACTTGGGAGGCTGAGGCAGGAGAATGGTGTGAACCCGGGAGGTGGAGCTTGCGGTGAGCTGAGATCTCGCCACTGCACTTCAGCCTGGGCGACAGAGCAAGACTCCGTCTCAGAAAAAAAAAAAAAAAAAAAAAAGAGGAAGAGAGGGATCTCACTCTCTCCCTACATGCATACAGAGGAAGAGCAATGTGAGGACACAGCAAGAAGGCAGCCATCTGCAAGCCAGGAAGAGAGGCCTCACTAGCCTCCAGAACTGTAAGAAAATTAAATTTCTGTTGTTTGAGCCACCCAATCTATGGCATTTTGTTATGGCAGCCCAAGCAGACTAATAAGAGATATTTTGGAAGTACAGAGCATACAAAGTGATTCCCAAATCATCTGTAAGATCTATCAGTACACACAGCAGCCAACTGACTGAGCTGCTATAATGTCAATTAACCAAAGTTTGTGTCTGTGCCTGTGTCTGTGTGTGTATCTGTGTGATTCTAATGGTGATGGTTGGTCACAGGGGTTTTAGAGTTAATCAATCAATAAGAAAATGGTCCTGCAAGAAATAGGAGAGACCATTCATCCCAACAAAAAGCTCGCAGTCTAGTTAGGGAGAGAAAGCTAATGTATAATATATAAAATACTTAAATATTCTCATTTAATGTCCTTCATGTAGTAGGAACTCTTCCTTTAAAGATAGAGGATCAGTGCTTCCCTCACAAGAAACTGACAACAAAGAAATATCATTTTGGGCCATTGGTCCTGAAACTGTCCCAAAAGACTCTCTTCATGTAATTCTTCTAATTACCAGAAAGATCTGAATACACAGAGTACTGGGATAGCCAATGTAGCTCATTAAAACCAAGGTGATAATAGTGAGAATACTAATGAGATAAGAATTAATCATGCAGTGTGCTCTAATGCATTGAATCGCCAAATGTTAGAACTTTAAAATGTTGGAACTAAACTGACATGGTTTGGATATTTGTCCCTGCCCAAATCTCATGTTGAAATGTAATAATCCCCAATGTTAGAGGTAGGGCCTGGTGGGAGGTGTTTGGGTCATGGGGGCAGATCCTTCATGGCTTCATGCTGTCCTTGCTATAGTAAGCTCTTGCAAGATCTGGTTGTTTAAAAGCGTGTGGCACCTCTCACTCCCTTCTCTTGCTCCTGCTCTTGCCATGTGACCTGCTTGCTCCCACTTTTCCTTCCTCCATGAGTAAAAGCTCCCTGAGCCTCCCCAGAAGCCAAGCAGATGCCACCACCATACTTATATAGCCCGAAGGACCATGAGTCAATTAGACCTCTTTTCTTTATAAATTACCCAGTCTCAGGTATTCCTTTGTAAAAATGCAACAACAGCCAAATACATAAACTTAAAGATCACGTGATCCAAGCTCCTAATTTTAAAACCCAGGCCTCTACTTAAGAAGAACTATGCAAGAATATTGCGTACACAAGCTCGACATTGTCAAAAGGAAGAAAACTTGAGAGAAATGCTAGAGAGGATGAGGAAGGAGCAAGAAGAAAGGAAACTCATATGAATTGGGCATCTTCAAAGTGCCAGGAGGCACAGTGCTAAATATCTAATATTAGTCATCTTATTGAAATTCTTGTATCTTACCCCTTAAAGGGAAAGAAATTGTTTACAGCATTTTACAGATGAAAAAAAGGCTCAGAGAGTATAAGTGACTTGCATAAGACCATACAGATAAAACAGCCAGAACTAGTGTTCTGACCCAATCTCCATCCAACTCTGAAGCCCTCACTCTACTTTGCCACCTCGAACACACCTCCAGCTTTAATCCTTAAGCATACCTTAGAGTAAGAAAGGTTTGCACTGTAAGTATATCTCAAAAACAATAAAGTCCCTGAGAAAATCACCCAGATCCCCCTCCAGAGCCAAGACACATTCTCTTCTTGTTGAGAGTGTTGGTTGCTGAAGGTTGGAAGCTGAGTCCCTTCCAAGAATTTGCCCTTGGTAAACAGGAACTTGCCAAAGTTACACTCACTCACTCAAGGACAGTCAAATTCAAGGTTTGGTCCATGGGTGTGGGATATGAAAGTCTGGCCCCCTGTCTCAATTTGGGGTAATTCTGAAGGACCACGCCAGTTTCAGAGCTCCCCACAGGGTCAGCTGAGGCCTCAGTTGTCACTGCATCTCAACTTAACTCCTCCGTCTACCCAGTCATGCTTCTCTTATCTCTGAAAAATTCTGATCCTAAGGACACACTCCCATATACAGAAAAAACTGAGAATCTGGCCTAAGAAATACATTGTTTTTAAATTCATTGATAATTTTACATAATGTTTCTGAAACAATGTGCAAAAATATTGTTCTTTTAACAGCTGCTACATCAGAATCACTCCTCACAATGGGAAAATATTAAAAATCCCTTGGAATGTGAATCCCTTGGAGGTGGGGATGACAGCCTCAAATGGCATGGCTGATTCACAAATTATGGTCACTAATTGGCTGAGAGAGTAAAGGACATTTGAAGACTGAGAAGAACTTGGTGAGATTGAGTGCCATATGTAGGAAGAACTGAAAGAAGACCTTGGACTATGGGGCAACAGAGAAAGGAAAGGGAGGAACTTGGAGGTAAGTAAAACATCCAAAGATTTCAAGTCATTTGCAGTGAGGTGTGCAATACCAGCTCTCTCTCTTCTGTCTCCTCTGAAAAAGCTTCAGTGAATTGGACACTGTTTGCTTTGTGTGAGTAAATTCCCCTTGGGGAGTTCAGAGAGGTTGCTATGGAGCTATCTGTGCCTGGCCTTCACTTTCAATGAAAAAGAGTCAAGTTCTAGCTCAGAAAATGGGAATGTGAACTCTCAGAATCCAAGGAGACAGACATACTGTGCCTCTCTGATTGTAAGGATCCGAAGATGAAGCCCACAGTTTATTTAAAAAGAACGTATATCAATACAGCAAAAAAGGGCATAATAAAACCAACAGCATTTTCACTATCAGCTTATCAAAGTGATTTTTAATGAAATTACCAATATAGGAGAATAAACTGCACAGAAATGGACTCTCCTACACTATATGAAAAATTGTACATTGTTACAACCTTCCTTTTCTTCCTAAACTGGAATTATATTAGAGAAAAATGAAAGTTCTCAAGTTCTTTATTTTCCATGAAATTGTGTTACAACCTTTCTAAAGGGCAATGTGGTGATATAGAGCAAGAAGCTTATACACGATCATGCTCTTTGACCCAATAATTTGCCATTAAGAAACATATCCCAAGGAAATGGCGATAAACACAAACATTTATGTACATGGAAATATTTTGAAACATTATTTACAGTAGCTAAAAACTACTCAACAGTGGGAAAATGTTTAAATAAATTGTGCTGCATTACTGGAAATTCTTTCCTCAAAGAACATTTAATTAGATGGGAAAGAGCTCATGATAATATTAAGAGAAAATATATGTACATCAGCTTTTACACACTAGAATCCCAGTTCTGCTAAAAAGAAAAAAAAAAGACTATAAATCTTTAAACTATTTCATCTAGGTTATAATGCGTGTGGATGTGTGAATAAGCTTACAGATATATTTGTATGTAGATATATTTGTGAATTAAGCAAAATGGGTCACAATTTTTTTTTTTTTTTTTTTTTTTTTGAGACGGAGTCTCACTGTCACCCAGGCTGGAGTGCAGCGGCGCGATCTCGGCTCACTGCAACCTCCGCCTCCCGGGTTCATGCCATTCTCCTGCCTCAGCCTCCAGAGTAGCTGGGACTATAGGTGCCCGCCACCACGCCTGACTAATTCTTTCGTACTTTTAGTAGAGACAGGGTTTCACCATGTTGGCCAGGATGGTCTGCGTCTCCTGACCTTGTGATATGCCCGCCTCGGCCTCCCAAAGTGCTGGGATTACAGGCGTGAGCCACTGGGCCCGGCCACAGACTTTTTTATAGATGGAAAAAACTAACTTGAAAATGAGAAGTCAAACTAAAAGGCAAATGCAAAACGAAATCATTTAACCATGCAAACAAAGTACCTGCCCGGTTGTATAAACTATGGAACTAATAAAAACATCCCTCCATATTTTCCCAGGATATGAAAGAAACAATCCCTATGAAGTCCAATTGTTGGATCATCTTATTTAACAACATTTCACTGCAGGAAATGTGATTATGACATCCAAAGAATAAAGAGCCTTGATCACTGTTCTGTGGAGAAACCCGCTTAGTATTCCCCGAAGGTTTCACTCGGGGGTTTTCATTTCCTTCCTAACACGGCAAGCACTAATAGAGAAGTCCTTCAGGAAGCATGTTCAGGTTTGCACTTTTGTTTTGCCCTTAACTTCTCTATGAACTGTGTGTGCTCAGGCTTTCCATAGACAAAAAGTTCATCAAAGTGTTTTCCCCTTAAGTAAAACAGCAGTGTAGGATCCTCCACAGACTAATCAGCTACCCCTTCAGGAACAATAGGAAACAAACAAAATAATTATTGTTAGCTTTAAAAAATACTTTGTTACTCCTACCAAAATGAGAGGAGACATCATTTCTCCCCTACAGGACCTCACAGACTACTAAAAGCATAAAACGTGTAAACAATTACAACATAATGAGACACAAATTATAAAGAAGTATGGACAAAAGGTGGTGGGACAATAAGGAGTTTGCTTCTGGGTTTTCACTGCTCAGTACCTGGCTTATAGAAGATGCTAGATGTGTTTTCTAAGTAAATGGAAGAATGGATGGCTGAGACAAATAATGCCTGTTCTCACTCATGTGTGAGAGCTAAAAGTGGATGTCATGAAG
The DNA here is from genome assembly GCF_028858775.2 of Pan troglodytes. Taxonomy (NCBI): domain Eukaryota; kingdom Metazoa; phylum Chordata; class Mammalia; order Primates; family Hominidae; genus Pan; species Pan troglodytes. The sequence continues at coordinate 42,497,985 of NC_072421.2, read as the reverse complement.
ATAGAGAGTAGACTGGTGATTACCAGAGGCCAAGAAGGGTAGGGGGAGGAGGGGATGAAGAAAGGTTGGTTAATGGATACAAATATATACTTAGATAGAAGAAATAAGACCTGTTGTTCGATAGATCAGTAAGGTGGCTATAATTAACAGTAATCAATTCTAGTTAACATGAATCAATTTCAGAATAGCTAGAAGAGAATAATTATAATGTTCCTAGCATAAAGAAAAAAATAAATGTTGAAGCTAATGGATATCCTAATCACCCTGATTTGATTATCTGAATGTATCAAATTATTACATGTGCCCCCAAAATAGATACAGCTATTATGTATTAATGAAATAAATAAGTAAATAAGAGAAAAAAATCTTCAAATTCAAGTGAAATAACAGAATGGATGGCTGAATTTAAAAATAATTAATGAATAGGGAATGCTTGCAGATGAACTTGACCTTAAAGTATATATGGGGCTGTGATCAATGTAGCCACAAGATTTTGCAACTCCTCCCATTAAGATGTAGAGTATATTTCCCTACCTCTTCAATCTGGATTGGCAGCCTGGATATGTGAGTGAGGCCACCTTAGACCTTCCAATGCCAGCTGGCTGGCAGCTGACTGCAGCTGCATGAGTGAGTCAAGATGCGAACACCCAGTTAACCCACAAGTTTATGAGAAATAATAAATTACTGTTATTTTCAGCCAGTAAGTTTTGCAGTGGTTTGTTACACAACAGTAGAAAACTAAGAATTAGGCATTATTTGAGAAAGGAAGGAAGGAAAGAGGGAGAGAGGGAGGAGGTGGAAGGGAAGGAGAGAGAGGGGGAGGGAGAGAGGGAAGAAAGACGAAAAAGAAAAAAGAGAAAAGAAAAAGTTGGGGGAAAGGTCATTCTAAACAGCAAATGCAACATTGCAGAGTGTGAAAGAACACAATGTGTTTAGGGAATGGTAGCAAGTTTGGGTGGCAGGAGTATAGAATTCCAGTAAGAAAGTGGCAGGCAGATGAGGCTGCAGAGTTTTGTTGAAACTAGATTGTGAAGAACCTTGTTTGCCGAGTTAGAGACGGTGGAGAATGGGAAGGCTATATCTGGCGCTTTGAAATTGATATGACTGGGCTTGTTTTCTAGAAAAATGACCCTGGCAGGGGTGTGACACTGAATTGGAGGGTGAAAGAGTGGTAACAAGAAGAGTGGGTGTGAGATGCGTGGATGGTGGATGAAAAGGAACAGAACATGCTATGCTCACAGGGTGGGCACATGCGAACTTGAAGGCCTCAAATGAGAGCAGGTGAAGTGGCATAAAAGAACCACCAATTTATTATGCACATGGACTCTGTGGGCTAGGTATCTGGACTGAGTACAGTGGAGACATCTCTCCTCCACAATGTCTAGAATGACTTGAACAGCTAAGACCAACTCAAATAGCTGGGGCGGGAGGATCCTCTCCCAGATGACTTCCTCACTCATATGGAGGATGAAAGACTGGCAGTAAGAAGAGTGGGTGTGAGATGGTGGTGCAGATTCAGGCACAAGACAATGAAGACCCAAATGAAGGCAGAGTCACGTGGATGCAGGACGAAAAGGAACAGGACATGCTATGCTCACAGGGTGGGCCCATGGGAACTCGAAGGCCTCAGATGACAGCAGGTGGGTCTGGTCTGTGATGGCAGAAGGACAGGCTGAGCTGAGACTTTGACTGGAGTACCCACACGTGGCCTTTCCATATGGCTTACATTTCTCATGACACGGGGACTGGGTTCTGGGAGGAAGTGCCCTGAGAAGGAGCGCCCCGAGAGCTAGGATTCCAAGACACCCAGGTGGAAGCTACATGGCCCTTTCTGACCTAGCCCACAAGTAGTCATTTCTACCACATTCTATTAATAACTAACCTTCATAAATATAAAAACTACAAGTAAATTTCCCCAGTAGAATGTGGTGGAAGTGATGCTCTGTGAGTTTCAGAGCCTAGACCTCAAGAGCCTTGCCACTTCTACTCTTGCTCTCTTGGAATGCTCCTGCAGCCATGTAAAAAAGCATGGGCTAGACTCCTGAGTGATGAGAGAGCCAGCCAAATAATCATCAATAGCATTAATTAATAAGAATCTTAATGTTAATTATTGAAAGAGTCACTAAGGCCAGCCCACGTTCAAGAAGAGTGAAATTAGACTTCATCTTCTGATGGGGGAGTGATAAGTCCCATCATAGAAGAGCCTGTGGGATGGGAGCTTTGGTTTGGCTATCTTTGGAAAATACCATCTCAGCAACGTTGAGGGGAAGGAGAGGAGGAAGGTGGGGACAGGCAGAAGAGGGTCTGAGGAAAAATGGACCTTCGATGGACAAGGCCCAGCTAGCAGCACTATGGCTGTGTCAGAGGTAGGGGAGACTGTCATTAACGTCTCAAGAGGGCAGGGCGCAGTGGCTCACACCTGTAGTCCCAGCACTTGGGGAGGCCGAGGCAGCAGTGCTTGAGCCCAGGCATTTGAGACCAGCCTGGTCAGCCCCGTCTCTACAAAAAATACAAAAATTAGCCGGGCATCATGGCACACAACTGTAGTCCCAGCTACCCAGAAGACTGAGGTGGGAGGATCGCTTGAGCCTAGCAGGTCAAGGCTGCAGTGAGCTGAGATCATGCAAGACCCTGTCTCAAGAAAAAAAAAAATTCAGGGGCACAGGTCCTGTGTGCAGGGCATGGTGGGTGATTCTCAAAGTCGGGTGGGAGGTGGCACCAGGTCAAAGCAGTTCATCCACTCTCTACTGACCATCCACCCACCTAGCAACGTGATAGGAGTTTTAAAAGTAGAAGAATCAGGCCAGGTGTGTTGGCGCACGCCTATAATCCCAACACTTTGGGAGCCCGAAGCGGGAGGATCACTTGAGCCCAGGAGTTTGAGACCAGCCTGAGCAACATAGTAAGACCCCATCTCTACAAAAAATATAAAAAATTACCTGGGTTTTGTGGGCACATCTGTAGTCCCAGCTACTCGAGAGGCTGAGGTGGGAGGATCACCAGAGCCCGGGAAGTCAAGGCCACTGTGAGTTGTGATCACACCACTGCACTCCAGCCTGGGCGACAGAGTGAGACCATATCTCAAAAAATAAATAAATAAGATAGAAGAATCAGAGCCTATTAATTCACCATCGCAAGCAGTGAAAGGTGGTGGGATAAGCTACAGATTCATGGTCACAAAGACACCCAGAGTGAATGCCTAACCCAACCAACAGAAGGTTTTGGGCAGCAATGTTTTATTCTAGGCCTTACCACACATGGCAGCTAAGGCTGATAATAAGCATTCTACTGTAATAATAGTAATGATAACTACTAACATTTATTAAGCACTTACTATACATCAAGGCACTGGGCTAAGCACTTCACATACATTAAATCCCAGAGAGCTGGGTACTATCATTATAAGCATTTTTCAGAAAAGAAATTATAATGCGGAAATGTCATAAGGCTAGTAATCGTAGTGCCACACTCATACATGGGGCTCAGCCTGTCCTACTTTCTAGGAGCCAAGCTTTCCCAGACCATCCTGGGACAAGTCATGGAGCTAATAGCAAGGGGCAGAGCTAGGATTGGAGCCCAGGCTGTCTGATTAGATGCAGGCATTTTTCCACTAAGAATTTCTACCTTCTGTGACCAGCCTAGCAGCAAGGTAGGCCTAGCCTCCAAGGAACACATTTCACAAATGCAATGAATGGCTGATTGCTGTTCAAGGCATGGTTAGGAGATGCAGGAAGGAGCTGACAGGGAGGATGACTTGGAAGTTTCTAGATCAGGAAACTGGGTGGATGTGGTGCTGTTACCCAAGGCGGGGAATGCTAGAGAAGAGGGGATTTGTGGAGAAAAACATAATGAGTTCAGTATTGGACATTTTAAGTATGGGGGAATGCTATTTATTCACTTTTTGAACACAGAGTGCAAAAGAATACCATCCCTCTCTTGAATTCCCTACTTAAAGAGAAGGAAAAGAGCTATTAAAGACAATTTCAGTCAAGCAATTTAAGGCATCAAATATAGAACATGGAATTTCATACATGGACGGGATCTTAAAATTCATGCAGCACCAATCTCCTCATTTTACAGATAAATAAATTGAGGCTCAGAAAGGCTAAATGTTTTGCCCAAAGTCAGCCTCCACTGTAATGAAGTAAGGGTCATTTGCCAAATCCTAAATTGCCAAGAGTTTTCTTTTTTTCATTCCTCTTTGGCTTGGAAATACATGAACATTTTAAATCCCCAAACAAGAACTGCAGCTATTTGGGGAAGAACCAAAAAAAGACCCACCATGGTTTGTGCTCTGCTTGCAGCTCTGAAGGAACCGTTATCCAATCATTGCAGTTGCCATAGCTCAGCTCACATCCTACATAAATCCCCTGACAGCAGCAAAAACTCAGTGCAAAGAGCCGGCTTATTTTGAACAACGCTCAGAACCAGACGGAGAAAGGAGGAGACAGAAATCATCATTTATCATTCGGGACAAAAGGCACAGTCAGTGGGAAAATCTGATTTTCAATCATTTAAAGGGTATTAAAGTGAAAAAGAGATAGACCTGGCAAGATGTGTCTGAGGAGGATTTTTTTTTAAATGAAAACAGCACATGGTGGGCTTAGTTACTGTATGGATTTAAATCAGATGCGATGTTAAATCTATATGCCGAAGAAGAGCATGAAAGTCCTGTGGCTCACTGATTCCCCTCATTCAACCCCAGCTCGATATTATTTTATTAGCTCGTTATTGATATTTTGATTCATGGTGCAGTGTTAAAATGCAGTACATAAGCGTGAACACAGTGGAAGTGATTACTTGAACACCAACCAAAAAACACTCTAACATAAGGATAATCTAGGTGGCGTCATCAAAGCTCTCAGGCCATCATAGTGCTTTTTTTCTTAAGCTCTCAGGAAATAAAATAGAGAAATGGAAGCAGTCGGGGGCACTGTGCAAACAGTGAGTTGATATGGGGAGCCAAATAAAAATACGTATTTCTTTGGACTCTTTTCTCAGTAGCCAGCATATTTGTCCCCAAATTGATTGTCTCCAAAATTAATTGCTTGAAATTAAAGTAGCTGAGGAGCTCAAGACCACGTGAACAGCAGCAAAAGCTTTCATATACAGGCCTCACTGGAATTTGGCTGAGCTCTTGCAATAGAGAGATGGGAGGATGGATTGGTTAATATGGGCAAGCAAGATTTATCCATGCTTCTCTTTCCCAACTCCATTATCGCCCGCCATTTTGGCCTTTATTCATGAATGTGGAAGGAGAAGGGAAAAGAAGACAAGAAGCAGCAGCAAGAAGGGATGGCTTGAGGGAAAGCAAAAATTAAGCCACTGAAACACCTGTTCCCAGCAAGCAACTCCACTCTAAAAATGGTTGTTCCACAGTCTAGAGAGTAGGCTTTCATATGTATATTCTCTCCTATGTCAGGGTAGGGCCATATTCCATTCAGATTCTCAAACATCTGTAGATATGGCTATGTCCCTGAGGCAAAAATAATTACTTGTCCACTAAAGTTCTTGCCCCTTCAATAAAATAGACGTTGCTAAGACACACAAAGCTACATTTCCCAGCATCCCCTATTATTTAGGTGTAGCCATATAACTAGTCATTACCAATGGAATGAGAACAAAAAATGAAGTACATCATTCCAAGCCAAGACTTTTAAGAAACAGGTGTACCTTCACCATACTCGTTCCCTTTCCATAGCTATATGCAGATAATGAATATAAGGTCCTAGGGTATAGTTGAACTATAAGGTGGAAGGATCCTGGGTCCCTGAATCGTCATGCAGAGGAAAACCAACCATTAATGAAATTAATGAGAAATATCCAATTGGAATATTAATGAGCAAGAAATAAACTTCTATTATACTGGAGCCATTGTACATGTCGTAGTTATTTGGCAGAAACAGAATGGACCACCACTCAAAATTTGGTTTGGATATTGAGATTGATGCCACACATACACCAAGAACATACAAAAGGGTTTATTACTTCACATAATGAGGCTTTCTGGGCAGGCTCCCAACAAGGTCAGAAAATGACTTTGAGTGAAGATGAAAGAAAAAGTGAGTGCCTTGGTCCCTCTCCATAATGTCTGGAACTCTGAAAGGGATAATGAGTGTGTCCATGAAGTCTTGTACTATGACTTTAAGATGTGTAGACACATGTGATATTCATTTATACTTTGAGGCTCTACGAGGCAAGAGCTTCCCAGAGCTCCTTACCTTGAAGAGGGCAAGCTTGGACAAGGAATTGTTGCTGCTGCCATTGCCCAAGCCAGACAGCCAGATCATTGGCAATGGCCCATGAGTGTATAAATGTGCAAATGGGGCTAACTATTGGCCAGGGAATTCATTATTAAAATGACTGCCTGAAGTTCAGCCAATTGTGCTGAGGTATCATCCTTGATCAGGTAAGATCTGGCTAAGGGATGAAAACAGCAGCTCTCCCACAAGATTCATTGTATGTAATGGTGGGGATACCATACATAAAATGTATAAAGTCCTATTGTCGCTCACTCAGTTGATCCCAAGGGGTTTCCCAGATAAACAACGGGGACTTGGAAAGGGGTGACCTCCAGCTCCATGGCATCTAGCAAGAAACCAAGGACAGAGGAAGCTATCTACCACCTTCTGCAAGTGGGATACACCAGAAGACCCAGGTTTGACTCCATTGGATAGCAAGGAGTCCTCAGTGTCCATGACAAGCTTGCAGGGTGCTGCTCTCATGACATAATAGGCAGCTGGGTGTGGAAGGTCATAGGCTCAAGGTCTATGTGAGCCTTCATCTTCAGAAGCACCCAGTATGTGGCCAGCACTTTTCCCTCTAATGGTGTATATATGACGGGGGAAAGGAGGGCAGTTTCTTGCACCAGAAGGCGTTGGCAATTTATGACCATCATGGGTGGTCCAGAGACTCCAGGAGGCCTAAGAGGAGACTGCTAAGGCCTCTACAGTAAAGGAGTCTCAGGGTAGGGTGGGGCACGAACAGGAGTGCCTGTTTTATTGAAATTTGGACAGATTCTGGAGGCTTTTGTTGTTGGTGACTCTACTCAAGGTAAGCCAATTTGTAAGTAACAAAAATGGGCTTAATAAAATTTGTACATGAGGAATGCATTACCTCCAGAACCCAAAAATGACTAAAAGATGTTGGGCTTTCTTTAACGTTGTGGGCACTAAGAGAGTCAATGTTTGTTTCCCGACAACGACAGGAATTTAACTGAGATAGCAGGGCCTAGTACTATGTGTGAGGCAATGGTCCATCCCCTTTTCGAGAGTTCCTTTGTGTTTGTACGGCCTAAATAAGTATGTCAAGTGAATCCCGTCAGAGGAGGATGTCATCAGTTTGATGTCATACCTGTGTTCCTTGAGAAAGATAGATGTGGCTAAGATTTTACCTGTGAAATTGTGTGGGACAGCAGGACTGCTGAGATACCCCATGAGTAGCCTGGTAAAGGTGAATTGTGTCCCCTCAGAGATGAAGGCAAATCGTGGCTGAGAGCCTATTGAAATGGTCACTGAACAAAACATATTAGCCAAGTCTATGACTGCAAAGTATTTACCAGTTGCTGATTGGATGAAAAAATAATTTCAATAGTGCTTGCTATGGGGCCTCAATGGATGGGACCACAGGATTAAGATTTCAATAATCTATCCCGAGGTGCTATGCATTCTTTCCATGCTTAAGAACAAGTCAATTTGGTTTGTTAAATGGATAAGTGGGAGGGATAATCAACCCTTCCCTAAAGTATAATGGATTTCAATCCTTGAAGGCCCTGTTCTAATTAACATTAGGCTGTCAGACAAAATTCACCTTTATTTTACAGTTTTTTCCCAGCTGCAAAAATGGAAACTATGAAAAGGCTTATTTAGTTTCCACAGCTGGTTGTTTATATGATTACTTCATCCTACGAAGCATTCTGAAATCCAGACTCTAAGAAAGGGTGGCCTCCGAATCTACCGACCAGCTGCGTGGCAGCTTGTTTTCTGTTTCATGCTGTCCTTGTCTGTGGTGGTCACTTCCAATTCCATTGGGAACTTGCCATCTAAGTTACTTGTTGCTTCCAACTGAGCTTGCACTTGCCTTGGAAATTCAAGGGAAGCAGGACTTATACAAAGGTGAAGAGAAAGGGGTGAAATTGCCCTTCATTATGACGAACTCAGCTTTCCTAAGGAGGAGACAGGAAGCTGATGATATGCCTTCTGCATTTGTTTCCTGTTAGAGCATTGATTTATTGACATATGGCTGAGAGATGTTGCCATTAATGAAGCTTCAGCCTGCTGAATGATGCCAGCCTAAACTTTTCAGCAAGGTGAAGCTTCCAGCTCTTGAATCTGGGATCGAGACCAACAGCTTCCACATGAAGAATGCCACTAACACAGGAAGAAAAAAAAAGCACTCCGTGCAGAAGTCAACCTTGAAGACTCAAGTTAAGTACAAATATTGCCGACAAGAGTTTTTTACATTTTTGTTTAGCTTTCTGCCTGTTACGCTGTTTGCATAATTTCAAGTATGGTAGTTAATTTCTAATTATGCAGGCTACTCATTGCTTTCTTTAGAAAATAAATACTGCCCTTGGACTCATACAATTAGGACATATCCTTGGTGTATCTACCGTGCTATTTAATGTCCCAACAAGGCCCAACAACTTGGGCCACATGATCTGTCTGTTTTGACATTGGTTTTCCTGTGATTGGCTCTGGTTGCTGAGCCCCATTTCTCAGGAAAATCATTTTCCTGCCCCAGGTTTGCTGCTGGAAAATATGAGATCTCATAAAGTAGGATTGCAGACGTTCTTACTTGTTAAGTAATTAATGCAGAGTTAATTCCTTCAAAGTTCATAACATCAATTAGGAAACTGCCTTCTTTCTACCTTCTGAGGATGCACAGAGGGGCTATAGGCATAGAAGCAGACACAACTGAGTTTGAATCCTGCCTCTCTCTAACACCTCATCACTTAAGTAATTGTTTCACCTTGGGCAACTTAACCCCTCTAAGTCTCAGTTTCCTATTCTGAAAAATGAGGATGGTGACAGTGTCTACCTCAAAAGGTTGTTGTGAAGTGTCTGGGAGACAATGTATGTGTTCTTTGTTTTCCAGGGTTGGTCAGCCTCCCTTCCCATTCAAGCCTAGAGTCAGCTTTAAGTTCCTTGCCTGGAGGAAGGGTGGGGAGAGGAACTGGGCTGAAAGCTGAAATAGTCTACACATTTCCCAGCTTCAGTTTACAAAAGCCTAATCCCCTAGGACCTAGGAGAAGAGAGAGCCTCTGAACTGCAGAACAAAAGTTTGAGGAAAAAAATGAAGGGAGAAAGATTTCAGAACCCAGATTGGAGCAAGATTCCTCTAAGGAGAGATGAGGGGAAAAGACAAGAAGAGCAGGGACAGTTCTCAACTCTGGGCTCTGAAATCTAGTAGGTTGGGCTCTAAACTGTGCTTCCCAGGAAGAAAAGACCCTAGAGATGGGCCAGGCCCTCTCCAGGGGACTTAAGGGTTGATTGTTATAAGCAATCACACTTGCTTGTCCTAAACTATCCTGTCTAAAATGTGTTACATTCATTCCTCCTTCCTGAACAAGGCACCTTTTCTTCTTGTCGTAGTCATTATGCACATTCATTACTGGGCAGCTCCAGTGAGTGATACCTTACGGTTCTTTCAAAATCCATAGGGCCATTTACCTCTGCAATCCGTGGCCCTAGACTACAGTGCTAAACTAATGTTTGAATCTTCTTTTCCTTTTTTTTTTTTTTTTTTGTCTCCTGATGGCTGGCAACCTCTTGTCCAATGTCCCTTCCTGCCTGGGGTCAATCGGTATGTCTCCCCACAGCAGTTCCTCTCCTTTTTCACTTTCATTTGCTATTACAAACTTTATGTTGCCTTAGAAATGGAATAAAAAAAATTTAGGCTGGGTGGAGTGACTCATGCCTGTAATCCCAGTACTTTGGGAGGCTGAGGCAGGAGAATCACTTGGACCCGGGAGGCAGAGGTTGCAGAGAGCCAAGTTCGTGCCACTGCACTCCAGCCTGGGTGACAGAACGAGCCTCCGTCTCAAAACACACACAGAAAAATTTAGAATTGAAAGGTAAGCAGATTCTGGGTGAGAGAGCAAGGAATGTTATAATTTTGAAATATCTGTCTTGACTGTGTTATGGGCCAAGTTGTGTCTTCCTAAATTTCTGTTGAAGTCCTAACCCCCAATGTGACTGTATGTGGACACAGGGCCTATAAAGAAAGAATAAAGGTTAAGTGAGGTCACAAAGGTGGGACCCTAATCTGGTAAAACCAGTGTTCTCATAAGAGGAAGAGACACTGGAGAGCTCTCCCTCTCTCCATGTGTGTACAGAGGAATGGCCATGTGAGGACACAGGGAAAAGGTATGGCCATCTACAAGCCAGGAGGGGAGACCTCATCAGAAACTGGCCCTGAGGGCATCTTGATCTTGAACTTCCAGCCTCTAGAACTGTGAAAAAATTAATTTCTATTGTTTAAACCATCCTGTCCTTGGAATTCAGTTACTGCAGCATGAACAGACACAGACCACATACGGAAGTGTTTTTGTGTTTTTGCCTCTGTTTTTTGAAAGAGGGTGGGTGTATTACTCCTTTTTTATGCTGCTGATAAAGGCATACCTGAGACTGGGTAATTTACAAAGGAAAAGAGGTTCAATGGACTCACAGTTCCACATGGCTGGGGAGGCCTCACAATCATGGCAGAAGGCAAAAGGCACATCTTACATGGTAGCAGACAAGAGAGAATGAGAACCAAGTGTAAAGGGAAACCCCTTATACAACCATCAGATCTCATGAGACTTATTCACTACCACGAGACCACAAGAATAGTATGAGGGAATTAATTATCATTTGATTATCTCCCACTGGGTCCCACCCACAGCACATGGGAATTATGGGAGCTACAATTCAAGATGAGATTTGGGTGGGGACATAGCCAAACCGTATCAGTGGGGTTGCCAACTTTCATATTCTGCTTGTGTTATGTCAGAGTGGAGTTACTGGATAAGTAAGAAATTACTTTTAAAAATTCAAATATAGTATTAGAAAAGAAAAATTAATGGAGATACTTCATTATGTGGCCTACGGAGAAATATTTTCTAAGGTAAAAGTCCAGTAATCTTCATCCACATACTTGTGCAGTATGTCCTCTTGGCCAATGTAAAGCACAAGTAGCTAGCACACTGATGATACAAATCTAAGCAGAAAAACAATACATTATTATGAAGCCTCTGCAGTGACTGTGTTTTAATTAAACTCTAAATACATTTTTACAATCACCACTAGTTTTCCCAATGCGCCATCAGAAAATATAATTTTTTTGGTTCTCATTGCAAGACCTTCTTGCAGTGGTGGAGAAAATAAACCCAAGCTTCAAGTACTATCTGGCAGCTTCGTTTTCTTTTCTTTCCTTTTTGTAAGAAAATATCACCAACTACTCAAAAATAGCTGTGTTGAGATGAATATTAGCCATTCAAATGGGGCCCATCCTCACTGCCATGAATATGCTTTTTGCTATTGTTTAAAAAGAAAAAATAAACAACCAGCTAACTAATGCTAGTCATGCATTACTTAACTCACAAAGAAAACATTTAAATTTTAATTTTTTTTTCTGAATTCTTCTAGATCAGCAATGGCCAACTACAGGTCATGTGCCAAATCCAAATCCAACCACAGCCTGATTTTTTGTAAGGCCTAGACCTAAGAATGGTTTTTAAAGGGTTGCAAAAGAAGAAGAAGGAGGAGGAGGAGAAAGAAGAAGAGGCAGAAGCAGTGAAAGCAACAGAGACCTTATGTAGCTGACAGAGCCTAAAATATTTACTACCTGGCCCTTTACAGAAAAAGTTTGCTGGGTGGTAAAATTTTATATTGACTTTGGGGTAGCGTTATGAATGAAAGTATAATTTATATGAAATCACAAAATAGGGACTGAATGTACAAGGCTCTGCACACATTCATTCCATTTACAGTATAAATACCAAATAATCAATCTCTACTAAAACAGAGTCTGTGAAAAAGTGAAAATATCTGGGAAAAGTGTTTGTGATGAATCTCTGATATATCCCTTCCAATGCAGAAAGTAGGTTGGTGGTTCCAACATCAGGGTAGGGAAGGGGTGCTAGGGGCACAAAGGGTGATGAGTATCCAAAGAGATTAATTGGCTACAATTGGTGGCAAATCAAAACAATTCAATGTCCACTGCAGCACTGTTCAATGGACAATTCAGTGGACAATTCGATGTCCACTGCAGCACTATTCACAATAGCAAAGACATGGAATCAGCCTAAATGCCAATCAGTGACAGATTGGATAAAGAAAATGTGGTACATATACATCATGTAATACAATGCAGCCATAAAAAAGAACGAGATCACGTCTTTTGCAGGGATATGGATATAGCTGGAGGTCATTATCCTTAGCAAACTAACAGAGGAACAGAAAACTAAATACCACATGTTCTCAGTTATAAGTGGGAGCTAAATGATAAGAACTTAGGAACACAAAGAAGGAAACAACAGACACTGCGGTCTACTTGACAAGGGAGGGTGGGAGGAGGGAGAGAAGCAGGAAAGATAACTACTGGGTACTGGGCTTAATACCTGATTGTTGAAATAATCTATACAACGAACCCCCATGACATGAGTTTACCTATGTAACAAACCTTCACATGTCCCTGCAAACCTAAAATCAAAGTTTAAAAAAAATTCAGGAGGAACACTTTTGTATAGCACATGGCTAGAAGGCACACAACGTGACTAAATAGATCATAGACATTAAAATATACCATTTAATTTGGTTGAGAAAAAATCAGAAGCTAAAGACATTTGCATTATTCTTGAGAGGCTCTTTTGCTAGCAGAAATCTGTTTTTTCATCAAGGACAAGAACTCTTATTTATATTGCAGGGGCTGAACTTCAAGAGGAAAATTTTAAAAATAAAGACTGCTTTTGCTGTGAGCAGCCACCCCATGCAGAAGGTGAAAAACAAAAGAGCGTTATTTTACATTAAGTCTTCATTGGGATAGGTGGAAGGGTGTGCAGTGTGTTATTTTGGTTCAAAATCAAATACATCAAATGAGCAAAAGACATAAAGAACTAATTAACATTAGAAAATAAAGATATGAGGAAATGTTTATCCTTCCAAGTAAAGAAGTACATTTTAAAGTAACCTTGAGCTGTTATTTTATGCTTACATCAAATTAGCAAGATTTTTTAATGGCAAGAACATTGTGTGCTGGCAACATAGGGATAAAACTGGTATACTTCTACTGCTCTAGGGTGAGAGTGAGGGAAATACCCCTGGAAATGGGAAAGAAATTTGGCCCCTCATATTAAGAGTCAGCAAGAGTTCCTTCACTTTGACATAGAATACTCACTTTGGGGGAATTGATTTTAAGAAAATAATTTAAGAGAAAAAATAAATTCTTGAATCAGCAAAGATGTTCACTGCTATCCTACACACACACACACGCACGCATATTACACAGAGGTCATTGGACTCACCAAATGTTCAAAAATAGGAAACATGAATAAATAGTTGATGTCATATTGACTTGAAAGAATACTATTTAGTCATTAAATCCTAATAATAAAGACCATGTAATAACATTGAAAAATATTTTAGGATTATTTTCAAGTCATAAAGCAAGTTGGAAATACAAAACAGTACACGTGGTATGTTTATAACTATTAAATATGTGTTTACTGGCCGGGCGCGGTGGCTCATGCCTGTAATCTCAGCACTTTGGGAGGCCAAGGCAGGCAGATCACTTGAGGTCAGGAGTTCGAGGCCAGCCTAGCCAACATGGTGAAAACCTGTCTCTCTCTACTAAAAATATAAAATAATTAGCCAGGCTTGGTGGCGCATGCCTGTAATCCTAGCTACTCAGGAGACTGAGGCAGGAGAATCGCTTGAACCCGGGAGGTGGAGGTTGCATTGAGCCGAGATCTCACCATTATACTCCAGTCTGGGTGACAGAGCAAAAGTCCATCTCAAAAAAATAAATAAATAAAATAAAAATAAAAAATAAATGTGTGTATTGAACACAAAAGCAATATCCCAAAATAAAACATTGTATAGTGAGTAAGGTTGTAAGAGGGTGGATGCTTTCTTGCCTGTAATTTTTTTTTTAATATTGCTATATTGTTTTCCCTGTTGAAGAAAAAGCTTGCCAGAGCTGCTTGCATGTGCATATGAGCATTCTGCTGAATTAACCTAGGCACTGGAATTTAACACATCCCATCTTGAACTTGTTTGAAACTCAGCTTCCGGGCATTCAGTGATGAAACACTTGAAACTAGCCACTGGCATAGAAGAATTTACAATCTGTTTTATGAGCCAGCCGGAGACCTGAATTCAGAATGTCTCATCATTTGATGTACTTTCTCCCTTTTCACTCCATACCTAGACCTTTATTTCTGCTAAGAGAGTCTGCTGATCCAGTATTTGTGTTGTCAGGCAAGCAAATAAATTTAGCTTTGTTACAAACTGCCATTTGGTAGTCTTCTTTTTTTTTTTTTTTTTTTTTTTTTTTGAGACAGAGTCTTGCTCTGTCGCCCAGGCTGGAGTGCAGTGGTGCGATCTCGGCTCACTGCGAGCTCCGCATCCCGGGTTCACGCCATTCTCCTGCCTCAGCCTCCCAAGTAGCTGGGTCTACAGGCGCCCACCACCATGCCCGGCTAATTTTTTTGTATTTTTAATAGAGACGGGTTTTCACCATGTTAGCCAGGACGGTCTCGATCTCCTGACCTCGTGATCTCCCCCGCCTCGGCCTTCCAAAGTGCTGGCATTACAGGCTTGAGCCACCACGCCCGGCCTGTAGTCTTCTTTTTTATCCTTTCCATCCCATTACAATGAGATGTATTAGCTATAGCTCTCACTGCTTCTGGGAAATTGTCTGCCATGGTAGCTTCCCCCTCCCCGGTAAAGACCACAGTGACAATTTGACTTCAAAAAAAAAAAAAAGCACACCATGAGACCCTCTCCTTCCAGGATATGGCCAGCCATAGAAAACCCTTCATCCTGGCCAGGCACGGTGGCTCATGCCTGTAATCCCAGCACTTTGGGAGGCGAGGCGGGCAGATCATGAGGTCAGGAGATCGAGACCATCCTGGCTAACACAGTGAAACCCCGTCTCTACTAAAAATACAAAAAATTAGCCAGGCGTGGTGGCGGGCGCCTGTGGTCCCAGCTACACGGGAGGCTGAGGCAGGAGAATGGCGTGAACCTGGGAGGCGGAGCTTGCAGTGAGCCGAGATCGCAGCACTGCACTCCAGCCTGCGCGACTGAGCGAGACTCCGTCTCAAAAAAAGAAAAGAAAAGAAAAGAAAACCCTTCATCCCAACACTAAGCAATCCTTCCTCTTATGAAATATTCCCAAACAGCTCACTTGCCCTTGCAGCCAACCTATGACTGCTAAATGTACCTAGGGGCCATTAGAAAGTCTCCCTCCCTTCCAAAAAGTCTCACCTTGATAGAATGCTTGCCAATCAGACTGTCTCAGCATTTCTTCAGTAGCTATAAAACTGACTCTCCTCTCTAACACCTTTGAACCTGTGCGGAAATGGAAATGACCTGAGCAAGGGTTCCCTTGCTGCAAGCTGATGAATAAACAGCCTTGGTTAATTTTGCCACAGACTTAGTTTTGTCTTTGACACTTTGTTTTGATAGTTTCTCTAAACGTTAAATAATTAAGATGATACAATCAAGAAGGAATAAAGACTCTATAGTTCTTTAGAATTATAACTCAAATCCTATTAAAGGAAACAAAAAGCTAAACTTTTAGGAGCTCAACTATGAAACAACCAATGATGAAGCAAAATTTAAAAACTTACGAATGTGAAATTTCAATCACTTCCCAAATCTATTTAAATTAGAGAGATGTATTTTACTCAAATCATGGATCATTGTACCAAGATTTCTTTCCTTCTGGACTCATCTGAAATATCACCAAAGTCCTTTAATTCCTATTTTTCTGTCCAGCTGTAGCTACTGTGTCTTCTCAGCCTCCTCTTTTTTCTTATGGTCAAATTGGCAGAGAGTCACAGGGCCACAGCAGACCCACCCTCAACATTAATGTGCAGTTAACAGCTCATTTCCACTCTTTTCTATCTGCCCCATTCTCCACTATCCTGTCTCTGATTCTGAATTCCTTCTCAAATAAAGTCTGCTAAAACTGCTCCCACTAAACTGCAAGTAACTGACAATAATTAGTGTTAACGCTTATTGTAGGTTCCACTGCATCCCCCAAAAGATATGTCTAAATCCTAATCCCTGGTACATGTGAATGTGATGTTATTTGGATATAAGGTCACTGAAGATGTAATCAAGTTAAGACAAGGTCATATAGGATCAGGGTGGGCCCTCAATTCAACGATAGCTGTCCTTATAAGAAGAAAGAGATTTGGAGAGACGGAGAGGCAGGCAGGGAAGAAGGCCATGTGACCACAGATACAAAGATTGAAGTGATGCAGCTATAAGCCAAGGGATACCAAGAATCGCAGGCAACCACCAGAAGCTAGAAGAAAGATGTGGGACAGTCTCCTCCAGAGCCTTCAGAGCTGGAGCGTGGTGCTGCACACAAGATGATTTCAGACTTCCAGCCTCCAGGGCTATGAGAGAATACATTTGTTTTCTAAAGACACCAAATTTGTGGTCTTTGTTACAGCAGCCACAGGAAACTAATATAACCCTCTCATTTGCACTTTTAAGAAAGGTGTAGCTCTGATGATGGAATTGCAGGAATCAGTCTGCTGGTGGGGATGATTTTTGAAGAGTTACAGGGCCTATGGGTAATCACCCTTAAAGCATACCAGGTATTTTAAGGCAAAAAACAAACCCTTGAGAGAGCATAGGGGTCAGTGTGGCCACCACAGGTATAAGGAGAGGGAAGAAAGAATATTTGAAGTGTTACCAAATACTGTTCATGCCTAGCGTTGCTACACATGTAGTTTAATATCAATTAATAACATAGGAGCCTACTCATCGAGCATGCTAAATTAACTTAGTCCCCTAAACTTCTTCTTTACTTTTTTCTCTCTTTCTTTAACCATCTTGCTAAGACACTCCACTAAAGAGTAGACAAGGAATAAGGAGAAAGTGGTCCCTACAGGCTATTAGTAACCATGAAAAAATTATTTATTGATGAGCTGATTTGACTTTGCTTTTGCTGTATTTTTCCTTTCCCCAAAGAAAGGACAAATGCCTTTGTATTCCTTTGTGTGGGGTATGGAAAGATTGTGCAAGCAAGAGGGGAAGACGTTGTTACACAGCAGAAAGCAGGAGGCACACACACTTTTTGGATTTGGTTTTCAAATCCTTGAGCTTATTGGGGTGATTAAATTAGATCCTAGAAAGGAGGGGAAAGGGATTATCCCCTTTGGCATTGGGGAATTCAAGAGTAGAAGCAGCTAAATCAGAGGAGAGGGCATCTCTGAGTCTGGTATGGAACCCTGACCCCTCACTTGGAGAGGATCTCAGTAGGGAGAGACTAGAGAACCACCTAGAGACCTGCACCATGGCATTAGAAGCCCCAAGAAAAATTTCCAGTGGCTGCTTGAGCTGGAAGCAGCCTAGACTTCAAAAAAAAAAAGGCAGTAGTAATCATGTGATCTAAAAACCAGTCTCCAACACAGCCCAGGGAAGGAAGAGATAAGGACCTGTCTGTATCTGAGGTAGTATTTCTCACAGCCCAGGCAGGATGGAGACTAGAGTCAGATTTGATTTGATTTTAGAAAAATAAAGAGTGCAATGTACTGTCTCTTATCCACTCAAGTTTGTGGACTAAAATAAAATTTAGTTGAGGAGCCAGGGGGTTTATTAACTAAATTTAGTTTAGGGGTTCATATGTGGATTTAGGGGTTCATATGTGGATTGCAGTTTTGCAAGCGTTTCCCCTGAACTAAATTAACACAGAGAATTAAAAGCTGGCATGAACACACTTGTCCTTCATTTGCGAAGAGGTTTATTGCTGCCAAATGACAGGTATTCTGCCTATGTGGGAGCATCCACATATGCCAAAACCTTGTTCTATGACAACTAAAGCAATTACCCACAAAATAGTTCCTGGGAAACTGAACTCTTGATGGCCATGTTAGAAACTCTGAAATCACCAAGACTTAGTCCTCAGGCAGTAAAAGGAGGCTTCCTGCTCACCTGCTGCACTGTGACTGGCAAATGCCCAGAACAAAATTCAACTCAGTTTAGTTCAGTTCACTCAGGGCAATATGTGACCATAGGTTGCACTGACCTGTGGATGAGACAGCAAATTTTCCATTAAAAATTTTAGAATTGTTCATAGCTTAGAAATATGCTTTAAAACACAGTTTAACCTTTCTTTTTTATTTTTTTAAACTTGTAGATAGTCCTAATCAATGTATAGAAGACTTTGATTTAGTGTTTTTTCACTCCTGCTGATTAGAGGACAACATTAAGATAGACGACTATGGAAATCAATACAGCCAGAATCTGGTTATGGAAAAAACAATAATCTATGCTTGGAAATGAAATCACTGGAGGAGTTCAACTTCTGACATGACAACACAAAAAGCTCCATGGACCCGCTCCTCAGCTATTAAGAAATTGGTGAAAACTGTTTTAAAATAACCTTTTAATCCTCTGGAAATGGCCATATGAGCATATGGCAAATGAAGAAATGTTTACTCAAGAAAACCTACTAAAACTTGGTAAGAACTGTAAGAGTCTGTAGTATATGAACCAAAACGTATGCCCTTCCACTTCCAAACTAAGTGAGCTGGAAACTCCACTTCAGATTGGTACAACCAGGAATACAGTACTCCCCTTTACCATGCTCCCAGTCAGAGGGCTATCATCCAAGGAAGGGAGCAGGAAAACAGCATTTCACATCCTGCCCCCAGCTAGCTGCTGCTAAATTTAAATTGCAGGTGAGTGAGACAGAGAGGTATGTGCTCCCTTCTTCTGCCTAGCCACTACTCACAAAATAGAAGTTCCACCTTTGGTTCAGTGCCTCTAAGAATAATGGAGCCCCAGTTGTCTTTGCCTTAGTTCCTTGGACAGGGTTTTCATGCCAAAATAGGCAAGTCTAGGAGATCAGGATTGTTGCCCCCACTCTATCCACCAAGCATTCAGCTCCTAATACAAGGATGTCATTCAGAGACCAGCCATTGACTCTACCATCAGCACCAGAGCCATGACTAAGAGATGTTGCCTGAAGGGAGAAGCAATCCATAGAACACAGAGTTCCAAATCCCACTACAAAGGAATTGGCTTCATTTGGAACAGAGAGTGAAAAAGTTCAAGCCTAAGGGCACTCTCAAAAACAGTGGAAGTTGTGCTGAAAAGCCATGGGGAAATGATTAGTAGATTCATTGGAGATATAGGCTAAATTGTAGGCCAACTAATGTGCTGGAGAGAAACAAGGAAAGAAACAGCTGAAAAGACCTCTCTTGGGGTCAGAACATATCTAAAACACTGACCTCAGGAACTATTCCTTTAAAGGAGTCCAAATGTGATTGGATTAGATTCAGAAGTAATCTATGCACCAGGGCTTTGTTGGAAAAAAAATAGAACATTCAACTGACAATTAGAGAAGCATCTTAACAGTTGAGTGTAGTCAGGGAAAAAGACAGTCAAAGAGAGTACTGCCAAAACCACTATCATCACAAGGTGACTATGGGCATACTCAAGACTGACATTTCTGAGGAGCAACATCAGAGCCTCATGCTGTGAGTGTAGGAATAAGTATACTTCACTAAAATAATCCAGCTGGTTACTAAATAAGTAAGGAAGCAAGTAATAATAACAAGCCCTGAAGACAGTAATGGGGAAGTGCCCATGTGCTGTAATGTATTATTGAAAATGTCTAGTTTCAAAAATACGAGATATTCAAAGAAACGAGAAAGTATGACCCATATGCTAAAGGGGAAAAATCAAGCAACAGGAGGTGCCTGTGAGGGTGGCCAGATGTCAGATTTAACAAAGATTTCAACATACCCTTATAAATACATTCAAAGAACTAAAGGAAATAATAATTATAGAAGTATGGAAACAATGTTGCACCAAATATAAAATACCAGTAAAGCAAAATGTGTATAGCAAGAGTACCAAAAGGAAAAATGAGAGAGAAAGGAGTAGAAAAAATATTTGATGAAATAATGGCTAAAAACTGCCAAAGTTTATTGAAAAATATTAATCTATACATATAAGAAGCTCAATAAGTTCTAGGTAGGATAAGTACAAAGAGATCTACAAAGTGATGCATCATAGTAAAAATGCTAAAAGCCATAGACAAGGAGAAAATCTTGAAAACAAAGAAAAACAATCACTTACATGAGAACCACAATAAAAATAACTAACATCTCATCAGAAACAATGGAGGTCAGAAGACAATGGAATAACATTTAAAGTGCACAAAGGAAAAAAACCTGTCAGTGGAGAATCCTGTATCCAGCAAACCTAACTTTCAAAAATGAAGACAAAATTTTAAAAATTCCCAGATAAACAAAAACAGATAATTTGTTGCTAGCACAGCAATCTTGCAAGACATAGTAAAAGTTCTTTAGGCTGCAATCAAGTGACTCCAGGTAGTAACTTTAATCCACACACAAAACACAAAGGACATCAATAAAGCTAATTATGTAATTATAAATGACAGTACAGATGCATATTTATTCTCCTTTCTTTGCTTAACTGCTTTTAAAAATCAATATTATTAAACAATGTGTATATAATGTATCATTAAGCCTATAACATATAGGAATGTAATATATTTGCCGATAAAAGCACAAAAAGTAGGTGGAAGTAAGCTGTATTGGGCTAAAGAAAAGAATTCCAAATGGTAACTGGAATCCACAAGAAAAAATATAGAGAACCAGAAATGATGAATAAGAAGATTAATATACTGAAAGCTACAAATATATACTTATTCTCCTTTTTCTCTTAGACTGCATAAAAGACATAGAATTTTATAAAATAATAATTATAACAGTGTGTTTTTGGATTTTTAACATTTATAGATGTAATATGTATAATAATGCTGCAAAAAGTAGGAAAAGAAGAGAACTATAGAGAAGTAACATTTCTGTATCTTACTAGAATTAAATTAGTATAAATCTGAAGCTATTTCTGATAAATAACTAATAAATATACCATGAGAAAATCATTAAAGAAATGAAAATGCTACATTAGAAAATATTCATTTAATGCCAAAGAAAGCACACATGCAGGAACAGAGGAACAAGAAAAATATAAAGACTGAAGACGTATAGAAAACAAAAAGTAAAATGGCAGATATAAATGCAGCTATATTGATAATAACATTAAATGTGAATGGATTAAACAATCTAATAAAAAACAGATTGTCAGACTGGGTTTAAAAAATAAGATCTAACTATATGCTAACTAGAGAAGAAACAATTTAGATTCAAATGTGCAAATAGATTGAAAGCAAAAGGATGCAAAAAGATATATCATGCAAATAACAACCACAAGAAAGCTGAAGTGAAGTGACTCTAGTAATATAAGACAAAACAGGCTTTAATGCAAAAAAGTTCTAGCGATTAAGATGGACACATTATAATGACAAAAAGTTCAATCCATCAGGAAGATAAATGAACCTAACAACAGAGTACCAAAATACATGAAGCAAAAACTGACGGAAATAATGAGAGAAGTAGACAATTCAACAATGACAGACAGAGATTGCCATACTTTCTTCTCAATAATGAGCAGAACAACTAGTTTGAAGATCAATGCGAATAGAAGCCTTCAGCAACACCACAAACCAATTAGAACTAACAAACATCTACAGAACACTCTACCTAATAAGGACAGAATACACATTTTTCTCAAACAACTCAAACAAATCAGCAAGAAAAAAACAAACAATCCCATCAAAAGGTGGGCTAAGGAGATGAATAGACAATCCTCAAAAGAAGATATACAAATAGCCAACAAACATGAAAAAAGGCTCAACATCACTAATGATCACGGAAATGCAAAGCAAAACCACAATACGATACCACCTTACTCCTGCAAGAATGGCCATAATCAAAAGAATTAAAAAACAGTAGATTTTTGGCGTGGATGCAATGAGCAGGGAACACTTCTACATTGCTGGTGGGAATGTAAACTAGTACAGCCACTATGGAAAACAGTGTGGAGATTCCTTAAAGAACTAAAAGTAGAACTACCATTTGATCCAGCAATCCCACTACTGGGTATCTACCCAGAGGAAAAGAAGTCATTATTCAAAAAAGATACTTGCACATGCTTTTTTACAGAAGCACAATTCACAATTGCAAAATCGTGGAACCAACCCAAATGCCCATCAATCAATAAGTGGATAAAGAAACTGTAGTATATATATACATTATATACATATATATAGATAGATATATAGTGGAATACTATACAGCCATAAAAAGGAATGAATTAACAGCATTTGCAGTGACCTGGATGAGACTGGGGACTACTATTCTAATGGAAGTAACTCAGGAATGGAAAACCAAACATCATATGTTCTCACTGATATGTGGGAGCTAAGCTATGAGGACACAAAGGCATAAGAATGATACCATGGACTTTGGGGACTTGCGGGGAAGAGTGAGAGGAGGATGAGGGATAAAAGATTATAAATACGGGGCAGTGTATACTGCTTGGGTGATGGGTACACTAAAATCTCAAAAATCACCACTGAAGAACTTACTCATTTAACTAAATACCACCTGTACCTCAATAACTTCTGGAAAAATTAAAAAATAAAAAAAAGTTTTAAAAGAGAGAGCTATGGCCCTATGGACATTTGTCATGAGGGAGAGGGACAGCTCTAGGATTCATTTATTCATTCATTCATTCAATATGTGTTTATTGAGTGTCTACCAGTTCCAGGCACACTGCAAACTTTTCTAGAATGACTGCCAGGCTTAGGCTGGGTTTCCCAGAAGCAGATCCCTGAGTTGAAGATTCATGTGCAAGAGATTTAATAAGAACTTGCCCTCCAGGGAAGCCAGGAAGGGAGTGGGGGAAGCAAGACAGAGATTGGGGGGAAGCCAAGCAAGAGGGTGATTGCAGGTGAAGTCCCTTGGAGAGGAGTGCATTCTGGCCCCAAGAGGAGAATTCTGGAGTGTAAGTTACACTGCAGAGTTGTCCAGACTTAAGGCAAGGGAGCTGGGCTTTGATACTCCTAGGTGGAACCACCACAGGGTAAGCTTTCTAAATCAGCCTTAACTCTTAACCTATTTACCTTGCTTGATTTAATCTAGTGAGAGACAATTCTACCTCATTGAGTGATTTCCTCTCACCTGCATCCCAAATGCCTCCTTGTTAATCGTCACTATCACTCTTTAAAGTTTTCTTCCCTCCCCTCTCCACTCAGTTCAGGCATACCAACTCACTCATTCAACAAGCATTGATGGAGAGCTTGATATGTGCCAGTCATCGAATTAGGAGCTGGAAGTAGGAGAAACAGCAAATATAAATAAGGCTCAAACCCTTACCCAGACAGCTTCTGATGGCACCATGATATATAAAGACCTCTAACTTTGTAATTAGATAGAAAGAGCCCTTTATGTACTGACAATCTTGGACCAAACCACATAACCTCTCTAAACCTCAGTTTTCTTAATCTGTAACATGAGGATTCTAATTCCTCCCAATAATCTTTGTCTCCAATGGTTTTTATAGAGATTAAACAATGTATGTAAAGCACCTAACAGTGTCTGGTACATTAAAAGTACACAAAAAGAAGTTTTGTTAATTGTGGAGAGTTTTGGAAAAGTGAGGGAAATGAATTCTCTGTCCTCTTTCAAATAGTTGCAGTAAAACAGCTATAGTATAATGGAAAGATCAGTCAGACTTCGAAGGCCTCGGTTTTGTTCAGCTCCAGTGCTTACCATTGTCCTTGGACATATAAACTCTGCTTTCCTCATTGGAGTAGATATTTACTAATGGGGTTTGGAGGCTTCCCAGCATCTGATCTCCTTTCCCATAGGGGAGAAGATCCTGTTGTGTGAACCTTGGAGGAAGCAACTACAAAATCCACAAAGCTGCAGACAGGACACAGGCACGTGACCCAGGCTTAGCCAATCAGAGGTCTGAGCCAGCATTTGAGGACTCTGATACAATGGAATCTACCACTTGGTGGGAGCAGTGGGCACAACAACCAGTGGCCCTTGGCAACGGTATTAGCAGAGATAGTTCAAGGTTCACTATTTTTTAAATGTCAGGATACATTCTCTTCTGAAAATGAAGAGAATATCTACTTCACAGGGTTTGGGGAAAATTATGCCAAAATAAAAAACTGATCACAGGACCTGGAGCAAAATAGATGCTTAATAGATGTTTCTTGAGTCTGTTTAGGAGGCTTTCCCAAGTTTTACAAAAAAAGGCTGGTAGTTTCTGGGTTGGCTTCTACCAAAACATAGAATTCCCAAGGACTATTTTATCCAGCTCCCATCCCAGTTATGTATTTCTCTTTGATCGCCACTCCAAGTTCAAAGTACATTTAATTCTGATATGCAGAAGAATTCAGTTCATTATCTCTGGTTAAAAAGTAACTACTTTATCTGGTGCCTTCTGAAAGGCAAGATCAGAGGGTTTTGTAAATAGCTTCCTTCCCTCAGCGTAAGGTCTAGGTGAAGGAGAGAAAACTCACAACCAGAGAAATCATCTCAACAGCTACAGTGAAACAGATGGCTAAGTGCTAGATGTAATTTATGTCAGCAAATCTTGTCACAAAAAAGGAATCTCCCGTGGCAATGCTCTGTGCATCCAGGCATTCACTAGGGTCTACTTCATAGCCCTCTTCCTTGGCTCTACAAGGTTTTCTTTTGTGAAATCTCTTTCACTGTTTCGGTTTCAACCATCGCCTCCAAGCTGGTGGCCCTCCAAGGCTGCAATGCCACATTGCCAGCCACCTGCTGTACCTCTCCACCTGGTTCCACCTACACTTCTAACTCAATACCTAAAACACTAAATTCATTATCTCCTACCTACCCTGCCCCTTTGCCCAAACAACTCCACTCTGAGTTTCTTATTTTTGCTCAGGATGCCACCATTCTCCCAGTTACCCAGGCTCCAATCCTTGATGTTATTTCTATTCGTTTCCCCTTCTCCTAGAATCTATTCTCTGTGTAGACATTCATATCCATTCACCCCTTTGTTTCCATTCCCACCCTGGTTGGGGCCCAAATGTTTTTTATGTCTCAATCACAACAAAGGCTTCCTAGTTGTCCTTTATCATCTCTTTCTTCTAGTCTGGATATGTGCTCTCTCTCCTCCTCCTCACAGACCTTAAATGACTGAACATTGCCTATTCGAGCCAAAAAACATTTATTGCAAACCTAATTGTGCATAACACTATTCTAGGTGTTCTCTGAGATTCGATAATTGAAAGACATAGTCCTTAATTGGAGGGAAAAAACAATTGCCCTTAAATTAAAGTTATTTGTGTATTTGTGTTATTTGTGTAAGTGCCTTGAGAGAAGTATACACAAAAACGTGCACACACATCACATCACATCACATCACATAACATAACATACTAAACCCTATCAGTGTTCACAGAGAGGGATCAATGGATTTGGTGTAAATTTGAAAACCAAACTTTAAGACTCCATCATTTGCACAACACCTTTGAGGACGATTAGGATTTTGACAGGAGAGTTCAGTAAAAGGGCATCAAGGGAAAAAAGATCATATTAGGAAACATCTTGGGGTGGGGGCATGCAGGAGAGAATTTCAAGGAACTACAAGGAGTCCAGTCAGGATGAAACAAAGGGGACTGACCAAAAGATGAGCTGGGGAAACAAGGTAAAGCCCCGATGATAGTGGGCTTTGAGTGCCAAGTTGTGAGATTTATACTTCACTTCCTCTACATTATGTGGTAGGTTTGGAGCATTTCGCTTGTTTTTAAAGAATTGAATATTTTTAGGCTGGGTGTGGTGGCTCATGCCTGTAATCCCAGCACTTTGGGAGGCCAAGGTGGGTGGATCACCTGAGGTCAGGAGTAGGAGACCAGCCTGGCCAACGTAGTGAAACCCCGTCTCTACTAAAAATACAAGAAATTAGCTGGGCGTGGTGGCAGGGGCCTGTAATCCCAGCTACTTGGGAGGCTGAGGCACAAGAATCGTTTGAACCTGGGAGGCAGAGGTTGCAATGAGCCAAGATCAGGCAACTGCACTCCAGCCTGGGTGATGGAGTCAGACTCCATCTCAAAAAAAAAAAAAAAGAATTGAATTTTTTTTTTATCATGGAAGTAACACAGTCAGTGCTATTAGTCTAGTTATGATCAAACCTAAAAATAAAACAGCTCAAACAATATCAGGAAGTTTGCCAAAGGAAAATAGAGTAGGTACAGAGTGAGAAACTTCCTGTCTTATTGCGGGAGCACCTAGTACAATGGTTACACAGAATAAGCACACAGTAAATAGATGAACAAATGGATGGAGAAATGGGTAGTTAAAAGAAGTGATGGGAAAAGGACACTGTCAAAGCATGTTTTCTACTTAATAATTTAGTTTAGAGAACCTGGATATCGGTTCTGGTACTTCGTATCTTGAAGACTACGAATGTAACTTTTTTTATATCATCATTTTTAACATTCATCTCAGCCTAACAAATGAATATTAAGCAAACTTCTTGGGAGCTTACCTATTACAAAAATGAGTAAGTACTCTGAGCCTGCCAAGTCCAAATGAATTCAGGGTGCAGTAAAGTAAATGTTGAAAAGACAGCTAATAGACATAATGTCTACATCTTCAGAAGAAGACTGAGAAACTCAGAGAGAAATAGAGAGGTAATTCCAGTGGAAGGAAATGGTGACTACAGCAAAGATTGGTCTGCATAGATGGATGGGTTTGATTGGATGCCTGGAGGCAATATTCTACAGAATTTTCAAAAACCAGAAACATCAGGAAAACCTGGTAAACTGAGTTACTAAACAGGAAGGTAACGAAGTGTCAGCAGCTAGATTAGCTTTTTGGTACTGGGAACCTTAGGTTAATAAGTTTAAAGAGCTCTTTTTAGAAGCTCTCATATAATTTTCTCCTTCTTTGTTGCACCACTCTCCTCATTGTCTTTTGTATTCTGTATAAGGCCTCTTGCTTTAAGTTTGTTTTCTCTTATACGCTGATGAGTCCTTGTACTCCTCAGGAAATGTCCTAGATTTTGCTTTATAAAGAAGGTAAAATTTTGAGGTCTAGATGGTAGGCAGTGTACCCTAGGAAATGACTTCACGGTGACATTTTCAACTAGTAGTTATGCACAGTAGATTGTATGTAAGGGACTGTTTCCATGGGTGTTAATTGTAACATGTCAGTGAAAGGACCCAGCTCCCTGGGCTGGTGGGCTGAGCCTCCCGCTGCTGCCAAGTGTTGTAATGTTAAACAGGGACACAATTTTTGACCCTGACAGTTTAGAATTTGGTGGCTTCCCTCAATCAAGCACTCACAAAGGCATAAAATAAGTAATATTCTGAATTTATTTAAAATGCATACCACCCATGAGAGGAAGAATGGTGAGGTAAACAGGTACCAGATGGGAACAGAGGATGAATCAAAGATCTTGTGTTTGAAAAACAGCAAGTGGTCCATTTTAGCTGAGACATTTTTAAAAGTTAGAGAAATATTGGAGGATGAAGCCAAGTTATTAGCTTGGGACTATGTTCTTTGGGGGTTGAATACCAGAGTGAGGAGCTGGTACTTAATTGGGCAGACGGTGGAATGTCACAGAATCTTTGAGCAATTTAACTGTTATAATTAGAGCTACTTAATTCATTATCAATGTGTAGGCTAGATTTAATCAAGGAGATAGAGCAGACCAGAAAACAAGTTAGGAGAGTGTAATAGAGACAGCTAACTGACCAATAAAAATACACCTTTCTCTGGTATGGAGTTGGGGCTTGAGCGTGGCTATCCAGACAGACTACACTCACCAGCTCCTCCTGCCCCTATCCTGCAACTATTTGAGATTATGTGATTAATTCTTGCCAATGGAATTCAGTGGAACTGATGCTCATTACTTCCAAATTAAGGTGGTGCTGTAGTTTGGTTTGTTTGTCCCCTCCAAATCTCATGTTGAAATTTGATCCCAAATGTTGGAGGTGGGGCCTAATTAATGGAAGGTGTTTGGGTGATGGACGTGGATCCCTCATGAAGGGCTTGGTGCTGTCCTCAACGTAATCAGTGAGTTCTCATTTTATTAGTTCCCCCAGAGAGTTGGTTGTTATAAAGAGGTTGGCACCTCCCCACCTCTTCCCTCCTCTCTTGCCATGTGATCTCTGCACATGTTGGTTCTGCCTCCCCTTCTGCCATGATCGAAAGCAGACTGAAGCCCTCACCAGATACAGATATCAGAGCCATGCTTCTTGTACAGCCTGCAGAACAATGAGCCAAATAAACCTCTTTTTTTTTTAAATAAATTATCCAGTCTCAAGTATTCCTTTATAACAACACAAATGGACTAAGTCTGGTGGTTACATGGTTGATCCTCCATGCTTTCTCTTGACACTGTCTTCCAGCCCCTTGACACCAGGACATCCTTGGAGCCATAATACAGTAGAGCCATAAGATGGAAGCACAGACCTTTTTCACACTCTGGGAAATTTTAAAGGTGTAGGAATATGTTCAGTGAGAGACACTTGGTTTAGTTACAATACAAGGCTCACAAACTATAAATCATAGATTTCACTTTCAGGAAAGCTAGTTTCTTTGCACAGAGAGAAGCTAGAAGCTACTCTACTGACATTCCTATCTTTGTCTGTCTGACCCAGGTCTTTCTTCCCATCTCCCACCTTAACATCTTGTCCCAAGGAGGATCTGATGAAGTAGTGTGGCTCTGTCATTAAAACCTGATTTTTTACTGATTTTTTACTCATTTATGGTATAAGGAGCCAATTGGTGATTCAATGGCCTAAGGGCAAGTCTTTCCCAAATATCTTCTTTATATTACTTGAACTTCAAACACCTGGAGGCTCATTTACTACTTAAAGAAACATATACACTTTTATAGGCTAAATGTGCTTGCCTTAACTTCTGAGGAAACCACATGGCCTATGGCTTCACAGAAGAGGTGAGTCAAGGTAGCCATGTACTATGTCATTTATTGGTAGCATGAGTTGGGCAGAACTAGGCAGAGGGCCCAAGATTAGTCAGTACCCTCAAGACCCCTAGCCTTCAAGTTAACATTTCCCAAGAAAATCAGAGCACCTCACTCCATAAAGTAACTTGGAGTTACTTATAATCCTGAGTGCCTCACAGGATTATAAGAAGCAGACAGTAAGGCGGGTGCGGTGGCTCACGCCTATAATCCCAGCACTTTGGGAGGCCAAGACGGGCAGATCACGAGGTCAAGAGATCGAGACCATCCTGGCTAACACGGTGAAACCTCGTCTCTACTAAAAATACAAAAAAATTAGCTGGGCGTGGTGGCGGGTGCCTGTAGTCCCAGCAACTCGGGAGACTGAGGCAGGAGAATGGCGTGAACCCAGGAGGCGGAGCTTGCAGTGAGCAGAGATCGTGCCACTGCACTCCAGCCTGGGCAACAGAGTGAGACTCTATCTCAAAAAAAAAAAAAAAAAAAAAGAAGAAGAAGCAGACAGTAGAAAAAAAGAAAAGAACAGACCAAAGCCAAGTCAGGGCAGATCCTTGTGTGAAGCAAAGATGATGCACAGAACTGAGGGAGAAAGACTGGTTTCTAGAACCACATCAATTGCTGATGTCTTCCTACTCTTTATTTCTAGTATGTAGACATTCAAACAATAAGTCCTCCTTTCTCCAGAGGTAAATTGAAGGAGTGAGCTTAAAAGGTAAATTGGCACAACACTTAAACAGGATTACAAAAAAAGGCTTTCATATGCTTAAATAACCAATATTGATGTTACTCTAAATCCTCTCTCAATTTTTATCAATATACAGCAATATATTTTTTCTTAGTTGGCCAGTGTATACTTCCTATACCTTGTCCTTTTTTCACTTAACATTATTTTGTATACATATTTCCAAGTAGCAGCATACTCACATCATTTCTTCCATCTATGTGTCATGCTCATGAGTGTATGTGTCTATTTTGAGGTATTTGAGTCATTTTCTACAAAGTAAATTACCAACATAGTAGAATTCTGGACACAAAATGATACAAACCAATACTGAAGTTAAAGTAGGTAAACAGGCTATTGGTCAGTCAAATGTGTGTGACCTTTCCTTCTGACTTGAAAGCAAGTGCATGTTGAAGCTGCAATAGGGGTGAGAAACTAAGATCCAGGATGAAGAAGAAAATGTTAGAGCTTGGGAGGAAAGGTCTCATGGGCAAGCCTCAGTCCAGAGACTCTTTGGTCAATAAGCTCAAACAACAAATGTTTGTGGGGTCTACACTAACTCCCAAGTAGTTAATGTCACAATTGAATTAAATTGCAGGACAACCAGTTGGTGTCAGATAATTGCTGTCAGAACAAAACCATCATCTACATATACAAACGGCAAAACAGTACTCAAGAATGTTTAGAGCTGGGAGCAGTGGCTCACACCTGTAATCCCAGCACTGTGGGAGGCCGAGGCAGGCAGATCGCTTGAGCTCAGGTGTTTGAGACCAGCCTGGGCAACATGGCGAAACTCCATCTCTACTAAAAATAAAAGGTTGATCTTTGTCATTTACCATCGTGATATAATAAAGAATATATCTGGTCTTTGTCCACTGTTCCTGGCACAGAGTTTCAAAACTCTTGGAATTCCCCATAAGAGTGTCTTTATTTATAACAAGTCCCTTTCCTTCACATCTGAGTTTATGCTAATGAAGTGACTTATGGTGGCTTCCCTAGATAGCTTCAGGACAAGAGTTGGTCATCAGAAAGACAGCCCCAAGAAAGGGGAAGGGAACTGGAGATTGGGTTCAATCATGTGGCCAGTGATTTAATCATTCATTCTATGTAATGAAAGCTCAGTAAAATCACTGGACCTTGAGTCTCAGTAGAGCTTCTAGTTGGTTAACACACTGATGTTCTTGGAAGGTGATGTGCCCTGATTTCATGAGGACAGTTCATAAAAGCTCTGTGCCTCCCACCACACACATTTCCCACCCAGACCTTGCCCTATTCATCTCTTCCATTTGACTGTCCCTGTGTTGTATCTTTTATAATAAAACTATAATCATAAGTATAGCACTTTCAGTGAGTTCTGAGTCATTCCAATGAATTAGTGAACCTGAAAGGATGAGTGGTCATAAGAACCCCCAAATACGTAGCCGGCTGGGCAGAAGTGCAGGTGGCTTGGGAACACCCAGAACTTGTGACTGGCATCTGAAGCAGGGCACACCTTGTGAGACAGAAACCCTTAACCTGTGGGGTCTGCACTAACTCCTGAGTAGTTAATGTCACAATTGAATTGAATAGCAGGACAACCAGTTGGTGTCAGATAATTGCTGTCAGAACAAAACCATCATCTGCATATACAAATGGCAAAACAGTACTCAAGAATGTTTAGAGCTGGGAGCAGTGGCTCACACCTGTAATCCCAGCACTGTGTGAGGCCGAGGCGGGCAGATCGCTTAGCTCAGGTGTTTGAGACCAGCCTGAGCAACGTGGCAAAACCCCATCTCTACTAAAAATACAAAAGAATTAGCTGGGTTTAGTGGTGCACGCCTGTAGTCCCAGCTACTCGGGAGGCTAAGATGGGAGAATTGCTTGAGCCTGGGAGGCAGAAGTTGCAGTGAGGCAAGATCATGCCACTGTACAGCCTGGGTGACAGAGTGGGGCCCACAATCTGATGGTTGGATGCAATAAAATTTTTTACTCATACGAAATCCAAAAGTGGTGTTCTTCATTGGGTGGTCTTCCATCTTGGGTATCCACCTTCTACTGGGCCTCAGAGTACTCCACACACTCAACAAATGGGGAAAGAGCATAGGAAGGTATATACAGAAAATGTTCTACTCACATTCCATTGCCTAGAATTTAGTCTGCCTCTTACTACAAAGCATCTCAGGAAATGCACTCTAGCTGTGAACCCAAGAACAGGAAATGGGTTTGATGAGCAAGCAGGCACTCTCTGTCGCAAGGATATAAAATAATTTCCTTATTCCTGAAAATACTATAACATAACTGAGATTTTTAACCTGTTTAATCTCAATAGTCAAGAAAGTTATAATGAGGTAGTTTTTCCTCATTGCCAGTTGTCATGCTAACATATTTCAAAATGGAGCAGAACTACTATAGTATTTCAGTTCATTGCAAGAAAGGTTTCTTCAGCACTTACCATCCAGGACCTATGATAAGCAAAGGGTATACGAAAAAGAATAAGACTTAGTCCCATTCTGGAGAATCTTACAATCCAGTAGAGAAGCTTATAGACCATTGGAACTTTCCATTTAACTTTCATACATT
This sequence comes from Pan troglodytes, assembly GCF_028858775.2. Classification (NCBI taxonomy): domain Eukaryota; kingdom Metazoa; phylum Chordata; class Mammalia; order Primates; family Hominidae; genus Pan; species Pan troglodytes. The sequence continues at coordinate 42,465,633 of NC_072421.2, read as the reverse complement.
AAAACTGTACACAATTAATGCAAAGAGAAAAGTTATTTGCAAGTAGGAGGATAGTTCAAAAGTAGAGATGCTTTAAAAATACTATATCAATACCACATCAAAAATGAGCATATTATCCAAAGGAGCAATTGGACATATTGATGGATGGATGAACAGATGTTCTAGTATAATATCAAAGAAAACTATTTTAATTGATGTAGTAAAACACACAAAGCAAGATTCAGAAAAGTATGGCTGACTTAAGGAAAGAAGAGGAAAAGTCACTTTTTAAAAACAACTACATTTCTAGCTTCCAAAACAAGCAGTTTCCAACTCAGGCACTGACTGTGTTTTTAAAATCATGTTTTAAGTCCATCATTTGGAACAGTGTGTGCATATTTCTTTAGGAGCAGTGTCATAAAAGGTTATTTAGATTCCCAAGTCAACCCGAGCTGTTGGTCTATTTAACCCATAATGTACCTGAAAAATTGTACTAAGCGTCCTATTTCCTACAAGAAAATGCATCTGGTTTCTAACTCACAAAAGGGCCACCCCCACCTCCACTATTCCAACAAAGATTACAGCAGGTGAGGTGGGGGGATATACTGTAGTCCAACTGTGGCCCAAGTAGCAATAGATTCTTTTAAGAAACCAGAATACAGCATGGAGAAAGAGACGAAGTTTTCATCATATGGGGAAGTCACAAGGAATAGATGTTTCTGGGCTTCAATACCTGGTTAACATCCATAGATCCAGATTCTCTTGAAAACTCGGAAGACCTCAATTCACATTCTCACACAGCAAAAATCAGCTCTTCAGTTTAGCCAGTCCCCACCCTCCCTAGTATCTTACGCTTGTTCACTGCTCTTATTTAAGTTACCTGCCCAGCATGGTCAGTGCTACAGACAGCTAAAGTAAAATAAGAACTGAAAAGTCAGGGCCGGGCGCAATGGCTCAACCCTGTAATCCCAGCACTTTGGGAGGCCGAGGCGGGCGGATCACGAGGTCAGGAGTTTGAGACCAGCCTGGCCAATATGGTGAAACCCTGTCTCTACTACAAATACAAAAATTAGCCAGCCGTGGTGGCACTCATCTGTAGTCCCAGCTACTCCGGAGGCTGAGGCAGAAAAATCGCTGGAACCCAGGATGGAGGTTGCAGTGAGCCAAGATCCACTCCAGCCAGGGCGACAGAGCGAGACTCCGCCTCAAAAAAAAAAAAAAAAACTGAAAATTCCTAAATTTACAGAGATGGAGTGTAAAACTGTGGGTCTTCATGTCTAACATCTATCTATCTTCTCCTTGAAATTGTCAGTTCATTTCATCTGTTGAAAGTAAAAGGGCAGAGGTGCGGTAGGCGGATTGATATGAGCATTGTAAGTCAGCTAAAGTTAGAGGCCATTATTATTTGTGATGTTATCCCCAAGGTTGCTTCATTTTCTTCAGCAGAGATCAGCAGATTAAGTGTTTAAGTGGAAAACCCAGAAACATCTCAAAATTTTCATAACAGAAGGTACTTCTTGAAAAGTTATTTCCCAGAATGTCCGAATTGGAGAGAAAAAGAGCAGCTATATCTGAAAGAGGAAGGAGGATAATATAATGGTTTTTCTTCACAAGCCATCACTTGATCTGTGTAGGTCATCCTTTAGTTCAGAGTTTCCTTTATCTGGTTCTTAATCTTCCCAGGCCCCATGAACCAATACTTCACAGAACATGACAGACCAATGGAAAGTAAATGAAGTCATATTTTTAAATGAACTACTATTATATGACAGTGACATACTCCAATACGGTTTACTTGGATGAAAATTTTTCAGTTTGGGGCTGTTTAAATCTTGTGGCAGTTTCAGGTGACTAACACTTTTTGAGGAGAAACTGCTAAGCAGCTATGATCAAATATTTACTCTGGAACTTTTTCCAAAGAAAAAGAATATGACACACGAGTTACTATGAATAAAGAGCTTGAGGAAAGGATGGGTTACTCAAGGAATCTAGATAAAAATTGTCATCAAATGGCTCACTTGGAAAAAAATTACTTCCAACTTGTAAATTATTAATTTCAAATATTGTGCTTTTCTTTTTATTTTATATAATATTTTATCCATGTGAAAAGATAAATGAAATGCTTAAGTTTAAAAAAGGAAGGAATGTAATAAAAGTCAATGAAACCCTTACCTAAGCACTATAACATTGTAAATAACTTGTAGCTACTTACGTGTTCTTCCCTATCCAAGTCTCCCGCCTCCCTATAGAAGTACTTACTATCTTGATTTTGTGTTCATCATTCTATTCCTTTTTACAGTTTTATCAAATATGTATGTGTGCTTGAACCCTATATTATTAAGCTTCCTTATTTTGAGTATAAAAGTGTGTATTACTAAAAAAGTAATATGGGCTAAATCCTGTATGAGTCCATTTACATTAAATTCAAGAAAAATCAAAACTCTAGTGATAGGAAAAGTTTATTACTAAAAAAAGTACAAACGTTTATAGCTAGATTTTTCACTAACGTTATGTTCCCCAAAATAATTCATATTGTCACTTGGAGATATAGTTCATTTGTGCATAATATTCTATTTTAATGAATATTATTTTCATTTGTGTATAATATTCGATTTTATACATACAGCACATTTTGATACATTCTTCTGTGGAACATTCAGTGATTTTGTTTTATGTTTTTTCCATGTGTGTATATTCCCTAGAACACACAGGAAAAATTTTACTTTGGGTATTTAAAAAAGAAGAATTGCTAGCTCATAGGGTAAGCAAATGCTTAACTCTACAGCATAAATGCCAAAATTTTTTCAAGAATGGTTGCAACAACTTACAATCTATCAATAACATATGAGTTCCCATTAATTGAATCCTCTCCAGCACTTGGTATTGTCAGACTGCATCATTATTACAAATATAGTGAGTATAAAATCTTATTTCATATTGATACACAAAACAACATGGGTGATCTCAGATATTAACACATGCTAAGTGAAAAAAGTCAAACATAAAAGGATATATGAGTCCATTTATATTAAATTGAAGAAAAATCAAAACTCTAGTGATAGGAAATAGGTCAGTGTTTGCTGGGGCCAGAAGAGGGGATCATTAAGATGATGGAACTGTTTTATATCTTGATTGTGGTGGATGTTACGTGAATGTATGCAATTACCAAAATTCATCACACTGCACTTAAAATGAGTGACTTCTATTGTATGTAAATTGTATCTTAACAAGCTAAGAATTTTTTTGTTTTTGCTGTTGTTATTGTTTTTGTTTTTGTTTTTTGAGACAGAGTTTTGCTCTGTCGCCAGGCTGGAGTTCAGTGGCAGGATCTCGGCTCACTGCAACCTCCGCCTCCCGGGTTCAAGCGATTCTTCTGCCTCATCCTCCCGAGTAGCTGGGACTACAGGTGCGCACCACCATGCCCAGCTAATGTCTGTATTTTTAGTAGAGACAGGGTTTCCCCATGTTGGTAAGGATGGTCTCAATCTGTTGACCTGAGGTCAAGATCCCCCCTCCTCAGCCTCCCAAAGTGCTGGGATTACAGGCGTGAGCCACCGGGCCTGGCCAAAATGTTTTTAATATTTTATTTTGGTCACAATTTCCATTTCCCTGACTACTAACAAGAGTGAGTGTAGCAGACACTATTGGTGCCCTGAGCAGATCTCCTTTATTGGGCCAGTGCATTTTTCCTTCAGATGCAGCCAGATTGGCTGCTAGTGGCTCATAGCTTCTCTCTTCTCTGGAGAAATGCTCTTGGCCAATGTGAGTCATCTCACCTGAAGAAGCCTGGGGCAGCTCACTGCCAACGACTGGCCATATAGGAATAAAAAGGCCCAGTCCCTTCTCTTCTAGTGGACAAATTTATCAACAATTTTTTTGTAGTTTGAAACTTATCTTGTTTAAGATAAATCTGTAGTGCCATACCATGGGATCAGACTGAGAACATATCTCTTGTTTGGCTTCTTCTCCTGCTCTGTCCTACTTCTCTCACTTCCTTACAGGTTTCTCCTTACAGCACTCCCCTCTCACTCAAGAATCCCTGTCTCAGGCTTCTAGAGAATCTAGCCTGAGATAGTCTCTCTCTCTTTGTCTCTCTCTCTCTCTTTTTAATAAAATGCTAACTAATGTCTTTTGCCCATTTTCCTAATGGGTTGCTCTCCTTTTCTTATTAATTTTAGGAGTTCTTCACATACTGTCAGTTTTATGTGTTATAAATATCTTTTCACAATATGTAGCTTATTTTTCATTTGCTTTTCAGATGTCATTTGATAAACAGATGTTCTTAATTTTAATGTAGACAAATTTATCTACAATTTTTTTGTAGTTTGAAACTTTTTATCTTGTTTAAGAAATCCTTCCATGCCCCTAGGTCTGAAATATATTCTTCTAGATCTCCTGTTAGAGGTTTTTAGCTTTTGCGTTTTACATTTTTCTCATTTATCCACCTGGATTTGAATTCTGTATATGGTGTAGGGTGGGGATCCAATTTCACTTTTTAATGTATTCATATACATTAATATCCATTTATTTAAGAATTCCTCTTTTTCCCCACTCATCTGCAAGGACATCCACAGCATAAATTATAGTTCCATATATGTATGGGTCTCTTTCTGAGCTACCCATTGCATTCCTGGGATAAATCCTATTTTTACCTTTCTTATACGTGACTGGATTGGGTTTCCTAATGTCTGTTAAAGATGTCTGCATAGATTCAGTAATAAGATTGGTCTGTAATTTCTTGCTATAATGTCCTTGTCTGGTTTTGGTAACAAGCTTATAGAATAAGTTGGGAAGTATATCAATTGCTAACTTTTCTAGAAGACTTTGAATAAGACTTTGTGGAAAATTAGGATGATCTGTTGCTTACAATTTCAATAAAACTTATCCATAAATCCAAGTAGATCCGATGATGTAATTTACTAATTAAATGAAACAAAATCACCAAATCAATAAAAGTCAAACTACAATAATTTAGTGTAACAGATAATAACTGGCTTACACTAAATTATCCTCTTAAACTTAAGTGTGGAACTGAATGTTATGGCCCAAGTTTGGTGGTGGTGGTGGCTATTGCTGTTATTTTTGGCACACCTATATTGCAATGCACCTGTGATGACTAAATCCTCCCACTTTTTTATTCAAAGCCCTGGAACATCTTCATTGTACACTGGTGATGTCATTTGGCTTCAACTAGGGCAAAGACATTAGGATCATTTACTTTTTCCGACTGTCTCTAATTGCCTAGGGAGTCCTAATAAAACAACTCAGTTGGTATTATTTTGTGCCATCTAATCACTGAAGCCAGTGCAGCCTCTGAAATCTTATGGCTGTCCTCAGTTTAAAGGGTCATCCAGAACACATTGAATTTATTTTTTTTAGACTGTCATTTAGATAAAAACAAAAAATTCTTCAATTCTCATAGACATTATTTGGCCAATGAAATGCATCACTTCTGAATAAAAGCTTCAAAGGACATTGTATGGCTTCCCATAGTTGTCTTTGCTTCGGCCCTGCCAACCAGGAATGTTCCAGATAGATGCCATTGTAAAAGCTTGGGCCCTGGGGTAAAGCAGAGCCACAACTGGCCCAAAATGTAGATGTAATGTGAGCTGGAAATAACCCTTTGTTGCTGTAAAAATAATCTAAAAGAAAAGACATGGATCTTGTAGACTAGGTCTGTGGATCCCATTTTAAGAAATACTGGTAAAAAAAGTAAGCATCTTACACTGGCATGTTTTAAAAGCCTTAGATAATCTGTTAAAATCAACATTTCCCAAATATTTGCTTATCACTGCACTGAGCAATCCCTATACTTTCTTATCATTGAGATTTTACTCATGGAATTCTCTCTCCCTAGACATTTATCTCTCTCCCCATCTCTGCTCCCTACAGATAATCAAAGACTCAATTTTTCTTCAATCATTCCAGTGGAATGACTATTGAACTTTACATCTCTTTAGTGACACATATTACATCTTTCCTTCTATTTTACTTTTTCTCTATGTGTCTTATATTCCCTACCAGATTCTCTCCCTGAAAGCTGGAATGGGTCTTCTACATCTTTGTATACCTCCCAGTGCCTAAAACAATGTGTTGTTTATACTAAGGGCTCAATAAACAGTTGTTGAATTACTGAGTTTATTTAATCTTTATTAATGTGAGTTTAATAGCAATAACATTAAGATTGGTAAACATGACAAATCTAGACCATGCAACTTTCTTTGTAATGCAGCTGCAAAAACTGCTGTCCTACAATGACTGATTATGTTTTTGAACAGTTGTAAAACATTAGTTATGGAAAACGCCACAGAGGCAGAACTAATTTATCTGGTATTTAGTTAAAATTCCACAGGGCATGAGGCAAGAGAGGAATTATTGTAAATGCTCATTCTTATGAATGATTTAATTAGCCTTCTCTACCTATAGAACAAAATTAATTTAGAGACAAATATTGCTGGAAAATGTTTCAAATGTAAATTTTTCAAAACCTAGAAGTTCTTGTTAAATTTCATAAGGTGTCTTTAAAATAATGCAAAACAGTCTCCTTAAGCATCAAGATAATTTTTCATCAGCCACCTTTAGGAGGTGGGGGTGGTGAAGACTAGCTAGACAAGACAAAAACCAAGGGACAGATGAGGGATTAGAGTCTAGGACCTTCAACTCTTTGCCCTACCAGTCTTGTTTCAAAACCCCACACTGCTCTAGAGTCTGTGTTCCTCTAGACCCTGACTTCTGGCTGCTTTGGTCAGCCTGTTCAATGCCCTGGCTTCACTCACTATTAGCTTCATGAGAGTTGGGGCAGGAGCAAGAATAGGGGGCTCAGCTCTGCACCACATTTCCTTAAACACCAAACCCAAGCCAGCTGACATTCTACTACCCAGTGCTCACCCCCATAGTCACAGTAGGAGACTAATGCAAAATGCCCTGGAGTCCTTGTGGGTTGAGAATTGAGGAGTGGGGGAGTCACACTCTGGGGAAGAATTAAAGCATAATCTGAGGACAGAGGGAAGGGGCCACAATTGTTACAGGCAAAGAACCATCATGTGTAAAGGAAGAGAGCATTGTTGTTTTTAGGAAGCTATTACATGTTCAGATGTGTGGGACACAGATAGAGGTTGAGGAGTGATGAAAGACAAGGCTTGAGAATATCATCATGATTCAGTTTTTGTCTTGAAAACGTCATTCTGGAATAGGGAGAAGTCAGATGGGAACCAGGGAGACCAATTCAGAGGGGATTGCAGTCATATGGGTGAGAAATAATGAAGGGGAAACCGGGACAGCTGCAGTGGGGACAAAGAAAAGTGAACGGATCTGAGAAATTTATGAAGATACAATTAAAGAATTAATCACTGCATTCAGGGGGATGCCCAGTGAAAATCAAGCTGAATGGTTTGGTGCAACAGAGCCAGTGTGTTAAAAAGGCAGTGAGTTCTAGACACATCATGGGAATAATTTCCCTCTGTTAGTCAAATCAGCTTTGCTGACCTAAGCTATGGATCCTGGACATTTGTTATTCAACCCAAGTCCCTAACACTCTTACAGCTCCATTGCCCAATCACTTCAACTTCTCGCTCTCCATCCTCCTTCAGTCCAGGTCTCTGATTCAGAGACCTCACGTAAATTTCTGACCCAGTAATTACCCTGGCTTTTCTTCTAACTCAGCCCAGGGAACAAAAGATGCAGATCTGTTTAAGTCAACTGAGGCCATCCCGGGAGCCTGGAATGGGGTCAGCTCTCTCCAACATACATGGGCTGTAAGGGTAGGGTACAATTAGGAAGGGGACTGGGTAATATGTCTCTTGTGAATGTCCTCCTGCATGCCTATTGAAATAATTCTACAAATCTGTCAGGATAAGATTCAAATGCTACCTCTTTACTTTTTTTTCAACCTTTATTTTAGTTTCAGGAGGTACATGTGCAGGTTTGTCACATGAGTAAATTGCATGTCACTGAGGTTTGGTGTACAAATGATCCCGTCACCCAGGTAGTGAGCATAGTACCCAATAGATAGTTTTTAAACCCTTGCTCCTCTCCCACTCTCTCCCCCATAGTCCCCAGTGTCTATTGTTCACATATTTATGTTCATGTTTACTCAATATTTAGCTCCTGCTTATAAGTGAGAATATGTGATATTCAGTTTTCTGTTCCTGCATTAACTCACTTGGGATACCTGCCTCCACCTTCATCCACGTTGCTGCAAAGGACATGATTTCATTCTTTTTATGGCTGCATAGTATTCCATAGTGTATATGTACCACATTTTCTTTATTCAGTTCATCACTGATGGGAAGCTAGGTTGATAGCATGTCTTTGCTATTGTGAATGGATGCTGCAATGAACATATGAGTGCATGTGTCTTTTTGGTAGAACCATTTATTTTCCTCTGGGTATATATCCAGTAATGGGATTGCAGGGTCAAATGGTGGTAGTTTTGCTTTAAGTTTTTGAGAAATCTCCAGACTGCTTTCTACAGTGGTTTAATTAATTTACATTCCCACCAACAGTGTATAAACATTTCTTTTTCTCTGCAACCTCACTAACATCTGTTGTTGTTGTTTTTTACTTTTTAATAATAGCCATTCTGACTGGTGTGAGATATATCTCCTTGTGGTGTTTATTTGCATTGCTCTGATGATTAGTGATGTTGAGCTTTTTTTCATGTTTGTTGGCTACTTATATGTCTTCTTTTAAGAAGTGTCTGTTCCACTTCTCAAAAGAAGATATTTATGCAGCCAAAAGACACATGAAAAAATGCTCATCATCACTGGCCATCAGAGAAATGCAAATCAAAACTACAATGAGATACCATCTCACACCAGTTAGAATGGCAATCATTAAAAAGTCAGGAAACAACAGGTGCTGGAGAGGATGTGGAGAAATAGGAACACTTTTATACTGTTGGTGGGACTGTAAACTAGTTCAACCATTGTAGAAGACAGTGTGGCAATTCCTCAAGGATCTAGACCTAGAAATACCATTTGACCCAGCCATCCCATTACTGGGTATATACCCAAAGGATTATAAATCATGCTGCTATAAAGACACATGCACACGTATGTTTATTGCAGCACTATTCACAATAGCAAAGACTTGGAACCAACCCAAATGTCCATCAATGATAGACTGGATTAAGAAAATGTGGCACATATACACCATGGAATACTATGCAGCCATAAAAAAAGGGATGAGTTCATGTCCTTTGTAGGGACACAGATGAAGCTGGAAACCATCATTCTCAGCAAACTATCTCAAGGACAAAAAACCAAACACTGCATGTTCTCACTCATAGGTGGGAATTGAACAATGAGAACACTTGGACACAGGAAGGGGAACATCACACACCAGGGCCTGTCGTGGGGTGAGGGGAGGGGGGAGGGATAGCATTAGGAGATATACCTAATGTAAATGACGAGTTAATGGGTGCAGCACACCAACATGGCACATGTATACATAGGTAACAAACCTGCACATTGTGCACATGTACCCTAGAACTTGAAGTATAATAAAAAAAAGACAAAAAAAAGTTTCTGTTCGTGCCCTTTGTCCATTTTTTAATAGGTTATTTCCTTTTTGCTTGCTGAATTTTTTAAGTTCCTGATAGATTCTGAATATTAGACCTTTGTTGGATGCATAGTTTGTGAATATTTGCTCCCATTCTGTAGGTTGTCTGTTTACTCTGTTGTTAGTTTCTTTTTTAATTTTATTTTATTTTATTTTTATTTTATTATTATACTTTAAGTTTTAGGGTACACGTGTACAATGTGCAGGTTAGTTACATATGTATACATGTGCCATGCTGGTGCGCTGCACCCACTAACTCGTCATCTAGCATTAGGTGTATCTCCCAATGCTATCCCTTCCCCCTCCCCCCACCCCACAACAGTCCCCAGAGTGTGATGTTCCCCTTCCTGTGTCCAAGTGTTCTCATTGTTCAATTCCCACCTATGAGTGAGAATATGCAGTGTTTGGTTTTTTGTTCTTGCGATAGTTTACTGAGAATGATGATTTCCAGTTTCATCCATGTCCCTACAAAGGACACAGACTCATCATTTTTTATGGCTGCATAGTATTCCATGGTGTATATGTGCCACATTTTCTTAATCCAGTCTATCATTGTTGGACATTTGGGTTGGTTCCAAGTCTTTGCTATTGTGAATAATGCCGCAATAAACATATGTGTGCATGTGTCTTTATAGCAGCATGATTTATAGTCCTTTGGGTATATACCCAGTAATGGGATGGCTGGGTCAAATGGTATTTCTAGTTCTAGATCCCTGAGGAATCGCCACACTGACTTCCACAATGGTAGAACTAGTTTACAGTCCCACCAACAGTGTAAAAGTGTTCCTATTTCTCCACATCCTCTCCAGCACCTGTTGTTTCCTGACTTTTTAATGATTGCCATTCTAACTGGTGTGAGATGGTATCTCATTGTGGTATTGATTTGCATTTCTCTGATGACCAGTGATGGTGAGCATTTTTTCATGTGTTTTTTGGCTGCATAAATGTCTTCTTTTGAGAAGTGTCTGTTCATGTCCTTCGCCCACTTTTTGATGGGGTTGTTTGTTTTTTTTCTTGTAAATTTGTTTGAGTTCATTGAAGATTCTGCATATTAGCCCTTTGTCAGATGAGTAGGTTGTGAAAATTTTCTCCCATTTTGTAGGTTGCCTGTTCACTCTAATGGTAGTTTCTTTTGCTGTGCAGAAGCTCTTTAGTTTAATTAGATCCCATTTGTCAATTTTGGCTTTGGTTGCCATTGCTCTTGGTGTTTTAGACATGAAGTACTTGCCCATGCCTATGTCCTGAATGGTAAAGCCTAGGTTTTCTTCTAGGGTTTTTATGGTTTTAGGTCTAACGTTTAAGTCTTTAATCCATCTTGAATTGATTTTTGTATAAAGTGTAAGGAAGGGATCCAGTTTCAGCTTTCTACATATGGCTAGCCAGTTTTCCCAGCACCATTTATTAAATAGGGAATCCTTTCCCCATTGCTTGTTTTTCTCAGGTTTGTCAAAGATCAGATAGTTGTAGATACGCGGTGTTATTTCTGAGGGCTCTGTTCTGTTCCATTGATCTATATCTCTGTTTTGGTACCAGTACCATGCTGTTTTGGTTACTGTAGCCTTGTAGTATAGTTTGAAGTCAGGTAGTGCGATGCCTCCAGCTTTGTTCTTTTGGCTTAGGATTGACTTGGTGATGCGGGCTCTTTTTTGGTTCCATATGAACATTAAAGTAGTTTTTTCCAATTAGGTGAAGAGAGTCATTGGTAGCTTGATGGGGATGGCATTGAATCTGTAAATTACCTTGGGCAGTATGGCCATTTTCACGATATTGATTCTTCCTACCCATGAGCATGGAATGTTCTTCCATTTGTTTGTATCCTCTTTTATTTCATTGAGCAGTGGTTTGTAGTTCTCCTTGAAGAGGTCCTTCACATCCCTTGTAAGTTGGATTCCTAGGTATTTTATTCTCTTTGAAGCAATTGTGAATGGGAGTTCACTCATGATTTGGCTCTCTGTTTGTCTGTTGTTGGTATATAAGAATGCTTGTGATTTTTGTACATTGATTTTGTATCCTGAGACTTTGCTGAAGTTGCTTATCAGCTTAAGGAGATTTTGGGCTGAGACAGTGGGGTTTTCTAGGTATACAATCATGTCGTCTGCAAACAGGGACAATTTGACTTCCTCTTTTCCTAATTGAATACCCTTTATTTCCTTCTCCTGCCTAATTGCCCTGGCCAGAACTTCCAACACTATGTTGAATAGGAGTGGTGAGAGAGGGCATCCCTATCTTGTGCCAGTTTTCAAAGGGAATGCTTCCAGTTTTTGCCCATTCAGTATGATATTGGCTGTGGGTTTGTTATAGATAGCTCTTATTATTTTGAGATACATCCCATCAATACCTAATTTATTGAGAGTCTTTAGCATGAAGTGTTGTTGAATTTTGTCAAAGGCCTTTCCTGCATCTATTGAGATAATCATGTGTTTTTTGTCTTTGGTTCTGTTTATATGCTTGATTACATTTATTGATTTGCGTATATTGAACCAGCCTTGCATCCCAGGGATGAAGCCCACTTGATCATGGTGGATAAGCTTTTTGATGTGCTGCTGGATTCGGTTTGCCAGTATTTTATTGAGGATTTTTGCATCAATGTTCATCAAGGATATTGGTCTAAAATTCTCTTTTTTTGTTGTGTCTCTGCCAGGCTTTGGTATCAGGATGATGCTGGCCTCATAAAATGAGTTAGGGAGGATTCCCTCTTTTTCTGTTGATTGGAATACTTTCAGAAGGAATGGTACCAGTTCCTCCTTGTACCTCTGGTAGAATTCAGCTGTGAATCCATCTGGTCCTGGACTCTTTTTGGTTGGTAAGCTATTGATTATTGCCACAATTTCAGATCCTGTTATTGGTCTGTTCAGAGATTCAACTTCTTCCTGGTTTAGTCTTGGGAGAGTGTATGTGTCAAGGAATTTATCCATTTCTTCTAGATTTTCTAGTTTATTTGCGTAGAGGTGTTTGTAGTATTCTCTGATGATAGTTTGTATTTCTGTGGGATCGGTGGTGATATCCCCTTTATCATTTTTTATTGCATCTATTTGATTCTTCTCTCTTTTTTTCTTTATTAGCCTTGCTAGCGGTCTATCAATTTTGTTGATCCTTTCAAAAAACCAGCTCCTGGATTCATTAATTTTTTGAAGGGTTTTTTATGTCTCTATTTCCTTCAGTTCTGCTCTGATTTTTGTTATTTCTTGCCTTCTGCTAGCTTTTGAATGTGTTTGCTCTTGCTTTTCTAGTTCTTTTAATTGTGATGTTAGGGTGTCAATTTTGGATCTTTCCTGCTTTCTCTTGTGGGCATTTAGTGCTATAAATTTCCCTCTACACACTGCTTTGAATGCGTCCCAGAGATTCTGGTGTGTTGTGTCTTTGTTCTCGTTGGTTTCAAAGAACATCTTTATTTCTGCCTTCATTTTGTTATGTACCCAGTAGTCATTCAGGAGCAGGTTGTTCAGTTTCCATGTAGTTGAGCGGTTTTGAGTGAGATTCTTAATCCTGAGTTCTAGTTTGATTGCACTGTGGTCTGAGAGATAGTTTGTTATAATTTCTGTTCTTTTACATTTGCTGAGGAGAGCTTTACTTCCAATTATGTGGTCAATTTTGGAATAGGTGTGGTGTGGTGCTGAAAAAAATGTATATTCTGTTGACTTGGAGTGGAGAGTTCTGTAGATGTCTATTAGGTCCGCTTGGTGCAGAGCTGAGTTCAATTCCTGAGTACCCTTGTTGACTTTCTGCTTCATTGATCTGTCTAATGTTGACAGTGGGGTGTTAAAGTCTCCCATTATTAATGTGTGGGAGTCTAAGTCTCTTTGTAGGTCACTCAGGACTTGCTTTATGAATCTGGGTGCTCCTGTATTGGGTGCATATATATTTAGGATAGTTAGCTCTTCTTGTTGAATTGATCCCTTTACCATTATGTAATGGCCTTCTTTGTCTCTTTTGATCTTTGTTGGTTTAAAGTCTGTTTCATCAGAGACTAGGATTGCAACCCCTGCCTTTTTTTGTTTTCCATTTGCTTGGTAGATCTTCCTCCATCCTTTTATTTTGAGCCTATGTGTGTCTCTGCACGTGAGACGGGTTTCCTGAATACAGCACACTGATGGGTCTTGACTCTTTATCCAGTTTGCCAGTCTGTGTCTTTTAATTGGAGCATTTAGTCCATTTACATTTAAAGTTAATATTGTTATGTGTGAATTTGATCCTGTCATTATGATGTTAGCTGGTTATTTTGCTTGTTAGTTGATGCAGTTTCTTCCTAGTCTCGATGGTCTTTACATTTTGGCATGATTTTGCAGCGGCTGGTACTGGTTGTTCCTTTCCATGTTTAGCGTTTCCTTCAGAAGCTCTTTTAGGGCAGGCCTGGTGGTGACAAAATCTCTCAGCATTTGCTTGTCTGTCAAGGATTTTATTTCTCCTTCACTTATGAAGCTTAGTTTGGCTGGATATGAAATTCTGGGTTGAAAATTCTTTTCTTTAAGAATGTTGAATATTGGCCCCCACTCTCTTCTGGCTTGTAGGGTTTCTGCTGAGAGATCTGCTAGTCTGATGGGCTTCCCTTTGAGGGTAACCCTACCTTTCTCTCTGGCTGCCCTTAACATTTTTTCCTTCATTTCAACTTTGGTGAATCTGACAATTATGTGTCTTGGAGTTGCTCTTCTCGAGGAGTATCTTTGTGGCGTTCTCTGTATTTCCTGAATCTGAATGTTGGCCTGCCTTGCTAGATTGGGGAAGTTCTCCTGGATAATATCCTGCAGAGTGTTTTTCAACTTGGTTCCATTCTCCCTATCACTTTCAGGTACACCAATCAGACGTACATTTGGTCTTTTCACATAGTCCCATATTTCTTGGAGGCTTTGCTCGTTTCTTTTTATTCTTTTTTCTCTAAACTTCCCTTCTCGCTTCATTTCATTCATTTCATCTTCCATCGCTGATACCCTTTCTTCCAGTTGATCGCATCGACTCCTGAAGCTTCTGCATTCTTCACGTAGTTCTTGAGCCTTGGTTTTCAGCTCCATCAGCTCCTTTAAGCACTTCTCTCTATTGGTTCTTCTAGTTATACATTCTTCTAAATTTTTTTCAAAGTTTTCAACTTCTTTGCCTTTGGTTTGCATGTCCTCCCGTAGCTCAGAGTAATTTGATCGTCTGAAGCCTTCTTCTCTCAACTCGTCAAAGTCATTCTCCGTCCAGCTTTGTTCCGTCGCTGGTGAGGAACTGCGTTCCTTTGGAGGAGGAGAGGCGCTCTGCTTTTTAGAGTTTCCAGTTTTTCTGTTCTGTTTTTTCCCCATCTTTGTGGTTTTATCTACTTTTGGTCTTTGATGATGGTGATGTACATATGGGTTTTTGGTGTGGATGTCCTTTCTGTTTGTTAGTTTTCCTTCTAACAGACAGGACCCTCAGCTGCAGGTCTGTTGGAGTACCCTGCCGTGTGAGGTGTCAGTCTGCCCCTGCTGGGGGGTGCCTCCCAGTTAGGCTGCTCACGGGTCAGGGGTCAGGGACCCACGTGAGGAGGCAGTCTGCCCGTTCTCAGATCTCCAGCTGCGTACTGGGAGAACCACTGCTCTCTTCAAAGCTGTCAGACAGGGACATTTAAGTCTGCAGAGGTTACTGCTGTCTTTTTGTTCGTCTGTGCCCTGCCCCCAGAGGTGGAGCCTACAGAGGCAAGCAGGCTTCCTTGAGCTGTCGTGGGCTCCACCCAGTTCGAGCTTCCCGGCTGCTTTGTTTACCTAAGCAAGCCTGGGCAATGGCGGGCGCCCCTCCCCCAGCCTCGCTGCCGCCTTGCAGTTTGATCTCAGACTGCTGTGCTAGCAATCAGCGAGACTCCGTGGGCGTAGGACCCTCTGAGCCAGGTGCGGGATGTAATCTCGTGGTGTGCCATTTTTTAAGCCCGTTTTTTAAGCGCAGTATTCGGGTGGGAGTGACCCAATTTTCCAGGCGCAGTCCGTCACCTCTTTCTTTGACTAGGAAAGGGAACTCCCTGACCCCTTGCGCTTCCCGAGGGAGGCAATGCTTCGCCCTGCTTCGGCTCGCGCACGGTGTGCTCACCCACTGACCTGCACCCACTGTCTGGCACTCCCTAGTGAGATGAACCCGGTACCTCCGATGGAAATGCAGAAATCACCCGTCTTCTGCGTCGCTCACGCTGGGAGCTGTAGACCGGAGCTGTTCCTATTCGGCCATCTTGGCTCCTCCCCCGACCGTTAGTTTCTTTTACTGTGCAAAAGCCCTTCCGTTTAATTAGATCCCACTTGTCAATTTTTGTGGTTGTTGCAATTGCTTTTGGGGACTTAGCCATAAATTCTTTGCCAAGGCTGATGTCCAGAATAGTATTTCCTAGGTTTTCTTCTAGGATTTTTATAGTTTGAGGTCTTACATTAAAGTCTTTAATCCATCTTGAGTTAATTTTTGCATATGGTGAAAGGAAGGGGTCCAGTTTCAACCTTCTGCTTATGTCTAGCCAGTTATCCCAGCACCATTTATTGAATAGGGAGTCCATTCCTCATTGCTTGTTATTGTCACCTTTGACAAAGATCAGATGGTTATAGGTGTGTGGCTTTATTTCTGTATTCTCTATTCTGTTCCATTGGTCTGTGTGTCTGTTTTTGTACCAGTACCATGCTGTTTTTGTTACTGTAGCCTTGTGGAATAGTTTGAAGTTGGGTAATGTGATACCTCTGGCTTTGTTCTTTTTGCTTAGGATTGCTCCAACTATTCGGGCTCTTTTTTGGTTCCATATGAAATTTAGAACTGTTTTTTGCTAATTCTGTGAAAAATGACATTGCTAGTTTGACAGAAATAGTGTTGAATCTGCAAATTGTTTTGGGCAGCATTGCCATTTTAATAATATTGATTCATCCAATCCATGAGCATGGAATGTTTTTTCCATTTGTTTATGTCATCTATGATTTCTTTCACCGGTGTTTTGTAGTTCTCCTTGTAGAGATCTTTCACCTCCTTGGTTAGATGTATTCCTAAGTACTTTGTGTCTGTCTGTGGCTAGTGTGAGATTGCATTCTTGATTTTGCTCTCAACCTGAACAGTATTGGTGTAAAGAAATGATGCTGATTTTTGTACATTGATTTTGCATTCTGAAACTTTACTGAAGTTGTTTATCAGCTCTAGGAGCCTTTCAGTCAAGACTTTAGGGTTTTCTACAAATGCTACCTCTTTAAAGAAGTCTTCCCAGACTCCACCACCATTAACCCAAACTGTAAGTATATACTTAGTTAAAAGTCTCCCTCTTTTATATTTTTTTAACATTTTTTTTTTGAGATGGAGTCTCACTCAGCAGTCCAGGCTGGAGTGCAGTGGCACGATCTCAGCTGGCTGCAACCTCCACCAGCAGGGTTCAAGCGATTCTCCTACCTCAGCTTCCCGAGTAGCTGGTATTACAGGCGCATGCCACCATGCCCAGCTAATTTTTGTATTTTCAGTAGAGACAGGGTTTTGCCATATTGGCCAGGATGGTCTTGATCTCTTGACCTCATGATCTGCCTGCCTCGACCTCCCAAAGTGCTGGGATTACAGGTGGGAGGCGCCGCACCCAGCCTTTTTTTTTCTTTTTTCTTTTATTTTTTAACATTTTTAACCTGTCTTTGAGTACTTACACAGTCTATAATTTATAATATTTATAAATTTATAATTTGACTACATATGTTTTGTCTCATACTAGATAATAAATACCTTAAAGTTGAAAACTGCCTTCTTAATCTTTCATTTATTCATTCAACAAATATTTGAATGATTGAATGAAGTAAGGGATGAATCTCTCTCTACTCCCCAGTGCCTTATATATAACATCATCCTTCCTCAGAAAATCTTCCCAGAGCTATTAAAAAGAGAATACTTTATCAACCTTAAAAAGAAGGAAATCTTGCCATTTGTGACAACGTGGATGAGCCTGGAGGACGTTCTGCTAAGTGAGATAAGCCAGGCACAGAAAGGCAAACAGTGCATGATCTCACTTACACACACAAATTTTAAAAGTTGAACTTATAGAAAGAGAGTAGGAGAGTCATTACCAGGGGTCAGAGAGTGGGGGAAATGGAGAGATGTTGGTCAAAGGGTACAAACTTTCACTTATAAAACGAATAAGTTTTGGACATCTAATGTACAGCATGGTGACAATAGTTAATAATCCTGTATTGTTTGCTTGAAATTTTTGGTTAAGTATTCTCATCACATAAAAAGGTAACTGTGTGAGGTGATTAGTATGTTAATTAGCTTGATTGTGATAATCATTTCACAATGTATACATATATCAAAATATCACTTTGTGCACCTGAATGTATACAATTTTTATTTGTCAATTATATCTTAATAAAGCTGGAAAAAAATAAAATAGGCTACTTTTGGTAGTCATGACTGATACCTTCTTCCTCTAGGCTAGGAGTGAAACTACAAATAGATAAAATGAAGAATAGAGTAAAAAGAGGAGCTTAGAAGAAGAGGGCTAGATCCAATTGATCTTCCTCTTTCTTTCACATTACTTTTTCCATTTTTTTAAAGAAATTGCTTTGAATGGCTGATAAAATCCCAAAGGCTTCAGTATTTTTATAGCCCAATTTGAGGTAAACTATTTTTCTTTATCCTGTCAAATCTCTTCTCTATAAATATATCGAATAGATTCACCTTATTTTCCTTCCATCAATAGAAGTGTAAGTAAAATGATTTACGGGCTGGGGGCAGTGTCTCACTCCTGTAACCCCAGCACTTTGGAAGGCCAAGGCAAGAGGATTGCTTGAGGCTAGGAGTTTGAGACCAGCCTGTGCAACATGGAAAGACCTTGTCTCTACAAAAAAATTAAAAGAAAGCCGGATGTGGTGGCGCATGCCTATGGTCTCAGCTACTCGGGAGGCTGAGGTGGGAGGATCACTTAAGCCCAGGAGGTCAAGGATGCAGTGACCTGTGATCTCACCACTGCACTCCAGTTTGGATTTACAAAATGATGATCTGTAATAGGATGCCAATATGTGGCACATATTTGAAGCACTGTCATAATGGAATTTTTAAGTAATTAAAATTATTTCACAACTAATTAACAACAGTTTATAACCCCATAAAGCATTCCAACTTAAGCATTTCTATTCATACTCCATCTGCTAAATATTAAGTAGAACAGTACAAAAATAGGAAAGGGGAGGCCATTTCCAATTATGTTCCCATTTTTTACCTATTTAGGGCAATAGCTTAACTCATTTACTTCTCTTGATTAATAGCATTTAATATATATATAAATGACTATAAACATTCATTATGAATGCAGAAGAAACACTGTTTATTCTATTTTTAAAAAGCAAAATGGAACTATCCTGACTTTTAGATTTGTCTAAACAAAGGCCAATACTAGTTAGAGAAAACATCTGTCTGAATAAAGTCAGAAAATTCCCAAGGATATACTTAACTACTTCTAAGCATGCTTTCAGAACAGACGTACCCATATACGTGTCTTGCAGTCCAGATGGAATGATGAAACTTCCAAGACCCTCCTGGCATTTATTTAAATGTTTGGCTGTCCAGATACAAACTTTATCCAACAAATAAGAATTACCATTCCAAAAATAAGTTGTTCAAACCATCCACTTGCTTGTAGAAGTCGCAAGTGAATTCTTCATGCTTTAATTCATACTGTGCTAACACTGTTTCTATTCCAGAATTTGAAGACCTTCAGTCAACACACATTGATTGGGCTCCTGTCCGGCACAAGCCACTGTGCTACAAGTCTAGAAAAATGAATGAAATACATCTATCTCTCTGCAAGTGTCTTGGTAGGAGAGAGAGAATTTACTTATGAATACCTATAATGAAATAGCAGGAAATTACACAAGAGAAGACATAGTATTTGACATAGAATGTAAAGTTGGTTAGGATTTCAAGAAGCAGCAGTACCAGGAATAAAGGGAAAAAGGCAGAAAATATACAGTGTAAATGCATGAGCTTTTGCGATATTATTTACGATATGTGGCAGACACTATTGACACTCAACCCATATCCCCTTGTAACTCTCTGTTCTCTACACACAACCCTCAGACGCAGAAGCATGAAAGCTGGTTAATCAATTCCTCTGCTTCTTCACCTCTCAAGTAGGATGTACTGTACCCTCTCCTAGAGGTCCCCAGCAGGATAGAACCCAATTACCCACATTAATAGACTATGTATTGGCTAATTTTCCTTCCTTGTCTAACTTCCCTATGTCCCTAGCAGTGCTTCCCAACATTACCTCCCATGTAAAATTCTTCACTCAGACTACTCATAAGATCAGCTTTTTGGGGAATCCAAACTAAAACACAATAACTCAGCCAAGTGGGAATGTTACTGATGACTGACAGAATGATCTGTTATTTCACAAGTCACTGGAATAGAGCAACATTTCCCCAAACAGCTATACACAGGATATCTGTGACCACTGATTTGTTCTTCTTGGAGATTTACAATACACATTAGGATAAGGACAACATTAAAAAGTCCATTAGCATGCCAGGCACGATGAGTCATGCCTGTAATCCCAGCACTTTGGGAGGCCAAGGCAGATGAATCACCTAAGGTTGGGAGTTCGAGACCAGCCTGACCAACATGGTGAAACTCCATCTCTACTAAAAATACAAAAAATTAGCTGGGCTTGGTGGTGCACACCCATAGTTCCAGCTACTTGGGAGGCTAAGCCAGGAGAATCGCTTGAACCCAGGAGGCGGAGGTTATGGTAAGCCAAGATCACACCACTGCACTCCAGCCTGGGTGACAAGAGTGAAACACCATCTCAAAAAAAAAAAAAAAAAGTCAAGTGGCAAAACCAAAACCTATTTAACATTGTTTAAGAGTTAACCAAACTTATTTGGCACCCTTATTAGCCTCCCAGTTAAAGCCAGTTTGGAAAGTGCTGGAATTGATATTGATGCATTTCTAATTTTAATGAAATGTACTCTTCTTTCATAGAGACCCAGAGCCAAATTAAAACATGTTCGCTAGTGTCCAAATATTCAGAGTTTTAAGCCAAATTTTCATTTTTTTCAAGTATATTTTCAGTTGTTTGCTAATGATGAGATTGATTTTTGAATGCCTTAACCTAAGCAATGTTCAATACTGTTCAGACTCTCAGCTCACATGGCTTTCTATGCACCAATGGCCTTGACCTAATTTTCTGTGGGAACCCCCTACACTCAGAGGTGGAAAGAGGGTTAAAAAGGATTCTAGAAAGATGTCAACAGAAACATGCATCCCTGCTGCCCAATGCCTCACATCGCCAATCCAATGTGCACAGGGGCAGCCACAGGGCCCAGAGAGCAGGTGAGGGCTGAAAAGTGTGAGGAAGGCCTGGTCAGACATCTCGGAGTTCTGAGGAAGGAACTTTCACACAATTTTGCTTCCCTCCAGACTGAACTAGAGTCTAGGAAATTCCTGTGGCAAGAAACTCTAGGATTGAGAACCAGAGCTTCTCAATTCCTAGAGATATGTTTGCTCCCTAAAAATCTCAGAACTCACCCCACCCAGAGGTAGGGTAGTGAAAGCCACTGGGTGTGGTCCAGAGAGGAGCTGTCAGGGAGCTAAATCTGGAGGTGAGTCCTCGATGCCAGAGAGATTGCGAGGATCTGGTCTTTCATTCTGAAAAGACAGTGAACAGTGTAGCAAACAACTTGCCCAGGAGGAGCTGCAGTACTAAAACAGATGTCCTAAAGGACATCATAAAGGAAAAAAAAACCACCGAATGAGGGTCAAACAGTTCAAAATAAGAGTTTCTGAGTCCAATAAACATGATTTTTTTTCACTTTTAAGAAAATCAGTGGATGAAATGAAAGAGAAAATGAACACTTTTGAGACTCATATTGATGGTATGAAAGATCAAAAGGGAAAAATATTACAAAACACAATGCAAAGAACTTCAACTTCCAGCCACAAAGGAGCAATATTTCTGGGAATAATCTTCCTGCCAACAACCATTATAAAAGTTGTTGGATACATCAAGTATCTGTTTAACATTATTGGACAACAAGGCAGGCAAAACTTCAAGGGTCAAAATGTTAGAATTGGGAGATACATTGAGGTGAGCCCCACATTCACCTGTGACTTTTCCTTTAGGACATTTGCAAGTTCACTGCAATGAAAGTTGGAGCCTAGCAGAAATTAGTGGTCAGGGGCTTGCGGAAATCTCTTTGGGCTGCAGAGAAAAGAGTTAGTTTGGTGTTGCCCAGGGGACCAGTGTCTCAAATAAGAGGAGAGAAGTAAACTAAAAAAATTCTAGAATCAACCTCACCTTGAGATGTTTTCTAATTCCTAAGTTGTGTGCATGCTTAAGTGAGAGTCCCAGAAACCAAGACGAAAGCCACATCTGGGAGGCTAAAGAGTTATTAAAGGACTTCAGCAGTCTAATAGCGCTAGGGAATCAGCGAATGAAGTTCAAGCTCAGCAAAGTGTAATGGTCCTTTTAAGCATACAAGGGTTTAAGTTGGGACTCCAGAAGGGAAAATCCCTAAGTGTAAAGGTAATATTCTGCCAGTAACAACAAACTGGAAATAGACCAGCCATGACAAAGGCTAACACCTGCCATCATTTGAATCAAGGCGCTCTTCCAATGCTGTATGCCTGTGAGCTAACATCAGTTGAAGCAGCCGCAATTTTTCATGCACAGTGTCCTGCATCCAATTAATAAGAATTTCTTGACACATCAAGAAACATGAATAGATGCCTGAAAATCAAGAGATAAACCAGACAATAAAAATTGGCGATTTAAGTGTTGGTGTTATCAGACATGGAACTTAAAATAATTATGAACAATATGTTTAAGAAAACAAACGATGAAGAATCTCACCAGAAAACTGAAATTACATACATATAATTCAAGAACTTCATTATATATAATTCAAGAAATTATATATATATATATAGATATAACTCAAGAACTGAAAAACACATTTATTGAAATGAAGAATTCAATAGATGAATTTGGTAGTAGAAGAGAGAACTGCCAAACTGAAAAATAGATCAATAGAAAATATCCATAATTGAGAGAAAATAAAAAGATGGAAAATGCAGAAAATAAACATATGGGACAAAATTGAAGGATCTAAGATGTGTAATTGAGTCCCAGGAAGAGAGAGGAAACAAAAACAATGATTAAAGAAATACTGGCCAAGATTTCCCAAAACTAAAAAAAAAATTAATAATAAAAATATCAATTCAAGAATCTCTATAGACTCCTAACAGGATACTTTATAATAAGCTTCCTAAAAACTCAACACAAATAGAAGACATTTAAAGCTTCCAGAGGGGAAAAATGACATATAACCATCAAAACAGTAATAACACCAACAACTGTCTTTTGCAAAGAAACTGTAGAATCCGGAAGACAATGGAATGACATCTTTAAATGATTTAAGAGAAAAGTGCCGACAGAGAATTCTACACTCAGTGAAACTATTTCAAAAACTAAATGTTCTAACAAATAAAAATAAGACAATTCCAGCAAAACTCCACCAAAAGAAATACTAAACGGAGTTTTTCAGATGGAAGGAGAATAATCTCAGATAGAATAATTCAAGAAGAAATTAAAAGCACTGGGAAGAATATGTGACTAAATCTAAATGTATACTTTCCTTAGGGTTTGAAATGATAACTTTAATATATCCTCATAAAATTTTAAATATATGAAGAAGTAAATATTGATGTCAGTAACACAAAAATGTGAAGGAGAACAAATGGAGTTGAGTTATAAAGAACCAGGTGCAATGGCTCACACTTGTAATCCCAGCACTTTGAGAGGCTGAGGCAGATGGATTGCTTGAGTCCAGGAGTTTGAGACCAGCCTGGGCAATATAGCGAGACTCTGTATCTACAAAAATTAGCCAGGCATGGTGATGTACACTTGTAGTCCTAACTACTCAGGAGGCTGAGGTGGGAGGACCACTTAAGCCCAGGAGGTCAAAAGTGCAGTGAGCTGTGATCACACCACTGCAATACAGCCTGGGCGACAGAGTGAGACCCTGTCTCAAAAAAAGGTTATGAAGTTATTAGGTTGCTCAAGAAATGATAAAAGCATTCATTTAAACTAAACAGTAATATGTTGATTATGCATGTTATAATCTGTAGAACGGGCACTAAATTAAAAATTTTATACCAGCTTCATTAAGGTGTAGTTCACATACCATGCAATTCATGCACGTAAAGTGCACAGTTCAATGGCTTTTTGTATATTCAGAGATATGGGCAACCATCACTACATTCAATTTTGAGCATTTTTGTCACCTCAAAAAAAGAACCAAAACCCTGTACTCTTTAGCTATTGCCCAATCTCCCCATCCCAGTCAGCTCTAAGCAGATTTGTCTATCCGTGATGTTTCATATAAATGGAATCATACATCTTTAGTGACTGGTCTGTTTCACTTAGCATAATATTTTCAAGGTTTATTCATATTGCAGCATATACCAGTACTTCATTCTCTTTTATGGCTAAATCATATTCCAGTCTAAGGATATATCACATTTTTTAATCCTGTGTTTGGTTGAAAAAAATGAGTAGTTTCCACCCTTTGGCTATTATAAATAATGTTGCTCATGAATATGTTTTTGCGTTGACATATGTTTCCATTTCCTGTGTGTATATACATTGGAGTAGAATTCCTGAATCATAGGTTAACTCTATGTTTAACCATTTGAGAAACTGTCAGACTGTTGTCCAAAGTGGTGGCACCATTTTACATTCCCACAAGCAGCGTATGAGAATTCCAAATTCTCTGCACCCTCACTAACACATGTTATTATCTTACTTTTTAATTATAGTCATGTAGTGGGTATGAAGAGGTATCTCACCATGTGGTTTTGATTTGCATTTCCCTGACAAGCAATGAGGTTGAGCATTTCTTCATGTGCTTATTAGCCATTTATCTATCTTCTTTGGAGAAATATCTATTTAGATTCTTTGCCCATTTTTAATCATGTGATTTGTTTTCTTATTATTGAATTATAATTGTTCTTTATACACTAGTCCCCCCCTTTATTTGCAGTTTCACTTTCCACAGTTTCAGTTACCCATGGTTAACTGCAGTTCAAAAATATTAAATGGAAAATTCCAGACATAGTCTACATTTTAAGTTGCGCTCCATTCTGAGTTGCGTGAAATCGTCCTCCATCCCACCCAGAATGTGAAGCATCCCTTTATCCAGCATATCAATGCTGTATATACTAGCCAACATCACTTAGTAGCCACCTCAGTTACCAGATTTTAAAAATAACATAGTACCTATAGAATTCAGTACTATCTGTGGTTTCAGGCATCCACTGAGGGTCTTGAAATATATCCCCTGCAGGTAAGAGGGGGAGATTACTATACTTCCTAGAAACAAATCCTTTATCAGATATATAATTTGTGGATATTTTCTTCCATTCTATGAGATATTTATGCTTTCTCTTGATAGTGACCTTTGAGGCATAGCAGTTTTTTATTCTGATAAAATCCAATTTACCTACTTTTTTTTTGTACTTTTGCAGATTTACCCCTATGTTTTCTTCTAAGAATTTTATAGCTTAAGCTGTCACATTAAGGTCTTTGATCCATTTTGAGGTAATTATTTTACATGGTGTGAAGACAAAGGTCCAACTATATTGTTTTTCAACCAGTTGTTCCAGCATCATTTGTTGAAAACACTCTTCTTTCCCATTAAATGGTCTTTGTACCCTTGTAAAAAATCATTTTCTCTGTTATGTAGTCTCTATATCATTTTAGTCTCTGTATCATTAATTTCCTTTCTAATGTTTATTATTTCCTGCCTTCTGCTACCTTTAGCTTTACTTTGCTCTGCTTTTTCGAGTTTCTTAAGGTGGAAGGTTAGGTTATTGATTTGACATTTTCTTCTTTTTTAATATAGGCATTTACAGGTATAAATTTCCCACTAGCACTGCTTTAGCTGCATCCCATACATTTTAGCATCTTGTGTCTTCATTTTTATTCATCTCAAAGTGTTTCTAATTTCATTTTTTATTTCTTCTTTGATCTATTGGTTATTTAGGAGTATATACTAATTTCCACATTTGTGAGTTTCCAAAATTTCTTTCTGTTACTGATTTCTAATTTTGTTCCATTATGGTTGGAAAACATACTTTGTATTTTTCTGTCACTTTAAATGTATTCAGTTAATGTATGTAACATATGGTCTATCCTGGAGAATGCTCCATCTACTCTTGAGAAGAACGTTTATTCTCTTGTGTTAGATGCAGAGATGTTTGTTAGGTCTAGATGGTTTGTGGTGTTTTTCAGTTCTTCTATTTGCTTGCTCATTTTCTTCCTGGTTGTTCTTTCCATTCTTCAAAGTGGAGTATTGAAGTCACTATTACTGTAGAATTGCCAGTTTGTTTGTTTTTTTCCTTTATTTCTGTCAGTTCCTACTTTATGTATTCTGGTGTTCTGCCATTAGATATACATATGTTTATCATTCTTACGTCTTCCTGATGGTTGACCCTTTCATTGTTACAAAATGTCCCTATTTATCTCTAGTAATATTCTTTCTCTTAGGGTCTATTTTTTCTCATATTAGTACAGTCACTCCAGCTTTCTTGTGGTTGTTGTTTGCATAATATATCTTTTTCCATACCTTTACTTTTGATTTCTTTGTATATTTGCATCCAAAGTGTTTCTCCTATAGACAGCATATGGTTGGATATTGTTTTCCTACCCAGTCTGAAAATCACTGCCTTTTTTATTGGATTATTTAATTCATTCACTGGCAGCGTGCTTAACAGTGCCCCACATTTCTCTAAGACTCTGTTTATCGTCATTCTTTTTTCTCGGTTGCTTAGATTGCATAATCTTTTTCAATCTGTCTTTCAGTTTGCTGATTCTTTCTCCTGCCAGTACTAATACATTAAGAGCACCTCTAGTAAATTTTTCATTTAAATTACTGAACTTTTCAATTCCAGAGTTTCCATTTTTTAAAATTTCTCTTTATCATTTTCGCTACTTGATGTGACATTGTCATTATACATTCTTTTGCTTGTCTAATAATGGTTTCCCTTAGTTTTTTAAACATATTTATAATGGCTATTTTGAAATCTTTGTTAATTCTGACATCTGGTCACTTTACACAAACACTTCAGCTGCCTGCTTTTTTTTTTTCTGGTGTAGTGACTATACTTTCTTGTTTCTCTGCATATCTCATAATTTTTGTTGAAAATCAAACATTTTAAATAATATATTGTAGCAATTCTGGGTACTTATCCTCCCTGTCTGGGCCTGGTCATTGTTATTTGCTTGTTTACTAGTTTAGTGAATGGCTTGTTTTAAGGAACTCTATTCCCTTCTCCCCTGTAGTGTGAAGTCTCTGATGTTGCTCCTCAGGGATACAGCCTTGGATATGCCCAGAGTCACTCTAGGATGACAGTGGTTTTCCACAGCTCTCTTTGACTGTCTCATTCTCTGACCACACCCCATTTTTAAGCTCCATTAATTGCAATTCTAGCTCCTTTGAAGAGATAGTTCCTGAGGTCAGGGTTTGAAATTTGTTCTGACCCCAGGAGGTCTCCCCAGCTGTCTCTCCTGTTTCTCTCTAGCAACATGGCCTATATGTCTAATAAATCAATCAATCTTTTTGCAGTTGCCTTTCACTACCATTTCCACTGTTTCTGTGAGCTTCCTAGGCTTGAATTGCTCCAGGTGTGTTGCAAATAAAATTAGTTTTTGGGAGTAGAGATTTGTAGCTCTATGTTCTACAGTCTGCTTTCTCTTCCCAGCTCAAACCTTTGAGCCAAGGTTCTAGCACTGAGTATAGAGAGAACATGCTTCTTTCCCAGTGACACCACTGCTTTAGAAGCTGAGCACTCAATGGATGGGGGAGGAGAGAGCATCAGCTTACACCTTTCAGCACTGAGCCCCTGCCCTATGGGCTGGGTGCAAGGGCAATCTGGACCCCAATATTCTAAGCAGCACCATGCCCAAGGTAGAGCCTTCATCTCACAAGTAGTGCTGGGCAGAAGGGGGCCCCATCTCTCAGCCCCACTCATGTGAAACTTAGTCTCAGCAACAGGTAGCGAGGAGCAGGATGAGAAATGTTAACATTCTGCCTCTCCTTGGAAGCTAGCCTTTTTTCTGGGAGCTGGGGAGAGGGAACCTTGTGTTCTTGGTTTACCAGTCTGGAGTGGAGCTTCCATCTCACCAAAGTGGGAAGGGGAAGGATGGCACAGATATTGGTTCAAATACCAAAGACTCTTGCAATTCTTACCAAGTTTTAGAAGATTTTCTTAAATATATGTTTAGTCATTTGTTGTGTGTCCATAGGGCCACTGGACCAGCACAGTGTGACAGAGCTTGTCACACTATCATACTGGAAGTGGAAATACTAAAATAAAACTGTAAACTATATAACTAATAAGCTAACAGAAGATGAAATAATAAGAAATACTTCAATAGTGTATGAGAAGTCAATAAAGGAAGAAAAAGGAAACAAGAACAGATTAGACAAATATATAAGTAAAATAGACAAAATCAACCCTATCATTAATTACATTAAATCTGAATGAACTAAATTCTCAAAACACAGTTATCAATCGATTATCTTCTTTTGAGAATGTCTTTTCAAATCATTCGCTCACTTTTAAATCAGATTGTTTTGTTTTGTTTTTATTGATGCATAACAGTTGTACATATTTGGGGGTGCATGTGATATTTTGATAATGCATACAATATGTAATGATCAAATCAATGTAATTAGGATATACATCACCTCAAACATTTATCTTTGTGTTGGGAACATTCTAATTCTTCTAGCTATTTTGAAATATACAATAAATGATTGTTAGCTATAGTTGCCCTACTGAACTATCAAACTCTAGATTTTATTCCTTTATCTAACTGTATTTTTACACCTGCTAATCAACCTCTCTTCATTCTCCCTTTTCCCTACCCTTCCCAGCCTCTGGTAACCACCAATCTACTCCCTATCTCAATGAGATCCACTTATTTAGCTCCCACATATGAGTGAGAACATGTGATATTTGCCTTTCTGTGCCTGGATTATTTCGCTAATTATTCCCGGTTCATTTATGTCTCCACAAAGGATAGAATTTCATTCTTTTTTATGGCTGAATAATATTCCATTGTGTCTCTATACCACATTTTCTTTATTCATTCATCTGTTTATGAACACCAAGGTTGATTCCACATCTTGACTATTATGAATAGTGCTGCAATAAACATAGGAATGCAGATATTTCTTTGATATATTAATTCCTTTTTTTTTTTTAGATATACACCTAGCAGTGAGATTGCTGGATCATATAGTAGTTCTATTTTTAGTTTTTTGATTAAACTCATTGCTGTTTTCCATAGTGGCTGCACTAATTTACATTCCTACCAACAGTGTACAAGGGTTCTGCACGTTAATCTGCATTCTTACCAGCATCCATTATTTTTTGTCTTTTTGATAAAAGTTCTTTTAACTGGGGTGAGATGATATCTTATTGTAGTTTTGATTTGCATTTCCCTGATGATTAGTAGTAATGAGCATTTTTTCATGTACCTGTTGGCCATTTGTATGTCTTCTTTTGAAAAATGTTTATTCACATCTTTTACTCAGTTTTAAATCAGATTGTTTTTTTTTTTGCAATTGAGTTGTTTCAGTTCCTTATACACTTTAGTTATAAACCCCTTGTCAGATGGATAGTTTGAAAATAGTCCCTCCCATTATGTAGGTTGTCTCTTCAATCTGTTGATTGTTTCTTTTGCTATGCAGAAGCTTTTCAATTTGATATATTCTATTTGTCTATTTTTGCTTTTGTTGCCTGTGCTTTTGAGGTCTTATCCATAAAATCTTTTCCCACCAATGTTCTGAAGCATTTCCCCTAGGTTTTCTTCTAGTAGCTTCAGAGTTTCAGGTCTTCCATTTAAGTCTTTAAACCATCTGGGGTTGATTTTTGTATATGGTGAGGGAAAGAGTTCTAATTTTATTCCTTTGCATGTGTATATCCAGTTTTCCCAGCACCATATATTGAAAACTGTTCTTTACCCAGTGTATGTTCTCGGTGCCTAAATGGCCAGAATAAATGTAAAAAAAAAGAAAAATGGTCAGCATCACTAATCATTAGGGAAATGCAAATAAAAACCATAATGAGATATCATCTCACTCCAGTTAAAATGGTTATTATAAAAAAGACAAAAAAAATGCTGGTGAGGATGTGGAAAAAGGGAACTCTTGTACACTGTTGGTAGGAATGTAAACTAGTACAACCATTATGGAAAACAATATAAAAATTCTTCAGAAAACTAACTATAGAACTACCATATGATCCAGCAATCCCACTGCTGGGTATATATCATAAGGAAAGGAAGTCCCTATGTCCAATAGATATATGCACTCCCATGTTTATTGCAGCACTATTCACAATTCAACATATGTAATCAACTGAAGTATCCATCAATAGATGAGTGAATAAAGAAAATGTGGTATATATACACAATGGAACATTATTCAGTCATAGAAAAGAATGAAATTCTGTTATTCATGTCAATATGGATGAGTCTGGAGAACATTGTGTTAGGTGAGATAAGCTAGGCACAGAAAGACAGATACTGCATCTTCTCATTCATATGTGAAAGCTAAAAAAGTGGATCTCATGAAGCTACAGAGTAGATTAGTGGTTACCAGAGACTGGGAAAGGTAGGGGAGAGGGAGGATGAAAAGAGGTTGATTAATAGGTACAAAAAATGCAATTAGAAGAAACATGAGCTAGTGTTTGATAGTTTGGTAGGGTGACTATAGTTAATAATTTATTGCATATTTCCAAATAGCTGGAAGAGAGGTTTTTGAATGTTCCCAACATAAAGAAAAGATAAATGTTTGAGGTAATGGCTATCCTAATTACCCTGATTTGCTCATCACATATTATATACTTGTATTGAAATATCACACTGTATCTCCAAAATGTATACAATCATTATGTATCAATTAAAAATAATAACCAAAAAAAGTAAAATAGAAAATAAAAGACAAATTTATCAGACTGGAATTTTTAAATCAACTATACACTGCTTACAAGAGACCACTTTATATGTAATGACACAGAAAGTAAGAAACTAAAAGGAAGGAAAAATACTAACCAAAGGAAAACTGGTACAACTATAATATTAGATAGAATATTATTTAAAGCAAGAAATATTATTTGAGATAAAGAATGATATTTTATAACAATAAAGCGTTCAATTCAACAGGAAGCTACAACAATCCTGGATTTGTATGTGACTAATAAAAAAGCTTAAAATATGTATAGCAAAATTGGCAAAGCTTAGAAGAAAATTATAGGGAAATCAGAAATAATATTTAGAAATTTTAATACACCTCTTTTTAGTAACTAATGGTATCATTAAGAATGTAGAAGAATTGAACAACAGGACTAAAAACTTGCCCTAATAGACATATATAGAACATTGCAATAAACTGCAGAATAAACATTCTTTTCAAGTGAATATGGAACTTTTGCCAAAATAGAACATAAGGTAGAGCCATTAGTCAAGTCTCAACAAATTTCAAATGGTTAAAATCAGACACAAATTGAATTACCTAAACAGGTGAATTAAACTGGAAATAAAATCCCCAAATGTGTTAGAATTAATCAGCATGCTTCTGAATAATCCATGGGACAAAGAAGAAATTGCAAGGGATATTAGAAAATATATGAACCATATGGTAATGAAGATACAACATATCAAAAGCTTATAGAATTCAGTGCTTAGAGAGAAACATGTAACCATAAATGCATAAATTAGAAAATAAACAAGGCTGAATAATAAATAAGTCATCTAAATATCCACCACAGAAAGCTAAGAAAAAAGCAGCAAATCAAACCCAAAGAAAGAAGAAGGAAATAAATAATAAAGATGAGAATAGAGCACCATAATATAAAAAACAATTGGGCAAAAAAGAAAATTACCACAGCCAAAAAATATTTCCTAAAAAGATGAATATAACCAATAAACTCCTAGCAAAACTGATCAAGAAATAAAGAGAACAAAATTATCAATTACCAATATGGGGAATGAAAAAGAGGACATCATTACAGATCCAAAAGACACTAAAAATATAAGAAGAAGATATCATGAATAATTTTTTAGAAAGTAATTTGGCAATATTTATTAAAACTGTAATTACATATACTTTTCAACTCAGAAATCCTACTCCTTGAACTCTAATGCATAGAAATAAAAACACCAATTGAAAAACAAATCTCCCATGTATATGGAATATATCCAAAGATGTTTATTGCAGCAATGTTAGTAGTCCCCAAAAAAACCCATGAAAATAAAGTAATGTAAACTAATTGGAGAATGGAATATTAGGCAGATATAGAAAAGAATGAG
This sequence comes from Pan troglodytes, assembly GCF_028858775.2. Taxonomy (NCBI): domain Eukaryota; kingdom Metazoa; phylum Chordata; class Mammalia; order Primates; family Hominidae; genus Pan; species Pan troglodytes. The sequence goes on along the minus strand of NC_072421.2, from coordinate 42,433,775 downwards.
GCAAAAAAAAAAAAGCAATGTACAATGAGAAAAGGAAGATACATCACAAAGATTCTGGGATTTGGGTTTTTCCATTTTAATTAATTGATTTTTAAATTGATGAGTAAAAATCATATATTTATGATATACGATGTGATATTTTGATATATGTATACATTGTGGGATGAGTAAATCAAGCTAATTAACATATTCATCACCTCACATACCATTTTTGTGGTAAGAACATTTAAAATTTACTATTAGCAATTTTCAAATATGTAATACATTATTATTAACTATAATAGTCATCATGCTGCACAATAGATCACAGTAGATCTCCAGAACTTATTCATTCTAACTGAAACTTTGTACCCTTTGACCAACATTTCCCTACTCCACTCCCCCAGCCTCTTGTAACTACTGTTTTACTCTTTGTTTCTATGGGTTCCACCTTTGTTGTTTCCACATGTAAGTGAGATCGTGCAGTATTTGCCCTTCTGTGTCTAGCTTATTTCACTTAGCATAATTTCCTCCAGGTTCATCCATGTTGTTATGAATTACAGATTTTTTAGAGCTGAATAGTATTTCATTGTATAGAATACTGCATTTTCTTTATTCATTCATTTGTTGATGGAACTTAGGTTGCTTCCATAGCTAAGCTATTGTGAATAATGCTGCAATGAATACAGGAGGGCAGATATGTTTTTGATATACTGATTTCATTTCCTTTGGATATATACCCAGTGGTGGGATTACTGGATCATATTGTAGTTCTATTTTTAATTTTTTGAAGAGCCTCCGTATATTGGTTTCATAATTGCTGTACTAATTTAAATTCCACCAACGGTGTACAAGAGTTCTCTTTTCTCCACATCCTCACCAACACTTGTTATCTTTCATCCTTTTGATAATAGCCATTCTAATAGGTATGCACTAATACCTCACTGTGGCTTTAATTTGCGTTTCCCTGATGATTAGTGATATTGAGCGTATTTTTATGTATCTGTTGGCCACTTGTATGTCTTCTCTTCAGAAATGTCTATTCAGGCCCTTTGTTCATTTTTTTAATCAGGCTATATATTTTCTTATATTGAGTTGAGTTCATTACATATTTTGCATATTAACCCCTTATCAGATGTATGGCTTGCAAAGATTTTCTCCCATTCCATAGGTTGTCTCTTTAATCTGTTGACTGTTTCCTTTGCTGTGCAGCTTTTTAGTTTGAAACAGTCTCACTTGTTTATTCATGCTTTTGTTGCCTGCGCTCTTTTTGTTTGTTTGTTTGTTTGTTTTAGAGACGGAGTCTTACTCTGTCACCCAAGCTGGAGTGCAGTGGTGCGATCTCGGCTCACTGTAACCTCCACCTCCCGGGTTCAAGCGATTCTTCTGCCTCAGCCTCCTGAGTAGCTGGGATTACAGGCGCACGCCACTACACCCGGCTAATTTTTGTATTTTTAGTAGAGACGGGGTTTCACCATGTTGGTCAGGCTGGTCTCAAACCCCTGACCTCGTGATCCGCCCGCCTCAGCCTCCCAAAGTGCTGAGATTACAGGTGTGAGCCACTGTGCTCGGCCGCCTCCAGCTTTGTTCTTTTAGCTCAAGATTGCTATGGCTATTCATGGTCTTTTGTGGTTCCATACAAATTTTAGGATTGTTTTTTCTATTTCTGTGAAAAATGTCATTGGAATTTTGATAGGAATTGCATGGGATCTGTAGACCACTTTGGGTAGTATGGACATTTTAACAATATTAATTCTTCTAATCCATGAACATGAGGTATCTTTCCATTTTTTTGTGTCTCCTTCAATTTCTTTCTACATTTTATAGTTTTCAGTGTACAGATCTTTCACCTCCATGGTTAAATGTACTCCTAAGTATTTTTTGATACTACTGTAAATGGATTGTTTTCTTGATTCCTTTCTCAGACAATTTGTTGTTAGTGTATAGAAATGCTGCTGATTTTTGTATGTTGATTTTATACCCTGCAACTTTACTGAATTCATTTGTCAGTTCTAACAATTTGTAGTGGAGTCTTTAGGGTTTTCTATATAACATCATGTTGTCTGCAGAGAGAGACAATTTAACTTCTTACTTTTCAATTTGGATGCCTTTTATTTATTTTCCTTGCCTAATTGTTCGGGCTAGGACTTCAAATACTATGTTGAATAGAAGTGGCAAAAGTGAGCATCCTTGTCTTGTTCTTGCTTTTAGTGGAAAGGCTTTCAACGTTTTACCATGGAGTATGATGTTAGCTGTGGGCTTGTGATATATGGCTTTCATTGTATTGAAGTATAGTGCTTACATACCTAGATCCTGTTTCTGTTAAATGATTCTTAACTCTGTGTGTGTGTGTGTGTGTGTGAAATTCTATGATCTTGAGAAAAGGTCTGGGAAAATAAATACCAAGTCATTTATACAGGTTAGTGGAGGTGTCAGTGGGAGGTTGAAGTATCAATAAAAAATTAAACAAAATGCATTTTTTCAATGCATGTCTGTATCAAAACATCTCATGTACCCCCATAAATATATACACCTACTATGTACCCACAAAAATTAAGAATAAAAAAATTTAAATTTTTTAAAAAGAAAAATCCTGTTCAAAAAAAGTTGTCCACAATTTAAAAGATAGTGTGTATCATATTTTCTCTTTTAAGTAAAAGTACCCATGTAAATATGCATGCATCAACATGAAAGGATAGTCTCCCAAAACATTAATGGTGAGGATCCTGGGGTGGTGAGATTTCAGAAAACTTTTATTTTCTTCCATACATGTTTTTCTAAATAGTTTGAATTTTTTGAAAAGCAAAAATGTTTTAAAAGCTATTTTCATTGGTAAAACAATAAGTAAAAATAAAGGTGGAAAGCTGAATGGAGGGAAAAGCCAAAGTAGAATTAGAAATTGGGCAACGAAGCATCCCAGAAACATGGTGAGAAAATCTCTCTGTGTCTTCTTTTAGTGGAACCTGTCACCATGGCACCAGAGTCAGAAGATTCCAGATAATCTCTCTTTTATTGTTTCTTAAATGACCATCACCAATATCTGAACCAGAGATGACTGGCAATCCAACCATGAATAATTAGCCTGGGTCCCTCTGAGAAGCCAGAAGAAACCAGGGCATAATATTTCTGGCAGGCCTCCTTGCTTTGTCAGTTTTCCTGTGATTCTGCTTGGTATGGGCCAGTGTAACCGTTTCCTTAGATTTGCTTATTCAAGATGACGCCATGGTCCATTATACTCAGGTACCAGGTTCCATTATCCAATCGGTCACCTTCTGCCTACTCTGTGTCAGTTAAAACAACTGTGCCCCAGCCACCACCCAACGCAGGCTATAAAACCGGTTTCAGGTTTTCATAGTGAATCACATCCCTGCGATGTGAACAGGAGCCTGCTTTTCCCAGACTGGCATGTCTTTCCTTGAGGGTAACACCTTTCATTTTCCACCCACACACCACCCATAAAAGTTCTTTAATCATCTTCAGTTCTATTTGCTCTGAATAAATCTTATTCACAGTTCCTGATGGGCATGTGGGATAGAAGTATGCTATCACTTTTCCTTTGCCCAATAACAACACCCATTTTCTCTTTCCTAATGACTATTTCCGAGTTTTTCCAGAACCACTGAGATCATGTCACATTTAACCCTGTTTCTAAATTCTATCCACCTCTTTCACTATTATTTCGCTCAGGCCAAAGTCCTTGAAATCATCCTTAACTCCTCACTGTCTTTCGCATTCCACATCCATCACATCAGTAAATCTGGCTCTACTTTGCTCAACATCATTAGTTGTTAGGAAAATACAAATTAAAATCACAATGAGATAGCACTTCATACCTAAGAGAATGACTAAAGTAAAAAGTACCAACAATATTAAATACTGACAAGGTTACAGAGCAACTGGAACTCTCTTGCATTGCTGGCAGGAATGCAAAATGATACAGCTGCTATGGAAAGCAGTTTGGCAGTTTCTATAAAGTTGAACATGCACTTACCACATATACCAATCATATTCCCAGACATTTACCAAAAAATGAAAACTTATGCTCATACAAAAGCCTGTGCACAAATATTTATAGACACTTTATTCATAATCACCAAAAACTGGAAGCAACCCAAATGTCCTTCAGTTTGTGAATAGAAAAACAAACTGAGGTACATCTATACAGTGGAATTCTACCCAGCAGTTATTAATAAAATAAATAAACTTTGATTCATACATCATAGATGAATGTCAAATGCATTTTGCTTAGAGAAAGAAGCCAGACACAAAAGTCTACAAACCATATGATTCCATTTATGTAAAATTCTGGAAAAGACAAAACCATGGGGGCAGAAAACACGTCAGTGGTTACCAGCTATTGGGCTTGAGGGACTAATGTGACTACAAAGAGGCAGTATGAGGCAATGTTTAGAATATGAAACTGTTTTATACCATGACTTTGGTGGTGGATGTGTGGATATATGAATTTGTCAAAAACCCCCTTGTCCAAGCCACCATCAACTCTTCCCTAGACTCCTACGGTGGTCTCCTAACTGCCCTCTTGCCTCCAGTATTGCCCTTTTACAGTGCATATGGTAGCCAGAATGATACTTTCAGATCTAAGTCATATCATATCATATCACACCCATGCTCAAAAGGCTTAAAATAAAAGCCAATGTTCTTGCCATGATCCCTATGGCCCTACATGATCTGGCCCCTTGATAACTTCTCTGACCTCATCACCTAGTATTGCCTTCCTCACTCGTTGTATTCCACCTACACTGGCCTCCTTGCTTGTCCATGAACAGGCCAAGGATACTTCAACTTCAAGGTCTTAACCCTTGTTGTTTCCTCTCATGGGAATATTTTTCACTAAATACCTGCATGGCTTATTCCCTTGCTTAAAACTATCACTGGCTCTCCATTGTGCACAGGATAAAATTTCAACTCCTCGGCATGGCACTTAAGACACATGATGTAACCCACACCTATCTCTACATTCTTATCTGTCACACATTGTGCCCTGAACATAGCAAATTGTGTTTCTGAATTCTCCCCACTTCCCCTTTTTTGCCTGATGAATATCTACATATTTTATTTTTTGAGACTCCCTTCAAGCACTGCCTTCAGATAAAACAGATGGCTGCCTCTTCATGTACCTACCATGTCCTGCATGTGCTTCCATCTGGACATGTGTTTCATCAAGCTCTCCAGGTGATTCTTATGCATATTAACATTTAAGAAGCACTGACCCAACATTTATCACGTGATGTATGTGATTATATGTCTGTTTCCCCTGGCTGGACTGAAAAGGGTTTTGATCTATCCCCACAGCCTAACAGAATGTCTGACTCCCAGTAGGAGCTCAATAAATGTTAGATGAAAGGACAATTGCATGAATACATGTCCACGTTTTCTACTTCCATGTTCGTGACAAAACAGAGTTCTCTCCCTGTAATGATCACATGTCCAACCAGAAATTAGAACAGCACAGAAGTGCAGTTGGATCTGGCACATACCTGCCTTGTGTTGTTGGAACCAGACTCTGAGTTTTCTTTCTTTTTAGGCTGGCTCACTAGGTCATCACAGACTTACTCAGGTTGTTGTTAATTTAGCTAGATATTTAGTCACAAGACAGTCCCTGAAATCTCAGTTTGAGGGCTACATTCATTAAGTACACAGCCTGAGTGCAAAGGTCTAGGGGTCATTGTAGATTTTTAAACCTAAACCATTTATTTCACTGAGTAGATCTCCATCTTTCTTTGAAGGAAACCATCCCTTAGATGTAGAAAATTTGATATATTCATACTAAGTTCTTTTTTTAAGTTGACTCATTTCATAGTTACTGCTTCTGATTAAAATTCACTATTCTAGGAAATAATACGTTGAACAAAATCTTTATCAATGTTAGTTTTTTACTGAACTTAACTCATACAAAGAATTTTAATCTGTAAAGTCCTTGACCTTCTCAGGCATTTACTGAAAGACAACATAGGTTCTCTCCACCCAGCTGCCTTTTAGTAGTATCACAATTGTTCCTTTCTGAGTAGGGATGATGAATTGCTAAACAAGGCCGCTGGCAATTAAGAGTAGGGTACATGATATTTGTTACTATTAATGCCATCAATCCTGAGAACTGTCATGAGGCTTTATTTCTACCATCTAACAACTTATCTTCACTGTTTCAACAACCTACTCCAATGCTAATGCTTTCCAATAAAGCAGTGGTAGGTTGGAAGGAAAGAAAGAAAAGAGTAAAGGGAAGTAAGTGTCTTTCTAATTGTTATAAGGAAGCTGGGGAATTGGGGATAGAAGGAGGTGGCTGCCCAGACATTTCGCTTGGAGTGATATGCTCATGCCTACATCAGCCTGAATATTAGGTAGGTGTGGCCAGGAAAAAAGAAAAGGTTTTTAACTGATCGTGACTCATTCCCATATAGTGTATACTAATTAAGCTCCCACCCACTTATTTTTCCAGCCCAAAAAAAAAAAAAAGATATATGACAAGATAGTCTGGGTTGCTTGCACTGTGACTCAGCAGTTTCTGTCTATGAAACTCAAACTGCTATAAAATCTTAAAGAAATTAGGATCAAGCATCTCTAAAGTTGGAACATTATATATTAATGGATCTTCTATCCCCAGATGTGTTTGATCTAATTTTTCCAAGTAGACTCCTCTGGTGGGCTTTAGGCATACACACAGCCCTATGGCTAGAAAACAGAACATGTCAGAAGCCTACCAATGCCATCTGACACTTTCCCTCTTGCATCCCTTCTATATGGGTTTGTATAGGAGGGTGTGAGGCTCAGTTGAAAACTGACACTGGTTTTTGCATGATTAAAATTATCGCTGTGTAAATTTTCTGAGAATTTATTTCTGAGAATTTAAACAAGAGGCTGTGGCTGAGACTGCTTGTTGTCCTCCTAAGTCCATTCTCCTTGACTTTCATAGTGATGGCAATGGTACATGACCACCCAGAATACATTACCCAACCACCTTTGCAGCTAGGTATAATAAATTATCCAGTTCTGGCCAATGGAATGTGAATGGAAGTAGTATGTTCAACTTTCAGGTTGTGCCCTTATAGAGCAGAGGCCTGCCCTCACCTTGCACTTGGCTCATTCCTATTTATTAGAACGCTGGCATGACGGTGGGAACTGAAGCAAACATCTTGGACATAAGTTGGAAGCAATGGATTAAATGTAGAGGAGAAACAAACAAGATAGAAGGTGCTTGAGTCCAAGATGATTATGGAGCCAATATACCATCCTTGAATGGTCTACCTAGATTTTTATATTAAAAGGAAATTAAAAACTTCCATCTTGTTTAAGCCACTATTAGTTTGGGTTTCTCTGTTACAACAGCTGTAGCAATATCCTAACTAGTATAGATACTTTCTTTTTTTTTTTTTGGAAGCAAAATCAACCCTGTAGCAGGCAGAAAAACAGAATTTGAGATTAGACCACACCATGCTCAGTCATAGCAGCAAATAAGGATAAGACAAGGTATTATCTTAGATGGATGGGCCAAGACCAGGCCTAGAGGCAGGACCAAATTACCTTGGAGGAAAGTAGTTGCCAGCAGTCTCTGTAAGCAGGAATATTAAAACCCTTCCTTAGAGAAGCTGAGAAGTATGGAAGCAAGTCTTTGTTGTTTTCAGAGAAGGAAAGAAAGAGATGTTCCTAAGCCCTGTGGCATAATGAGATTGGAATGTATCCTAATATTCCAGCATTTCATCTTTGATCATCCCCTTCTTTACTGTATGAGTAACTGTATTCCCTTGACTTCTACCTGTATTCCTTCTCAAACAAAAATGGCCAGAGTGGACAACTTTGGGTCAATTTGAACATCAAAGTAAATAATAATGGTAATACATTATAACACGTTGACTTTTACAATAAATATTCAAAAGTCTACAGTGATACTCTAGAAAAGAGGAGGGAGGCAAAGTATTTTTTCTCAGAAGAATGCCAGCTAACAACCATAAGAAAATGATAAAAATTAGAACACTATCTGATATGGTTTGGATCTGTGTCTCCGCCCAAATGTCATGTCAAATTATACTCCCCAATGTTGGAGGTGGGGCCTGGTGGAAGGGGATTGGATCATGGGGTCTGATTTCCCTCTTGATGCTGTTCTCTTGATAGTAGGTAAATTCTGAGTTCTCATGAGATTTAGTTATTTAAAAGTACCTACTACCTCCTTCCTTTTTCTGTTCCTTCTGCTCCTGCCATGTAAGACTCCTGCTCCTTCTTCACCTTACACCATGAGTAAAAGCTCCCTGAGGCTCCCCTAGAAGGAGATGCCACCATGCTTCCTGTACAGTCTGCAGAACCATGAGACAATTAAACCTCTTTTCTTTATAAGTTACCCAGTCTCAGGTATTTCTTCATAGCAGCGCCAGAACAGACTAATATGTTATCATTTTGCAACCACCACTGTAATAATTTATTCAAACTTTGGTGAAAAGCTTGTTGAAGAACAAGATATTTACACACAGTCTTGCTTTCTTCACCATAAACCACTTTTTTTTTTTTTTTTTTTACTTTAAGTTCCGGGATACACGTGCAGAATGTGCAGGTTTGTTACATAGGTATATATGTGCCATGGTGGTTTGCTGCACCTGTCAACACGTCATCTAGGTTTTAAGCCCCACATGCATTAGGTATTTGTCCTAATGCTCTCCCTCTCCATACCAACCTGAACGTGCCGGATCTCCTCTGACCATAGAACACTTTTTAGGTGCAAAGGAGAAAAGGTCCAATGGAGAAATCCACTCAGTACTTACCTTAGCCAAGTGTTCAAATTCAGTGCAATGATGAGAAAGCCTGAGACAATATGCATCCCGATGTGATGCACTGAACACTACACACTAGCGATTCTTGCAAAAAATGTGTAACTGAATCTAACCATAAGCAAATATTTGGACAAATTTGAACTGTGAGACAACAAAACAACTTGTCCGGACTCCTCAAAAATGTCATTGTCGTAAAAGTTCCCTCCTCGACCTTCCCAGAAAATAACTTCAAAAATTGTTCTAGATTAAAGAAAATAAAAGGCACCATGGTTAAGTGCAATATGCGGTCCTCAAAAGCATCCTGGATTTTTAAAAAATAGCTATAAAAGCTGTTACTAGGGACAATGGGGATATTTTAAATACAGATTTCAAAATAGATATTATTATAACAATATTAATTTCTTTGGTGTAAAAATGGTAGCTCATTATGTATTCTCATTATGGCCATGTTCTTAAGAAATACGTGCTGAAGTATTTAGGGGTGAAGAGTCATAATGGCTACAATTTACTTTCAAATGGTTTGGGGGAAATTTTTATGTATACAGAGAAAGAGGGAGAGAAAAAGAGAACCAATTTGAGAAAGTGTAAATAATTGGTGATTCTAGGTACATGGTACATGGGTGTCCATTGTTCTGTTTTTCCAACTTTCTTTATTTGAATTTTCATTAAAAACAAAGGAAAATGGCCAATTTGCCTAATGATCCAGATTTATCTTTATTCCACATATTTCTCTCAGTAAACAAATTAGTTAAGAAAAGCGGGGCTATGCTTTTATATAGTCACTCACAATTCCTTCTCAACCTCCAAAGGCTATTATTTTTCAATGAAAGCCCAAAGATTATGAAATATTTATACATTCTAATCAAAAATCTTACTGCTTATTTGACAATTAATAAATGCAAAGGGGATCTTCTTCAAAATTGTGTTTTGATTCTGGCAACTTTAGTCTGGTAGGCTCTGATGAATTGAACAAAATCTTGGCTTTCTTTCTGAAGAATATATGTACCTGTTCCTTTCTAGACCAACAACCTTGAGCATCTATTGACACATGAGAAATAGCTATTTGAAGTCCTTGAAGCTTGTCAGTATTTGAGTTTCTGCCCCAAATATTTCCAGTGGAGGATTCAGCATTCTTCTATGAGTAGGGGAATTTAGAATAATGGCGAGATGGGTACATATTTGAGTTTTGCTGGGGTTAAAAGAATATTGTTTCATATGGTTTTACAATACACTGATATAGTTCAGTAATTTTACAGAAAGACTGTTCCACTGTCCTTGCGATGGTTCATAAAATCATCTTGGACCATGCAGTGAACCAAAAAGCGGAAAAGTGGACTTCATCTTGAAAAACAAGAATTAAAACTCAAAGAAATTGGTGGTTTTCAAGATGAAGCCTACTGTCGATTACATGGAATAGACTTTCTTCACTGAAGGAAATAGGGATATGGCTGTCTCTAGGTATGGAATGGTTTGGCTCACTTGTCCAGAAAAAAAGCCTTACAATTTAGAGCATTAGTGTAGTTAGCAAATAAGTGTCCACTCTCTATATGAAAATTACTATTTCCTTCAATCTGCTCATTTGGATAGGTAAACTGTGGCACCTCAGCAGCTATTATGATGTAACCAAGTAGCAACTTCTATTTTCACTCTTTATATATTTCCAGGGCACTCTCATGGATGTCCATAGCTCTGATTACCATCTCTACGTGCTGACAGTTTCCAAATCTGTATCTGTAGCCCAGAGTTTTCTTCTAAGCTTCACACCCATATATCCAATTGTCTAGATGTTATTCTACTTGGAAACCCCACAATTCTCTCAACCTGCATGTATCCAGAACAGAATTGGTGATGTGCTCCTTAAATCCTGCCCCTCCTGAATCCCCTCTTCAGTGAAAGGCATTACCATCCACTCAGTTGTACAAACCAGAAAGCTTGGCATCATCTGTGACTCTTCTCTCTCCCTCACTCCCCATGTCTAATCAGTTACAAAGTCCTGTAATGTCTGCCTCTTATATATCTCCCAAATCCACCCACCTTTTCCATCCCCCTGGATTCAGAAGATATACTTCCAAATAGATTATTAAAATTGTCTACAAACTATACTTCAATTTTCTCCTCTTCAAACCACTCTCTATATTGCGACCACAGTAATTTTCCCAAAGTGAAAATCTGGTTCTAAATCTCTTCTGCTTGAAATCCTTTAATGGATCCCCATTGCATTTAAGATGAATTTCAGATTCCTTGGGCTTAAAAGGTCCTGTAAAGGTCCTGTATGGTAGGGGCCCCTGCTAACCTCTTCCTAATTTATCTCTCATCAGTCAGCCCTTCAAACCCTGTGCTCCAGGAATACTGAGCTTCTTTCAGTTTCTCAAAAATGACTTGTTCATAACATAGGGTATTATACTGTATTGTGGGATAACTGTGTGGATTGAGTGTTTGCTTATCTATGTTCTTTCACCACACTGTAAGTTCCATGAGGACAAGAATTGTGTCTATCTTGTTCACCATTTTATCCCCAGCTCATGATGCAGTGCCTGCATGATTTCGCTTTTTGAAGTTTTCTTTAAGACATAGTAAAATCAATTTTGTAATTATGGTGTGGCTAATTAGAAAGAAAATATATTCTCTGCAGGGTATTAAGTTCAATATTTTTATTAAATTAACTTTATTAATTATGTTATTCAAATTCTACACATCCTTTTGTTTTTATAAATAATAGGGTTGTATCAAAGTCTCTCAAAGCTATTAGATTTATGTGAATTTGTCAATGAGTTTCTAACAGCTTCTGCTTTATAATAGTGACACTAAGTAATTTAGCATATACAGTTTATTATATCTTTGCTCTGTATAATGCTTTTTGTCTTGAATTCCACTTCACCTGAAATTAATATTGCCACCTCTGCTTTCCTTTTGCTTGCATTTGTGAAAAAGATAAATTTTTGTCCGTCTTTTTCTTTTTAAGATTTAGTGTCTTTTTGTATGCTATTTTGCAATATATAGGTATTTTTATATTACAATCTAATCACAGAGTATTTGTATTTTAATAAGAAGTTTTAGCAATTTATGTTTGTTATAACTGATGTTTTGTTGCTTTTATGACATTTTTCATGTTCTCATTGTTCCTTTAAAGCCACATATATTCTACACATTGTGCTTACCTCATTTGGTCATTTAGAAAATATAAACTTTGTTTATATTAAAGAGAATTTTTTTTAAAGAATAGTCTTTAACCTAGTACCTTAGTCTTCCAAGTTAAAAATGGTAGTATGATATCCTCTGGCTCTTCCACTTAACTTGCCCTCACTTGTTATGCCATTTTCTAATTTTTATTATTTGTTGGTAGTTATACAATCTTTTTTTTTTTTTTTTTTTTTTTTTTTGAGACGGAGTCTCGCTCTGTCGCCCAGGCTGGAGTGCAGTGGCGCGATCTCGGCTCACTGCAAGCTCCGCCTCCCGGGTTCACGCCATTCTCCTGCCTCAGCCTCCCAAGTAGCTGGGACTACAGGCGCCCGCTACCACGCCCGGCTAATTTTTTGTATTTTTAGTAGAGACGGGGTTTCACCGTATTAGCCAGGATGGTCTCGATCTCCTGACCTCGTGATCCGCCCGCCTCGGCCTCCCAAAGTGCTGGGATTACAGGCGTGAGCCACCGCCAGTTATACAATCTTAATAATTTATCTTCACTTTCAGCAAGTGTGTGTGTATATATATGTGTAATCCATATAGTAAATGTTTACACAGAAGGAATATATCTTCAACTTATTTTTCAAGAAGTAACACGGATGGAATGTTTTCCGAGTCCCTGATATTCATGTCTTTCTATTGCCTTCATTCCTAAAAGAAAATTGACTACTTGAACCAAATATTTTTCTATCCAAACATTTTAGTCATTGCTTTGTAATCTTTTAGCACTTGCTTTAGTGGAAAATACAGACGTTAGCCTTATTTTTTCTTCTTTTATATGCAAATTAATTAAATATCTAGACTAAAGAATATGTTTAAATCTTTAGGATACAAGATATGTCTACGTGGGAAATTCTTTTTATTTTCCATGCCTGGAAGATTCTAGACTCTTTCAATCTTCACAATCAGATCTTTTTCTACTCATGAGCATTTTTTGCAATTATATCTGATTATTGCTTGTATTCTAATCATTTTGATCTCTTTCTCTAGTATATCTATAATTTTTAGGTTTGATAATTGTTCTTACTCATGCTGTTTCACTTTTTTCTACTTGTTCCATACATTCTAGGGCAAAAAAAGTGTTTGTTTTCTGCATTACCACTTCAATTTTTAGTGTCAATTCTGCTCTTCTCCATCACCAGAAAGGATTTTTGATTCTGCTATTGAAGTTTTAGCTCTCTCATGGTTTCTTTTTTAAATTTTTTTCTTTACCTCAATTGTTTTTCTGTTATTCTCTTACAATTTTCTTCATTTCTGTTAGTTTCCCTAAGCTTTCAGATCCTCCTTGATAGAAGTCACATCTTCTAGCCTTAAAGATATGATTTTCTTTTTTTAACTTTTATTTTAAGTTCAAAGGTACAAATGCAGGTTTGTTATATAGGTAAACCTGTGTCATGGGGGATTGTTATACAGATTATTTTGCCACCCAGGTACTAAGCCTAGTACACATTGGTTGTTTTTCCTGATCCTCTCCCTCCTCCTATCCTCTACCCTCTGATAGGTCCCAGCGTGTGTTGTTCCCCTGTATGTGTCCATGTGTTCTCTTCACTTAATTTCCATTTATAAGTGAGAACATGCAGTATTTGCTTTTCTGTTCCTGTGTTAGTTTGCTAAGGATAATGGCCTCCAGCTCCATCCAAGTCCATGCAAAGGACATGATCTTGTTCTTTTTCATGGTTGCATAGTATTCCATGGTGTCTACGTACCACATTTTCTTTATCCAGTCTATCACTGATGGGCATTTAGGCTGATTCCATATCTTTGCTATTGTGAATAGTGCTGCAATGAATGTATGCATACATGTGTATTTACAATAGAATTATTTATATGCCTTTGGGTATATACCCAGTAATGGGATTGCTGGGTTGAATGGTATTTCTGTCTTTAGGTCTTTGAGGAATTGCCACACTGTCTTCCACAATGGCTGAACTAATTTAAGACTGCACACCTACAAGATATACTTTTCTACTGGTTTCAATAGTAAATCGTTTCCACAGTCCTATTTTTCTCCTGAGTCTTCACTGTGGTGTTTCTCTTGTTTTGCACAGTTTTTTTCATAGGTTCCTATGTACCTCTTTTCTATTTGCACATTCCAAAAATAAAGAGAGACCTAGCCTGGCCCAGTTCTTGACAAAAGACAGACTTTGGTTATTCTCATTTTCCTTTGGGTATTGCTCAGTTCACCTTCTGAGAGTTCAATCATGTTGATATTCACTGTTCTCAATCCAATTTTCACTGCCCAGAAGATATTAATTTTGGGCAACTCTGATATACTAAGTTGGAACTTTCTCCCACCCCTATAGCTTAGTTTTGTAATGCTCTAAGTCAATAAAGAACATGGAAAACTATAATGACATGAAGTTGTTTCCAAAAAATTAGTTCACCCCCAAAAGACAAATGACAACATAGATTGAATCATAAGTGCAACCCTTATATACATGTAAGGGTTCTTTTGGTCTTTTCAACTGCAATGAGGTATTATTAACTGTTTTCTGAAAGATTTTTGGTCTCTACTAAATATAAGAAGAGATATACTAATATAAAAGTAGATATGCAAGAAAGAATGCTCTGGCTGTCTCATAAAATCTCCCCACTAGCAAATGGGTGGCTGCCATGTTTTCTGGTAGGTCATACCTGATGATTCTGAGCCACAGAACAGAAAGTGAAGGAAGCACGAAATAACCTCCTTTATAACATTGGCAGATTTTGTTTTCTGTAATTGATGGCAAAGTACCAGATCACAAATTATACTTTTCAAACAAGTATATCACCCTTGTAATTAAGTGAAATTCTACAGAGTTGGCAAACGACAAAATGTCAGTCTTGATTTTCTTGGTTATTATGAGCCTTCATCTTTTTCTGTGTTCATGATTATTTTACTGACAAGAATTATAGCAGCAGAAACCACCAGCCAGATGCCATCTTAAGACAAAAATTACACCTTGATTTTAACACATCACCTCCAAAATCCCTCTTCCCAACCTGTCCAAAAAAAGTAGAATCAAACCTAATTATATAACTTGTATTTACGATGTTTAGCTTGGAAATGACATTAAGTTATTTCCAAAAAGTTAATTCACCCTCAAAAGACAAACAAGTGACAACAGAGACTGATTCAAAAGTTCAGGCCACAGGCTCTCAAAGTAGGAGTTTCAAAGGTTCTTTGAACCATGGCCATATTGAAAGAATGAGTTGAAAAAATTCCCATGAAACTACTTTGAAGAGAATGGTTCTCATTTGTATGCTGAAGTTTTAGCGTGTTGTTAAAAATTCAATCACATTACTTTATAGCCACACCTCTACATAAGGTGTTTCTTTCTCACTCACATACTGCCTCATTAATTGCCATTAATCAAGCACTCATGTTAATGTTCTTAGGCCTGATCTTCACTTTCCTTGGGATAGAAATCTTAACTTTTCTGAGTTGCCTTATTGTCAAAAGTTGTTGTGCCAGTTCTTAAGCTATTCTCTCTCAGCTCCAAATCCAGCCTTCTATACTTTGTTTTATGATGCAAATAAATACAAACCACATTTCTGCTTTGCTAACTGCTCCCTGTTAGGCACTGCCTGTAGGGAATGCTAGAGAGAGATACAAGATTAGAAGAGGAAGAAGAGACATGCTCCTTCCGGTTTACTTCCTCTATTTGGGATTTTCTATCTGCTTCTTGCTTCTGTGAGAGTCACCCCAACCTCACTTCCTAATTCCAGCAGTGACAGTCCCTACCTGTAGCAGCAGCTGAATCCAGTTTGCAGCTTTTCCCACACGTATAGAACCAGTCTCATCGTGCCCCCATCCCAGAGACACCCAGCCAGCCAGCACCCCCTCCTCAGGAGGCTGGGTCCAGGCCCCATGAAACCTCTTCTCTCAGCGCAAAGACACCAACACCAGCCAACTGGCTGGTGTCCCTTCCTCAAGCATCTGCAGCTCAGCCTCATGTAGTCCCTCCTCCTGGCCTTTAAGTTTTAATGATTTCAACTTCCTCCCTTTGTTTCCTCGGCCATAGGGATGGTAGCTGTTTCCTAAACTTGCTACCTACATGATATGTTAGAATTTTCTTTTTGCCTCTTTAAGTATTTTTTGGGTTGAACTGTGTCCCCTAAAAAGATGTTGAGGTCCTAGACCTCAGTACCTGTGAATGTGACCTTACTTGGAATTAGGGTCTTTGTAGATGATCAAGTTAAGATTAGGCCATTAGGATAGGCTCTAATTCAATTTGACTGGTGTCCTTACAAAAAGGGGAAATTGAGGCACAGGGACAAACATATACAGAGAGAAGGCAATGTGAAGACACAGGGAGAAGACCATCTACAAGCCAAGGAAAGCCTGAAGCTACCAGAAACTAAGAGAGAGAGACCTGGAACAGATTCTCCCTCATAGCCCTCAGAAAGAACCAATCCTGCCAACACCTTGATCTTAGATTTCTGACCTCCAAGGATGTGAGGCAATAAATTTCTCACTATTTAAGCCACCCAGTTTGTGGTACTTTGTTATGGCAGCCCCCCAAAAAAATAATATAAATGCTAAGTTGACTACTTTACACTTAACAATTTTTACAGTATATTCTCTGTTAAAATAAGTGGTGGGGGGCCAGGTGCAGGGGCTTATGCCTGTAATCCTAGCACTTTGGGAGGCTGAGGCAGGCAAATCACTTGAGGTCAGGAGTTTGAGACCAGCCTGGCCAATATGGTGAAATCCCATCTCTACTACAAATACAAAAATTAGCTGGAAATCACTTGAACCCAGGAGGTGGAAGTTGCAATAAGCCGAGATCATGCCACTGCACTCCCGCCTGGGTGACAGAGCAAGACTCTGTCTCAAATAATAATAATAAGTGGTGGGATTTCTGTCTCCTGACTAGACCCAGACTGATACTTGGGATTCCCTCCAGAAGCAGACCCTGAAAAAAGGATGTGAACGCAAGTAGTTTATTTGGTTTCCAGGCAGTGGGTGAGCAGGTCTGAGAACTTGCCCCAGGCTACCAGCCTCCCAGCTGAGAAAGCAAGCAGGGCTTTTGCGCCTCCCTGCCTGTCAAGTCTGCACACTGGATTCAAGCCCTCCCCCCAAGTTCTGGCCAGGAGACTTTGCAATCAGTTGGAATTGTTACAAAGTTCAGCTGGAGGTTTCCTTCTCTCTGTGGTCTTTTCCCAGTACCTCTGGCAGCCCTTCCCAAGGACCCCTGTGAGACAAGTCAGAAATAGGTTCCCTGGGGACCCAGAAAGCCCACAGGGCTTTTCCTGCTGCTTCCTCTACCCCTGTATTTCACTCAGCTCTCTAAATTGACTCAGCTTCAGTTAAGGTTGAATCCTTCTCCTGTGATCTAGACCTTCAGGTTCCCCAGTGAGGGTGTGTGTTCGGAGGCGGACAATCCCCCTTTCCCACTTTCACAGCTTTAGCACTCACAGTATTTGAGCTGTCTCCCAGATCCTGCAGGAACAATCCACTTCCTTCAGAGGATCTGTGGATTCTCTCAGCTTTCCTTGTATATTTCTGCAGTAGGTCTGGAGCAAAAGTTCACAATGCGAGTCTCCACATGCTGCTCTGACTGTCTGAGTGGGAGCTGCAATCTAGTCCTGCCTCCTATCTGCCATTTTCCCTTTCTTTTCCAAGCAGCTTATTTGGAGTATAGTTTATTGGGGAGTAGTTTATTTGGAGGTGATACCAAGAATAACCAGTAGGAGAGACAAGGAAAGGAAGGAAGGCAATACAGGGTGGGTTATGAAGTTACTGCTATGGGCAATTAGGGTTTAACCCTGCTGGGGGCCTCTGAGTGACTCTGTAGAACATGCCTCAGGATGATGAAGCTAGGGTATTTATCCACCAGCTCCTGTCCTTCATTACTGGAGAGGTAGTCCTGGAGACATTAACTCCCTAGCACCTCCAGTCTTCTTTGTGCAGTGACTAAGCTTGCTCCTATGGTCAGAGAAAGCCCTCAGGCAGAGTCACAGGTGTTTATGGCAAGAACCAGTCTCATTATGTTCCCTTCCCAGAGACACCCAGGCAGCCAGTACCCCTTCCTCATGGGTCTGGGTCCAGACCCGGTGAGACTTTTAGAGAAAAAGACACTCAGCACAAAGACACCAGCACCAGACATATATATATATGGTCATATGCAGGAACGGTGAGGACAAAAAGATAGGTGAGTACCAGCAGCATCTGCTACATTGATTGTTAAGTCTTTGAGGTCTAGCTATTCAAAGCCCAAAGTTACCTTGAGTGGCACAGGAGGTTATGAAATGTGAGCACCTTTTATTTTGCCTAAAGAATTGTACTGAAGTGGCCGGGTGCAGTGGCTCATGCCTGTAATCCCAACACTTTGAGAGGTCGAGGCAGGCGGATCAAGAGGTCAGGAGTTCGAGACCAGCCTGACCAACATGTTGAAACCCCGTCTCTACTAAAAATAGAAAAAAATTAGCCAGGCATGGTGGCGCGTGCCTGTAATCCCAGCTACTCGGGAGGCTGAGGCAGGAGAATCACTTGAACCCAGGAGGCAGAGGTTACAGTGAGCTGAGATCACGCCATTGCACTCCAGCCTGGGCAACAGGGCGAGACTCCGTCTCAAGAAAAAAAAAAGAATTGTAGTGAAGCCTTTGCAAATCAAGAGCCTCAGCAGAGTTGCACAATACAATACAATAACGTTCCCTTTGCACTTGCTGTCTGAACTTGTCGAATGCATGAAGGTATATTATGAAGATTTATTTAAACTATTTTGTTTATAGTCCTGATCCTATATCCTCTTTCCAGTGACTTGACAGAATCACAGAAAGTAAGAGAACGTCTAAGAGATCAACTTGTTTGCAAGTTTAAAAAAAAAAAATCAGACTCAAATCTTTCTGCAAACAAAATCTTACAATAGCAAAAACAGCTGAAAGTGGAGTTGTTCGAGTTGACACTTGTGACGGGGCAAAAGTTGAGGGGTTTTCTCTTTTTTTGTGTGCCCTCTCCCTCACATTCCACTGGCACCCTCGAAGGCAGGTCAGAAAACCCCTAGTGCTCATTTGGCCCAATTTAACAAGCAGTGATCTACTCCAACCTTCTCTTGCTAATGGGGAGAGAGAATTCCCATTTTTCTCCCCCAAAGTCTACAAAATAATACCATGTTATCTAACATTGACTTTGTCTTTGTTTTTAAAATCCTCATAATTTGGATCAGAATAATTCAGAATGGCTGACTGGG
Organism: Pan troglodytes; assembly: GCF_028858775.2. Classification (NCBI taxonomy): domain Eukaryota; kingdom Metazoa; phylum Chordata; class Mammalia; order Primates; family Hominidae; genus Pan; species Pan troglodytes. Next base: position 42,414,661 of record NC_072421.2, on the reverse strand, counting down.
TTTTTACTTGAATGCTTACTACTGCAAACAGGATTCGCAAAGCGAATTAATTAGATTAAAATAAAATGGTTTGATGACCATTTCCACTTAAAAATCCTTCCAGCCACTTTATATAATGTGTTTTCATTTTTTAAACTGGGAAAAACAGCTCAGTGGAGGGACAGAAGTGAAAAGTGGGATAGGAGAAAGAACTGGCAGCTACCGATGTAAGAATCAGTAAGTAGTTCTTGAAGGAGTACTGACATCGTATGCGTGGATAAGCTTCCTGAAGGTACGAAGCCCAAAATGAAAAGAACAGAAACCACAGGATGGGGCTTAGAAGCCAACTATCATTAACGGAGGAGAAAAATTAGCAAAGACACAGGAGAGTCAAACAGATAAGAAAAAACACAACTAATGTCAGAATTTAACAGAGAAGAGAGGTTTAAAGAGATTCAAGTAGTTAATGTAGCACAGCGGAGTAGTTAAGAATGAAAGTTAAATTTGTGCCACTGGCTTTGGCCAAAGGGTTTTAATGGTGCTCTTAAATGACACAGTTCTAATGAATGGTAATGCAGATTCCAGAGGATTCTAAAGAACATAGGTGTGGCCACCTATTGGGATCTTTACTAATTAAAAAAGAAAAAAGTCTGCTTTTCATGAGGTTCTTTTCAATGAATCTTTTGTTAAACCTCAATTACCCGTAGTCTACTTTTTCCTTAATTTGTCTTCTAGCCAAGGTTATGGGTACCAATTTGATGAATCTGTAGTTCAGCTAAAGGCTCTCCTATTTTAATCTGCGTCACAGCTTGATTTCTTAGTATAGTTATGTTTGTGGAATGCTAAGAGGCTATTAAAGCATTTTTGTTGTATCTTCTGAAGATGGCTCGATTCTGGACATAATTCTTCCATCTCATAATTTTTTCAGTTTTATATTTATTGAACAGTCATAATTTATTTGAAAAGGTCTGCAACAAGCATCAGTGGTAGTTTTCATTATTTAACAGTTTTCATAAGAATTCAATATGTTAGAATGCATTCCTTACTGGCACTTCAATATGCAGGTCTATACTCTATCCAACTGACAATAATTCTTGTGCGCTGGTCAATCCTTACTCAGGGTCATCCTTGCTGCAATGAATTGAAACTTTAATACTTTTGAGAATTTCTGTGGTGTTCCTCATGGTACTGAGAATGGCAACAGGGAGATTTTTATCAAAACAGAAGGGATCCCTCACTTTGATGCTGCTTCTGAGGGATAAGTGATGATCACGTTTCTGTCCTTCCCTGATTCTTCGCTATCGCTGGCAATCTGCATGTCATGAGTAATGAGGACCACCATTCCCTCAGCCCTCAAGCAAGAGACTCAGGAATGATCTTTGCCTCTTCACTCTCATGCCTCCCTGTGGGTGTTACTAAATTCTGTTTTTTCTTCTTTCACACATATTCTAGTTATGTATTATTGTGTAACAAAACACCCTGCAATAGTTTGTTTCATGTTTCAACTTGACTGGACCACAGGATGCCCAGGTAGCTGGTGAAATGTTATTTCTGGGTGTTTCTATGAGAGCGTTCCTGGATGAGATGAGCATTTGAATTGGTGGACCGAGTCAAGCAGATGGCCCTCCCCAGTGTGGGTAGGCATCATCCAACCTGTTGAGGACTTGAACAGAACAAAAGTGTGGAGGGAGGTTGGATTCAAGCTACTCTGCCTGACTGCTTGAACTAAGACATCAGTCTTCTTCTGCCCTCCTGGTTCACAGGCCTTCTGACTCAAACCGGAATCTACCCCATCAGCTCTCCAGCTCTCAGGCCTTTAAACTACACCACCAGCTTTCCTGCATCCCCAACTTGCAGACAGAAGATTACGGGACTTCTCAGCCTCCTTAATTATGAAGCAAAACCACACACATACACACACACACATATCCTATTCTGTTTCTTTGGAGCATCCCGACTAATACACTAATACACACCTCAAACTCAATAGCATAAAACAACAACCATTTAATGCTCACAGATTCTGTGGACTAGAAATTTAGACAGGGCCCAGAAAGGATGGCTTGTCTATGTGCTATAATTTGGGGGACACACAGATTCAGATTTAGCTGGAGGTGGCTCAAATGACTGGGAGCTGGAATTATCTGAAGGCTTCTTCATTCACCCATCTGGCACCTGGACTGGGATGACTTCAAGGCTGGGCTCGGTTGGGACTGTTGACCAGGGTACCTACATGTTGTCTCTCTGTGTGGCTTGGAGTTCCTTACAGCATAGAGCCTCACTTCCAAGAGGCAGTGTCCTGAGAAGTGGCATGTACAGAATTAGTATTTCAAGGGAAGCAGGTAGAAACTGCCTGGTCTTTTCTGACATAGCCTCAGATATCGTGCAGCATCACTTTCATTACATTCCATTGGTTACAAGCAAGTCACTATGGCCACCCCATATTCAAGGGGAGGGGCCCCTTGATGGAGAAGTGGCAAGTTCTCACTGCAGAAGAGCATGTGGGATGGGAGATATTGTTGTAGCCATCTTTGGAAAATACAATCTGCTACAACACTTTTGATGGTCATTTTTGCTCTCTGTTTTGTAACAACTCAGCAAAACCCCTCGTCTGAGCCCTGGCTATCTTCCAGTCACACAGTAAAAGCCTTCTCTGCAATAGCTTCTATATTTCTTTTCTTTTCTAAAACACAAATTTATTATTTTACAGTTCTGTAAGACCAACACAGATCTCACCAGATAAAATCAAGGTGTTGGCAGTGCTGTGTTCCTTTCCACAAGGCTCTAAAGGAGAATCTGTTTCTTTGTTCATTCAGGTTGTTGGCAGAATTAAGTTCCTTATACTTGTGGGACTAAGGTCCCATTTCCTTGCTGGCTGTCAGCTGAGGGCTGTTCTCAGCTTCTAGAGGTCTCTGAATTCCTTGGCTCATGGCCTCTTTTCTCTAGCTTCAAAGCCAACAACAGTGGGTGAGGCACGTCCCTCTCACACTGCCTGTCTCTCCTGACTCTTCTTCCATGACATCTCTCTGACCTACTCTTGTGCCTTCCTCTTCTACCTTTAAGGCCCCTTGTGACTACATTGGGTCCACCTAGGTAATCCAGGATAATCCCCTTATCTTAGGATCCCTAACCTTAATTCCATCTGCAAAGTCCCTTTTGCCAGATAATATAACACATACAGGCATAACAGCAGGGATTAGGATATAGACATCTTTGGGGGAGGAGGGCCTTATTCAGCCTGCTGCAGTGACTCCACATGAGAGCATTGCTTCTGTTTCTCGTTTTATTATTATTGTTGTAAAATATACGTAACATAAAATTTGCCATTTTAACCATTTTAAGTGTACAATTCAGTGGCATTAAGTACGTTCACAATGTTGTGCAATCATCCCCACTAACCATTTCCAAAATCCTTTCACCATCCCAAACCAAAGCTCTATAACTGTTCATCAATAACTCTCCATTCCTCTCTCTACCTGGTAACCAATAATCTCCTTTTTGTCTCTACAAATTTGCCTACTCTGGATATTTCATATAAGTGGAATCATATACAATTTACCCTCTTGCATCTGGCTTATTTCACTTTATTCCTTTGTATGACTGAATAATATTCTGACATATGTATATACCACATTTTATTTATCCATTCATCTGTTGTTGGATACTTGGGTTGTTTTCACCTTTTAGTTTGTGAATGATGCTGCTATGGACATTAGTATACAAGTACCTGCATGAGTCCTTGATTTCAGTTCTTTTGGGTAAATACCAAGGAGTAGAATTACAGGGACATATAATTCTAAGCAGGAACCAATAGTTCTATGTTTAACTTTTTGGAAAAAATGCCAAATTGTTTTCCACAGCAACTTCACCATTTTATATTCACATCAGCAATGTATGAGGGTTCCTATTTCTCAACATCCTTGCCAACACTTGTTATTTTCTGTTTTTTTAAATTATCCTAACAGGTGCAAAGTGATATCTCACTGTGGTTTTGGTTTGCATTTCTCTAATGACTAATGATGTTGAGCATGTCTTTATGCACTTATTGGCCATTTGTATACCTTCTTTGGAGAAATGTCTATTAGAGTCCTTTGCCTATTTTTAAATTTAAGTTGTTTGTCTTTTGTTTGTGGAGTTGTACGAGTTTTTCATGTATTCTGGATATTAAATGCTTATCAGATATATGAGGTTTTAGTCTGCTCAGGCTGCCATAACAAAATACCATAAACTGGGTGGCTTTAACAACAGAAATTTGGCCGGATGTGGTGACTCACGCCTGTAATCCCAGTCCTTTGGGAGGCTGAGGCGGGGAAATCACCTGAGCTCAGGAGTTCAAGACCAGTCTGGGCAACATAGCAAAACCCCGTCCCTACAAAAAATACAAAAATTAGCCCGGCATGGTGGTGCACTCCTGCAGTCCCAGCTACTCAGGAGGCTGAGGCAGAATGAGCCCAGGAGGTGGAGGTTGCAGTGCGCCAAGATTGTACCATTGCAGTCCAGCCTGGGAGGCAGAGCAAGGCTCTGTCTTTCAAAAAAAAAAAAATTATTTTCTCACATTTCTGAAGGCTTGTAAGTCCAAAATCAAGGCACTGGCAAGATAGGTTTCATTCTGAGGCCTCTTTGCTTGGCTTGCAGGTAGCTACCATCCCACTTCTTTTCTTTGTGCAGCACAGAGAGCAAACATGCTCTGGTCTCTCTTCCTCTTCTTACATGGACACCAATCCCATTATGAGTTTCCACCCTCACGACTTCACCTAAACCCAATTACCTCCCAAAGGCCTCACCTCCAGATGTATCACATTGGGGATAGGGCTTCGCCATACAAACTTTAGGTAGGCATGAATATTTTGTCCACAGCATATGCAAATATCTTCTCCCATTCTGTGGGTTGCCTTTATACTCTCTGAACAGTGTCTTTGATAGACAGAAGTTTTTAATTTTGATGAAGTTCAATGTATCTCTTTTTTCTTTTGTCACCTGTGCTTTTGGTGTCATATTTTAGAAACCACTGCCAAATCTGGGTTATGCAGAACTTCCCATTATGTTTTCTTCTAAGAGTTTTAAGTTTTAGCTCTTATCCTTAGGCCTTTAATCCACTTTGAGTTAATTTTTGTATATGATGTCAGGTAAGGGTTTGACCTCATTATTTTACATGTGGATATTCCAATGCCATTTGTTGAAGAGATTGCTCTTCTCCCATTGAATTGCATTGACACCCTTGTTGAAAATGAATTGAACACTTCTCTATTTCTTGAGCAACTTTTATAGGGTAATCGCTATTTGTTGCTTCTTTAATTTTTCCCTCTATTCTCATTAGTTTTGTTCATCCTGTCCTCAGAATATCACAGTAATTTCTGTGAACTAAGGTCAAGGCTGTTTCTTTCAGTGAGCAGTGCTCAGTCCACCTGGTCTGTCCCCAAGTCCCTCTATACTGTCATATAATTCTCCCCTACCAGAGAATGCCCTATGGACAGGCAGTTTGTAAATTGTCCTCCTACTCCTCTTTCAATAGTTTTTATAAGCACCCCCACTCCATCCTTTGTTGCAGATTGTCAGAACTAGATCAAAGAACATTTCCAGACCCTGCCTCTCATTCTTCTCCCAGTCACGCATTCCATCTTGTGGCCTCAAGTTAAAGACTCATTGCTTCATTCACTCATTCATTCATTTAACAAATACTTGTCAAAGCCTTCTATATGCCAGGCACTGAATTTGATGCTGGAATTTTCTATTCTCTGCCAAGTTGCTTTGGAGTAGTATTTCCCTAGGGCTAGCTCTTTAATTGTCTGCTTCAGCTTTGGCCCTGGTTGTAGCTTTTTTTAGCACCTTTGGCTCCATGCCTATCTTTCCTCAACTTCCTGAAATTCTACCCTGTGTTTGAACCCTGTACCTCCCGCTTGGCTAGAAACAGAGATTATACAGTCTTCCCAAAAACATTATTTGTCTCCTCATGATAATAAAAGAGGCTACCTTGAATTGACACCTACTCTGTGCTGGATATTGTGCTGGACACTTGACAGTTTATCTCTAATGTTTACTCTGCCAATCATTGTTTTGGCCCTAAGGATACAACAGGGGACAAAACAAAGTTCCTACCTGAAAGGAGCTATGTTCTCTTGTAATCCTTGACATGATTCCGCAAGGCACAAAGAAGCAAAGGGGCCCAGAGAGCTTAAGTAACTTGCCCCAAACCACACAGCTATTAAGTGTCAGAGCTGGAATTTGAACCTAATTCTCTGACCCCAACGATTATATTCTCTATACTGAATCAAGCTACCTCTCATGGTCTCACTGTAGTCAGTAGCTCACATTTTCCAGCAGAAAATTTCTCAACACCAAAACTGTCACATTTTATAAATGGATTAAAACCTTGATGAACGATAACAACTGCATGTATTAAAGTACATGTAATTTGTAGATCAACTAGAAATTTTTATTTGTTTCAACCTTAATTTTTGGCATCCTTTAAAAAATATATTGGTTAGCTTTTCTGCTTTTATAAGAATAGTGCCGGCTGGGAGCGCTGGCTCACGCCTGTAATCCCAGCACTTTGGGAGGCTGAGGTGGGCGGATCACGAGGTCAGGAGATCGAGACCATCCTGGCTAACACGGTGAAACCCCGTCTCTACTAAAAATACAAAAAATTAGCCGGGCGTGGTGGCGGGCGCCTGTAGTCCCAGCTACTCGGGAGGCTGAGGCAGGAGAATGGCGTGAACCCCAGGGGGCGGAGCCTGCAGTGAGCCAAGATCGCGCCACTGCACTCCGGCCTGGGCGATAGCGAGACTCCGTCTCAAAAAAAAAAAAAAAAAGAATAGTGCCTTGGGTTGCTCTTTATGTGCAGCAGTAGTATCCCCTTTCTATACTAGACATGTTTTCGAGGTGCAATAGTTTGAGCGCAGGCAGGCTACCTCCAGGTCAAATAGCTAATTTTTGTATTTTTAGTACATCTGAGTTAGTAGTCTATATTCTAGCCTTGGCTCTGCTACAAGCTAGATGACTTCGTACAACTTGGGTCTTTTCTTGAGCCTCAATTCTGCCTTCTTTCATATAAAAGAGATTGGGTTAAAAGCAATACTGTTAGGCCGGGCACAGTGGCTCAGTCCTGTAATCACAGCACTTTGGGAGGCCAAGGCAGGCAGATCACCTGAGGTCAGGAGTTCGAGTGCAGCGTGGCCAATGTGGCAAAACCTTGTCTCTACTAAAATTACAAAAATAAAGTGGGTGTGGTGGCACGTGCCTGTAATCCCAGCTACACGGGAGGCTGAGGCAGGAGAATCGCTTGAACCCAGGAGGTGGAGGTTGCAGTGAACGGAGATCATGCCACTGCACTCCAGCCTGGGTGACAGAGTGAGACTCTGTCTCAAAAAAAAAAAAAAAAAAGAGTAATACTTTTCGTGTAGTGTTTTACATTTTTCAGTCAATATTTGCATATCAGCTGATTGATCATAATAATGACCTCATTATCCCAACTTTATAGATGTTTCAGATTATGTTTAAGGACATGCCCAAGTAATAAAGACTTAATCTTAACCTTTATCTGTAGACCCCAATCCCATGTTATTTCAGAAGAAAGGATCTTCAATGTCTCCTGCAGTTTCTACAATCTAAAATTTTACAGCCATGCTACTTGAGTTCTGATTAATCAAGGTTGTACTTATTCCAGCTCTATTTTATCATTTTTCTGAATATGTGCTACTATGTTCACCAGTATGAACAAAATAATTATGAAAAAACTTGTTGGAATTCAGGTTACTAGAAATCAAGAACTTTTGACTTTTCTTGCTTAGAAAATAGCTTAAGTATGAAAAGTTGACATTTATTGAGTTTTTACTATGGGCAAGGGACTGTTCCAACTACTTTATACATATTAACTCATATAAGTTTCCAATCAGCCCTCTAAAGTAAATAACATTATGATGCCCATTTTGCAGATGATGGCTACTGAGGTACAAAGAGCTTTGCCATATTAACCAAAGTCCCGTGGTGTGTTAGATTGCATTATTTGCTTGCAATTTTTGCTTCTTGCCATGTCCCCCCTCCATAGGAGAAGTATACTTCCCTGCTCCATTGACATAGGCTTTGGCCAATCAAATGTTAGTTGGCGTAACACAAGTAACGGTTTTAAAAGTGCCTGTGTAGTTTGGCTTTCTTTCTTAAACTTCTGCCCATCTGCCATGGGGCAACATGCCCTGAGTAACTTCTCCAGAATACGGAGACACATGGAACAGACCTGAATCCAATCTGCACCCTGGAATTAAGCCCAGCTGATTCCAGCTGAGCTCAAGAGAACCACAGTCAACCCAATGGCTTACTAGTGAGAAAAATAAGGGAGATTTGATAGTTATTTGTTACACAGTATTAGTTTAGCAAAATCATGAATAACACACAGAGCTGAGACAAGGTACAACCAGAATTCAAACTCCATAGCCCACATTTGACTTGAACTACTTCTAATCAATTTAAGACACTGTTCTATAAGTACTCAGTTCACAGCTATTTGACCTGGAGGCAGCCTGCCTGTGCTCAAAGTATTGCACCTTGAAAACATGACCAATATATAAAGGGGATACTATTGCTGCACAAAAACAGCAACGCAAGGCAGACAGGCTTGTACTTACTTAGACAGGCTCTCACTCCACTAAAAATAATTCATAGATTTTGCTCTTGGGGGCCACATAGCCCAATTCAGTATGTTCTGCAAACCAGCTTGGACAAAGTGATGTGTACTCAATCACTTTTCTTAGATTTACTATCGCTTTATTTTTCTTTTGTACTAGAATCATAAACTTGGGTGAGATATCCTGTTTTAATGGTGCTGCACAAAGGGCATGGGAAGTCTTGTAATGGTTCTTTCAAGATTTTTTTTCCTCTGGTAGCACTTGAGGCAACATTATTAATTGTGTCTAACTCCATGTGGCACCCATAAATGTCAGTACTTGTTTCTGCCCACTAGTCTCTCACTTGGCTTATCTGTGTGGGGCCAAATTGAATGGTGCCTTCATTCCCAGATGGCGTCCCTGCCACTCCCGGATGCCTGGCTCAAGATTCCCTGGGTCTTAGATAATCAGGAATGTAAATCTCTTCATCCACTCAGTAAATATTTGTTGAGCTTTTGCAAGATGAGGTATCATGCTAGGCAGGCACTGACATGTCCTTTGTTGTTTTCTCTACACCATAAACAGGTGACAAAAGAAGATGTGGGTAGACTGAGGCTAGAAAGCTCTTCCTGCCTCTTTTCTTCACTTTTCTTCTGGTGAGTCTTGGTATTGTCACCTCCCAGGTATCCTTCCAGTCTTTCTCAATTCTCTCTAGCCTCTGGCTACCCTCTTTCCCTTCCACTCCACACATTTAAGCTCCTTCCTAAGGCAGATCTTTTCCGTACCCCTTAAGTAATATCATTTGCCCCTTTACATGTCAATCGAATCTACCTTGACTACAGTTTAGGAATTATACACTCAGGGGCAGCTGATATTTCTGGCATATGTAGATAAGGCATCATCACTGGTGGGGATGAAACTGCTATTGACAATATTTCCAAGTGTAGAGGCACAGAAAGTGGTGTTACTTTTGGTATGATCAGGCTTCTCTACCTCTTTGAGCCTCAATCCCCTCATTTGTTAAAAAAAAAAAAAATCCATGCAAAACAACTTGAATACACCCCAACAAAAGGGTGGTTAAAGAAGATATGGAATATACATAATTTGGGATTCTATGCAGTCATTTTTTAAAATGAGGTAAATTTATAGGAACTCACATGGAGAGAGAAGTTATTATTGCAAGTAAAAAGCAAGTCAGTAATGCATGATCGCATTTGTAATACAAAACACATATTATTAGGACTTATTTTAGTCAGAACCTGTGCTAGGCACTCCTCGTGTGTTGTCATATTTAATCTTCATAATAACACTACAAACTGGTCATTATTATTTTCCCCCACATTAAAGGTGAGGAACTAAGAGATGATAAGTCACTTCCAAGGCTAGTAAGTGTTGCAGAAAAGATTTGAATGCCAGACCCCCCAGCTTGAGATATTCCTTGAGTTATAATTCTCCTGTATAGAAAATGGAGTAAAAAAAAAATAAAGCACTGTTCTGATTCTTCTCCCTGATTCTAGGCTTTTAGTCTCTTCAGAACAGTGGTTTCCCATTGTGTGGAATTTGTACTACTGATGGTGGTAGGAGAGATAATTTCAGAGATGGCTTTTGGCAGGCCTCACACCTACCATTAAATAACATTAAGTCACATAGTGACAGCATTATTCCTTGTTCAATTCTTTTTAATCCTCTGATTACATCACTACCAAAGTTTCAATTCAGTGTGCTAGTCTGTAATACTCTGTAACACTTTCTCTTTCTCTCTCTCTCTCTCTCAACAGAAAGCTGATCTCAGGCCCTGAGCAAGCAAGTGTATCTAGTTAGAATTCAGTAACCCTGTGCTGTTTTCATTATATTTTTCTCTATGGTAATCTTCTATTTAAGGCAAGTGATACAGGGTATTCATTTATGGTGATAATGAAGTGTTTCCTCCTTTAAGGTAACATAGTTAACATTTTTCTTCATTTAAGCTTATTAATTTAAAGACAAATATTAAGTAGTAGGATAAGTGGTAAAATAAAACAAAAGTCAGTACTTACACGACTTAAATGTGAAATACTGTACTGTGAAATAAAGCAAATGCCTCCAAATAGTCATAAAACTGAACTTACCTGTCTACACACACCAACTATTTGTCAATCAGTTGATATCAATAAGATAACATGAATAACATATATTTTATATAAACAAAATTTGAACAGTAAAGTGTAAATAAAGTTTTGACTGCTAAGTAAGGAACCTAAGTTCAGTAAGGAACATAAGAAATATAAAGTCACAATAACTGATGCTTATTTAACACTTAATATGAGCCAGGCACCATAAGCCTATGACCTATTATCCAGTCAATGACACCCAGTCATCCAATGAAGTCTGTGTTGGAGACTCCAAATTAACTAATTAATTACATGTATTATGTTTTACATATATTAACTGACAACAATGCTATAAGATAGATATCATTATCTCCATTTTATAGATGAAAAAACTGAGGTACAGTGAAGTTAAATAACATGTCCAAGGTCACATAGATTGTTAAGTCTGACTCCAGAGTCCATGTTCTTAATTACTATGCTATACTGCCTCTTGATGTTTAGATAACAAAATTATTCTAAACATTTATTCAAATTCTTCTTCTTCCTAATTACTTTCTGAGAATCAAGAAACTGAATCTCAGCCTTCAGTTGTCATGCCAGTCATTACTTTGCCATCTATATTCTCTTCTTTGAAAATTTGCTTTATCTTCCACCATAGAAATGGCAAGCTTACTACATCACATGTTATGTCATCCCCATCCTTAGTCACAGTTGATTGCACCAGGGGATTACACCTGACCCAATCTGTGACAATCAGTTACTTTCTCCTGGAAATTTGGAATTGGAACATGGTGAAACTGAATTCAGAAATCAGGGTGCTGAGAGACTGAATCTCGGATAGAAAATCGAGTAGAAACAGGGTAGGAGCCAGTGCCATGGCAAGCTAAATCCACACATGAGCTGAAGTTCTGGATGTATTAAAAAAAGCCATGCAAGACAGCACCAAGCAACCTTGCCAAGAGAAGAAATTGTGCTGTGGCTCCACAAGAGTTGGCAGGACCCCCTTCGGTGCCTGACGTCCCAGTTCCCATTCCTCTGTGGTGTGGCCACAGTCCAGTTCTTATCCTTGAGTGCTTATGAGATTGTAGCATTTTATGTGACAATAAATCCTGCTTTACTTCTAGGTAGCTTGAGTCGATTTTTATCTCTTGCTATCAAACATGTCTAAATAGGAATGAAGTTGCATACAATAGAGAGATAATCTGAAACTACCCATAGAGTGATGGTAGAATCAGTGGTCATAAGGTGTCCCCAGCCCCGGGCTGGGAAAATGGCAATACGTGTATAGGTGGCAAAGCAACTGCTTAAGTTATAGCCAGCAGTCTCAAGTGCCTGTGAAGGGACACCCATCGAGGAGGAGGGTTTAGGGGACTTGGTAGCCAAATGTAAGGATGTCTGAGTGACTGAGCTACATTAAGTAAAGAACATCAAGAAAAAGACAAATTCTTTCCAAAGTGCCTAGCTGGAGGAAGATAAAGGAAAGCAAGACACTTAGGTCATTTTCATAGGCTGTTCTTCCTGTCTGTAACAGTTTGTCCCAGGGAAATACTGGAAAATCTCTGAAGTCTGAAATGTCTTCGGCAGGAAAGTTTATAATACTTTACTGAGTGATGATTTGGAAAGTTGTTAGTAGGCCTGATAGTCATAAATAAGTCATCTTGCAGAGATAATTTAAATTACACATCATTGGTAATGATTATTCAGGTGTAATGAGTTTAATTGATTACAAGAGAGTGGCTTTTTTTTTTAAGATGATGTAATAACTACCAGTGCTAGTTCACTGTTTGAAGTGCACACTGGTGGGAATGACTGAAAATTTTAAGGTATCTGATTTGCATTCGTTGTAAGAGATATTTTAAAATATGTAAACAGGATTGACGCTCTCCCATAGCCCTGGATTGCCCTATCTGTCACTAAAAGATAAGGCTTTGGTTAATGCTCAAAAGCTCCTATTTTAAGGCAGTTATCTCAAGCAAATTCACGAAATCCAGTATTATTGGTTCTTGTCTCCCCCAGCCAAAGAGGGAAAAAAGAAGAAAGAAAAGAAAAGAGATCTTGCCACCAACCCCTCCTCAGCAAATTGAGGGCAGGCCTACAACCCCCAGACACAGTGAATTATTATGTAAGCCTGCCTTCCCTGTTCTTTCTTCCCCAATCCACCATGGGCCAATTTGGAGATCCAGGAGTAGTCAAAATAATAACAATAAAGTGAGTATATGTGGCAGTCATAGAGATGTGCTGCTCAGATTATCCTTCAAGAAAAAACTTGTCATCCAGCTGCAAGAAGCTCAGGCAGCTGACCGCACCCAGATGTAATGTCTTCAGCATCTGCCTCAGCTCAACCAACCCCAGCCAATGACTCATCATGGCAGAAGAACCAGGGACTGGCCATTTCTGCCTAATGCAGGACTCCTCTAATGGCAATCAGATCATGTAGGGCCTTGTAGGCCACAATGAGGACTTTGACTTTGACAAGAGTGAGGAGTCTGGAGGGTTTTGATAAGAGGAGTAACATGATCCGGCTTATCAGGATCACTCTGATTGCTCTGTGGATGGGGAGCTTGAGTGGAAGAAAGGAGGCCAGTGGCAGTTTGTTGCAACAGTCCAGGAGAGAAAGGTTAAAATGATATTGGTTTGAAGCAAATGGGGTAGCAGTGGAAGTGAGAAGAAGTAGCTGGATTCTGGATATATTTTGAAGGTACAAATGATAGGATTTGCTGATTGATCGCATGTGTATGGTGTAGACGAGAGGCATTAAGGATGACTCCAGGGGATTTGGCCAGAGCAACTGGAAAGGCAGCTATTTCCTGAGATAAGGGACACTGCAGGAGGAGCAGTTTTAGAAGGAAGACTGGAAACTCCGTTTGGGACATGTTTTGTGTACGATGCCAATTACACAACCAAGTGGACCTGCTAAGGAGGCTGTTGTATCATCAGAAAATTCTCAGGATCTGAAACAACACAGCAATCTAGCCAAATAATTGCTAGGCTTCAATTCAAAGGATGCCGACCCTTGCCAGAAAGATACGTTTTGATGATGTATCTGCCTACAAGAGACTCCTTGCCAGTTTTCTTCCTCCAAAGCTGAACTTGCTCCAATGTTCCTCATCTCAGTAAGTGGCAACACCATCTATCCTGAAACCCAGAAGCCACTATCTTTTCCCTAAATATTCCTCTCAAACATACATCCAATCAACCACCAAGCTCTATTTATTCACCCTCCTCTATATGTCTTAAATTCATCTACGTTTTTCATCATCACTCCTATCTCTCTGATTCAAATACTGCCATTGTTCACCTGGACCACTGCAGATGGTCTCCTGTGTTCTTTCACATCCCTTATATCCATTCTGGATTCTACAGAGAAAGGGAAAATTAACACACAAGTTTGCCCAGGAGTACCCAGGATCCCACCCCACCTTGGGCTCAAAACCTGGGATGGACAGTGCAAACTCAGATAGTTGTGTGAGAATCCAGGAATATCAGGAGTGGTGTTGGATGGTGGCAAATAAGGATAATTGACATCCTTTTGAATTGGTAGTGACAAATAATGGTTATTGAATTTGGGGAAATATTTAATAAATATAGTGGAAAATGATAAAATAAGTTATCTGCTTTAGCTAAAGTTTCCTTGATCTAGCTTGATATGGTTTGGCTCTGTGTCCCCACCCAAATCTCATCTTGTAGCTCCCATAATTCCCACTGTTGTGGGAGGGACCCTGTGGGAGATGATTGAATCATGGGGGCGGGTCTTTCCCGTGCTGTTCTTGTGATAGTGAATGGGTCTTTTGAGATCTGATAGTTTTAAAAACTGGAGTTTCTCTGCACAAGCTCTCTCTTTTTGCCTGCTGCCATCCATGTAAGACGAGACTTGCTCCTCCTTACCTTCCACCATGATCGTGAGGCCTCCCCAGTCATGTGGAACTGTGAGTCCAATTAAACCTCTTTCTTTTGTAAATTGCCCAGTCTTGGGTATGTCTTTATGAACAGTGTGAAAACAGACTAATACATAGCTAAAGTTGAGTTTGATAACAAAAAATGATGTTATATTTATTTGCACATTTGGGCCATGATATGTGATGTCAACCTGGCTCAATGAACCATTATCACCTTTTCGTCTGTAAGAAACACACCATTCCTTCTACCCAAATGCTCTTTCCCCACCCCAAATGGATTGCTATTTATCCTTCAAAGCTCAGCTTCAATGGCCCTTCCTCAAAGAAATATCCACCCCCAGATTCAGTGGGTTCCCTTTCTACCCATTCTTAACACCTTCAGCATGTCCTTTCCAGCATTTACTACAAGTGTAACTGTATACTCATTTAAATCACTCTTTCATGTCTGTCTCCTCTAGAATGCAAGCACCTAAATGGAGACTGTACTTAACTTGTTTACAAATTGTATATTATAAGGGCATAGCACAGTACCTAGTATATAGTAGATGCTCAATAACCATGTGTTAAATGAATTAATGAATATGGATATTTTGCAATTTCATAATTCCAAATTCATAATCTGGAATTTTTCCTTTTTTTTTTTCATTCACACCTTCAATCAGATAGCCAGATCTGAACCTCAGGGAAGGTATGTGACAAGACAGAGAGTGGAAAAAGCCTGCAAATCTTCCTGACTTTTGTTTTCTAAAAGCCTAAGTCTTTTGGAAAAGATTTGTAGGTTTATATAGAGTTTCTTGAAGAAACATGTAAAGAAAAGGATTTCCCTCAGACTAGAAAGAGATTTCCTGAAACTGGCAGACTTAAGGGCTCATGGGACCTTAGAGCAAAGGGATTGGTGCCCTGCTTCTCAGCAATGCCCTTGGGGAGGGAGCAACACCTAAGGGACCAAAGGGCACCACATGGTCAAGGTTAGAGTATGTCTCAGTGTGGACCAATCACAGAGCACCAGATGGACACTTCCACATACACAGTATATTGACTCGAGGTAAGATCCCAGCCATGGGAATTAAATAGGCTTTAGGGAAGGCAAACCAAAAAATGATGAAAGTGGCATTTTAGAAAAATTTACAAAAGGTCATTTTTTGCACGCATGGGTTTGTGGACTGACATTCATTAATGCTACACGCTTGCTTTACCAAAGAGATATTTACATACAGTTTAGCTTTCATGCCATAAACAGTTTATTCTAGCCCAATCATTTAAAACTGACCCCCTGCGGATGGTGTTGAAAAAATCTTGTATTTACAATCACTTTTGTTCCTTACAATAATCCTGTGAGATAGAAAAAGTATGCATTATTCCCACCACTATCCCATTTTACAGATGAAAAAGAAACTAATTTGGTGAGGTCAAATGAATGGACAAATGTCACCCGGCTATCTCAGAAGCAGAGTTGATCTTCTGAAACATAATTGCATAAAATTCTTTATGTAATGCCATGCTACCTTTATTAATCAAAATGTTGATTTACAAGAACATTCCATCTCCTGACTCTATTAGACAACTATGAGTTTTCTGTATTTTGGATCAATTTTTCCCAACAAAGTTAATTTGCATTTTCCCACGTTCAGTTACAATTTTCAAATATTCTTTATAGAACTGATGTCACATTATTTGTTAATTGTTGCTAAATTATTGAATATACTTGTCTGTTGGTCCAACTAAACTTTTTTTCCCTTTTGGATGAGATACATTCTGCTAAAATTACCTGCTGTTGTTTGTGATTCTGGTGGTGATGCTGCCAGCTGGAAAGAGGAACGACAGCTTGAGTGAAATTTTCATGTTTGATATCTTCAAAGTGAGGCCTGCAATTACTTCTCTCCATTTTAAAATTTAAAACACGGTCGGGCTACTCAAATAGCACAATGCGGTCCTGAGGTGTTCTGATGTTTCCTCAAATTCTAAGACTTGTTTTATAATCATGACTGTATAAAATCTCTCAGTGTCTCCAGCAGCAAACATGGCTACAAAGGAAGCTCACTTCATGAAATACTGATGGAATAAAAAATATTTTCTTTGGTATTCGGCTATGTTAATGTTACCAGGAGGATAATCCCACATCAGCCCTTCACCTTAAAATTGTATATTGTAATAATAGCATTCCAGAGGCATTTGTCAAAAATAAAAATATGATAGACCACTTCATTTCTTTCTAACATCTTCACATAGAGGAACAAAAGAGGGGACAAAGTCTTAAGAAAAATGGTTTTATAAACACAAACATTGACCAGTGACTATTGTAACAATATGGTAAAAACAGTATTATAAAAGGTCTACTTTATCTGGTTTTCTATTTTCATCCCCAAAGCAAGCATGTGGTTAATGATGAAAACTAGTTTCACTGAAAGTATGACTGCAGAGATAGAAGTGTGATGGTGTGGAGCAGAGAATGCTGGGCTGGGAGAGCCGCCATGAGGACCGGTTTTGTTGCTGGCTTGTCAGCAAATCATTAACCTCTTTACGTGTATGAGTCTTATTTGTGAAATGAAGATACTACCACCTGTTCTTAATCAAGTGTAAATGGATGTTAGGAGGATTAATTGTACAATCCCTTGAGCTCCAAAGGGAACAGTGAGGTACGTAGACAACAGTCGAAGTCTATTAACTAGATGCTAATAGACCACTATAAAAGCAGATTGCCTGTGTGTTGACATTTTCATTCTCTTATTTAGGAAAGATAAACCATCAAAAACTAGTTTTTAAAGAATCAATAGCTTTAAGAATAAAGAATAATAAACATAAGCACCATCTATCGTTGCCAGATACAGACATCTATGTTAGAAACTCCTAATCAGTTAATCTATCAAGTTAACAACCAGGAGTAGATGTGCCATCTAGAAATTTCTCCCCCTCCCCTTTTTTTTTTTTTTTTGAACCCTCTAGAAGAGATAGAGATTATCCAAGGACACACGCACACCAAATCCTTTTTTAAGTCGTCCAAATAGCTCAGGGCATAAGGTTCCACGTTACCCTGTGGACTCAGAATGCTAAATTGTAAATATAAAATTTCATACATTGTGCCCTAAAATGTAATCAATTTTGAAAATTAGACAAAACATATCTGATTATTATATTGCTCTTATTAAATATATATTTAATGAATAATAATTGTTTTAATTTTCCAGGGTTTAAAAAACCAGACTAAGGCGATAATTTGAAAAGTTAAGAAGTCTTAGCCAGCACTCTTAAAACATTTATAGGATCTATCAGTTTTATCTCTCGGACAATTGTTTCTATATAATAGCTGGTCTTATACCCCTCATAAACTTTCAAATTAAGCTTCTACATGCTCTCCTGATTCATAATTTTGTTCTTATGGATACTACCGATATTAGTTGAAGTCAAGTCACCTAATGCCTTTCTCTTAAGAAAACGCACAACTAGCTGCTCATCTTACTTAGAATGAACAATTATGTTTGTAAGAGATAGAAAATACACTAAATAAATGCAATGTGTATAGATAATAAAGAACAATAACAAAATCAGAACATGGAATCCTCAGCCTACTCTTTGACTGAGAGAGGGTTAGTTCTACCGTCCCTGAAAAATAGAATGAAACTTACCAAAAATCACATCAGTGTATTTCAAGTCAGATTTTTGTCATTTGAAACATAGTACAGTTAAGTTACAAATTAATTAAAAATTATGTTAAGAAAAAGAAAAGTAAAAAGAGTTTTCTTAGAAGCAAGCAATGAGCATTTAGTGAATGCAAGGCCCTAAAAATATAAAAGGACTATTATGGTGCCATGCACATTCTTCTGCTTGGGGAAATTGGCTCCTAGAAAGAAGATAATAAGCATTGAATCAACTGAAACACAAACTAAATGATGCTAATGTCATGTTAAAATATAGCAAACACTAGTTTTTGTTTTCCATGGCCTCTATTCAATCTCGTCACTGGTTTATCTCACAGACACAGGATTCATATCGTGTATTCGTGTTCTAGTGCTGCACTGCAAATTACCACAGATTTAGTGGTTTCAAACAACACAAATATATTATCTCACAGTTCTGTAGGTTAAAGCCTGGGCACAGTGTACCTGGATTTTTCTGCTTAGTGTCTCACCAGGCTGACATCAAGGAATTGGCCAGGGCTGTGGCTCTCATCTGGAGCTTGGAGTCCTCTTCCAGGATCACTGGTTGTTGGCAGGATTTATTTCCTTGAAGTTATATAATTTAGATCCCTATTTTCTTGCTAACTGTTGGCTGGGGACGGTGCTCAGTTTCTGGAGGTTGCTTGTAGTTCCTTACCATATAGACCCTAGGTGCTTCACGTGGATGTTTGCTTTCTTCTGGGCCAGCCAGTATCACTCTGCCTTCCTCTTCTGTGACCATCTGGAGAAAACTCTTGGCTCTAAAAGGCTCACTGCATTAGGTCAGCCCCACTAAGGATAATCTCCCTTTCTTACAGTCAACTGTGTCTTATAACATAAAGTAATCATGGGAGTGATATCCCATCACATATATAGCTCCCTCCCACTCTCAAGGGGAGGAGATTATATAAAGATATGAGCCATTGTGGGTCATCTTAGAGTTCTGCCTATCATACATAGTTTACAAAACATTTCAATATAGTTATCATTTCACAATCTCAGAAACCTAATGCCTGTTTTTAAAAATAAGAAAATCAAGATAGGAATAGGACAAAGAGGGGGAGGAACCATCAATTATGAGATTCCCATTGAATTCCAGGACAATACTGGGTGCTTCTTATTTAGTGCCTCTTAATTTTCACAAAGCTTTTGAGATGAGGGCCTTATCCAGCTTTACACATGAGAAAAACTAGGTTTAGAGTAGATGAGTAATTTGCCCAATGTTACAAGGCATGTAAGAAATATAGCTAAGGTTTGCATCCAAGTCTTTTGATCCCAATTTCCTTTTTTTATTTTCTTTTTAAATCGTTATTCATAATGAGAACAAAATATTTTGTGTGATGTGTGCTTGACAAAAAGAAGAAAAGAGTTACTGATGTAAGAGCGTCCTGGGTGTGGCAGTTGAAAAGAATATGAGCAAATGTGCAAGTGTGATTCAGATACAGTGATGTTGCTCAGAAGGAAATATAACACCAGCAAATGGGAATAACTCTGTGAAGGACGATTGGACCACATCTACCCAAATTACAAAAGTATATGACCTTTTTTTTTTTTTTTGAGATGGAGTTTCGCTCTTGTTTCCCAGGCTGGAGTGCAATGGTGCAATCTCAGCTCACTGCAACCTCTGCCTCCCGGGTCCACGCGATTCTCCTGCCTCAGCCTCCCGAGTAGCTGGGATTACATGCATGCATCACCATGCCCAGCTAATTTTGTTTTTTTTTTTTTTAATAGAGACGGGGTTTCTCCATGTTGGCCAGGCTGGTCTCGAACTCCCAACCTCAGGTGATCCACCCACCTCGGCCTCCCAAAGTGCTGGGATTACAGGTGTGAGCCACCACGCCCAGCCCAACAAAAGTATATGACCTTTAACCTAGCAATTCTACTTCTAAGAATGATTTCCTACTTCTTAAAATAAAGTCTGTGGTAATTTGCAGTGCAGCACTAGAAAACTCATACACGATATGAATCCTGTGTCTATGAGATAAACCAGTGATGAGGTTCAACAGAGGCCATGGAAAACAAAAACTAGTATTTGCTGTCTTTTAACCTGACACTAGCATCATTTAATTTGTGTTTCTACAGATAGATTTCCTCATGGGAAAAATGAAGCACATACCAAGTTACGCTTTTCAGTACTGTTTGTTAAAAAACAAAAAAAAGAATGGGGGCCGAGCATGGTGGCTTACACCTGTAATCCCAGCACTTTGGGAGGCTGAAGAGAGTGGATCACCTGAGGTCAGGAGTTCAAGACCAGACTGGCCAACGTGGTGAAACCCCAACTCTACTAAAAATATTAAAAAATTAGTGGGACATGGTGGTGCATGCCTGTAATCCCAGCTATTTGGAAGGCTAAGGCAGGAGAATCTCTTGAACCCAGGAGGCGGAGGTTGCAGTGAGCTGAGATCGCGCCATTGCACTCCAGCCTGGGCAGCAGAGGGAAACTCTGTCTCAGGAAAAAAAGAATGGAAACATTTTAATTTTTCACCAGTAAGGGGCTGGTTAAATAAACCATGAAACATCCATGAAATAAGGTGCTATAAATCCATAAAAAAGAATGAGGTGGCTCTTTATGCATTAAAATGGGATTATTTCACATTTTGTTAAGTGGAAAAAAGCAAGATGCAGAACAGTATGCATGGCATGTTACCATTTTTGTAAAAATGGGGGAAGAAACATAGATACATGTTTGTGTGTGTATGTATAAAGTATATATGTGTATGCATGTGACTTGTGTATGCATAGTATATCTGGAAATACACACACACACACACACACACACAAACTGCTAACATGATCACCTCCAGGCAGGAGAACTGGGTGGGTGAGAATAAGAATTAAAAAGAAACATTTTGCTATGTAGACTGTGTATCTATTTGACTTCTGATCCATGTGGATATGAAAATATATATATACAAGTAGGTGGTCTACTTGCATGGTGGAAGAATACAAGGGAAAGGGAAGAAGAGGCTCGAGCCATGGAAGATATTTGTGTATAGAAATTTGTTTATTTGGCAAGGGACATGGAGTTATTTCTGAAATTTTTGTTTGAGGAGCCAGTGTTGAAATTTATGTCACTGCCTATTAAGTCCAAAAAGCTAATAGCAAAGAAAAATAAAGGTGAATAGAAGCCACTAAGAGAAGTTTGAGGCACAGAACATTTAGAAATTAAATAAATGAAGAATGAAGCAATGTAAGAAGTCTAATGGAACCAGGACTGGAAATATGAGAAAATCACTTTAATGAAAGAAGTTACCGCTTTCTGTCCATGCCAAGCAGGTAGAGTAGATTCAGTTTATTCTCCTGAAACTTGTCATTTCCTACATAACTTATATCTTTATACTTTTAACTATAACGTAGTAAATAACCATCCTCTGTTTTCTTAAAACAACTACAATTTCGGGAGCTGAATCAGGTGTGGATCCTGTCACAGACTTGGTGGCAGAATATGGAACAGAGAAAGAATTTAGATATCAGTCACGATACTCCACATGGGGTCTGTTTAGTGCCAAGGAAACCAAGTTTATCCTCAAACCTTCAACATAAAATTTTCAAAACTTGGGGTTTCCAGACAGCATCTGCATTAAATGCTTCCAGGACTTACACAGAGAAACTTCTGCAGATCACAGTCCCTTTGATCCCCTCTCCTCAGAGGCAGCCTGGTGGTATTTAACGCTAAGGGGGAAGGGCCAGATGGGGGAGAAACTGTAAGCATAGAGAAAGGAGCAAGCCCAGAAGGTCAGATAAGACACTTCTCTTTCTCCTGTTTGCTCTGTCCTTAAAGGAATTGTTGCTTCCTTTCACAGCGAAAAAACTGGGAGATTCAACTGCAATTGGATTATGCCCTCTGTACCTAGGCTGACACCAGAGAGTATCTAGCAAGCAACATTTCTTGTTCTGTTATGCCTATGCTATCGTCATAACCCTGCATTTCCATTTTGCACCAGAACCAAGCCAACCAGTAGACCTTCATGAATCATCAGTGGTTAAGTACCCTCCTCCAGCATTTCCTTGAGAAGCTCTCCCTTTTAAACTTATTTTTTGTTTGCAAATAAAAAATTTTCCTGTAGGTGCTATGACAACAGTGTTTCAGGTCTATTTGCTCCTGAAATTGTATACATCCTTTTCACCTACTCTGTGTCTAAAGACCTCAATTTCTGAAACATTCTCTTTATTTTTGGCCTTTCTCCCTCACAACCCTCAGGGGGTGGAAATTTAGTAATTAAAATCTGAAAGAAAAAGTCTAAATTGCATTATAGCTTTGAAATGAAATTATTTTGCTGCAGAAAGTGCCACTGCACTATATCTAAAAATCGTGACATATAATGGAGCCTGTAACGTTTTGTTGGAACAAATTAACTCAACATATTGCCAACTCACAGTTCACAGGACAGTAGTAACTTTATGGAATTCCATGTTTAATCAATCCACTAGGGACAAAGAAATCTTTTCAGTTTGGTCACTGACTGCTTATAAGATGAGTTTAAGTTTGGAGAATCCAAATGAACCCTAAATATTTGCACTCACATTGCTTGGGCAGAATTAGCAAAAGAAAAGACCATAGCAAAAAAACATAGCAGTCAGGTAAGGCCATAAAGGGTTGTAAAGATTTAAAACGGGAGGCCACGTGTGCCAATTGTTGCATATTTTAAAATCTCAGAGGACAAAGGGCACAGGCATCTGTCACAGCCAGGAAGCTAGAGGGAGAAAACACCACATTCAAATGAGAACAACAACCTCTACACTTCAGGAAAAGATTATTTTTGAGCTATGGAAGAATCAACAGCATTACGATTGTTCTCAAAAGTTTCCTTTAATCATTTGAAACTAAAAGCGCCAATGCCTATTATGAACTCTCTGAGTTTGAGAGATATTTTGAAAGTAAGCTCTTAGGAATCAACTCTACT
Source organism: Pan troglodytes (assembly GCF_028858775.2). Taxonomy (NCBI): domain Eukaryota; kingdom Metazoa; phylum Chordata; class Mammalia; order Primates; family Hominidae; genus Pan; species Pan troglodytes. The sequence continues at coordinate 42,391,542 of NC_072421.2, read as the reverse complement.
ATTGTTTCATGGATTGTAAACGGTAGAGATTATAAAAACAACATCTAGGAGTAAGGATTAGTTACAGGACAGTTCATCAGGGTAAAATGTAGGTTAGGCATAGGCCTTAATTTGGGGTCCCTCCAAAGGAGTTCCTGAGAAAAGAACTGGAGTACAAGTCGTTTATTTGGAAGGCAAATGAAATACCCAAAAGCAGAGTGAAGAAGTAAAACAGGAAACAGAAAGGAGCCAATAAAACTGCCTGTTTTCACGTTGGCGACTTGAATTCAGGTTCACTGAGGAATCCTGGTAGGCAATGGAGCACATACACCTGAGAGTTGTTACACACAACGGTCCAGACAGCTGGGGTATTTATACACCAATTCCTGTTCTTTATTGAATAAGCAATACTCCCAGGGGAGCATTAATTTTCCTGTACTTCCGGCCTGCTACATGAATGGCAAAGTAGGCCCTGGAGGTCAGAGAAAACTTTCAGGCCAATGTGCTTTAAGGTTGTAAGAGTGAGGGGATTCAGGCAAGGTGCCATTAGCAACCATTACCCTCTCTCATTGTACACTCCAGTTTGCCACTGAAGTAGTGACTATAACTGAATTTATAAATCCTTAACAATGTGATTGCTGGCCTCCAAGCCCCAACCTTTTGCACCATGCTGTTACGTGTAGTTCCTAAAACATATTGGTTGAATGAATCAACAAATGATTTATCCCATCCGTTATTATTATTATTGGTGCAATATTTAAACCGCAAAAGCTCATCACACAATTTGAAGATTCTTTCCAAATGTGCTCTCCTCCAAAAATAGCATCTAAAACCCTAAGCAGCATGGCCAAATGTGTGAGGAAATAGCAATTTGCACACTGTTAGTGAGCGTGCAAATAGGAGCAAGCTTCTTGGAGGCCAATTTGTCAATATTTATCAAAATGTTAAATGTACATATTTTTGGACCCAACAAATACACTAGTAGGAATTTATCTTACAGACATACCTGCATAAGGGTACAACTATATATATATATATAAGATTTCTATTGCAACATTCTTTGTAATAGTGACAAACTAGAATATAAGTTAACTATCAACAGTGTAAAGATTAAATACATTATAGTAAAACCATAGAATGAAATGCTGCGCATAGCATGTAGGCATTAAAAGGAATGAGATATAGCCATATGGGCTGACAGAGAAAAAGTCCAAGATATATTTTTTAAAAAAAAACACCAAATTGCAAAACAGTATGTTCAGTATGATCCCATATGTGTAAAACAAAGGGGAGGCTGGATATTCATAACATAGGTATGCTTATTTGTGCAGATAAAATACCTAGAAATCAAACCACTGAGTTTCCAAATCCGTGAGACATCATAGAATCTTTTTATTTAATCTGGCCCTTACCCTCCAACTAAATTGATTGGCTATTTTGACAACTATATATTATATATACTTCGCCCTTACCAAAAATTCCACAAACTGGACAATAGCATCCTCTAGAGTAGTTACTGTCAGTGCCCTATTCATATCCCATGACCCACCTCAGAGGTGACCTACAGAAAATTCCAGTACAGGCCCTGCTTCCTGCATCTCTTTGCCTGGGGACATTCCCTGGGTACAGGAACCTTCCAGACTTGCAGGAGGTGTGGGCTGGAAGTGCCCCTCATCCAATGAGTGACAAGGGATGGTGGATAAATACCCCTGCTTCCTTGGCTTTCATTGGCAATGTTTTCAAGGTGCGTGCTACACAGTCCCTCAGAATGTCCCCAGTAAGATTGAACCCCAGTTGCCCATAGCAGTCACCTGCTCATCAACACATCCTCTGCTGGCTTTCTCCTTTCCTTGTCTCACTTTCCCCACTCCTTCACTGGGTTTCCTGCAAAATTCTCCGAAACAAAGTAATTATACCTAAATCTTTGTCTCGGAGCCTACTGACCAAATGTTTATCTCAGGGTTCTTCTTAGGTTACAACATCACCATGTAATAGGTTAAGAAACTGAGACTCTAAGTGGATAGGTAACGCACACCACACCACATAGCTGCTAGGTTGAACTAAATGAAACTGTTGTTTCTGCAGGTCAAAATGGTCAAATATCAACAATTTTATCCGACTGAAACTAATAGTAAATATCAGAGTGGAGCTTTGAATCCAGATTGAGAACAAAGCTTGTGGGTTCAAAGTGATTCTAATAGGTGTGGCCCAGGTTGAATAAACTTTGCTTCAGTAGACAATAAAGGTTTGTTGTACACATTTTGCATGCTGGTTATGAGTATCGGCTTTGGATTGAGTCAGACTGGGGTTCAAATCCTGCCTCTTATTAGTGTGCAATGTTTAGCACATTCCCTAATCCTGCAGAGCTCCCATTTCATCACATATACAATTTAGCTCCCTCATAAATTTCCTGTGAAAACCATAAGAGATATCATGCAGCAAGTGCCTGGCACATAGTAAGTGTCCAATAAATAAATGGCTACTTGCTCAACATGAAAGAAACAAAAATTTTGTTTTTCTTTTTTCTTTTTTTAAATTGTTATTTTTATTTTAAGTTCCAGGGTACATGTGCAGGATGTGCAGGTTTGTTACGTAGGTAAACATGTGCCATAGTGGTTTGTTGCACTTATCAACCCATCACCTAGGCATTAAACCCATCATGCATTAGTTAGTTTTCTTTTGCTTGCAACGGACAGAAACCCAATTCAAACAAGCTTAAGCAGAAAGGGGTTTATATTGGGCTATGGAACCAAACAAAGAACATGGGTAAGCTGGCCTCAGGTGACTGGATGCTGGGACTTTGGACACTGTCTTTCTGCCCATTGCTTCACTCTGCTTTGTTTTTTGAAACATTCATCAGGTTTTGGGGCATGGAATTGCAGGCAGGCAGCTGGTAGAAAGAGGACTTACTCCTTTCTCCCAGCTCCAGTTTGAAAAATCCCAAGGAAGGTCTCTGAGAGGTCTGCCTTTGACTCATATGATCTGGACCAATTCTTGTGACCAAAGAAAAGTGTCCAGGTCTGGGTCACTTACCCACTTACTGAGATGGGTAAAGGGGTCTGGCTACCAGCAGAAGTATGGAAGAAGGAGCTCTTGGCAAACAAAAACAAAACTGTTCCTATCAATTTTAGCAGTCATTAACATAGACAGAAACAGGGTTTGTTTATTTTTAAATTAATTGGTTTTTATTTTTAGAACAGTTAAAGGAAAATTGAGCAGAAAGTACAGAGAGATACTATATACTCCCTCTCTTCCCCTTCCATTTCCCCTATCTTGCATTAGTGTGGTACATTTGTTGCAACTGATGAATCAATATTGGTACATTATTATTTACTAAAGTCCATGGTTTACATTAGGGTTCACTCGTGGTTTTGTATATTCTATGGGTTTTGCCAAATATATAATGGCTGTATCCACCATTACAGGATCATACAGAATAGTTTCACTGCCCTAAAAATCCTCTGTGCCCACCAATCATCTTTTCCTTCGCTCCTCCCATCCCTGAAACCATTGATCTTTTTACTGTCTCTACAGTGTTGACTGAAACATTGTTTTGAACAAACACTTGTAAAGGATTTGAAAATGATAATATTTTGCTTTATCAAAATTTCTATTGTTTTCCAAGGAAGAAATGGAGATTATTTTACAAACTGATAAACTTGCTTTTTTGAATAGACAACCTATGTATCAGATCCTGTTGTGTTCTCACAAATTTAGTCTTACCCCAATTTGCCTCTTCTTACTCTTGTGCACTTTAATACCCCTCTCCCTCTACTTCTGGCATCTTTTAAGCTGCAAACACATGGCATTTGGATTAATTTACTGTCTATTAATTGGAAATCAAACCTGCTGTACTTGGTATGATGTTAAATTATTGGGTAGGTAAATTGTTGTGGCTTTAAGAGAAGTGTCTTCAGGAGGGTGGTTGTAGGGATGTTGTTTGGCACTTGCTTTGTTTTCTTTTGATTTTCCCTTCAATTTTATTCCCTAAGCTAAATGCCGTGGGAACTGATATAGCAGCTGTAACGTCACTCACAGCCTCTTGACGTTGCTCACAACTTGTTTATTTATTTTCTTCATTGCTTCCTTCAGATCCTCCAAACTGATTTCTAAAGCATCTTTTTCAAAAACAAACAAACAAACAAAAATGTATTACAAAGAAAACCCACAGCTAAGAATTCGTGCTGCATTCTTCATATTAAAAAGGCACTTTGGGGATCGCCTTCATTTCTACCAACAAATAAACATTTTCCCAAGGCTTAAACAAAGGCACTGCTTTAACAGTCTATAAAGAGACTGGCAAAGTCTGATACTATATTAAAACGCTGATGTTATCATGTTAAAAATTATACAGATAACACATAAAGATTATATTGACTGAATAATTTGTTTAAAGATATTTCAGTACCACTTTATTACATTTTTCTTTATTGGTTGTATGTTTAACAATGTTAAAAATCTGCACAATGATTTTTGTCATATGATGCTCTGTGACAGGGGGAGAGAAAATCAAGAATAATACTGTCTTAAGTCCATAGTAAACCGTTCAGTTCAACTAGCATTTATTGGGTGTGTACTGTGGCCGTAACAAGGTTTGGTTGTTAGTGATCAACACCTGTGAAAGGAACATGGGGAGAGTGGGATTGAGCCGAGAGAGAAGTTGAAGTGCAATCCAAGTCTGACAGTCTCTCTCAACCCAGCAGGGAGCTCTGAAGCAAGAATTGTTCATCGAAGTTGTTCCGAATCTGAACTGGGTGAGGCTGAACACCAGCAGCTTGATCAGTCATTGATTGTGGGCTGCCTAGGAAGGGACCTAGGGCAAGGGAATGCCACAGCAGAAACAGACCCTGAAGGAGCTAGCCACCCTCCCTGCAACTGGACAGCAAGTCCTCCCTCAAAGGAGGATCTGGGCAGTGCATCGCTGTGTCTGCCATAGTCTGGTGGGAAGGACATAACCCAAATGTAATTCTAATCACAATATGGGGAAAGCTATGACAGAGTGTGTGTAGGTTGCTATAGAAATACAGAGCAGAGTCTGGGCCAGAGAGGGGATCAAAAAATGGCTTCTAGGCTGGGTGCAGTGGCTCACGCCTGTAATCCCAGCACTTTGGGAGGCCGAGGCAGGCAGATCACGAGGTCAGGAGATCGAGACCATCCTGGCTAACACGGTGAAACCCCGTCTCCACTAAAAATACAAAAAATTAGCAGGACGTGGTGGCGGGCGCCTGTAATCCCAGCTACTCAGGAGGCTGAGGCAAGAGAATGGCGTGAACCCGGGAGGCGGAGCTTTCAGTGAGCAGAGATTGCGCCGTTGCACTCCAGCCTGGGCGACAGAGCGAGACTCATCTCAAAAAAAAAAAAAAAAAAAAAAAGGCTTCTAGACAGAAGTGACCCCTCAGCTAAAAAGTAGCCAGGGCTGAAGAAGTGGAGGAAGATTTGTATTTTCACAGCATATTTGATCTGAGACTCTCTAAGCATTGGCTTCATTTGGTTCCTCTCTGGATTGGGACTTTGAAGAATTTAATTATTTCCCTTTCACAGCAGGATGAAATAAGCTATTCAAAGTCATTTAAACACAGAGCCAGAAAGAAACTTCAGCAGTCTTAGGGGCTCATATTTTAACCACTAACTTGATGGCCAAGGTGCTTGTTAGTTGAAGAAAATATTCCAATCTGCTAATGGCAGGCTTGGTAGGAGGCAGTACCCTGAGGTTGAGTCTAGTTATTGAAGGTTGAGCACCCATTTGTTTGTTGCATAATATGAAATATTTAGCTCTGGGGAAAGATCCAGGTAACTAATTGAATGTTTCACTTTTTTTTAGTTGTTTTTTTGTTTTGTCGTGTTGTTGTTGTTTTTCAAGATAGAGTCTCACTCTGTCGCCCAGGCTGCAGTGCAGTGGTGCGATCTCGGCTCACTGCAACCTCCACCTCCTGAGTTGAAGCAATTCTCCTGCCTCAGCCTCCCAAGTAGCTGGGACTACAGGTGCGTGCCACCACGCCCGGCTAATTTTTTGTATTTTTAGTGGAGACGGGGTTTCACCGTGTTAGCCAGGATGGTCTCAATCTCCTGACCTCGTGATCCACCCACCTGGGCCTCCCAAAGTGTTGGGATTACAGGCGTGAGCCACAGCGCCTGGCCCCGAATGTTTCATATTTTTTATGAATTTTGGTGTCAGGTAGACACAGCCAAACTAGTAATTATTATCAAAACAGTACAAAGAAGAGGAAAATACCAAAAATTAGCAAAGGTAATTATCACCACAGGTAGTTTGTTTCTCATCACTGAAATTTGCAAAACTTAGTTCCAGCTCTCAGATTTTGCCTAACATAATGAATAAAACATTGTATCTATGTGTGACAATAAATATAACCAGGGCTGGTTTCTGAGGCAGACCACCCATGCAGTCGAACAAGACTCTACAATTAGAAGGGGCCCGCACTTCATTTAATGCTCTGCTGTTGCTGACTTGAAATTCTTAATAATTTTTTAACAAGGTTTCATTTTACAATGGACCCCACAAATTATGTGGTCTGTCCTGATTATAAACAATTGCTTAAACTATGAAGCAGGTCTGTTTTCTGGGTCTATGCAAAATCTAGTGTTAATCATTTTTAGGAAATTTGAATTTTAAGATCTGGAAACTGAAAATATTTTGTGTTTTTATTTTGTATTTTTTAAATTAGATAACTATGTTTATTGTAGAATATTTGGCAAGTACATAAAGCATAAAAAAATCACCCAGAAATATACCTTCCTCGCGCCCCCTCTGTGACTGCAAAGATATTATTAATCATATCATTGATTAATCTTTCTTTGATTGTTTCCTGAAACATTTAAAAACATTACTAGAGAAGTATGTCTTGTACCAGGTTCCAAAACTAAAGGGGATGAGGAAAGGAAGACCCATACGAATTCTAATTAGTCAGGGTGCAGTGGCAGATGCCTGAAGTCCTCAGCAGACTCAGGTGGGAAGATCATTTGAGCCCAGCAGTTTGAGGTTACAGTGAGCTATGATCATCCCACTGCACTACAGCCTGGGCAATGGAGGTAGACCTTGTCTCTCTCTCTCTCTGTAAAATTAAAAAAAAAATGCTGAGATGATTAGGGTGGTGAGAACTTGAAGATGAGATGTGTATTAAAACCCAGAGCTCACTCCCATCCTTAGCGCTCCCCGCAAAGAATAAGCACAATGGGGAGGTTTCAGAGGGAATGAACATATTAGCAGTGTCTTGTTCACCACTGCACCTCCAAATCTAGCACTATACTCGGAAAATATTTGTTCAATTGCCATTGAATTGAAGGAAGATTTTGATACATGGAGAGGTAGTAGCAGAACACTTATGCAATAGGAGCAAATGAGGTGAATTTGGGAAAATGATGTATGTTTAGAATAGACAAATAGGAATGATGCTGGGGTAAGTCAAATAATGCCTTCTCCCCACCAAGATGTCCATGTCCTTATCCCAGGAACCTGTGAAGATGTTACCTTATGTGGCAAAAGGGACTTTGCAGATGTGATTAAGGTAAAGATCTTGAGATGGGGAGACTATCCTGGATTATCTGGGTGGGCCCCATGTAATCACAAGGGGTTTATAAGGGGGAGGCAGGAGGGTCACAGACACAGAAGACAATAGGCAATGTGATAATGGAAGGAGAGACAGAGAAACAGAGAGAGAGGGAGGGAAAGAAGATGCTACACTGTTGGCTTTCAAGATAGAGGACAGGGCCATGAGCAAACAATGCAGAAGTCAAGGAAACAGATTGTTCCCTAGAACCTCCAAAAGAAGCACCTCCTTGCCAACTCATTTGAGGACCTCTGACCTCCACAACTGTGACAGAAAAAAAAAAGTATGTTGTTTTAAGACACTAAATTTGTGGTAATTTGTTACCACAGCAATAGGAAACCATTACAGAAGCTAAAGGTTAACTCGAGGAAATGGAGCAGTTAATTCTGGAAAGATCAAGTTTTCAAGCAAATGAACATTTTTTATTCATCGTATAATGGCAAGCTAGTCTTAATCTCCACAGAAATCAGGAAGAGGCATAGATTTGTAACATCATTAGGCATTTTAATTCACCAAAGAAAATTGCGGTGTCTTCTTCAGAAGGAACTTAAACACTGGGGGAGTTTAATTTACCACTCTGGTATGGTTTAGGTGCAATCCAGCTGAAAGCAAAATCAACACCAAACATTTATGAGTTGCGCAGATCACAAGTGACCTTGCAATAGATTTGTTTATATTTCTCTGTGATTAGAAAGAGTTTAGGAGCAAAGCCCAGGGGATGCTACCAGGGAATATGTGTTAGAAAAACAGGTAGAATAATTGGAGAAAGTGTTTGCCTAGAATTTGGATCTAAAGTTATATGACTCACTTTCCTGTTAAGATATTCAACAACAGATTTATGGAAGGAGAAGACAAGCAAACTAAAAAGGAAAAAAAGGAGGGTTGAAGTGGAATTCCCAAATACAACTTTTCCATCACTGTCATCTCCCTTTTGCTATTAGAATCTTGCTGCTTTTGAAAATCATGATTCCTGTAAATGACAATGAACACAAATATTATTATTCTCAGCTAATTGTCCATGGCATCTATTTTGTTAGTAATAAAAACAAAAGTACTATTACTTTAATATTTTTATGTCTATAAATAATGTTTTTAATGGTCAGCAAATCTGCTAACTTAACCTCCTAACTACATCTCTAATCTGTTCATTTCCCTTCATACCCTGCCACCACCTACACCACTGAAGGTACCAAGAGGAAACATGTGACACACTCAAATTAGGAGAATTGGAAAAAGATTTATTTACAAAAGTGTGAGTGCAGAGAAACCACACCAAATAGAACATATAGAAACCCTTGGCAACAAGAGCAAAGCTTTTACCACCCCCAGTCCTGAAGGGACCAGAGGAGGGAGCAGTTACTAGAGCCTGGGAAGAGAGCCGTGTGCAGAAGGTAAATTTGAGAGGAATACATCTCTTGTTGAAGGACACAGCCAGCCAGAGGCAGCCCAGGAGGAAAGGAACTGGGGAAAATAATACCCTGATCTCATTCTCTCCTACAGGGGCTTCCCGTTGGCCAAACTCAGCCAGAAGCCAGAAGGCATAGAATGCTGTTTCTGTAGTTCATACAGTTCAGCTTCCCAGGGCATAAAGCAGGATGAAGAAGGTGGAGAGCAAAACTGGGGGAGGGGGGATGGAGAACGTCCAGCACAGCCCCCTCATACCATCGATCACCATCCCTCCACCACACAAAAGCCTAAATGGTTACTCACCATCCACTCTGGCTCCCCTCCAGTATGTGCTCCAAACTGCAGCTGAAGTGATCTTTCCAATATGCAAATCTGATTATGGTAAATCCCTGTTTAAAACCCATCAATGGCTTCTCCAAAAGGATCAAAATCCTCACTATACCCCCAATCTCATCTTGGGTTAATTTTCTCCTCACTCCCATTGTTCCTGCCACCACAGGCCTTCTTTCAGTTCCTACAATATGCCTTGCATCTTCCAACCCCAGGGCCTTTGTATGTGCTATTTTTTTCTGTTTGGACTTCCTCACTCCCCACCCAACCCTTGGCCTAGTCCACACCTCCTCTGGAGAAGGCTTACCTGACCTCCCACTGTCACACCCCCAGTTGTAGGTTAAGTTTCCATTTTATACACAATGGTGTCTTTCCTGAGTGTACTTCTCTTAGGTTGTAATTCTTTATCTATTTGGTGTGATCCTTTGATGAAGTTATCTTCGTCTGTTTTGTTATCCAATGTGTATCCTGTGCTGAGCACTGTGCTAGGAACTCAGTAGGCACTAAAGAAAAAAAAAAAGAATGAAAGACATATTAAATAAATTATGTAAATGTAAAAAAGTCTAATATTAGTAAATTACCTTGAAATTGAGTTAATTTTTTTGAATTCAAGCAGAAGCTAAAGTGGATATGGGAAAGAAAATTAGCTTTAAAATCCAGTTATAGAGGAACCTGCTAAAGAAAGCAGTTTTTTCCTTGCCAAAATGTGTTCCATCCCTTCATTTCTGAGAGCTATGACGCCTTCCATCATTCTCCTGCAACCATTTTCTCCAGCACAGCCTCAGCGCCTGGTCTCCCAGAGGAGTCAATGCTTCCCACAAGTGCCTGGTAAGGTACAATAAAACTGCCTCCGTGTTCTAGACATAAATGATGACTTAACCAGGAGCCTCTCCCTGCCTCCCTCCTCTGCATTTGTCCTACCTCTCAGGTCATGAAGGAGAAGAATTCATGACTCAGGAAATTTCAACTTACAGACCAGCTGCAGTATTTATTCCTCTCAATCTATAGGCTGATATAAAAAGAGATCATAGTACTTGGTGGTATAATTCTTTGTATGTATGTTGATATGTAATGAATTTTAATGGTGGGTTTTATGACTTCCAATAACCCCAGGCCTAAAAAAATGACTCCCTATGTCTTAGAAGTATGTAAATTCTAAACATTCCAGTTTAGTAGATTTTTCCACAAGCCTAGTACTAACTTAGTTTCTTAGTTTCATGGGGTTTTTTTGTTGTTGTTTTTTGTTTTTGTTTTTTGTTTTTTGTTTTTTTTTAGACAGTCTCATGCTATCAACCAGGCTGGAGTGCAGTGGCACGATCTTGGCTCACTGCAGCCTCTGCCTTCTGGGTTCAAGCGATTCTCCTGCCTCAGCCTGGGCAGGAGGGATTACAGGTGCCCACCACCATACCCAGCTAATTTTTGTATTTTTGGTAGAGCTGGGGTTTCGCTATGTTGGCCAGGCTGGTCTCAAACTCCTGACCTCAGGTGATCCGCCCACCTCGGCTTCCCAAAGTGCTGGGATTACAGGTGTGAGCCACCATGCCTAGGCCAATTTAGTTTCCTTAACTGAAGTATTTATAAGGCAATGGGCATCATGTACTTTGGCTGGAGAGCCTCAACTTACTATTCCAAGTACTCTATATGATTTTTCATGTGATAAATCTGCTCAAATGATGCCTTATCTCCTGAAAACATTTATTCCAAACCACTGTGGATTCTAGCATTCTTTTTAACATTTCTTACATTGCTTTCAGAAAAAGCAATTGTAAGGAAAATAGCTCACAGGCTAAGGGGAGGACAGTTTGCCCAGGTTTTTCTTCCTATTGAAAAGCATCACATTTGGCAGAGAAGCTGTTTTATCAACACGCCCAGATTCTTCTTCCAGCCATTTTTATATCCTCAAGTTCATGGCCCTAAAGAATTTCTAGAGACTTAGGCCTTCTGGGAATGAAGCTCTAACCTGCGTGTGCAATTGTGAACTCCACCTACCACCTCCATGTTACCCCAGTATTTGTGAGCTTATAGAGGAATGGCAGGACTATGTTCCTTCACTTGACCCAAGTTCTGTCCCTGTTTGGTCCCACTTAAGCCAGTAGCAGGTCCATCTCTCCCCAACTCCATTCTTGACACCCACTGCCTGATCCCAGGCTGCCTGACAGTATTTCTCCTTTGGCCTAAAGCACAGCATCCATCAACCTTGCTCTGCTCAATAATTTTGTGTGAATGGCTTTTTCTTTTTTTTTTTTTTTGAGACAGAGTTTTGTTCTTGTTGCCCAAGCTGGAGTGCAATGGCACGATCTCGGCTCACTGCAACCTCCGCCTCCTGATTCAAGTGATTCTCCCACCTCAGCCTCCCGGGATTACAGGCGCACACCACCAAGCCCGGCTAATTTTTTGTATTTTTAGTAGAGATGGGATTTCACCATGTTGGCCAGGCTGGTCTCGAACTCCTGACCTCAGGTGATTCGCCCACCTCAACCTCCCAAAGTGCTGGGATTACAGGTGTAAGCCACCGTGCCCGGGTGTGAATGACTTTCTTTAATGTCACAGTAGCTTCAGTCTGAAGTGCTTCAGTAGCTCCAACAGGTCATAACCCCCACACAGTCCCCATGATTATCCAGCCAGGGCATCTGCCATTTTTTTCTCCTTTCCCTGGGAGAACCGCTGTCCAGCTCACACCCACCAACTACCTTATTTAAGTGAAAGCAATCTGTGATTTAACCTGAACTTTGTGATTTAACCTGAACTCCAGGTCTTTGTCTTAGGAAGTCATGCCCTCAGTTGCCACTCTGCCCTGCCAACAACAGGCTTTTAAGGCAGCTACTCTACTTTAAAAAAAAATCTAGGCTCTACCTCCACCAGGGTTTAAAAGTGTTATATCTTTGGTGCAAAAGGAAAGAAAGTTATTGGAATAAAAACAAAGAAAACCCAAAACTTTTATCCTGATTCTGCACATAGATGCATTTCTCATTGGCGGGGTGGGTAGAGGGACTGTCGTCATTATTAGAGATAAGCCCTTTATGAGCACCCTTGATATACACTGGTACCCATACTCTAAACTTGTTGCTCTGTGATCTCTTTAACGGCAGTGATTCAACCCAACAAGAGGTGGTTTTGTTCATTCATTTGAAGACCTGGTTATCTAAGCTGGGTAACAGTTTAGAGCATGAACGTTAAGCACAGGAAATGGGCTCAAATTTTATCTCCACCCATGACTAATCGTGTCACCTTGAGCAAGTGACTTGGCCTTTCTAAAACTGAGTTTGTTCTATAAAATGAACACAATAAAAAGCTCTCTCACAGAGTTGTTTAAAAGATCAAAGGAGATAAATGTTTTAATTTTACATTTTAAATTTTTAAAAAGCTTTTAACTGCAATAAAACACATTTAAAATTTACCATCTTGTTTTTTTTGTTTTTGTTGTTTTTGTTTTTGTTTTGAGACAGGGTGTTGCTCTGTCACTCTGGCTGGAGTGCAGAGGCCAAAATCATGGTTCACCACAGCCTTGAACTCCTGGGCTCAAGTGATCCACCCACTTCAGCCTCCCGAGTAGCTAGGATTACAGGTGCACACCACTGCACTGGGCTAATTTTTGTATTTTTTGTAAAGACAAGGTCTTACTGTGTCACCCAGGCTGATCTCCAACTCCTGGCCTCAAACACTTCTCCCACCTCAGCCTCTCAAAGTGCTAGGATTATAGGCATGAGCCAGTGCACTCAGTCATCTTAACTATTTTGAATGTACAGTTCAGTAATGTTAATTATATTCACATTTTGCAACCAGTCTCCAGAGCTTTTTTATTTTTCAAAATTGAAACTGTATACTCATTAAACAACTTCTCCTTTTTCCATCCCCCTAGCTTCTGTCAACCACCATCCTACTTTCTGTTTCTATGAGTTTGATTTCTCTTGATGCGTCATATAAAGGAAATCATACAGTGTTTTCCTTTTTGTGACTAGCCTCTTTCATTTACCATAATATCCTCAAGATTCATCCATGTCGTAGCATGTGTCAGAATGTCCTTCTTTTTTAAGGCTGAATAATATTTCATTGCATGTGTATACCACATTTTGTTTAACCATCCATCCGTCAATGGCCATTTGGGTTGCTTACACTTTTTGACTATAGTGAATAATGCTGCTGTGAACATCTGTGTACAAACATCTCTTTGAGATCCTGATTTCAATTCTTTTAGATGTATATCCAGATGTGGTACTGCTGGATCATATGGTAATTCTATTTTTAACTTTTTGAGGCACCCACCATACTGTTTTCCGTAGCAATTGCACCATTTTACATCCCCACCAACAGTGCACAAGGGTTCCAATTTCTCCACATCCCCACCACACGTTATTTCCTGTTTTTGTTTTTGTTTTTTTTTTTTTGGAGAGCAGCCATCCGATGAGCATAACGTGATATCTTATTGTGGTTTTTATTTGCATTATACTCATTTTGGCCATTTGTGTATCTTCTTTGGAGAAATGAATATTCAAATCCATTTTTGATTGGATTATTTGGCATTTTGTGGTTGAGTTGTAGTTCCTTGTATATTCTGGATATTAACCACTTATCAGATATGTGATTTGCAAATATTTTCTCCCACTCTTTAGGTTGCCTTTTCACTGTGTTGATTGCACAGAAAAATTTCACTCTTTTGAGGCACAGAAGGTTTACTTTTGATGCAGTCCAATTTATCTGTTTTTGCTTTTGTTGCCTGTGCTTTTGTTGTCCTATTCAAGAGATCATTGAGAAATCTAATATCATGAAACTTTCCTCTATGTTTCCTTCTAAGAGTTTTATAGTTTTAGTTCTTAGATTTAGTTCTTTGATCCATTTTGAATTAATTTTTGAGTATGGTATAAGGTAAGGCTGGCTCCAACTTCATTATTTTGCATGTGGATATCCAGTTTTCCCAATACCATTTGTTGGAAAGACTATCTTTCCACCCTGTGAATGGTCTTGGCACTCTTGCCAAAATAATTATACATTTATTTTTGTGATTATTTGATTCATGTCTACTTCCCTCACTGAGCTATAAGCTCCAAGAGGGCAAGAATCTTGTTGATTTTACTCACTTTTGTACCTTTAATCTCCAGTACATAATAAAGGCTCAATAAAGTTTTATTGAATAAGCCAATAAATGCTTGAAAAACACTTAGCACAGTGCCTGCCACTAAATAAAACTTCAATAGACAGGAATGATTATTGTCATTGCTGTTGTTATTCAACCTATTGTACCTTTTGCCTGGGGCATACATTGCTTAATATGAAGAAAGTGAAGATAAGACTTACTGCCTCAGAGAAATACACAAAAGCCAAAGGCAGAGTATACAATGATTCAGCTTTTGAGATATGGCAGATTTGGTTCAAGCATTGGTCCTGTCTCTTTCTTGTTGTGTGATCTTTGACATATTAATCAACCTCTCTCCAAGTCTCAGTTTCCTCATCTGTAAAATGAAGGTGATAATATTTATCTTATAAGTTTGTTATATGGGTTGAATGAAACATGTGTAATGTCTTTGCATAGTGTCCGGCATTTATAATAAGCCTCCAATAAATGGTCCTTCTGTTATTTCTTTATGGATCATTAGAATCTCTATCTTTTCCCCTTAGTTTGGTTTTGCTACCATCTCTAAAAATGCTACTGTCTTAGCTATTGTCTCCATTTATAAGACAATTTAAAAGCGATGACAAAGGTAAATAAGCCTGAATGGAAAATATTCGATTAGGACACTTAAGGTAAAATATTACTAAAGAGTTCCTAACAGACCTGGAAATTAGCACAAACAGCCTGCGTATTTTTTCTCTTGACCAAAATGGAAAATATTTCATTAGTGCAGATCCTGACATAGGTTACCTCTGTGAGAATAAAGATTTTTCAGGAAGAGCGCCTCCATTTTTAAGAAGATATCATTTTACGAGAAAGTATGCTAAGAAGGAAATATCTCCTTAAGAGTTTTATAGACTCAAACTGCCAGAAAAGACCCCCAGAAAGGATCTGCTTCACCGAAGCCCCAAGGAGAGTAAATGATTAAACCTTCCAGTGTTGATAGGCTTGTATCTCATATTGGCGACTTATTAATTACTTGACCTTTTCCATAGTGCACTTAGCATAGTAAATTATACTCATTTCTATTGGGACTTGGGTGACTTACATGACTCTTTGCAACTTAACCAGGGCTGGGCTCAATATAAGTCACCCAGTGAACATATTGTAGCTGATTGTGTGTTTTTACCATGTTGTGTGACAGTTTCATGGCAGCTTGGAAAGAAAGCACCAAGAAATACAGATAAAATAATTTAAGGGAGAGATTTAATTTCTCACGTTTACCTTTGAAATCTTTCATAGCTAAAAACAGAAGGAAAAATTCCAGTGATGTGTGAAATTTTGTTTTTCTACATAAAAGATAGCTAGTAGAACTATTTTCAATTAGTAGATATAAGTCCTGTGCCCCCTTTTCTGTCCCTGTTCTCTGATACCTTTTCAGCTCTAATATTGTTGACTCTCCCCTCCTCTGAGAAAATCTTGTTTCTTCTGTTAGGCATTTTCTCCCCAAGAATTGAACCACTTTGTTTCCGTTGACTTCTCATTCTTTTTCCTAACTATGCATAATTCTCTAATTCAATAAATACATAGTAATTTATTTCTTTACCAAATATATATGGAGTACCCACTATGCTTCAGACACTTTCTAGGAGTTGGTGGTGAAGAGAAAAAAAAGTATATAAACAAAATGAATAAAAGGGAATTCCAAGAAGTGATAAGGGATATGAAGCCATTCATTCATTCCACATTCAACAAATGCCTTTAGAATGCTTACTACACATCAGGCATTGTTCTAGATGCTGAGAATCCTCTCTCATGGACGTGAATTGAGCCTCCCCAGGGTGAGTAGGATAGGACAAGCAATTGGAGGGAGGGGCCCAGTTAGTAAAGTGGAGTGACATTTTAGTATGGGTTGATGGGGAAGCGAATTGGGGTGGGGACTGAAGAAAGGGGAAAGAAAGGAGGATCTAAATGAAATTTTGAAATAAAAAATTGACAGGGTGTGGTGACTAGCTGAAATGTGGAAAAAAATAGAGTGCTAAGAAAAAGCCAATACCAGTGTTTGGAGGACTAGGAGAATAGGGAGCCTTCCCACCATTCATTCTGCCCTTCTTCTGCTGAAAGTGTCTTGATTTTCCTTTGTGGATTTTTCCTATCCCCATTCCCACCCCCAGCTTAATAACTTAACCCTGATTGGTTAAGTTATTTAGTGATTCTCATTCCCCAGCTACATTGATTGGTTCAGGGATAATTATGTGCCCCACTATCAAGCCGATGAAAGAGAGTGAATCATAGAACATGGGCAGGATCTATTGGAGAAGCCTCCTTTTTTCTTGTCCTAGATGTATAAGGAGATGAAGTCTGAAACAGTGGCAGCTGGTTTGCTACATCAAAGGGAGAGCCTGGAGCTCTGGGTGCTACGTTGTTGCACCTAAGTAAGGATAAAGCCAATACCACAGAATGCATAATGTTGAGACTGGGAGAAAGTGGATCTTCAGTGATATTATTTGAGCCCTTGATCAAGCCTCACCTGAAGCTAGCATACATCTCAATTTTCAATTATGTAAGCCAATAGATTATTTGTATTTTTAAGCTTGTTTAAGTTTTCTGTCACTTGCAACTCAAAGAATCTGACACTGTGCTGTTTCCAAAGGCAATATTATTTCCACTGTCAAAGTTTCCAGTGACTTGTTCATTGATATTAAAGAAAGAAGGGCAAAATGAATCGTTTTTATTTGTATGGTACTAGTACAATTTGTAACATGGATACATCATGTAGTGGCAGTGGGGAAGTCTGGGCTTTTAGCACAACCATCACCCGAGTAATGTACATTGTACTCATTAAGTAATTTCTCATCCCTGACCCCCTCCCACCCTTCTGAGTCTCTAATGTCTATTATTCTATACACCATGTCCATGTGCACACATTATTTAGCTCTGACTTACGAGTGAGAACACGCAGTATTTGACTTTGTTTCTGAGTTGTTTCATGTAAGACAATGCTTTCCAGTTTCATCCATGTTGCTGCAAAAGACATGATTTCATTCTTTTTATGGCTGAATAATATTCCATTGTGTGTGTATGCATATGTATGTATATATACCACACAAAATGAATCTTTAGACACAGGTTTACGGGACTGGCACCAGAAGAAATTGGGAAGGAAACACATTTGTAATGAGGTCCTCTTCTGCTCCCTGGAGTGTTCTTTCGCATTTCTTATGCCTTCTCCACCCTAGTGATGAGGTCAACCCTGGATCTTTTTTTCCAGAGAGCTTATTCAACAGCCAGTGTTAGGACAGTGGTTCTTAATTTTTAGGTGTACTGGACTTACTCGTGGAGCTCATAAAAATACAGATCCCTTAGGAGGCTGAGGCAGGAGAACTGCTTGCACCCGGGAGGTGGAGGTAGCAGTGAGCCAAGATTGCGCCATTGCACTCCAGCCTGGGCAACAAGAGCGAAACTCCGTCTCAAAAAATAAAAATAAATAAAAATAAATACAGATCCCTGCAACATGTTCCAGGAGATTCAGGTTCAGTATGTCTTGGGTGGGGCCCAGGAATCAACATTTTTAACACTTTTCATAAGCTTCCAGGTGATTCTGAGGCAGTTATCACTTGGAGAAATGCCATTGTCTTAGGATGGATTCCTCAAAAGCTGATCCTGATAGGGTATTCATGAGCAAGTGATTTAGTAAGGAAGTGTGCCCAGGAGAAACTTGGTAGGTAATGAGAGAAGTAAGAAAGGGAACCAAACAAGGGTCGGATTTCAGGCAAAGTCCTGGGAAGGGTACCTTCAGCCTGATCCCACAAAGGACCTCTGGACTGTAAGTAACCCTTCAGAGTTGTCCCCTCTTCCCCAGTCAAGGCTTTCATATTCTTGCACTATGGGTCATTGGCTAACAGCTAATCAACCTAAACTCCCAGGCACTTCCGCGTGGGCAAAATGATTCCAGTAGCTTGTGGGAAGTCCTTTGGAGTCACAGGTATGAACTTTGGAAGCAAAAATACACTGAAGCTGGAGTGAGGCACACAGAAATGGGAAAGGGGATCCGAGGGAATTTGAATGGAGCACCTACAGTGTCTGCTGAAACCATTTAAAGGATTTCATATTTACTACAGGAGTATCTGGATTTTTAAAAGCAAGGGAGAGAACAACATGCACCCAGTGCAAAGGGAATAATTACTTAAAAGTAGAATTCTGTTAATGCTTGGGGTTTCAGGGTAACTCAGTCTACACATAAGACTCTAGTACCACTGAAATCTGTAATCTTTCAGTGAGTAAACTCTTTAAAATGGTAATTGATGCCTTTCAGTGTCTAGCCCCTGCCTATTTCTCTAACTCCCTCTGGCCTCTTTCTTCCTATAGGCTATGATCTAGCCGTGATCTACTTCTCCAAAAGAGCATATTCTTCTTCTAGAAGAGCATATGCTTGCTCACCTCCAAGACTTCAGAAATGTTGTTTTCTCTACCGATAATCAACTGGCCCCTACTCCCTTCACCTGATTAATTTCTATAATTTCTATAGTCTTGTTCTAAACATTTTTTCAATTGGGCCTTCCCCAACCCATAAGTCCTCTCAATATGTGTTCCCCATACTTCCCAAATCCTAACAAACATCACTCTTCAATGTAATTACTTGCCGACAACTTGTTTTCTTTTAGAATGAAGTTCAGAGAGGGCAGGAACCATTTGCAGCTATAGCCCCCATGGCTAACACAGACATTCATTGAATAAATATAAAATAAATAACTTGCAAAATGATATCAGAGTATAAGTCTAATATATGTAGCTTTTTCTGGAGAGAGGAAGGGTGTCTTTCATTTTAGCTTAGAACATCCTGTTTATACTGTGAGGCAATAACTATTCCAGTTGAGAACAGTGTCATTCTCAATTTTATTCATTAATTCAGTAATAATGTATATCCTTAAACAATCATACTACGGAGTGAGGCTGAACTCTAAATTGCCTAAATTAGCCCCGTGCCACACTGACCTCTGTGTGTGGCCCTCATGCTAATATTTCTCTGGAGTGTGTTTTTCCCTTGTACGTCTGTGTCATGCTGAAATGATGTGGGAGCCCGACAACCTGAGAATGTCTAGTGCAGTTGTGAGGAAAGTCCAAGACCTCGAAGTCACTGAAAATTTGCACTGACATCTGAGAATCAAATTTGTTTAGCACCAACTCCATCCTTGTGGGGTTTTAGATGTTTCTGAATTTTTTAAGGCCTATCAATTATATACTAGAGGTATAGCTACATTATGATGAAGACGTAGAACTGTTTTATTGGTAATTTTCCTAGCATTAGAAATCGGCCGGGTACAGTGGCTCAAGCCTGTAATCCCAGTACTTTGGGAGGCTGAGAAGGGCGGATCACTTGAGGTCAGGAGTTCAAGACCAGCCTGGCCAACATGGTGAAACCCCGCCTGTACTAAAAATACAAAAATTAGCCGGGCATGGTGTCAGGTGCCTGTAATCCCAGCTACTTGGGAGGCTGAGGTGGAAGAATCGCTTGAACCCAGGAGGTGGAGGTTACAGTGAGCCAAGATCGTGCCACTGCACTCCAGCCTGCTGCCGAAGCCCATTTTCCCCCTACTTCTCCCTTGTCTACCTCCCAAGAGGAGGCAGGAGAAGACAAATACCCGTGTCCCCAGCTTCCCTTGCAGGTAAGTGTTGCTGCCTGTGACTCTGTCCTGGCACGTGAGATGAGAAAAAGATATTTTCTTTACCTAATAGATGAGAGACGGAGCAGAAAGGCCTCTCCTGTCCTTACTGCCCTCCTGCTTCCTCCCTTTAATGTCTGAAATTGCAGCAGCCATCTCATAATGATGAGGCAACAAGCCTGAGGATGAGATGCTAACATTACAAGAATGGCAGAGTGGAACGAATAAACCTAGGTCACTGATGACGCACTTGAATAGCTGATCAATGTTAATAACCACACATCTCCTTGCTACATGGAAAAGAGCACCCCGCCCCCTTGCATTTGTTTAAACCACTGTTAGTTGAATATTCAGTTGCTAACATCTGAACACAATCTAATAGATGCACTTACTTTAACATTTTCTTTGTGGAAACGAAAACAGAACCAAATTATTGACACCTGACTCACTAATACATGGGCTTATTTGTTGGAACAGTATTGGATTTTTGGAAGACACCCAGAGAAAAATTAATTTAAAAGGTTTGCTTATTTTAGTCCCCGAAGCAGAGAGGATCTACTTCTAACCATCATACATGGTACAACTTCTGAGGGATGTGTATTGCAGAGAATTTCTATATGACTAAATATTACACTGGGAACTGGGAGATCTAAGTACAGATCAGGAGAAAAAGTCCTCAGCTTTGTGCTGATTGGCAGACCTCAAACCACTCAAAGCTTGTGACCAGGGAGTGCCAAGAGCTGATTAAATTAGGCTTATCGCTGTGGCAAGGGGGCTGCATGTGTTAGTTTAATTAATCAGAGCCCACCTCTCCAGTAAAGATGGTTACAATCTCACCTCAAGTCCAGAGCTGCTACCCCATGGTGGGGGAGAGGGGTGAGATGGCTTTTGGGAGAGCAACCACCACATTCTTCCATCTGTAAGTGAGGGAGTCCTTTCCAGATCCAAACCAACTGTGATCCTATGAGCAGAGCACTTACTTATCTTTGCAATCGTCTGTCTCTCTTTTTTTCACCTGCACTTTCTTTTCTGTTTTACTTTATAATTGTCCTTTTCTACCTCTGAGCATAGGTCCCTGTAGAAGACAACAAACCCCAAAATGAAGTCGACAAGGCTTGGTATAGCTCAGTCTTGGGATGGGGAAAAGAAGTGAAGCTGACAAGGTGACTTGAGAGGGTCCCTGTGCACTTCAGGGCAGAATGGAGTGACGCCTTATTCATTAGACATGAGCTGGACATGCCAACTTGTGGTGAGTAACTCTTGGACCCTTAAAGGAGGCAATGTTTCTCAAGTTCTGAAGCCCCCGTCTCTAGAGAATGCACAAGCTCTTTGAGAAAGGAGGAAAACCGTGTGCAATTACACTTGTCCTCTGATCTGCATTTAAAAAAAAAAAAAAGGTTTAGTACCCAAATCCTTAGCAGGCAAATCTCTCAGCCTTTTGAGGGAGTGGTCAAGGGTTTGCACGAAACGTTTCTGAAGAGAAAATAGGCTGTGAGTCTCCACATCACCCCCTCCACTTTGGTATTAATAAATACTTTTTTTAAAAAAAATACTGCACTGAGAAATTTACCAGACGATTTCTGGAAACTGACTTATGAACTAATTGGGCACTTTTGCTGTGCGGAGGAACAAAGACATTATTGGTCTTCAACTGAGGCATATACCTGTCCGATGGCGCTGGCTCATTCCGCACATGCTCAGTTGAACAGAAATCTTCATATTGAATGCAACCTAGCACAGCGGCAACACCCAGAACCTCACTCCCTGGCTGCTCTTGTGCCTGCACTCCCTCTATTTGCATTTTGTTCCTGACAAGTCTAACATTTATAGGGAGTATAGAGAGCAGAGTAGGTCCTGGGAGTTTGAGGACAATATACAAAGGAGCTTAAAGTCGCGGTTTGTCCCTGCCTTCCTAGCTTCTCTCTAGGTTGGTCTCTAGTGAGGGTAGGCGCTGGATAGATATTTGTTGAGTTTGGGGCAGAACGTGGGAGAAGCTGTCTCTATAGATGACCGTTTGCTGTCGCACGCCTTCCTAGGCAGTTTTTGTTTAGTCCTTTTCTTGGACGACCTCCCCTTACCCCCAGCCCTCATCTTCATTAAGGAATGACAGGGTAGCACTAAAAGCATCCGTTGCCAAGCACGGATTCAGTGACAACCTCTCTCCACCTCTCTTTTAGCTTTCTCATTCATTAGCACCCTTTCCCTGCCTCTTTTCCCAGCAAAAAACTGGGAAAGGCTCCCTGCGATTACAAAAGAAGGAAAGGGGAGCGGCCAGAGTTTCGTGCCTCTTGCCGGACAACGAGCGTGCAGCCGTGGACCTTTTGTCTCCAGCCCCTTTCGCGGCTTGGTCGCGGCTAGGCGCGGAGGCGACGACCCCAACCAGCCCCGCCTCGGCAGCTGCAGCCGGCGCGCCCCGCTCAACCCCCCGCGCCCTCTAGAATCCCGGTGCCCGCCCGTTCGCCGTGACGCCGCCGGCGCCCCGCGCATGCGCCGCTCAGCCCGCTCCCCTTTCCCTGGGCCACCGCCTCCCGACGGGCTGGAGTGGGCGGAGCCTGTGGTTCTGGAAGCCGCGCCGCCGACGGGGAAGGAGGGCGTGTCTGCGCGAGGCGGGTGAGCGGGGCTGGCGAGCCGGTCGGCTGCTGAGGCGTAGGGGCGGAGCAGAAGGCGGCGGCCGCGGCTCCCGCCCGCACAGAGCGCCAGTCCCGCGAAGCCCCCTCCCACTCCCGGGCGGGCGGTGGCGGCTGCGGGAGGAGGAGAAAGAGGAGGGAGCGTCTCTGCCGCCGTCTCCTGGTCCCCAGCGCCGATCCGCCGCCGCCACCTCCCTCCGCGGCGATCCTCGCTCCATGGTCCTGCCGCGGCCCCCTCTGTAGCCCGAGCTGCTCCGCGACGCGACGGAGCCGGCCTCGGACAGAGGGAGCGGTCGCGGCCTCGCGGCCCGCGCGGGCTGACGAGCGGAGAGCGCGACGCCGCGCGGTCCCCGAGGATCCGCACGCCGGGCAGCGCGGCCCGAGCAGCGCGAGAAGCAGCGGGCGGGCGGGCGGGCGGCGCCGGGCCCGGGCCGCCCTCGCTCCCGCGCCCCGGCCCCGCCGCCCGCGCCGGGGCGGTCGCCTGCAGAGGAAGGCGCCGCAGTCTCTGGGCCTCGCGGCCCCACTCGAGCGTCCTCGGCACCGAGGGCTCGCGGGTCCTGAGGGGAGGAGGCGATCCCGGGGCTGGGCACTGAGCTCTTGGGCGCCCCCACCCCCGTTTTCGAAGCCCTCCACGCTGCGGCCGCTATCCCCTCCGGACCATGGCCGACGACGACGTGCTGTTCGAGGATGTGTACGAGCTGTGCGAGGTGATCGGAAAGTGAGTCTCCACGC
The DNA here is from genome assembly GCF_028858775.2 of Pan troglodytes. Classification (NCBI taxonomy): domain Eukaryota; kingdom Metazoa; phylum Chordata; class Mammalia; order Primates; family Hominidae; genus Pan; species Pan troglodytes. The sequence continues at coordinate 42,368,192 of NC_072421.2, read as the reverse complement.
GAGGGAGCGGGAGTGTGGAAAAATGCATTTCAGTGATGCCCCGGTCTTCCCGCACCCGCTCGGGGCCTGCCCCCTGCCCTCCCTCCTTCCCCTCTTCCCCTCTCGTCCTTCTCATCCTGGAGTATTTATAGACGTGTACCTGGAGCTCCTGCCAGGCGGGGCCTGGGGGTTCTCAGCGGTCCATTGAGGCCACCGAGCCGAGGTTGGCCACCCCGTAAGGCGTGGGGCCGGCTGCCTGCATTTTATCTGACGGTTGCACAGGGACGTGGCACAGCCGATTTTATAGTTGCTTCAGTTTGGGGTTATTGTTACCTTGCATGTACCATAGACCATTTTTGAAACAGAGCAGCTTGCATTTCCTTTGCTTGTGTGGTGAGAGAGAGTCCAGGGTTTTAATTGTGGGGTGTGTGTCTATTGTGCGGGATATTAGATGCCTTTGTGTACACCCCATGCTCGGATTGGAGGGGGTCATTTAAGACGGGGTGCGTTCAGTTTCAGCAAATTCCCTCCTGGTGTACACGAACGTGGAAAGAGTTGGGGGCATTCGAATTTTTAATGCCTTGTTATGCAATGACTGTTCAATCAGTGCTCGAGGCTCCCCTCGACTGTTGTTGGGATGGTGGTTAGCGTGGTAGAGCCGTCTGCTTTGAGTCACCGGGCTGGTCTAGAATATAGAACTGACAGTCCAAATGCTCATCCTTTCATCTGTGTTGTATAATTACGCTGGGGAAAAGCAGGGAATCAGATTAATCACAGTGCTGATTGAGAATTAAATCTGCAGTTCCTCATCTAATTGTCCATTCCTTAAATCTATTTTGAATAGTTTCCTTTTCATTCTTGTCAAACAGTATTCCAAGTGCACAATCCTGCTAATTTGCTTGTGAAGGAAATGCTGGCAATCTGAAGTTGATTTCCTAACACAGCGTGTATTCTGCGGCTTTAGAAGTTGAGGAGATAAGATTTAAGAGCCAATTTTTGCTTAATAAGGATCGCTAGAGCTAACATTGAAATATCTTACCTCTTTTTTTTTTTTTTTTTTTTTTTTTGGAAGCGGTGCTTTATTGTCTATTTTAAGGTCCACAGTTGGGAAATGAAACCAAGACCTTAGAGCAGTTGGCCCTATCTCTTTTAAGTTGTCTGCAGTACTCAATTTCAATTTGAGTGCTAATTTGTTTCCTTTTCTTTCCATATTGAGGTATTACAGTGTTGCCTCACATGGTGAAATTGTGGGTAGAGCTTGCTACACACTTTACTCAGACCCAATTGATGTGAGGACATGTTACTGCTTGCCCTATTGTTACATGACCAGCCAGACTTAAAAGGAAAGTATCCAGATGTGTCCTGTTAAAGTGCTTGTGGAAGTGTTCTAGAACAGCACTGTCCAAAAGATATATTATGAGCCACATTTGTAATTTAAAATTTTCTAGTAGCCACATTTAATAAAAACATACAGGTGCAATTAATTTTAATAAAATATTTTATTTAACCCGGTAGATCCAAACTTAACATTTCAACATGTAATCAATATGAAAAAATATTAATGAAATATTTTACATCTTTTATGCTAAGTCTTTGAAATCCCAATGTGTATTTTACGCTAATAGCACATCTCAATTCTGACACTAAGCTACATTTCTGATGAAAATCAGAAATACTTAATCTGTATTTAGGTTTCATAAAATTTGCGTTTGCAAAAGTATATTCACATACCCAAGTTGTTCCCAATATACATAAAAGTTTTCCAATAACCGAATCAAGTACCTTTTTCTAAATTTAAATTTTAATTAATTAAAATGAAATACAATTCAAAATTCAGTTTCCCAGTCGGACCAGCCACGTTTCAGGTGCCCAGTAGCCACATGTGAATAGCACAGTTCTAGAGAGAAAAATGTATCAAAAATCTCCTTGGTTTCCTCATTCTTAGGAGCACCCAGTGAAGATAAATTAGGTGTTTCCCAAAAGCCTCCAAATGACTGTATGTGTGGGTGAATGATGTTTGTTGCATCTTAGTTACAGCTGATGTAAATGAACTAACAAAGTCATAATTGGAAAATCTGAGATCAAAATGTTAATTATGTTGTGAAGATGTAAAATAGCCATCTCTGAATCAGTTTTGGTAACTAGTTCTGATTACTTAAAGTCTGGAAGGGTGATGAAAAGAAATGGTCAGAATCACGTTAACACAGTCCGTATTCCGCTGATTTGTAATTGATAGAATATTTTTCAGGAAACACCCCTGGGAGAAAAAAATTCATCTTTTCTGACTGTTTCAGAGCTGCATAAAGAGGGGCAGCAAGCTAATTTTGAGGTGATAGGTACTCTATGGCTACCTTAACTACTATGAACTGTGAAATCTCATTCATATCCTACAAAATCTGACTTGGTCAGTGCCAATTATAAAATGCCATTATGTGAAATAATGAATTCAAGCTAGCCTTATTGTTAAAGAATGTAATAATAGTGTTCCTCAATCTGAGTAAAGGTTGAAGGTTTCTCTAGTAAATTGTCTTAGTATATATTGATCTGGAAATTGAAATTAGCTTGAGATTTTCTTGCAGGGACCTTGACAGCATACATTTTTAACTTATAATTTGTTCACCTCTGAATTTGAACAGAAAGCCCTTGAAGATGTTCACATGTACTGAAAACCTTTTTATTGATTTCTATCCAAGTTCTATGGAATTTTGATTTTCTTTTTTACCAAATTAGTATCACAAGTTGTTTTTCACCACTAGATCTTAATAGGTTTTAATTTTTACTAAGGTACTTTAAAATAGATTTCACTTTTCAAGACTAATTGACTACCCACTCACTCCTCTACCTACGCAACCACCTACTCACTTACCCACTGTGTACTTGGCCTTACTTGATGGCATAAATGAAAGTTCTCGTTTAATTTAGACCCTTCAGTGTGTTTTTTTCCCCCTTGGTTGAGAAAGATAACTTACAGAGTTAATGAGGTTTTGAAATATAAGATCATTATTTGGAATATGTTTTCTTTCCAGTGGTTGCAGCCTTTATCCTTGTTAAAGCTGTCTTTGAGGGAACATGTGCCCAATTTGTTACAAATATTGGAAGGATGCCGTTTCCCTTTTTAAAAATTAAAACTCTTTTCCCTGTGTTTCTCATTTTTGAAAATCTTGCAGAAACTCCTTTGAATGCCTGTTGGTTCTATAATATTTTCTATGTAACTATCTTTTAAATGACTGAAACAAATCTCCAATAATACGACCTTATCATAGTCCCAAAACTTCTTGTCTTAGCAAATGTAGCAATTACTGGAAAGGAAAGGCGTTATGCAAATAAGGTTAATGACTAATTTTTATGTCATGATCATTTACTGTATCTTTTACAATTATAAGTAAGTGTACAACCGGTAATACTACATGAAGGAAATTTAAGACAATTCATCGAAATTAAAACATAGAAAAATGCCTACTTTCTTGGTACAGCAGTGTGTATGAAAGGGAATAACAAAATACATACCATTTTTACCTTGTGTTAGGTGAATACTTGCCCTGTTTAGTAGCCTGTACCTTCAGACTTTCCTGCTCTGGTAGGACATACACTAAAATTGGAATGATGCAGCATGACCCTTGCTTAAGGATGACGTGCAACTTTGTGAGGCATGCTGTATTTGCTTACACCTCGAGAGCACTTTTATTTAATTACAGTTATTTATTTATGGATCTCTCTAGTTCACTAATAAGGAGCTTCTTGAGGGCAGGGAATGTTTCTTACACATCTTTCTCCATTAACACAGTGCTTGCGATGTAACTGCCTTTCATTAGCTGTGGAATGAATTGAGTAGTTTTAATAAAATCTCATTAAAAGGCAAAAAAGCATGTTTGTCAACCTCAGAGCAATTATTGTCCCAAGAGCCTGCATTAGTTTAAAGTAGTGGTTCTCCACCTGGCTGCATATTAGAATCATCCAGGGAGCTTTTAAAAAAGATCAACGCCAGAGCCCTGTGTCAAAGCTGTGAAGTCCGAGTTTCTGGGACTGGGTCCTGGTCACTGACATTTTTTTAAAGCTCTCTGTGTGATTCTAATATGCAGCTATAATGAGGAATCATTGGCTTAAAACTTAGATTATGTATGTAATATTTTGGGACTGGCTTTTCAGAGGCTTGCAATTCTTACAAAGTAGAATAAATTCTTTTTGGAAGGTATTGAAGCTAAATGGCTAAAACATGGATTTTATCTTCTATGCACTTGTGTTTCCCAGCCTTATTGTGTAAAAATTTAGTTTTAGCTTGTGTTTGGCTTTGATTTCTTGGGCCTTTTAAGATCCACATTGATTTATGACACTCATCTGATGCTAACATGGCGATTGTCTGATGTTTGGAACAACACAGAACAAGGATTGCTTCAATAACAGTTGATGATGGTTTTCCACTATAATGGCTTGATTTAATATGAAGAAATTTATCAGTTTAGTATGGATTGTGTTTGTACATACACTCTATTAAAAGAGTATGGTTAAGTTGCTTGTATGCTTTAAATTACATACTTGTGATTCCAGTAATGCTGTTAGCTGGAGAATTGAGTTAATGCAGCCTTTATGTAAATACTGGATTAATAATATGTAAAGTATATAATTCAGCATACAGAAAAATTCAGCTTTACTAATTTGTAGTAATTACTATGAGTTTCACATGTATTGATTCATGCAGTGATTTGGGTTTCTAGTACCATAGGGAGAATTTCGCATTGTGTTGAAAAAATGTTTCCCGGAAATTTTAACTAGACTTTGTAGGTAAACTAGTTTTTAATGTTAGGAAAAGATCAAGTGTTTGCCTGAAGGAACCGAGAATTTTCCAGAAATGAGTAGATATTCCAAAAATACCAGTGATCGTGAAAGCAGTGCATGATCACAGTGACAGCCAAGTAACAAGGTAAAAGAAGTGATCAGCAGCTAAATTGTTGGTGGCCCAGAAAGAATGCAAGCCATGGGAGTTAAGCTGTACTTCTACAGAGGAAAAACCTTTTGAACTCAGGGTGTGGATCCTACAGATAGCAGGCCTCAATGGGAGTGGGGAAGCAATATTGATTCCTGATGATCCTAGGATCATTTGGAGGGAGAACAGAGCTACTCCGTTGCTTTTCTGCATGTATACAACCTTCTCTAGTCTCTTCCTGTCTGCTTTTTACAGATTGCTTTAGGGTGTGTTGTTTGAAGTTGTCTTCATAAATACTTCCTGTGGACTCCCTTAATTTTTATGTCCGTAACACGCTTCTATGTACTTGACATACGCAGTTCAGCTCTCTCCATTTTTTCCTTGTATCTGCAACAGTTTCACCTGATGAACTACGTCTCAAGTGTCCCTAAATTGTGTACCTGGATATTTCCTTTAAACTGAAAATTCTGTCTCCAGCTGTAGTTCTACTCAGTAAATTAAAGGAGCAGATATACCTTGCTTCTTGAAATTATTCTTGAATTATTACATTTTCGTAAACGTTTTCACATTTTAAATGTGGTAGGAGCACTGCATTTAAAGGAACTTTGACATAAGATTGTTTAAAAAACTTTTATAATTTAAAGCTTACTTTGTAAAGGGAATTGACATTTATCCCTCTAATGTTAGGCATTTTGGATGTATTATTTAATCATACCCATTTTACAGAGAACACTGAGATTCAGAGGGGGTGATCAGTAATTCGCCTAAGATCACACAGATTCCAACGCGGTTCCATGGTTTTAAAGTCTATTCATTTCATGCTGCATTCTGCTGCTAATTCAAGTTGTGAAAATACTGTGTTGGATTTTCTTAAAGACACGTCTTCATTTTCAGAGTTTCTATACTGCAAATTTTAGTTGTTTGACTTTCTGGTTAAATTTCTTATCTCTTCAGTAGAGGTTCCATATACTATTCATTCTTTCATCTGTTTCTTTTTTGTTTTTGTCTTTCTCTTTAATGAAATATCAGCATTTGTTACCAAACTAACTGGTAAATCTAGCAATGGAAATATAGACTCTTGGCCATCTGTCCAAAATATAATTTGTTTTGGAACTTTCTCTACTTCTTTTACTCTCCAAATTTTTTCTTCCATTTCCCTTGCCCCAACAGACAGGATAGTTGATTAATTACCCCTAACTTGCCAAACCAGAAGTAATAAGGTTTCAGAGGTAGATGTTTGTTGGAAGTGGGGTGGAGTGGTTTCCAAAGGATAGTTATTCCTTTATCCTGTGATAAAAATACGGAGATTGTTCTCTCTGATTCTGAAAACCGTGTAGTGAGCTGCAGCCGCTGAGTCTGTGAGCTTCTAGCTGTTTGCCAGCACTGTACACCTTAAATAATCAAGAGACTGAGTTAACTATTGCAGAGCAGGTACCGGACCCCAGCCAACAAGCTGATGGGATGTGCTGTTCTCACATTTTTTGGTTTTATTTTTTAGTTGCAACCGACAGTGAAGATTCTAGAAGCACCAAATATGGCTCTGGATTTATGCTGTGGGATTTAAGATGCTACAGAACTTGCTCTCCTTCCTTTCTGTCCTGGAGCCACTATGGTATTGGTTGTAGAGCCCAAGTCAGTATAGAGTCTCTGACTTCTACCCTGGGAAAATTTCATTTCCGAAGCTAGTTTGTTTTGAAGTTAATGTTTATTTCCAACATTGAGATTTAATAATTTTGTATTACTTTTCTTTATTAATTAGTTTTTATACAGTAAATTATAAAAGTAATGGTGCACGTAGTAAATTTTATTTTCTTTTTTTGAGATGGAGTCTCGCTCTGTCTCCCAGGCTGGAGTGCAGTGGCACGATCTTGGCTCACTACAACCTCCGCCTCCTGGGTTCAAGTGATTCTCTTGCCTCAGCCTCCCAACAAGCTGGGATTACAAGCATGCACCACCGCGCCTGGCTAATTTGTGTGTGTGTGTGTGTGCGTGTTTTTTGAGACGGAGTCTCACTCTGTCGCCCAGGCTGGAGTGCAATGGCGTGATCTCGGCTTACTGCAAGCTCCGCCTCCCAGGTTCACGCCATTCTCCTGCCTCAGCCTCCCGAGTAGCTGGGACTACAGACGCCTGGCTAATTTTTTTTTTTTTTGTATTTCTAGTAGAGATGGGGTTTCACCATGTAAGCCAGGATGGTCTCGATCTCCTAACCTCGTGATCCACCTGCCTTGGCCTCCCAAAGTGCTGGGATTACAGGCATGAGCCACTGCGTCCAGCCTAGTTTTTTATTTTTAGTAGAGACAGGGTTTCACCAGGCTGGTCTCGAACTCCTGACATCAGGTGATCCACCTGCCTTGGTCTCCCAAAGTGCTGGGATTACAGGCGTGAGCCACTGTGCCCAGCCATACAATTTAAAATATAGGTGATACAAAGATAAGTAGTGAGTCTGTCTCAGTTCTCCTACCATCCATATCCCCATTCTCTAGAGGTAACCATTGTTCAGTTTCTTCTCCATCTTTCTGGAAGCTTTTTGTTTAAAAGTGAGATATTTGTATACTATGCTGAAATATTGATTTTTCATTAATAATAGTATATACTTGATGATCTTGTCATATCCATCAATGTATCTGTCTGTCTCTATCTCCTCTTTAACTGCTGCCCAGTATTCTGTCATATGGATTGTTACTTTGGCTTTGGATTGAGTGCAAGCCATTTGTAATTCTACATTGCTGGAAATGCTGAGCTGGAATTTGGGTGAGAGGTATGGAATGGCAGTGAAGATTTGGGAGTCATCTGTGTGGAAGTAAAACTGAGTGAACAAGTTCTTGGGGGTTGACTGCTCTAGGGCTCGTGGTTTGGAGTATAACTCATAGAGTTAGAAGAATCAGGATAATGGACTGCACAGAAGTTTAAAAGTGGGGGGAGGATCAATAATGTAAAATGCCAATATACTCTGAGGACTAAGAACACATGTGGCTATAACAGAGAGACAATTTAAAGCACTTATCAAAATGAATATTATGTTTAATAGTCAATTCATGATGTGTCTGAAAAGCTAGGTCTGGCTTCTTTGCTGTGGATACTAGTAATTTTATACTATCTCTCTGTAAATCTATCTCAGAACCAACATATTTAGGGTAAAAACAAAGTAGATTTCTTTTTCACTCTAATTGTGTTTTGCAGATTTCTGATGACTGGCTTTTAGGTAAAATCATTTGGTTTTCCTAAGATTATGTCCTTTTCATTCCCGAGCTTGTGCATGACTGTCAATTAAATGGAAGCCTTTCATGAAGTGACAAAGTAAGTTTTAGATACTTTACATTTACTTTAAGTTCTTGGTATGTGTCAAACCACTGTTATTGTCTTATATCTTTCTACTATAGGAAACTGAATTCTTTCTAGCCTCAAGGATTTTTGTCCACGTTGGATGAATGTAGTACTGTCCTCCTCTTTCACATTTCTTCTCCCGTCACCTCCTAACTAAATTTGTTCATTGGCTATTTTTGGTTGTCCACATCCATTCACAATAAGAAACGATTGCTTCGTTGTACATAAGCCAGTTTTTTGGTATCTAAGTGCGTGCTATTTCACTTCAGCTTCTTGTATTCTATTTATTACTGGGCTGTTGTACATTGTTTTTTCTCCCAATCTTTGTGATTTCTTTTAATATACTTTCTTTCCTTTTTGCTTTGTAATCATTGTTTTGAGTATTTGAATCATTTGCAGGTAAGAATGTGGATTGTTCTGTCTCTCATGTAGTTTAATAATATCCAAAATATACTATGTTCAGTCTGTATTTCAGGCTTTTAACCCTGAAGTTAGAGTATTTTGGTATATTTAAATCTAGGATAGAAGTACACTGTATTACCATTCAACTACATGCAGATTTTAATGTTTTCTTAAATTAAAGGATGATGATATTCATTCAGTTACAGAGGTCTCTCTCTCTAGTCCTTCCATGGTGTGCAGATTACCATTATACTACTGCTATTTCATAGATTCTCATTTGTGTTTTTAGCAAACATCATCAATTCTTGGCCTTCTTTCTTACCCTTGGTATGTGATTTCCCCTAAAGGTATGGAATGCGGTTGCTCTGTGGCTTGTTAAGCAGCCCCCTTCTGATCTGGTAACCTTTGGGCACAGTGTGGCTATTTTCTCCTTATTTATAAAAGGAATGATAGCTGCTTCACAAACCATTTGTGTGGATTAGTGAATTGTAAAGTGCAGCATAAGTATTTTTTATTTCTAGAATGTCTCTGAGATACTCAAATTACTTTTGGCAGTTATGTACGTAAGTTTCAACAATTTCCAAATGTGCACATTCTCAGTGCTAAACACAGGCTCTATTACATAAATAATATGGTGAAATGAACATTCTTTTCTACCATGTGTGTAAAATTGTTAGTGGTGTTAACTTTTATTCATTGTTCATTTATGTATTCATTTCTAGCTATGAGGTCCTGGGCAAGTTAGTTAGCCTCTCTGACCCTCAGTTTCTTTATCTGTAAAATGTGGTTAATGGTATACACTTTGTAAGGTTGTTGTGAGGATTGAATAGCATGATCTATGTGAAATGTCTAAAGGTTGTTATTTTAATTGCCATTGTCATTATTATTATTTTTTTAACTTTATTATTATTATACTTTAAGTTTCAGGGTACATGTGCACAACGTGCAGGTTTGTTACAAATGTATACATGTGCCATGTTGGTGTGCTGCACCCATTAACTCGTCATTTAGCATTAGGTATTGCTATTCACCAAACACTTGAGTTCTCTGGCCTCAGGGAGCTCAAATGAGTTATTCACACACTCATGCACATATCCTCTGCATAACTTGGTAACCAACAGACACATAGTAAAATATTTGGTCAGCAGTTGTTGAATGAGTGAGTACATTAACTGAGAAATCCAGAGACTGTGTGACCACCTAGTAGGAGAAGGAAGTTGGGGAAATCATTACAGAGGAGGTGAGGCTTGAATGATTTGTCGGTCTTCTCCTTGGGTAACTCATGTTATCTTTGTAGGCCTGCTTCCTCATTTATAAAAAGGAGTAGAGGAATACAGGTAGGGAAAATTGAAGAAATTTTAATAAAGTCATATATATTACTTAAAAAAAGTATAACTTTCATAAATTTTATATATTATTATATATATTTTTATATATATTTTATATATATATATAAATTACTTGCAAGAGGGAGGGAGAGAGGGTCTCACTATGTTGCCCAGGCTGGTCTCAAACTCCTGGCCTCAAGCAGTCCTCCTGCCCCAACCTCCCAAAGCGCTGCGATTACAGGCGTGAACCACTGCACCCAGCCTAAGAAATATATTGAAGAGTGCTTTCTGTATTTTTAAAAACTGTCCAGGCCGGGTGCAGTGGCTTATGCCTGTAATCCCAGCACGTTGGAAGGCTGAGGTGGGTGGCTCACTTGAGGTCAGGAGTTTGAGACCAGCCTGACTAACGTGGTGAAGCCCCGTCTCTACTAAAAATACAAATATTAGCTGGGCATGGTGGTGCGTGCCTGTAATCCCAGCTCCTTGGGAGGCTGAGGCAGGAGAATTGCTTGAACCCAGGAGGCAGAGGTTGCAGCGAGCCAAGATTGCGCCACTGCAGTCCAGCTGGGGCAACAAGAGCAAAACTCTGTCTCAAAAAAAAAAAAAAAAAAAACAGAAAACAAAAAAACTGTCCAGTGAGCTGTAATCACTGCACTCCGACCCAGGCAACAGAGCGAGACACTGTCTTAAAAAAATTCTTTTAAAACTGTCATTGCTCTCATTGTTCAACTCCCACTTATGAGTAAGAACATGCAGTGTTTGGTTTTCTGTTCCTGTGTTAGTTTGCTGAGAATGATGGTTTCCAGCTTCATCCATGAGAACATATGGGCACAGGGAGGGGAACATCACACACCGGGGCCTGTCGGGGGTTGGGGGGCAAGGGGAGGGATAGCATTAGGAGAAATACCTAATGTAGATGATGGGTTGATGGGTGCAGCAAACCACCATGGCACATGTATACCTATGTAACAAACCTGTACGTTCTGCACATGTATCCCAGAACTTAAAGTATAATAAAAAAAAGTTAAAAAAGAACTGTCATTGCCTCTTATGTACATAGAAAATACAGTATTGAGTTACAGATTTTCATAATTTGTTTCCAAGTCTGTTCTAGATTATAATTCCATAGTGTTGTGAAAAACTCCCAAGATTGTTAAAAGAAGGAATTTTGTATCACACTTCTTATGTTTGCATTTAGACAATTGACAGATTAATTAATTGTTCATAATGTGAAATTTCAAGACTGAAAAAAGGAAAATCCCAGAATATATATTTCAGAAACACCCATATATAGGATTTATGAATATTGTAGTGTTCCTTTATGTAATTTCCCAAACTTTTATTACAACAGCAATTTCTACATCTTAACAGTGAGCAAAATGAGGTGGAAAGTTTCTGAAGTTGTAGTCTCTGACACTACTGGGCACTGAATCTAAATAACCTAAATCCACAGAACAGTATTTCATCTTCTAGTTCTTATTACATTGTCAGGTGTAAGAATGATCATGTTGAAATTGAGTGGTTGGTCTGTTTAGATCACTTCTATGGAAATACTGCTCAGATTGGTTTCAGAAATCCTTGGACAGTATTATTTATATTGCATTATTTAGGTTAGAAATTTTTGCTGACTTCCATCTGAGTTATTAGTTCAAAAGCAGAATCATCAGCCTTTATATAGAATCTCTGCTGGTCCTCATCTTAGGCTTAGTATCTTCTTAACTGGGTTTTTGTTAGCAGTATAGTGTGGCATTAAATTTGAGACTATCTTTTTAATAAATTTTTTAAAAATTTTGTCAGTTGTAGAATAATTAGATACTTGTAAAACAAGCAAGAAGCTGTTTTCACTGAGGACTTTCTTTAATTACATTTCATATAAATTTAAGAGAACTGTTACTAGAATATTAAAATCACAGGTTAAAGTGAGAATGTATTTCACATAATCAACATACATAACATTTTTAACAGTATGCTAAAGATAGAAAAAACCTTTACCAACCATACATATTATAGGCAAAGCTTTAAAAAAAAACAAAACATTTTGCTCTTATGGATGTGAAAGTAATCTGTGTAAATATGTATTCAAATGAAAATATCTATTCATTATCATTGCAGAAGGAGTGTGGGTATCTGGAGAGGGAGCATTCTAAACTTGCTGCTCTACTTTTTGGATTATCTACATTAATATTTCTCCCATTGCTGAGTATTTCTGTTATACTGCTGGATCATCATACTTCCATAATCTGTGACCCACTTGCTCTAATGGTAGAGTGGGCTTTAAATTGCCATCTGATTAAAGTTCAGGTTTCTTAGTTAGACTTGCCTGGGTGGCTTCAGAATTAGGCCCACAAATATGAATATGGACTTGAAGATCTTACTAGAACAATATTTTCCCCGATAAAGACACATCCATAAACATGGTCCTAAAAAGATATGTGTAAGTTGGATTTGAAAAATGCAATTTAAGAGTTACTAGGAAAAAGGGATTTTAAGGAAACATTTTAAATAATTTGTGTGATATCACCAGTTGGTTTTTCTTCAGTTTCTTCATCTTGTAAAAGAAGGATAGTAATGGCTATATTATCTACCTCATGAGATTCTCATGCACATAAAATTACATAATTCTTAAGTCTTAAACTACCTTACGTATATTATTATTTCAATTTTATTGAAATAAAACACTTTTTTTTTTTTTTTTTTTGTGATGGAGTCTCACTCTGTCACCCAGGCTGGAGTGCAATGGTGTGATCTCTGCTCACCGCAACCTCCGCCTCCTGGGTTCAAGCAATTCTCCTGCCTCAGCCTCCCGAGTAGCTGGGACTACACATGTGCACCATCACGCCCGGCTTAGTCTTGTATTTTTAGTAGAGACAGGGTTTTGCCATGTTGGCCAGGCTGATCTCAAACTCCTGAGCTCAGGTGATCTGCCTGCCTCGGCCTCCCAAAGTGCTGGGATTACAGGCATGAGCCACTGTGCCTGGCCCAAACTAAAACACTTCTAATGGACTTGTACTTTGGCTGGGCACGGTGGCTCACACCTGTAATCCCTGCTCTTTGGGAGGCCAAGGTGGGTGGATCACTTGAGGCCAGGAGTTCAAGACCAGCCCAGGCAACATGGTGAAACCTCGTCTCTACTAAAAATGTCATAAAATTAGCCGGCCATGGTGGCATGTGCCTGTAATCCCAGCTACTTGGGAGGCTGAGGCGGGAGAATAGTTTGAACCCGGGAGGCAGAGTTTGCAGTGAGCCGAGATCATGCCATTGCACTCCAGCCTGGGCGATAGAGCGAGACTAAGAAAAAAAAAAAAAAAAAAAAAAAACAAGAACATGGGCTTTGTTGACTTTTCTTTGATTTTGTAAGAATCATTTACCTTTGTCTTTAAAACTGATTTTATTTTCTTGTTTGATTTATAGACATTAATACTTCTCAACTCCTTATAGGGCTCAGAACATGTTAGGTGAAAATATTGAATAAAGAGATTTGAGAATGAATGGGGCAATGATAAATTTACACTGAAGTCAGAGTAAAGAAAGACTTCTGAGTATTTTGTTTTCCCCAGCTTCTTTTTAAATTGCTTAATTTTGTTGGAGCTTTGATGTGTGGAACTTACTACAAGTGACAAATGTTTGTGGCCAATCAGATGGCACATCCTGTTCCGTCTGATATTGAACATCCTGTTTAGTCAGTGAGGTTTAGATCAGTGGTTTTCAAAGTGTGGATCTTCTGACCAGTAGCAGCATCTGGAAACTCATTAGAAATGCAGATTCTCAGGCCCTGCTCTGGCCCTACAGAATTAGAAGCCCTGGGGTTGGAGCACAGCTATTTCTGTTGTAACAAACCCTCCAAGGGAATTCTGAGGCACGCTAAAGATTGAGAACCACTGTCTTAGAACTCTAGATCAGGGGTCAGTAAACTATGGTCCATGGGCCAAATCATCCTACTGCCTGTTTTTGTAAATAGTTATTTGGAACACAGCCACCGTCATTTATTTAAGTAACATCTATGGTTGCTTTTATGCTATGGGGCAGAGTTGATTAGTTATGACAGAGACCAAATGGTCCATACAGCCCTAACCATTCCTCCGGCTTTTTACACAAAAAGCTTGCCAATCCCTACTCAAGATAAAGCGTTCGTGCTGTTTTCTTTCCTTTAATTCTGAACTGTGAACAGCTAAAATCATTAGGTAAACACTTGTGTTTGCCTTTACACCTGACCCTCCTATTTCTACAGATCCATTCTTCTCTCTAATATCAAATTATTAATTCAATGAGTAGAGACTTGTAAATGAAAATAACATACTACTCTACCCTTTCCTTTTCTGTTAGGTAGTGGTGGTAGCCTGTTTAACAATTCCGTGACCTTTTCTCACTGATTGTGTGCTGGTGTGTCCTTGGTTTTTCTGTACTCTAGTGTAATCTAACTTAATCATGTATTGTAATCTTCATTTTTCCCAATTCTTACTGCCTTTTTACTTCCTCAAGAGAAAACCCACCTTGTGACTGCCAAGTTTAGGGATTCGTGTGAGCTGTTTGGAATGTTTGTTTGTTTGTTTGACAGAGTCTTGTTCTGTCGCCCAGGCTGGAGTGCAGTGGCACAATCTCAGCTCACTGCAGCCTCTGCCTCTCAGGTTCAAGCAATTCTCCCTGCTTCAGCATCCTGAGTAGCTGGGATTACAGGCCACCACGCCTGGCTAATTTTTCTAATTTTTGTATTTTTTAGCAGAGGCGGGGTTTCGCCATGTTGGCCAGGCTGATCTTGAACTCCTGACCTCAGGTGATCTGCCTCCCTTAGCCTCCCAAAGTGCTGGGACTGTTTAGTGTGTTCTATGCCAGGGGTCCCCAACCCTTGGGCCGCTGACCAGTACCGGTTCATGACCTGTTAGAAACCAGGCCGCACAACAGGAGGTGAGCAGCAGGCCAGCCAGCATTACTGCCTGAGCTCTGCCTCCTGTAAGATCAGTGGCAGCATTAGATTCTCATAGAAGCACAAACCCTATTGTGAACTGCACATGCGCGGGAACTAGGTTGCATGTTCCTTATGAGAATCTAATGCCTGATGATCTGAGATGGAACAGTCTCATCCCGAACCCCCCACCCCCACCCCGGTCCCCATTGTCCATGGAAAAATTGTCTTCCACAAAACCAGTCCCTGATGCCAAGAAGGTTAGGTACCACTGTTCTAAGCCATTGAAATAGTGCCATCCCTTCTGGAAAATTGTTACCCTTGTCCTGGAGTGCTGTAGTCACTGGTATTTCACCAGGATGTTAGGGTATTTCACCAGGATGTTAGTGAGCACATAGATATTGAATATTTCGGGCAATCTTAGAATGTTTACTGGGAGAGTTTTAAAAGTTAGCCTTCCCACATCCCTCCAAGGATAGCTGTTTCTCTTTGTAGCTGGAATGTCATGTTGTACTCTTGATTCTCCTTTGTACCTGTTCTTAGCCATTAAGGTGATTGGTGGTCAACTTCGTATAAAATACAACTGAATTTTACTGTTGTTCTTATTGATGCACATGAATGTTTCTCTTTACGCATATCACTGAGGGAAGTATAATAGCCTTTGAAAGAAAGGCCTTCTTGTAGTCTCCACTGGCTCTGGTAGCAACGTCAGGCAAAAGTGTTGTTTTTGCAGTTGTGACTCCATGGTTGTATTTTTCTTTATGTAACTGATGTTTTAAGTCAGGAAATATGACTTTGCCAAATGATACTGAGCTATATTACTGGTGAGTTTGTTTGGTTCCTGATTTCTTTCAGTAAATCTGGGTTGAATACTTTAGTAGTAGATGCTGGGGAAGATACAGGAAATAGTGAGTTTGAGACTAGAAATGATTGAGTTAGACATTTAATTTAGGCTTTCCCAATCAACTTACTTCATACCTTTTGCCCTGCTTACTCATCCCAGAGGTGAGGAACAATGAGAAGAGGGGTCAGGCAAAGGCCATCCCTCAGAATGTGGTTACTTAGGTCTGTCGCCAAAGGCAACCTATCTACTGGAAAATTTGAGCTTTACTGTCTTCTGCAGTATAGTGTTGGAAATGCAGTATTTTAAAAACTAAATTGTTATTTTTAGCAGTGAATAAAATGTGAACTCTTTAAAAAAGAGCAGTGTTACTGTCCCAGCTAGCACAATAGCCACCCACATGAATCATCTGAACAACCTCCTCATTTCTGTTTTATCTACCTGAAATAGGGGTCAGCGGTAGGTGATGATGAAAGCTTGGGAAATCATGCCATGCATTAGGCAGGAGAAATGCTGTGGTGACTCTTTCTGTGTTGTCCTGCCCTCATGTGCATAGGAGGCTGGGGCAGCCCCAAGAGCTAGAGGTAAGCTTTAATAATTTCCCTGGGTTCCTTGGCAGCTGGCTGTGCTTAGGAGCCGGGTGCTACTTCCGGAGTAGCAACTGCTGTAGAAAAGTTCTGCCAAATGTGTAGATTTTGAACCATTTTAAAGGCTATAGTGTTCAGACTCAAATTTTTTAGTAGGCAGAGAGTATTATTTAAGGGTACTTATGCTGCAGTATTGGATAAGGTTCGTTGTGAAATAGATACTACAACAAGGCCTCCATGTGACATAAACTTATTGGAACTTGTGTACTTTTAAAACCATATGTTAAATACATATTTTGAGCTTCATTAGGTCAGGATTCTTGGCTATCATAGTCATTGTTGTATCTCTACAACCTAGAGTAGTGTCTGGTACATAGTAGATGTTCAGTATATAGTTGAATCAGTTCAAACAAGGGGAAGAAGTGGCTGAACACATTAGAAAAGATAAAATTTATGGCCTATAATGCACAAAGTCAGAAGTTCATATTTTCTTTTAGTGCCAATATCTTGCTGCTTCAAAACCATTTAGTTCTCATAATGTTCTTTTGAAATAGGTTAGTAGACATAGAATTGTATAGTATATGCCGAACATAGTAGTGGAATCCTGAATAATACCTGGTTTCCCTAGTTGAGATCTATAAGACCAATGCTCTAATTAGATGAAGAAAAGAAGTTTCTAAGGTTGAAATGGAATGGAGAATTTTATAGTGAGTGGAATTACTAATGACTGGCTTACTTGATCTATCTAAAACTATTTCATTGCTTGTAAAATGGAGACAGTAGACTTTAACTGATAGTATTGTTTGAAGATTAAATAAGATAGTGAGTATGAAGTCCTTGGAGACTTGCAGGTGTGCAGTGAGCATGAATTGTTTTCAACATCGACAGTAATTTTTGAGAGCTTCCTAATCAGTCACCTAGCTAGTCCCACCCAGCCTTGGGCAAAGCGAAGGGGCCATAGGCCAAATCCTGCCGTCTGCTTTATATTGTAGCCACTAGCCAGATGTGGCTATTTCAAGTTAATTAAAATTAAAATTTAAAATTCACTGAACAGACATTTCTCCAAAAAAGATTTATAAATGACCAATAAATACACGAAAAGGTGCTCAACATCAAGTCATTATGGAAGTGCAAATCAAGACCAAATGAAATACCATTTCATGTGCACTAGGATGGTTAGAATCAAAAAGACAATAACAAGGGTTGGCAGGGATGTGGAGAAATTGGATCTCTCATACGTTGGTGGGAATGTAGAATGTTGCAGCCACCTTGGAAAACACACTGGCAGTTCCTCAAAAAGTTAAATATAGAGTTTTCATACAGCCCAACAATTCCATTCCTAGGTATGTGCCCAAGAGAATTAAAAATGTATATTTACACAGAAACTTATACATGAACATTCATAGCAGCATTTCATAATAGCCGAAAGGTGAAAACAACCCCAGTGTCCATTAATGGATGAATGGATAAACAAAATGTGGTAGTTGCACACAATGGAATATCATTCAACTATAAAATAAATTAAGATAAAGACACATGCATATGTATGTTCATCACAGCACTATTCATAATAGCAAAGGCATGTAATTGACCTAGATGCCTGTCAATGGTGGACTGGATAAAGAAAATGTGGTACATATATACCGTGGGATACTATGCAGCCATAAAAAAGAATAAGATTATATCCTTTGCAGCAACATAGATGGAGCTGGAGGCCATTATTCTGAGTGAAGTAACACAGGAACAGAAAACCAAATACCGCATGTTCTTACTTATAAGTAAGAGATAAACATTGAGTCCACACAGACACAAAGAAGGGAACAATAGACACTGGGGCCTACTTGAGGGTGGAGCATTAGGATCGAAAAATTGTAGGATACTATGCTGATTACCTGGGTGACAAAATTATCTGTACACCAAACCCCTGTGATATGCAATTTACCCATGTAATATGTATCCCCTGAACCTAAAATAAAAGTTGGAAAGAGGAAAAAAAATATCACTTTGGGAAGAATTGATTAAATTATTGTGTCATCCAATGTATGAACAAGGTATATCTCTATTATTTGGGTATTGTTTAATTTCTCTCAGCAGTGTTTTGTAGTTTTAAAAGTACAAGTCTTGTACATCTTTTGTCACATTCTTAAATATTTCATATATTATGCTGTGGTAAATCTGTTTTTCATTTGAATTTCTGATTGATTGTTGTTAGTATATAGAAATGTAATTGATTTTTTGTATGTTACTCTTATGTCCTGCAACTTTGCTAGATTCACTTATTCTAGTAGAATGATGTATATTGCATTGGATAGTCTACATAGATGATCATATCATCTGTGTATAAAGACTTCCTTTCCCCAAAAAAAGAAATAAAGTACAGATACATGGTGCAACATACATTAACTTCAAAAACATTATGCTGAGTAAAAGATGCCAAACACAAAAGACCACATATTGTATGATTTCATTTTTAAGAAATGGCCTCAGTAGGTAAATCTGTTGATATAGACACTAGATTACTATTTACTAGGGACTGGGAGGAGGAGAGTGTGGGCAGTGACTACTAATAGGTATGGGGTTTCATTCTGAGGTTATGAAAATTTTAATGGAATTTAGGTAGTTCTTAGTGATCAAGGCACAACTTTGTGAATATACTAAAAACCACCAGATTGTATACTTAAAAAGGGTGAATTTTATGGTATGAATTATATCTCAATAAATGTTATTTTTAAAAATTCAGTTCCTTAGTTACTTTAGCCACATTTCAGTTGCTCAGTAGCTACATGTGGCTAGTGACTGCATGGTAGACAGTGCAGATTTAGAACGTTTCCATCATCACAGAAAGTTCTGTTAGACAGCACTGATCTAAGAGTCTCAATCTGAGACCAAAAAATAAAGGAAGAAAAACCAGTCTAAAAAACACAGGGAGTGGAGAACAGATTATGTTCTGAAGAAATGTTACTTTGGGGTAATTTTACCCTTTGTTGCCCTTTGACTGTTCTACTAGGAGTCCTCAACATGATTTTCATTTTATTCTCAAAACAAATGCCTGTGGTAGGTACTGTTATACTCACGTTTTATAATTGAATTATATGAGTTTTAAGATATTTGTGTAGTAAGGGTAGAGCAAAATTTCTAACCTAGGTACATAATCTCTGTTACATTGTTTACCTCTGTTTATGGTATTTGATTTTCTTACCAACCATCCTTCACTCCCACTTTGTTGCTAGCCCAATAGAGCTATTTTCAGTACCCTAAATGCACAGTTCTTTTTGTGCCATAGCAGATGCTAGTCCTCCTTCCTCCTTCTGCCGTCTCCCAACACTAGTATGTGCATGTGCACACATTTACTGGCCCCAGTTACCTGAAAGTGTGGTGCACATCTCTCTTCCTATGTGAAGCTATCTGATACCACAGTTTTAGGGGCTACTCTCTCACCTGGTTAAGGTTACATAATGTCGCAAGATATAAGCAAGAATGCTGACAGGATTCTTGTTGTGACACTATGACACATTGAGCCCAATTCATAGCTGCTGTGTTGGTGACTCTAACAGGGAAGTGGTCTTCTAGTCCAGGCCCTTGGCTCCCATTTATACATTATCTCCTTTCCATTCACAGCCTTCTTTAATCCCTACCCTCACTGCTACAGTACCTGACTGAACTTTGCCTTTCTTTGCCTCTTCATATGTTTTTCTGCTTAAGCTTTTTGAACTTGATGAGATACTGCCATGTTTTTATATTTTTCTGCTCACAAAACCCTTAATGGTAAAAAGATATCTGATTAAATTCTGAAGTGCTTTCATGGCTTTGCCTGATTCTGAGGTCATATTTTCTAACTTTATGCTAACATCAGTTTACTCTCTGGTTTTATATGGAGCATGTACTCCTGTAGCTTCTGAAGAAAGGTTTAATGGGAAGCAAATTTTAAGACTACATGTAGTAGGCTAAATCATGGCCCACCAAAGATGTACACATCCTAATTACTAGAACCTGTGAGTATGTTACTTTACATGGTAAAAGGATCTTTGCAGATCTTATTAAATTTAGGATTTTGAGATGGGGGATTATCCCAGACTATTTGGATGGACCCAGTTTAATCACAAGGGTCCTTATAAGAGGAAGGCAGGAGGGTCAAAGTAAGTAAAAGGAGACACGACAATGGAATCAACCAGAGTTTGGAGTGATGCACTTTGAAGATGGAGGAAGAGGGCCACAAACCAGGGAATGCAGGCAGCTTCAAGAACATGGAAAAGCTTCTCCCCTGAAGCCAGCATCTTGATTTGAGATTTCTGATCTCTGATCAGAACTGTAAGAGAATAAATTTGTGTTGTTTAAAGCCACTAAGTTTGTGGTAGTTTATTACAACAGTAGTAGGAAATTATGAATACACCATGTATAAAAATGTCATTATGCCCTTTGACTTGATTGATAGTTTATGTAGACCTAATATATATGTACACATACTAGTCTCCATGGCTCCATGCTACAGTGGACCCAGGCCCCAGGCCCACCATCCATGGACTCAGGTTCCAAACCCACCCCAGCAGACTTGGCCTCCAGACTCACCCTGGTGGATCCAGGCTCCAGGATCATCCCTGGTTGTCTCAGACTCCAGGCCTGCCCCTGCAGACCCAGTCTTCAGGCCTACCTTCGTGATCCCAGGCACCAAGCCTACATCCTTGAATCCAGGTGCCAGGCTCATTCTAGCACCAGGCTAGTCCCTTAAGACTCAGGCTCAAGGCCCAGTGCAGCACCAGATTGAGCTTTATGGACCCAGGATTCACGCTGGCCCCTGTGAATACAGGCTTTAGGCCTGCCCTGCATGCCCAGCTGACAGGCTTACCTGAGTGGACCCTGGCACTAGGCTGTTCCCCATGCACACCAGGATTCAGATCCACCCCAGCAAACTCAAGCCGTAGGCCTGTCCTAATGGACCCAAGTTTCAGGATAGCCCACCTGAAAACTCCAGCAGCAAGCCCACCTGCCAGACAGCCCTCCGGAATTTCTGGACAGGCTGACTGGTAAAAGGCTTTTCCTGCCAAAGCCAGTCTGTGAAGACTGCAAGTGCCTACTTCTTTTTTTTTTTTTTTTTTTTTTCCTGAGACAGGGTCTCACTCTGTTGCCCGGGCTGGAGTATAGTGGAGTGATCACAGCTCACTGCAGCCTTGACCTCTCAGGCTCAAGCAATACCACTGCCTCAGCCAATCCTACTGCCTCAGCCTCCTGAGTAGCTGGGACCACAGGCAAGTGCCACCAGGCCTGGCTAATATTTGTATTTTTTGTAGAGACAAGGTTTCTTCAAGTTGCCCAAGCTGGTCCTCAAGCAACCCACCCACCTTGGCCTCTGAAGTGCTGGGATTACAGGCGTGAACCACCATGCCCAGCCAAGTGCCTGCTTTGTAAAATGTGCAGACACTAATGCAAAGCTGCAAGGATCACCGATAATCAGGGAAACATGACATCACCAGAGGAACAAAATGAAGCACCAGTAACCAGTCATAAAGAAATGGACATCTATGAATTGACTGATAAAGAATTCAAGGCCAGGTGCAGTGTCTCGCATCTCTAATCCCACCACTTTGGGAGGCCAAGGTGGGTGGATCACTTGAGGTCAGGAGTTTGAGACCAGCCTGGCCAACATGGTGAAACCTCATCTCTACTAAAAATACAAAAATTAGCCAGGTGTCATGGCATGCGCCTGTAATCCCAGCTACTTGGGAGGCTGAGGCGGGAGAATTGCTTGAACCTGGGAGGCAGAGGTCACAGTGAGCCGAGGTCATGCCACTGCACTCCAGCCTGGCTGACAGAGCAAGACTCCATCTCAAAAAAAAAAAAAAAGATTTCAAAATAATCAAATAATCATCTTAAAAGAAGTTCAGTGAGTTAAAAGAGAATATAGATGGACAACAAAATCAGGAAAATAATACACAAACAATATGAGAAGTTCAACAAGGAAACCTCAAAAAAAAAAAAAAAAGAACCAAACAGAAATTCTAGAGCTGAAGAACACAGTGTCTGAACACAGAAAGCTTCAATAGTAGACTTGAAGTAGAAGAAAAAATTAGTGAGCTCAAAGATGGTCATTTGAAATTACCCAGTTAAAGGAAGAAAAAGACAACTAAATGAAAAAGAGTGAAGACAGCCTATGGGAGTTATGAGATACCATCAAACAAAGCAATAAATGCATATGAGATTTCCAGATGAAGCAGAGAAAGAAAAAGGGGAAGACAGCTTAAAGAAATAATGACAGAAAATGTCCCAAATCTGGAGACATGAATGAACATCCAGATCCATGAAGTCCAAAGAACCTCCAACTAGATTAAAGAGATCTTCACTGAGACACTTTATAATCAAATTCTCAAAAGTCAAAGATAATTTCAAAAGCATCAAGAGAAAAGCAAACCATCACCTACAAGGAAACCTCTATAAGACTATCAGTGGATTTCTCAGCAGAAACTTTCCAGGCCAGGAGAGAATGGGATGATATATTCAAAGCGCTGAAAGAAAAAAACAAAACAAAACAAAAAACCTGCCAACCATGTATTATATACCTGGAAAGGCTGTTTTTCAGAAATGAAGTAGAGATAAAGACTTCCCTGTGGGAGTTCATGTCCCACTAGACCTACTTTACAAGAAATGCTAAAGGGAGTTCTTCAAGTTGAAACAAAAGGACTCTAACAACACGAAAACATATGAAAGTGTAAAACTCACTATAAAAGTAAGAATATAGTTAAATTCAAAATACTCTAATGCTGTAATGATGGTGCATAAATCTCTCTTAATTCTATTATAAAAGTTAAAGACAAATATATATATTTTTTAATGTTTTTTTTTTAATTATACTTTAAGTTTTAGGGTACATGTGCACATTGTGCAGGTTAGTTACATATGTATACATGTGCCATGCTGGTGCGCTGCACCCACTAACTCGTCATCTAGCATTAGGTATATCTCCCAATGCTATCCCTCCCCCCTCCCCCCTCCCCACCACAGTCCCCAGAGTGTGATATCCCCCTTCCTGTGTCCATGTGATCTCATAGTTCAATTCCCACCTATGAGTGAGAATATGCGGTGTTTGGTTTTTTGTTCTTGCGATAGTTTACTGAGAATGATGGTTTCCAATTTCATCCATGTCCCTACAAAGGACATGAACTCATCATTTTTATGGCTGCATAGTATTCCATGGTGTATATGTGCCACATTTTCTTAATCCAGTCTATCATTGTTGGACATTTGGGTTGGTTCCAAGTCTTTGCTATTGTGAATAATGCCGCAATAAACATACGTGTGCATGTGTCTTTATAGCAGCATGATTTATAGTCATTTGGGTATATACCCAGTAATGGGATGGCTGGGTCAAATGGTATTTCTAGTTCTAGATCCCTGAGGAATCGCCACACTGACTTCCACAATGGTTGAACTAGTTTACAGTCCCACCAACAGTGTAAAAGTGTTCCTATTTCTCCACATCCTCTCCAGCACCTGTTGTTTCCTGACTTTTTAATGATTGCCATTCTAACTGGTGTGAGATGATATCTCATAGTGGTTTTGATTTGCATTTCTCTGATGGCCAGTGATGATGAGCATTTTTTCATGTGTTTTTTGGCTGCATAAATGTCTTCTTTTGAGAAGTGTCTGTTCATGTCCTTTGCCCACTTTTTGATGGGGTTGTTTGTTTTTTTCTTGTAAATTTGTTTGAGTTCATTGTAGATTCTGGATATTAGCCCTTTGTCAGATGAGTAGGTTGCGAAAATTTTCTCCCATGTTGTAGGTTGCCTGTTCACTCTGATGGTAGTTTCTTTTGCTGTGCAGAAGCTCGTTAAAGACAAATATTAAAAATGACTATAGTTGCTATAATTTGTTGATATGCAATATATACAAGCTGTAAATTGTGACATCAATAATAGTGGGGCAGAGGAGAAAAAGTGTCGTACTTTTGTATGTGGTTGAAGTTATCAATGTAAGATATTTTATAATTATAAGATGGTTTATGTACACCTCATGGTAACCACAAAGAAAAAATCTGTAGTAGATTCACAAAAGATAAAGGAATCAAAGCATTCTCTTACAGAGAAATCATCAAATCAGAAAGGAAGGGAGCAAGAGAGGAAGAGTGGAACAAAGGAACTACAAAACGGAAAACAAGGTATCAGTAGTGAGTTTTTACCCATCAATAATTACTTTAAATGGCTTAAAGTCTTCAATCAGAAGACACAGAGTGAATGACTGGATAAAAAGAAATAAGATTCAACCATATGCTACCTACAAGAAACTCACTTTAGTTTTAAGGACACACATAGGCTGGAAGTGAAGTGGAAAAAGATATTCTGTGCAAAAGAAATAGAGGTGGCTATATTTATATAAAACAAGATAGACTATTAAGTCAAAAACTGTCACAAGAGACAAAAAGGATAATTATGTAATGATAAGGGGTCAATTCATCCAGACGATACAACAATTATAAAATATATATGCACCCAACATCAGAACATTTACATATATAAAGCAAATATTAATAGAAGTGAAGAGAGAAGTAGATAGCAATACAATAATACTAGCAGATTTTAATACCCCACTTTCAACAATGCACAGAAAATCAATAAGGAAATAGCAGATTTGTACTACACTGTAGGCCAAATGGACCCAAGAGTCATCTGCAGAATATCTTATCCAACAGTAGCAGAATACAATGTTCTTTTCAAGTGTGCATGGACCAGTCTCTAGGATAGATCATATGTTAGGCTACAAAACAAGTCTTAACAAATTTAAGAAGATTGAAATCATACCAAGTGTTTTTTTCTGACCACAGTGGTATGAAACTAGAAATCAAAAGAAAATGGAAAATTCCTAAATATGTGGAAAGTAGACAAGACACTCCTGAACAACCAGTGGATCAAAGAAGAAATTGTAAGGAAAATAAAATCTTGAGGCAAATGAAAATGGAAACACAACATACCAAAACTTATGGGATGCCATGAAAGCAGTTCGAAGAGAGAAGCTTATAATGATAAATACCAATACATGAAGAAAAAAGAAAGATCTCAAATAGACAACCTAACTTTACACCTTGAGGAACTAGAAAAAGAACAAACTAAGCTCGAGGCCAAAAAAGGAAGGAGATAATAAAGATCAATGCAGAAATAAATGAAATAGAGACTAGAAAAACAATAGAAGTTATCAACAGAACTGAGTTGGTTTTTTGAAAAGTAAAATCAACAAATCTTTAGCTAGACTGAGAAAAAAAGAAGACTCAAAATTATAAATAAAAGAGACATTGCAACCTAAAGAGATACAAAGGTTTATAAGAGACTACTATAAACAATTATATACCAACAAATTTGATAGCCTAGAAGAAATTGACAAATTACTAAAAATACAGCCTATCAAGACTGGATCATGAAGAAATAGAAAATCTGAACAGACCTATAATGAGAAAGGAGATTGACTTAGTAATCAAAAACCTCCCCCAAAAGAAAATCCCAGAACCTATGGCATCAGTGGCAAATTCTGTCAAACCTGTAAAGAGGAATTAATGCCAGTCCATTTTAAACTCTTCCAAAAAATTGAAGAGGGAATACTTCCAAACTCATTTTATGAAGCCAGCATTACCCTGATGCTAAAGCTAGACAAGGACAGTACAAGAAAAGAAAATTACAGAAAATACAAGAAAAAAATTCCTGATGGATATAGATGCCAAAGTCCTCAACAAAATACTAGCAAGCCGAATTCAACTGCATATTAAAATCATGCATGCTTGGTACAACAGATATATCTGAAGAGACTCTTTTCTCTATGGTTGGTTTCTTCTTGATCGTCACTACCTCTTAGTGTACAGGAAGCTCAAAATATTACTGTGTGACCTTAACAAAATAAATTTACTTCTCTGGTCTTTAGGTTTTTTTCAATGGGAAAATGGGAAGGTTGGCTCCATTAGTTTCTAAAGTCCCTTTGAGCTCTGAAATGAGTAATTTTATAATTTCTAAGTGTTTAATTCATTAACTACATGACTTTACCTTTTTTCTTCATTACCTGTCAAATTCACTTAAAAACTATTCTCACACTTCATTTGCTTTTTAATAAATTTCTGACAGCATGAATGGGAGAAAAAAAGGGACTATACAGCATGATCAAAGAGGATTTATCCCTGGAATGCAAGGATGATTCAACATATACAAATTGATAAATCACATTAACAGAATAAAGTACAAAAACCATATGATCATCTCAATAGATGCAGAAAATATGTTTGACAAAATTCAAAATCTTTTCACGATAAAACTCTCAAGAAATTAGGTGTAGAAAGAACATACCTTAACACAATAAAGGCTGTATATGACAGGCCCACAGCTAACATCAACACTCAATACTGAAAAGCTGAAAGCCTTTTTTCTAAGATTAGGAAGACAAGGATATCCACTCTCACCACTTATAGTCAGGATAATATGGGAAGTCTGTCCTAGCCAGAGTACACAAGAAAAATACATCCAAATCAGAAAGGAAGAAATAAAATTTTCGGTTTGCAGATGACTTAAAATTATATATCAAAAACTCTTAAAACTCCACCAAAAAAACCTGTTAAAACTAATAAGCAAATTCACTAAAGTGGCAGATACAAAATCAACCTACAAAAATTAATAGTGGGGGAGGAGGGAGTAGGGATGGTTAATGGTCACCAAAATGTAGTTAGATAGAATGAATAAAATGTAGTGTTTGATAGCACAACAGGGTGATTACAGTCAACAATAATTTATTGTGCATTTGAAAATAACTAGAAGAGTATAATTGGAATATTTGTAACACACAGAAATGATAAGTGCTTGAGGTAATGGATATCCCATTTACCCTGATGTGATTATTGTGCCTCTATCAAAATATCTCACGTACCCTATAAATCTCTACACCTACGTACCCATAAAAATTAAAAATTAAAAACAATAGCATTTGTATGCACTAGCAATGAACTGAGAAAGAAATCAAGAAAGTCTGATCTACAATAGAATCAAAAATATGTAATTCATTTCTAAGAGGTTTTTTTATTCTCTCTTCTTGTATATAGCTTCAAGATTTTGTTTCTTGTATGCTATGTCTAATGTCCTCCGAGAGAGGGAAATGGAATTATAATTAATTTAACATTGTCTTTTCCCTATATTATCTGTTTTCTCTTATTTTCTTTTTTCCTGTTTTTTAGCTTTGGTACTTGTCTGTCTTTCATGTTAGAGGTGTTTCTCAAGCATCTTTAGCTGTTTGTTGCTATTAAGGAAAAGTTTATTGGAAACTGTGTTCATGACTGTGGCTTGTTCAGTGATGGACCTCATGTGGTGTGATTGAGGGAAACCTGGCTATTTATGGGGAGCCTATCAGTTCTTTTTTCTTAAGCCAGTCAGCTTTTCTAAATAGGATTTCTAAATTGAATCTTTTGTGGGAGGGAGTTTGGGAGTAATAAGCTCACGTCTAGGGCTGGATCCTTAATCATTGGCTGCAAAGACTTATTTAATCCTTGTTTTCAGTAAGGCATCCCATTTTTGTTCTCAGTTATGGCTGGTGTTCCTGAGTTCAGGGGCTCTGATTCAACCTCTCCAGAGAGTAACTTAAGCCCTCTGCTATGTGGAGAAAAGGCAGTTGCCAGATGCTCTGGTTGGAGTGAGAGTATGTGAAAATCTTACTTCTCTTTTTTAAACAATTTTTCAGCATCCCCCCACCAGTTGCTTTAAAAAAAAGGATTATTTTCTTCAAATGTGCCCATAAGCTGCAATTCCTGAGCTTTTACCTTCTGTTCTTCCAGGGCGCTCAGGAGTGAACTGGCTTACTTGCCTCAATTTAGATTCCCCCACTGCAGGTACTTGGCACAAAGAAGAAAGATACAATCAAGTCAGTTACCTCTTTTCCAAATGCTTTTCATTTTAAATTTTGTGGGCCTGTCTCCTTTGCTGTCATCATCTCCCCACTCTCTTCATCTTGTTGGTTTATATCTTTTCTAATTCTTCAGTCTTTTGATTTGTAGAGGGAGTTAGATAAATGCTTGTATCTGATCCGTTATGTTTAAACAAAAGCGCCTCCCTCCCTTGACACCTTCTCTTTTTCTTGGACTTCTGTTTCTTAGACTGTTTCCACCATTAGAATAAGAGCTTGTCAAGGGCAGGAACCAGGGTATTTAATAGCTCCAGCATTTGTATAATGCCTGGAGTATAGTAGGATTATTAAATAAATGAACATACCTTTATTTTCAATTATAGATTTCTCTGACTTGAGAAATAATTTCAAATAAAACAGTGAAGTCTCTCTTACAGATAAGTTAGGAAGCTCTCCTCTTTCCTCGATTCTTGCTTATTTTTATCCACAGTGTGTCTCGTGAAGGAAAAGAATGGATCGTTCTTTCTTGATTTCCTCGTTGGTAAAGTATTTGGCTTTAAGAGCTATTCAAATTAATGTGCAAAGTAAGAGTAAGTTGGGCGTATTTCTAGCACTAAGTTGTTGAGGTTCTAGAAAGGTAGTTTTGTGCCTTCTAGATACCATGTCTGCCTTTCCTAATGAGCCTGGTATGTATACTATTCTGCCTAGCATAACTAGGAGGAATAGGATAGAGAAGTGGGATATACCATTTCAAAGATTCACTGATGCTGCTTAGAAACAAAAATCTAAATGAAAACCAATGTACATAAATTAGATAATTCACATATACCATTAGAAATTCCACTTAAAGTCAGTACTGCTAGAAACCTTGTCATTACCTTGCTTTAAATGCTAAGCGCTTTCTGATTAATTCTTTTTCAGTTTATTTACCTGGGAGGTATTTGATCTAAGCACCAGCATCCCTGCCCCCACTTTTATCTATTAATATTTACAGGTTTTTCCCTCTTTGAAGCTCCCTACTTAATTCTGAATGACTTTGAACTTGGAATTGTTCTGGGTCTGCTTTTCACCTCCTTTCTCTACCTCCCACCCCAACCTTCACTAATTTGCTTTTTTTTTTTTTTTTTTAATATTTGGGTGGTTTCTTCTTGCATTCTCTTTTTTCTATATGCTCCATGACAGCCTGGACCACATTTCTGTTACTCAGTGCTGCATCCAGTGCTTAGCACATGCTGGGCCTTAAGTCACTGTTTATTGAAAAGAATAAATGGATTACTCGTTGAAATTTTTTAAATTATAAATAACAAAAATTAGTAATCTAACTATATATTATCAATCTTTTGCTGTCTTATCTTACAGGTTTTCTTTCTGGTTTTCATACTGGATAGTCTCTATTGACCTAGCTTCAAGTTTGCTGATTTTTTTCTACTGTCAACTTAAACTTGCTGTTGAGTCCTTCTAGTGAATTTTTCGTCAATTATAGTACTTTTCAACTCCTCAGTTTCTATTTTTTTTAAGAATTCTTTTTCTTTATTGATGTTCTCTATTTGGTAAGTCATTATCCTCATACTTTAAAAAACTTCTTTAAGTATAGTTTCCTTTAATTCTTTGAATATATATATAATAGCTAATTTAAAGTCTTTACTAAGTCTAACAGCTGAGCCCCCTCAGGAAGTTTCTATTGGCTGCTTTTTTTCTTCTGTATGGGCCATCTTTTCCTGTTTCTTTGAATGTCTCATAATTTTTCTGTTGTTGATAACTGAACATTTTAGATAATATATTGTAGCAACTCTGGATTCTGATCCGCTCAGGTAGTGGTTATTGTTTTTACTTTTGTTTTTCCATTGCTTAATGACTTGCCTGGACTAATTCTACAGAGGCTGTCTTTGCTGAAATGTGTGGCCACTGAAGTTTCTGCTAGGATTTTTTGTTTTGTTTTAAATTCTTGTTTTTATTTTTAAGCCTGGCTTCCTAGGGTTTTCCCCTTGGTCATCCAATGGTTGGCCACAAGTTTTCCTTAAACACTTTGAGCCAATAAGCCTTCCATCTTTTGCTGAAGGAATCTGTGTGGGTTGGGGCATACGTTGAAAGTTCAGGCAGTTTAAAAGTCTGCCTTGGCTTTCACTTTCTGCTTGTGTAGGGCCTCACAGTCAGCCAGGAGCAGTAGATAATTGGGAATCTTTCTGGTCTCTCTTGAACATGCATGCATGCACAGAGCCCTCCAAATGGATACAACCTTCCAGAACCCCCAAGTATGTCAGAGCTTTAAGCTTTCTATGGCTGTCTCATTCCCCACATCTACCTTTTACATGTTGGCTAGTGTCTTGCTTACCTCAACCAGTATTGCAGACTTAAGCAGCTGTGATTGTTTCTAATGATTGCTATTGTTTTTGACAGTGCCCCTGGCCATGGGGCTTTCTCTTGGAGCTCCAAATCAAGTCAGCTTCCTTCAGTGGAACTGTCCACAAAGCTACAAGGCCAGCGAATTGTGGTAGAAGCGGACCCAAATTAAAATGTCACAGACCCTGCTGGTCTTACCTAGGATCATTAGTAGCTGAGGTCCTCACTCCGCCATTCCAGAAGTCCTGCCCCCCACCTCTGCCTTAGGTTTTCAATGTGTTTTTATAGCTGTTTATAGTTTTGTGGCTTTTCATTTAGTATAAATATTTTATCATGTTCTTGATAACTCATTATAACTAATTTCTACTGGCTCTCATCATTTGAATGTCTCATAATTGATTTGGTAATTTCCCCTATTGTTGGACTTCAGATAATCACTGGTGTAATTTGCCTTTCCCAACAGGCTCTAACCTGAATGAGGCCTGGGACTGCTTTGTTTACTACTTCATCCTCAGTGCCTGACACAGTAATTCTTGTTAAATAAAGGTCACCCCACAATTTTTTAAATGTTATAAATAACACTTTGAGGTGGATCGTACTGCCAAAACTGTATTCAGATTTCAGATTTTTTTTAAGAATGGAATTTCAGAAATGGAATTGCTTGGTCAAAGGATATAGACATTTCTAAACCTCTTGACATAGGTTGCCAGATTGATTTCTTAAAAGGTCCTATCGAAATAGAACCTTTTGGCCGAGTGTAGTGTAGTGGCTCACACCTGTAATCTCAGCACTTCGGGAGGCTGAGGCAGGTGGATCACTTGAGATCAAGAGTTCGAGACCATCCTGGCCAACATGGCAAAACCCTGTCTCTACTAAAAATACAAAAAGTTTAGCTGGGTGTGGTGACGCGTGCCTGTAGTCCCAGCTATGCGGGAGGCTGAGGGAGGAGAACCACTTGAACCCCGGAGGCAGAGGTTGCAGAGAGCCAAGACCACGCCACTGCACTCCAGCCTAGGTGACAGCCAGACTCTGTCTCGAAAAGAAAAAAAAGAGAACCTGTTTTTTCAGCAGCATCCTTATCTGTTGCATTGTATATTTGGCGACATCAGATGTGCTAGTTGCTCAAGTTTTATTGACCTTATTGGCCAAAAAAAAAAAAAAAAATTCTCGTTGAACTATTTTGTGTCTTTTTTTGAGACAGGGTCTCAGTCTGTCACCCAGGCTGGAGTGCAGTGGTGCAATCACAGCTCACTGCAGCCTCAACCTCCTGGGCTCAAATGATCCTCCCATCTCAGCTTCTCAAGTAACTGGGACTACAGGTGTGTGCCACCACACCCAGCTAATTTTTTGTTTGTTTGTTTTAGAGATGGGGTCTCACCATGTTGCCCAGCCTGGTCTTGAACTCCTGGGCTCAAGCAGTCCTCCCACCTTGGCCTCCCAAAGTGCTCGGATTACAGGCATGAGCCACCATGCCCAGCTATTTTGTATCTCTTCGATAACCAATGAAAGTATTCGTTTTCCTCATACTTTTTAAAAAAAATTCTTTCTATAAATTGGCCATTTGTTTTTCCCCCATTTTGCTCTTAGTTGCCTAATGGTTTTCTCGCTAATTTATGTAAACTTTATATATCAAAGATATTTATCTATTATTGTCTTTTATATATTTAAAAAATTTTTCATTTTGTTCCTGATGAGTTTGGATGTGCAGAAACTAAAAATCATACAGAAGAAGCCTCTTTGTTCGATATGATTGGATATTACAACTGGTCTGCTAAAGAGGGAGGAGTATAAAAAAAGTCTACAGATATCTCTTCAATATTTTAACTTAAAGACAAAATATACATTAAGTAGCTAATCCTTTGATATTGTGTGACCCTTTTCTTTGAATAAGTCTAATTGATTCAAAACCTGCTCTATATTTCTTTTATATATCTCATCCAAAATGCATCATCAACGATGTCCAGTTTTGATTTATTTAAAATGGGGTAATGACTTAATGAGCTGTAATTTGAGTGCAAAATCCTTTTGGATATTTTATAGATCCTTGCTCCCCCCGCCCCCCCACCCAGTCTTTTGCAGTTTTGTCACCCACATTTAATTCAGTATCTCCTTTATCTGGTCTTTGCAGCCAGTTCTTCTCTTTTGTAGTCACATTCAATTGCTGTAACATATATGTAACATATAATTAAGAATTACAGGCCGGATGCAGTGCCTAACACTTGTAATCCCAGTACTTTGGGAGGCCAAGGTGGGCAGATCGCTTGAGGTCAGGAGTTCGAGACCAGCTTGACCAACATGGCAAAATTCCATCTCTACTAAAAATTAAAAAAAAGTAGCTGGGTGTGGTGGCATGCACCTGTAATACCAGCTACTTGGGAGGCTGAGGCATGAGAATCACTTGAACCTGGGAGGCGGAGGTTGCAGTGAGCCAAGGTTGCATCACTGCACTCCAGCCTGAGTGACAGACTGAGACTGTCTCAAAAAAAAAAAAAAAGAAATTATAGTAACACCTACACAACCAACATAAAGAGGTACACATTTAGGAACAAATACAAATAGCTCTTGGTATGTAGACAACTTAATTTGTGGGGTTCATGGGCTCATATGTACTACACAGTACCCTGTCAGCATTGAGCAGTCAGCATGCAGCAGGCATTCATTAGGTTTCTACAGAGGGAATGGAGAATGGATCAGTCTGTGAAATTTGTTAAGTGGGGTCAATTAAGAGTGCTTCTACCATGGTCAAAATCTAATCAGTCTTTTTCTTTGTTGTGATTGTTTCCATGCTTAGAAAGTCCTTCCCTTCTTGAGAGTTATGTGAAAATTCACCTACATTTTTCTGTCTTTCTTTTGATTCATACATTTAACTCTTTAGTTCATCTGAAATTTATTTTGTTTTTTAGTAAGAAGTAAGGATGTAAGCATCTAAATAGATTTTCCACCTTCAAATAATGTGCTGTTTTTTTTTCCCCAGCATAGCCAGTGCGTTCTTCAAAGGCAAAGATCAAAAATGTAATTTCTAGTTTTCAACAATTAGAATAGGGGTTGAATGGGTCTGGGTCTTGGGAGTGGAAGGTCAGTATGGTCCTTGGGGTTGGGGAAGGGCAGGCAGAGCATAGAGTGGAATGTAAAACACACACACACACACACACACACACACACACACGCATGCACATACACATGATAAGGAGAAAAAGATAACTGAGAAATTGGATAATAACAGAGCTAGTAGGAAGAGGATATTGTATGAGGAACCCTCTTTAGAATGCAGGCCCTTTCCAAAATGAAAATTTGAAGGGTACTTGGGCTCTATTTGATGAATTATAGTGAGGTAAAGTAGTTTATTAAGCATTTTAATAAACCTAAATAGTTAATAAGCTACTGTTTATTAATAAAAGGTATGCCAACAAGGAAGTA
Source organism: Pan troglodytes (assembly GCF_028858775.2). Classification (NCBI taxonomy): domain Eukaryota; kingdom Metazoa; phylum Chordata; class Mammalia; order Primates; family Hominidae; genus Pan; species Pan troglodytes. The sequence goes on along the minus strand of NC_072421.2, from coordinate 42,334,303 downwards.
ATTATGCAAAGTTCTACAGAGCTGTCAAACTTGAAAGCATGTTTTTCCCCACCAATTTTGCCAGTCTCTACTGGGAAATTATTTATGATCATTCCCTCAGTCTTTTGAATAAGTCAACTTCTCTCAGTGCAATCATTGCTTTTTCCTGGGCCATAGCATTAGGTCAATTAGTGAAATATTAGGCATAATACTCTTTAAGGCTATGAATGGCCTTGAAGTACTGTATGAAAAATATGAGATTAATATTAAGAAGCTGCTATGAAGCAAATGTTACCAGTGGAAAATTTTATTATACAGCGGTGTTTATGCTGGTTTTAAGTTTTAAAACATTTTATCTTTAAATGACCACTGTATAAATGTTACTTTCAAAATATTGTTTGGTGTTGATAGGTTCTATTTACTTTTCCCAACATTTATTTGTATTATGAGTCACTTCATACTGACTCACCAGCATTGCATTAAAATAACCAATCAGCATCAAAAAGTGGACTAAGGACATGAATAGACAATTCTCCAAAGAAGAAATACAAATGGCCAGCAAGCATATGAAAAAATGCTCAACATCACTAATGATCAGGGAAATGCAAATCAAAACCACAATGCGATACCACCTCATTCCTGCAAGAATGGCCATAAATCAAAAAATAAAAAAAAAAAAAAAGATGTTGGCATGAATTTGGTGAAAAGGGAACACTCTTACACTGTTGGTGGGAATGTAAATTAGTACCACCACTATGGAAAACAGTATGGTGATTCCTTAACATCTAAATAGATTTTCCACCCTCAGATAACGTGCCTTTTTTTTTTTTCCAGGACAGCATAACTGCATTCTTCAAAGGGACAGATCAAAAATGTCATTTCTAGTTCTCAACAATTGGAATAGGGGTTGAGTGGGTCTGGGTCTTGGGAGAGGAAGGTCAGAACTAAAAGTAGATCTACCATTTGATCCAGCAGTCCCACTACTAGGTATCTACCCAAAGGAAAAGAAGTCATTATACGAAAAAGATACTTGCACACACGTTTATAGCAGCACAATTTGCAATTGCAAAAATATGGAACCAGCCCAAATGCCCATCAATCAATGAGTGGATAAAGAAAATGTGGGGTGTGTTTGCGTATATATACACACACACACATATATACACATACATATATACATATATATACATACATATACACATATATACATATATACACATACATATACATATATACACATACATATATACACATATATATACATACATATATATATAATGGAATACTACTCAGCCATAAAAAGGAACGAAATAATGGCATTTGCAGCAACCTTGATGGAATTGGAGACTGCTATTCTAAGTGAAGTAACTCAGGAATGGAAAACCAAACATTGTATGTTCTCATAAGTGGGAGCTAAGGTATGAGAATGCAAAGGCATAAGAATGATATATTGGACTTTGGGGACGCAAGGGAAAGGGTGGGAGGGGGGTGAGGAATAAAACACATTGGGTACAGTGTACACTGCTTGGGTGATGGGTGCATCAAAATCTCAGAAATAAAAAAAAAATAAATGAATCACCAACCACCAACCAACCAATATGGGAGATTTGTTTCAGCTGGAGGGCCTTAGTTTCTTAAAGTAGTTTTCTTCTCTTGCTCTGGAAAGTACTAATTCCAAGGCCTCTTTTCTCCTCCCAGTTGTAGGATATTGGGGATTCTTACTAGAAAGCGTAGGCAGAGCACATGCAGCCAGTGTCCCCAAGTTTTTTAGACCATCTGGAGCTACCTGTGGCTGCTATGTAGCCTAAAACTTCAGAAGGCCTTATGATCTATTGGCAGATGGCTAAACTGGGATCCTTGTGTCAGGGTTTTCTTTTATGTTATTTTTAAATTCCAGAATAGAAGAGAAAATGAAATGGAGAAAGAAGACATTGAAGGTTGTGGTGTTTTCTGTGAAGTTCACGAAGTATTGACATTTCTCAGAAGAGTATGACTATAGATGATATTGTTACTGTTTGGGGTTTTTTGTTGGTCATGGTGGTAGTGATGGATTTTTTTTTTAAGAGTCACGTTTCTTCACCTAGAATTAGCTGAGGAAAAGTGGCATCTGTATTGATGGTTTTAATAGATATGATTTTATTGGTGGTGCCTTCAGAGTAGTGGCTTAGAGTAATTAGAAAGACATCATTGCTTTGTATAGGTCTTAAAAAGATTGTTAAACTTTTAATTCAATGTTGGCTGAGCCTGCTGTGCCTGATACATTAAAAGAAAAAAGTCTTATGATTTACTGAAAAGAGTAAAATGGTCCTGATTTCAGTTACTCCCTTCTACTCATGCACACTGTGTTGCTTACTGCCCTTTTTAAATCCAAGGTGATTCTTCAACCTCATACATTGTTTTAACATTTCACTCTATGTCTAGGACATGTCTAGAATATTTAAGTGCCTTTTTCTTGGAAATAATAGAGATGTATCATACCCAGTTTTATTTGCTTAGGTAGCAGACAAAGACTTCAGAAATACTCAATATTTGAGTATTTGGGTTGGAATTTGACACGTGTGTGTGTGTGTGTGTGTGGACTCAACTAGCCTAAAAGAAAGATAAATGCCTCTTAGAAGCTAGAGGGGAAAAACCTATGAAAACTTAGTTTGGGATGTACCTATGATGAAGAATTTGCCCTCTGATTTCTCTTCCATGTGGCTGATTTTGAAGGTTGTATAGTATTTTGTTTTTATGTTTTGATACAGCTTTTAATTCTTGACCATTTTCCTCAGAAATTGGCATTTCCAGATTGGCAAAATCTAGTATCATTGTAGGTAGCTCTTTACAGATAAATTTGTACAGGAGAGTATGCAATATATTTTGAAACTTCTGTTTTTGTGTGTACAAATCTCTAAATCATTTGCCCAGATGGTGGCCATTATGGATTAGTAATAGCAAGGAAGAAAGCTGTTAATATCACAGCTTCTAACATATGTCTCCTGATTGTGGGTATATATGCCTGGTGTCAAAGATAACGCTACAGCATACCTATTACGGCTTTTAAAAAGTTACTAAGGCATTTCTGTCTATATCAGCCAACTAGAAGGATGGATTAGACAACATGATATATGTAGTGCTTTTATCTCTGGCAGGTAGCTAAGTCTTTGAAAGAAGATATATCTTCTCATCTGGCCAGAATGTTTTGATTTTAACTTGAAATTTCCTAACAAGAGTTCTTATGTGTTTATTATTGCGTGTTCTTATGTGTTTATTTTTAAAACTATCCTATAGCATTTAGGCACATTAATTTATAGCACCTGTAGAGCAATCAGTTGCAATATCTGCATATATGCCTTTTATTTTCTGTAGTTGAGATCTGTATTTATATAATCAGTGTGTAAGTTACTCTAAAAGTTATCTAGTCAAGCTTGACTTTAAAGATGTCTTTGTAACTTGTTCTACATTGTTACTGTTTCCTTCAGAAAGTTAAGTTTCCGAGCTTCTTTAAGTTACATTCTAGACTTTCCGAGGAGTTCCAAAGTGTTGAAAAGGAAATTGAAGTAAGCTTTGGAATATGTTAATAAGCTTCAACTGGAAACATGTATGGTAGCAGCTGTTTTAAAGGCAGCTGATAGTGAGATGTTAATTGAGTACTTTTTAAAATATATTACCCAACCTTCTCTAAGCTCTGAAGCTTCAATTACATTTATCCTAGGCACTAAGACTTGAATCCAAAGGGGTTACTTCACTGCTCTTCTTGAGGTTGGGGGTCCTATGTTATTCACTATTGTAACAGCAACAGATTATAATGATTGGTAGGCAACCAAATGCTTGCTGATTTAATTAAACTTGCTTAGTTATTTTTACCTTATTGTAAATTTTGGTCTGTAGAGCAGAAGAGATTTCTCCCCTTTTCTTTGAATTAAGAAAAAGCCACATATGTGTGGTAAACTCCCCTTCACCATAATGAAACTACTTTTTCTTCATTCTTTGTAAAATATTAACCCAGTAGAGTAAAAACTGAATTCTTCCATGAATGGTGGTATTTTTTCTATCTGGCAAATTAAAGCAATGGAGACCATTAGGGTATAACCTTGAACTTTTTGTGCTCCCTCCACCCTGGTCCGTTATTTCTTTGGTATAAAATCAGAAGAATGAAATCTTAGTAGAGTTCTCGTACCACTACACAAGACAAGGTAACCATGCTCTTGAAATAGATTTAATTTTAGATGTTGAGTGTTCCTAATGGGTGGCAAATTATTTATGCTAATTGTGAGGAATAAATTACTTATAGATTTATTAATAATTTACACATAGTAACTTAAGGTTCAAAGTTTGTTAACACTTATTTTATATATGACATTCACATCAACTGTATGAGGTAACTAGATTTTTCTTTTTCCATCTCATAAATGAAAAAAACAGGTTTTTTGTGAAAATGCAACTTGCCCAAAGTTGTAGAATTAGATTTTTATAAACAGATCTGAGTTACTTAATATGTGTAGAAATCTTTACTTGACAAATTTTCGACATTGTAAGATTTGTAATTTTATCTCAGAATCCTAGAATTCTAGAGCTGAGAGAAACTTAAGTTGATACAAATGGAAAATAGGTTCTTTATTGAGTGCCAGGTTAATACCAATTGTAGCTGTTGAGACTTGGAGTTGAGACATTTTTATTGACTTATTTCCAGTTTATTGGCAGAGAGTGCCCTAATTGATTAACCATGCCTGAAGTGGACATGGGGCAACATATAGATGACAAATATGTGGCAGTCAGACTCAGTAACTTGATATAGCATTTTGAAAGTACCTAATATAGCTTTTTACAGATTCTGTCTAACGTGAGTTTCTATTAAATTTGGCAAATTCCTCACTAAGTTACAGGATTCTGTATGTATCAAGAATTGAATTTTGCAATGTGGAACAGAAAACCCAAATAATAGTGGCTTAAGTAAATTTGGATTCATTTTTCTGTAATGAAATGAGAGAATTAAACATTCCAGGGTTGATAGGGTGCCTCCAAGATGTCATTAGGGCCCTAAGCACCTTCTCACCTTCTTCCCAGCCATCCTTGTTGTGTGCTCCTAGTTATAAGATGGCTCCTGAGGCTCCAGTCATCCCATTTGCGTTCCAGGCAGGCTGGAAGACAGGGAGGAGCAAAATGGTGCCTGCCAGCTGAGTAAGACCTCTTAAAAGAGCTTTGCTGTAAACCACATCTATTGAAGTTTGCTTTTATCTCATTGGCCAAGCTGTATCACATGACTGTCTCATCTACTGCAAAGCTAGGGAATGTATTTTTACTTAAGCACATTGGAACCCAGCAACAATGGCCTTCTGACAGCAAAAAAAGAAGCAGATGGATGATTAATAATCTTTGCTACAGTACACCTCTTTAGCTATCCAGTCCTTACTCAGTTATCTTCCCACACAAAGAACATGCTTACCCCTTCCTTAATGGAAACACCTCCAAAGTCTTATCTAGTTACTATATCCAACTTTTAAGTCTTTGATTTCTTGGTGATGTACAGTCCTCTCAATTAGGTCTAGGTGTGGCTTCTTGTGGTCTGGTGTCCCACAAACTGCCCCCTCCTTCATTGTTACATAGATAGAAAAAGAATAGGATAACTTTAGTAAAAGTTCCCACCCAACCAAAAAGGAGAGTAGGAAACGTAGCATTTAACAGATCCTATTGGGCAGGAAAAGCAAAGACTCTCTGTCCTGGCTTCTTGGATGGCCCATTTGGCAGGCCCTGGCTCTGCTCTAGGGGAATTTCCTTTGCCTGGGAAAGAAATTTGTAAGGGAAGCCCCAGCATCCTTGAAGAACTCTGTGATCAGTGAGAAATTAACAGCGGGAACTGCGGCCACTGATTGGGAAGCCTAAATACAATGAGGGTAATTGGATCCCAGGATGGCAAGGACCAGTAGCACTTAATTGCCAAAGGAAGGGCAGGTATGGTTACTGAAATGGACAGCAGAGTCAAAGCAACAATTAGAATGAACTGACTAGTACAGGGTGATTTCTTTTGCTCTAAGCAGGCCCCTGGCTGTTCTCTGGAGATTCTTTATTGTCCATTCTTCTCCATGGCCCTATCTGAAATGCTCGTTGGGGAGCACATTTTTCTTGGGGACTACACAGCTTTCATAGCTAACATATTACTGTTGAGGGTTTGGAGCCATGAATTATTTTAGAGATTTAATAGCTATTGGCTGCTGCAGGGCAGTTTTGGGGTTTCCATGACAATATTGTTTCGTCAAAAAATGTCGATATTTTTCTTCTTGTTTTTAGTAAGCTCCACGGGGGAGAAGCCACATCTAGACATAGTTTCTTAGCCTGAAAATTCTTCTACTTACTGGCCTCTGTGCTCTGCCCTTTTCTTTCAGCTTTTGAGTTAATAGCCAGCTGCCTCGAGGTAGGCAACACCCTTAATCTGATTTTTGCTGGCTAGTTTTCTTTCCTGTCCTGAAGGGAACTCTTAAAACAACTTGGGGTTGTGGTTTCATCTCCTGCTAAGACAGCCACTTCTCTGAGTTACTGCTTATAATCACCTCAGTTTGAGAGTACAGGAGCTGTTGATGTTTATAGTCCTCCAAAGCTTCAAATTATGTGACTTTCAGTCGATTTAGATTGAAGGCTGCAGGCACAGAATGGCTGGCTCAAGTTCTATTTGGTCTCTCCTAGGACTGGGCTCAGAAGCTGAAAGAGGAAACCATCATACATCCATATCCCGAAACTGTCCTACATTTCCATAAACTGTAGCCTCATTTGGCATATGGTATTACCAAATGTTTTGCCACTACCTAACAAGAGTAACCAGCTTTAAGAGTCACTGTGAATTGGTTAGAGACTGATGGGATTAGTTAAGACTAATTTTCCTTAAAGTCTTTTCTTTTCCTTGATGTAGGTCTATTCCAAGTGTTGATGGGCAGCTTGGGGTTTATTTACTTTTTAGACTTATAAATTGGGAGAAATTAGGACTAAGGGAAATGATTTTTTCTAAGGACATGAACATTTATAAAAGACAAGGAAAAAGTATGACGGAAGAAACATGTGGATGTAATTGCCAAGAAAGGAGTTCATCAGTGATGGGTAAATGGTCAAGAAAAAATGGACAGTGTGATCTCTGTGTGATCCTGTTAATATATATTGTGCCAGCCATTTTCCTATTTCAGCCACCAAGTGATGCAGTTTACCCAGGGTCTGGGTTCCAGTCCTCATTGAGAGGAACCATGGTTAAGAAGAAAGTGAACTTACAACCAGGAGTTTATATGTTCTCCCACATTTACCCTTCGGATGGTATCTAATCATTTTCTCCTCTAAATGAAATGTATTACATTCTCTTGTGGCTGATTTCTCTAGTACTTATCTTATATATTCTTAAACTTACCTTTATGTAAATGTGCTCAATCAATTTTAGTAAGACTTAAACTTCCTGAGCTCTACCTTTTAACAGCATCCTAGACTGAGAGTTAGTCTCAAAAGTCAAGTTCTACAAAAGAATCCTTTATGCTGTTTAACTTAATATGTTGTAGTGTTGTGACTTCTCTACCTTTCAGTGTTTCTTGATTAGGATTCTTCAAGGTATTTCTTTTGTTTTTAATCTTAAAAAAATTAACATGTCAAATAAGAGAATAAATAGTACCTGGCCTTTATTAGAATCTTATTTTCCATAATGTTTTAAATATTTTCATATCCTATGAGATATGAAGGGAAGAGTTATCAAACAATAAACATTTGAACACCAACTATCAGCCTTTTACTACACCATAAGGCTTAATAATAGTAAATAGTAGTTGGTTTTTATTGGGTGCTTATTAAATACCAGGCACAGTGGTAAACATTTTATCTTATATATATTCATTTTATCCTGACAACAATCCCAAGAGATAGGTGGTGTTATCTTCGCTTTATGGATATATGTAAACCAAGGCTCAGAGAGTTGTAAGCCACTTGCCCAGGGTTACCAGGCTATTGAGTGGTAAAGCTAGGAGTCTAAGGAAGTTCAACTCCAAAGTCCGAACTGTGTAGCTACCTTGCTATAATTGTAGATGGTCCCTGCCATTTGGGAACTTGGTTTAACAGAGGAAGTAAACACGGAAATAATAAATTGAATGATTTCCCTTTCTTAGTTTGGCCATAGTTGTTATGATCATTTCATAATAATCATTTCTATAAATGTAAGTTGGCACATATGAAGCACCTTTGGTATGATGTCAGAATATCATTTTTGAAGTAGTGAACTAAAATGGCATATCAAGTGACCCAAAATGTCATGAAGCTTTTTGGAAACATTCACTCTACGAAATTTATTGAACAATTATTATGGTCCAGGGTCTTCTGGGCCCAGAGGGTACAGTTGTGAATAATATAGAAGCTGTCCTTTCTGTCATGGAACTTGCAAGTTAGAGAGGGAGAGACAGGTTAAATAATTCTACAAACAATTGTTTAAAATTCAATGGTGGTGAGTGCTGTGAAGGAAGCCATGGAAGTGCTGCAACAGTATAAAAAGGGAACTGAACCTACTTCAAGAGTAAGAATCAAGGGAGTGATTCACCTTGAGTAGAGCTGTCTTTCAAACTCCATAACATACTTTAATATCAGTGAGTCTTGTAATTCTTGATCGTTATTCTTTCTACTAGTATACTGCAGTCTTGTGCTTTGTGAGCACCAAGGGGAAGAGAGCTTAACTTGGTCTGAGGGGAAATGAAAACAATTCTTAGATACTTAAGCTAAATCTTGAAGGGATAGTAGAGAGGAATTAGACCAGGGGAAGTATATTCTAGGCAGAGGAAACGGTTTGTACAAAGTTTACACAAAGTCATTGGGGGCAGATGAGAACATAATCCTTTAAAGATAATTATGGTTAGTATAGCTGGATGCGGTGTGTGTCTAGATGGTATTGAGAGATGAGGCTGGAAAGATAGATAGAAGATGTGAAATATTTATGTAACCAAATCTGGTTTCTGTAGAGTTGGTCTATTAACTTTTCCCCATATTTCAGAGGATCTAAGAGATATGAGATTTTCTTTCCTCCCCCATATTTTAATTGTTAGCATTGTTAAATAAAGTGTAAGGATTGGCCTAAATAGATGTATAGTGAGATATCTTATAGTTTTAAAATGTATGTAATGCAGTAATTTTAAGGGTTGCAGTCAGATATCCAAAGCAAGGCAATTAATTAGTGAAATACATTTGGATCTCCTGGCTAGACTGAGGCTTGAGTGTTGTAGAAATACATATTACTGCGTGTGTATAAGATTGGGTCTGCCTGAAGAGAAGGTTTAAGTGTGGTGTTCCAGGTATATTCCAATGGTGAGGCAGAATATTTTGTTAATGATCAAAGGAGAAATAAGAGATCAAGTGGGAGGAAATTATTAACAGTGAAAGCAACATGGGCAGTTTGATGTAGAGCACTGAGAACTATGTAGGAGACACATGGCTTGCATCTGAGCTGGCCTCTACCACTGACCATAGGCAAGTCTCTGGGTATTTTGGAATCTGAATCCAAACTTCCTATTGAAGTATAACATGGCATACAGAAGAGTATATAAATTATAAGTATGTAGCTTGATGAGCTTTTACAAACTGAACACATTCCTGTAACAGCACCCAAGTCAAGAAACTAGAATGTTACCAGAAGCCCTCTTTGTGCTACCTGTACTTCCATTTGTTTAATCTTTAAAATAGGGGTAATAATGTCTTCTTCACTTTTAGAAGCGCTGAGAAAATGACAACTTGAAAAGTGCCTTGATCTCTCTCAGTGTTGTTATACAAGTGAAATGAGATGCTAGGAAGTAGGACCAGCTTCCAAAGTTGTAGAAGTACATAGAGCTTACTTATAGTATTATTAGTAAACCTGTTAAATTGGGGATGCGTAAGGAGATAACTCTGAAAACCACAAAGCAAAGGACAAAACAGTTGTCTAAAATGAATCATAAGGATGCATGGGCATAGTGTATGTGATGTCTTTTGTTCTTATAAGGTGTCATTCTTGGGATTCAGGAGAGCAACTTGTGTATTTTTACCTGTTCAAAAAATGTGAAACTATTCTCATTATTTGAGGATGCTGGAGAAATGGTAGCTTCCTGAAATAAAAGTAAGTTCTGTTTTAAAAATAGCCATAAGTCTTGAATTCACCAAATATTTCTGTTTGGGTTTCAAGAGGTCTGATGCTGAGTCTCTTTTTGTTAATCTGAATGCTTACGAATACTTTTAGAACGGGAAGTCCTCCTTCATGTTCTTAATGCCATTAGCTAAATTGATTTTTTTCAAAGTAACAAAGTCATCATAAATGAAATTACATACAGAAGTCCCCACTTATCCAAGGTTTTGCTTTCCATGGTTTGTTACGTGTGGTCAACAGTAGTTCATAAATATTACAGTAGTTCAAAAATAAAGTATTTTGAGAGGGGGGAGCCACATTTTTGTAACTTATTATAGTATATTGTTGTAATTATTCTATTTTATTATTAGTTGTTAGTCTCTTACTGCACCTAATTTATAAAATAAACTTTGTCATAGCTATGTATGTATGTATCAGAAAAATCATAGTATATATGGGATTTGGTGCTATCCACAGTTTCAGGCATCCACTGGGGGTCTTGGCATGTATCCCACGTGGATAAGGGTAGGGGACTGCTGTACTCTTGTAGCACTTTTTGAAAAAGTTTCAATTTTGTTTAGTGTAATAACAGATTGATGCATACCATTTCTTACACGACACTAGCTGTAGTCACCACAATAATCTGCATTTTTCTAGCAGGCCTATTTGCTTTCCAATTCTCCATCATCTCCCTGTACAGGTATCTTTTTTTTTTTTTTTTTTTTTTTTTTTTTTTGAGACGGAGTCTCGCTCTGTCGCCCAGGCTGGAGTGCAGTGGCGCGATCTCGGCTCACTGCAAGCTCCGCCTCCCGGGTTCACGCCATTCTCCTGCCTCAGCCTCCCGAGTAGCTGGGACTACAGGCGCCAGCCACTACGCCCGGCCAATTTTTTTGTATTTTTAGTAGAGACGGGGTTTCACCGTGTTAGCCAGGATAGTCTCGATCTTGTGACCTCGTGACCCACCCGCCTCGGCCTCCCAAAGTGCTGGGATTACAGGCGTGAGCCACCGCGCCCGGCCACAGGTATCTTATTAGATCCCCTTAAGATCTATTCTGTCCTTTACCTGTATACAGTGAACTAAGACTTTTAATTTCTATAAGGTAAGATCATTTTATTAGCATATTTTTGTCTTTGATATATAAAATTATCTTTGCTGAGCTCAAAAGTTTAGTAAATTTTTTGATTGATAATTTAAGGAAGTCTTTAACATAGGCAGTACAGTTATAAGGGATAGACAAATAGAGCAGCTTTATTTATAATAAACATTTGGCTCTTTTGCAGGATTTCCAGATTTTAAGATACACTGAACCCAGTTTATAGCCTTTTATCCCTCACGCCCCCGACCTTTCCCTCCCACCAGTCCCCAAAGTCCATTGTATCATTCATAGAAACATTCTAAGAACTTCATGTTACAGTTCTGAAAACTGTTACATTTACACTTGTTGTATTTCTGAAGACTTTATTACATGTGAGTTACAGGTGAATGAATTTGAGGGAAAAACTGACAAAACTCAGCTTGAAAAGGAACCCACAGTGATTTCTCTACAAGGGTATTTTTTGAATTTGTGAATAATTTATTGGCAGCTTGCTTTGCAAAAAATACACAAAAACCTATGGAAATAAAATTTTTTAAAAAAAGTCAGGAAAGACTGCAAAAACCATGACCTTGCACAAAGGCCATTGCAACCTTATACAAAAAAAAGAACACTTCTGTTGAGGACAACTGCCCAGCCTTGGACTGGCATCACCCTTATTATTGATCCTTGAAGCCAAGGACAATGACCTAAAAACAATTATGTAATCTTCCTCATTTTATCTTTGAAAACCTTTGTCTTCCTTTACTTCCCTGAATACACACATAGTTTACTGTGGCACACATATTTTCATTGCAATGCCCTATTCCCAAATAAATACCATTTTCTGTTTTTTTTTTTAAGAACATTTTGTGCTATTATGTGATTGATATTGGTTAGTGCTATTAGTGAAGAAGTTGGTGCTTTAAAATTGAAGCACCAGAATCTACTTATTTCACTTAAAACACGTGCTAGTTAATTTTTAAAACATATCTTCACACCTCATGAAAATAAGAGACATTGTGTTTAAAATGTATTTTTTTTTGTTTCTTTCCCATTAAAAATTTAATTGTGGTAAAATTATATAACATAAAATTTGCCATTTTCACCATTTATAGGTGTACAATTTAGTGGCATTCATTGCATTTACAATGTTGTGTAGCCATCACCACTATGTCTATACCTTTGTGCTATATTACCCTACGTAGATATTATGGGAAGAAGGAAAAATTCTTCCCATAATATCTACAATGGTATAGAATTGTTAAATGATTTCTTAAGATAGTTTTATTATTTTAGATCTGGATTAAGAAAATCCTTTGGTAAATGTTATAGTTGGATCTGATTGGCCAGAATTCAAACCAGCAAGTACCTTATTCAATAGCTGCTTTTGTAGGCACAGGTATTCCAGTACCACAGGGTAATGAGTATTTCAAACAAAAGAGGGTTAGAGATATGTCTAATGTTTATTGCCATACCCTCACCCTCTGGGCTTTGATCTTTCTGGTGGTCTTAAGTTACTACTATAGATTTCTTCCTTGCTCATAATATCTATTTGGCAATGGGACTGAAATCTGGTAACTTCTATTGGGAACAAACCATTCCTCTCCACTGTGGAAATGGCTGTTGTCTCATAAGTATTCTCCCTCCTGCTCCCGATTGTTAATACTAAATCTTTGGGTAAATAAAGTTACTCATCTGTACAAAGAGATTGGAGACCAGTCTAATTCCCCTATTTGAAGGAAGCCCCAGAGAGTTGGAACTAATAGTTAGTGATGCATTTAGAATTAGAACACACCTGTTCCAATCTCCAATCAGGGAAGTTGATTGTCTTGTGGTGGTTGAAGAAACAGAGAGGGACAGGGTCAGCAGAAAAACCTATGAATAAACCTCCAGTGCCTTATGGTTTTTCCTGAAGTCAGAATTTAGAGCTTGACAAAATGAAAGTATTTATCTAGTTCTAACCCACTCTATTAAAAATGACGAAACTGGCGCAGAGTGACTGTAACTTAAAAATATATAACCAGTTAGTTGCAAAGCTAGAACTGGACACCCGTATGTCTTGACTTTTGCCCTAGTGCCAAATATATGAGAGTGTGACTCTGGCCCTGCCTCTAATAGTTTATTTGCCTACAAGATATTTAGTGGAATTGTCAGTGCCACATTACTGTAGAATTATTTCAAAAGAAATATTTTTGATATTCTAGTTTTGTATCACCTTCTAACCAATTAGGAACAAGATGTTTTTAGTGCCAGTTAATAGTGCAGTCTTTCAGCAGAAAGGAATCTAAATCAATATGCAGTGTTAAATTCACTTTAATAAATGTGAAAATTGTTTTTAAAGTAAACATTGATTATAAAGAGAGATGCTTTCTATACATTTTGGTGGGTACATATACAGTATTTTTCTCATATAAGTGAATACTTACTATATACTATTTTTTAAAAGCCTAAAGTCCTACAGAACATAAACATATAAGGCAACTGAAATCTGTACACCTTCTCAATATATAAGTGAATATTTGCTTCTAATGAAAGAGATAAAGATTAGATAACTTCAACAGGGGACCTTGGCATATGTCTGATAATAGGTATGAGACAGGGATAGCATATTGATTAAAAAAGTCATGGACTTTGGATCTGGAATTTTTAGGACCCGGATTCTCACTGAACCAGTTACTTGATCTGGGGCTATAGCCAAGTTATTTAACTTCTCTGAAACTCGATTTCCTTATCTGTAAAATGGGGATAAATATGCTACCTTAGAGAGTTATGAGAATTAAGTGAGTTAATACCAGTACCTCTTAGAAAAATGACTGGCGTATAGTAAGTACTCAATAGCTGTAATAATAATAATATACCAATACATACTAATACTAATAAAGTATCTGTTACTAATAATTTTATCATTGCTACTGTTGCTCTTGTTGGAAGATTATGGTAAAGGTGACATGTGAACAGATAATCCTTTTATGCTTCTATGGTAAGTATAGGACTTTTTACCTGTGGATGCTTTTGACTACTTGGATTTAAATACAAATATTTTAATCATAATTAAACAACTATTAATGAAATTTTTTGTTAAGAAAATATTTCCCAGTCCAGATGGTTCCACTAAGCCAGCTCCTTGATCAGTTTTCTGTACCATGCAGTTAAACTATTTTTTCCATTTTCATGTTTATGTTCCTGAAAGTATATTCATTGGGATTACTTTTTTCTGTTTAAATACTAAAACCAGGCTTTTTAAAGTATCAAATTGTATTAATCATGGTTTCCACTATTTTAAGTCTTCTTTTGTACTGGTATTGAAGTACATTATTTTTTTCTTTATCATTATACACTAATGTACTAACCAATATAGCTTTTTTAAAGAAGCATTGTTATGCCTCCCTGATTATGCTTCATTTAAAATGCAGTCCCCTACAGTCCTCTCCACCAATCCCCACCCCCAACCTTCATATTGTTCTTAACATCACTTTCTTCAATAACTCTGGAGTGAGGGAGCATAAACAGTAGGTTATGGGTGAAAGTGAAATGGCCCCATAGTGCTGTTTCTGATGACTAGAAGAGTAGCATGGCTAAGTCTTGGAGTACACCAAGATGTTCTGCATGAGAGGATAAAGGTGGGAAAAGGAAGAAAGCTAAAATGATTTTGCAAATGCTCTACAGCATCTGAGTTATGAAGAGAGGCATTTCAACAGGAAAAGGAGGCCACAATGTTTAGTTAAGTGGTAAAGAAGACTCACTGAAACTTAAGGAAAAACCAAAGAGTATTTCCATGGTTATTTTCAAATATTTGTTCTCTCATCAGTTCTACTCTGGGCAAATATATAATGCAGAATTTCACTTTTTAAAGATCACATTATTGAAACTATTCTGCTAAGCAATGACTTCTTGGTTTACGGTAGGACTCACCAAGATTTTAAATAAAGCAATAAAAACAGATTTGCTCTAATGGCTTTAGTGTTATACACTGTGGTTGATAGTGTAATGTTTTATTAAGATTGATAAACATTAAGCATTGCGTATTTGAATCAACCACTAATCCAAACCAGTAAGCATCTGTTACCGTTCGTGATTGTCTGTTATGTGAAAAGCAACATTATTGCAGAGCTAAGAGTATCTTGAGCAGTAATTGAAATAGTAGCCTTTGCTAACTGGACTGATCACTACAACTGTCTTTATTTTCTGATCATTATAATGCATTTTATCTACTAGAGTTGAGGTTTTAGCTGAGTGATCACTTTCAAAAAGAATGATTAGTCCTGATCAATAGTGTATTACCTATAGATGAGACTTTTAGCATAATGCAATTTCCTTAGCTGGTGTTGAGATCCATTTCATCTGTTCAGGAAATGAAAGCAGGAGATATATAGTACTTTGGATTGTTTGTATTGCAGATTAGCTAAATATTTGTGGGAAATCAGAGGTCTAAAACATGCTTAAAATTCTAGTCTGATATCTGGATAAAGAAAATGCAGTACATATACACCATGGAATACTATGCAGCCATAAAAAGGGACAAGATCATGTCATTTGCAGGGTCATGGGTGGAAGCCATTATCCTCAGCAAACTAATACATGAACAGAAGACCAAACACTGAATGTTCTTACATATAAGTGGGAGCTAAACAATGAGAACATATGGACATGGAGGGGAACAACACACACTGGGGCCTGTAGCGGGGGAGGGAGAGCATTAGGAAAAGTAGCTAATGCATGCTGGACTTAATACCTAGGTGATGGGTTGATAGGTGCAACAAACCACCATGGCACACGTTTACCTATGTAGCTAACCTGCACGTCCTACACATGTACCCCAGAACTTAAAATTTTTAAAAAAAATCTAGTCTGTTATATGGTAGTAACAGACTATTAGGTTGGTGCAAAAGCAATTGTGGTTTTTGCCATTAAAAGTAATAGCAAAAACTGGCTGGGCATGGTGGCTCACGCCTGTAATCCCAGCAATTTTGGAGGCCAAGGTGGGCAGATTGTCTGAGCTCAGGAGTTCGAAACCAGCCTGGGCAACATGCTGAAACCCCGTCTCTACTAAAATACAAAAAATTAGCTGGGCGTGGTGGTGTGCGCCTATAGACCCAGCCACTCAGGAGGCTGAGGCAGAATTGCTTGAACCCAGGAGGCGGAGGTTGCAGTGAGCCGAGATCGTGCCACTGCACTCCAGCCTTGGCAACAGAGCGAGACTCTGTCTCCAAAAAAAAAAAAAAAAAAAAAAAGTAACAGCAAAAACTGCAATTACTTTTGCACTAACCTAATACAATCTCATTAAGCACAGTAACTCTGCATTGTGTATTGTAGAAGCACCAGAATTTTCTTACAAATGAAATGATAATGGCTTTTTGATGTGTTCCCTAGAAAGAATTGTGGTCCATCATCTTTTCAGTAGATATACTTTTTGTTATTTAGTGCTTTAGGTGTTATTTGCTAATATTACAGCCAAAATAAAATAGGAATGTGCAGTGGAACTCATTTCTTCTCTGTTATAGCTGGCTCTTTGAAAGTTGTTTGAGGAAACTCTAATTGCCTACAGCCCTGCAATGAATTGCACAACAGATGTACTGTTTTAAAGTCTTGATTCTTGCATGCATTTTTCACCTTTTACTTCAGTTTTAGTCTTTGATTTGGAGCACTTAATGTTAAGCAGTATAAATGTGTCTTTCTAGGTGACATAATTGGATTCTCTCTCTCTCTCTCTTTTTTTTTTTTTTTTTTTTTTTTTGTGAGGAAGAAAGCAAGGTCAGCATTAGCTTTGCATTTTCTTCCCAGGTTGTTGTTCCTTGAATGGAGTCAGAGTTGGGTCAGGGTCAAAAATACTGACTACTACTGCTACTACTACTTCTTCTTCTTTAGCTAAAATATTGTAGTAGAATCTACATATTTTTTATAAAAACCCCTTCTGAAATTTTGCATTTTAGGTAATATTCAAATGACATCATTTCAGTCCTTTTGTTTGTTATTACTTCTGACAAAAGCACTTTTCTGTAAGCTTTTCATTTATTTTACTCTTCAGCCATGAAGTATTTGATTATATGAGGACACAGGAAGAAATAAGGAGTAGCCCATGGCCCCAGCTAATGTGTTAGACATCTTATACAGGATTAGTGCTAGATTAGTTCCATGAGGTGATTTGAACTGTCAAGGTCATCAAAAACAAGGTAAGTCTGAGAAACTGTCACAGCCAAGAGGAGCTGAAGGAGAATGATGACTAAATGTAATCTGGTATGCTGGATGGGATCCTGGAGCAGAAAAAGGGCATTTAGGTAAAAACTAAGGAAATCCAAATAAAGAATGGACTTGAGTTAATGCTGATGTATCAATATTGGTCCATTAATTATAACAAGTGTACCATTCTAATGGAAGATGTTAATAATAGGGGAACTGGATTCAGGGTATATGGAAGTCTCTGTACTATCTTTGTAATTTTTTTGATAATCCAAAACTATTCTGAAAAATAAAGTTTATTCTTTTAAAAGAACAGCATCATAAGAGGTGATCTTTCTGTTTAGATGACCCCTTGGTAGTAAGGTATAAGATAACTGTTTAATAAAAGCACAAGGAGCATAGGTAGGGGTATGCCATGAGATCTAGAATGTGATAATCCTGGTAGTGCAGTATCAATTCTTGGACAAGGGCAATTCTAAGTCAAATTGACATGCTGAATTCACTTGAAGCAGAATTGAAGAGGTAGGAAACATAGTCATTTAGCATAACCTGAAACCTTTACTCCAAATGCATTATGTAATTGAGATTAAAACTTGTTGGGAACATCTAAGTGAGGGGTGGACAACCTTGTTTCTGTAAAGTGCCAGACAGTAAATATTTTAATCTTTGCAGGCCATACCGTTTTTGTCACAACCACTCAACTCTGCTGTAGCAAAAAAGCAGTCATATACAACGCGTAAGCGAATGAGTGTGGCTCTACTCCAATAAAACTGTATTTACAGAAACAGGTGGCAGTCTGGATTTGTCCTGTGGTCTGTAGTTTGCTGACCCCTGATCTAAGTGATCATACTGCCCAGCTCCATTAGGTGTACTATAATATCTATTTCAAAAAGGAATGCAATCTGAGCAAGATAGAATAATATTGCCTTCCCTCTGTTTTCAAGGAGAGTAGAAATGGCAGCAATGGAGGGACAGAAGTACATGATTTACTTGTACATATGGTCATTGTGCCTCTGGAAACCCCAAGGTCTATGTATCTGAACTCAGAGCAATTTATTAACCACACTCTTTTTAGATTTAGTCTGATTATGGTCTTTTTGTTTATTTGTTTATTCTTAACTGATTTTACTATGACACAGTATTCAAAATCCTTTAGGGAAACCCTATACCACTTCTCTTTCCAACGAAATTTCTAATCAGGGCTTAAAGTAGTATTTTCCCAAGTGCATGACAGGTATTGTGGTAGGCTGTGTTTTTAGGTGGTACCCCAATAAGTCATTAAATAAACAGTAATAAACAATTATATATAGTCTTCTTTCAGTCTTTCTTATTAATACATTTGAGAAAATTTAGTTTTAATGTAGCATAAACAACCAACATAGCCTCTATTTTTGGTTTTTGTTTAAGTGAGAATAGCCCTCAAGCTCACAGCATTTGGAAAGGAACAATACTTTCCTGGACTTTTGTAGTGCTATTGTTTTAGTTTGTTCTATTTCTTTTTAAGGTTACCTTCTGTTTATGGCAAGTGATACTGTTTCCTGTTAATGAAAGTGGTATAATAAAAAAAAATTACCTAAGTAAAGAGAGTCAACTTAAAGGAGATTTCCTGAAGAAAGAGATTCAGATTATGAGAAGAAATTGGTATGAGAGAGATTCTCCATTGCTGGCTTGAAGATGGAAAGGGTTGTGGCACAAACTGAGTGGCCCCTGGCTGGTAGCCAACAAGGAAATGGACCTTCAGTCCTACAGCTGCCAACAACTTGAATGAGCTTGGAAGTGGATTCTTCCCTACAACCTGTAGATAAGAGCCCAGCCCAAGTAACTTCTTGATTTCAGCATTGTGAGACCCTACGCAAACAACCTAGCTGAGACACCTGGACTCCTGACCTACAGAAACTGTTAGATAATAAATGTGTGTTTTAAGCCGGTAAATTTGTAGTGATTTGTTGTGCAACAGTAAAAAACTAATACAGCCTATAGGCTTTGTTCTTACTGCTCTTCAAACAGAGACCATGCCCTCCTCCACCACCACCACCAGTTCCCCTAACACTGTGTCTCAGTTCTTTTAGTGGTTACCCTTAAAATAACAACATGTATTATATACTTACCAAGTATAATATTAGTCAGTCTCATTAGCCTTATCTCAGCCAATGCAAGGATCTTAGGACATTTTAACTTTATTCCTTCTTGATTTACATGTTAATGTCTATCATATATTTTAATTCTTTCTGTATTTGAAAACTCAGCAAGACATTATTATTACTTACATAGTCAGTTTACTTAGGTTCATTCACATATTTATGTTTTATTTTACTCTTCATTCTTTGCTGTATCTTTGATTTTCTATCCGGGGTAGTTTTCCTTCTGCCTGAAGTATCCTTTAGAAATTTGTGTAGTGTGGATCTGCTATGACAAACTCTCTGTTTGTGTTGTCTTAAGTTTACTTTCATCATTGAAGATTATTTTCCCTGGTTATAAAATTATTTGGATGGCACTTTATTTTAGCTCATCAGGTACATCATCATTCTGTTGTCTTCTGATTTCTATTGTCCACTGTCAAACTGTCACTTCTTTGGAGATACTCTGTCCTTTTATTACCTCTGGTTATTTTCAGGTTTTTGCTTTGTCTTTATTTTTCTGTAGTGTGTCTAGGTATAGATTTCTTTTGTTTATCCTGCCATGATTCAGTGGAATCTTGAATTTGTAGATAGACACATCTGATGAAAATTCTATAAAAAGATCCTATGAAAAATTCTCAGCCATTTCCTCATAGATTTTCTCTAACTCATTCTCTCTTTCCTCTCCTGCTGGGACCCCAGTTGACATACATTAAATCTTCTCATTATTTCATCTAAGTTTCTTACCCTAATTCTGTGTTTTTCACCTTTTTGTTTTTCTCCATGGTGTATCCTGGATCATTTATTTTGACCTATATTTCTCTTCATTAATTTTATTCAGCTTTCAGTTCCTCTGAAACCCATCCATTGAGTTTTAAATTTTGGCTTTTTTTTTTTTTTTTTTTTTGAGACAGAGTCTTACTTCATCACCCAGGCTGGAATGCAGTGGCATGATCTCGGCTCACTGCAACCTCTGCCTCCCGGGTTCAAGCAATTCCTGTACCTCAGCCTCCTGAGTAACTGGGAGTACAGGCGTGCGCCACTGCACCCAGCTAATTTTTATATTTTCAGTAGAGGCATGGATTCACCATGTTGGCCAGGCTGGTCTCGAACTCCTGACTTCAAGTGATCAACCTACCTTCGCCTCCCAGATCGCTGGGATTGCAGGCGTGAGTCACTGCTCCCAGCCTGTATTTTTTGTTTGTTTCAATACCTCATGTATTTTGTCTTTTATTTTTGCTCATTCTAAGATACGGTATCTTTTCTTGAGAGCATCTGCCTACCAGGTTTAGGGGATAGGACAGCTCATGGCCAGGACTGCTTTAATCCAACTTTAAGATTTAAAATTCCATGGACCACCAGATAAAAGAGAGCCAGGCTCCAAGTCCATGCGAGGCCAGGTTTGTTTTGGGTTCACCTCCACCCTAGGCGTAGCCTTTCAGAAGAAACCAGAATAAGGTGGAGGTTGGTTTATCAAATGGACTGTAGGTCTTCACTCACTCATTCATTCCTATGAGGCCCTATGAGTCCTATGGGGCAGTTGCTTCCCAGGGGTGGAGAATTACCCTCCAGGCAAAAGTAGTTTTATGTGATTGAACTCACTACTGTGAGTTCCCTTTTTCTCCTAGATCATCAACTGGCAAAATTTAAGTACCTTATAAGATATTTGATACTTTCAAAAAATGATGGAGAGGGGAAGGTTTTATTTTGTTTTTCAGTAGGAAGGCTAGTGCAGGTTATCTATTTCATGATCATTGGAAGCAGAACTTTCTCTGGCTTCTTCCTTGTTTCTTTGTTTTGGTAGTGAAAGGGTACCCTTTTGGTATGGCAGACATGATACTTTTTAGGGGAGAAGTAATGAAGAAGTACTTGTACAATAGCAGATGAGCCCCAGAAGAAGTCTCCTGTTGTTCGTATGCGCCAGACACAACCCTTTATGCCTTGTTATTTCCTGTACTGCTGAGAACCCTCTAAAGTAGCTATTATCTCCATTTCACAGTGTAAATAAAGTAGCCCCAGAGAGATTGAATAACTGGCCTCTCATTATAGTTAGTAATGAGTAATGGGCACATCCAGGATGCAGCCCCAGGTCTTTTGAGCTATCAAGCCCTTGCTCTGTTTATGTTGTGGTGGCTTTGATTCAAAGAGGAAAAAGTTAAAAGTCTATCAGGGGCTAAAGTGCATTCTCTCAAGGGGACTTTCCCATAATTATGGGGTGTTTGCAGCTGGAGTGTCTGTACTTCCAGGTTGCCTGGGCTTGCCAAAAGGAAGTTGTAAGTTCATTGTAAAATATTAATGTGCAGGGATTCTTGGTTAATAGAATAAATTATTTTTTCTTTAAAAAGTTCAATGGTCTCTCAGTGGAGCTGCCTAAAAAAATTCATGTTAAAACATCTTGTTCTTTTACATGATCTCAAGCCATCTGTTTGCATCTATGATAGATATTCTTCATGTTTCATTCCTTATTTTTTCCCTACTGGTTGATATAAAATAAAGGATTCCATTAAAGGACAGGGCATAGTAATTTCATATGTCTTGATTTTTAATGAATTGATAAACAGTCATTGGCCAAAATGTTTCTAATTTTATGATCTCATCCTGTGTCTATTTACTGGTTTAAATTTGTGCTCAAAATTGTCAGTCTTCAGTCCAGCATTAATTAGGAACCATGAAGTTTTCTTTGTCATCTGAGTCTTAATTGAGTTTATATACCTCTAACTTCACAAAAAAGTGATCATGTGGATAATATAAGTAGTTTATTTCCATTTAATGATATTTTCTGGTGGTAAGCTATTATGGTGATTGAGTGTCATATTTCATCTTGCCAGATCATACAAACTGAAATTTTTAAGCAAACTATTAAAACATCCAAACCAACAAAAAGCTTGAATTAATTCTGAGCTAATCATTGTCACAGCTGATTTTGTAAACCTTTAGGTTGAAAAGCTTTCTGAATTTTAGGAGCTATGTTTGGTTCAGTTCTCTGCTATTACAAAATACTATTTTGTAAAATGCCTCAAGTTTATAAGGCCTATTTTAAATCATTAAAGTATTTAAGAACAGATGTTATTACATGGTAAAAGTTAAAAAGTCTGCTTTCTGAGTCTTAGTTATGGTATCACCGGAAGGATTTTGAATTAGCAATCAATGTCTCTAGTAAAACAAAATTATTTTTAAAGATGTGTTTAAAAAATAGTTAACATGTTATATGATTTTACAGCTTTTGTTTACCTTTCAGTGATTGGCATTGACAAATTAACATTTTTATTTGTATTAGATAAGTGAAAATCTCCCCCAAGGTATCAGAGAGCTATAGCTTCAAATTAACTTAAATGTAACTATGCTAATGTAAGTGTCTGGAAGATGGCACCCATGTTTGTGCATCCTAAAATGGATTTATCTATTTGTCCATCCAGTAGCATTTACTGGGTCTTCATTAGCACAGTGTCAGGCACAGTTCTAAATGTTAGAGACTCAGGATGGATAAGAGAAAATTCCTGCCTTCAAAGAACTAGTTTAGTCAACTGGTAGGTCCTTTATTAAGAGCTGACCTTCAGTTATGCATAACCGTGTTTATGTAGAATACTGTAACCCCTAACTTTCCTATTTGTGTAATATGGAAGGCCAAGTGATGAAATTGTTATTAAAAACACCAATTCCCAAACAGTGTGCCATGATTTTAATATGCTAAATAGACTGTGGCGATGTTGGATTTCCTTTTTGACTCAGGAAGACTGTGAAGGTGAGTGAGTGAGTGAGGATGTATATGTGTGTGCATGAGGAGACAACAGAGCAGAACCCCTAGTCTAGTATGCTTTGGTTAGTTGGTATTCATCAAACCCCAAAAGATTGAGAAACATCGTTGTTTGAGACCCTAAAATTCTAAGGTAGAGTGAGGAATCATGGAAGACTACATTATGGACCTGATGAGTTTAATGCCTGCCATTTTTAACTGAGTATGTTGATCATAAAAGAACTGTAGCTTGTACTCTCATTTTAAATAGACTGGACTCTTTCTGTAATAGGGATTGTCAACAACAACAATAAAAAGAATGGACTCCTAATGCTAGCCAGAATAAAATAGGTTGAAAATGCACAGATTTCCGTTTCCAGAACAAAAAGGCGTAGACTTACTTTTCACTGCCCCTTCCTTCCTCTATAAATATAACTAAATGTCCTGGAAATTATTCAACTGACAGCAATAAAGGGATTCTGAAAGTTGGGAAGAAAGCAGAGTAGCTTGGAACCTCAGGACTGGAAGTTTGAGGACAATGAGTATAAGTTCACTGGGTTTTCTTTTAATCTCCCATTTTCTCCTAGACTGGGTGCTGGAGAGACCTACAACCCAGAATCACCAGTGGGCAAAGAAAGCAGAACAAAAAGCCTGCTTTCTCTGGCTAGAAGACCAGGAAAGGGAAAGCCCAACAAAGACCTAAGTGGGAGTGCTCATCCCCACTGTTTCACAGTGGGTCCCGGTGGGCACTCTGATCTGTCCCCATTATGGCCCCAGTTGCTGCAGGAGCAGCAAAGCCCCTGGCCCTCCCACCCACTGCTCTACAACTGGGGCCATGACGGGTGGTTTGTTCTGCCAACTACGGTGAAGACCAGACCATTTCAGCCCCTGTAGTCTGCTCTGTAGACAGCAGCAGCAACAGCAAAGCCCAGGCTATACTGCCTCTGCTTCCAACTGGCCCCAGCAGGTGGTCTCTTCTGTAGGGAGCAGTAAGCAGCTGCAGCCGCAGCGAAGCCATGTGTCTTCCTGCCCTCCACCTCATGGCTTAAGGAGACCCAGGCCCCAGTAGGTGACCCCCTCCCCCTCAAGGTTTCCCAGCAATAGCAAGTGGCCCTGGGAAGTACCTTTTATCCCTGCAGATGGCATCAGCAGGGATTGAGTGGGAGTCCCAACATCACCAGAAGAATGAAGCACACCAAAATAGCATTGTGAGGGCTCAGAAAACTAAACTGTCATTGGAACTGAAGCCCACAAAAGTAGTCTAGAACCTACACACTAAACCTAAGCAGGGTGACCACCCTGCTAAAATAGAAGATCCTGTCATCAAGTCTTCTAACAATAAGCAAAACATCCAGGGTACAATTGAAAACCACTTGTCATAGCAAGCACCACAAAATATCTAGGATACAATATGAATGAAAAAAGACATCAACTGATGCCAATACCCAGTTGAATCAGATATGGGAATTTGATGAGGTTTTTAATTCAGCTGTCATGCAATTTATCCAACAGTCAGTTGCAAATTTTCTTGAACAAATGAAAAGATAGAAGATCTCAGGAAAGTAGAGCCAAGAGCATTTCCTAATGAACTGGAATGTCAGAGAAAAAAAAAGGGTCAAGAATGGTGCCATAATTTTTGGCTAAGCTATCAGAAGGAAATACGGAGTTGCCTTCAACTGAGATAGCAAGAGGAGAGATTAGAAAGCTCAGTTCACTCAGATGTTTTGGGGGATCTGATTGCCCTTTCTCTTGTCTTCCATGCTCTCTTGTGTGCCTTATTGATTAGCAGGAGTCATTACAGAGACTGAGAGGTTGGTCCATCCATGGGAAACTCGTTAAAAGTGAGCATTACTAACTTGCATACTCACATGCAGGGAGTTTGGTTTCTTACCTAACTTGAAAAATTCCCCAAGTGTTTAGATGTTTGATTTTACTATGTCGCCTAAACAGTTACATCCACTATACTCTTATTTTCAAAATTTTTCCCCTAAAGCAATTATTTTCCAGATCATCTACTTTATGTCTTTAGACCTAGAAACTGATTACTACAATTATGATTCAAAACCTATTTTCTGCTGCCCTGCACTGAGCTGAGTAATTGGGTGTAAATGGTTATTTCGTTTGCATGCTTTGCCTTTGTATTAAGTGTTTTTTGGTTAAAAGACCAGAGGTTGCATTATTGCCTGCTGAATATGCTTATATTAACAATTGTAAAAAAGTAAATTACTTTTGGGAGTATTAATGAATAGGCATTTAAATTGCATAGTTAAATCTTTTCCATCCTTTGCTAAGCAAACAATTGGATTACCCCCCATAAGAATTTAATTGACAATTTCCATGCCACATTTGGGTAGGGAATATTTCTTACAGAAAAAAGTTGTTTGAAATCAGAAGGTTCTTAGCCATTTCAATTTCATAATTTGTATTTGTGTTGTTATTATAAATACTAAAATTTCGATTATCATGTCCAAAGTCCACTGATAATAAATGCTACATGGGCAACGGGGTGGAGTGTGACAGAAGAGAGAGGTTTCTTAACCACAAGACTGGACTGCTAATGTGTAATATGAGTACGGGGGCAGGAGGTAGGTATTTTATATGGTGTTTCCCAAACTTACTTGAACGAGAAACTTTCATTCTTTAAGGACTCCACAAGATGCCAATTTGGGAAACCCTGACTTAGAGTGTTAGGTAATTACATTTTTGTTTCTGTTTTACAGTATAATTTGGTATAATCCTGATGCAACTGAAATGAATAGAGAGAGGCGTATTGGTGGCTTTGAGATATCTTTCGCTAGCTTATTTAAATTAGATAATTTAATTTTATTTAATTTAGAAGTAGGTTTACCTGGTTATGGAGATCTTTAAAACATGGTTTTAAATGAGAAGAGATTAACGGTATTCCACAGAAGTATCACTGAAATAAAAATCTCTTAAGGAGGACAACAACTTCAGAGTGCAGATATTAACCTCCGCCCCCTAGCTGCAGAGTTGTGATTAATGGCTTGCAACAATACTATTATAGGATAATGTAGCATTTGGAAAACAACCTATGTTATTGGCATATTAACAGAACACACCCCTTAGAAATATGATTTACAATGTAATTTCAGACTTCCAGACTTCCATAATTATTAGTTTCCATTTACAAAGAGTGGATTATGCACAGAGAATTTGACAATTGTGATAATGCTAGGTACTAGTTAAAAGTAATTAGGTTTATGAACACTAGTAGAGAAGGAGGAGTGAAGAGGAGGAGAAAAAGGTCAATAGTGAATTTCAAAAAAGTTGTTTCTCTACTAAATATTTTCATTGGGCCAATTTCTGATGTATAGGCCCACATTTAGAAAATAACAAAATGTGAATATATAGCTCTTAACATAAAAATGAAAGTTATGGTTTTCTTGCACCAGCCTTAAGAGGAGTGTTCCTGTTTAGGGCAGACACTGCTGGGCCTTCCTGTTTGTTATTTCCACAAGATATTGTACCTTAAGAGCTTGCCTTTAGCACTTTTTCTTTTTCCTTTCTGGGTTTCTTACAGTCTTTCTATGGGGATGTTTCCAGCAGTCCCTTAGGGAGGGGTTTGGGGATATATTCATGTTTTCTGGGGCTCTGTCCTCTGTATCCTGAAGTGCTGTCATTAGCAGCAATGGCTTCAATTACCTCTCATTCACTCATGCTACCTAGGGAGTATAGAGGTTAAGAATTTAGATTTCAAAGTTCCATATGTTTAGGCTCCAGTCCTAGCTCTAACATCCACTAACTGTTTGACCACAGACAACCTCTTAGCCTCAGTTTCCTAATCTATAAAATGAGGCTGATATTATATTAGCTATGATGACAAATAAATTACAATAAATAACGAGAATCTATGTAAACTTCTTAGCAGCATGCTTGCTGCTGACATGTTATATTATAAATGACAGTTGTTGACGTCTTCATTATCATGACCCATTCCTTGAACTTTATACTCCTATCTATATGCCCTCTATAAATCTCTGCCTGGATATTCCATGGAAACCAATATTTTCCAAACATAGCCATGTGCTTCGTTTCTTTCTCAGCCTTCTATCAGTTCTTTCTCTTGTAATTCCTTTCTCATTTGGTGGTATCATTCACCCAGTAACTGTTGCCAGAAATTTGTAAGTTTTCTTACAACTCAACCCCAACCACCATCTAGCTAATCATTCACTGTGTTATCTTGTGAATTTATTTTCTTAAGTATCTCTCTGTCGCCTTTACTTTATCACCTCTTGCTTGGGCTAATGCAATAACTTCCTGAGTGGCTCCCACCCACTCCACAACGTCTCTCACTCTCTGTCATAGTGATCTTTGGTCCCCTTTTCCTTTTCCAGCCACTTCTCACCCTCCAGTTTTTCATGCTAGCAGTACCAAATAGCTTGAAGTGCCCAGCACACACTTTTTTTTTTTTTTTTTTTTTCTGAGACAGAGCCTTGCTCTGTTGCCCAGGCTGGAGTGCAGTGGCATGATCTCTGCTCACTGCAACCTCCGCCTTCTGGGTTCAAGCAGTTCCCCTGCCTTAGCCTCCCAAGTAGCCGGGATTACAGGCATGCACCACCATGCCTGGCTAATTTTTGTATTTTTAGTAGAGACAGGGTTTCACCATGTTGGCCAGGCTGGTCTCGAACTCCTGGCCTCAAGTAATCTGCCCGCCTTGGCCTCTCAAAGTGCTGGAGTTACAGGCATGAGCCACTGCGCCCTGCCAAGGCCCAAAACACCGTGCCCTGTGTTTTGACTTGGCTGTAGGCCATTGCACAGGCTATTACTTACCTCTGGAATCCTCTCCCTGCTTAGCTCAACAAACTCCTATTCATTGTTTCAAGCCCTCCAGGATGTCCGTGTGTCATAGAGGCCTTCTCTCAGTACCATGCTATCCACAGATTTTTAAAACTCATAGTGTTATACTATTTCTATACTTTATAACTTTACACTAACATTATATATAATGTATATGTATACATACATTATATATACATATATAATGTATGTATATATAATGTATGTATACATACATAATGTATATATGTATGTGTATAATGTATATATACATATGTATACATACATATATAGTATATATGTATGTATACATATAATGTATATATACTATATATTATATATTATACTATATATACTGTATGTATATTATACTATATATTATATGTATATATTGTATGTATATATACATATATACAATATATACATTATATATACATATATACACATATATACATGTAATATATATACATTATATATGTGTATATATACACGCACACACATATGTCAACAGCAGCCTACTAGATTGGAAGTTCCCTGAGGACAAGAATTGCTTTATTAATCTTTTTCTTGTTTATTCTTTATATTCTTTGTTTTATTTTCATTGGGGAAATGAGGTAAATAAGATAAAATGTGCAAATGTCAATAGAATTTTTAAAATCTTAGTGCTTTAATATTTATTTTTGATTTAGCTAAGATTGCCTAAAGTGTGTAACCAGGTCAGATTTCTCACTTTTGTAAGGTTTATCTTAATATGTTTTCTTGCTTGTTTCTTTCCATGCATGTCTAATCTCCTTCTTCACATTTCTTATGTTATAAAAATCTTTTTTCTTCTCTATTAATAGTTCTTGATATATCCTCCATCAAGTATGAGCTAACAAAGACCTAGAATCGATGTCCCTCTACATTGGCTCTAACCCCAGCCCTTCTCACACACGCATGCACACGCACACACACACACACACACACACACACACCCCAATCAAATTTTCCAGAACCTTTGCTTTGAGCAGAAATTGCCTTATGTGACCGGCAGTCCTCTCATAAAAGTAGTAAATGATGAGTGTATTATAGTTAGACTCAGACCAGAAGATGGTGTGCTATATGAAATCTAAAGTGAAGTCTACTAAACTTCACTGAAGTATCAAGGTGTGACAGAGGTACTAATTATGTCAATATAAGTACTGAGTTAGTAAATGCTAGTCTTAACTCTGAATTGTTCAGCTTTGACAGGTGAGCTAGATTTGTTCCATTAGCTTATTGGAGATTCATTGCTAGCTGTTTCAAATAAACCTCCCCCTTCTATTTTCAAGGAATGATCTGAATCATACTCCTTTGTCAAGTCTTTAATTGTTAACATTTAGGCAACAGTTCCTGAGACTTTTATTTTAATAATTTTCCACTCCGTGTGTGTTTTTTGCGGTAGCAATGAGTAGGAAAACTTTTTTTTCTTTGGTTTAATCACTGTACCTAAAGCAACTCAGCTTGGTGAATGTATGTAAGCATATGTGTTGGAGCTGGGGATGGGTACCAGAAGTGTTAAAAAGTGTCAGGACAGCATCTCTGTTCCCTTACTGCTATCACATTGATTACCGCGATAATCATTGTCACAGCTGATTTTGTAAACCTTTAGGTTGAAAAGCTTTCACAAAGCTATCACAAAGCACAGGAAGACAAGGAAAGGATTTATTGATGAAATTATATGCATAAGCTCTTCTTTAGTGGCAATGACTACACTAAATAGTGTTGAAATAGGGAACAGACCATCGTTATCTTTAATTGGTATAGTTTTTATATAAATTTATATATGTCTATAATTTTCAAGATTTTATTCTTACTGCTAATGTTGTCATTTATAGTTATTTTATTTTAGCTTTGTTTCCTTTTTGCCTACCCACCGTCTATGTCCCTCAATTCTTAACGTCAGAACTGTATAAAAAGTAGTAGGAAGATACAGATTTAGAAAATGGGTAGAGAAATATCTAGAAGCACCATGATTTCTCAAAATTTTATGTACTTACATAAAATTGTGTTACTTAATAAATGTATCAATGGCTTATTCATTTCTAGTTTGTCATTTTTCTTATATCATTCACCAGATATTTTTTGAGGGCCTAATGTGTACTGGATACTCATTAAGTTTATATTTTAATATGAATACACACACATAAATATAACATTACATATTATAAGTATATATGAAATAATATAAATACATGTATGTGTGTATATATGTGAATACACACAGTTTATTCTCATTATTCATGGTAGTTGTGTTCTATAAAGTTACCATGAACGCTGAATGAACCAATACCGAACCATTGCTCCTAGGGGAAGTACAAAGTTGGGTTCCTTCAAACCTCTGGTCACAACATTTTCATCAACTGATCAATACATAACCTTGTTTTATGTGTGCTTCTGTTTAAAGATACTGCATGTAATATATACTGTTGATTCATTAACATTGAACTCACAGCCAGCATTGTTATAACTCATGCCTGAAGGAAGCTTCCCTAACTCAGGTATTTTCCCCATAAGGCACATCACAGCCTTCTTGTGCTTAGGAACACTAGACAGTCCCTTCAGCCCTATGCTTGGTGACCATATTAAACAGCAAAATCACCAAGAAAAAGCGCAAAATGCAAAAAAATGCTTTAAATAGACTTTGAAAAGATGACTTGTTGATGGCATGAGAGCTGAAACAAGAAGGCAGAGCATCATCTTGTTTGCCCTCAGCTGGCATCATGCACATTGGGTGATTCAAATTTTTCACCATTACATGCGTGCCTGTAAACGACTGAAAGTGCCATGACTGTTGATTTGGGGGTTATAAGTGAATTTTACCAAGTAGGCGAATTTACAGACATGCACTCTGCAATGTAATGAGGATCAGCTGTATATCAACTTTGTGTGTGTGTGTTGTGTATATATGTGTGTAAAAATTTGTTCTTGGCCTTCACTTTCCCCATCTTTGTCTTTTCTTTTTTAAATCATTCACGGTTTTCCTACCTATCTTGTGGTACATTGCACAACTCATTATAAATGTAATGGGGCTTCTAGGCCTGTTGTTATGGACAGAAATTTCATTGCGTTTATTAAAGGTTTCCTGAGACATGATGTGTTTTTGTTTATAGACCTCTCATAGGGTGAAAATTTAACACGTAACTCCAAAGTTTATATGTAGCAACTCAAAGTATTATTTTAGATTACAATTAGATATAAAATTACAACTGACAATTCATATTGACTTTATTATGTTTGAGATGCAGTGTTTTTTTGAAGTGCCTTCAAAAGCCCTTTGTGCTCCTCCCCAATCACAACCCCCTCCCCCTCAAACCACTATCCTGCCTTTTATATTAATCTTTTTAAATTCTCTTTATAGCTTTACCCCCTATGTTTGTATCTCTAAGGAGTATATTGTTTAATCTTTTAGAACTAAGCAAACACAAACTTAGCTGGGTAAAGAAAGGACAATATTACTGCTATTGTATGAAGACTTAGGAGAAGAGAAGCTGAACAAGCTCTTGTTCATAGTCTGGCTTCAGATGTTCTGAGAGTGGTTAGGAGCCCATTCTGGGAAGTCGGTTGGCAAGGTCATGCACAAATAAATCCCAAGACAAGGGGCTCTTCACAGGCAGGACATTTCCACTGTAGTGCAGGATAGGGGGAGGTACTGAGCACCCAGCAGGAATGTGGTGGGGGGCACTGGCTGCCCTGCATTTCCTGCTCTTCAGCTCCCTGATGCCTGCCTCCCATTCTCAGGAATAGGTCAAAGCAGGCACTGCTGTAGGGTGAAATTAAGAGTCCTCTGCTAGTCTAGGCAGCAGAGAAGGACAGAAATCTCCTCAGCCAATTGTCAGGAAAAGAAAAACGGAAGAATCTGGATGCAGCTCACCTACCTATTCTGTTTTCAGGTTAAAAAGGTGGCCCGTGGCAGTGGGAAACTGATGGCTCTCAGTCTGGATTGGTTGTCCTCTGTGCCTGAGGCACAGCTGTCAGCCCGAGATTTCCCTTCCTTGCATTCCTGGGGATTCCCTTCATCTCTCTTCTGTGTTGGATCTCCTATTTGCTGTCTCCAGGCATGCTTTTTATTGGTCTATTCTTGTTATAGCAAACACATCCTACAATAATTTCTTCAGAAAGTGTGCATGGCAAGTAATTTATTGAGCTTTTTTGTGTCTGAAAATGTCCTTATGGTTAATGATGGTCTGGCTGGATGTTGAATTCAAGATTAGAAATCATTTTCCTTCATGATTATGATGGTGTTGCTCTATTGTCTTCTAGCGTTGGCATTGAGAGATCCAAAGCTATTCTGGGTGAATTGTGTCATCCTTCCTCGCTGCACATCTTTACCCCCACTTCTGGAAACCTGACAATCTCCTTGTCCACAGTGATTTTAAATTTCACAGCAGTGTGTGTATGGACATGGGTCATTTATTTTGCTGAGTACTTGGTGGGTCCTTTTAATTTGAGCTCCTTGTGATTTAAATTCTGGGAAGTTTTCTTGGATTATTCCCTTAATTTCTTCCCCTTCATTTTCTTTGTTATTTATGCTCTGCTTTTCCCAAATTTATCGGCCAACGCTTCTATTGATAAATTTCTCTGTGTGTTTTTCAAGGGCTCTTTTGTTTTCTGAAAGTTCTGGTTTTTGTTTCACAATTGTGATATCTTTCTGAGGATATTAATGGTAATTTGAAGTCTTATTGTGTAGTGTGTTTCCTCTAAGTTGCTCTTTTTGTTTGTTTTTGGTTCTATCTTCCAAATTAGAGACTCTTCAGATGTCTTAGGAGCCTTGGTTGTTGTATACTTATGATTAGAAATAGAGCAATGATTCTCAACTGGGGGCAATTTGAACCTTCCGCACCCCAGGAGGATATTTGGCAATATCTGGAGGCCTTTTTGGTGGTTAAAGCTGGAGGGGGTGCTATGCTACTAGTATCTAGTAAGTAGAGGCTAGGGATGTTGCTGAACATCCTACAACGCATAGGACATCCCTGCGCAACAAAAAATTATCTAGCTCAAAATGTTAATAGTGCTGATATTGGAAACCCTATAATAGAGGGCCTCAAAGCTGATTAAGAGAGCTCCGAAGGTGCAGGTGGAACGTGTTGACTTTGGGTTTTGTTGGAGGATGATCTAGTTGAGTAGTTTGGAGAACCTCTTCATTATCTTTAGGTCTTTTCTTCTGAGCTAGTCAGATATTCAATAGAAAAGTCTTTCATCTCCTGCCTTAAGGGTAAAGATCTGGCTTCCAATATTCCCCCTGTTAGTCAAAAAGGGACTCGGGCTGTCTGCGTTCAGTGTATATGTGACCACATAATACCCTTGCTTTTCATATAATTCCCACTTCCTCAACAGCCTTGTGTTTCCAGTTGTGAGACCCTATAGTTTGGTTTTTTTTTTTTTTTTTTTGAGACTGAGTCTTGCTCTGTCACCCAGGCTGGAGTGCAGTGGTGCGATCTTGGCTCACTGCAAGTTCCGCCTCCCGGGTTCACACCATTCTCCTGCCTCAGCCTCCTGAGTAGCTGGGACTACAGGCGCCCGCCACCAAGCCCAGCTACTTTTTTTCAGAGACCCTATGTTTTATTTACTCTTTCCAGATAATTAACCTGTTGGGATGAGGGAGCGGCAGTTATCCATGGTATGGAGTACAGGAGACCACCTAGGGCTCTAACTGCTTCTCTAACACATTTCATTCAAACCTTGTTACTTTAACTCTACCCTCTCTTCACTTCCAGTTCCAGAGTTATCTGGAACCCATTCATGAGTTTCTTGAGGATTCTACAGTATAGATGGGTTTGGTTCTGAACTTTCCTTATTTTCTCTTTGCAGTTCAGCTTTTCCAGGTCTGCCAAGTCAATTACCACTCTCCATCTGCTTTCTTGGATTCCAAATTTAATTATTACTATTATCTCCTCTCTTGTACTCCCAATCCTTTTTAAAAACCCCTTTGGTATCATTGTAGTGGAGTTTGGATAGGGAAATAAATTAGATACATTGTGCTCAATCTATCCCATGATCCTGGAAACCAACATGCTGTATTCTAGCATAATTTCATTTAATTCTAGTCTTATTTTGGTATATTTACCTTTGTTATCAGAATTATTTCCTAGACTTAGGTTTTCTTCACATAAATGAAAACTAGAGGCTATTAGTCTGTGTCTGCATAGGGACATAGTTGAATTCTTTTCAAAACCTTAGGGGATATTGTAGTGATATATTCACTTCTAACATATTCTGGTTTAATTTACCTTTTTGCTTAAAAACATAGACTGCTGTAAGCAGCCATCTGCCTCAAGTAGAACCTTGTTTTACCATCCCAATCAGTATTCAGAATTTGTAAAGAGTTGAATAAAGAATATATATTTCATTAAATCTGAAATGCTGTCAATTATCTTATTCCATTTTTAATACGGTCATAATTAGTGGAAATATGAGAAAGATAGTTGTTTATGATGACGGCTTATAACTATCTCTACCAGTATTTTCCCCCACATAAATATTCAAGAATTGACTGTACCTTAGATTTAAAATTTTAAGGGTGATTTCAAACATCAATAAAAGGTACAGGCCAGACTGAAACCTATACCTCCTGAATTTTTGCTGTTCCCTAAACTGTCATCCAAGCATAAGTAATAAGTGTAATATAGTAGGTGTGTTACACTACTTTATCACTCCTCCCTTTTTAAGATGGGAAACCAAGCCAAATTTTAAATTTTTTATCAGTTTCTGCTGAGTTTCCAGTTAATGGGTTAAATCGCAAAAACCTCAAAACATATTTTAGTATCTTTTTAGGGTGTTAAATTTGGTTTACCATTGTTAACCCCCTGGATGTCATTGACGGACAGACCTTTAAAATGCTTTACTTGTAACCTGTCTTCAGGTCTTCAGTAGTTCATAGATATAATTATTTTCTTTGCCTCATACTATAAAATTAAAGAATTGGGGATTTGATTTGATTTTTATTCACAGATTTTTAAAAGTTTGTGTTTTGTTGTCTAAGTATTCTCTTTTCTCCCTAGCTCTATTAATTTTATTGTTACTAAAAGAAAAGGGGGGAGAAGA
This sequence comes from Pan troglodytes, assembly GCF_028858775.2. Classification (NCBI taxonomy): domain Eukaryota; kingdom Metazoa; phylum Chordata; class Mammalia; order Primates; family Hominidae; genus Pan; species Pan troglodytes. Next base: position 42,299,278 of record NC_072421.2, on the reverse strand, counting down.
TATGCTTTCTTCCTCACCTTTGTTCAAGCAGGAAAAAGTAAAGAATTGACTCGATTGACCATGAACAATCAACCCCACATACAGGTGTCGGGAAGTTCCCAAAAAGATATAGTGAATTGAAGCAGACTACACAAATGTATCATAAATAGAGTCCCAAGGGTTTATGTGTGGACAAAAACCAATTACATGAAGCATTTCCTGAAATTGCTTGCTATTGTCAGGATAAGTAATCAGAAGTAAGACATCCAGGTTGAGAATGAAAACGTTTGTCCCTCAGTTTGTAATATTGTCTTCTCACAGAGGAAAATCTTTGAACAGTTTTGAGGGATTATCAAAAGGATCCTCTTTCTGTAGAGTTTTGAAAGATATATTATTACCATTTCTTTTCCTCCCAGGTTAGCTTTTTTAGGTTGCTTGAAAAGAGAGATTTGAAGCTGTGGTATAGTTGATGTCCTCATGATGTCATCTTGGATAAATGTTTAAGTCTAAGATTAAATTTAGTAGTTCGTCCTGTAGTTGAAAGAAGAAAAACTTTAAGGCCAGCAGTATCACAAGTGTAGTACTGTAAATGAAGAACTTTTCTCTATCTGCTAATTGAGCACATGCATCTAGGTGTACTGTTTGTACCTGTAATAAGCGAATGAAGGTGGTTTTTTTGTTTGTTTGCCTTCTCCCCAGGAGGGGGAAAATACACGCATGTATACATGTACACATGTATTTAATGACCACCATATTAACCTTCAAATAAACCAATCACATTGCTATTGCATTCTGTATTTTATAGTCAATTCAAACACACACAAATCTATATTTGGATTATCTTAACTGAGTTCAGATATTTCTTTTATAACTGTTAACCACAGGGAACCGTGTGTGTGTGTGTGTGTGTGTGTGTGTGTGTGTGTGTGTGCGCGCGCGCACATGTTCCCTGGACCAGGGTATGGGCATCTTTAAATCATCTCAGCTGATTCAACTGTGAGGTCTGGGTCAGCAAATAGCTAGACCAGTGGCTGTGCTCATAGAAATTACTTCCTTTCCTCTAGTAATTTCAAACAATTCTAATTTGAAGTTTGAGGAAAATTAAGGATTTCTCTGTGATTTCAGGTGAAACTGGAGAGGGTTGGAGACCAAACCACGCAGGCCTTTCTCTTTGTAAAGTGTTTGTTCAAGTCTTTTGCCCAGATTTTATTGGAGTGTGTTTTTTTTCTTATTGTATTTACAAGTTACTTATATATTTTGGTTCTTGACTTGGACTGTATATTGCAAATACTTTCTCTCTCTCTCTCTGGTGTTTTAAACAGGGATATCATATCAGATTTTCATTTTTTAAATATCATTACAAGAATGAATGGGAGAAACAAGTTTTTCAGTGGTTCTAGTAGAAGATGGTAGGATGTGGGACATGGAGAGAAGAGGACAGGTTCAAGAGATATTTGAGATAAACTCAGTAGGATTTGTTAGTGATGATTAGGTAAATGGTGGGTAAGATGAGAGGGAAGTGTCAAGAATGGCTTGGGTTTCTGGTTCATAAGAATACTACCATTACTATGGACTTCACTTATTTTGTTTAAGATGTTGATAATCTATATAGAATTGTACAGTCATTATTTGCCTTGAGCATAAGACTACTATTTAGAATTTTTAAAAAATTACTGCAAATTGCAAATTTATTGGTCATTTTTATGGTTTTGGTAACCTTTTAAATTATTATCTCATGAATTATAGAAAAATATGTTGGAAGTTATATTACTTAAATTTTATTTTGAAAACTGTGTTCAATTTGGAGTCTAAAGTAGAATGGCTTTGTGGTTATATAATATGGCTATTATATAGCCATATTATATATATTATCTTAAACATTATCTATATTATATAGATAATGAAACAGTAAGACATTAATGGGAAATAGGAACTTAAGAGAATCAATGAATTAAAATTGACTTTTTGTTTTATAGGGGTCCCTTCAGTGTTGTACGACGATGTATCAACAGAGAAACTGGGCAACAATTTGCTGTAAAAATTGTTGATGTAGCCAAGTTCACATCAAGTCCAGGGTTAAGTACAGAAGGTAAGAGATGGATTTCAAGTAAGTTATTTGATGTCTGGCTTTATTCCATCTCCAAAATCCATTTACCAACCTAACCTTCATCTGGGGGTGGGGAAGCAGAGGGTATGATGTAGAGGGAAGTGGGTGGAGACAGTTTAAACTCTATTCTAGTTTGTCAGAATTCTAGGACATAGTATTTGAAAGACAGGGTAATTTACAGAGTTATAAAATCATCTAGGATTTCTATGGGCCTATGTTTTTTGACTAGGAAGAAAGCAAAAATCTGGACATTTTTTTTAGGGTCTAATTTTGAATTATATTGTGTGGGTCATGGGACGGGAAAGGAAGGAGGTGAAATAATGGCAAGGATGATAATTGAAGATTCAGAAGAAACTTAGTTACCTCAAAATGCATCACTTACTACCTTTAGGATTATGATTTAGTGGAATCAAAAGATTCATATCTCACATTTGGCTTAAGTCACATATGATATATGTGTAAAAATTTGAAAGGTCAGTACTGTTAGGACTTTCAGGACTTAAAATTTTGTTTCAATACATTATTATAGATAATCATATTTATATGTATATTTATAAACAGTACATAAACATTTTAAAGTTTTATTTTGTTTGTTTTTTAAGCCATAGTTTCATGTAACTGTGACGTACATGCTCATACTTCAGATGGCACAATTGATCATGATACTAACTTTTCTAATTAGCCCATTACTAACTTTTCACTTTTCCACAGTTCAGTAAAATATGAATCCTTCTTTAGTCCTTCCCTTTTTAATCCCAAGAGCAATACAGTTGATAATTTAGATTGGAAAATCTAGGGCAGTGTAGCCTATTTATATTTTATCCAGTTATTTTACTTTGGGAAGTAGAAGCCCACATATTGTGAGCTTCAAGTTTATCTGTTCCTGGAGATCTTTTTTTCTTTTAAATACTTTTGTGACCCTTTGAATTATTATTATTCATATAATGATTATGGAAGATTCTTAGAAGTTGCTACTCACAAAGAATAACTGATTTGTTTTTAGTGCTTTAATATTTAAAATATTATGGTAAGATTTAGAGATTTTATATTTTATGGTTTTATGCTCTAGAATTGGCTATTATTGCTTTTGAATATAAATTATTTTATAAATCTAGCAACATTTAAAATTGACTTTTAAGTGGGGTTTAGAACAAAATTATATTTCCTTACACTTTTAACTGCCTTTAAGCTTAATATTCTATATTTGATTTTTCTCTACCTCTGTTGTCTGACCAAATACTGAGGTAATTTTGTATAAACCTAATTCATTAAACATATGTTCTGATCCTGTTTATAAACTTAGTAAGATTCCAATTTTAAATCACAAGTCTAAGTCAGTTACTCAGTTACCAATATTAAATTGGAATAATATAAGCCAAATTCTCTTAAGCATTGTTATAAATAATTAAAATAAATATTAATAGCTTCTTTTTCAACCCAAAATTATCAATACCAGAGTTTTGACTTATCTCATTGTTGTACCAAATTCTAAATCTCTCCAGGCTAAAGACATTCTTTCAGGAAACAATTACTTACCTTCTCATTGGCTGAGGTTGTTTATTGACAGATTTCTTCAGCCAGATCTCTTGAGCTACAGACTCAGAATGCCAAGCTGAACCTGTCTCTTGTCACTTGGTCAGGGAGTCAAATTCCAAATTTACAAAAGGGGAAAGGACTTAGTATATAGTTCATATACCTGGTATTAAGTCCTGTATTCATTTAATATAATATACGGGAGTCTGTTGCTGAAGTTATAGCTCACTCCTTCATTACTTTGCCATTGCTTTGGCTATATAAATGTCTTCAAGTCCTATTCTGAAGACAAAGCCACCCATTCTATTGATCCCTCATACTCTTAAGCCTCCTTGAACTTAATAGAATCCTGTACTCTTTTCATATCCTTCCTATATGGTAGGACCACAGCGTATAGATATTAAATGACATCCAGTTGGATTTGGGATATTACTCATGACTTTATCTGATTTTGGTCGGAGTTCAGTGGTATTCAAGTGAAAATATGCAATTGGCCCTTTATGTTTATGGCACCAGAATTAAGTTTTTCCATCTTCTTTAGCACAGCGACTCAGTATAAAGTTAGGAAACAATCAAAATTCCATCTCCACCACCTCCACCTTTTTTTTTTGCGATGGGATTCCCATGCCCTCTATTGCTCATGTTCACACAAGCTTTCTTGATTCTGACTTGGACACATTTTATTATAAGATGTATAATATATGTAATAAATAGTAAATTATTTCATTATATAAAGTCTCTATGAACAGTGCTTCCCCTCCCTCAACTTCTTTCAACCCTTTTCCAGTCACTATGGGCAACACATCTTAACTCCTCTGCTCTTCTGGTCCATTTACAAATTGTTAGGGTCCAAAAATGACCTCATTCATGGCTTAGCATAGAAGGAGATGCTACATAAGAAGACACATATTTTGAAGTAAAATTTAACACAGTAAAAAGGAATCCATAAGTTCAAATAATATCTAGAAATATCTATATTTACCGTTACATTCTTTCCCAAATAAACTTATCTCTTAAGCAACAGATAATTTAAAATCTATTTTATTCTTTATTCTTTCCTTTTTGTTTCATTTTATTATTTTATTTTTGGCTTAGTGGTTTGTTTGCTCTTTGTTAATTACCTCAATATTTTTTCTTGTTTTCCTAGTGTACTTGTATTCAAATACATTATTGAGTGAAATAGGTCTTTAAAGGGTTATCTAAGAACCTACCATATGCTATTTATTTGGATAGGTCATTATAATACAAATGATAAATAAAAAGAGCCCCTAGCCTTATGGGACCTATGTTTTAATAGTCTCCAACCATTGTTTATAACATGGTTTTTATTAGGAAAACAATGTGTAATAAATTTGAAGTAAATCATTTACAAATTAATTTTTTTTGAGATGGGGTCTCTCTCTTGCCCAGGCCAGAGTGCAGTGGTGCAGTCATGGCTCATTGCAGCCTCGACCTCCTTGGGCTCAGGTTATCCTCCCACCTCAGCCTCCTGAATAGCTGGGACTACAGGCATGCGCCACCACACACAGCTAATTTTTTGTATTTTTTGTAGAGATGAGGTTTTGCCATATTGTTCAGGCTGATCTCAAACTCCTGAGCTCAAGTGATCTACCCACCTCGGCCTCCCAAAGTGTTGGGATTACAGGCATGAGCCTCCACTCCCAGCCCACAAATTTACTTTTGAAATGAAATGTGTTGATTCGTTGCAGACCACCTGTACATGTTTTAATATTTTAAATTCTCATTGCTCTAATGAAGATGAGATATTATAATTGGTGAGGCTAAAGATGAGACATTTCATAACAGATGAGATATTTTTGAATATCTTTTCTCTACTTTGCCATCAAAATCATAATTTTTATTTTATAGGGCTTCTTAACTTGCAGGTTGCCGACTATTCAATAATCCCTTGAAATAGTAAGCAGAATTATGTTTATTTTTTTAGAGAGTCCATAGCTCTTATTAGATTCCTAAAAAGGCATATTATTCCTAAATGATTTAGAATTTCTCCTTTCACATGTATGAAAAAATGAAATTCATGCTTATGAACATGAGATGAATAAGAAGTTTCTACTAAATCAAAACTGGATGAATTTATATTAGGATATGACTTCTGATTGGGGGATTTTTTATACTTACATACACAGCTTCCATTAATGAGTTTCCTAGATTATTATCTTGAACTTTTAATTAATATACTTTTTGTCTCTTACTCTACTGAGCCACTAATTTAGAGTTTTTGTCTTAAAAATAGGTATCAAAATTAATTCAGACAAATTATAATAAGGAAACTAAAGGAAAGTAAGATGTATAGAATTGGAAACTAAATTATCAAAGTTCTGAGTTCTTGATAGGACTCAATTCTTTATGGTTTATTATAAAAGTCCAAAATTAACTGTTTTTATTTGGGAGTATTATAAATTGTGTTCTAGAAAGAGTATATTTTGGGCTCCAGTTTGCTTAGTCTTCAAGAATGTCTCATTCTAAAGTCCCAGATAGTAGGTGATATCAGTGAAATTGAAGAAGTAAGGACCTTGACAATTCTCACTTTTCATTTAAAAAAAAGAGAAAACTGACAGAAATGTCAGAATCAACTTTTTCAGGGCTCTGGAAATTGACCAAAGGCTTACAGCTATCCAGGAATAATTTATTCAAGAAAACTGACTGATTCTTAGTAAGAACAGTGAACTTCATAGCATTGTATAATAATTTGTCCCATTCACATCCCCCTTTCTTTCAGTTCTGTAGTAACCTTGAAAACAAACAGTTCACAATCACGATGAAAACCAGCAACTTGACAGCCATCAAAGGAGGCTGAATGGGGATGGAGCTCCTCTAAGGCCGCATTCCCATAATATTGTCATTTTTTTACTTGTCTGGTAGTTCCCTGGAAGACTTGTCTTAGTACATTTGTGTTTCTATAAAGGAATACCTGAGAGTGGGTAATTTATGAAGAAAAGAGGTTTATTTGGCTCATGGTTCTACAGGCTGTACAAGAAGCATGACACCAGCATCTGCTTCTGGTGAGGGCTTCAGGAAACTTCCAATCCTGGTGGAAGGGGAAGGGGAACCAGTGTTTACAGAGATCACCTGGCAAGAGAGGAAGCAAGAGAGAGATGGGAGGTACTAGGTTGTTTTTAACAACCAGTTCTCATGATAACTAACAGAGTGAGAACTCACTTGTTACTGCCAGGATGGCACCAAGGCATTCATGAGGGATCCACCCCCGTGACTCAGACAGCTCCATTGGGCCCCTACCTTCAACATTGGGGATCAGTCTTCAACATGAGGTTTCAGGGGACAAACATCCCAACTATAGCAACCCCTCTTGCAATACCATCTTTAATTGGCCTGACTCAGAGATCACCCAGTGCAAAAAAAGTTTCCTCTGGGGGCATTTGCCAAAAACCTTTAGAGGTAGTTGTTTAATTTCATTGCTGCCTGAGGCATAGATAACAGCTGGGCAAACAAAAAGCTAACCTAAAAGCTTAAAACAAAAAGCTAGCTAATGAGATGCCCATAGAGGCTTTGAAAAAGCTACAACGTATTCTCTAGAAAATACTATGTTAAGAAGGCCATGCACATATATAAGGCTATGAACAAGCTCAGGAAAAATCTAAGAAGGCCTTAATTTCTCACCTCTAGCTGACTTTCAGGCTACATAAACAGGAATTGGATGATAAGGTAGAAATGTGAACTCCCTGACTGAGTGTTGAAGGTATGCCCTACACATCCACAAAACCCTTGAGCAAAGACTAAACTAAATAAGCAGAGACTTAAGTGGCCACACATAAAAAAGAATACAGACTGCAGAATGTGTTCCCCCAAAAAATCACTAAGCAAAGAGCAGGAGTAACAATAAACAGCAACAATAAATCCTGCAGAAAAGGAGATTCTGATTTTTAGAGTTGACACATAATATTATTTAAGACACTCAGTTTTCAACAAAAAATTATGAGGCATGCAAAGAAACAAGAAAATATAGCTCATACTTTGGGGGGAAAAGCAATCCATGGAAACTGTTCCTGAGCAAAGCCAGATGTTGGACTTACTAGAAAAAGAGTTACCAAATGGAAAGTATCAATAATGAGATAGAAACTATAAAAAAAAGAGAAAATCAAATCAAAATTCTGGAATTGAAAAATGCAGTAACTAAAGAGGCTCAGCAGCAGATATGAGCAGGCAGAATAAAGAATCAGAACCAGAAGACATGAAGATAGGTTCATTATAATTATCTGGTCTTCAGAACTGAAAGATAAAAGAATGAGCAAAATGAGCAGAGCCTCAGAGACCTCTGGGGATACCATCAAGCATACCAACATATGCATAATGAGAATTTCAAAAGGAATGGAGAGAAAGGAGTAGCAAGAATATTTGAAGAAATAATAGTCCAAAACTTCTTAAATTTGATGAAAACATAAATCTACACAACCAATAAGTTCAGCAAACTCCAAGTAGGATAAATGCAAAGACAAACCATAATCAAGTTGTCAAAAGCTACAGACAAGGGGAGTATCTTGAAAATAGCAAGGGAGAACTGAATCATCACATACAAGGGATCTATAAAAATATTAACAGCAGATTTCTTTCAAAAACCAAGGATACTGAAAGGCAACAGGATAACATTCAAAGTGCTGAAAGAAAAATAATATCTACCAAGAATTCTTTATCCAGCAAAACCATACTTCAAACATGTAGGATAAATGAAGATATTTTCAGATAAAGAAAAACGGATAGAATTTGTCACTAGCTTCCTTGTCCTACAAGGAATACTAAAAGTAGTTATTTATGCTAAAAGGAAAACTTATTTTTTTAATTTTTAATGTTTATGGGTACATAGTAGGTATATATATTTATAGGTCACATGAAATATTTTGATACAGGCATGCAATCACATCAGGGTAAATGAGGTATTCATCACTTCAAACATTTAACCTTTGTGTTACAAACAATCCAGTTATATTCTTTCAGTTATTTTAAAATGTACAATTAAATTATTAAATTATTTTTGACTGTAGTCATCCTGTTGTGCTAGCAAATACTAGGTCTTATTCATTCTTTCTATTTTTTGTACCCATTAACCATCCCTACTTTCCCCACCCCCTACTAGCCCCTCCCCCCCGCCAACTACCCTTTCCAGCCTCTGGTAACCACTCTTCTGCCTGTATCCTCCTGACTTCAATTATTTTAATATTTAGCTCCTACAAATAAGTTAAAACATGCAATGTTTGTCTTCTTGTGCCTGGCTCATCTCATTTAACATAATGACCTCCAGTCCTATCCATGTTGTTGCAAATGACAGGATCTCATTCTTCCTTATGACTGAATAGTACCCCATTGTGTATATGTACCACATTTTCTTTATCTATTCATCTGTTGATGGACACTTAGGTTGATTCCAAGTCTTGGCTATTGTGAATAGTGCTGCAGTAAACATGGGAGTGCAGATACCTCTTCAATATTCTGATTTCCTTTCTTTTGGGTATATACCTAGGAGTGGGATTGCTGGATTGTATGATGGCTCTATTTTTAGTTTTTTGAGGAACCTCCAAACTGTTCTCCATAGTAGTTGTACTAATTTACATTCTCACCAACAGCGTACGAGGGTTACCTTTTCTCTACATCCTTGCCAGCATTTGTTACTGCCTAACTTTTAGATAAAAGCCATTCTAAGTATAGTAAAAGGAAGTGTAGTAAAAGTATAGTAAAAGGAATGACAAGAAATCAAAGTAGAACACCATAAAATATCTATTTAACACAAAAGGAGGCAGTATTGGAGGAATACAGGAACAAAAAAGACAGATAGAAAACCAGTAGTAAAATTAGAAACATAAATTGTACCTTGTCAGTAATAATATTAAATATAAATGAATTAAACACTCCAATTACAAGGCAGAGATTGGCAACATGGATGAAAAACAGGTGAGATGGTATCTCATGTCGTTTTTTGCTGTCTGGAAGAGACATACTTCAGATTTAAAAAATACATATAAGTTGAAAGTAAATGAGTAGAAAATGATATACTATGCAAATAGTAACCAAAAGAGCTCTGAAGTGGCTATTACTAATATCAGATGAAATAGACTTTAATAATAAATCAGAAATTTAATAGTCAAACAAATTGTTACTAAAGAAGGACATTTTATAACAATAGCAGCATTAATCCATCAAGAAGATTTAGCAATTATAAACATATATGCACCTAAGAACAAAGCTCCAAAATACATGAAACAGAAAAAGGCAGAATTGGAGGGAGAAATAGAGAATTCAGCAATAATAATTGGAGACTTCAATACCTGAGTTAATAATGGATTCAACAACTAAACAGAAGATCATTAAAGAAAGAGAAGGTAGATTTGGGCAACACTAGAAACCAACTAGACCTAACAGACATCTGTAGAACACTCCACTCAACAACAGGAGACTATACATTCTTTTCAAGTACACATAGAACATTATCTAGGATAGACTGTGCATTAGCCCATCAAATATGTCTCAATCAATTTTAAAATATCTGAAATCATACAAAGTATCTTCTCTGGCCACAATGGAATGGAATCAGAAATCAATAACGGAAGCAAATTTGGGAAATTCACAAAGATGTGGAAATTAACATAGTAGCCAGTGGGTCAAAGAAGAAATTACAAGAATACTTTAAAAATATTCTGAGATGAATGAAAACAAAAATATAACATACCAATATTTATGAGATGCAGCAAAAGCAGTGATTAGGGGGAAGTTTATTATTGTAAATGGCTATATTGAAAAGTAAGAAAGAGCTCAAATCAATAATTTAACCTTTCACTTTAAGAAACTGGAAAAGAAAACTAAACTTGACAGGCAGAAATAAGGAAGTAATAAGGATTATAGGAGACATAGAGACTAGAAAAACAATGGAAGAAGTCAATAAAACCAAAAGTTGTTTCTTTGAAAAGGTAAAAATAAAATTGAGTAGGCTTTAAACTGACCAATAAAAAAGAGACAACCCAAAGTAATAAAATCCATAATAAAGGAAGGGACATTACTACTGACATTATAAAAATGAAAAGGATTATAAGAGAATATGCTGAAAAATTGTATGCCACTTAATTAGATAGCCTAGATTAAATGAGCTAATTCCTAGAAAGAGGCAAACTACCAAAACTGACTCAAGAAGAAATAGAAGATCTAAGTAAACCTGTAATAAGAAATAGACTGATATGTACTCAAAATTTTCCCATAAGGAAAAGCCCAGGCCCAGATAGCTTAATGGTGAATTCTACTACATGTTTATAGAATTCATGTAATTCCTTCACACATATTTCTGAAAAATAAGACAGGGAACACTTCTCAACTTTTTGTATAAGGCCTGCAATACCCTGATACCAAAACCAGACAAAGACGTTGCAAGAAAGGACCAATATCCCTTATGAATATAAACACACACATTCTCAAGAAAATACTATCAAACTGAGTTTAGCAATTTAAAAAATGTTCTGTAGTTCTTCAGAAAGTTAAATCTAAGGTTATATGACCCAGCCATTTTACTCCTAGACATATGCCTAAGAGAAATGAAACATATATCCAAATAAAATCTTGTATATGAATGTTCATAGCAGCATTATTCATAATAGCTGGAAGATAGAACCCAAATATCTACCAACTGATGAATGTATAAACTAAATATGGTATATCCATACAATGGAATGATTTTTTCAACCATAAAAAGGAATGACATACTGATATAAGCTACAACATGAATGCATCTTGAATATATTGTGCTAAGTGAAAGAAGCAAGTCACACGAGATTACATATGTTCTATTCATGTGAAATTTCCAGAATAGGCAAATCTATCAGAAGGAAGTAAATTAGTGGTTGCCCAGGGTATGGAGAAAGATGAGATGGGGAGTGTCTGGTAATGGGTATGGGATTTCTTTTCGAAGTGATTAAATGTTCAAAATTTGAACACAGTAATGGTTGCATGACTGTGAATATACTAAAATCCATTAAATTGTATACTTTGTGGGCAAATTGTATGAGAAGTTAATTGTACCTGAATAAGGATTTTTTAAGTACCACGAGTAAGTAGAATTATAACAGAAATTCAAGCTTGTTTAAACATTTAAAAATCAATGTAATACACCTTATTAATAGAAAAATGAACAACAGTCCACATGATCATCTCAGCAAACAAAAAGCATTTAACAAAATTCAACCCCCTTTCATGATAAAAACACTCAACAACCTACAAATAGAAGGAAACTTCTTTAACCTTTTAAAAGACATCTAAGAAAAACCAAAGTCTAACTTTATATTTAATGTTGTAAGATAATGCTTTCCTCCAAAGATCAGGAATAAGATAAGAGTATCTGTTCTCAACATGTTTATTCAACATTGTACTGGAAATTTTAGCCAAGGCAGTTATGCAAGAAATAGAAATAAAAGCATCCAGATTGAAAAGAAAGACTTAAAATGCCCTCTATTGGCATATAACATTATCATGTATATATGAAAATCCAAAGAAATTCACAAAAAGACTTAGATATAATAAGTGAGCTTAGCAAGGTTGCAGGATACAAGATAAATATACAAAAACCAATTGTATTTGTATACACAAGCAGTGAAAAATCTAAAAATGAAGTTAAGAAAGCAATTCCATTTACCACAGCATCAAAGAGAATAAAATACTTAGGAAGATATTTAACCAAGGAAGTGCAAGGCTTATAAATGGAAAACTATATTGTTGAGAAAAATTAAGGAAGTCCTAAGTAAATGGTAAGATCTCTCGTGTTTGCCTACTAGAAGACTTAATATTAAAGTGAAAATATTTCCCAAATTGATCTATAGATTCAGTGCTATCTCTATCAAAATCCCTACTGGCGCTTTTTGCAAAAATTGACAAACTAATCTAAAAATTTACATGGAAAAGCAAGGTACCCTGAGTAGCCTTAACAATCCTGAAAAACAATGGACAAAGTTGGAGTACTCACATTTTTCAACTTCAGAATTTTTTTTTTTTTTTTTTTTCCTGGAGACAGAGTTTCACTCTTGTCACCCAGGCTGGAGTGCAATCTCGGCTCACTGCAACCTTCGCCTCCTGGGTTCAAGTGATTCTTGTGCCTCAGCCTCCCAAGTATCTGGGATTACAGGTGTGTGCCACCACACCTGGCTATTTTTTTTGTATTATTAGTAGAGATGGGGTTTCACCATGTTGGCCAGGCTGGTCTTAAACTCCTGACCTCAGATGATCTGCCCACCTCGCCTCCCAGGGTGCTGAGATTATAGCCATGAGCCACTGCACCTGGCCCAGAATTTTCTATAAAGCTACATTAATACACATAGTGTAACCCTGGCATAAGGATAGACATATAGATTGATGAAATTGAATTAACAATCCAGTAGTAAATCCATATATTTACAGTCAAATAATTTTCAACTGTGGTGCCAAGACAGTTCAATGGAGAAAGAATAGTTTCTTCAAAACAGTGGTATTGGGACAACTGGAGGCTGACATGCAAAAGTTTGAAGGTGGACCTCTACCCTACACCATATACAAAAATTAACTCAAAGTAGATCAAAGATCTAAATGTATGAGTTAACACCATGAAATTTTAAAAGAAAACATAGGCATAAATCTTTGTGACCTTGGATTAAGTAGTGGTTTCTTCATTATTACACCTAAAGCACAAGCAACCAAAGAAAAAAATAGATAATGGGATTCATCATAATTTAAAATTTTTATGCTTCAATAGACACTATCAAGAAAGTAAAAAGAGGCTAGGCGTGGTGGCTCATGCCCATAATCTCAGTACTTTGGAAGGCCAAGGCATGCAGATCACTTGAGGTCAAGAGTTCAAGACCAGCCTGGCCAACATGGCAAAACCCTGTCTCTACTAAAAATACAAAAATTAGCCAGGGATGGTGGTGCATGCCTGTAATCCCAGCTTCCCAGCTACTCAGGAGGCTGAGACATGAGAATTTCCTGAACTCAAGAGGCAGAGGTTGCAGTGAGCCAAGATCATGCCACTGCAGTCCAGCCTGGGTGATAGAGCGAGACTGTCCCACCCACCCAAAAAAAAAAAAAAAAAAACAAAAAGGAAAAAGATAATACACAGCATTGGGGGAACTATTTGCAAATCATATATTTGATAATCTAGTATCTCAGATATACAAAGAACTCTTAAAAATCAACAATAAACAAAAACAGATAACCTGATTAAAATGATAATGGATTTGAATAGACATTTCTTCAAATAATATTTACAAATGGTCAATAAACACATGAAAAGATATTCAGTGTCATTGGCTTTTAGGAAAATGGAAATCCAAACCATAATGAGATACCACTTCACACCTACTAAAATGGCTGTAGTTAAAAAACAAAAAAAACAAAAAACAACAGCATGTGTTGGCAAGAATTTGGAGAATTTGGAACCATCATAAATTGCTATTGGGAATACAAAATGATGTAACCGCTGTTGAAAAGCTCGGCAGTTCCTCAAAAGTTGAACTTAGAGCACCCTATGACCTAGCAATTCTCATCCTAGGTATATACCCAAAAGCATTGAAAACATATGTACACACGAAAACTGGTACATGAATAGTCATTGCAGCATTATTTGTAGCAGGCAAATGTGGAAACAAACCAAATGGTCATCAACTGATGAATGGGTAAACAAAACGAATATTACATACAATAGAAGATTTATTGTTCAACCTTAAAAAAGAATTAAAAGTATGCAAAACTGGTTCAACATTTGAAAATCAATTAATGTAATCCATCACGTCAACAAGCTAAAGAAGAAAAATTACTTGATCATATTAGTAGATGGAGAAAAGGCAGTTGACAAAATCTAACACCCTCAACTTGATAAAGAAGTCTACAAAAAAAACCCTACAGCTAACATCTTACTTAATGATGAGAAACTGATGTTTTTCCCCTAAAATTGGGAATGAGGCCAGGATGTTCCTGTTCCCTACTCCTGTTCAACATCCTACCAGAAACCCTTGCTAATGCAATAAGACGTGATAAGGAAATGAAAGCTATACAGATTGGGGGGAAAGAAGTAAACCTGTCTTTGTTCTGAGATGACATGATTGTCTATGTAGAAAGTCCCAAAGAATCAACAACAACAACAAACTCCTGGAACAAATAAGGGATTATAGCAGGTTGCAGGTTACAAGGTTAACATATAAAAGTCTATCGCTTTCTTACATGCCAGCAATGTGCAAGTGGAATTTGAAATTTAAAATATAACACATTATATTAACACCAAAAAGTTGAACTGCTTATGTATAAGCATAACAAAATATATACAAGATACATACAAAGGAAATTTCTAAACTTTGATGAAAGAAATAAAAAAAGATCTAAATAAATAGATATTCCACGTTTGTGGATAAGACTCAATGTTGTTAAGAATCAGTTCTTACCAACTTGATCTGTAGATTCAGTGCAATCCCAAGCATAATTTCGGGAAGTTACTTTGTGGATATTGACAAATTGATCTAAAGTTTATATGGAAAGGCAAAAGATTCAGAATAGACACCATATTATTGAAAAATAAGAATAAAGTTGGAGAACTGACACTACCTGACTTCAGTACTTGACTTCAATACTTTAAGGCTACAGTAATCATGACAGTGTAGTATTGGTGAAGGAATAAGTAAATAGATCCATAGAATAGAATAGAGACCCTAGAAGTAGATCCACACAAATATTGTCAATAGATCTTTAACAGAGTAGCAAAGGCAAACCAATGGAAAAAGTCTTCTCAACAAGTGGTGCCAGAACAACTGGACATCCACTTGAATAAAAATGAATTTAGACATAGACCTTACATTTTTCCAATAAGTTTTTTCATAATACTTTTCCCCTAAGACCAGGAATAAGGCAAAGTTGATCACTTTCACCATTCTTCTTCAGTATATTTCTGGAAGCTACCACAGTAAGGGAAGAAAGGTAAATATAAGCCTATAGATTGGAAAGAAAGAAATGAAACTGTCCATGTTTGCTGATGACATGACAGTCTACGCAGAAAAATTAAAAGGAATCTACAAAAAAAAAAAAAAGACTCCTAGAACTAGTGAGTGAGTTTGTCAAGGATATGAGATAAACATACCAAAAATCAGTTATTTCTCTATACTCGCAAAGAACACCTGGAAACCACAGTTAAAAACATAGTACCATTTGCAGTTGCTTAAAATAAAATGAAATGCTTAGGTATAAATCCCACAAAACATATACAAACCTTGTATGGTGAAAACTACAGAACTCTGGTGAAAGAAGTTAAAGATCTAAATAAATGAAGAGATGTACTCTGTTCAGGGATTGGAAGACTCAACATAGTAAATATATAATTTCTCCCCAAATCTATCTCTAGATTTGACCCAATTTCAATTAAAATCCTAGGAAGATTTTTTATGGATATAGAAGGCTTATCCTAAAATATTTCTGGAAAGGAAAAAGAATAAGAATAGCTAAAACAATTTTGAAAAACTATGATAAAGTGGGAGGAATCATTCTACCCACTATATAGATTTATATAGCTATAGGAATTAATATAGAGTAGTACTGGCAGAGCGATAGACACGTAGCTTGATGGAACAGATTAGATTACCCATAAGTACCCCCACACAAGTACAGCCAAATAGTTTTTGAGAAAGATTCAAACCCAATTCAATGAAGAAAGAGTAATTTTTTTCTACAAATGATGGTGGAGCAATTGGACATCCATAGGCCAAAAATGAACCTCAATTTAAACCTCATGCCCTATAAAAAAATTAACTCAAAATAGATCATAGATTTAAATATAAAACATAAAGCTACATAGCTTTTTTTTTTTTGAGACAGAGTCTCCCTCTGTCGCCCAGGCTGGAGTTCAGTGGCGCGATCTTGGCTCACTGGAACCTCCCATCCCGGGTTCAAGTGATTCTTGTGCCTCAGCCTCCTGAGTAGCTAGCTGGGACTACAGGCACACACCACCATGCCCGGCTAATTATTTGTATTTTTAGTAGAGACGGGGTTTCACCATGTTGGCCAGGCGGGTCTCAAACTCCTGACCTCAGGTGATCCACCTGCCTTGGCCTCCCAAAGTGCTGGGATTACTGGCATGAGCCACCATGCCCAGCCAAGATACATACTTTTGAAAGAAAATGTACCCTAATATCATTAGGACATGGAGGGAGATGAAGAATTCTTAGACATGACACTAAATGCACAATTCGTAGATGAAAAAAGAAAAAAAAAACCTCAACAGTAAAAAATAAAACAAATAGTCCAATTGGATAGTGGTTAAAAGACATGAACATTTTTCCCAAAAAGGGTTATACAGGTTCTAAACAATTACATGAAAATATGTTAAACATCATTATCCATTAGGGAAATGCAAATTAAAGCCACAATAAGATATCGCTCCACACTTAATAGAACAGCTACAATAAAAAGGTGAGGCCAGGGGCAGTGGTTCACACCTGTAATTCCAGCACTTTCACAGGCTGAAGCAGGAGGATTGCTTGAGCCCAGGAGTTCAAGACCAGTCTGTGCAACATAGGGAGACCCTGTCTCTTAAAAAAAATAAGTAACAATAATGACAATACCATATTCTGGCAAGGATGCAGAGAACTGGATCTTTCATATATCTGGTGTGAATATAAAGTGGTACAGTCACTCCAGAAAAGAGTTAGGCAGCTTCTTTAAAATACTAAAACATACATTTGCCATACAACCCAGCAATTGTACTCCTGGGAAATGTACATCCTAAGGAAATGAAAACTTATGTTCACAGTAAGACCTGTAATCAAGTTTTTATAGCAGCTATACTCGTCATAGCTAAAATTTGGAAAGTACCAAAATATCCTACAATGGGTTAATGGTTAAACGAATTGTGATACATCTATACCGTGGAATCCTACTGAGCAATAAAAATGAAAAATCTACTGATGCATGCAACTAC
Source organism: Pan troglodytes (assembly GCF_028858775.2). NCBI lineage: Eukaryota > Metazoa > Chordata > Mammalia > Primates > Hominidae > Pan > Pan troglodytes. The sequence goes on along the minus strand of NC_072421.2, from coordinate 42,281,723 downwards.
TTGGATAGATCCCAAGAAATTCTACTTCATTAAAAAAAACTCTTAATTGTCGTGTACTGTATGATTTCCTTTATATAAGTTTCAAAGTGATAAAATTATAGAACTGGAGAACAGATTAGTGATTGTCAGGTGTGGGACACTGCAAAGTTTAGGTGAGGATTGTGAGATGGGTGAGTGGGTGTGACTAGAAAGGGTTAGCACTTGGGGTTTTTGTGGGGGATTATTATGTAGCAGTTCTGTATCTCTATTTTGGTGGTGACTACTTGAATTTACACATGGTGATAAAATTGAATAGCTGTGCACATAGACACATGAGTGCATGTAAAACTATTGAAATCGAAATAAAGTCTGTTGGTTGTATCAATAGTCAGTTTCCTGGTTTTGATATTGTACTACTGTTATATGCTACTATGGGGGAACATGGGTTAAAGGTGCACAAAATCTCTGTACTACTTTTGTAACTTTCTGTTAATGTACAATTATTTTAAAATTTTAAAAAATTGTAAGGTTTCCCTTATGAACTGTATGCTCTTCCATGAAAGAGATAATTAGCCCACAAATATTTAGGAGTATAGGTAAAAGCATTTTAACTAAAGGCTTTGGTTTCCAAACATTCCAAATTGTTCTGTACAGGCAAACCCTGACTGATGTAACTGATAGCATCATCAAAAACTGTCACTCGTTTTCCTCAAGAAACATGAATATTTAATAGATTTAATTTACATAGGAAATTTGTATTCATTTTGTGGAATAATTACTGGTTTAGTTAATAAATCTGTATACCTTCCTTTTGCATGCAGAAATCATTTGCCAAAACCTTTTATTTGCAGTTGCATTTTCTTAGTGTCATCATTTGCTTGACTATGGCTTGCAATTGATATTGTTAGAAGTAATCCAGCAAATTTCAAGATATTAAGGCTTATACTTTTGTTTAATTTTGTCATGCAAAATACTATAGAATATGCTTCCAGAACAGTTTGATCATGTATTTTTAAATTCCCATCCCATATTTAATATATCAAATTATAGTTTATAAATTTAATATTTAAAATGAAAACTCATTCTTTGAAACATTAATGAATTATGTTCATTATGTGACATAATACGTCACATAATATAAATGTGCAATATTTTGTTTTTTAGTTGTCAGATAATCATTTTGAGCATTGGTATTATTAATTATAGATTCTTAAGGATGATGAAATCCTTAAACTTGGCTAGTATTTAAAAAACGTATTCGTTAATTGTGGTTCTATGGGGAAAAGGTTTTGTGTTTCTTGGAATAGTTTGAGCAAAACTGCTAGAGACCAGCTTCTAGCTGCTGTAATAATTTTCAATGAAACACCTCCTTTTCACAGTTCCTGATCATAATAGTCATTTAATTATTGTTTTGCTCATTGGCTAGTATTTTCCTAAATGGGATTTCCCTTAGGTTTTTTTGTTTGTTTGTTTTTCTTCACTTTTAAAGCAAATATTCTTTGTATAGAATTTCATATATTTCTGTAGACCTTATATCTTTTTTTCCCCACAGGGAAAGTTCTATCTGTAGACCTTAGACAATAAATTATGAGTACTGTTTTAGCAAACTGTACATCTTGGCTGTTTTTCCTAATGGTTTTGTGTATGTGTGTCTGTTTTGAATTTTTTCAGGCTAATGAGAGTCAACTTTAAATACGTCTGTTTCTTAATGATTAATTTTGCTGTATTATGACAAGCATTTCTGGATAACTATTTAAAATGAGATACAAATATTACAAATGTAAAGTTTATACTTGTCTTGCTAATCAGATCCTGCTATTCTGTGAAAAACTGCTGATGAATCTCTAAACCTAAGACAATTTATAGTGATTATGCTTGAGATCAACTGCATGGGAAAAGAAAACTTACTTCTTTCATCTTGTTTTTTGCCTTTTAAAAGACAGTGTAGATTACCTACTTCTGAAAGTATGTGGCTATTTGTTAACTAAAATGACTCATACTTGTTCAATATAATTCTAGGTGTAAACATGGCTTGATATTACATATAACATGTTGGCCATAATCCCCAATATCAACATTTTATTTGTAAATGTCTCTTAACCTGAATTTCTCATCTCATATGACTTCAGTATGTAGATGAGGAGGCTCATGTTTATATAATAGAGCTCTCAAAGTTCACTGGCTCATATATTCAATTTTTCTTAGTATCATCTTAATGTTGCATTCGGGAAATATAACAATATGAAAAAAAACGTGACATGAGTTTCTCTACTCATTTTTTATTCTGAATGTTTTTCCAGGCCAGGTACAGTGGCCAGGCATGGTGGCTCATGCCTGTAATCCCAGCACTTTGGGAGGCCAAGGTGAGTGGATCACCTGAGGTCAGGTGTTCAAGACCAGCCTGGCCAACATGGTGAAACCCTGTCTTTACTAAAAATATTTATTTTTAATGTTTTTCCTCTACTATAAGTGGAATTTGTGTTTCACAAGTTCAAAATGATTTTTATCATTGTTTTCTCTTTTTCTATACAAATAGCTACCTATTTTCTTTCAAATCTGCATTTTGCTAGCTTTTACATTATGTGACGTAGAGAATTCCTTAGGAAGCTGTGGGAATAGAAAATAGATAAAGACAGGAATTTGGTGGGTTGACATAACCCTTGATATATGGGCTACAGTAGCTGGAAAATTCAGTCTGTACACTAGGTACAAGATGAATTTTGGAGTATACTTGCTAATTAAAATTTGAGTCTGAAGAATTAGATGGGGGTGTTCTTAGATGTATTGAATAAGTTACTGTTATCCCATCTATATGAATAACCTTTGGAAATAACCTAAGAAGTGTCTTTTGTTAAGTTTTCTCTGTAAGAAATTTGTATTACACAATTAAATAATACATGTCAGATAGAAAATATAATAAATTCTAACTTAGCAGACAGTTTATTCAAAAGAATTATCGCAAGGGGGAGAAACTATTGCAATAGGGAGTGGGGTCTATTTTAATAGAACACTCTCACCATAAGGTCTATGAGTATCTCAAGGGTTAGGCAAAAAATATTTTTCTTTTATGGGAGGAATAAACAAGACTAGAAAGAACTTGGTGGGAGGAAGTGGGAAGGCCTGGGGGAAGGAGAGAAGCTTAACCAGTTTGATTAACAGGCAACTTCAAATTGGGTACAAGAGCTCCTAATTGTTCACAAAAACTTCTATACAATATCAATCACGAATAGTTTTAAGGGAACCACTTTTCAAATTCTTACTTCTATATATACTCTTCGTAAAGTTGATATGCTTAAGAAAATGTCTGTAATGGACATAGAAGTTCTCCTTTCTTATATCCCCTTTCACAAATTTTTCTTCTCTCATTTTACTATTGTCCTTCCTCTTACCCATCCAGAATCTTAACTGTAGTGTGTTACAAGATCTGTTGTAATATATATCAAAATCTCCAGGGCACCAAACAAAAGGACAGTTTGAAAATTGGCATCAGTGTTGAAAAAGTGAATGACTCTGAAAGACCAATAACATACTTTTTCAAGTTAGATCTATTCTTGCTTTGCTTTCAACAAAATTGATGGATGACCTTATCAATTTGTAAGTTGATGGATTATTAAGAGTAATTTTTGTGGCTCACTCCTGTAATCCCAACACTTGGGGAGGCAGAGGTGGGCAGATCACCTGAGCCTAAGAGTTCAAGACCACCCTGGGCACAACATGGCAAAACCCCATCTCTACAAAAAATACAAAAAATTAGCTGGGCATGGTGGCATGTGCCTGTAGTCCCAACTACCTGGGAGGCTGAGGTGGGAGGATCGCCTGAGCCCAGGAAGTCGAGGCTGCAGTGAGCTGTGATTGTGCCACTGCACTCCAGCCTGGGTGACAGAGTAAGATCCTGCCTCAAAAAAAAGCATAATTTTTATTAAGTCATTATAATTCATGGTATATAACTCAAAAAGAGATTGCTTTAACAGAACTCCATCTATTCCCGTATACTTGGTTTTTTTTCAAATAGGTTTATTGAGATATAATTCACACACCATAAAACACTCCTTTAAGTTGTATAATTCAGTGGATTTTAGTATATTCAGAGTTGTGCAACTGTCATTGCTACCTATTTTCAGAACATTTTCATCTCCCCCAAAAGAAACCCTATACCTTTTCATAGACACCCACTATTTTCCCCCCTCCCGGCCTCTGGCAATTACCAGTCTACTTTCTATTTCTATGGATTTGCCTTTTTTGGACATTTTGTATAAATGGAACCATAGAATATGTGTTGCATCTGGCTTCTTTCGCCTTACATATTTTCAAGGTTCATCCATGTAGTAGCAGGTATCAGTACTTTATTCCTTCTTATGACTGAATAGTATTCCATTGTGTAGATATATATCGATTCATTGGTTGATGTACATTTGGGTTGTATCAGTTTTTTAGCTGTTATATATAATCTTGATATGAATATTCATGTGTAGTTAAGCCTCGTTATTCAAGGATTCTTTATTTAAAAATTCACCTACTTGATAATATTTATAACCCCCAAACTCATACTCTTGGCGTCACGCACAGACAGGTGCAAAGTGACAACAAATTTGAATCATTCAACATGCACATTCCCAGCTAAGGTCGGACAAGGCAACACTCTTCTATCTTGTTGTTTGGGCTCTCATACCATAAATGAGTTCCCTTTTCTATGTCTACTTAGTTCCACATTTTTTCACATTTTTGTGTTTTTTGCTGGTGATTTTGCTTCTTAAAGTGGCCCCCAAGCATAGTGTTGAGTGCTGTCTAGTATTCCTAAGTGTGAGAAGGCTGTGATGTGCCTTACAGAGAAAATAAATGTATTAGACAAGTGTCATTCAGGCATAAGTTATAGGGCTGTTGGCCATGGGTTCAGTGTTAATAAATCAACAATATATATGAAATAACATGTCTTTAAACTGAAATACACATGTGATAAGGTTATATATTGATCTGTGGACAAATATGGTGCAACCAGAGATTCACAGTAACCTGTATTTTCCCTAAGGAACAGTGTTTCTGTGTTTCCTCAGTCAGTGTTTGTGTTGACTTTATAGAATATAAGTACTGCAAATAATGAAGATCGACTGTATATGGTTTCATGTAAACATACATTTTCAGTTGTCTTGGGTGTATACCCAGGAATAGAATTGCTAGGTCATATGATAACATTGCTTGTTTTGTGAACAAGGTTTCTCAGCGTTCACATCTATAAAAGTGAAAATAGGAATAGAATTTGTGTTGAGCCCTGTCTTATTCTACCACATGCAAGAAAATGAGATCCTTGTTGGACTGGTGTGGAACTGACCCCATGACACACAGGAATGTCACCTTTTGTGACACTTCCATAGACATAACTTCCAAGGACCCCTGAAGAGACATGCCCAAGTGGAAGAAATCACCACATTCAGGAAAGTCCAAAGCTGTTCAATTGTAATTTTCCTAGAGTAGATTGTTTTCTTTGTTATTATACCAGCTTTCCACCATCTGTCTCACTTTCCTCTTTCCCAGTTCCTAGATGGCCGCTTTATGGGATTGAATCTAGAGAGTTTAAGCCTTACATAGAAAGTTGATGAGCCTACAAGTGGGTTAAAGCTTAGTGTTTTTTTTTTTAAGTTTCGTGTTTTTTAAAAAAGCATTTTCATATGAACTGTTGCTTTTTTATTTATTTATTTATTTATTTATTTTGAGACGGAGTCTTACTCTGTCACCCAAGCTGGAGTGCAGTGGCACGATCTCAGCTCACTGCAACCTATGTCTCCTGGGTTCAAGTGATTCTCCTGCCTCAGCCTCCCAAGTAGCTGGGATTACAGGCGTGCACCACAATGCCCAGTTAATTTTTTTGTATTTTTAGTAGAGACAGGGTTTCACCATCTTGGCCAAGCTGGTCTTGAACTCCTGACCTCAGGTGATCAGCCCGCCTTGGCCTCCCAAAGTGCTGGGATTACAGGCATGAGCCACCACGCCCAGCTGAACTGTTGCTTTATAATATCTCAATTGTTTACTTCTTCAATAGCATGAATAATTTACTATATAATTAAAAGATTTTAGTGATAGTACATCAAAAAGAGTAGTATCTGCAAACAGAAGCAGTTTTGTGCTTGTTTGTAGTAAAGACTCTATCTATAACTGAGTCAGTAAGCATATTCTCCTTTTTAATTACTGCCATGTACTAATCAAACACTATTTAAAATGCCAGGCATGTTGCTAGGTGCTGTTCATATCTGTTGTCTTATCTTCAGAGAAACCCTGCAAAAAAATACTTTATCTACATTTTGCAATTGAAGATTAAAGAAGTTAAATAACTTTTGGATTGATGCACAGGAAGTGGTAGAGCCAGGTGAATCCAAGTTGGTCTGTCTTTTGGACTGCAAAAGCTGTATTTTTCCCACATCTCAAGCTGTTAGCCCTCACCCTTTATATCCTAGTGCCCAGCTACTTTATGTGTCCTGCACCCCTAAACCCAAAAGTGGTATGTGTGTGAAGTGAAGGTAGAGAGTTTTGTTTTTCTGGATTTGTTTTTTCACAGCTTTACTCTGACCACCTAGAACCATGTCTGGCACAATATAGGTAATACTTATTGAGTGAATGAAGGAATGCCACGTAAGTTTTGTGAATTTACTGAGGAGTCTCGGGATGGTGCAATAAGAGAACAGTGTGACAGTTGATAAACAAAGGAAGGTTTCTGCTTTTTGGCAAAGATTACATCTGTAAAAGGTAAATAGGCTGAGTAACACTTTCATGGTCAGGACTACAAAGCTGGGCTATAAAAACACATTATTCTAATCCATGTTTATCTATCACTTCTTTTTTTTTTTTTTTTTTTTTTTGGCAGAGTCTTGCTCTGTCGCCCAGGCTGGAGTGCAGTGGCGCGATCTCGGCTCACTGCAAGCTCCGCCTCCTGGGTTCACGCCATCCTCCTACCTCAGCCTCCTGAGTAGCTGGGACTACAGGCACCCGCCACCACGCCCGGCTAATTTTTTGTATTTTTAGTAGAGACGGGATTTCACCGTGTTAGCCAGGATGGTCTCGATCTCCTGACCTTGTGATCCGCCCACCTTGGCCTCCCAAAGTGCTGGGATTACAGGCGTGAGCCACCGCGCCCGGCCATCTATCACTTCTTACCTGGCTGGCATGCTAGTTTATCCAAACTACTTTATTGTACACGCTTGTTGTACAGCTTGCTATTAATATAATGAGGTCATATAATTAGTTATGGTAGTAGATGGTGACCCTTCTCAAACTATGAGGAAGATGTTTAGGTATCCTCAAAGTAAATTCTGCAGTGATCCCAGAGACAGATTAGGAAGTCTCAGAGATGGACAAAAGACTTGAAAGATATTTCAGAGGCTGGGCACAGTGGCTCATATCTTTAATTCCAACACTTTGGGAGGCCGAGGCAGGAGGATCATTTGCGTCCAGGAGTTCGAGACCAGCCTGGGCAACATAGTGAGACCCGATCTCTACAAAAAATAAAAAAATTAGCCAGGCATGGTGACATGTGCCTGTAGTCCTTGCTGCTTGGGAGGGTAAGGTAGGAGGATTGCTTGAGCCTGGGAGGCTGAGGCTGCAGTGAGCCGTGATTGCACCACCGCACTCAGCCTGGGCAACAGAGTGAGACCCCGTCTCAAAACAAAACAAAACAAAAAAAGATATTTCAGAAAAAAAATGTATCCACATGAGCAGTAAACAAGGCACAACTCCATTAGTCATCAGAGAAATGCAAATTAAAACCAGATACCACTGCATTCCTAACAGGATGGCTAAAAAATGAAAATGACGGTTGTAAAGTGGCAGTGAGAATGAAGAGCCACCAGAACTCTTACTGCTAATAGGGATGCAAATTAGTTTAACCACTTTGATAAACTGTTCGGGAATATCTACCAAAGCTGACATATATATATATATACACATACACATATACATATACATATATATATATCTTGTGACCTAGCATTTGCATCCCTGGGTATATACCCAACAGCAATGTCTTAACATATGTTCACCCCCCCAAAAAAAAAAAATGTACAAGAATGCTTTTAGCAGAATTCTTCATAATAGCCCTAAATTAGAAACAACCCAAATGTCCAACAGTGGCGGAATGACATAAATAAATACCACTGTATTCATACAATGGAGCACAACAAAGCAATGAGAATGGATGGAACTTTGTTACACAAAAAACACAGATGAATCTCACAAGCATAATGATAAGTGAAAGAAGCCGGGCTTAAAAAACTACCAACTCTATGATTCCATTTATATAAAGTACAAAAACAGTGTAACTAATATATGAAGTTTGAGGTCAAAGTAGTGGTTACCGGTGGGGGAAGGTAGTGAATGGGAGGGGACATGGTGGGAGCTACGGAGGTGCTGGTCATGTTCTGTTTCTTGATCTGGATGCTGGTTAAGTTCACTGAAAATTCATCAAGCTGTACATTTATGATATTTGTAGGAAGGATAGGTATACATTGTCCAAAGGGAAAGAGTGGAGCAGTTTTATTTTGTCAGCTCATGTGGTCTGGCATAAAGATCTGTCTGGGCTATTTAAATATTTATATTTTGCATAATGGGGATCTGACTTGTTCACAAAAGTATTCATTCAGTCTTGGGGAGAAAAGGGTGATGAGATACCTGTTCTGTGCCAAATGCTAAGTACTGGGATATGTAAAAATAGAAAGAAAACATAGATATCTTTAAATCTAATAATCCAGACATAAGATTCTCTTCCTCAGTAGTAAATGCTAAAGAGACAGAGTGACTCCGTGTACAGGTGAATCTGCTTTGTTATCCTTATTGGTTACTTTAAAATAATGACAGAAGGCATTGGTGCAAAATGTATCTAAAGTTACAACGTAAGTGCCATTTCTAAAGCGTTTGGGAGAAAATTCCACTAGTCTATTTGAACTGGCCTTGTGTTGTCTGTGGTGTTTGGCTTTCTCTTGGGTAGCTTAAATTTCCTCCCCATCAGTATAGTAGATTTTATCTATTTTGTTTACTCTTCAGAAATAACTGCCAGGGGATTTTTAAGACTACTGATTGAGGAATGATTGCCAAATTACCCATTTTTAAGTGTAAAGTCAGTAAGCAATGCCAGCTTTCTGAGGAGCTTCACCAATTTGTCTCTATAATGTGTAGTATTTTTTAAACAGTTTTAATATATGAATGAAAATACTACCAAGTTTCTCCTGGATCCCCACTTTTGTTCATTCAGTGATTTTTTTTACTGAGCTTTGGAAATGAACCTTTTGTCTTTTTAGTATGATCCTCTCCCCTCATGTCGTTTGAAAATACCCATCTCTCGCATGAGACTAAGAACAATGCTGTCCTGTTGAGTTCTTATAAAATCCAAAGAAAATTTAAGTACTAAGTGGATGATAGTTAAAGGGTTTACAGCTTTTCTTACAGATCCATCAAAGTGGGAAAACCATGAGAAGAGTTGGAGTCAGACATACCAGACATTCCAAATCTGTCCTGTACAATGTGACCTTAAGTAGTTCCATAAACCTCAGCTTTCCTAGTTGTCAAATGAGGAGAATGATACTGTCCTCATGGGGCTGGTGCAGGGATTAAGGGTGATGATATCTGTGAAGCATCTCAGCTTAGTGCTTAGCACACTGTAGGTGGTCAGTAATTTTCCTGTTCTCTGTTGTGATATATCCTCTACTAATTCTGGAGTTATCTTTATCTTGCCTACCTCAATCCATTCTCTACAATTTCCATTTGTTTATCTTAATTATTTTGTCTTCCTCTTACTTTTTTCCTAAATAAAGCTACAGGAGAGTAGTTTTTCTGTACTCTGACAAGACATACATTTTTCTTCTTTTAATAGTGTTAAAACAAATGTCCAAAAAAACCTTTAAATAAAAAACCAAACATGTTCAAGGAAGTTACCATCTTTTCTAAACTCTGTCAGCAGGGTGGCTGATAAAATAAATTTTCTACTCATTAGTCTGAGATGCTTATTGAAGACTGCTAATTTAGGAAGTATGGGCCTGCTATGGTCTGAATGTTTATGTCCCCCACCCCAAATTTATATGTTGAATCCTAATTGTCGAGGTGATGGTATTAGAAGATGGCGCCTTTGGAAGGGCTCTGCCCTCGTGAATGGGATTAGTGCTCTTATAAAAGATGCCTTAGAGAGATCACTTGCCCCCACTACCATGTAAGGACACAGTGAGAAGATGCCACTTATGAACCAGAGAGCAGCCTGCATTAGATACGAGATCTGCTGGTACCTTGATCTTGGACTTCCCAGTTTCTAGACCCATGAGAAATAAATTCCTGTTGTTTATAGACCACCTAGTCTATGGTATTTTGTTATAGCCAGCCCAAACAGACTAAGACAGGGCCCTTTTATGTTCTGGCTTACCGTATTTAACTATGGCTATTTTACTAGTCAGAACCCCTCTTTTCTCTAGTGTATGTTTCTGTGACTTAGATTTAGTTTGAGGGCATTTTCATGTTTACTTTTTTCTTAAAAATTTTCTCAAGATTATTAACAGATACTAAATGAACTTCCCTCTTCCATTTCAATTTTATATGGTATCTCTTTTAGATCTTTCTCTTAAAGTAAATGCATTACATTGTATTTTTAAAACATTTTTTGCCTTAATAAACTGCTAGCATTTCAGTTAAGAGGAGTTAATAACAGTTTCACCAATGCACATTGAAAATGATGGGTTCCATTAAATAGTCAATAATTATTAAAATTAAGCCAAGAATAATGAAAGGGATACAATTACACTAAAGTGATATTTATGTCTTATAAAGATTTCTCTTAAGTGAAAATTGACAATTATTAGACTAGCCATACACAAAATCTGGTATTTTAAAACTAATCTTGGCTGGGCATGGTGGCTCACACCTGTAATCCCAGCACTTTGGGAAGTCGAGGTGGGCAGATCACTTGAGGTCAGGAGTTCGAGACCAGCCCAGCCAACCAACATGGTGAAGCCCTGTCTTTACCAAAAAATACAAAACTTAGCCAGGCATGGTGGCATGGACCTGTAGTCCCAGCTACTCAGGAGGCTAAGGTGTGAGAATTGCTTGAACCCAGGAGGCAGAATTGCAGTGAGCCAAGATGGCGCCACTGCACTCCAGCCTGGGCAGCAGAGTGAGACCCTGTCTCAAAAACAAAACAAAACAAAACAAAAAACTAAACCAAGGGCCAAAGCAGTATGGTGACAGGGAAATATTTTATATTTTCCCTTAGAGACTTCAGAGTGCTGACTCACCCCTTCCACCTACCATGTGAGGACGCAGTGATAACACACCATTGATTAATGTCTAAGAATATATTGAGGAAAATACTCTATCAGGCTAACAGGGAAACTGGCACAGTTTTGTTTCCACTATATTTTATTGGTTAGAGAAGTCACAGAGCCACCTGGTTGGAAGGAGAAAGGATGTAGATCCCACCTCTGGATGGGAGAGATGACAAAAAAATTTCTGGCCATCTTTAATCTGCCACATCAATTAATTTTAAACTTAAACTTTGTTGCCTTAATGTTTGAGTGAGATTGTAGTAGTTGATGCTACTCCATTCCGAGGCAGTACTAAAATCCTACCAGAGGATCCAATGTCCTCATTAAGTCCCAATTCAGGATACATATGACAGCAGTGAATAATTTGTCACTGTGAATAGGAGACTAAAATAAGGACATACCATGTTGCACAATTACAGACTATTTGAAATCCAGTCTGGCACTGTTTGTTAAAACAGAATTGTAATATTTTTGTAATCAAAAGATAGGGAAATTATTTCAGGCAGGCTGTTTTTATAATTTTGTTTTGGCATTCTTCTCTTAAGAATGAATAATAATATAAGGAAACAGGTAGTGATTGCCTTTTGAACTATAAAGTGCTTTTCATTTTTAGTAAGAGGTTTATGTCTATAAAATTATCTGAAAAGACAGGTCATCTGCTAACCAGTGGTAGAGTATCCACTGGAAGGCTCAGGACTCCTGAAACACATCATAAAATTGTCATGTAAGGAAATTCTTGGAGCTGAGTGCAGAGCTAGTTTGATTTCATCATAATAGGCAGATATTGGTGGATTAACTTTGAGCATTTCATGAAATAAAACATACTTTGCTGTTTTTGGTTTATAATACATTTTAAAACGTTTGAGTCTGAAACAAAAATTGTAAAGCTGATATTTGTCTTTCCTTTCATTCTATATGTGACCAGTTTAATTTTTATGATTCAGGGCAATCAAAGAATTTGCTGGGTATCTAGAGTGAATATTTTATCACTTTAGATAATCTAGTCTAATCAAAGGCCTCTTAAGCCCAGTAATAACAGTTTTGGTTATTTTTTTCACAGGTGGGGTAGTATATCAGACAGGGTCCAGTTAGGAGACAGAAACCAAACAGTAATTTAATGTGTTTCTTTTGACTTTTTAAAAATTTTTGTTGGTACAGAGTAGGAGTATATATTTATGGGGTACGTGAGATGTTTTGATATAGGCATGCAATGTGTATTAATCACATCCTGTAAAATGGGGTATCTGTTCCCTCAAGCATTTATCCTTTATGTTACAAAAAACCCAATAATACTCTTGCAGTTATTTTTAAATGTACCATTAAATTATTATCTGCTGTAGTCACCCTGTTGTAATATCGAATACTAGGTCTTTTTCAATAGTAATTTAATTTGAACATGCAAAGTTTAGTATAAGGAATTATTGCCAAGGGGTTGGGGTAATTGGCTAGTAAGAATTAGAGAACTGTGAAAAATACAGGCATAAGGAACAGCCGCTATTCCAACGGCTGAGATAGAATGCTCAAGGAAGAGGTTTGGCCTTCCTCCTGGCAGCACTAAGATCTGAACCTTGTTGAAGAAAATATGGCCATGACTCACTGGATCACAGTGAGGTTCACTGAGACACCATGCTAGTGGGACTCATTGGAAATCTGCCCTCTGGAGTCCAGGGGAAGCCATCCTTAGGGACAGACCTCTGAACATGCAGCAAGCTCACTGAGGGGCTGCTGGAGGAAGCCAGTAACAAGGAGAGTACCTTGCCAGCAGCGCTCTGCTGTAAAGGCACCTGAAGGGGGTTCCAAGAGAAGCTGCACATGGAAAGATGCATGCTGCTGGCCACTGTGCACTGCAGATAAACTGCACACACTGCAGGAGCCGGATGAGAAAAACACTGGAACTGGGACAACAGAACCCTTTCTCCTCCAGTGCCCCTCCAGTGCCCTTAATGGACAAAGCTTAATGTTGTGCCAGTTGGAAAAATATTCACAGTCAATCTCCAGTAGTGCAGAGCAGGCAATGAAGTGTGGATTTGGAGCTGACAGACAATAGATTGATAAGTGGCATGAGGAGTGGAGAGATTGTGTATATGACAGTGAGTATAGTTTTGATGACATGTATCAAGCAACCTCATTCATTATACTTGGCAATGTTTTTATTTCATTTTGCTTTTTTTTCCCCCTCCTTTAAGGAGATTCATTCAATACAACTTAGCAGTATAGGGCTTAAGGAAGGAAATGCCCACGTTTTTGCTTCATATGACTAGTTGGATAGTGGTGCTACTTATTTTATTCAAATGGATACTATCAAAGGGTCAGGGAGAATAAATGACTTTTTGACATCTTGCATCTCAGTAACTTTTGAAATATAAATGTTGATCAGTTAAATATTTTAGTCTAAAATTTAGGACCACAATCTGAACAAAAGAGAAAAGATTTGAAAATCTTCATCGTTTTGGTAATAGACGAAACTTCGGAAATACCTGTGATTGCTTAAAGAAAGTATATTAAGAGGCCACAATGAAAAAAAATGACCATGAGGAACCATTTTTGGTCATGAAAAATGGTCATGAGGAATGATCCTGACGAACACCTAAATTTAAAGAAAGGATGGAAAGAGACAGAGGAAAGCAGGAGGGGGAAAGAGAAGTAGAAGAATTATTATCAGAGAATGCTGTCATAGACGCTGAGATCAAAAAGATTTTCTGTGTTGTCAAATGCTATAAAGAAGCCAAATGAGGGAACAACTGTAATGTCTATGGAATTTGGCAACATGGAAACCAGTGTGAACTTTGGCCAGAGCAATTTCGGTATTGCACTGGGGACAAAAACAAGATTGTAGTAGGCAGAGGAAGGAATGGGGAGTGAGGAAGCAGGGAAAATAAATACAGGATAATTTTCAAATGGCTAGACTGAGAAGAGGAGAGAGAAACAGTCATAGATGCAGGGGCATGTGGAGGCAGGGGTAGAGATTAAAATGGGAAGGATTCCAGTATCTTTTTTTTTCCTTTTTTGCCAGAAGAGAGAGCTAAGAGGAAAGAAAAGGGTGCACTGATGGACTGAGATCTTTGATAGGCAGCAGGTGGAGGGTGGGCCCCTCTTCCATCAAGACCAAAAGAAAGTCAAGGTACTGATAGAGCTAGGCCTGCAGGCAGGAGAAGGAACCAGAGGATGTCCCTCAGCTGATGGCCTGATTTTCAGCAGGTGGGAGGCAGAGCCACCTGCTGAGAGTAGGCATGGTGGTAGAGAGTAGGGAGATAAGAGAGTAAGTAATAGCAGGTTAAGAGAGATAAGAGAAATTGCTAGGCTGCCTCAAGGCCCCTCCCCCCACCCCCGCTGAGGCTAAATGCAAGGAATTTGTAGCAGCACTTATCAACATGCAGATATGATTTCTCTCAGCAACACTAAGTAGCCTACAATTGAGGAAAGGAAAATTGTATGGGTAGATTGTGCTAGAGTGAGAAGTATTACACACAGCAGACATGATGGACAAAGGAATCAAGAGAGATGAAAGTAATAGTAATAGCAAGAGAAAAGACCATGGAGCTGGATGGGGAGGAAGATATTAGAGGTGCATCAAACATATTCTGGTTGGTCAGGCTCCTCACCAGTCACAATAGTTTTCACGACATCACCGTAAGAGGGACAATAGTATGGTAAATAAGAAAAGGAAGTTAATTTCAGGAGACTTGGGTTCAAGTAATGATCCTGCCATTTATTTATTTTGACCTTGTGAAAGTTACCTAACTTCTAAGCAAGCCTGCATTTTTCTTTCTTTCTTTTTTTTGTTTTTTGTTTTTTTTTGAGACGGAGTCTTACTCTGTCGCCCAGGCTGGAGTGCAGTGGCGCCATCTCCACTCACTGCAACCTCCGCCTCCCAGGTTCAAGCGATTCTCCTGCCTCAGCCTCCCAAGTAGCTGGGACTACAGGTGCACACCGCCACGCCCAGCTAATCTTTTGTGTTTTAGTAGAGATGGGGTTTCACCATGTTGCCCAGGCTGGTCTTGAACTCTTGAGCTCAGGCAGTCCGCCCGCCTCGGCCTCCCAAAGTACTAGGATTATAGACGTGAGCCACCACGCCTGGCCACCTGAATTTTTACACATAGTAAATGCTCAACAAATATTTAATATGAAGTGATATTTCAAGAAATAAGGTGCAATACAACACATTAGAGATGCCATTCTGGCACAAAGAAACAAGTCAGTGCCTGCTCTAATTTTAATTTAATGTTACAATAGCCAGTTTTGATTAGAATATTTTGCTTCACCACATGGTGTTCAAGGTACTGTGGCTGCATAACAAATTACCCCAAAACTTAGTGTCATAAAGCAGCTATTTAATATACTCACAGCTTCTGGGGCTCTGCAGTTTAGACAGGGCAAATCTGGGGTGTGAGCCAGAAGACTCGAGGGCTAGGGCAGGAATCTTCTAAAGGCTCACTAACTCACATCTGGCCATTGATGCTGGCTGTTGACTGAGAGACTTTACCTGGGAACTTTGGCTACACTTCATGTGACTTCTCTGTGTGAAAAGGCTTCCTCATAGCATGGCAGCTGAGTTCCAAGGGCAAATATTGAGAGAGACATCCTTTTGCTCAGAATAATTGTATTGAGATTCATCCCCATGTCTGTTGTATTAGTACTTTTTAAATTGGTTAGTAATGTTCCATTTCATGCATATAGCAAAGTTTTTAAATCCATTTTCTTGTTCTTAGAAATATATGTTGTTTCCACTTTGGGGCTGAGTAAAGCTGCTTTGAATGTTTGAATGTAAATCTTTTGAGTTGGACATATTGTCACTTCTCTCACATAAATGCAAGAGTGCAGTTGCTAGGTCATTAAGAAACTGCCAAACTATTTTCCATAGTGGTTGCACTATTTTATGTTATTACCAGTAATGTATGAGAGTTACAGCTTTTCCACATCCTTGCCAATACTTGGTATCGCCATCCTTTTTAATTTTAGCCATTCTGGTGGGTATGTCATGATATTTCTTGTGGTTTTCATTTGCATTTACCTTATGACTAAAAATGTTGCACTTATTGGCCATTCATATATATTTGTTGAAGTATATCTTCAGATCTTACACCGATGTCTATTTTTCATTGAGGTGTGTGTCTTTTGTATTAAGTTGTAGGAGTTCTTTGTATATTCTGGATACACTTCCTTGGTCAAATATACATATTGCAAATATGTTTTCCCAGTTTGTAACTTTCCCTTTTATATTCTTAATGGAATCTTTAAAAGAGTGGAAGTTTTTCATTTTGATGAAGTCCAGTTTACAGTTTTTTTCCTTCATGGTTCCTGATTTTTGTGACCTAAGAAAATTTCACCTACGTCAAATTTGTGAAAATTTTCTTTATATTTTCTTGTATAATTGTAGTTTTGGCTACGTTTATGATCCACTTTAGCATAAGAGTTGTATATCGTATGAAGTGTAAGGGTTGAGATTCATGGGTAGCCATTCGCTCCAGCACTATTTGTTGAAATAACCCTATTGAGTTATTTTAGCACCTTTATCAAAAATAATGTGTTGGTCTATTTTCTGCACTTTCTATTCTGATCTGTATGTCTGTCCTTATATCAGATTCACACTGTCTAGATTATTCTATATTAAGTCTTAAAATCCAGCAGCCAAAATCCTACAATTAGGATTTTGTGTTTAGGCTATTCTAACTACTTAAATTTTCATAAACAATTTAGAGTAAATTTGTGAATTTCTGCAATGAAGCATGAGATTTTGATTGGTGTTACTTTTAATCTATATATTAATTTGGGGAGAATGGAAATCTTAACCATATTGAGTCCTCCAATCCATGAACACTACTCCATTTATGTAGATTTTTTTACATTCTCCCAGAAAATATCTTTGTAGTTTTAAGAGTAGATATTTTATTCATATTTCATTACGTTTATTGTTAGGGCCTCATGTTTTTGATGCTATGGTAAATAGTATTATGTTTAAATTTTTAATTTAATGATTATTGATAGTATATAGAAATACAGTTGATTCTTGTATATTGATCTCCTATTTGGCAACCTTGCTAAATTTACTTATTCTAGTGGCTTAAAAAAAATCCTTAAGATTTTCTATTTGAACAATTGTGTTATTTTATTTCTGTCCATTCTGTATCCCTTTTATTTCTTTTTCTTACCTTAATGCCCTAGCTAGGACATTCAATTCAGTGATCTTATATTGATCTCATATTTGGCAACCTTGCTAATTTCACTTATTCTAGTGGCTTTAAAAAAAAATCCTTAAGATTTTCTATTTGAACAATTGTGTTATTTTATTTCTTTCCATTCTGTATGACTTTTGTTTCTTCTTACCTTGATGCCCTAGCTAGGACATACAATTCAATAATCTTAGGGAGCAAACCAGTCTCTTACCATTAAGTATTGTCTGCAGGTTTTTCTTAAATGCCCTTTATTAGATTCAAGAATTTGTTTTATCGTCCTAATTTGTTGAATTTTTATTATGGATAAGTGTTGAATTTCTTAGAATGCTTTTTTTCTGAATTGAGTTTTTGTATAGTTCTCCTTTATTCTGTTACTTACGTTGATTGAATTTTGAATGCTAAAGTAACCTTGCATTCCTAGGATAAACCCTACTTGGTCATGGTTTATTACATTTTTTATATACCCATGTGGTAAAAATACTAATATTTTACAAGATTTTTGCATCAGTGGTTATGATGGTTATTGCTTTCTAGTTTTCTTTTTATAAAGTTTCTACTGGCTTCGGTATCAGTAGAGTCAGGTTTACTGGTCTCATGTAATTAGCTCATTATTTTCTCAAAATGTTTGTATTGGATTGCTATTACTTTTTCTTAGTGTATTGTGGAATTCACCAGTGTCACTATCTCCTGGGCTTGGGATTTTCTTTGTGGGGTTATTTTAAATTATACATGTAATTTCTGTAATAAATTTAGGGCTATTCAGATTTTCTATTTTTTCTTGTGATAGTTCTTGTAATTTGAGTATTTCAAGGAATTTGTCAGTTTCATTTTATTTGTTGGATATATTGGTATATCTTTATTATATTTCTTATAATTTTCTTGTCTGACATATCTGTACTGATGTCTCCCCTTTCATTGCTGATAATGATAACTTTTGTCTTCTCTCATTTTCCTTGATCATTAAAATCTTTCCAATGGAATCTTTCAAAGAGCAGAAGTTCTTAATATTGACAAACTCCAGTTTATCATTTTTAGCTAGAGGTTTATTATTTTCATTGATCATACATTGAACAAGCTTTTGGTATCATTAACTTTATTGTTTGTTCATTTTCTGGGTAATTTCTATCACTGTTTTAATAAAGTCCAATTTGTCGATGTATTGTTTTATGAATTGTACTTTCGGTGCTCCTTCTAAGAAATCTTTGCCTAATCCAAGGTTAGAAAGCTTTTCTCCTTTTTTTTAATAGAAATTTAATAGTTTTAGGTTTTACATTTAGGTCTTTGGTCCATTTTGAGTTAATTTTTAGGTATTTTGTGAAGTCTGGATACAAGTTGTCTTTTTTTTTGGTCTTGTCTTTTTTTTCCATATATATAGTTGTTCCAGCATCATTTGTTGAAAAGATTATCTTTTCTCCATTGAATTTCCCCTTGCAATTTTGTTAAAATTTGATTGTACATACCTGTGTGGGTATGTTTCAAAACTCTATATTGTTTCATAGACTTATTGATCTGTCTTTAGGGTAATACCACACTATCTTGATTACTGTAATTTTATGTGTCTTTGGATTTTTTTAAAAATAGAGACAGGGTATCTCTCTGTTGCCCAGGCTGGAGTGCAGTGGGGTGATCTCAGCTCACTGTAACCTTGACCCCTCGGGTTCAATCAATCCTCCCACCTCAGCCTCCCGAGTAGCTGGAACTACAGGCGTGCACCATCACACCTGGCCAATTTTTGTATGTTTTGTAGAGATGGGATTTCACCATGTTGCCCAGGCTGGTCTTGAACTCCTGGGCTCAAACAATCCACCCACCTCAGCCTCCCAAAGTGCTGGGATTACAAGTGTGAGCCACTGCACCCAGCCCTGTAGTTTTATACGTCTTGAAATCAGGTGTCAGTGTCCCAACTTTGTTCTACTTTATCAAAATTGTTTGCACTTTTCTAGGTCCTTTTCGTATGAATTTTAGAATTAGTTTGTCCATTTCAGCAAACACACACACACACACACACACACACACACACACACACACACACACACACAGAAGGCCTCCTGGGATTTTTATTGGGATTATGTTGAATACAGGTAGTCCTCACCTTGCATGGCACTATGTTAAATGAAACGTGCATATTGAAACCAAGGCCTCACCATGCACAGTTCCAATATTCATGTTTCAGTTAACACAGTACTAGCACTGTGCAAAGTAAGTATGGCCTATATGTAGAATAATTTGGGGGAGAACTGACATATTAATGATACTGAGTCTTCCAACCCATCAACCCAATATCATTCTTTTATTTGTATCTCTCATATATCTCTCAGCAGCATTTTATAGTTTTTAGTATAAATGTTTTTTCAACCTTTTGTAAGAATTTTTCTCTGTATTTCATATATTTGATGCTATTACAAAATTTTTCTAGTTTCAATATCCTTTTTTTAACTTCTGGAATATATAAATACAACCGATACACAATTGTATATCAGTCTTGTATTCTACAGTCTTACAAAACTCAGAACACATTGAGCTCTCTAGTCTAAAAATTCAGAATGCTCCAAAACCTGAAACTTTTTGAGTGCCTATATGACATCACAACTGGAATATTCCATAGCTAATACCTAAATCCAAAACACTTCTGGTCCCAAGGACTTTGGATAAGAGATATTCAACCTGTAGTTCTAATAGCTTTTTTGTAGACTCTCTCTGATTTTCTCCATGGATGATTATATGTCAGTTATGTCATCTTGAATACAATCAGCATTAATTACATCTTCCTTTCCAATCTGGATTCCTCTTGTTTGGTTTTCTGGCCTTATTGCACTGACTGGCTAGATGTCTCCTCCAGTATAATGTTGAATAGAAGTCATGACAGCAAATGTTTTCTTATTCCTTATCTTAGAGAAAAAACATTAGATTGTTTACCATTAAGTATTAATATTAGCTGTAGGTTTTTGTGGATGACCTTTTTGAGGTTGAAGAAGTTTCTTTCTATTCCAAGTTTGCTGAGAATTTTCAGTAGGAATGGATGTTGGATTTTGTCAAATGCTTTTTCTGCATTTATTGAGATGACCTTTTTAGTTTATTGACATCATGAATTATATTGATTAATTTTGTAGTGATCAACCAACCTGTATTCTAAAAATTGCATATTGGCCTCTAGTTTTCTTTTGTTATAATAGTCTTTAACTGGTTTTGATATCAAGGTAATGCTGAGCTCATAGAGTGAATTAGAAAGTGTTCCTTTTCAATTTTGGGGGAAAGGTTTGTGTAGATGTGGTATTATTTCTTCATGTTTGGTAGAGTTCATCTTGGCCTGAAGTTTTCTTTGAAGGACGATTTTTAACTAAAAATTCTATTTTTTATAGTTATAGGAATATTCAGTTTATTTCGTCTTAAGTGAGGTTTGGTTGTTTCTTTCATGAAATTTGTCTGTTTTACCTAAGTGGGTAAATTTATTGGCATGGAGTTGTTTGTAACATTCATTATTCTTGGTATATCTGTAAAACCTTTAGTGATGTTACCTTTCTTTGTCCTTAACATTATTAGTTCATGTGTTTTCTCTCTTTTTTTTTTTTTTTCTGAGCAGCCTGGCTAGAGGTTTATCAATTCATTGATCTATTTCAAGAACCCATTTTTTGTTTCATTTATGTTTTCTGTTGATTTACTTTTTCCTATTCTATTTATTTCAACTTTGGTCTTTATCTTTTCCTTTCATGGGCTTATTTTGCTTTAATTTTCTCATCTTCTAGTTTATTAAGTTGGAGACTAAGATCAAGTTAGTTAATAGTATTGTTCAACTTTCCTATATCCTCATTCATTTTCTGCCTACTTGTTTTATCAATTATAATTTTGGATTTGTCTGTTCATATACTTTTATCACTTTTGTCTTTTATGTATTTTGAAGTTCTGTTATTAGATACTTATACATTTAGGATTATTATGTCCTCTTGATGAGTTGACTGTGTTATTATCATGAACTGATCTTTTTTCTTTGTTCTTCCTTTATGCAGTGTATCCTTTTTTCTGAATTAAAAAATTTTGTTTCTTTAGCTGGGCACAGTGGCTCATGCCTTTAATCCCAGCAGTTTGGGAGGACGAGGTGGGTGGATCACTTGAGCTCAAGACTAGCCTGGGCAACATGGCAAAACCCTGTCTCTACAAAAATACAAAAATAAGCCAGGCATGGTGGTGTGTACCTGTAATCCCAGCTACCTGGGAAGTTGAGGTGGGAGGATCATTTGAGTGTGGGAGGCGGAGGTTGCAGTGAGCCGAGATTACACCACTGCACTCCATACTGGGCAACAGTGCCAGATCCTGTCTCAAAAAAAAACTTGGTTTTTATCACTGGTTTTATGCAATTTGTTGATAATCTGCCTTAGTGCCTTTTTTTTATTTGTATTTTAATTTGCTTGAGATTCTTTGAGCTTCTTATATCTATGGGCTTATAGTTTACATAACCTTTGAAAATTTTTTGGGCTTTATTTCTTCAGGGTATTTTTCTTCTCCATTTGTCTCTTCTCTCCTTTGAAGGGCTCCAGTTACATGTATGTTAGACCCCTTTATATTGTCCCACATGTCATTAAGCTTCTGTATTTTAATTTTATACTTTTCATGCATTGTCTAATCTGTTTAGTTCATCCAGTGACTTTTTCATTTGAGATAATATATTTTTTTAATTCTAGAAGCTCCATTTTGTTCCTATTTATTTTTTTGTATTTCTTTTCTCATTGTGTCCATGCTTTCTTTTAAATCTTTGAGCATATTCATAAGCTATTTTGAAATTCCTGCCTTGTAATGCCTACATAGCTATGATTTATAGGTCTATTTGTATTGACTATTTTTCTTTTGGTTATATTTTACAATTTGCTGCTTTCCTCATTAGTCTATATCTAGAATAGCCATTATTTTAGTGCCAAATTTAGCTCCACTACTTAGGTGTGAATTATCCTTAGCATTTCAGTGAGGTCTCTCTACTGTGTCTGGTTAGAACTGCAGTATCTCCCTGCTCTTTTTGACCAGCCTCATGGAGTTTCAAGTTATGCAAGGACAAATCATTATTAAAGTATTGTTGGGACTTTTTTTATACCTCAGTCCCTTCTTTCAGTACCCTCTCCTGAACATTCCATCTCCCTCATCCTCCCCAAACCATAATCTCTGTTTTCTCTACTCAGTGACACTGCATGCACTGCTTTGCTTCCCCTCCCTGTGCTGCATACTGGAAATTGCTTCCAGGAAGAAGCCAGGCTCTCATTTGGTACTCATTCCATTCATTTCCCTTTGCATAGGAATCACAATCTTTTACTGCCTATTGTCTCAGTGCCTGATAATATTTGTTTCATACATCTTATTCAATTTTCTAGTTCAGTGGTTAACGAAAGTCCTATTCCAATTAAATTTGCATGATTAGAAGCTCTTTTTTTCCTTCAAAATCTTTATTTGCATTTCTTTTTATTATTATACTTTAAGTTCTAGGGTACATGTGCACAACGTGCAGGTTTGTTACATATGTATACATGTGCCATGTTGGTGTGCTGCACCCATTAACTCGTCATTTACATTAGGTATATCTCCTAACGCTATCCCTCCCCCCTCCCTCCACCCAACAACAGGCCCCGGTGTGTGATGTTCCCCACCCTGTGTCCAAGTGTTTTCATTGTTGAATTCCCACCTATGAGAGAACATGCGGTGTTTGGTTTTTTGTCCTTGCGATAGTTTGCTGAGAATGATGGTTTCCAGCTTCATCCATGTCCCTACAAAGGACATGAACTCGTCATTTTTTATGGCTGCATAGTATTCCATGGTGTATATGTGTCACATTTTCTTAATCCAGTCTATCATTGATGGACATTTGGGTTGGTTCCAAGTCTTTGCTATTGTGAATAGTGCCGCAATAAACATACTTGTGCATGTGTCTTTATAGCAGCATGATTTATAGTCCTTTGGGTATATACCCAGTAATGGGATGGTTGGGTCAAATGGTATTTCTAGTTCTAGATCCTTGAGGAATCGCCACACTGACTTCCACAATGGTTGAACTAGTTTCCAGTCCCACCAACAGTGTAAAAGTGTTCCTATTTCTCCACATCCTCTCCAGCACCTGTTGTTTCCTGACATTTTAATGATTGCCATTCTAACTGGTGTGAGATGGTATCTCATTGTGGTTTTGATTTGCATTTCTCTGATGGCCAGTGATGATGAGTATTTTTTCATGTGTCTGTTGGCTGCATAAATGTCTTCTTTTGAGGAGTGTCTGTTCATATCCTTCACCCACTTTTTGATGGGGTTGTTTGTTTTTTTCTTGTAAATTTGTTTGAGTTCATTGTAGATTCTGGATATTAGCCCTTTGTCAGATGAGTAGATTGCAAAAATTTTCTCCCATTCTGTAGGTTGCCTGTTCACTCTGATGGTAGTTTCTTTTGCTGTGCAGAAGCTCTTTAGTTTAATTAGATCCCATTTGTCAATTTTGGCTTTTGTTGCCATGGCTTTTGGTGTTTTGGACATGAAGTCCTTGCCCATGCCTATGTCCTGAATGGTATTGCCTAGGTTTTCTTCTATGGTTTTTATGGTTTTAGGTCTAATATTTAAGTCTTTAATCCACCTTGAATTAATTTTTATATAAGGTGTAAGGAAGGGATCCAGTTTCAGCTTTCTATATATGGCTAGCCAGTTTTCCCAGCACCATTTATTAAATAGGGAATACTTTCCCTATTTCTTGTTTTTGTCAGGTTTGTCAAAGATCAGATGGTTGTAGATGTGTGGTATTATTTCTGAGGGCTCTGTTCTGTTCCACTGGTCTATATCTCTGTTTCGGTGCCAGTACCTTGCTGTTTTGGTTACTGTAGCCTTGTAGTATAGCTTGAAGTCAGGTAGTGTGATGCCTCCAGCTTTGTTCTTTTTGCTTAGGTTTGACTTGGCAATACGGGCTCTTTTTTGGTTCCATATGAACTTTAAAGTAGTTTTTTCCAATTCTGTGAAAAGTCATTGGTAGCTTGATGGGGATGGCATTGAATCTATAAATTACCTTGGGCAGTATGGCCATTTTCACGATATTGATTCTTCCTATCCATGAGCATGGAATGTTCTTCCATTTGTTTGTGTCCTCTTTTATTTCCTTGAGCAGTGGTTTGTAGTTCTCCTTGAAGAGGTCCTTCACATCCTTTGTAAGTTGGATTCCTAGGTATTTTATTCTCTTTGAAGTAATTGTGAATGGGAGTTCACTCATGATTTGGTTCTCTGTTTGTCTGTTATTGGTGTATAAGAATGCTTGTGATTTTTGCACATTGATTTTGTATCCTGAGACTTTGCTGAAGTTGCTTATCAGCTTAAGGAGATTTTGGGCTGAGACAGTGGGGTTTTCTAAATATACAATCACGTCATCTGCAAACAGGGACAATTTGACTTCCTCTTTTCCTAATTGGTTACCCTTTATTTCTTTCTCCTGCCTGATTACCCTGGCCAGAACTTCCAACACTATGTTGAATAGGTGTGGTGAGAGAGGGCATCCCTGTCTTGTGCCAGTTTTCAAAGGGAATGCTTCCAGTTTTTGCCCATTCAGTATGATATTGGCTGTGGGTTTGTCATAGATAGCTCTTATTATTTTGAGATAAGTCCCATCAATACCTAATTTATTGAGAGTTTTTAGCATGAAGGGCTGTTGAATTTTGTCAAAGGCCTTTTCTGCATCTATTGAGATAATCATGTGTTTTTTGTCTTTGGTTCTGTTTATATGATGGATTACATTTATTGATTTGCATATGTTGAACCAGCCTTGCATCCCAGGGATGAAGCCCACTTGATCATGGTGGATAAGCTTTTTGATGTGCTGCTCGATTCGGTTTGCCAGCATTTTATTGAGGATTTTTGCATCGATGTTCATCAGGGATATTGGTCTAGAATTCCCTTTTTTTGTTGTGCCTCTGCCAGGCTTTGGTATCAGGATGATGCTGGCCTCATAAAATGAGTTAGGAAGGATTTCCTCTTTTTCTGTTGATTGGAATAGTTTCAGAAGAAATGGTACCAGTTCCTCCTCATACCTCTGGTAGAATTCGGCTGTGAATCCGTCGGGTCCTGGACTTTTTTTGGTTGATAGGCTATTAATTATTGCCTCAATTTCAGAGCCTGTTATTGGTCTATTCAGGGATTCAACTTCTTCCTGGTTTAGTCTTGGGAGGGTGTATGTGTCCAGGAATTTATCCATTTCTTCTAGATTCTCTAGTTTATTTGCATAGAGGTGTTTATAGTATTCTCTGATGGTAGTTTGTATTTCTGTGGGATTGGTGGTGATATCCCCTTTATCATTTTTTATTGCGTCTATTTGATTCTTCTCTCTTTTCTTCTTTATTAGTCTTGCTAGCAGTCTGTCAATTTTGTTGATCTTTTCAAAAAACCAGCTCCTGGATTCATTGATTTTTTGAAGGGTTTTTTATGTCTCTATTTCCTTTAGTTCTGCTCTGATCTTAGTTATTTTTTGCCTTCTGCTAGCTTTTGAATGTGTTTGCTCTTACTTCTCTAGTTCTTTTAATTGTGATATTAGGGTGTCAATTTTAGACCTCTCCTGCTTTCTCTTGTGGGCATTTAGTGCTATAAATTTCCCTCTACACACTGCTTTAAGTGTGTCCCAGAGATTCTGATATGTTGTGTCTTTGTTCTCGTTGGTTTCAAAGAACATCTTTATTTCTGCCTTCATTTCATTATGTACCCAGTAGTCATTCAGGAGCAGGTTGTTCAGTTTCCGTGTAGTTGAGCGGTTTTGAGTGAGTTTCTTAATCCTGAGTTCTAGTTTGATTGCACTGTGGTCTGAGAGACAGTTTGTTATAATTTCTGTTCTTTTACATTTGCTGAGAAGTGCTTTACTTCCACTTCCAACTATGTGGTCAGTTTTGGAATAAATGCAATGTGGTGCTGAGAAGAATGTATATTCTGTTGATTTGGGGTGGAGAGTTCTGCAGATGTCTACTAGGTCCGCTTGGTGCAGAGCTGAGTTCAATTCCTGGATATCCTTGTTAACTTTCTATCTCGTTTATCTGTCTAATGTTGACAATGGGGTGTTAAAGTCTCCCATTATTATTGTGTGGGAGTCTAAGTCTCTTTGTAGGTCTCTAAGGACTTGCTTTATGAATCTGGGTGCTCCTGTATTGGGTGCATATATATTTAGGGTAGTTAGCTCTTCTTGTTGAATTGATCCCTTTACCATTATGTAATGGCTTTCTTTGTCTCTTTTGATCTTTGTTGGTTTAAAGTCTGTTTTATCAGAGACTAGGATTGCAACCACTGCCTTTTTTTGTTTTCCATTTGCTTGGTAGATCTTCCTCCATCCTTTATTTTGAGCCTATGTGTGTCTCTGCACGTGAGATGTGTCTCCTGAATACAGCACACTGATGGGTCTTGACTCTTTATCCAATTTGCCAGTCTGTGTCTTTTAATTGGAGCGTTTAGCCCATTTACATTTAAGGTTAATATTGTTATGAATGAATGATCCTGTCATTATGATGTTAGCTGGTTATTTTGCTCATTAGTTGATGCAGTTTCTTCCTAGCCTGGATGGTCTTTACAATTTGGCATGTTTTTGCAGTGGCTGGTACCGGTTGTTCCTTTCCATGTTTAGTGCTTCCTTCAGGAGCTCTTGTAGGGCAGGCCTGGTGGTGACAGAATCTCTCAGCATTTCCTTGTCTGTAAAGGATTTTATTTCTCCTTCATTTATGAAGCTTAGTTTGGCTGGATATGAAATTCTGGGTTGAAAATTCTTTTCTTTAAGAATGTTGAATATTGGCCCCCACTCTCTTCTGGCTTGTAGAGTTTCTGCTGAGAGATCTGCTGCTAGTCTGATGGGCTTCCCTTTGTGGGTAACCTGACCTTTCTCTCTGGCTGCCCTTAACATTTTTTCCTTCAACTTTGGTGAATCTGACAGTTATGTATCTTGGAGTTGCTCTTCGCGAGGAGTATCTTTGTGGTGGTCTCTGTATTTCCTGAATTTGAATGTTGGCCTGCCTTGCTAGGTTGGGGAATTTCTCCTGGATAATATCCTGCAGAGTGTTTTCCAACTTGGTTCCACTCTCCCCATCACTTTCAGGTACACCATCAGACGTAGATTTGGTCTTTTCACATAGTCCCATATTTCTTGAAGGCTTTGTTCATTTCTTTTTACTCTTTTTTCTCTAAACTTCTCTTCTCGCTTCATTTCATTCATTTGATCTTCAGTCACTGATACCCTTTCTTCCAGTTGATCAAATCGGCTACTGAAGCTTGTGCATTTGTCACGTAGTTCTCGTGCCATGGTTTTCAGCTCCATCAGGTCATTTAAGGACTTCTCTACATTAGTTATTCTAGTTAGCCATTCGTCTCATCTTTTTTCAAGGTTTTTAGCTTCTTTGCGATGGGTTCAAACTTCCTCCTTTAGCTCAGAGAAGTTTGATCATCCGAAGCCTTCTTCTCTCAACTCGTCAAAGTCATTCTCTGTCCAGCTTTGTTCCGTTGCTGGCAAGGAGCTGTGTTCCTTTGGAGGGGGAGAGGCACTCTGATTTTTAGAGTTTTCAGCTTTTCTGCTCTGTTTTTTCCCTATCTTTGTGGTTTTATCTACCTTT
Organism: Pan troglodytes; assembly: GCF_028858775.2. Classification (NCBI taxonomy): domain Eukaryota; kingdom Metazoa; phylum Chordata; class Mammalia; order Primates; family Hominidae; genus Pan; species Pan troglodytes. The sequence goes on along the minus strand of NC_072421.2, from coordinate 42,253,712 downwards.
GGTCTTTGATGATGGTGACGTACAGATGGGGTTTTGGTGTGGATGTCCTTTCTGTTTGTTAGTTTTCCTTCTAACAGTCAGGACCCTGAGCTGCAGGTCTGTTGGAGTTTGCTGGAGGTCCACTCCAGATCCTGTTTGCCTGAGTATCAGCTGCGGAGGCTGCAGAACAGCGAATATTGCTGAACAGCAAATGTTGCTGCCTGATCGTTCCTCTGGAAGCTTCGTCTCAGAGGAGTACTCAGCCATGTGAGATGTCAGTCTGCCCTTGCCGGGGGGTGCCTCCCAGTTAGGCTACTCGGGGGTCAGGGACCCACTTGAGGAGGCAGTCTGTCCGTTCTCAGATCTAAAACTCCATGCTGGGAGAACCACTACTGTCTTCCAAGCTGTCAGTCAGGGACATTTAAGTCTGCAGAGGTTTCTGCTGCCTTTCGTTTGTCTATACCCTGCCCCCAGAGGTGGAGTCTACAGAAGCAGGAAGGCCTCCTTGAGCTGCGGTGGGCTCCACCCAGTTCGAGCTTCCTGGCCTACCTTTGTTTACCTACTTAAGCCTCAGCAATGGCGGGCACCCCTCCCCCAGCCTTGCTGCCGCCTTGCAGTTCGATCTCAGACTGCTGTGCTAGCAAGGAGCGAGGCTCCGTGGGCGTGGGACCCTCTGAGCCAGGCACAGGATATAATCTCCTGGTGTGCTGTTTGCTAAGACCATTGGAAAAGCGCAGTATCAGGGTGGGAGTGACCCGATTTTCCAGATGCCATCTGTCACAGCTTCCCTTGGCTAGGAAAGGGAATTCCCTGAACCCTTGCACTTCCCGGGTGAGGCGATGTCTCACCCTGCTTTGGCTCACACTCGGTGGGCTGCACCCACTGTCCTGCACCCACTGTCTGACAAGCCCCAGTGAGATGAACCCGGTACCTCGGTTGGAAATGCAGAAATCACCCGTCTTCTGCGTCGCTCACGCTGGGAGCTGTAGACTGGAGCTGTTCCTATTCAGCCATCTTGGAACTGCCCCCCTAGAAGCTCTTATCATGAGTTTTAATGTGATTTTAAAGAATCTTAATTCTAATGATATTACTTTCAAATAGAGACAGACTATTACAGAGTTTTATCTAACAAAGCTAACATTTATTTAGCATTTCAGTGATGTGAGACACCTTGCTAAGAGGTGTCTCAGTTCCCATTATAATCCTATTATAAAGGTGCCATGTTATGCCTATTTTACAGAAAGGAGGACTGCAGCTTGAAAACAGTTAAGTGACTTGTTCAAGCTCACATATCAGTCGAGTAAATGGCAAAACCTAGATTCAAACTCAATCTTGTCAAACTGCCAAGGCCTTGCTTATCATCACCATGTGCTATGGTTTGGATGTCCCTGCCAAAACTCATGTTGAAATTTAATTGCCATTGTAACAGTATTGGGTGCTGGATCCTTTAAGAGGTGATTGGCCTGGCACGATGGCTCACACCTGTAATCCCGGCACTTTGGGAAGCCGAGGCAGATGGATCACCTGAGGTCAGGAGTTCAAGACCAGCCTGGACAACATGGTGAAACCCATCTCTACCAAAAATACAAAAATTAACTGGGCATGGTGGCAGACACCTGTAATCCCAGCTACTTGGGAGGCTGAGGCAGGAGAATCGCTTGAACCTGGGAGGTGGAGGTTGCAGTGAGCTGAGATCATGCCACTGCACTCCAGCCTGGGTGATAAGAGTGAAACTCCGTCTCAAATAAATAAATAAATACATACATACATAAAGAGGTGATTAGGTCATGAGGAATCCTCCGTCATGAATGGATTTATGTTGTTATCGCGAGAGTGGGCTAGTTATTGCTGGAGTGGGCTCCTGATAAAAGAATGAGCTTGGGCCCATTTTCTCTCTATGTCTTGTGCTTGGTTGCCCTTCTGCAATGGAACGAACCTTACCAGATGCTCATGCCATGCTCTTGAACTCCTCAGCCTCCACAACAGTGAGCCAAATAAACCTGTTGTTTATAAATTTCCCAGTCTGTGGATTTCTGTTATAACAGCAGAAAACAGACTATGATACCATAGTATGCTGCTTTGAAGTGGGTGAGCAGCTGGGACAATTAAGGAATCAGCTTCAGTACTAAGTGTCTGGGATGCAATGCTTTGGGGGCCATTTTCAGGTTTTGTACAGCAGTCTTTCTTGGGTCACATTTTCACTGCTCTTTACTTCAAAAGGTCAAGTCAGACATCTTTTAAGCAACATTTATGGGTAGGTTCTGATGGCATCTTCCTTATATCTGAATATGATTGGAAATCTAAGAGCATTTGGGAACCTTGTCACTGACCATCTTTTTTTATTGTAACTCTACATTAAAGTGGGGTGTTTTTTGTTGTTGTTGTTGTTGTTTGAGAATGATAAGGTACCATGGGAGCAGAATTACATTACTGGAAAAGTGGTGGCTAGGTTTATAAAAGCAAAACAGTCAATGATGTTCTCAGTCTCAAATTATTTCAAAATAAAAAGATTTTTAAGAAAAATTTACCTAAAATAATTAGTCTCTTTTCTGTTTAGCCACCAGCTTCCTATATTCTTAGATTGTTTTATTTTGATTTTGGGGGGTTTTTTTATTGTGATTTAATTTTTTGTAATCATGTAAAACATTTACATGGTTCCAAAGGCAAACTATAAAAGAAAGTATATTCAAAGAAGTATGTTTTCTATCCCTGTTCCCACCCTCCTTCATAAGTAATCATTTTCATTAGCTTTCAGCTTATACTCATTGTCTTTGCTTTAAAATTGTAAATATTGTAGCTGTGTGTGTTTTTACATACACATACATACACACACATTTCCCTCTTCCTTGGATAAAAGGTGGCATATTCTACACACTATTCTACATCTTCTTATTTTATTAAGTCGTAGATACTCTGGAGTTCACTCAATAGCATGGTATTAAGATTGTCCTTTTTTCTTTTTAAAGCTCCAGGATATTCCACTGGATTTAAATTTTTCAAAATCTCATTTGATAAACATTTATTGTCTACTGTGTGTGTCATCTGTCAAGGGTAGTGCATAGCATTGTAGGGCAAACAGAAATGAACAACATATAGTCTTCACCCTCAAGAAACTTACAGAATTTTAAAATACTTTTAAAAATGTGTACCTCTCACAGTAGCTGATCCAGTAACAATTATTTTTATTTTTACCCATCTCCTTTTTAGAGAACAGAGTAAAAATTTTTTTGCCGTCTATTGTTTCTGTTATATTTAATGTCATTTCAGTAGTATTTATAAGCAGTCTAGGAACACATCCCAACATTTAAAATACTTAGATATATGATTGTAAAGTGTGAGGCAGAGAAGTACATCATATGAATGTATGCTATTTCTAAATACTTGCTATTAATTTTAGTCACTCTAAAGTCAGAATATACCAGACAGTCCAAATTACTGTAATTATACCATCCTTTTAAAAACTTGGCACCTCTTTATTCCCAATATTACTCCAACCATTATCATTGTAACAGGTTCCTGTTCTGTACCTCACTCACATCTGTACTCTTCTCCAATATTTCTTATTTCTTTAATGTCTGTACCTCATAAGATGCTGAACTTTTCTTTGAAGACTTAGGCTTTGGGGCTGTGGGGGTACTAGCCTAGACTTATTGAAAGCAGCTCACCTATGGTACTTTGTCACAGGAGTGGGTATATCTGTGCTAGGTATTGTCCTTCCTATCTCTTTGTTGGCTCTTAGGGGCACTCCGTCTCTCAGGGTCCTGAGTCTGACTTTGCATCTTTGAATATGGTGTCTCTCCTTAAAGTCATCTTGGTTACACCTTGGGTTTTCCTTTTCTTTGCCTGTCCTCCAGTAGTGGCCCTGAAGCCTATCCATGTTATCATTTGGCTACTCCTGGCTCTTCCATCCTGGACCTGTTAACCTAGTTGCTCTTGAACTCTGCATATAATGCCCCCTTTCCTTTCTCTTTCCCCTTTCCCCAGTTGCTCTCTAGGTTTTCTAATTTCTTTCCTGACACTATGTATGGCTTTAGTCAAGCGTAACCCTTGTCCCTAAATCCACAAATATAAAGCTAAGACATGTTACTTGTCTAGTTTTCCTAGAGAAGGAAACTTCTCAGGTCTTTGTATGCTTCCTCATACAATTGTAGGTTGCAGCAAGGTTAAATGGCTGAAAAGCGGTGAAGGAACATGTTCAAGAAGTTTCATATGATTTCACTACATGAATGTAGATGTGGTAATCTAGCACCTACTGTACTACTTAAAGCATTTCCTACAGTGAAGGCTTCTGAGAAAATAAATACTATTCCTGAAGTAGTCTCACAAAAAAACCTTTTTTAATTCAGAAAATTGATTCCAGGTTCACTAAGTCAGCATTTTCTCTCATCAGGCATTGCAACTAATGACATTAATGAGAGCCATGCCATATTTTTTAAAACAAAGGATAAAAAGGGCAAAACTGAGAATTTTAAAAGGGAGTTGTTTCCAGTAGTCTGTTTGAACATTGTAATTAACCAAGAAATAAAACAAGAAAAGGCCATTTTAATTGTGTTTTTTAGTACTCCATTAACAGTGCATCAAGCTCCTTATGAATTGAGACAGTATAAAATGAGTGCTTATGTTAAAGTAGGAAAGCCATCAGTCTGCAGTACAGAGCATTGTATTTATTAGAGTATCCCAGACCTGAATGAGTATTACCACCATTAGGTAATGCTTAAGTGTCTATTTTACCGAAAGGTATTTTTTTTTTGTTATTATAGAGAACAAACACTAAATTGACTAAATAAATGAAGTTTAAACAAGAAATAAAACAGCTAGAATTTGCTTGCTTTTGTTGGTGGTGATATGCTCTTGCAGCCCCAGCAAATTACATCAGCATTGTTACCCTTGACAGGGAGCTTTATAATTTGTAGCATGTAAAATAACCCTTCCCAAAAAAGAAGAGAGCCAGGACCTGTGTTGAACTACTTACAAAGCAAGCATGCCCCTGGTGTCACCTTAGTAGTTTTAGTGAGAAAGATGGGATTTCTAGGGACAGTAGTTCACAGTTGTGCTCTCTCTGTTTTCTGTGTTTCATGCTTTAAGGTTTTTTTGCTCTCTTATTTTAATGTGTGTGTCTCTATGTATGGGCATGTAAATAAATATGCAGATGGTGGCACCTATGTAAGAAAATGTTTGAACACAGCCCCAATTTCAGAGCTCAATATGGCATGGGGAATTCTTGGGAGAATGTGACCTATTGAGGGTTGGTTGGTTGGTTGTTTTTAAGATGGAGTCTCCCTCTGTCACCCAGGCTGGAGTGCAGTGGTGTGATCTTGGCTCACTGCAACCTCCGCCTCCCGGGTTCAAGCAGTTATCATGCCTCAGCTTCCCGAGCAGCTGGGACCACAGGCACCCGCCACCACACCTGGCTAATTTTTGTATCTTTAGTAGAGACAGGGTTTCACCATGTTGGCCAGGCTGGTCTCGTACTCCTGACCTCAAATGATCCACCCACCTCAGCCTCCCAAAGTGCTAGGATTGTGGGCATGAGTCACCGCGCCTGGCCAATTATCATAAATATATGCTTTTTAGTGGACCATATAGAAAGTTCTATTCTGGTTCTTTATATGGTTGGGTTTTACTTTTATCTAAGTAATGTAAGCACATGGTTTTAAAAGTCAAATCATGCTACTTCTAACAACAAAAAAGCAGTGTCTCTCCTAATTTGTTCCAACTCCACCACTTTAAGCATTTTTGCTGTTTCTTCTGTAACTAACAACATGTATTACTATTTCTTGATTTCATAGTTTCAGATATCATCAGTTATTGCCTTTTTGCTATGAAAGATGTAGCTGTTTTATGTTGCTACCCTCCCACCCCACTTCCTGGTCCCTACTTACTTTCCCTTCCCCATTTTTATAATATTCATATTTCAGTTATTCATATAATATGATTGTATTTCTTGTGTAATTTATTGTTATATCTGGGGTGAATCATTGACTCATTTCTTTGATTGCTTAGTTTTTTGTTGTTGTTGTTTTTGAGACAGTCTCGCTCTGTCACCCAGGCTGGAGTGCAATGGCGTGATCTTGGCTCACTGCAGCCTCCACCTCCTGGGTTCAAGCAATTCTCCTGCCTCAGCTTCCCAAGTAGCTGGGATTGCAAGAGCGTGCCACCACACCTGGCTAATTTTTTTTTATATTTTTAGTAGAGATGGCGTTTCACTATGTTGGCCACGCTGGTCTCAAACTCCTGACCTCATGATGTGCCCACCTCGGCCTCCCAAGGTGCTGGGATTACAAGCGTGAGCCACCGTGCCCAGCCCGATTGCTTGTTATTTTATGTATTATTGCTAATTTATCCCTAGGCTGTCCCACTAAACTGTGTAACTTTCCTCAGTACATTCAACCCCATTGGATAATTTATCACATTCATTGTTTTTCTTGGTGACAGAGGGCCCCCTGCCTGTGAGCCTTCCATCTGTTTCATTGTAAGTTGGTTGCTGTCCTGGCCTGCTGGGCTCGTCATGAGAATTCCTTTTGCCTTTCATCTGTGCTAGAGTCTTTGTTCCCTAGGTTTCTTGTTTTTTTGCTTTTTTGGTTTTTTTGGCTTCCTTCTTCATTTTGATAAAGTATGCCCTCTAGTAACTTTCTGAGAAGAGGTGCTTTTTTGAGATACCTGAAAATGTCTTTATATTACTCTACAACTTGATAGTTTGGCTGGGTGTAGAATTCTAGGTGACAATTTTGAAAATATATAGCATATAGGTGAAAGTTTATATGATGCAACGAGACTACTTAGGTTCATATCACACTTAACCAGCTGTGTGTGAACACATAACCCTTCTGTGCTTAAGTTTTCTCATCTAAAAATCAGGCGTAATATCTTACCTGCCCTTACAGTTATTGAGAGGATTGATTGAATAATGTATGTAAAGCACTTAGGGCAGTGCCTGGCCGTTTTTCTCCCAAAGCTTTAATGATATTCTCTTTACCCCAGTGCCCTAAAATTTTACAATGATGTGCTTTACTGTGGGCCCTTTTAAAAGTCGTTATACTGATTGCTTAGAAATATTTTTAAATCTGGAAACTCATTGTTCTTTAGTTCAGAAATTCTTTAAAATATTTCTTAGATAACATCCTTTTCTCCAGTTTCTTTGTTCTTCTTTTCAGGAGTTGCTGTGATTCAAATAACATAAGGGCTTATAAGGTTGGGCTTCATCTCTAACCTTTTCTTTCCTGTTCCTCTTTCTTTATCTTTTTGCTCTACTTTGAGAGATTTCTTCAACTTGATCTTCTAACCCTTCTGTTTGAGTCTCGTGGTTTAGCTCTCATTTTTTATTTTCAAGGACTTTTTTCTGAATGTTTTTCTTTTAAACTATTATATAGTTTCATACTCTTGTCTTCATAGGTTTCATATTCTTATCTATCTCAAAGTAGTATATTTTTGAAATTTTCTTTGCCTTATACAGGGAACAGTTTCCTCAGAAAAATATTAAGAGGGAAGTGTTAAATAGGTGCCTGGGAACACTCTGTATATGGGTAAATTCATTATCAGTGATCAGACAAAGACTAGGCCATTTTTTGAGCGCCTTATGGATATCCATTATCTGTAGATCTTTTGTTCTTAAGCAGGTCAGTTTGACAGAAGAATCTTCTGATCTTCTACCTTGGGCTAAGGGTATGTGTATTAGGGGGAGAAAGGGTACATAGGGGCATTTAAGTCTGACTGCAGTGGTTCTGAGAGATAAAGGCTGAGGGTCTTTATTTTAACATGTTTAATACATGGAACTTTCCAGTTAATCCTCTTGTTTGAGTACAGCACTTCAGTTTGACGTGAGCTAGGGGTCTGGTGTCCAAAGTCTCCAAAAAGTGGGGTAAGGATAATTTGCTTGGCCAAAGATATCCAAGGTCATACTGCATACCTTTAAAGGTTCAGCCAGTCCTCCTGTTATCTGCTCCACCATGCAACCCTGCCCTCAAAGATACCTGGTGCTTCCTATTGCTAAACCTTTCTTGGGGACATTTTGACAGGCGTATCAGCGTGCTTCTTACTGGCTCGCCTTATTGAAAGCTTGTGTTCAGGTTCTACAGAAAGCTTGTGTTCAGGTTCTACAGAAAGCTTGTGTTCAGGTTCTACAAAAAGATGTCAAGAAGGGATTTGATGTGCAAGAAATTTATTGAGAGTGAAAATGAATGGTAGGGAGCTGGAGGAGGCCGGGACAACCATCACAGGTTATGCAGGTCTGACCCCGTTGGAGGAAAAAGGGAAGAAAAAGAGGAGGATTGGGTGGGGAAATTATTTGACCAAGGTGCAGTTTCAAGGATGTTTTGGCAAGGCCTACTGGGAGTCCTTGAGCCAAAGTTGACCATCAGAGACCCATATCTCACAGGAATTAGCCTGCTTAAGTATTCCTGCTGCTCTTAGTCACCAGCTGAGAGTATTTATAATAGCTGCTTTGAAGTCTTTTCTGCTAATTCCAACATCTGGGCTCCCTCAAAGGCAGTTTCTATTTTCTGCTTTTTTTTCCCCTCCTTTGTAAAGGTCACACTTTTCTGCATTTTGCATGTCTCCTAACACTTTGTTATAGCAACTGTGGATACTGACACCTTCCTCCACTCCAAGGTTATTCTTTTTTAGTTACTTGCTGGACTAGTTCAGTGCAACCTCTGATGTCCCTCTTCAGGACAGGTGTGGTCCTTATCCATGCATTTCTCTGCTACCTCTATTGGTGTTAAACTTAACCAATCGATAGCTGATTGCTCCCTTCTTTTTGACAATGCCTTGTGGTATAAATTGCTCCATAGTCTGATCCAATTAAAATTGGGTCCCTTCATGGATGAAATTGGAAATCATCATTCTCAGTAAACTATCGCAAGGACAAAAAACCAAACACCGCATGTTCTCACTCATAGGTGGGAATTGAACAATGAGAACACATGGACACAGGAAGGGGAACATCGCACTCTGGGGACTGTTGTGGGGTGGGGGAAGGGGGGAGGGATAGCATTAGGAGATACACCTAATGCTAAATGACGAGTTAATGGGTGCAGCACACCAGCATGGCACATGTATACATATGCAACTAACCTGCACGTTGTGCACATGTACCCTAAAACTTAAAGTATAATAATAATAAAAGAAAAGAAAAGAAAAAATAAAAATAAATAAAAATAAAATAAAATTGAGTCCCTTGTCAGGGACAAGTTTTTCTAGTCTTTGAGACTTGCTATACCCTTCCCTGAGCAGAATCTCTGCACTATAGAGTAGGAGCTGGGGAAAATGGGGAACTCACTCCTCATTGGCTGTTCCACCCAGATCCTCCCTCTGAAGCAGGGTTTTTGTGTTGCCGGGAAGGAGGAGGTATGAACTGTGCCTCCTTTTGCCTCTGCTGCTACTCAGTGTGGATCTTCCACAGCTCAAAACCAGGGAGTATGATATCTGTCAGTGTTCACCAGGTGCTGAAAGTACTCAGAATAGTTCTTTCACCCTAGGAAGTTGAAGGAGATGGGAGCTGCCACTCAGCTGCCAAACACATCTCTGTAGCTCTCTTGACAACACAGAGCTGTGTGGGCAGGGGGGACTACACTGTTTACCAGCTTCTACCAGCTTCCTCACCTGATTCCTCTGTTTTTAGCTGGAGTTTAGGGGGGAGAAATGGCTGCTGCCATCAGCTTCTGCCGCTTGCTCTATATAGGCCTTCCACAGCATGGAGCCATGGAAAATGGGATCTGCCAATGTTTACTAGCTGCCAAATCCACCCCGAGTAGCTCTTCCATCTCAAGGGGCGGATCTGCCCTTAGCTGCTGAACTCCTTAAAACAGTTCTTTGGCAAAACAGAGCTGTGGGGGGACAGTTGCAGTCCCTGTGTGGTCCCTATCTCGAATGCTACAGCCTCTTATTGTTCTTATCGAATTTCTGTAGATTCTATTGAATAAATGCTTCTCTATTTGTTGTAAGCCCTTTGATCAGTCTCCAAGGACTTTGAATGATTGTGATTTTTGACCAGCTAAATATATGTCTCTCCAGGGGAGAGATATCCCTGAGCTCCTTTATACAGCCATTCCAGAAGTCCCACCTAGTCATTGTGGGGGTTTTTTGGGTTTTTTTTGAGACAGAGTCTTGCTCTGTCACCCAGGCTGGAGTGCAGTGGTGTGATCTCAGCTCACTGCAACCGGCTCACTGCCTCCCGGGTTCAAGCGAGTCCCCTGCCTCAGCCTCCCGAGTAGCTGGGATTACAGGCATGTGCTACCACACCCAGCTGATTTTTGTATTATTAGTGGAGACAGGGTTTCACCATGTTGTCCAGGCTAGTCTCAGATTCCTGACCTCAGATGATCCACCTGCCTCGGCCTCCCAAAGTGCTGGGATTACAGGCGTGAGCCACTGCACCTGGCTGTCATTGTGTTTTTAATGATTCTGTCTTAACAGAAAACTAGTTTTACACAAATATAATCAAGTGACTTAAATTGAAAGGACTAAGATTGAAAACTGAATTGAAATTGAAAATTGAATTGAAATTGAAACCTAAGATTTTTTTGAAAGGTATGATTTTATTACGGAAATTTGCTTGATTGAGCTTTATTTTAATCAAGACTTTATATTTCCATTTTTAGAATTAATTCAGAGAAATAGCTAACCTATAAAGTTCATCTTCAGAATTGAGTCATTGTAGACCTAAGAAGCAATATAGCAGAGTTATTAAGAGCATAGGTTCTGGGGCCAGACTACCTAGGTTCCAGTCTTTGCTTTGCAGCTTATTGGTTCTACCTAGGTTCCAATCTTTGCTTTGCAGCTTGTTAGTTCTTTTTATTTTTATTTTTGAGACAGAGTCTTGCTCTGTCACCTAGGCTGGAGTGCAGTGGCATGATCTCAGCTCACTGCACCCTCCGCCTCCCAGGTTCAAGCAATTCTTCTGCCTCAGCCTCCCAAGTAGCTGGGATTACAGGCATGTGCTACCACACCCAGCTGATTTTTGTATTATTAGTGGAGACAGGGTTTCACCATGTTGTCCAGGCTAGTCTCAGATTCCTGACCTCAGATGATCCACCTGCCTCGGCCTCCCAAAGTGCTGGGATTACAGGCGTGAGCCACCGCGCCTGGCCGCAGCTTATTAGTTCTGTGAATGAGTTACTTAACTGCTCTCTGTCTATTCATATATAACATGAGCATCATCTGCCCCTTAGAATTATTGCGAGGTTAAATGGGTCAACACATCTAAAATAGAGCCTGACTCATAGTAAGTACTCAGTAAATGTTAGCTGATGGTTATTGTTGTTAGACACGTTAAAGGCAAATAATCATCTCATCTTTGTATTTTATTATTGAGACCAATAATATTGTCTAAAGCCAGAGACCTTGGTGAAACGCTGGGTGCCCAACTAGCTATAATATGATCTTTAGTTCCCTCTAGTGGAAGAAAATTAGATAGGCTCTTTGCATAAACATGCTGCTTTTGGAATTGTGATCATTTAACCTAATAAAATTACCCCTGAATAATTAACCAAAGACAATATCCACATACATAAATGGATTTAAGAAATTGTTAAAACTTACAATCTTAAATATTCTTTCCAAGTGAAACTTTTTTGGGGACATGTAATTTATAATATTAAATAATATAGTATATAAACCATCCAGTGACATAAAAAGTTAGGCATATATTACTTTTGTTTAAAGCAAGTGCATTCAGTAGTAGTAGCACCTTGAAGTTTTCCATTTTAACATTCATACCCAGTTATCTGCAAGTAGATGGCATTTCTTGGTCATTCTCTGAGAAGTCTTTAATCATTGTGATATGCCACCTGGAGTAGATTTCCTTGAAGTTTTGGCATTTTTAGTATCCTCTTCCACATAGCCTATGGGGTAACAGAAAGATTGCTAGATTGGGAATCTGAGACCTGGGTTCATCTTCCAGTTCTGCTATGAAATATCTGTGTGACTTCGGGCATGTCTTACTAGGGCCTCATTTTCCTTCTGAGTAAAATTTGAGGATAGAGAGGAGCATGTGATGATGACTGTCTTACTGTCACTTCTGTTTCTAACATTCTCTGATTCAGTGATACATACACTTTGATGTGAGACAGGAGATGTATAATAGATGTTGAGTCCAAGTTGGGTAAATGGGTCCTGTATGCTTGATGTTGCCTTCTAGCAGGATTGGCAGGAATGGAAATCACCAGCAGTGGAATGATTTGGTAAATGCCAAGATCTTGAGGCATCTATGGAGGCGGTTGCTAGATTGCAGCAGGGTATGCCTCCCTCAGCTTGGGAGATTGTTAAAGAGAACTTTGAGGCAACGTCTAAGTGGGATCTTGATGAACAAGTAGGGGTTTACCAGGCAGAGAAGGAAGCACGTGGCGTATCATACAGAGGGAACAACATTTGTCAGGGGACAGAGAGCAGGGGGCCGGTGCACAAGCTGCGGGTGGTTCAGGATTGGGGTCAGGGAGGCTGAAGGAAGAAGCTACTGGAAAGGAATGTATAAATGTGTGACTTCAAAAAAAGAAAAGCAAGAGCTAAATTGTTTGACTAAGAAGCCGGAGAGCTAGCTTCTATTTCCAGTTATACTGTTAAATAGGTCTGTGAACCCTAGTTAAGTTGTTGGACTTAAAAGATTTTTTGGAAGGCTTTCAAAGCCATGCTTAGGGATTATAATGTCTTGCTGTATGGAATGGAGCTCAGTGAAGGTTTTGGAATAATATAATATCTGTTTTAGAGTAAAACTATGATGACACTTTAATGAGTCTAAAGAGAAGAAACTAGAGGCAAAGAAACCCATTTAAAGATCTTTGCTGTGATCCAGTCAAGAATTGTTGAGGGCTGAAACTAGGGTAACCGCGGTAAGGGAAAGATAGTTTTGACAGGTGTTGCAGAAATAGAATGGACAGGTTTTGGCAGCTGCATATAGGAAGTAGAGGAGAAGTGGTAGATGGTGTGAAGATGACTCCAAGGGCTGTCTGGAAGATTAATAATTTTGGTAATCAGTAGGCCACACACATACAGCTACATGGGTTCTGTTTTACTTTTCTTAAGTAGTGTCCTTATTATTAAACATTTTGAGTGTGTCTAGTTCTTTTCCCAAATAACCCTATGGTCATCTTGAGGTTTTTTACGAAATATGTGATTTCCCAAAAAACTGTAGATGAAAAACTGCAAAGTTAAAGTAGGCATAGAACTACGCTATATATAGCAGTGTGGTTTACTAATAGATGTTCACATTGCTGCCTTCTTGGTGTCAAACTCGGTTTGATTGACATTTGTTAAACATAGGAAAGAATGATTTCCACCAAAAATGATGAAAGGAAAAGAAAACAAAACTTATTGTGCATGTGCACTCTCACATACTTTATTAATCATCCAGGCCTAACTACAACCCTGTATAGGAGTTGTTATCTTACTCTTTCTATTTTACAAATGAGGAAACAGATGTTCTAAGGTTATGCAGCTACTAAGTGATGAAGACAGGAAAGACAGGTCTTTTGGCTACAAGTCTGTTGCCCTATCTATTATATCATAACTGCCTGCCAGCAGAATGTGTTAGTGCTTAAAAGGATAGATGCCAGATCTGTGGAAGTAGGGTGACCAGTCATCTTGGTTTGCCTGGGAATGAGGGTGGGTTCTCAGAACCCAGGACTTTCAACCTGGAAAGATCCTCGGTGCCACAACTGAGAAAGTTCCAGGCAAACCAGGACAGGTTGGTACCCTGTCCAGAAAAGTCACTTATATGAAATAAACCATTATCTAGAATGACTTAAATAAGGTATTTACTGTATTTCTTTCCCATAATATTGTGTCATCAATGCTAAATGACAAATGATTCCTAAGTGAAGAGGAGTTAAGGCCCCGCCTTCCTTCCATCTGTTTGTTTTCACTGGCTCTGAGCATCCTGCCTTGCTGCAGTTACACTCAACTGTGTGTGAATCAGATACTAGATGCCTTTGCTTCTAAGTCAGTTTTATTTTATTTTTTATTTTTATTTATTTATTTGTTTATTTTTAGACAGGATCTCACTCTGTCTCCCAGGCTGGAGTGCAGTGGCATGATCTTGGCTGACTGCAACCTCCACCTCTCGGGCTCAGGTGATCCTCCCACCCCAGCCTCCTGAGTAGCTGGGACTACAGGCACACGTCACCGCACCCAGCTAATTTTTGTATTTTTTGTAGGAACAGGGTTTCACCATGTTGCCCAATCTGGTCCCAAACTCCTGGGCTCAAGCGATCCACCTTCCTCAGCCTCCCAAAGTGCTAGTAGAATTACAGGTACGAGCTACCGCGCCTCGTCTCTAACTCAGTTTTTAAGGAAACTTATGCTTTGCCCATTCCAAATTTGATGAAATGGCAAAAGAGCTATTCAGGGAAAAATCAAGGAGGGCTGTCAGTATCTGTGATTTCAAAGTATTTATCAAAACAATTAACTCATTTTTCTTGGTCCTTTTTCAAATAAGTATCACATATTGGTAGTTATTTCTTTACGATAAATTTGTTTTATACTATTTTTATGAGACTTTGTTGACAAAAGGATTCTGTAGCTGGATGGGGAAACCCATATTATTAAAAGAAAAAAAAACCTCAGATAATCATTTCACTATGCCGTACAGAATTTTTACCTCATTCATTTTTTACATATTGAAACAGACCACAAATTGCTTTCTGGGAAAAGTTTTGGCCCTGCTGTCAGTATTTCCTGGGCTGGCCCCATCCTGGAAGAAGGAGATTTGGGGGAGAAATGGGTGGTAAGGAAATCTATCCTGTCAACATGTCCTTGTTGAGCTCCTCAGCTATCAGTTAATAAATATAGAAAGTAAATTATAGATAACACAATTATGAAAGTATAAAGCACAGGTATGTGAAGAACTTTTTTTTCTTTGACATATTAGTTGAATTCCCATTTTATTTCAGTAACTTCTCGTTTGCTTTTTAAATTTTATTGAAGAACGTATGCACAATAAAATGTACCCATCTAATTGTACACTTCAGTGAGTTTTGACAAATGTATGCATTCTGTCATCCCACAAAGTTCCTTCGGGCTCTAACATGTATGATTTTTAAGACTTTAATATTGAAAAGTAATTGAGTTATAAACTGATATTTCTCTAATTTTCTTGTATAAAGTAAGGAATACCATGTTGAAATAGGTGTCTGGTTTTTCTAATAGTCAAATGCCCTGATCTTCCCCCCTTTGGTTTACATTTCCCAAAATGAAAAGCAACAGAGCAATTGCACCTTTTAGACAAACTTAGAGCATTGTATTTCTATTTTTGTCATATACAAATTTGTTACACTTATCAGAACTGAAAACTCTTTGGGAAATATATTACCAAAACCCCATTAATTTGTAAATGCTTAATGCAGTTAAGATTGATTTCTAATTAATACACATTTGCCTATTTAAGAAAATTTTCACATCAGTCAAACACTGAATTAATGGTATGCTACTTCCTTTCTTTATTCACCTGAAGATGATATTTGGGGCCATAGGAATTTTTTTTCAGTGGGCAAGAATTCAAATAAATTAGAAGCTGCTTGGATTTCTGTTTGTGTGTGTGAAAAAAGACAACAAAATGTATAGAGCTAGTAGTGAAACATGTAAAAAAAAATCAAAGAAATTATGAGTTTGCAGTTGACCCAGATTTCTATGGTGGCCTGTCTAGGCCTCTACTCTTCACTAGCTGAGGTCAACTTTCCTGAAGGTCAATGAGGAAGATAGCCTCATTAAAGCCAACCTGACCTGTGTTGTTGCCAAAGGCAGCTGGGATCTTTATTCTTCAGCTTGATTATTAGATAAAGGTAGAACCCAGCAGCAGAAATTGACTTTGCTACTATAATCCTTCCAAGGTTCTGCTTGGATTCCTTTCTTAAAGTATCATTTGGTCATTAATTTCAGTACACTAAGGAAAAATATGTTGAGTCAATAATGACTTTCATTTACTTATTTTGTTATTAATATTTATTGAAATGAACACATTAGTACTTGTCCTAGTTCTTTCTATGACTAGATTAGAATATTCTTTATTTTGATTTTGAGTCCAGGTCAGCTCTTAGCGAATTTTGTTTAACTGTTGAATTTCTAACACAACCTAGACATTGTTTGGAAATGAATGAGAATACTTGTATATTTGTTAGGAAAAGCGCAGTATCTAGTTTCTGACTATCACTAGTTACAATGCAGCTGAAATAAGCCGGTTCTGTAACAGTCTTGATAGCCTGTCATTCAAGTCAGTATTACCATATTAGCACTATTGTGTGATTGGATCTTAGGATATATAAAAACTATGCAGACCCAGGTGTGATGTAAAGAGCAAAGGGCTTTGGTTATTAGTCCTGCTTCCTCCACTTACTAGCTGTGTGATTTATATCATTGAGCCCTGGACCTCAGTTTCTACCTCTGTAAAATGGGGAGATATATGTGCATATATATGTATGTGTATATGTACATGTATGTCATGCAGGGTTATTACAATAACAAATGAGGACTTATAGAGGGGCACTTTAAAGTCTCAAAGTTTGCATTAGATTAACAATAGTGAAGAAATTCCAGATTTAGTTATTAAATGATGGATTTGGGTTATTAAAAGAAGCTATAGGATTTCCTTCTGTGAAAGTATTTTTTAAAAACACATCTGTTTGAATTTAGATTCTTTTTGGAATGACTGACATTATAAATATCTGTAAGAATTACAGAACTCACAATCAGGAGAGGATAAGAATTAAAGCAAGTCAACTTATCTAGAGTGGCACCATTCCAATTTGGTAGACACTAGCCACATGCAGTTATTGAGCACTTAAAATGTGGCCAGACCAAATTGAGATTTGCTATAAGTGTAAAAGTACATGCTAGATCTCAGAGATATAGTACAAAAAAGTAACTTATTTTATTAATTTTAGTATGATTATATGTTGAAATAATACTTTGTATACATTGAATTGGATAAAATATGTTATTAAAATGAATTTTACCTGTTTCTTTTTACTTTTTTAATGTGGCTACTGGAAAATTTAAAATTATATGCATGGCTTACATTATACTTAAATTGGATGGTGTTGATCAAAATCTTTATTGAGCTAGGTGCAGTGGCTCACACCTGTAATCCTAACACTTTGGAAGTCCAAGGCAGGAAGATTGATTGAGGCCAGGAATTCGAGATCAACCCGGGCAACATAGCGAGACTCTGTCTCTATAAACTATTTAAAAATTAGCTGGGCGTGGTGGCTCGTGCTTGTAGCCCAGCTGCTCAGGAGGCTGAGGTGGGAGCATCCCTTGAGCCCAGGAGTTCAAGGTTACAGTGAGCTATGATCACACCACTGCACTCCAGCCTGAGCAACAGAATGAGACCCTAGCTCAAAAAAAAAAAAAATCCTTATTGAATGCTCTCGAGCAAACAAAATCTTAAATTTAGATCTTTTAAGTTCAGATACAGATAGAATGAAAAGTTCTAGTTCTTCAAGAAAAATAGTAGTAAAATAATACTTTACAGGAAAATCATTTTTAAAACAGACCACTTGAACCAGCTTCCCTAACTTTCCCTTACTTGACCAGTCTGATAGGCAGACCCTGGTGGGATACTTGCTTTACTATTGTTGGAGAGCCCAGACTTTTTAGGAAAATAATAGTCATTCTAATGCCATATGGCAGGTTGATTTCATTTAAGTTTCTAATTTGGGTTAGAAAATTAAATATTGCTACCTGTATTACTAGTTCCCCTTTTAAAGGGAAATAAATTGATAAAATAAATATAGGCACATAGTTAAATATAAGGACACTAAACACAGAAATAGATTAGTTTAAAATATTTTTAAAATTTCCTGAGAAATTACAAAAAAGAAAGTACAACTTAGCCATAAAAAGGAACAAAATAATGCCATTCACAGCAAGCTGGATGGAGTTGGAGACCATTATTCTTTTTTTTTTTTTTTTTAATCTGAGATGGAGTCTCCCTTTGTTGCCCTGGCTGGAATGCAGTGGCGTGATCTCGGCTCACTGCAACCTCCGCCTCCCAGGTTCAAGCAATTCTCCTGTCTCAGCCTCCCGAGTAGCTGGGACTACAGGTGCACGTCACTACACCCGGCTAATTTTTGTATTTTTAGTAGAGACGGGGTTTCACCATATTGGTCAGGCTGGTCTCGAACTCCTAACCTCAGGTGATCCACCTGCCTCAGCCTCCCAAAGTGCTGGGATTACAGGTGTGAGCCACTGCACCCAGCTGGAGACCATTATTCTAAGTGAAGTAACTCAGGAATGGAAAACCAAACACTGTATGTTCTCACTAGTATGTCAGAGCTGAGCTATGGGGACGCAAAGGCATAAGAATGACACGATGGACTTTGGGGGAAGGGTGGGAGGGGAGGTGAGGGATAAAGACTACACATTGGGTACAGTGTACACTGCTTGGGTGACGGGTGCACCAGAATCTCAGAAATCACCACTAAAGAACTTTTCCATGTAACTAAACACCACCCGTTCCACAAAAGCTATTGAAATTACAAGAAAAAATGTACTCATTAAAAAAAAAGAAAGTACAAAGGAGAGTGAAGAGAGGTACCAGTTACTAGTCTATAAACAAAACAATACTTCAAAATAGAGATGGTAACCCTGGGTCATGTCATTCACAGGTACATTTTGTGCTAACATCTGTAAGCAGTCAGATAATCACCACTTTAAACCATATTTTCATCACCTGCTTTCAAATTCCTTCCTACTTTGCCTCTAGAGTTGATTTGTAGGCAAATAGTGTTTTTAGTTTGCTATATCAGCGTGGACTTAATAGCACTTAATACATATATCTTTAATTCACATTCATATTTAGAAACAAACATTTTGAGTTTAATATTCGTGGAATCTATAGTTGGAATGGATATATTTGTGTTTTTAATTGTGCTATTTGAGCTATTTAATTTATACTTGAATTCAGGAAAACATGACCACAATTTTTCTAGATCATTGCCCTTATCATTTGAAATATATTTTTATGTTGCTAGTTTCATACTAGCAAATCAAGTCAAATCAGTGTTCTGACTTTAGTTCTGAAATGTCAGATCCGGTGACATTTAAATTGCTTTGAAGGCTGGCCCCCCAGCAATTCTGCCTTTATTTTGAGAGTGGGTAGGTGATAAGAGACTAGACCAAGGACTTGTTCAGCCATTTACCAAATCAAAATGTGAGGCTCAAATGGAGCCAAATGTGTGGCAGAAATGGAGCATCCATTTCTGCTTACAAACTTTCAGTATAACCAATGTATCACATAGCAAATGGTGAATGTGGAGATAAAAATACAATTTAGACTGGGCACAGTGGCTCATGCCTGTAATCCCAGCACTTTGAGAGGCCAAGGAGGGTGGATCACTTGAGGTCAGGAGTTCAAGACCAGCCTGGCCAACACGGTAAAACCCCATCTCCAGGTGCTAAAGTTGAACGAGCTGATGGATATGAACCACCAGTCCAAGAATCTGTTTAAAGTTCAGACTTAAAATAGTGGCAAATAAAAAGTCCTCATTTGTGATGGTTTGCTTCTGAAAGAAAAAAAAAAGTCTCTACTAAAAATGCAAAAAATTAGCCAGGCATGGTGGTGCACACCTGTAATCCCAGCTATTCAGGAGGCTGACGCAGGAGAATCTCTTGAACCTGGGAGGTGGAGGCTACAGTGAGCCATGATCACGCCACTGCATTCCAACCTGGGCAACAGAGCAAGACTCTGTCTCAAAAAAGGAAAAATACAATTTAGTTACATGAAAGAGGCAAAATAGAAAATAAACTGAAAATAAAGAGAAAATATCAGTTTTAATTGTGGCAAACACCAAATCTGTTTACTTCATGACTCCTGTGTCATAGGATAGAGTTAAAATCAGGCTTTTGATTAGAGAGGAATGGAAAGAGAAAAACTTAAGTTGAAAACAGAAGATATGAAAGGGTGAGTTCTAATAAAAATGGGAAGCTAGAGATAAACATAAAAATGAGTAATAAAAATTTTAAGCTTTTCCTAGAATTAGAAGGCAGAACACTCCTGGAGAGGAAAAATCTGTGCAGGCATGTGATTGATGTTGTCTGGCTCAGCCTGGCCCTCCAGCACACTTGTTAAAAGCTTTCCTCATGGTTATGACTTCCCAGCACAAACCCCACAGCTGCTTCACATCCTCCCCTCCTGCGGGGCCTTCCTAAGTACTTTTGGAGATGGAGGCATCTTTCCTGTGCCTCTGATCTCTTCCTTTGCAGTAAACACTGAGCCCCCAGCCCTGCCATGCTGGGCTCCACACATCCAGCTTCTCATTAGAATCTTAACACTGCCCTTTCCAACTGATTTGGTAGACTCTGCAGGTACCACATCACTTGTCACTGCCCCATTTCATTGACTCTAAGAAAGTCATTTGTAGAAGTTAGCAGTCAGCTTGCAGATGGTAGGACAAAGGCAGGACCAGCACCATATTTTCTGACTCCAGATCCTGTAGGCTTTTCCTCACTGCCACTTACAAACACACGGAGTGCTTCCTTTAAAAAAACAAACAAGTAAAACCTTCTCTTGACCCCGCTATTTCTTTCCTACTGTCAGATTCTTCTAATATGATCGTGTTCAAACCCAGCATGGCATTATTGGAAGGACTGCTGACTTTGGAATTGGGCAGGCCAGGGTTCAAAACCTACCCTCATGATAGCTGTGTGATCTTGAACACGTTTCTAAGCCTCAGTTTCTCCATCTGTAGAATACCTACCTCACAGTGTGGTTGGGACATCAAGTGACAGTGACTATATTAAGTACTTAGCCCAATGAGAGGTGTGATAATTTTAATTGATTATTACATAATTGTCTCTGGCATACTGACCTCAACCCTGACTCCTCCCCAAAAGTTGATCTTGCTCAGGATTCTCATTACCTTTTCTGGCTGAATCTTGTGGTCTTTTCTCAGCTTTCAGCCTTCTCCAGCTACTTACAACTTAATTTCCTCTATTCTCTTGATTTTCTTAATATTATTGATTCTTCCTTTCCTTGTGGCTTCTCTTTTGTCAAATTTTCTGACTTCTTTTTCTCATTCTACCCTTATGTAAGTCAATCTTCTAAGGTTCCATCTACGATCATTGCTCTGTTGACAAGACTAAGTTGAATTAATAAATCAGAAAGGAGATAATATTATCTATTTTGCTTTCTGCAGTACATCCTTAGCCTTGGTTCTTCCTTACCTGTCTCCCTTCTACTTTCTAATATAAAAATGTCACATTGGATTTTAGTCATCAGCAAACGGGTAAAGCCCCAGTGCTATTAGCACTGGATGGCTTTCATTATTCTATTCCATGTAGACATGGCAAGCGATTTCCATGCCCAAACTGTTTTGTATGATGATGATGATGATGATGATGATGATGATATTAACAACTTTGTTTTCCAAATAGTATTATAGAGTTTACACAGTAGTCTTACATACATTATTTGGATTTGTTCTTCAAAGTAACATTGTGAGGTAGGTAGAGTTTGGAATTATCCAACACTTTTTTTTTTTTTTTTTGAGACAGAGTTTCACTCTTTGTTGCCCAGGCTGGAGTGCAATGACGCGATCCTGGCTCACTGCAACTTCTGCCTCCCGAGTTCAAGTGATTCTCCTGCCTCAGCCTCCCGAGTAGCAGGGATTACAGGTGCCCGCCACCATGCCCAGCTAATTTTTTACATTTTTAGTAGAGATGGGATTTCACCATGTTGGCCAGGCTTGTCTCAAACTCCTGACCTGAAGTGATCCACCTGTCTCGGCCTCCCAAAGTGCTGGGATTACAGGTGCAAGCCACCACGCCTGGCCCCAGCACATTTTATAAATGATATTTTAAAAATTCTGACTTTGACTCTAGGAGTAGTGCCTTTTCTGTTTAAACCATACTATTTTTTGTTCCCTATTCCGTATAACTTCCCTGATAGGTCTATAAATGCTAGATTTTAGGCTAAAGAATAGACAACATATTTTTATTTTATTTAGGGAAAACTAAGAAAAAGAGGTAAAAATCAAAACAGTAAATTGAGTTATTAGTTTATTAGCAGATCAAGGAAGAGTTACAAATTTGGAGGCTAAGATTTTATTAGAAGAGTTGGGGAAAGTATTTGTGGTTTTTTTTTTTTTTTTGCTTTTGGGGAAAGTATTAAGAAATGTGTACTTTTTTTATTAAAAGCTCACTCTATACTGTATATAGATTTAAGCTTGCAAAAAATATGAAAAGCTATAGTCAAAGATTTTAAAGGGTAAAAAGTTAAGCTAAGTTTAAATGGGGGATTTCATCTCTCTAGTTAGAGAAGTATCCATGTTACCATAGATCACATCCATTCATTCATCATTTACTCTAATTGTCTTTTGTTCCTACCTAATGAAGTATGCTGTATGTTTGTTTTACAGATCTAAAGCGGGAAGCCAGTATCTGTCATATGCTGAAACATCCACACATTGTAGAGTTATTGGAGACATATAGCTCAGATGGAATGCTTTACATGGTTTTCGAATTGTGAGTGTGTATTTTAATTCTTAAATGGTAAAACTTTAAGCAGTGTTGGTGTTGGATAATGCTAACACTTTTCTCTTGAAATTTAGCAGTAGTTGTGAACTTATCTGTTCAGAAAGACCTAAAGTCACAAGAAAAAAGGATTATGTCATCATAAGGTTTACAGTGGCAAAGGAAGCAAAAGCTGGGCATATTCAGTTACTCTTCATGCTTTCAGCATGCTTCAGAGAAGAGACTCCAAAAGGAAATTGAGTTCAGAGGAATAGGAGGACCCCAAAATATAAACTTCTGACCAGTAGAAGTCTTAGTGAAGAAGAGTAGGATGAAAGTGGAGGCATCCATGTAGCAAGACTCTTGGCAACTAAAAACAAGTAACGACAGACTTAGTTCCTCTTTTGATATAATCACCATATGGCATATAAGGGCAATTTTATAGATCACAGTGTATCTTGATTTCAATAAGTCACTCGATATGTCTGTCACAGACATTTTGTTGGTAAGATGGAGAATTGTGAGCTAAGGATAGTACAACTGGGTCATCCAGCTCTGGTCGGATGATTGTGTCCAAAGAGATTATATAAAGCTTTATAGGACAGCATCCTACAGGGTTTTATCTTTGATCCTATTCTGTTCAAAGTTGTAATCAGGCCGGGAGTGGTGACTCATGCCTGTAATCTCAGTGCTTTGAGAGTCTGAAGCAGGGAGGATTCATTGAGGCCAGGAGTTCGAGACCAGCCTGGGAAACATACCAAAACCTATCTCTATTTTTTTCTAAAAAAAAAAAAGGTTGTAATCAGTGACTTTGATTAGGAAAAAAAACAGAAGATACACTTGCTAAATATTCAAAAGATACCAAGGTCAGAGGTTATATTCATTACCTATTGCTTCATAACAAAATGCCCCAAAATGTAATGGCTTAAAACAACATACATTTATTATCTCAGTCTCTGTGCATCAGGAATGTGTGTTCCAACTTAGCAGGGTCCTCTGGCTCTGGGTCTCTCACAAGGTGATAATAAAGCTGTTGGCCAGAGCTGAAGTCATTTTGAGGCTCCACTACAATGTGGATCTGCTTCCAAGCTCACTCACATGATTGTTGGCAGTCTTACCTTCCTCACAGGCTACTGGACTGAGAGCCACAATTCCTTAAGAGCTGTTGGCCCAAGCCTCCCTTGGTTCCTTGTCCGTTGGGCCTCTCCATAGAGCAGCTTCCAGCATGGCAGCTGGCTTCATCAGAGCAAGCAAGAGGACAAGTGAGAGTATGAGCAAGACAGAAGTCACAGTCTCGTAACCTAATCTCCAAAATTACACACCATCACTTCTGCAGTTAGAAATGAGTCACTAGATCCAGCCTATACACAAGGGGGATGGGATTATACCAGGGCCTGAATATCAGGAGGTGAGGATCACTGGGAGGCATTTCACAAGTTGCCCCCTACAAAGGGCTAGCTAACATATTGGCTGTCTACATCAAAATTCAAAAATATTTTTACAAGTTTGTAGCAAAGGAGCTGAAACAAAGAAGGTGAAATTTAAGACCAGTTAATGTTAACTCCTTCATTCAAATATGAGTAAGTGCAAGATCAGTGTGAATTTAGTTGTGATTATGTGAAAAAAGATGTAAACATTTTAGTTATTGTTTGCAACAGCTTAAAAAGTGCTGAATGGAAGGTTATGCTATATTAATTAGGAGTATATAGTATTCAGAACAAAGTCATACTCCCTCCGTTCACCCTGGACCATTCATAGTAAGCAGGACACTGGAATGTCTGCAGAATAGGATAACCAGAATGGAAAGGAGCCTGAAAATTGTGTCATAGAGACACAGCCTTCAAAATCTTTTCTGGCAAACCTGCTAAAAGAATTTTGAGGCCAGGCGTGGTGGCTCATGCCTATAATCCGAGCACCTTGGGAGGCCAAGGCAGGCGGATTGCTTGAGCTCAGGAGTTCAAGACCAGCGTGGGCAACATGGCGAAACCCTGTCTCTACAAAAAATACAAAAACTAGGTGGGCATGGTGGCACACGCCTGTAGTCCCAGTTACTTGGGAGGCTGAGGTTGGAGAATCACCTGAGCCTGGGAAGTCAAGGCTCTAGTGAGCCATGATTGCACCACTGTACTCTAGCCTGGGCAACAGAACAAGACCCTGCCTCAAAAAAAAAAAAAAAAAGAATTTTGAAAAACGTATGTACCCCTTCACATATTTTTTAGGTTGATATATAAAAACTTTTACTGTGAGAATATAATTCTCAGTATCTTGAATATTCTTTTAAATATGTTTTGTTTGTTTGTTTTTTTGAACAGAGTCTCACTCTGTCACCCAGGCTGGAGTGCAGTGGCGCAATCTCGGCTCACTGCAACCTCCGCCTCCTGGGTTCAAGCAATTCTCCTGCCTCAGCCTCCCGAATAGCTGGGACTACAGGCACGTGCCACCATGCCCGGCTAATTTTTGTATTATTTAGTAGAGATAGGTTTCACCAAGTTGGCCAGGCTGGTCTCGAACTCCTGACCTTGTGATCTGCCCGCCTCGGCCTCCCAAAGTGCTGGGATTACAGGCATGAGCCACCACGCCCAGCCTTAAATATATTTTCTACACAACTGTAGAATTGCCTGTTTATCTCATTCACTGTATGGAAAATGTCTGCTATGTGACCTACATGGCAATGCTAGTCCTTATTGTCAAATCACTCAGCCAAATCAGACTCATTTGTCAGGGAAAAAAAAAATCTGACTTCATTTTTCAAACAAAATTAAAGTGTTAAATGGACATCCCTGTGACACTCATCTTAGTATTGATTTTGAATTCTTTAAACAGCTTACCATGAATATATTGCCTGGATAAAGTAAGGTGGAACCTCCCTTTTTTTCTCAAACTCTCTTTGTTTTGCTTTCAAAGGTCTTTCCCTCCCTCAGGGGCTGTGCATTTCCCAGCCATCTCTTTGAAGTTAGGCTTTTTGGGTTGGAGGAGTAGTTTGCCTTTTGGATGGGTAACTGGAGATGTGGAGATGGGTGATTGTAGTTGTGGAGATGTAAAAGAAAAACCAGCAGACCACAGACTTGTTTACAAACAGACAAAATTATGGAAAATGAAGATATGGAAATTGATTGCCTTAAAAATATCCTAGTTCATGTGTCTCCTGGAAGGACTTTGAGTATTCCTGGAGATACCCAAATCCTAGGTTGAAGACCACTGGCCTAGAAGAGCTGTTGAAAAGACTGGGAGGCTTTGGTTATCCACGAATGTATTCGTTTCATTATTCTGCTAGAAGAGTCCCCAAAGCAGAAGCCCATAGATAGAACATAATCAATGTCCACAGTTACTTGAAAGATTGTCATATGTAAGACTATATGCTTATTCAGTGTGGCATCAGAGGCTGTAACTAGAATCAACAAGTGGCAGACGTCACCTCTAACTAAAGAAGACCTTTTTGATGATTAAACTTACTCCATGAATGAAGCAGCCTGTCTCACAGACTATGTAGTTTCTCACTAGAAGCACTCAGGTTGAAGCTGGATCCTTCCAAGGGGCCTGAAGATAAGGTTTTAATTTTGGACTAGAGATGGCCTCTAACATCCCTTCTAATTTTAAGATATTGTAATTTTTTTTTTTTTTTGAGACAGAGTCTTGCTCTGTTGTCCAGGCTGGCGTGCAGCGGGGCGATCTTGGCTCACTGCAACCTCCGTCTCCCAGGTTCAAGCGATTCTCCTCCCTCAGCCTCCCAGGCACATGTCACCACGCCTGGCTAATTTTTGTATTTTTTCACCATGTTGGCCAGGCTGGTCTCGAACTCCTGACCTCAGGTGATCTGCCCGCCTTGGCCTCCCAAAGTGCTGGGATTACAGGCTTGAGCCACTGTGCCCGGCCAAGATATTATAATTCTTTTAAAATTACTTATCTGGTTTAATTTTATTCTTTATTCAAGAAATATATTTCTGTCTGTATGTTTACTTTCTGAGAAAACTAAAAACAAGTTGGGTTTGTTTTTTGTTGTTTTTGTTGTTGTTTTTGTTTTTAACAGTCTCACTCTGTCGCCCAGGCTGGAGTGCAGTGGCGCCATCTTGGCTCACTTCAGCCTCCACCTCCTGGGTTCAAGCGATTCTTTGCCTCAGCTTCCCATGTAGCTGGGACTACAGGCGCATGCCACCACGCCTGGCTAATTTTTGTATTTTTTGAAGAGACGGTGTTTCATCATGTTGGCCAGGCTGGTCTCACACCCCTGGCCTCAAGTGATCAACCCCTCAGCCTCCCAAAGTTCTGGAATTACAGGTGTGAGCCACCACGCCCAGCCTCCTAAAAAGCAAGTTTTACATACTATATAAAGTAATGATCACAGAAAGCAAATTTTAAAAATTCACTTAAATTTCACCATGTATGCTAATTGTATCAAAGGGGACTTAGTGACAGTGTAGTAGAGAAAAAACGATCTTTGGTTTCCTAAAACCTGGGTTAACATCCCAGCTCTGTCACTTTTACTAATTATGTGAGGTTGGCCAAGTTTTATAAGTTCCCTGAGCCTCAGTTTGCTTACCTTCAGAATCTTCCTAAGATTATGAGAACTAGATGAGAAACTGTATGTGACTTCCCTTTGTAAGTGGTGAAGTGCTTTTTAACTATAAAGTATTATTTCCAGTGGCTTTAACAGGATAGTTTTAGTCCCTCATTGTTGAAGTAGTCTGTATGGGATTTTATGTAACTAATTTTGTATGTTGTGATGGAAATAATTCATGGTTGGCTGTATATCGAGATGAGACCTGGTTAAATTGGATATTTTCCAGTGACCTGATCCCAGTGTTAACCCAAATCACTAGAACATGGCCTTATGTTTTCTTTTCTTTTGTTTTCTTTTTTTTTTTTTTAACAGTGTAATTGTGGAAAATTTCAAATGAAAAGAGAGAATAGTATAATAAACCCCAGCATACTGGTCACCAAGCTTCAATAGTTATCAAAACATTTTGCCATTCCTATTCTGTTCCTCCTGATGTCTTTTTCTCCCGTGGAGATTTCTAAAGCACTATAATTTCACCTATAAATAATCTCGTTTGTATTTCTAACAGATAAGGATTTTTTAAATGATCATATTATTATTATACCTAACAAAATCAACAATAATTCCTTAATATCATGTCATGATCAGTTGATACTCAGTTTTCCCTGATTGAACATGAATTTTAACTGACAGATTTCTGAATTTAGAATTGTTTTATTAGCTCTAGGGACCTGAAAGTAGATTATAAATTCAGTTAAAATAACTTAGTTATTTCTCAAAAGGGCCAGAAACAAACTAGAAATAGAAAATTGTTCTTTTGTATCATTGTTTTGTAAATTCACCTCAACAATTGGCCTTGCCCAGGTTTTTGCATCCTCCTTATCTCCTGGGTTTCAAACAAACCAAAAATATCGATTACTCTAAGATTTAAAGTCATGTGGAGCAAAAAACAAAGCCAATGCACTTGTGTATAGTTCCACCTACTGGCTAGGTGAGAGATTGCTTCTATAGCTGCTACGTAGACTAAGCTACTCCAGAATTGCCCTCATGTTTCTGGCAATAGATGTAATTACCCCTGGTATTTAGGGGCTCATTGCTCAGGTTATGGGTTATCTGGATGCTTTTTACAGTTTTTGTAACATGACACCCATACAGTGTAGACAATGAAAGGCAAAAAAATAAAATAAAATTAAGTCAGTTAGTTTTGTTGTTTGTTGGCTACTTAGAAGCAGCATTTATCATTTTGGTGGAGAAAAGGCTAGACAAAACAACATATTTGGATTATGAGTGAGTTTCTTAATATGGTGTCCATATCTGTCTTTGCCACAGACTATGTATAACCAACACTCCTTTTCTTCTTCCTAAACTGAAGTCATGAAATTATATGGCCCGAGAATGTTGTTTATCGTGTTAGAAAATCCTTAGAACTAGTTGATGGCTGGGCTCAGTGGCTTATGCCTATAATCCCAGCAGTTTGGGAGGCCAAGGCAGGAGGATCACCCAGGGGTTTGAGACCAGCCTGGGCAATATAGTGAGACCTCATCTCTACGAAAAAATTTTAAAAATTAGCCAAGCATGGTGGCACACACCTGTAGTCCCAGCTACTTGGGAGGCTGAGGTGGGAGAATTACTTGAGCCACAGAGGCAGAAATTGCAGTGAACCAAGATCATGCCACTGTACTCCAGTGTGGGCAACAAAGTGAGACCCTGTCTCAAAAATAATAAGCTGGACTTGGTGGCTTACACCTGTAATCCCAGCAGTTTGGGAGGCTAAGGTAGGCGGATCACTTGAGGTCAGGAGTTTGAGACTAGCCTGGCCAACATGGCAAAACCCCGTCTCTACTAAAAATACAAAAATTAGCCGGGTGTGGTGGCACACACCTGTAATCCCAGCTACTCGGGAGGCTGAGGCAGGAGAATCACTGGAACGAGAAAGCAGAGGTTGCAGTGAGCCAAGATAGCGCCACTGCACTCCAGCCTGGGTTACAGAGCAAGACTCTGTCTCTAAAAATAAAATAATAATAATAATAATAATAATAATAATAGATATCTACTTAATCACAAATGGTTTATAAGTTTAAAGCATGCTTAAAAACAGAGACTCACAAAACCAGAATTTTAGATATGGAAAAGATTAGATTAGTAAATTTCAAATTTTAGGTTAGAAAATCCGGTATAAAACTTGTTAAACAAGCAGGTACCCAGGTCCCACCTCTAGACATTCACTTTTGCAGATGTGAGTTCTGATCGGGCAGGTCAAGAGATGATTGACCTTTAAAATAGGGGTAATACAACGTAAAGGCTATATCGTCATTGTCCCAACACACACAGTAGTTTTGTAGACATCTGCATATATTTGCACATCCATTACTTTGGGATTACACTTAAATTTGAACCTGTCTGTAGCAATTTGCTGAAACATATTTTAAATACAGGTTCAGTTTTGAAGACAGGCTGAGTTGGGTTATCCCCACAAGTTAAATATTTATTTCTAAGTGACACATTTGGGCTTGTCTTTAGTAGTATCTGGTACTTGAGTTAAGCTGTAAATCCTAAATTGGCTGGCCAAGGAATTTTAATTACCTTATTACAGAGCGATTACATATACCACGGGGAGACTTTTACAATAATTAAATATTGATTTAAAACACATCCGACATGATGTGTATCTTTTAAAATAATTTTTTTGTATCTTTTAAATTTTTTATCTTTAATATTCTTATCTTTTATATCTTTAATTTTTTTGTATCTTTTAAAATAATATTAGCAGTTTGTGTTTTTGTAGCTCACAAAGGCGATAAACTGAAAGCTCTTTTTTTATTATTTTTTTTTTGGTCTAGTATTTATGCCTGGGAAAGGGAGTGTTTGTGAAATTTATTTATACTGATAGAGTGGAACTGATTACTACTTACCAGCAAACTTGCTGCTTGAGGGAAAAATATGTTTGTCTCATACCAAGCAATAAATATCTGTACTGTAGCATTTTAATCTATTTGAAGATTTGCTCATATTTTCATAGCTAGTCTTATATAATCTATTTTGATTTTTTTCTTTTTATGTGTGATGATATAAATTGCTATTTGTTCTTTCAGCAAAGTAAACATCTCTTTTGACTCACAGTATCAAAATGTTTAGTTGATTTTAGTTTTGCAAACTGTGTGTCAGGGATCCCCAAGACCACCCCCAGGCTTGATGATTCACTAAGAAAACTCAAAGGACTCAGCATATAGTCATATTCACAGCTATGATTTATTATAGCTAAAGGATATAAAGAGAAATCAGCAAAAGGTAAAGATACATTAGCTGAAGTCCAGGGAAAACCAGGCACAAGCTTTCAAGGGTCTCCCCAGCAATGAGTTGTGACAACACATGTGAAATGGTGCCAACTAGGGAAGCTTATTAGAGACTCTGCCCTGGGTTTTTATTGGGGGCTGGTCACATAGGCATCTTCCACTTGGCACTTAACCAAATTCCAGACTCCCAGAAAGAAAGCAGGTGTTCAGCATAAATCACATTGTTAGCACAAACAGTTTAGACACAGTGAGTCAGTCTTTTCAGTTAGGAATGTAGAGGACCGTCCTGAAATCCAAGTTCCCAGATAAACCTCTCAAGGGCCAACCTTAGTAGGCCTTTCAAGCCTTTTATGAGATAGTAGTTTAGGCCTGCTATATTAACTCTTCTGCACAAACTAAAATAGAGATAAATAGAAGAAGGGTTTTAAAAGAGCTGATATAAACTCCTGGATCTGCAAACAAAATATAATTGACTGTAAAGATAATGACAGGGTTTGGAGTTTGGGGTTTTTTTTTTTTCTTTTTAACTGTAAATACAGTGTCATTTTTATATCTGTTAAAAAAAATTTAGGTGGTCAGATTTTTGTATAAAACAAATCCTGGATTGGGATGTTACAGTATAGAACAGATTTTAAACTTTGAATGCTATATGAGAAAATAAACTGTATTCAGATGCTACTGTCTTAGAAATACATTTGAAATTGTCACTCCGATAACTTTTCGTCTATGACAACTAATCTTCAAGCCACTAAAATAATTTTGAATAAATTTGTGTACATATAAAATATGAAGAAAATTCAGTTAATTTTCTGTTATTTAAAAGAAGTATAGTTTGTTCATTTAAAAATAAAAGTTATTGGCCAGGCACGGTGGCTCACACCTGTAATCCCAGCACTTTGGGAGGCCAAGGCGGGCGGATCACTTGAGGTCAGAAGTTTGAGACTACCCTGGCCAACATGGTGAAACCCCATCACTACTAAAAATACAAAAATTAGCCAGGCGTGGTGGCGGGCGCCTGTAATCCTAGCTACTCGGGAGGCTGAGGCAGGAGAATCACTTGAACCTGGGAGGCAGAAGTTGCAGTGAGCCGAGATCGCACCACTGCACTCCAGCCTGGGCGATAGAGCGAGACTCAGTCTTGAAAAAAAAAAAAATTCTTAGTGTACAACCTTTGCCATATACATAACTTGTAAAAATTTAGAAATTACAGAAAATTTTGACAAAAAATAATGTCTTAATTTTGTTATAAAAATTGTAACAGAAATAAATGTCATTCACAAACATTTTGGATCATTTCCTTCTATTGGAAGCATTTTGCTATACCATTAAATATTTTTTGGATACAATATTTTAATGACTTCATTAAGACATCTAAATGTGTGCATGTGCCATGTTTAATAAATTCCCTGTAGTTCAACATTAACATTGTTTTTCCCTATTAGAAATAATTTATAATTAATATCTTGTACATAATTACTTGTTCATGCCCCTTGATTGCTTTGTTTCCTCAGAATACATTTCTGAAAGTAGAATAACTGGGTAAAAGAGTATATGAATACGTACAAATACATACATCATACTTAGATTTAACCTTTTTCTCAGTACAATGCCTCACATTTTGAAAAATACATTCACATAAATATACAACTTAAAGAATTATTGTAGAAGTGAACAACCATGTAACTATAACCCAAGTCAAGAAATTTTAAAACTGCCAGTACCTCAACAGCCCCTGAATTCCCCTTTCTCATGATAATCCCCTTCTTCTCTCAGAAATAACTAATCTGGACTTCACTTCTGTGCTTTTATATCCCTAGCATCAAAATAGGAATTCTCAGAATTCTCAAATAATAAAGTTCACTGTCGTCTGCTAAAATCTATTTTTTTTTTTTTTTTGAGACGATGTCTCGCTCTGTCGCCCAGGCTGGAGTGCAATGCTGTATCAGCTCACTGCAACCTCCGCCCCCTGGATTCAAGCAATTCTCGTGCCTCAGCCTCCCAAGTAGCTGGGACTACAGGCATGCACCACCACGCCCGGCTGATTTTTGTATTTTTAGTAGAGACAGGGTTTCACCATGTTGGCTAGGCTGGTCTCAAACTCCTGACCTCAAGTGATCCACCCGCCTCTGCCTCCTAAAGTGCTGGGATTACAGGCATGAGCCACCACGCCTGGCCTAAAATCTTTATTTGAATGGAATCCTACAGTATATACTCTATTTTTGGTCTCTGAGATTCATCTGGTTGCTTTGTGCAGCTGTTCCTTTATTTTATTGCTGTGTAGTATTGCAGTGAACACACTTGCACTATTTATTCATTTTAATGCTAATGAGTATTTGGGTGATTCCCAGATTTCACTATTTTGTAGAGCAGATCCTTCCACGTTGTTCTTCCGCCATGTTTTAAGGGATGTACTTGTCTGCATTTCTCATATACATTTTAGAATGAGGTTGTCAATTTCCACCAAAACAAAAAAACTATTGAGATTTTTGTCTTGAATTACTATATCAAATCTTGATAGCAATTTGAGAATAATTGACATGTTTACAGTGTTGAATCATCCAATTCGTGAACATAGTGTCTATCTTCCCATTTATTTAGCTCTTTGATTTCTTGCAATAAAGTTTTATATGTTCCTCTGTAGAGGTTGTGTACATCTGTATTAGATTTATGTATTGTCATATTTATTCTTAGGTATTTTGTTTTTAGGGTAAGTCAGTTTCTCTCATTCTCCCTTCTCTTTCCCTTTCCTTGTACTAACTTTGTGTTCCTATTCATCAGGCTTCATTAATTCCAACAATTAATCTGTAGAATCATTTGGATTTTCTCCATACATAATCATATCATCTGTGTATAAGGAGGATTTGATTTGCCCTTTCCAACTTTTTTACATCTTTTCTTGCCTTTATTACAATGGATAAAACATTCAGGGCAGTGGTGATGGCAGTTATCTCTACTTATTTCTGATCTTAGAGTTTGCTAAGCATGAATGGATCATGAATTTTATCAAATGTCTTTTTTCTGCATATGCAGTCATGCATCCTATAATGATATTTCAGTCAACAACAGACTGCATATACATGGGTGCTCTCATAAGAGTATAATGGAGCTGAAAAATTCCTATCGACTAGTGGTATCATAGCTGTCATAACATAATAGCTCAACACATTACTCACATGTTTGTGGTGATGCTGCTATAAACAAGCCTGTGCTAGCAGTCATATAAAAGTATAACACATACAATTATATACAGCACACAATACTTGATAATGATAATAAATAACTATGTTACTGGTTTATGTATTTACTATACTTTTTTTGTTGTTTTGTTTTTATTTTAATTTTATTTATTATTATTATACTTTAAGTTTTAGGGTACATGTGCACAATGTGCAGGTTAGTTACATATGTATACATGTGCCATGCTGGTGCGCTGCACCCACTAACTCGTCATCTAGCATTAGGTGTATCTCCCAGTGCTATCCCTCCCCCCTCCCCCCACCCCACAACAGTCCCCACAGTGTGATGTTCCCCTTCCTGTGTCCATGTGTTCTCATTGCTCAATTCCCACCTATGAGTGAGAATATGCGGTGTTTGGTTTTTTGTTCTTGCGATAGTTTACTGAGAATGATGATTTCCAATTTCATCCATATCCCTACAAAGGACATGAACTCATCCTTTTTTATGGCTGCATAGTATTCCATGGTGTATATGTGCCACATTTTCTTAATCCAGTCTATCATTGTTGGACATTTGGGTTGGTTCCAAGTCTTTGCTATTGGGAATAATGCCTCAATAAACATACGTGTGCATGTGTCTTTATAGCAGCATGATTTATAGTCCTTTGGGTATATACCCAGTAATGGAGTGGCTGGGTCAAATGGTATTTCTAGTTCTAGATCCCTGAGGAATCGCCACACTGACTTCCACAATGGTTGAACTAGTTTACAGTCCTACCAACAGTGTAAGTGTTCCTATTTCTCCACATCCTCTCCAGCACCTCTTGTTTCATGACTTTTTAATGATTGCCATTCTAACTGGTGTGAAATGGTATCTCATTGTGGTTTTGATTGGCATTTCTCTGATGGCCAGTGATGGTGAGCATTTTTTCATGTGTTTTTTGGCTGCATAAATGTCTTCTTTTGAGAAGTGTCTGTTCATGTCCTTTGCCCACTTTTTTGATGGGGTTGTTTGTTTTTTTCTTGTAAATTTGTTTGAGTTCATTGTAGATTCTGGATATTAGCCCTTTGTCAGATGAGTAGGTTGCGAAAATTTTCTCCCATTTTGTAGGTTGCCTGTTCACTCTGATGGTATTTTCTTTTGCTGTGCAGAAGCTCTTCAGTTTAATTAGATCCCATTTGTCAATTTTGGCTTTTGTTGCCATTGCCAATGGAACAGAACAGAGCCCTCAGAAATAACGCCGCATATCTACAACTATCTGATCTTTGACAAACCTGAGAAAAACAAGCAATGGGGAAAGGATTCCCTATTTAATAAATGGTGCTGGGAAAACTGGCTAGCCATATGTAGAAAGCTGAAACTGGATCCCTTCCTTACACCTTATACAAAAATCAATTCAAGATAGATTAAAGACTTAAACGTTAGACCTAAAACCATAAAAACCCTAGAAGAAAACCTAGGCATTACCATTCAGGCCATAGGCATGGGCAAGGACTTCATGTCTAAAACACCAAAAGCAATTTACTATACTTTTATTGTTAGTTTAGAGTATGCTGCTACTTATTTTTTTTTTAAGTTAACTATAAAACATCCTCAGGCAGGTCCTTCAGGAGGTATTCCAAAAGAAAGCATTGTCCTTATAAGAGATGACAGCTTCATATGTGTTATTGTCCCTAAAGACCTTCCCATGGGACAAGATGTGGAGGTGGAAGACAGTGATATTGATGATCTTGACCCTGTGTAGGCCTAGGCTAATGTGTGTGCTTTTGTTTTTTAACAAAAAAGTATAAAAAGTAAAAAAATAAAAATAAAAAATTTCAATAATAGAAAAAACTTATAGAATAAGGATATAAAGAAAAAATATTTTTGTACAGCTATACAGTATGTTTTTTTTTTCCAAATAAAATTTTTTTATTATTATTATTATACTTTAAGTTTTAGGGTACATGTGCACAATGTGCAGGTTAGTTACATATGTATACATGTGCCATGCTGGTGTGCTGCACCCATTAACTCGTCATTTAGCATTAGGTATATCTCCTAATGCTATCTCTCCCCCCTCCCCACACCCCACAACAGTCCCCAGAGTGTGATGTTCCCCTTCCTGTGTCCATGTGTTCTCATTGTTCAATTCCCATCTATGAGTGAGAACATGCGGTGTTTGGTTTTTTATCCTTGCGATAGTTTACTGAGAATGATGATTTCCAATTTCATCCATATCCCTACAAAGGACATGAACTCATCATTTTTTATGGCTGCATAGTATTCCATGGTGTATATGTGCCACATTTTCTTAATCCAGTCTATCATTGTTGGACATTTGGGTTGGTTCCAAGTCTTTGCTATTGTGAATAGTGCCGCAGTAAACATACGTGTGCATGTGTCTTTATAGCAGCATGATTTATAGTCCTTTGGGTATATACCCAGTAATGGAGTGGCTGGGTCAAATGGTATTTCTAGTTCTAGATCCCTGAGGAATCACCACACTGACTTCCACAATGG
The DNA here is from genome assembly GCF_028858775.2 of Pan troglodytes. Classification (NCBI taxonomy): domain Eukaryota; kingdom Metazoa; phylum Chordata; class Mammalia; order Primates; family Hominidae; genus Pan; species Pan troglodytes. The sequence continues at coordinate 42,217,829 of NC_072421.2, read as the reverse complement.
TTGAACTAGTTTACAGTCCCACCAACAGTGTAAAAGTGTTCCTATTTCTCCACATCCTCTCCAGCACCTGTTGTTTCCTGACTTTTTAATGATTGCCATTCTAACTGGTGTGGGATGGTATCTCATTGTGGTTTTGATTGGCATTTCTCTGATGGCCAGTGATGATGAGCAGTTTTTCATGTGTCTTTTGGCTGCATAAATGTCTTCTTTTGAGAAGTGTCTGTTCATGTCCTTTGCCCACTTTTTGATGGGGTTGTTTGTTTTTTTCTTGTAAATTTGTTTGAGTTCATTGTAGATTCTGGATATTAGCCCTTTGTCAGATGAGTAGGTTGCGAAAATTTTCTCCCATTTTGTAGGTTGCCTGTTCACTCTGATGGTATTTTCTTTTGCTGTGCAGAAGCTCTTCAGTTTAATTAGATCCCATTTGTCAATTTTGGCTTTTGTTGCCATTGCTTTTGGTGTTTTAGACATGAAGTCCTTGCCCATGCCTTGTCCTGAATGGTAATGCCTAGGTTTTCTTCTAGGGTTTTTATGGTTTTAGGTCTAATGTTTAAGTCTTTAACCCATCTTGAATTAATTTTTGTGTAAGGTGTAAGGAAGGGATCCAGTTTCAGCTTTCTACATATGGCTAGCCAGTTTTCCCAGCACCATTTATTAAATAGGGAATCCTTTCCCCATTGCTTGTTTTTCTCAGGTTTGTCAAAGATCAGATAGTTGTAGATATGCGGCATTATTTCTGAGGGCTCTGTTCTGTTCCATTGATCTATATCTCTGTTTTGGTACCAGTACCATGCTGTTTTGGTTACTGTAGCCTTGTAGTATAGTTTGAAGTTGGGTAGCGTGATGCCTCCAGCTTTGTTCTTTTGGCTTAGGATTGACTTGGCGATGCGGGCTCTTTTTTGGTTCCATATGAACTTTAAAGTAGTTTTTTCTAATTCTGTGAAGAAAGTCATTGGTAGCTTGATGGGGATGGCATTGAATCTATAAATTACCTTGGGCAGTATGGCCATTTTCACAATATTGGATTCTTCCTACCCATGAGCATGGAATGTTCTTCCATTTGTCCTTCACGTCTCTTGTAAGTTGGATTCCTAAGTATTTTATTCTCTTTGAAGCAATTGTGAATGGGAGTTCACTCATGATTTGGCTCTCTGTTTGTCTGTTATTGGTGTATAAGAATGCTTGTGATTTTTGTACATTGATTTTGTATCCTGCGACTTTGCTGAAGTTGCTTATCAGCTTAAGGAGATTTTGGGCTGAGACAGTGGGGTTTTCTAGATATACAATCATGTCATCTGCAAACAGGGACAATTTGACTTCCTCTTTTCCTAATTGAATACCCTTTATTTCCTTCTCCTGCCTAATTGCCCTGGCCTACAGTATGTTTTAAGCTAAGTTTTATTACAGGAGTCAAAAAGGTTTTAAAATTTTTTAAGTTTATTATATAAAAAATTTATAGTAAGCTAAGATTTATTATTGAAGAAAGAAAAATACTTTTATATAAATTTAGTGTAGCCTAAGTGTACAGTGTCTAGAAAGTCTACAATGGTAGAAAGTAATGTCCTAGGTCTTCTCATTCACTCATCACTTACTGACTCACCCAGAGCAAGTTCCATGAATGCAAGTTCCATTCATGGTAAGTGCCCTATACCAGTGTACCATTTTTTATCTTTTATGCTATATTTTGATTGTACCCTTTCTATGTTTAGATATGTTTAGATACCCAAATATGTATTACAGTTGCCTGCAGCATTCAGTACAGTCACATGCTATGTAGGTTTGTAGCCTAGGAACCATAGGCTACACCATGTAGCCTAGGTGTGTAGTAGGATATCCCATCTAGGTTTGTGTAAGTACACTCTATGATGGTTGTACAGGAACGAAATCCCCTAACTATGCATTTATCAGACTATATCCCCATCGTTAGCAACACATGACTATATTGAAATAATTATATAATACCATCCTTCAATCTATTGCTGTAGTGAATTGCATTGATTCTTGGGTTAACCAAACCTGGTCATGATTTATGATCTTCATAATCCTTTTTACATATTGTTGGGTTTGGTTTAGGCTTTCTGTGTCTCTCTTTTTTAATTTATTTTTACTTTTTTTTTTTTTTTGAGACAGGGTCTCATTCTGTCATCCAGGCCATAGGGCAGTGGCACCATCACAGCTCACTGCAGCCTCGACCTCCTGGGTTCAGTTATTCCTCCTACCTCAGCCCCTTTCTGAGTAGCTGGAACCACAGGCGCGCCACCATGCCTGGCTAATTTTGTAGAGATGAGGTTTTGCCATGTTGCCCAGGCTGGTCTCAGACTCCTGGGCTCAGGTGATCTGTCCGCCCAGCCTCCCAAAGTGTTGGGATTATAGGTATGAACCACTGTGGCTTCCTGGTTTTCATACCTAGATTACACTTGCCTCATAAAATGAATTGGGGAGTGTTCTCTCGGTTTTTTTGTTGTTACTACTGTTCCATTGATTGATTGATTGACTGAGATGGAGCTTTGCTCTTGTCGCCCAGGCTGGAGCACAGTGGCGCAATATCAGCTCACTGCAACTTCGCCTCCTGGGTTCAAGCAATTCTCCTGCCTCAGCCTCCCACGTAGCTGGAACTACAGGTGTGCACCACCACGCCTGGCTAATTTTTTATATTTTTAGTAGAGACAGGGTTTCACCATGTTAACCAGGCTGGTCTCAAACTCGTTACCTCAGGTGATCCTCCCGCCTCGGCCTCCTAAAGTGCTGGGACTACAGGTGAGCCACCACACCTGGCCTCTATTGTTCTCTTTATGTGATTTGTAGAACTCACCTCTAAATCCATCCGGGCCAGAGTTTTCAATCTTAGTTCAATTCCTTAAATATTTATAGGAATATTCAGGGTTTTTATTCATTACTGTGTCACTTTTAGTAAACTGTATTTTGCTAAGAATGAGTGCATTTTATCTAAATTTTAAACAGTTTTGGCATAAAGTTCATAATACCACTGCAGGTTCTGTAGTCATGTCTTCTTTTTCATTCTTGATACTGGTAATTTGTGCCTTCTCTTTTTCTTTCTCAGCCTTGCCAGACATTTACCAGTTTTATTATACTTTTCAGCGACAACTTGTAGCTTTGTAATTCTTTTTTTTTTTTTTTTTGAGACAGAGTCTCACTCTGTTGCCCAGGCTGGAGTGGCGTGATCTCGGCTCACTGCAACCTCCACCTCCCAGGTTCAAGTGATTCTCCCACCTTAGCCTCCCAAGTAGCTGGGATTACAGGTGCCTGCCACCATGCCAGGCTAATTTTTGCATTTTTAGTAGAGACGGGGTTTCACCATGTTGGCCAGACTGGTCTCAAACTCCTGACCTCAAGTGATCCGCCTGCCTTGGCCTCTCAAAATGCTGGGATTACAGGCATGAGCTACCGCGCCTGGCCTGTAATTTCTTTTTGTTGTGTGTTGTTTTCTATTTTAGTAATTTCTACTTGTGGTTATTTCCATCCTTTTATTTTGGGTTTAATTTTCTGGGAGCTTTTTCCCTTTTAGTTTCAACCTTTTTGTATCTTTGGGTTTTATTTGTGTCTCTTGTTAAAGGCATATAGTTGTGTTTTATTCCAGCCTCTCAATCTTTGTCTTTTACTTGGATCATTTAGTCCACTTACATTTAATTATATTTTAGTATATTTTGAGTTTTATCTATGGTCTTATGTGTTCTCTATTTGCACCACCTATTTCATGTTTTTTTCTCTCTTGATTTATTTGAATCAAATGAATATTTTTATCATTCTATTTTCCCTCTATTAATTTTGAAGTTTAAGCACTCTTTTCTGTTATCTTAGTGTATATCCCAGAAATTACAGTATGCTTCGTAACACATCAAATTCTGATATTGATACCATTATTGTCCTCCTGAACAGTGCAAGTACTGTAGAACATGTTAATTTTATATAATTCCTTCCTTGACTTTTAGGCTATGTTTTTCATGTATTTAAATTATATTCATGTGTATAAAAACATAAATCCCATGTATTTATATCATCTCCTATTTCTTATATTATTTGTATTGATTTGGATTTACCCACACACTTATCCTTTGTTTGTTCTTTATTCTTTCAGCATCTCTAAGGTTTTATCTGGGTTCATTTTCCTTGTGTCAGTCTGCTGGATGCAAACTTTCCGTTTTTCTTAGTTTCACAGTTATTTGTTATATCCCCTTCAGTCATGAAGGATATTCACTGGGTAGAGAATTCTAGATTGGCATTTTCTTTCCATTAGATATCATTCCACTATGTTCTGGCATCCATTGATGTGGAGAATTCAGCTAGCAGGGGCTGTAACTTCTCTGAAGGTAATGTCATTATTTCTCAGGTTATTAAAAATTATTTCATCATCTTTTGTTTTCTGTAGTTTGTGATGTGTCTTAAGAGTGTGCGTATGTGTGTTTGAACCTTGCCTTAGGTTCTTTGTTTTTTCAATCAGTGTATTGATATTATTCATGGTTTTAGAAAATTCTCAGCCATTATTTCTTCAAATGTTGCTTCTGCCCCTTTATCTCTTTCGTCAGCTTTGTGACCAAATTAAATATTGGTAGAGGTATACCTTGTGGTATTTTCTATGTCTTCTACCTTCTTTTCTGTATTTTGCATGTTTTTTTTTCTCCATGCTTTGGTCTTTTTGTTTCTTCTGTCCTCTCTTACTGGTCTCTTTCTCTTCAGTACTGTTTAATCTGATGTTAATCTATTCACTAATTTTTAAATGTTAATTATATTTTTCAGTTTTATGTTTCTATTTCCTTTTTAAAATCTACTGTATTATTTTTTGGCTGGGCACGGTGGCTCACACCTGTAATCCCAGCACTTTGGGAGGCTGAGGCAGGCAGATCACCTGAGGTCAGGAGTTCAAGATCAGCCTGGCCGACATGGTGAAATCTCGTCTCTACTAAAAATACAAAAAAAATTAGCTGGACGTGGTGGCGAGCACCTGTAATCCCAGCTACTTGGGAGGCTGAGGGCAGGAGAATCGCTTGAACCCGGGAGGTGGAGTGAGCCCATCAGCCTGGGCAACAAGAGCAAAACTCCATCTCAAAAAATAGATAGATAGATAGCCAGCCAGCCAGCCAGCCAGCCAGCCAGCCAGCCTGGGTAACAAGAGCAAAACTCTGTCTCAAAAAATGGATGGATGGATGGATGGATGGATGGATGGATGGATGGATGGATGGATAGGTAGATAGATAGATAGATAGGTAGATAGATAAATAGATTGTATTATTTTTGGCTTTTATTCTCTTGCAAAAAAAAAAAACAAGCTCAGCTTTTATGTTCTAGGGCATAGTAAGCTTCATTGTTTGATAATCTGTGCTGGATAATCTCAGTATATGAAGTCCCTGTGGGTTTGCTTTTATTGTCTGTTATTTTTGCTGGTTATTGGTCGAGATCTCTTATCCCTTCATGTACCTTATTCATTTTGATCTTGTGCTAGAAATTATGTTGAAAATTATTGGCCTAAGATGATGCTTTCTTTCTCCGAAGAGGAATTTTGTTGTTGTTGTTGTTGTTGAGACAGGGTCTTACTCTGTTGCCCAGGCTGAAATGCTGTGGCTCAATCACAGCTCACTGCAGCTTCTACCTCCTGGGCTCAAGTGATCTTCCTGCCTCAGCCTCCTGAGTAGCTGGGATGACAGGCACACACCACCACAGCCACTTAATTTTTTTTATTTTTAGTACAGACATAGTCTCACTGTGTTTCCCAGGCTGGTCTTGAACTCCTGGGCTCAAGGAATCATCCTGCCTCCTCAGAGTGCTGGGATTACAGGCATGAGCCACTGTGCCTGGCCCAAAGAGGATTTTTATTTGCTGCTTCTACTGCGAACCTTCAGGCACCTAGCTGTTTAAGACTTTCTTACTCAAGATTTAAGGCTTAGATTTTCAGTGCCACCTAGATGTAAAGCCAGGTTGCAAGTCTGTGAAGGGGCTGATTGCTTCCAGTTCACCCCTAGCTCTTTAGGGCATCAGCTCAGTGCTGGAGAGTAGAGTTTATCAGATTCTCTTGAATTCTCACTGATTTTCCCTTTTAAGCCCAGGAATTAGAGACCAGCCTGGGAAATATAGTGAGACCTCATCTCTAAAAAAGTTTAAAAATTAGCCAAGCATGGTGGTATGCACCTATAGTCCCAGCTACTCAGGAGACTGAGGCGGGAGGATCACTTGGGCACAGGAGGTGGAGGCTACAATGAGCCAAGATCATACTACTGTACTCCAGCCTGGGCGACAGAGTGAGACTCTGTCTCAAAAAAAAAAAAAAGAAAAAGAAAAGAAAAAAGTACTTTTTTTTTTACTTATTTAGTTGTCTTCAATGGGAGACATCATCTAGTCTACCATTACAAGAAGCAGAACTCTAGCAATGTATTTAAAACTCTTTTAACGTAGTTTTCATATTACTCTCCATAAAGATTTACCGATTTATATTCACACATGGTAAATAAATGTATCTATGTTTACATTTTGATAGGTCAAAAGGATGTTTTGGTTTAATTTGCATTTATTTTGTCATTAGTGTGGTCAAATATTTTAAAAGTAAATTTACCCATTTCTTTTGCATCTAGTCACTTTCATTAGTTGTTTAGTTTTCCTTAGTTGTTTTAGTTGTAAGAATTCTTTTTTGTTTGTTTGTTTTTGTTTTTTGTTTTTAATAGAGATGGGCTCTCCCTTGCTTGCCTAGGCTGGTTCTGAACTCCTGGGCTCAAGCAGTCCTCCCACCTTGGCCTCCCAAAGTGCAGGGATTACAGGCATGAGCCACCATACCTGGCTAAGAATTCTTTATTTGCTAAAGATATTTACCATTTTCGTGTATTTGTAAATATTTTCCCCAAATCTGCCTGTTTTATTTTGCTTGTTGATTTTTTTTTAACATGCAGAACATTAAAATTCTGTCAGAAAATTACAGATAAGCAATAGGGAAGGCTAGAATGAACTCTTAGCTACTAGATTAGAGTTGAAGACAGCAGTATAATATCATATTGAATTTATTGTATGTACACACACATGCAAACATACACATATACATGTACAGATATATACAGAAATCATAAATTATATGTGCATACATGAGTTAGTACACATACATTCCTAGCTCTGTCCACTTAAAGAGCCTAAAGCATACCCACACCTAGATTTTTGTTTCTGAATGTCCTCCTCTAATTTAAGCAGCCAGGGATCCTCGGAAAAATGATTATAAATTCTAGGGCTGGAAAAGAGAAAATATAAGATAAACATGAAGCATCTTAGAGTGCCTGAAGGTAAGGAAGTATTCAAAAAGATGGGGGCATATCAGAGAGACATAGGAACCAACCTGAAATCATGTCCAGTGGCCAAAACTGGAACAATTTGAGCAAAAAATAACACAGTATTAGATTACAATCCAAAGTATAAAATAAATACATATGAGTGCATAGTGATATAAAGAAATAATTAGATAAACAATCGAGAGAGAAAAAAAGAAGAATTCCAAGTGTTAGGCATAGATAATTTCCCTCCACCCTTGAGTGTAGGTTGGACTTAGTAACTCACTTTCAAAGAACAAAGTATGGAGAGGGAAATAGTAATTTTACAGTAGAGAGAACTAACAGATTATCTTCACCAAGTGATCACATTAGCATTACCAGTGATCATTCCTGTGTATATCATCTGCTCCTTGATATGATGTGATGAGAAGGGCATTTCACCTCTGATATTCTTCCCAAGAAACCCATAACCCTGACCTAGGCAAGAGGGAGACGTCAGACAAACCCAAATTGAGGAACATTCTATAAAATACTTGGCCAGCATGCTTTAAAACTATCAAGGTCATGAAAAACAAGTAAAGACTAAGAAACTGTCACCAACCAGAGGAGACTAAGGAATCTTGACGACTAAATGCAACGTGGAATCCTAAATGGCAAGGGAAAAAGTATATAGTTGACAAACTGATGAAGTCCAGGTAAAGTCTGGAGTTTAGTTAATAGTAATGTACCAGAGTTACTCTTAGCTTTTACAAGTGTACTATAGTTACCTAAGATGATAACACTAGAAGAAGTTCATTTAGTGGTATACAGGAACTCTCTGTACAATCATTCCTCAGTATGTATGCAGGGGATTGGTTCCTGGAACCTCACGTGTACTAAAATCCACGCATCTCAAGCTCTGCAGTCAGCCCTGTGGAACCCATATATAGAAAGTTAGCCTTCCATATAGGCAGGTTTTGCATTTAGCAAATACTGTATTTTTTATCTGCATTTGGTTGAAAACATTCTGCATATAAGTGGACCCATACAGTTCAGAACTGTGTTGTTAAAGGATCAACTGTACTATCTTTGCAACTTTTACGTAAATCTAAAATTATTCTAAAATAAAAAGTTTTCTTTACTCTAAACAAACAAAAAAGAAACCATGAGTTTATACCACTATTTCCAGTTTAAAGTAGCAATTACAGATTTTTATTTACAAGACAGTTATTAAATTATAAGGAATTATTATAAGTAATTTTGGTATTATAGTTATATAACAAAAAAGAGTTCTTACCTTTTGGAGATAAGTACTGAAATATTTATGCATAATGCTCTTGTTTTTGTTTTTTTGAAACAGGGTCTCACTCTGTTGCCCCAGCTGGAATGCAGTAGCCCAATCTCGGCTCACTGCAACCTCCACCTCCCAGGTTCAAGCGATCCTCCTGCCTCAGCCCCCCAAGTAGCTGGGACTACAGGTGCGCGTCACCATGCCCGGCTAATTTTTGTATTTTTTATAGAGACAGCGTTTCGCCATTTTGGCCAGGCTGGTCTCAAACTTCTGAGCTCAAGTGATCCACCTGCCTCTGCCTCCCAAAGTGCTAGGATTACAGGCGTGAGCCAGTGCGCCCAGCCATTTATGCATAATGTTTTATTGATGTCCGGGATTTGCCTCAAAATCAAGCAGTGGGTAGGCAGTGGGTACTATGTTGGAATACAGGTGAAACAAGATTGGCCAATGTGTTGTTAATTGTTAGAGCAGTGTAATGAATGTATGAAACTCTGTATTTTCTACTTTTGAAATTTTCCATAATATAAAGTTTTTTTAAGTGAGAAAGAAATTACAGAGTTTTTAACTTTTTAAGTTTTATATTTGTATATCTTATCTCTGAAAATCTGGGTTCGTTGCCACATTAATATACTTATTTGCTTCATCCTACTAGTTTAAATATGCAATAAAAATAAGACTATTGAATGCAGATTAGGATTTCTTTGCACTTCTTTTCATCCAAAGGGTATATCCCACAGGAATGCACAATCAAAACCCTGGGTTTTAAAGAAATTTTAAATAACTCTTCTCATTGTGGTTTTGCCACAAGCTTGATATAGATAGATTTAAGTTTGTTTGTTTGTTTCGGTTTGTTTTTTTATTTACATAGTTTTTATTACAATTTTAGATTCACATACAGCTATAAGAAATATAGATCCTTGTAGACTTTGCCCAATTCTTCCCAAAATTAACATTCCGCAAAACTACTGTGTCACAGCCAGGATATTGACATTGATACAATCCACTGATCTTATTCAGATATCTGCATCAGTTTGTTTTTAATTTTTAAAATTGTCTTTTTTTCTCCTTGCTTTAATTTTGGTTTTAGATTATGAAAAACATGTATATGATTACACAAAGTCAAACCTGTGAATAGGGTTCATTCAGAAAGGTCTAGTTTGCATCCCTGTCCCCATTCACTTTCTTGCCCTAAAGAAAACTATTTTTAAAAATTAGTTATTTTATTTTTCCATTATTTTTATTTGAAAATATGAGAAGATATGTATATGATTTTGTGCCACCCCCCTTCTTACACACTTCCATATATTCTCATCTAAACCTTGATTTTTAAAAAATTTTAATATGAAAACACTGGGGATCACTCCATGGCAGTAAGTAGACATCTTCTTCATTCCTGTTTATGCCTGCTGAATACTCCATTATGGCAAAGAATTGTTTATTAAACCATTCCCCTAATGATGGACTTTGGGATTGTTTTCAGCCTTCTTTTACTACATGAATAACCTTGTGCATACATTATTTCATACTGTTGCTAATGTCAAATTCCTTCCTCAAATGTTGTGTCATTTTGCATCGCCACCAGCACTGTCTGAGGGTTGTAGGCTTCAATTTTAAATTGTGATTTAAAGGACTAATCTCTGTCATATAAATTAGTATATGTCTTACTTCATTAAAAAACTGTACTCATATGTATAAGGCTAGACAAAGAGAGTCATAGATAAATTCTGATTTATTTTATGGCCCTCATTTATATCTGTGGACTTGACCAGAATGCTTTTAACTAGAGTGGGTTTCTTATCATTGTAAGGTCACTAGGTCTAAGAAAATTTGTAATACTCAGAAATAGAGAGAAGGTCATTTGTCCCTCTGCCATTTGTTTACTTTAGATAGTAGGCAGAGTCATTGAATCTTATTAGGAAATATAAAAAACATACTTGCTCTTTTTGCCAGACTCGAAAAAGTACTAAAGCTATTCATATTTCTTATACACACCATTGAGAGCTCAAGAGGTTCACAGGAAATAAAGGCAAGATTTTGATGGGACTTTTAAGACAAGGCAAGGATTTGGGGTTTATCTTGAAGATGTGGATGCCATCCTAAGGCATATGATCAGATCACCATTTTTAAAGGTTTTTTTTTTTTTGGCTACAGTATGGCTATAGTATAGGAAGGAACACATTTGGATATGGGGAGAATTGGGAGGCCATTGCCATTGTTCAGTATGGATATTGATGGCTAGGATAGATCAGTGTCAGCAGAGAGCAACAGAAGTGAATTAGGAATTAGAAAGGATAGGGTTTGATGATTAGATAAAGGAAGTAAAGGAGGAAGAGGAGTCAAAGCTGACTTGCCATCTCTGGCTTGGGCACCTGATATATGATGGTGCCATTGACTAACTTGGGCAACCCTGGAAGCAGATGATGCAGTATACTTTGGACATGCTGAGTTTGAAGTCTCTGTAAGATATCTGAATGAAAGGACTAAATAGGAAGTTAGATATGTGGATTAGGAGCACAGAGAGAGATCTTGGGTAGATACAGAGATTTGGGAATGGTTGCTACTTAGATGATTTAGAAGAGTATATAGAGGGAGAAGAAAAAAGGACTTGAGGACTGAGGTTCTTCCAAATTTTGGAGGTTGTAGAAAAGGAGGAATAGCTAGCAAATGAGATAGAGAATGAATAGCTGAAGAGATAGAAAATCACGACAGCAAGGAGTTGCAGAAGCCAGAAAAAAAAAAAGTGTATCAGGAACAATATTATAGGAAAATGAAGGGTTTGGGTAATTCTTAGTTCCATCCTTTACTAAATTCCTGTATTCTTCAACTATTGTCGAGTGTTCATTCTCTGCACAGCTCCCATTCGGCCTCATTTCTGAGATGTGCTGCCTTTTGGTATCTATTGGTATCTCTTTGCTGCCATTTGGTGTTCCTATCTGATACCTCATTTCCTTAGTGAGGGACATAGTGAGTGAAAGAACATTAGAGGACAAATGGAAAGGCCTATACTGTTGTCCTAGCTCTGTCACCAACTTTATTTAGTAATTTTGTTTCTTTATGCCTATTATCTGTGAGATATAGCTAGAATTTCAGGACAGAGATGGCTACACATGGAAACAATTACAATGAGAAGTAAGGAAAGAGAGGAAGAGAAAGAGCCGTCATAGAGGAGGTGATACTGAGAATTGAAGGATGACCAGGAGTTTGCCAAGTGGTAATGGCAAGGATGAAACTAGACAGAAGCAGTAAATATATTATAAAGATACAGAAATATCATAAAGCTTTCTTTTTGAGACAGGGTCCCACTCTGTCTCCCAGGCTGGAGTGCAGTAGCACAATCATGGCTCACTGCAGCCTCGACCACCTGGGCCCAAGCTGTCCTCACACCTCAGCCTCCAAGTAGCTGGGACTACAGGTGCACGCTACCACACGCGGATAATTTTTGTATTTTTTTGTAGAGACGGGGTTTCACCATGTTGCCCGGGTTGGTCTCAATTTCCTGGGCTCAAGCGATCCACCCGCCTCCGCCTCCCAAAGTGCTGGGATTACAGACATGAGTCACTGCACCTGGCAAAATAATAAAATTTAAAGAAAGAAAATAGAATGAAGCCAGGCCTCATAGGAACTAGGAAAAAAGATCTCAGGAATCCAAGTTACTGTTCTCTTCATTCCTTGGGGTTTTGTGTCTACTTTGCTCTGGAAGAACCAGCTTTCTCCAGTTACTCAAGCGCTTGCACATAACCCCAAAACAGGCACCCCAGTTTCCAAAATTTGTATGACCTTGAAGCCCAAGTAATTTCTTTCTGCTTTTCTTACTTCACATTCCAGATAGAAAAAAAATAAACATGAATGAGTGAATGTATCTATCTGATTATCTCAGTTTCCCCCACTTTTTTCTAGAACTGAGTATCCTAAGTTGTTGACCTGACCCCCTTATAGATAACCTTCTTTTGAATCAGGGATCTGTTTCAACCAGTGGCAAACAGAAGCCCACTGCTGTTTCCATGCTTGGGCTGGGGCTTTAGATGGGAGAGTTTAATAGAATATAGATGGCAAATCGACTATATGAGTGGGAAAAGAGAGAGGCATTACAGGCAGGCAAAGAGCATGTGGAATGAATGGCCAGAAATATGAGCCAGCTTGTGTGGTTGGGACACTGCTAATAGTGGTGGGCTATGACTTTGGAACAAGGTGCAAGATGAGAGAATGGAGATTAGTTTGGATGTGTACAAATAAAACCATCGATAAGTATGAAAGAGAAGCTGAGAGTCATAGAGGCCAGTTGAGAATATCCAACACACATAAACAGGAATTCTAGAAGTAGAACATAGAGGGAATGATGAAGAAAAGAGACCTTATTCAAAAAGATAATAGCCCAGAACTTTCCCAAATTGAAGAAACATTGTAACCTCAGATAGATGTAAGGTTTGGAGAAGAAAATTGCTAATTTTCTTGGATTATTTGAGTTTATGGTGGTTGTAGGATACCCACCTGTAGGTGTCTACTCCAAACTGCCTGAGTCTGGCCCCCAGGAGAAGAACCTAGGCTAGCAATAAGAGTTTAGGAGGCATTACCATTAGCACAGGGTCCATTTCACTTCTTGGCACCTCAGTTTCTACCCTAGCAACTTTTGAGAATGAAATGAAGTATAAAAGTACTCTGATAATCACAACACTACATAGTTTTACCATTGTCTTCATTGTCATTGTCATAAATTCTATTGAGTATAGAGCCTCAGTATTAGAGGAGAAGAGCTAAGGAACCTGGAGCCAGATTTCCTATATTCGAATCCTGGCTCTGCTACTTTGTAACCATGTGACCTTGGACAAGTTATATAACATTTGTCTTAAGCCTCAATTTCCTCATCTGTGAAATAGTACCTGTCTCCTAGTGTTTTTATGAGGATTAAATAAGTTACTACTTGTAAAGCACTTTAAATGGCACTTGGCATGTAGTTAAATGCTCAGTAAATCTTTGCTATTAGCTATTAAAGTACCTGCATTTCACAGGAACCTTCATTATCTTATTTCAGAGGAGTGACTAATGTAAAAATCATAGTCTATGAGGATAATAAATTTAGGTATCTGTGTCTTCCTGTAATACTCAAAGGATCAGTTTAGTTAACTGCTGGCTTTTGTCTATGTAAAGAGTTTTGTGGTTGTTTGCAAATTGCTCATGATGTTATTTGAACATTCAAGGACTTCTATTTTTTTCTTGGTAATGTCTGAAACTTGGAAATAATTCATGGGCATATGGGATATTCTCCTGAGGACACAATAATGGTTCCATTTTTCTTGCTAAGTTGGAACAATTTAATCTTGAGCAAATACCTATGCTTGTGCTTCTGTTTTTGTTTATATCTGTATACATCTATAGTTTTACAAATACCAATATTGACATTTTCATTTTAGCCAGAAACTTGCCTAAAAGTAAGATTACACGAGCTAGTTTGATTTCAGAGTGCAAATGGCAGTAAAATGAAAGCAGAAAATAAAAAATTAACCATATGATTATTTTGTAATCCCTGGTGTGTTTGTTCAAGGTGAGATCATTTTCCAGATTCATCCTTCACCTGTACCACCTTCCTGATCTGCAAGGCCATATCAGGGCTGGCATGGTTATTTACAGTTATTTAGATGTTCTGTGAGGCAGATAAACAGAAGACATGACACAAGTAGAACTGTCAGAAAAAATAACCCAAAATCCATGAATTCCACAAGCGACTAGAAGGAACTTGTTGTGGTTTTCATATCTACATCGTTTGAAAGGGCACTCCCTCTCCTAGAGATCAGGAGCTGTACTGTTAGTGATGGCAGGAGCTGCACTGATACACCTGCCTCTGAATGAAGAGAAGGTTTTGAGGAACAAGAAGGAGAACTTATTTCTAGAGAGAAGAATGGAAATAAGGGCTAGAGAGACTTAGGAACAATCGCAGATACTCATCCATACCAGAGTTACAAGAACTTACACAGGATAGCAAGCAAACTGATGCAATGGTTATGACTGATTTGGTTTGGGGTGGCAGAGGATCCATCCCAGCTTCTACCTGCAAAAGTAAGTAGGACTAGGTCAAAGGTCTAAGAAACTTAAAAAAAAGTGTGTTTAAACTAGCTGAACTAATACATCCAGTAGATAAAGAATTGCACATAAGGTATTTGTATAATAATTTTTTTTGAATTAATGAAGTTAAAAATTTGGGGAGAGAGGGCTGGGTAGAAGAGAGAGAAACTCGAGAACTTGGGCCTTTAAACACTGCAAGCATAACTGGGGCCATTTAACTAACCAACGTCCTAGTTGAACAGAGCTCATTTTGAGTATAGAAACAATAGTAGCTTGGAAACTTAGTTCTACCTAACCCCATGAAACCCTGTCTGTCTCCTGGTCAGTTGGGAAAGAACTTGTGAGGATTTCAGTAATTAAAAAAATAATCCCCTTGAAGAATTAGAATGTCACTGTTCTCTCGATAACCCCCTTAAGTCCAAGTTAAGGCAACAGCAGCCTCCTCCTTCAAAAAGGCGAACAGGAAGCGTGGAGTTATACAGCGGGCTGAGAATCAAGAGACTGAGGTTCTAGTCCTGTCTGCTATTAATTCGTTACTAACCTAAAGCAAGTCTCTTAAACTTCCAGTTCTAAGATTCTGTGATGTAACTCATCGTGATTTATATCTGGAGGTCCCTACCCCTCACTTTAGTGTTAGAGGTTAGGGAGGTGGGTGTTTAGCTGTGAGGATTAGTGAGTACACTGAGGGCTAACAGTGAAGTTCCTACATGGTAGAAGCTAGAACAGAATAGGGGCTACTGCTCTTATCTGCCTTGCTTGTTTTCTGGAAATTATTAGAAAGCCATACAGATATGTATGTTAACGTAAACAACAAATCCAGAGGTCATCTTAGAATTATTTGCTATCCCTTGTAGCTGGAGTTTCCTTATCCACTAGGAGGCACCATTGTCAAACAACATTGATTAGGGGTCAAGAGCTCTTGATCATTTAAGCAATTGGAGAGGAAAAATGTCTAGAAAGAAGAAAAAAGAGGTAAATATAGGACCCTGGAAATTGTGACACATCAATCTTTGTTATCTAGATGGACATTAGAACAGTTCTCAGTTTCTAAAATTCGATAAACAGTATTTCAGACTACATATCAATTTTAGAAGTGGCAAAATCTTTCAAGGCAGTCTTTTTTTCGAAGAAACAAATAGGATATGAAAAAAGACCTTAGAAATTACTAAGCCAAATCCCATCTTTATTGAGGAGTCATGATCAACCCAGAAAGGTTAAGTGTCATGACCAAGATCTGCCAGGCTTGAGCCTAAAACCAATGTGTAGGGGGGGCATTTCTCATTGATTTTGGCCATCCCAACACCTGAACTCTCTTCAAGTATTTGGAGAATCCCTCATTTTAAGAGCCTTGATAGGGGAAAAAATCCCATATTCTACTATAAAAGCTAAAAATGGCAGATATTTGCACTACTAAACATTTAGACCCACAGAACTACCACAGGACACACTTGGCATCAGATTCACTTAGAAGGATACAGGACAGGGGGAAAGAAGAAACAGCTTTTTCGTCAGGCAGCACCAGGCATTCCTCTGCAGTACGAGTCCTTTCAGTAGTATATACAATAAAGTTCAGTAAATATAACAGGGAAAAGAAAGATTTTTAAATAGTGTTGAGAAAACAAGTTAACAGTTCAGAAATCAATTTAGATTCACCCTTCCCCACACACATGCACATACAACAAAAATACTACAAACAAAATAGAGTTGATAGAAGCTAATCAAATCATAGGAAAGCTAGCAAAAGATAAAATTATTTAACAGATCTTTAGAGAGCTTTTAAAACTTCAAAGAACTGGGATCCACAAAGAAAAAAGGTATCAATAGATTCAACAAAAATTGAAAAAACTAGAAAATTAATTTGCTTCAATCTTGACATAAAAGGTTTACATTCTATTGAACATAAAGAGTTCACCCCAACAAAAGGGAAGATATTAAGCTTCATACACAAACAGGCAAGGACAGGAATAGACAGCTTCCACCAAAAGAACTACAATTGGTAAAGAGGCATTTGAGGATATGCTCAGTCATTTTAATGTCTTTGACAGTATATCAGAATTGCTTTATTAAACAGTGAATATTCCCTTTCTCCGTTGAAAAGGTGAAGGTTTCTATCTACTTGCATATCTTAATTAACAATCCTGAATAAGCACCATTCATATTGAAAAAATATGATTATATCCTATTTACAGTATCAGTGCAAGAGGAGGCCTTAGCTCCATTTATAGCACCTCAGACATTCCCAACCCCAAACCCACCTACTATGTTGACACATTTCCTGGTGCTCCAGGCTTTATTGTTCTTTGTCGGAACAAATGCCTTGAAATGCTGCTGTCCTCTTAACTACCATGTAGTCACCACCACTCCCCCATGCTCTCACCCTTGCTTCTTGAGGACCTGTCTCAGAGGCTGACTACTCCATGAAGACTTTCTTTTTTTTTCCTTTTTTCCTTTTTTTTTTTTTTTTGAGATGAAGTCTCGCTCTTGTCACCCAGGCTGGAGTGCAATGGCATGATCTTGGCTCATTGCAACCTCTGCCTCCCAGGTTCAAGCAATTCTACTGCCTCAGCCTCCCGAATAGCTGGGATTACAGACGCCTGCCACCACACCTGGCTAACTTTTGTATTTTTAGTAGAGACGGGGTTTCACCACGTTGGCCAGGCTGGTCTCAAACTCCTGACCTCAGGCTATCTGCCCGCCTGGGCCTCCCAAAGTGCTGGGATTACAGGTGTGAGCCACTGCGCCCAGCCCATGAAGACTTTCTTAATCTCTCCTTCTGTAATGTAGGCTCTTAGAAGATGGGATCTTCATGTAACTGGTCCTTCTATCCTCTACAAATAGTAGATGTTTAATGATTGAATACTGAATGAAACATAATCCCCCCACAAATACGGAGTAGTTTAGATGGGGAAAGGGTGAAAAAGATTGTGCGTACATGACTCCTTTCTTTCAGAAATGAATTCGCCACCAACAAATATTTGTATATATTCATCAATATGTGGGATAGTATGCTGAAGACAAAATACCTGTTTATGCTCTCTATTTGTCTATAGACAATTGTACAGACCAGAAAGCACCTACCCATGAAATAAATAATAGTAACTGCCAGGTGCAGTGGCTCACGCCTATAATCCCAACACTTCGGGAGGTTGAGGTGGGAGGATCACTTGAGACCAGCCTGGGCAATATAACAAGATTCCATCTCTACAAAAAAATTTAAAACTTAGCCAGACATGGTAGCACTACTTGTGAGGCTGAGGCAGGAGAATCACTTGAGCCTGGGAGTTCAAGGTTACAGTGAGCTATGATTGCACACTGCACTTCAGCCTGGGTGACAGAGCAAGACTGCCATTCATTGACTTATAAATAAATACATACGTACACACAAACAAACAACTTGTAGTGTAGGTCTAAATGACCGTAGAGAGGTACAGATTGTTAGGGCCTCATAAGTTCATTGGAAGAAACAGTTAGGAGCTAGAATAGGCAGGCAGGCTTGTAGGAAGTTGATAAAGGGCATCAACACCAGTGTAGGAGTCAGATGGGTGGAAAGGTGAAGAAAGGACATCCCAGGCAGGAGCATAAAGAATGCAACAGTGTTGGGAAAAGATGGTAGTTATGGGACATTTGTGAAGACATCAAAACAGTACCACAAACAAAGCCCTGAATTAGAAAAAAAACAGAATTAAAGTTTTTTTTAAAAAAGACTGATTTGTATATGCAAGGATTACAGCATTTATCAACAAACTTAATATAGACAATTCATTTAAATTATATCAATAATATAGTATTCATATGTATCATCTGGAAAGATGGGGACATAGGCTCTGTATTTTAAAAATCCCCCTATATGGTTCTGGAACATGGGGCCCCCATAATAGGCATGAAAATGGATTTCACATATGGAGCCTTTCTTTACATTATGATTTTACCTACTTAGTTGTAATCTCTTGTCTTCCATTAAGTAACTGAAAGCCTGGAGCAGAAGTGAGGAAGTTTCCCTCTTTGTAACCTGAGCATTTTGTGGAGGGTAAAGCATGGACTGTAAGTCAGCTTGCCTGAGTTAGAATCCAGGCTCTACCCCTTACAAGCTGTGTGATCTCTTGGTCAAGTTACTTAACCTTTGCTGTTTCTCAGTTTTCTCCTAAGTAAAATAGGAGAGGTAGTCATAATACCTATGTCGTAGACTTCTCGTGTAAACATTGAATGATTTAATGTATATAAGGGACTTAGAAAATACCTTTCACGTAGTAAGCACTCAATAAATGCTAGCTTTAATTATTTATTACAGCAAAATAAGGTTACTTCTGTCTTTGAACTGTATATAAAATAAACCAAGCAGTTTAGGTTTGGCTACATCTGCCTCACTCAGTATTTTATCTTCAGGATTCAGCCATATTCCTTTGTGTAGCTGTAATTAATTTCCTTTCATTGCTGTATAGTATTCTATACCCATTTTATCTATTCTACTATTGATGGACATTGGGTTGTTCACAGTTTGTGACCATTGTGAACAATGCTGCTATAAACATTCAGGTACACATATCCTGGTCCACATAAGCACACATTTCTTTGAAGAGACTGTGTTTGCCCAGTATCCTCCTTTGTCATAAATCAAGCCTCTATATATGTATGGTTATGTTTCTAGGCTCTCTGTTATGTTCTACTGTGCTGTTGTCTGTCCTAGTGTCAATATCATACACTTAATTACTGAGCTTTATAGGACATTCCATACATAGTACCTGTGGACATGGAGGTGGGGGCTAAATTTTGAAATCAAGTACAGCAAAAACTCCAAGAGGTGTTATTCTTCCAGAATATCTTGAGTCTTCTTGGCCTTCTGCAATTCTATATACATTTTAGATTCTGCTTTAGAGTTTCCACAAAACCTGTTGGGATTTTCATTCAAATTCTGTTGAATCTATGCTTCAACTTGGAAGAGATCGGCTGTTTACAATATTGAGTCTTCTTGTCAGTGAACAGGATAATTTTCTCTCCATTTATTTCGTTTGTTTAATTTCTCTTAAAAAAATCATACTTTTCTCCACAGAGATCTTATATACCTTTCTTTTAGATTTATTTCTACATTCTTAAAGAAACACTCTTAAAATTTCATATAACTTACAATGATTTTGCTGAACTCTGATTAGTTCTAATTTTAACTTAGATTATTTTGGATATTCTATATATACTATCTGTAATTAATGACTGTTTCTTCCTTTTCTATTCTCATACATTTTATTTCTTTATCTTGCCTTACTGCCCTGGCTAGGACCTCCAGAATAATATTGAGTTTAAATTGTTAGAGTGGACTTTCTTGGCTTGTTCCTGATCTAAGAGTTTTTTAAGTTTTTTAATCACAAATACATAGTTTTAAGTGTTTTGACATTTATTGACATGATCACATAATCTTTCATCTTTAATCTATCAGTGTACACAATTATATTAATTCCAAATGTTAAAAGTTTTGCATTCCTCGGGTAAACCCAATTTGGACCTGGTGTAATTCTTATATATTGCCTGTTTGGGATTGTTAAACTTTTGTTTAGGTTACTTGCATCTATATTCTTTAGTGAGGTTGTCTTTTAATTATCTCATACTGTCCATAGTAGGTTTTAGTATATGGATTAAACTATTTTCATAAAGTGAGTTGGAAACTATTCCTGCTTTTTATTCATTTTATTTCTCCTTAGAATGTTCAATAGAACTTGTCAGAAATGGGCTGGGTGCAGTGGCTAACGCCTGTAATCCCAGCACTTTGGGAGGCCGAGGCAGGCAGATCACGAGGTCAAGAAATCAAGACCATCCTGGCCAACATGGTGAAACCCCATCTCTACTAAAAATACAAAAATTAGCTGGGTGTGGTGGTGCACGCCTGTAGTCCCAGCTAGTCAGGAGGCTGAGGCAGGAGAATCTCTTGAACGCGGGAGGTGGAGGTTGCAGTGAGCCGAGATGGCACCACTGCACTCCTGCCTGGTGACAGAGCGAGACTCCATCTCAAAAAAAAAAAAAAAAAAAAACTTGTCAGAAATGGCATCTAGGCCTAGAGTTTTCTGTCTCAGAAGATTAAATTACTGATTCAATTTCTTGAATCAGTAAAGGATTATTCAAGTTTTCTAATTCTTTTTGTTAATTTTGGTGAGTTTTATTTTTCTGAGAATTTGTCGGTTTCATATACATTTTTAAATTTGTGACATAAAGTTTCAGTATCATCTTTTATTTCTGCAGCATATGAAATGATATCTCCTTCATTGTTAATACTGGGTGCTATATGTGTCTTTTCTCTTTTCTTTTTGTTATCAGTCTTGCCAGAGATTCATCATTTCACAGGGAACAACTTTTAGCTTTGTTAATTTCTTGAATATGTTTGTCTTCCATTTCATTAATTTCTGCTTCTATTTCCTTTCATCTAATTTCTTTGAATTTAATTTGATGATCTTTACGTAACTTATACAGGTAGATGTTTAGTTCTTAAATGTTTAGCCCTTCTCTTTTTTTGAGTCAGGGTCTCACTATGTTGTCCAGGCTGGAGTGTAGTGGTGCAGTCATGGCTCACTGCAGCCTTGACCTTCCAGGCTCAAGCAATTTGGCCATCTCAGCCTCCTGAGTAGCTGAGACAACAGGCCCCACCATGCCCAGCTAATATTTTTATTATTATTATTTGAAGAGATGGGGGTCTCACTATATTGCCCAGGCTGGTCTCGAACTCCTGGGCTCAAGTGATCCTCCCACCTCAGCCTCCCAGAGTGCTGGGATTACAGGTGTGAGGCACTGCACTTGGCCAGCCTTTCTTTTCTAATATGTACATTTATAGCAGTAAATTTCCCTCTAAGTACTGCTTTACCTACATTTTACAAGTTTTGATGTGTTTACTGTTATTATTATTCAGTTTAAAATATTTTCTAATGATTTATTCTGAGATATATGTAATAAAAGTATATTGTCTAGTTTCCAAATGTTAGGAATTTTCTAGATTTATTAATTGCTTTAAAATTTATTTATTTACTTTTTTAGAGATGAGGTCTTGCTCCATAGCCCAGGTTGGAGTGCAGTGGTGCCATTATAGCTCACTGCAGCCTCAAACTCCTGGATTCAATCAAGCCTTCCACCTCTGCCTCCGGAGTATCTGGGACTACAGGCATGTGCTACCATGCCCAGCTAATTTTTAAATTTTTAGTAGAGAAGGAGTCTCACTGTGTTGCCCAGGCTGATATCGAACTCCTGGCCTCAAGTGATCCTCTCACCTTGGCCTCCCAAAGTGCTGGGATTATAGGCATGAGCCATTGCACCTGGCCTTTATTAATCATTTCAGAGAATCTATTTGTTGCTTTGCTTTTTCTCTATTTTGTCTTTTTACTTCATTAATTTCTGCTTATTATTTCCTTCTACCTTCATTGGGTTTAATTTGCTGTTTTTTAAAACATGTCTCATGATGAGATGTCACTGACTTGGTAACTTTTCATATTTTCTAATATTTTAAGTCAGCATTCACAATATTTCTATTAAATTTCTAATTAAAGTTTTAAAACAAGTTTATGGATACAAACTACTTTGTAAGTACCATTTCATCTGCATTCTGCTTTTTTTTTTAACAGAACTGATTTCCTATGACAAAAGTATAGTGCCTATTCATTTTTTTAAAAGTAAAGGTAAAAAGAAGAAAACAAAAAATTTCAAATAGAATTCTACCCAGTCTTTAACACCCCATTTTAATAGCAAAGGCTTCACACTGCATCTACTTATACATAAATATGCATATATATGTTTATACATGTTAATGTATTATGAACATCTATGTCAATAAATATATGTCTATAACATCATTTAATGGCAATATAATATTCTACTCTAGTTACCACAATTTATGTAACCATTCTGTTGGGAATTTAGGTTGTTTCTAATTTCTCCCTATTATAAATAGCTGTGATAAACCCTTGTCATTAAAACTTGACCAATATTCCTAATTATTTCCCTTGGAAGGAAATAATTGAGCCGAAGGACATATACATGTTTAAGGTTTTTGTCACACATTATAAAATTGCCCTTCAGAAAGTTGTATTGGTGTATTTTTCTATCAATAGTAGATTACCTACTTTAAGCAAGGTTTCTCCAGTGCCAAGTTGTGTATGTAACATGGATCACCAGCTTCTTAACCTGTAAGATTGGACCTATGCCCCTTCTCCTTTCAGCCATTTTTCTATATTTGTGGGTCTATTAATGGCAAAACCCTGATCTTGAAATGTAACGTACCAATCCTGTACAAGTTTTGATAGTACTCTTTTCATTATCATAGTTAGGAATATGTTCTGCTGGGCATGGTGGCTCACGCCTGTAATCCCAGCACTTTGGGAGGCCGAGGCAGAGGGGATCACTTGAGGCCAGGAACTCAAGACCAGTCTGGCCAACACAGAAAAACCCTATCTCTACTAAAAATACAGAAATTAGCTGGACGTGAGGTGTGCGCCTGTAATCCCAGCTACTCGGGAGGCTGACGCAGAAGAATAACTTGACCCTGGGAGGTGGATGCTGCAGTGAGCCAAGATCATGCCATTGCACTCCAGCCTGGGCAACAGAGCAAGACCCTGTCTTGGAAAAAAAAAAAGTTCTAATTTTCATTATGATGATTTCTTATTTGATTAATTGGCTATTTAGCATGATTTCTCAATTTCCAAGCATTTAGGGTTTTCTAGTTATTTTGTTAATTTATTTCTAACTACTTTGTGGTTAGGAAACATACTCTGAGTGCTCGTTTCTTGCAGAAGTTTTTAGACTGAGCTTTTATCTCCATAGTAAGCATTGAGGTTTTTGGGGTGTTTTTTTTGGTTTTTTTTGTTTGTTTGTTTTTTTGGTGGGTGGGGATGGGGTCTTGCTCTGTTGCGCAGGCTGGAGTGCACTGACAGAGTCATGGCTCACTGCAACCTCAATCTCCTGGGCTCAAGCGATCCTCCCACCTCAGCCTCTCGAGTAGCTGGGACCACAGGTGTGTACCACCACACCCAGCTAATTTTTTTTATTTTTTGTAGAGACAGCATCTCACTCTTTTGCCCAGGCTGGTCTTGAACTTTTGTGCTCAAGCAATCTGCCTGCCTCAGCCTCCCAAAGTGCTGGGATTACAGGCCTGAGCCACCACCATGCCCAACCAGCATTGAAGTTTTTCTGTGCTACCAACATGACATACCAGAATATATTCTGTACCCCATTTTTCATAGTGCAGCTCTATGGTCCCAGCCAGGAGCAAAGGGTGTTTCATCAGAGCCTTAACCTCTTAGATCACCCTGGTGCAAAAGCAACTGGACCCTGTCATTCTCCATCTGACCACCCCACCCCCTCCTACCTCTCTAGAGTTCCTAAAAGTGCCCCTCCTTTCCAAAACCCACATTCTTCCCCTAGGGCAGAAGCAGCTCTTGTTCACCTGTTTGAGTTGTAATCCTTTCTCTGTTCTCAGGACTAGTTTTTCACTCACTATACTGTTAATTCTCACAAGCTTTAACAAAAACTTTTTGTTTGACTGGGCACAATGGCTCATACCTGTAATCCCAGCACTTTAAGATGAGAGGCCCAAGCAAAAGGATCGTTTGAGCCCAGGAATTCCAGACCAGCCTGGGCAACATAGCCAGATCCTGTCCCTACAAAAATTAAAAATAAAAAAATTAGCCAGGTGTGGTGGTGCATGCCTGTAGTCACAGCTACTTCAGAGGCTGAGGCGGGAGGATCACCTGAGCCCAGGCATTCCAGGCTGCAGTGAGCCATGATTGTGCCCCTGCAGTCCAGCTCTAGGTGACAAAACGAGACCCTGTCTCCATTTAAAAAATAAATAAATAATTTTAAACATTTCATACAGTTTTTGTAGTTGGCGTTTTTGTCATCCTCAGAAAAAATGCTGGTTGGAAAAATCCAGATTTGTTCTGTACAACAGTATTCTTCAAGGATATTTGCAGATAAGTACCAATCTGTCACCAGTCTGCCATGAGATACATACAGAAATTGACAGTAAACATTTAGAAACTGTTACAGCAATTTGACATTGCTGTGAAATCATAGCACATGATTTTGTGCCTTCAACTCCAGATAATCCTGTTGCCAAAGCAGCATATTTTGGAGTGGCATATTCTGATCTCCCTCAATGTGCAGCCAGTAATACCTTGTGCCTCAAGACCTGTGATCTGTTTTGTTTATTTGATGAGTTTGGTTTTGGATAATTTCTTAATTATATAAATAATGCATGTTTATTATAAATTTTAAAAATTCAGATGGATGAAAAGGAGAGACAGCTAAGCTCATTCATAATCCCATTACTTTTCACAATTCAGACTAAACTGCCCTTAATTTCTCTCTGCATACAGTATAGAAGTCCACCTCCCCCATACTCTTCCATAGGAGGGTTTCTTCTCCCTCTCCTTTCATTCCCTCAGAATGGAGCCAACCAGGAAAATTCACAATGTGTTCTTTGGGGGTTCTTGACAGCCCCAGAAGCACCCCAAGATGGGAAGCCAAAGAGAAAAGCAATAAAAGATGCCTTGTCAGTTTGTAGAATCATTATATTATCAAATAAAGTTTATCAAAGAATTGAGTCATCAACTTTGTTCAAAAGGTTCAAGGTTAGGATATCAGGATGGTATGTATTATGAATATGTGTATTTTAAATTTCTTTGAATAAAATTTGCATAAATAACAGTATTTTTAGTTTTTATTTCTATATCTCATGAAATTTAAAATTAGTGGATTGCTTCTTTTACTTTAATATCAATTAATATTATAAATAATCAAATAGCTTTAATAATAGAAAAATATTTTCACAGTGATGCCTCTCTTTCAGAGTAACCCTTCAAAGAATGTGCCTGTATATTTACTAAGTTGCACAGGTGGTTTTGTTTGATATCTGTGATTATGAAGCATTGAATTAAAAAAAACATATAAGGCTGAAAGATCCCATTTACAATAGCAACTAAAATATAACATGTATAGGGAAAAAACCTAATAATAAATACTTTAAACCAATATAAAGAAAATCGTAAAACTATAACTTAGAGACATGAAAGGAAGTGGAGAGACATATCATGTTCATTGATGAGAATATTAGAAAATGTTAATTTCTAGAAGTTAACGTATACATTTACCATCTGAATCAAAATACAAAGATTTTTTATAGTTTGACAAAATGATTTTAAAAGTCAACTGGGAAGAAAAAAATCATAAGAAAATGTTGGTGAAGGCCAGTTGTGGTGGCTTGTGCCTGTAATCCCAGCACTTTGGGAGGCCGAGGTGAGCAGATCACTTGAGGTCAGGAGTTCGAGACCAGCCTGGCCAAGACGGTGAAATCCTGTCTCTACAAAAAAATACAAAAATTAGCTGGGCATGGTGGCAAGCACGTGTAGTCCCAGCTACTTGAGAGGCTGAGGCAGGAGACTCACTTGAACCTGGGAAGCAGAGGTTGCAGTGAGCTGAGATGGCGCCACTGCGCTCCAGCCTGGGTGACAAAGCAAGACTCTGTCTTAAAAAAAAAAAAAAAAAAAATTGGTGAAGAATAATGAGATTTTTTTTGCCAAATATTAAAATCTGCTACTACAGTATTTTATTTTGTCTGTCCATGCTTTTGTTTTTGTTTTGAGATGGAGTCTCGCTCTGTCAACTGGAGTGCAGTGGTGCAATCTCAGCTCACTGCAACCTCTGCTTCCCGGGTTCAAGTGATTCTCCTGCCTCAGCCTTCAGAGTAGCTAGGACTACAGGCGCAGGCCACCATGCCTGGCTAATTTTTTTGTGTTTTTTTAGTAGAGACAGGGTTTCACCATGTTGGCCAGGCTGGTCGCGAACTCCTGGCCTCAAGCTATCCGCCCGCCTCGGCCTCCCAAAGCGCTGAGATTACAGGTGTGAGCCACTGTGTCCGGCCCTACAGTATTTTAAATGGTAACTTGATGCAAGAATAGGCAAGTCAGTGGAAGAAAGTAGAAACCTAAAAATACCCCCATGTGTGTATGCACATGTGTAGAGATTGTCATTTCAAGTACCAGTATTTCAGATATGACCAGACAAAATGGATTGATTCATGCTGATAATTATAGCACAGGGCAGTAAATAATTTCCAAGTATTTCTCACGGACTGGTTCCCTCCTTAGTCTTTATACTTCTCACCACTTTGCTGCCTCCTCCCCAGGCTCCGTCTTTTCCCTCATCCCTTCTGGGTCCCTCCAGAAAGTCCTCTAGCTCTCAGAACATCTCCCAAATTCTTTTTGGAAACACCAGAGTCCATTGAGGCATTTTATTTGTAAGTATATATTACATCCCTAGAAAAAGAATTCCAGGGTTTTCCCTCCTATATGTTTTCATCTTGCTTCTTCATGGTCCATGATGCCAGCTGAGGTCGTTAGTACAGTGAATCCAAACAGGTGGGATAGGAACAGGTTATTCTGCCATTTTACTAGATCTTTGGGTTGCACATCAAATCTGGGATCTGGGGCTGATCACTCCACACTTATTTAACCTGCCTCAGGTTCACAACAATTTTCCCAGCTCTATGATCATCAGTGATTTCAAATTCACCAATGTAACCATGCTTCATCATCACAGTTAGAAACTGGACAGTAACTTTGGAGCACAACCTAATAAGAACCTAGTGTTTGCCTCTTTTTGGTATTGTTGATGCTCTGGATAGCAGCAGCCAGGACATTCATGCACACCATTATGGCAGCATGCAGAGATGGCAGAAAGAGCCTAAATTCTTATTGCTTCATTATGCAGTCAGTTTAGCTCTCTCCTTTTCCTAACCCCTCTCTCATCTAAGTTGAATCGTGCTTACCCTCATGTATCACAATTACAAAGGAAAACGCCTAAGCAAAACTGATTCCTTCACTATGAGATGTTTTTTCGTCCTCATAGATCAACTAACCAGCTTAAACTACAGCCAGTTTTTAAAATAGCGTTTCTTTTCTCCCCACAGGACAAAGAAATGAAAAATATTTACTCTCTGTAGTAATCAAGGAAATGCAAATTAAAGCAATCATGAATGACTTTTTTCCTCTTATCTAATTGGCAAAGATGGAAAAAAAATAATCATTATCCTAGTAGAGCAAGGGACACATTCACACATGGTAGTGGGAGTATAAATTGTTAAACTGTTTCTGGTCTTGTGTATGTATCAAAAGTGTTATTGTAGGCCGGGCGCAGTGGCTCATGCCTGTAATCCCAGCACTTTGGGAGGCCAAGGCGGGCGGATCACGAGGTCAGGAGATCGAGACTATCCTGGCTAACACGGTGAAACCCCGTCTCTACTAAAACAAATACAAAAAATTAGCCGGGCGTGGTGGCGGGCGCCTGTAGTGCCAGCTACTTGGGAGGCTGGGACAGGAGAATGGCGTGAACCCAGGAGGCGGAGCTCGCAGTGAGCCGAGATGTACCACTGCACTCCAGCCTGGGCGACAGAGCAAGACTCCGTCTCAAAAAAAAAAATGCTATTGTATATACCCCTTGTCCTAGCAACTCAGCTTGTAGGAATTTTACGATACAGATAATCAGAGTTGCTCACCAAGATGCATGATCACGTTCATCCAGGCTTTATTTCTGATGGTGGAAAATGAGTGCTGCCATACTAGGGAGTAGACTAGACCATTATAGTAATGTTTATAGTAGACTAGGCAACTATAAACATTATTTTGGAGAAGAATCCTATTTGACATTGGAAAATGTTCCTTAGGTGTGAAATGGAAACTTGGTAAAGTTTTTAGAGCCTGTATAAATGTGAAAGTATTTTCATTCATTTATATAAAACCACACTGAGAATCAAATAATAGAATCAACTGTTCATTAGGTGTCTACAGTGTGTCTTCTGCTGAGTATTAGGTAGGGGTACATTGAAAGTATAAATATATTTTTTCTTGTTCTTTAGGACTTTACACTATCATGGAACTGTTGTAGGGCTTAAAGATGTGCATTTGTTCCTTGCACACCCAGTAGGTATAGCTATAATCAATGGGAAGAGCACAGGACATAGCTAGACAGGGATTTCGATCTTGTCCCTATCACATACTTGTCCACTCACTTAGACAAATTATTTGAAAATGATGCTGACCTCATGGGGTGGTTATAAGTATGAAGGGAGGCATAATAAGGACTGCTTCCTATGATGCCTCATGAATAGGAAGTATGTTAGTTCCTTTACTTTCCCTTCCAGAAGTTTCTATTTCCTCAGTATAATATCTGCAGCAGGTATATTGGGAAACTGAACTACTGAATGAATGAATGAATGAGATACTGGATTTAAAAATATGTTATAAGCCTTAAAGCATTATGAAAATGTTAGCTATTAATATTTGCATAGTTTCATTAATATGTATAATATGGCAAAATTCATGTATACATATATAGGTGTATGTTGGGGGAGGGGGAGGTGTTTGTATGTGCTAAATGTTATGGACCATATAGAGTTGTTATAGAATGAAAAGCAAAGGAAGGCATTAATATGGCTGGTAATCATTGAGGGGGCTTCCAGGGAAGGTAGGATTGGAATGAAACCTTGAATTAAGGTAGGTTTTGAAAATGAAAAGCAATATATACAAAAGTAAAAAAGAAAATGGTGTACTCAGGGAGTGATAATAAGACCATTCTGCCTAGAGAGGAAGATTTTCTTGAAACATCAGTGGACAAGGTAGGTAGAAGAGGCAAGGTGTGGCCAAGACAACAAGAGGCCTTACTTATCTAGTAAGAAATAGAAAACTACTGTAAGTTCTAAGACAATATCGTGACATTGTGTTACCAACACATCTATGTGTTACAATATGTTTGTAGCGATGAACTTTGAGAATGGCAGTGTAAACAAAAATAAATTTTATTTTATATATAAGTCATTGTTTTTTCCTTCCACAGTATATAGCCTGAATTTTCCATTTAGTGGTAATAACAATAGCAAGATTTTTTTTTAAATCCTTGTATTCTACATAACTGAATATTTTTGGAATTTGACTTAAAAATATGCACACAACCCTAGCATTGCAGTTTTCTGATGCTTCTTTTTGTGAAAACCTAAAGAAAAATTATGGTCAATTTTATATACTCATGTTATTTGATATTACTGTTAGCCTACTCTTCCTGTTTCTTTCCCTGCAGATTTTCAATGTGAAGATGACTGTCATGCCCTTTATAATTTATGTCTATATTTCATTGAAAGAAAGGAGATTTAAATAACATAACCCTTAGCAGTAAATCAACTAATAACTTAGTTACAATGTATTCACTTTCAGTGTTGTCTTCCTGGAATTTCCTCTTTTCTTATGTTCTTTTTCACATTTTTTTACAGTATGGATGGAGCAGATCTGTGTTTTGAAATCGTAAAGCGAGCTGACGCTGGTTTTGTGTACAGTGAAGCTGTAGCCAGGTATGTATTGTATATCTAATCACCAGAGGTCAAGTTGAAAGTAAAAAAAGAAAATGACAAAGACATCACATGACAAACTGATAAAGAGCATGCTGCTGCTCTTTGCTACAGGGAACATCTCTGTTTTAGTATGTGTTAGTAGAACCGATAGTCACTGGAAATGCAAAATACCAAACAATGAGTTTATCTATTAACATGGGTTTATAGGGGCCAGGCACGGTGGCTCACGCCTGTAATCCCAGCACTGTGGGAGGCCAAGGCGGACAGATCACAAGGTCAGGAGATCGAGATCATCCTGGCCAACATGGTGAAACCCCTTCTCTACTAAAAATACAAAAATTAGCTGGGCGTGGTGGCATGCACCTGTAGTCCCAGCTACTCGGGAGGCTGACGCAGGAGAATCGCTTGAACCCAGGAGGTGGAGGTTACAGTGAGCCGAGATTGCGCCACTGCACTCCAGCCTGGCGACAGAGTGGAGGTTGCAGTGAGCCGAGATTGCGCTATTGCACTCCAGCTTGGGCAACAAGAGCGAAACTCAGTCTCAAAATAAATAAATAAATAAAATGAAAACATGGGTTTATAATACAGGCTTACATTTTCAGTACTGCTGTCTTTCCCATTTCTGATGATTTTTGTACAAGAAGCGGGGACCTAATAGCTCAGGAACCATGTAGAATTCTACTTGGGTTTTTTTTATTTTTGTTTTGGCAAATATGCCTCATTAGTTCTTCATTTTGCCTTTTAGTGATATCAAATTATCTCACAATAATTAAGGAAAAGTAAAGAACAGTAAAAGGAAGAGAAATAAAAGCACCATTTTTAAAAATATATTTGCTTCAGGCCAGTGTGAGACCTACCAATCAAATGGCAGCTGTTGTTCTAAGTGGAGAAGTTGTTTGTAAAGACCTAATGACTCAAAATAAGAAGGAAATATGGGCCGGGCGCGGTGGCTCATGCCTGTAATCCCAGCACTTTGGGAGGCCAAGGCGGGTAGATCACGAGGTCAGGAGATGGAGACCATCCGGCTAACACAGTGAAACCCCGTCTCTACTAAAAATACAAAAATTAGCCGGGCGTGGTGGCGGGAGCCTGTAGTCCCAGCTACTCGGGAGGCTGAGGCAGGAGAATGGCATGAACCCGGGAGGCGGAGCTTGCATTGAGCAGAGATTGTGCCATTGCACTCCAGCCTGGGCGACAGAGCGAGACTCCGTCTCAAAAAAAAAAAAAAAAAAGAAGTAAATATGAAAAATCACAGGAGCCATGCACGTGCTGGGCCACTTGCTTATACATTTAGAGCAACACAGCTTTCTGTTTTGGTTACATTCAATCATATCATAATTACCCACTCCTGTAGGTTGCCTTTTTAATACATGGAATACAGCATCCCTCCTTAGTCACCAGCCATAGTATGTTGAAGGGTTCAAACTCACAAACATATTAAGTTTTGTTTTTTTTGCGGGGGGGGTGGTGCGGCGGGGGACGGAGTCTCACTCTGTCGCCCAGGCTGGAGTGCAGTGGCACTATCTCAGCTTACTGCAACCTCTGCCTCCCAGGTTCAAGTGATTCTCCTGCCTCAGCCTCCCAAGTAGCTGGGATTACAGGATGCGCCACCATGCCCGGCTAATTTTTGTATTTCTTTTAATAGAGATGGGGTTTCACCATGTTGGCCAGGCTGATCTTGAACTCCTGACCTCAAGTGATCCGCACGCCTCAGCCTCCCAAAGTGCTTGGATTGTAGGCATGAACTACCTACTGTTCCTAGCCTAGGATTTATGAAAACTTTCTATCATTTGAAAAACAGTTATATTAAATGATTTCGTCTGTCTTACCATTTCTTTTACAATTATAGCATCTTAGACAAACATAGCTGGAAACAACTTGGAGACCACCTTAATACAGCTTTGAGCTCAACATGACTTGAATGTCTTCAAATTCATTGCCCTGACTCCTTCTGGCTGAAGAGCAAGGGACCTAGTCTCAGGGATGGAGCAGCCATGGCTATAGCACAAAATAAAGAATATGCTCAATGTGTGGTTGCTGTGTTTTTGTACTGCTGGGGCTAGGGCGAAGGAGCAAATGAGAGTTTATGTGTGTTCTTTAGGCTTCTGATCTATACGTGGTAGAACTAAAGCTAAATATTCTCTTTTCTTTTGTGCAATGTTCTCTAAAGCACATTCCAGGGTTTTTTAAAATCCCATCTTCTATTATTTTGAGTTTTTATTACAATTTTAAATTTTTATTCTTTCTTGTCCCTCAAAATTTTAAAGCATTCTTTCATACCAAAAATAGTCAATACTAGTGAAACTCAGTGGAAGAAGGGGATTTTTTCCTTCTTGAACCACAATAACATGGGGATACCTGGCAGGTATGCTGACAGGATTGATGTGAAACCAGTACCACTTTTACTGTGGTCCCCAGTCATCTTTATTGCTTTTCCTTAACTTCAAGCCTATCTCTGCCACTGAGCTACATGTCAGGATAGGCAGGATGGTAGTGTGAAGAGATGATGTCATACAATGACATGACTTGTGGTCTCTCCTAATCTTGAGATTTATAGAAAAGGTAGATGTTTATACACATCAAAATGAAAGCCTATTGATTTTTAAAGCCACCTGTATAAGCTGTTAAAATGGTGAAAGGAACTTTCCAGAGTGGACCAGAAAAGAGTAGCATTGGGACCAGTAGATGACATTGCAAAGAGAGAGGTTTGGAGGCAGTTTATTAAAGGTTCTTCCTCTGAACAATAAAAAAAAGTAGGTGGGGACTCAGAAAGTATTATTATGTGTGTTTGCTATTGCAGAGGATCAATGACCATGCAACAAGGGCGTGTAGATTCTTCCATTGGTTTAATGACAGATGACTTCTAATCTTTCTTCGTCCTCTCTGATTCTGTGATTTATTGTTAGGAAATTCAGCTTGTATCAGTATTCTAGTGAGACCGACTGCAAGAAGACTCTGAGACACCAAGTAATCAAATTGATAATGTTGTTTTTCTCCAACTGGCTGAGCTTCAAGAGGAGCAGCAAAGCATGGCATAAAATAAAACTGTGTTCAGTCCTTAGTGCAACCCAATTAGTTATTACCTCCATCCTTTCAGGGGTGATGAGTTGTGGAGTGAGCTAACACACAAGATCAGATTATCAAATCAAACTCTCAGAGATCTTCTTAACTACTACCAAGCTTTACTAAATAATCTCAAGGATACAGGCAGTCAGAAGGCTCAAGTGAAGCAGAGAAGGGAAGGGCAGCCCCCCACGTCACTTCTTACTGCCTCAGAAATGCACCTCTGGCCCAGAATAGATGAGGTTTATACTGGGGTTTGTGGGTTTCCACACACAAAGGGGAGCATTGCAAATATCTTCATTTTACACCCCAGAGATTTGGATAGCTCCATGACATTCTCCAGGAAGCCATCTGTGCCTCAGAGATCCCATGTTCTACTTACCATAGTAATCCTTAGCCAGAGATATCCTGTTAAGGGCATTTCAGAGATAAGGTCTCTTCTGCCTAGCAAATAGCATTAGGCTTTTCACCTGCATTGACAAGAATAGCAGACTGAATCACCTCTCTTCTACCGTGCTGCACCCCTGAAATGCCTCCTTCCAAAGTCAGTAAATGCATTGCTGGCCAGCTTTTTCCTTCCATGGAGTTATTATCTTGCTGATCCTTAGGAAAGATAAAGATAAACAAATATATTGCTGAGTTTCTCTGAAAGCACAGGTCCCTATGATGCTTCATGAAGTGAAGTTTTTTGATTAAAAGTTTAGTCAGCAACTTCCTAGAACATGTGGGCAGATTTTAGTTCTTGTTTTATTCTGCTTGCACACTTTGACATGCATTGCCTCGCAGGATCATGACTGGGAGGGTGGAGAAAGATAGTTCAGTTCTGTTGTAACTTGGGAAGAAAAATAGTTCTACTGTCTCCACACACGCCGCAAAGATTCTGCTGTGTACATACGTTTGGGTCAAATAATTGAGTGTTCTCATATGCAAATGAAAAAAGCCTCATTCATTGAGTTTGGTTTTGTGTTATGAGACTTTGAGATAGGAATTTTCTTTAGGTTAAAGATAATTTAGGTGGCTGTCTCAGTGCTTTGTATCCAAAATAGTTCATTCTGTAGGTACAAGCTATGTCCACTTTAACTAATTTAAATTTACCCAGTATTTCCATGTTGACATCTAGATGGACAAATAAGCTGTTCCTAAATCTTTGATTGAACTTAACAATAATAATATTGTAATAATAATGTCTTAACCTTTGTAGCATGGTTTAGAGTTTACAAAGCACTTTGACAGGTGTAGTCTCTTAGCCATTTCAAGGGGTTACAGATCTTCCAAAGCCTGATTTGAACCAGTAATGGGCCACAACACCAAGTTAACCCCTCATTTGAACAAAACTTATGGCCAGGCGTGGTGGCTCATGCCTGTAATCCCAGCACTTTGGGAGGCTGAGGCAGGCTGATCACTTGAGGTCAGGAGTTTGAGACCATCCTGGCCAACATGGTGAAACCCTGTCTCTACTCAAAATACAAAAACTAGCCAGGCTTGGTGGCGCATATCTGTAATCCCAGCTACTTGGGAGGCTGAGGCGGGAAAATCGCTTGAACCCAGGAGGCAGAGGTTGCAGTGAGCCGAGATCCCACCATTGCACTCCAGCCTGGGAGACAAGAGGGAAACTCCATCTCAAAAAATAAAAATAAAAAATAAACAAAACTTAATTACAGGCTACAATGGCCCAAGCAAAGAGTATATGAGCACAACCCCTTATATGTGCATTTGCAAAGTAAGATAAATTAAAACATCAGAGCTAATGATTACATGAGCCTAGCTCTCTGGCTTAAAGCCCCGTTGTAAGGAGCCTGTGATTAGTACAGGAACAAGGCTTGTGATTAGTACAGGAACAAGGCTTGGGTTTGTTTTTGTTTTTGTTTTTTTCTCCTACCTTTCATTTTTTAAATGGAACCTTTCCAATTAATTGTAATACATGAAATAATGCATATGCTAACTAGAGGAATATTCCTGTGAGCTTGATTAAATGGTATCATGCCAAAGAGGGAACTTGATGGAAATGTCTTTTAATTGTAAAGCCAGGATAGGGATTTTTTTTTTTTTTTTTAGTCCTGAGTCACATACACATGTTCAAGGTCACTTGTATCAGAAATATAAGATCTGGAAACAAAACAAAATTCTATAAATATTATACAATGAACAGTGTTAAGTCTATTGCATTTCTGTCATGCTGGTTGGGAAGGAAAAGGGAAAAAATGAGAAAAGAAGGAGAATAGGAAGAAAAGAGAAAGACAAATATGGAGGGAATAAAATACAGAAAATGAAACAGATACTCAGAGAAAGAGTAATAGGGCAATTATAGAAGAACTTTAGAAATAGGAGAAGGAGGTTCTAAAGTGGTACTGAATCAACTGCTCTTGTCACACATGGTTGCTAGTTAACCCCATTACCATTTTTTAATTCCTGTTCTTTAAAATGCTGATTTCTTCTTTGTTCTTCACCTGTGCTCCATGAGGGCTCCTCAGCTGGCCATGTAAGGAGTCAGGCTTTCTAGGACATGTGCCTAGAATTAACTCCACTTTGTTCAAGGGAGCCCCAACTAAAACTTGATTATGTTACAAAAAGAAATTGTCCGATAAGGGTGGTTCTTCCCTCATTTGTCCTCACAGCTAAATAGAAGTAAGATGAAGAGCATCTTATTATTTGCTGGCAGATCAAAGGCTCCCACTGCTTGAGTCTGAATCCTTGGGGCAGCCCTGAGCACTGTTTACATAACAGCAGTCCAGTTTAAGTAGAATTACCTGAGTATTGGGGAAAAAAATTGTCATGTTTTAAGCTTGAATTTTTAGTTTGCAAAGCAAATTTACTTATGAACTATGTGTAATTCTTTTGACTTAGATAGCTTAGAAAATATAGAGCATACTATTTCTTCATGAAGCCCATAAACTTTTGAGTCTGCCAACATTTTCATTATTAAGCCTCACTTTACACCAATCTTGTCTGCTCAAATCAAATGTGTCCATGGACAGCTAATATGAGAGTGGGAGTTATAAACTAGGAGCACTGTATATTAAGTTTTAAAATAAAAATTGTTTACAGTTTTTAGATTTCTTTTGTTTTTTACAGCCATTATATGAGACAGATACTGGAAGCTCTACGCTACTGCCATGATAATAACATAATTCACAGGGATGTGAAGGTAAGTCATTTGTTATCACTAACTTTAACGTTTGTGAAGAAATACTGATATAACAATGATAATCAAGAATTCTTCTTTAATATTGTCATAAAGAACATCTTAATTTTACTTCTAAGCAAAAATGTATTTAACTGCTTTGTATTTGGGAAGTCATTGTACTAATTCTTACTAGGAACACTATAATTTCAATTTATTTATTTTTACTAAAGTGTTCATGCAATCTAAAATTGTATTATTTCTCTTTTGCCATTGTGTGTGAGAGAGAAATGAAAAATCCAATAAATAGGAAAAACCAAACAATATCCTATACTGAGTTAATTGGGGGGAAAATTAGAATTTGGTTTATATAGTAAAAGTTAATCATAACATATTTTCATAATATTGCAATGCAGAATAGTCAGCATTGTATTTTTTTGCAGATAGTTTTTAAATATAGTATGAAATCATAATTATACATGTAATACGATTTTATGCTTGGAATACCGGTATTATCATTATTCAGTCTTTCTGCCTATTTCTTCCCAGTATCGGGTTAATGAGAACTCTCAGTTCCTGGTTCTTTAACGGTGTCAAGCCAAACATAGAGGGAGGCAAGAAATGAGACCAGTAGGCCTTCCTCCTGATCCCTAGCTTCTCTCAAGGCCCAGAATCACTAGGGAGCCCCTGAGGTCCCTTTGACCCTGGGCTACACTTTTAAGCTCTGATATTTTGTCACTGGCCTTTCTCTAACCTCCAGCATGCACATACATAGTGTTCCTTCCCTCAAGATATATTATTAAAGGCCTGGCTTCTTCGATGTATTTAATACTTTAAATGATTAAGAAAATTAAGTTGAGTTTAATTAAAGTGTCTATAATGTTTGGGAAATTTTCACAGAAATCCTTGTAGTTAAAAGCTGAGGGAAAACATGAGCAATTCCAAAACCATCTAGTAAAATATTTTAATAGCAAATGAAGGTCACTGGAGAAATACACAAAATACACATTAGTGTAAATTAGTTGTAAAATATCTCACTCATCCTTTTCAGATGTGTTAAGAAAATGATATTGTTATTATCAGAACTCAACACCGAGCATCTCAATGGGTCCCCCTTTATGAAAAAGTATTCTGGCCAAGCCCGGTGGCTCATGCCTATAATCCCAGCACTTTGGGAGGCCAAGGCGGGTGGATCACCTGAGGTCAGGAGTTCAAGACCAGCCTGGCCAACATGGTGAAACCCCATCTCTACTAAAAATACAAAAATTAGCTGGGCATGGTGGCACATGACTGTAGTCCCAGCTACTTGGGAGGCTGAGGCAGGAGAATCGCTTGAACCCAGGAGGCACAGGTTGCAGTGAGCTGAGATTGTGCCACTGCACTCCAGCCTGGGCGACAGAGCGAGACTCCGTCTCAAAAAAGTATTCTTCAGTTATCCAAAGAGAAATAAAAGTGTGGAAAGGTAAAAGGCGGGAAATTGTCAACTGTAGTAGTTTGCTGTGCAGTTATTTTGCATTAATTAATGTAAGAAAGTTCATATGTAGAGAGTAAAATATATCTCTTTGTATATATTCTAAACTATATACAAGAAAAAAATGATAATTTAAAAACCTAAAATGTGTTCATGTAATAGCATTATGTTAAGAACTGTTTTGCTCAAGAGGCAATTTTATTTTGAATGAATTATTCTCGAAAGATAATTATATCAACATCATATAATAAACAATGATTGACAATATATTCTACTGTAATACTTTCAATAATGTAGTCAGCTTTTGATTAACTGGTATTTGATATGACAACCTAAACCTAATTAATATCCAAAAGTAGATAATTTGACCTCACCTTTTAATTTACCTTCTGATTTATTTATTTAACAAATATTTGAGTGCCTACTTTATATAGATTACTGTGCTTGGAGCCCTAAAAGTATTATGGTCTCAGTAGGGAGATAAGGCTCGGTATCTCTTATCTACTGCAGCAGATCAACACATGCCAAAACATAGTGACTTCAATCAATAACTGCCGCTTACTTGCTCACAATTCTGCAGTTTGGGCAGAGCTTGATAGGGACTGCTCAATTCTGTTTCACAGGATGTTGGTGACGTAGCGTGGCTAGTTTCCACATAGGCTTCACTCATTTTTCTGGCATCTCAACTGAAGTGACTAGAACAGCTGGGAGCTGGCTGGGCGCTCTTTGCGGTCTCTCATTCAAAACGTCTCTCTCTCTCCACGTGGCCCTATCTCCAGCAAGACAGTGTCTTAGGGCTCCAAAAGAGCAAAAATGGAAGGTGCTAGGCCTCCTGAAGCAAACTGACACTGTGTCACATCTTACGCATTTCATTAGTTGAAACATACTTCACAAAAAGGTCACAAGGCTAGTCTGAGTTCAAGGGGAAGAAACATAGATTCATATTTTGATTGATGGAATGCCAGATATATACAAGGATGGGAGAACTTGTTGGTGGCCACCTTTAGAAAGACAAATAATTATTGTGCAAGGTAGAAGGTGATAAGTATCATTAAAAGATGAGGTCAGAGAAGTTTCCTGGGGGAGGTCACATTGGAGCTTGTTCTTGAATCATGGGGTAGTTATATGGAGACAAAAAGACATTTCAGGCAGAAGGAACAGTTTGTGCAAAGGCCCAAAAGTAGTCTTACGTTGGAGTATGTTAGATTAGTTTATTATTTCTAAAGTACATGCTAAATAGTTTAGAGGAAGCACGTAGAAACATGCCAAGGAATGAAAAAGAGTAATTCTCAAACTGCAAATTAGTAAGAAGAAACCACCCCAAAAATTGCCATTGTTCAGTTGGGAGACACACTCAACACAGAGCACACGTTAATGTTGATATTCTTTTTTTGTTTGTTTGTTTGTTTGTTTGTTTGAGACAGGGTCTCGCCCTGTCACCCAGGCTGGAGTGCAGTGGCGCAATCTCGGCTCACTGCAACCTCTGCCTCCTGGGCTCAAGCAATTCTCATGCCTCAGCCTCCAGAGTAGCTGGGACTATAGGCGTGCGCCACCACACCTGGCTAAATTTTTTTTGTAGTTTTTTGTAGAGACGAGGTTTCACCCTGTTGCCCAGGCTGCTCTTGAACTCCTGGGCTTAAGCAATCTTCTTACCTCAGCCTCCCAAAGTGCTGGGATTACAGGCGTGAGCCACCGCGCCCGGTGTTGATATTCTTTATATTTCAGAAGCCGAAATCCACACATTTTTACATGGGTGAATAGAATACTCACATTTAGTTAATTGAAAATTTTTAATGTTGGTGTATTTTTCTTAAGACATTCATCCAAAAGATATTTATTGAGTGCCTACTGTGTGGCAGGCACTGTCCTAGGAACCGGAGCTACGTCAGTGAAGAAAACAGACAAAAATCACTGCCCTCATGGAGCTGACATTCTAGTTCAGGGAGGCAATACTCAGTAAACAAATGAACTACATAGTAGGCTAGAATGTGAAAAGTATCACAGAAAAAACTAGAGTGGTCAGAAGGTTAGGGAGTGTCCAGAGAAGGGCTTGCTTTTGTAAATACAGTGGTCAAAGCAGGCCACATTGAGATGATGATATCTGAGCAAGGACTTGGAAGAGAGGAAGTGGGCTAATCTGACAGCGGAGGGAAGAGCATTTCAGGTAAAAGGAACAGCCAGTGCAAAGACCGAAAGACAGGAATACAAGTAGCCTGCTCGAGGAACAGCAAGGAGGCCGGTGTGGCTGAGGCAAAATGTGCAAAGAGGAGAGTAAAAAGGAGACAGGAGATGATCCTGCCTGGCTCAGACCAGAGTAGTAGCAGTGGAGGTAGTAAAAAAAAAAAAAAAAAAATTAGTTAGATTCCTGATATATTTTGAAGATTATGCCAATAGGATTTCCTAATATATCTTTGGTAACCTAGGCAAAACTTAGTTTTATTCAAGACCCTGTTACAGGGGTATTCCAACATAGTGGTCATTGTAAAACTTCAAGAACAATACATTTCACATGCTAATAATGTAAATTTTCACTTGGTTTGATTTGTTAATATTTTTGCCAATAAAGCAACCTATGAGCTTTTCTTTCCATTCAGATATATATTCAGTGACTTATCTGTATGTAGATTTGGTTTGTATGTAGATTTTTGTTTCTGCAGTTAAAGTTTTTGTCTAAGTTTTCTTTCCTTATATTTAATAACGAAAACAGAAGAGCATTGCAATATTTTATTTCTCTAAGAAAAATTTATTTTATCATCTGTTTCATCTAGCCAAGAATATTCTCATTCTCTCTCTCTCTCATAATTCTTGGCATATGATCCAAAAGCATTACATTTCCCAAGGATCCTGTTATTATATTTATTCATACTTTTTTCTTTACTTTTTTACAAAAGGTATTTCCTTTTGTAATCATTGTAACTGAGTCTTAAAAGGATTATTTGGTTAGATTTGAATATATGGTACCATGTAATCTATTTTTGGGAACTGCTTGCTCTGAAGAAGCAGTTTCACATAAAACTGCATAAAAAGCAATCATATAATCCTTTGAAATTCGAGAGATGTGTGAACATAGTACTGGGCCTCCCCACAGCCACACTTAGTGACATGTCAGGCTATATTCTTTGCTGTGGGAGGCTGTCCTGGGAATTGTAGGATGCTGCTAAGCATCCTTCACCCACTAGATGCCAGTAGCATCTCCCCCTAGTTGTGACAACCAAAAATGTCTCCAAACATTGCTAAATGTCCCCTGGGGCACAAAAATTGTCCCTGGTTAAGGCCCACTGTCATAATAGACTGTTATAATTCTCAAGATTTGCCTCCCTACAGGGATTAAGGCATGCATATAAATTTCTATTTTTTTCTGTCATCTTCTTCCCTTTAATTCTACTTTTTCTTGTGAAAGAATGTGAAAACTTTCATTATGTTTCTGGTATTTTTTTTTCTTCCTCTCACCCCTAAATTAAAAGTACTTTAGAAAGAAATAGCACAGTTGTCAAGGTAAATGCAACTCCTGGCTCTTTGCCTTCTTTCATGGGCTCTACTAAGCACTGAGAGTTTATGGAATTTTCTCCTCTCTCCTAACTCTTGCAGGCAGTCTTACATCATGAGGGTGTGGGGAGACTTAGTTTTAGACCTTTCTGTCACTCTGACCTACTCATGTATAATTCTAGTAACTGAAGTTGAAGTGAAACAGTTTCTCTGAGAATGCAAATTGCTACACACAATCACTTTCTATTCTGAATGGTGCCTGTGCCCAGAAGGTCTGGGTGCTGTTTTTAGTTCTTAGAACTGTGCAAACCCCAGTCACACACACACTCAGCCAGAGGCCAGAGTGTTTCTGAGTGTGCTTCCTTTAAATGGTTTTCCTTGCTAACCTGTGTGAACACGCCTGGCTGCTTTTTGGTTCCCTTCTGGTCTCAGTTCTCCTTTTACCTATTTAAGGCCAGACTTTATGATAAATTTGTGTTTATCATATAACACTGGTTGGCATGACATTGTGGATTTCTTAAAGCATTCCGTAGTCTCTTGTTCTCCGTTACTGATGTTTCTTTTACACCTGATACCACAACTCCCTAAAGTTTATCATGTTGTATAGAGAAATTTAAATTCTCATAAAACAAAAACGTATTTATTCTTTATTTATTTTATTTATTTATTTATTTATTTTTGAGACAGAGTCTCACTCTGTCGCCCAGGCTGGAGTGCAGTGGCGCCGTCTCAGCTCACTGCAAGCTCAACCTCCCAGGTCCACGCCATTCTCCTGCCTCAGCCTCCCAAGTAGCTGGGACTACAGGTGCCTGCCACCATGCCCGGCTAATTTTTTTGTATTTTTAGTAGAGACGGGGTTTCACTGTGTTAGCCAGGATGGTTTCGATCTCCTGACCTCATGATCTGCCCGCCTCAGCCTCCCAAAGTGCTGGGATTACAGGCGTGAGCCACCGTGCCCAGCCACTATTCTTTATTATTATATTAACATTGGTTAATCTTCTGCATTTCTTTTATAAGATTTTTTAACATAATGTGCACGTTCAGTTTTAATGTGGCATTTTAATAATTGTACTTAGGAAGATCTCATGGATTACATGATTATTATAAATTTATCTTGTGTTTCTAACTGCTATACTTCTCTTTGCCCAACCTACTCCTACAAAAAAAGAAATCAACTCCTTGGTTTTAAGTTTCTCAGCCTGAGCAACATAGTAAGACCCTATCTCTCTCTCTCCTTTTTTTTTTTTTTTTTGAGATGGAATCTCGCTCTGTTGCCCAGGTTGGAGTGCAGTGGCACGGTCTCAGCTCACTGCAACCTCCACCTCCCACGTTCAAGCAATTCTCCTGCCTCAGCCTCCTGAGTAGCTGAGATTACAGGCGCCTGCCACTACGCTCGGCTAATTTTTTATATATTTTTTTTTAGTAGAGACAGGGTTTCACCATGTTGGCCAGGCTGATCTCGAACTCCTGACCTCGTGAGCCACCACGCCTGGCCAGTAAGACCCTATCTCTATCAAAAAATAAAAATTAGCCAGGTGTGTTGGCACACACCTGTGGTCCTAGCTACTCAAGAGGCTGAGGCAGGAGGATTGCTTGAGCCCAGGAGGTTGAAGCTGTAATGAGCCGTGATTGTATCACTGCACTCCAGCCTGGGCAACAGCGTGAGACTCCATCTCAAAAAAAAAAAAAAAATTCTTTTGCTTATTAGAAGTGAATCCTTTTACTGTTCCTCTCCTTCTGAGCCAGGAGTAGCGTGTGTGATATAGCCGGAGGTTTTTCTGTCAGGTGCAACTATAGCTGTAGTAACTCTTCCCAGTGTTATCAATTCCATTTGAGTGTAGGGGCCATCAGAGGAAGGTTTGTGGCATTAGGCTGCTGGATTGAAATGCTTATGCTTAGCAGATTACCAGTGTTCCCTCTGTTCTCCCTTTGTGGTTTGCCAGCAGGATTTCCTTTCACCTTGTCTTCCCAGATTTGCCCGTAACTCCCACCCTGACAGAGCATAAGGCCAGTGATAGGCCTAGAGTCCTCAGCAAATTGAACAGAATGGGCCATCTTCCTCTTCTATCCAGGGAGTAGAAACTTACTTCCCTGTTAAGTTGTTTATCCTAAATTTTGTTTGTCTAGTCTTAATGGTTTGTGTTCCTGATTATAGTTTGAAAGCTGCCTTAATGAGAGTATGTGTATGCCTGTTTTCTACAGTTTAAGATAAAATCTTGTTGGCCTTTGAGTCAAAATTTGAGATTCCTGAAACCCCAAATTTGTGTTTGA
Source organism: Pan troglodytes (assembly GCF_028858775.2). NCBI lineage: Eukaryota > Metazoa > Chordata > Mammalia > Primates > Hominidae > Pan > Pan troglodytes. Next base: position 42,174,470 of record NC_072421.2, on the reverse strand, counting down.
CTGTAACTCACACAGACACATTAAAAACACTGTTTTTTTGAAATCCAAACTTTAAAATAGGGTAAGTTTTGAAGGTGATTTTAAAACCAGGCACAGTGGCTTGCACCTATAATCTCAGCACTTTGGGAGGCTGAAGCGGGAGGATCGCTTGAGCCCAGGAGTTCAAGACCAGCCTGGGCAACATAGCAAGAGCACATCTCTACAAAAAAAAAAAAAAAAATACAAAAATTAGCCAGGCATGATGGCACACACCTGTAGTCCTAGCTACTCAGGAGGCTGATGAGGTGGTGAGATCACCTGAGCCCAAGAGTTTGAAGCTGCAGTAAGCTATGATCACCACTGTACTCCAGCCTGGACGACAGAGACAGACCCTGTCTCCAAAAACAGAAGTGATATTTTAAGTAAAATATTTACTATGACATTAAATAGCCAGTTCTTCAATTACATAAAAAAATTCAACATGATTTAAAATCAACTGTTTAGGAAAGCATCTATGTGTAAAGATATCCATGATGATAATGAGCTGAGTATATAGTTCATTCTTCAGTATAGGAAATTAAAATGTGAGTTTATCAGAATGAGTAACTTAAAGAGAAATTGCATATCTCTTTTCCTGCCTTTTTAAATGTAAGAATCTCTAGAAATATTTTTTGTTTAAAGTAGTGGTAGAGCTGTAAAGTGATTGTTTTTTAAATAATTATTTTTAGAAGTTGTATTTTTTGGGTTTTTTGTTTTTGTTTTTGAGACAGGGTCTCGCTTTGTCACCCAGGCAGGAATGCAGTGGCGCAATCATGGCTCACTTCAGCCTCAACCTCCTGGGCTCAACAGATCCTCCCACCTCAGCCTCCCAAGTAGCTAGGACTAGAGACATGTGCCACCATGTCCAGCTAATTTTTCTATTTTTTGTAGAGACGTGGTCTCATTATGTTGATCAGGCTGGTCTCAAACTCCTGGGCTCAAGTGATCCCCCCACCTCAGCCCCCTGAAGTGCTGGGATTACAGGCATGAGCCACTGTACCTGACTGGAAGTTGTATTTTTTTAAAACTCCTAAGTCCAGTGAGATTATTACATGCAGTATAGCTTATGTTAAACAAACATTACTGTCTTAGTCGGATGAGTTTTGGTCTCAAAACTCATGTAAGAATAAAACTACTTAGGCTGGGCACAATGGCTTGCCCCTGTAATCCCAACACTTTGGGAGGCCAAGACGGGCAGATTACTTGAGCTCAGGAATTCGAGACCAACCTGGGTAACATGGCGAAACCCCGTCTCTACAAAAAAATAACAAAAATTAGCCGGGCATGATGGTGGGCACCTGTGGTCCCAGCTATTCAGAAGGCTGAGGTAGGAGAATCACTTGACCCCGGGGGGGGCGGAGGTTGCAGTGAGCCAGATCACGCCACTGCACTCCAGCTTGGGTGACAGAGTGAGACCCCATCTCATAAAAAGAATAAAACTACTTTTGTAACTGTGGAGAAATCTGTGCATCTCAGGAACTCTCCCTGATGGACTTTGAGTTACTCTATGATTTGCATGTCTAGAAGTCACTAGATTGGACACTTCCATTTACAGCTAGCATTCAGGGAGGTCACCTCAAGTTCCCAAGTCTCCTTTGTCTCTGCACATTAATGAGCCAAAAATCCAATTACTACTATAAACGAATTGTTACTCACTGTAAATATTTGAAGCCAGAATGTGTCCAGACTTTTCTTAGAACATTTTCATGTCTCAGTTAAGCATCAAAGTAGAAAAGGAAAAAAAAAATTTACTTTTTTTGTGTGTGTGTGTGTGTGTGTGGTTTTTTGTTTGTTTGTTTGTTTGTTTTGCCCCTGGAATAACCTCTGGTGATTTTTGAACACATGGCTCTTGGGCAATGTACTGTGAATTGCTTTTACAGCTCTAACTCAGGAACAAAACATGCTATGAGATTAAAGCCTTGGAAGGATTATGTGAACTTACTTTAAACTTCATTTTGGACACTGAAGTAATTACTATGTGAAGAAAAAAATGAGTCTTTAAGCAGTCTCTAACAAAGTGGCAAGTTACTATTAATGGTTGATTTTATTCAGCTGTTTTTGTTTGGTTATCTGAGAAGAGAATACCAGTACCATGGAAGTAGAAATAGACAAGAAGTTTATAGCTCCAAAGTGCTTATGATCTCTTTGGGCAGATAGAACACGCTTTTTTTTTTTAATCATAATATATGTACTTATTACAGAATATAGTCACCATCATTTGTCTACTGACAAGATTACATGGAAGAAAAGAAATTAACATTAAGAAATGCTTATCTTTAAATGTTCACTTAAATATTAGAAAAAATTGGGGTGATTTACTTAACTATGCACATATACATACATACATATATATATATATATATATATATTTTTTTTTTTTTTTTTTTTTTTTTTTTTTGAGACAGAGTCTCACTCTGTCGCCCAGGCCGGAGTGCAATGGCATGATCTTGGCTCACTGCAACCTCCGCCTCCTGAGTTCAAGTGATTCTCCTGCCTCAGCCTCCCGAGTAGCTGGGACTACAGGCACGCACCACCACGCCCAGCTAATTTTTGTATTTTTAGTAGAGGTGGGTTTCACCATGTTGGCCAGGCTAGTCTCGAACTCCTGACCTCAGGTGATCTGCCCACCTCGGCCTCCCAGAGTGCTGGGATTACAGGCATGAGCCACCGCACCCAGCCCACTTCAATATTTTCATCAGTAAATTAGTATACTTTAGAGTTGTGGTGATTAAAATAATATATGTAAAGCATATAAGTAGAATGCTTGGCAAACAGCAAGTGCTTACTAAGCGTTAGCTACTCATAATAGTAACAGCTGATTTAATAATAGGATCTGTAAATAAGATAGTATTTTCTGCTCTACAAATGAAGAAATTAACACATACAGAGGATAAGTTAATTTGCCTAAGATTGTCCAGCTAAATAAAAAGTAGAGCCAGATTGAACCCAAGAAGTATAACTTCAGAGATCAATCTCTTAACTGCAATACTATTACACTCCCTTATTATTCATTCATTTATTTCACAAAAAATTAACTGCCAGGTACTGTTTGTCACTAATAACATTATTTATATTGAATACAGAAGAAAATATGCACAATGTGATGAAGATGGGCATATAATGACATAGCTTTTTACTTTGACAAAGCCTAATCCAAATATTTAAGCATTTTTATAAGTATCATCTGCTTTAAAAATATAGTCAATGAATATTGCTTCTCCCCAATAACATGAGCCAGATAATTTCAAATAAATAATATGTTTATAAAACCTTGGATTTTTTTCACTGTATTATTCATGCATTTAGGTAAGACGTGAATGAGGATATTTCTTTTTTTTTTTTTACTTATTTTTATTTTTTTGTTTTGTTTTATGAGACAGAGTCTCGCGCTGCCTCCCAGGCTGTAGTGCAGTGGCACGATCTCCGCTCACTGCAACCTCCGTCCCGGGCTCAAGCGATTCTCCTGCCTCAGCCTCCCGAGTAGCTGGGATTACAGGCGCCCACCACCATGTCCAGCTGATTTTTGTATTTTTAGTAGAGACAGGGTTTCACCATGTTGCCCAGGCTGGTCTTGAACTCCTGACCTCAAAATGATCCACCCACCTCAGCCTCCCAAAGTGCTGGGATTACAGGCTTAAGCCACTGTGCCCAGCTACTTATTTTTAAAGATTTTAAAATTACCAGTAAACACTAGCCATAGATTGACCCTTGTATTCTAACTACCAGAAAGCAGACAAGTCATAAACCATTTGCTTCTTTATCCTAGTCATGAAATAACGTGTTCTGAACAGAAGCACTCACAGTTGAGTTTAAACAGAAAACAGCCTGTTAGTTTCATATGAGTGGGATCCTTTCAATATGCTTAATTTTTGCTTCTGAAAGTTTCTGCCATCTCAACGTTCAGTATAACTGTTTTTTGAGTTTTATGAATATATGTTTATGTATTTTTAAAAACCAAAGAGATTTTCTTAGTGATTATTGTCAACCAAGCTGTGACATGTTAATGATGTAGTTTAGTGTCCCTAATAAAGCCACATGAATGCTTTTCTTAATATTGTGGGGTTTTCCATTCAAAAGTCAACCATATGATTGCATATGTGCTGAGTTAGACTTTGTAAAGAGATTATATAGTGTCTTCTTGAATGTTTTATCTAATAAAAGAAATATAATGGGGTCTGTGCTACTTCTGGCCGAAGCAAGACAGGTGAGGATGTTTTTTGTTTCTATTAAATAATTCAATTGCTGACAGTTATCTCTTTGGTGTAGAACATAAAAAATGGGTTTAAAAATACTATAAGGAAGGAAGCAAACTATTAGTAGAATCTGGATGACCAAAAGATGTCTTTTCACAGAACTGTAAGTCAAATCTTTCTCCATAATGGACGTACAGGTTCTTATTTTTCTCAGATGGCTTACAAAAGAGTAGTATGATGTTAGTACTACTAAAAAGGAAAATCCAATAAATGTGGTTCCAATGAGACCTGCAATCTGAGAGATGATGGCTCCTAGTTCCATCTGCCGATTGTAGCATAGGCTCTCTTCTCCTTCTGTAGCCTCTATGACTGAGTAGTATACGGTAACTGGAATGATTATGCCCAGTACAACTCCCCATATGTAAATGCATAGTTTTCTAGCAAAGTTGGGCTGGCGAAATTTTTTCAGTAAATGGCCATAAAATATTTTCTCATAGCATGAAGTAGTCTCTTGCGAGGAATCCTTTTGCATTAAGGTAGCATAGCGGCTTATGGCAATCCAACTTAAAATTAAGAGACTGACAAACATACTTACATGCATGGATAGAGTTCCCAGAAAATTGACCACTCTGCATTGAGCAGATTGATATTCCCATTGGAAACCTTTCAGGAAATAGATACTCATGAAAGGCATGGCACTGCACACAAGTAAGTTTGCAGTCACAAGGTGTGACAGGTAGATGTGCGTTGATGTTTTTTTACCTATTTTTGTTAAAAATATCCATTGAGAGAGAGTGTTTCCAAAAACACCAACAATACAAAGGAGGATGTAAATGATTGGTAAAGCCATGGAAGAGATCATAGATGGTTGAATACATGTTGTGTTGTTGTTCATTTATGTCAGGTTTTCTTGAATTTTGTCACAGGAGCTAGAATAGAATTGCAGATATTTAATATTAAAATTATTTTTGGTACAGTATTTAAGCTGAATAGGTTTTAAAAAAAAAACATTGAATTAAATAAAATAGTAACAAAAATGTATTGGATGGAACGGGAAAGTATAGATGGCTTCTTACCTTTTCCAATCACGATTGTCCGGTTGAAATAAAGACAAAACGTTACTTATTGTGATGGATAATGCCTTTGTCTGAAAAACAAAATTTGATGTGAATAGTTACATGCCTGGGATTTATAATTTTACTTAGAGAAATGTATAGTTCTTAGATTGTAAAACAATTTGTAAGTGATGATTGATTTTTCCTAGAAATATAATTTTAAAAATGTTAAGGCACATGTAACCAATTCATGTTGGCCAAAGTATTACAGAAGTATTTTGTGGCCACAATAATAGAGAGTTGACTGGTTTTTAATTACCACATTACTTATATATAGTTTTCAAAATGGTGTCTTTTTGTGGCTAGGCTAAAACACTCCTTTATAACCTAATACTATTAGAAGAGTCTCTTTTCATATTTCAGAAGTTAACTCAATTCCACATGAACAAAAATTCAGGCAAGATCCTGAATTGAACAGAAGTGTAGCAACCAAGGACAGACTCCAAAATCCCAGGGTCATTACCAAAGAATATTTAAAATGTCCTTTCAAATATTTAATGTTAAACTGTCATACTTCAATAAAAGTTTACACATGTATGCCAAAACTGTAGTTACAGCCAGATGTGGTGGCTCTGCACCTGTAATCTCAGCACTTTGGGAGGCTAAGGTGGGAGGAGTGCTTGAGACCAGGATTTCAAGAACACCCTGGACAACATAGCGAGACCCTGTCTCTATAAAAAATACAAAAACTAGACCGGGTATGGTGGCTCATGCCTGTTATCCCAGCACTTTGGGAGGCCAAGGCCAGCCTGGGCAACATGGTGAAACCATGTCTCTACAAAAAAATTAGCCAGGCATCCTGGCATGTGCCTGGAGTCCCAGCTACTTGGGAGGCTGAGGTTTGAGGATCAGTTGAGCCTAGGAGTTCAAGGCTGCAGTGAGCTATGATCATTCTACTGCACTCCAGGCTGGGTAACAGAAAGAGACCCTGTCTCAAAAACAAACAAAAAAAACTGTAGCTGCTATGCTTGTTGGTTAGAGTGTCCTTGTGTGTAATTTGGTATCTGAGTTTTTCAGAGGATTTTTTTAAAGGATATGATGTTTTAATCACAACATAAATGCTGGTTTTTACTTTTTTCTGTCTTATATTTAAATCTTTCTCGCTTCAAAGGGTACACATGAAGTGCTGAAGAATCATATACAAACTGCTTTTATTCTTATTTTTCTCCTTATTTCCTCACTTCTTTCAGGTGAGAATAACAAAAGTTACTGGATTCTGGTCAAATAAGAACCATGATCTCTATTCAGAATGTGCCATATTCTCTGTGTTCTTCACCATAGCCTTCTGAGCACCACATTCTCCACTCTTTCATGATCTAGAGCAAGGTTTCTCAATCTTCTTTTTAATCATGTTCTCTTTTGATAAACATAAAAACTGTACCATATACAGCCCTTTGAAATTCTTATATCCCCCCAGCCCCTCAGGGCAATTTTACTCTCTACCCCCTTCAGAATTATGGTTTGATTTATTTTCTGCATCTTGGATTACAGAAATTGGGTTTTTTTTTCAAATATGATATTATAATTTTATAATAACTTTTTAAGCCAATCCACACCCAAAGTCTTGAAAACTTGAGGACTGTGCAGTGTCTGTGGGTTTAAATAACAAGATTCTTAATTAATGTTTACCATTGTCTTTATAATTTTATTTCTTTGCTATTTTTATTTAGAAAACAGTCCATATGCTTCATTGTAAGTTTGTATCTGAATCTAGTGCAACCTGATGAATTATAATCTGGTTTCAGTTAGTGTAGACCCTGGTATAAATATATAAAACCTAATCTGTAACTTCACCAGTTCAAAAATCAGTCAGACAGTGAAATGAGCCAGTTTATTTAAGAAAAAATTATCTGCTCACAGTAGGTTTTGATTTTACATAAGGATTGGAGCTTCCTTTTATGATGCTGTTAAAGAAAAGCAGTAGCTCCTACCTTGTGCAGATAATGCATAGTATACTAAAAACTGCAAAGGTAATGGTGCTTCTGTATGAATATTAAATGCTTCCAAACAAAAGGGACATAGACTTCTGCAGAGGCTAGCTTTATCAGACAGAAGTTGAGTCTCTATAGGACTCTCAGTGTAGCAGTCAACAACTAGGTCACCATCTTTACCTTCCCAAACTTGTATCTACTATGTACATCTCCTTCAAAAATAAACTTGGATCATAAAACTACTAGATAACTATTTTCCAAAATTTGGAAAGTACTGTTAAGAAATCAAATAAAAATTACATGTTACAGATGCAAAACTGGTCTCCAGAAAATGTCTCTAAGTCTATATTCCCCTCAGGAGAATGTCTATCTCAAGTCACTCATGCATACATTTTGTCTCTGCTAATTTGACAAATGAAAAAAGTTCTACAACTCTTAACTTCAGTTACTAATGACTGTCTACATAGTTAATATGCTGACTGCCTTTCTTAATGATCAGCTTTCAAAATTTAAACCATTAGGTCCTGTTTATTTTTATAGAGTTTAATTTTTAAGCGAAAAATGAATAATAATCACTCTTACCTGTATGAGTAGTTTATGCCAACTAAGGTTATATTGTTCAGGGCAGTGATGCCAAATTTCAGACTTAAAATTCTCTGATCTTCACTCTTCCAATATCTTTAGTCAGTGTGAATAGATTCTTGCATGACACCAACTACAGTGGGAGGAAAAGGGGAAATTAAACAGAATATTGAAGAAATTCAATAGTTATGGTCAATGTGGCAACTGCCTCCTCAAAAAACCCTCATTTCTCTATTTCTGTAGTGGGAGGAAGTTGGTGAACAATATACATATTATACTTCCTTATGATTATTTCATGAACTAGTTACACTCCAGTAACCTTTGTTTGCATGATTGACTGAAGTTAAGTTCACAGGTTTAATCCCCCATGGCCAGTTTTACATGACACAGTGATAGAAGGAGCCACTCTGTAGTAACCCAATACAAATATTGGTGCAAACTCGTCTGTAAAATTGTTTGTGGATGGCTTATTTGCAATCCATCTTTATCAAAAATAGAAACAAAACTCAAAGTTTTCTTATAACTTACTAGAATCAAATATTATAGAGCTAAAATAGAACTTCATGATCATCTGTGGACTGAGACCCTTTGTTTTAAAGTTGAAGAAGCTGAGGCCCAGAGGAACTCACTGTAAGCACAGACTGCACCCAGGATTGGGTCCCAGTTTGGTTACTAATGAGTTAACCCACTCTGTTTCTAATTGCCCTGCACTATCTCCATTTGTCAACATAATACACTGGGGCATTTCATAATGGATTTGGCAAATCCTGGGAAGTGCCAAGTATGCCTCAGATCAAATGAATAGTTATAAAGAATTGTGAAACCATGACTAGTCTAAAACAATAAAAATTTTAAAAATAAAAAATAGAATTGTGAAACCAATTTTTTTGTTCAGGATTGTCGAATCAGTCTGTGACCTACTAACTAAATGAAAGCTAAGTGTGTACATCTGGGGAGGAAGACTTGCATCAAGCACTCCCTCTCATCCTTGAGTAGTTAAACCAGTGGGAGTCTGAAAAAGAGAACAGAAATCTAATTTCATCAAACCTGAGCATTTTAGTTATCAGTAAATCTTCACTTAAAATTTACAGAAGTACCTTGCCATTTCTCATAAACCCCCTATGCTTACCTTATTTCATGTTTATTTCATAAATTCTCTATGATGTTTGCTAATATTTCTCTCCAAAACAAAAGTGAGAACTGCCTAAAGTGTCCAGATTGTGTTCTGCTGCTGTTCATCTTTGCCTTGCCACCATTTACTTAAGAACAGTGACTCATCCAGGGTTACATGGCCGTTCATTACAGAGTAGTTTGGCTTTTAGAATTCCCATCACTTTTACTTCAGTAATGTATCATGTTCCAGGAAGGAATTACATAGAACAAAAAAACAGTTTTAATTAATTTAGAGAAGAACAGAAATGGAATGCTATTTCTAAGTGATTGAAAGATAGTTGTAATATTATCTGTTCAGGCATAAGCGTCTTTGGTCCGAAAAAAGAACGCTCTTGTTTTCCTCCATTGTGTCCAAACTCAGTAAATGATACCATCACTCCTTCAGTTATTCAAGCCAAAAACTTAGGAATCATCCTTAATTCCTCTTTCTTTCACATCTCACATCTAATCAATTGCTGGTACTACAGCTTCTACTATCACTACCATCATTCATTAGCCACATTTCATGAGAGCTTACTATGTGCCAGATATCTCGCTATGTGCCTTACATCCAAGTCTTATTTGATTTTCACAACACCCTGTGAAATGTCTCATTTTAAAGGTGAGGAAAACTGAAACTCAGAAAGATCTCATAAGTTGCCCAAGGTCACACAGCCATCTGTCCTCACAGGATGGTGATTGGCTCACCTCAAAGCAACTAATTCAAGAACAAGTCCATAGCTGCAATGCCTTTTTGTGATCTAGCCTCTGAAGTCAACAGTGTCACTTCTGCAGTATTCTATTGGTCACACAGAGCCAGCCGTGCATCAGTGTGGGACGGGTAAATATCAGGAGGTGATGATCACTGGGAGCCATCTTGGAAACTGGCTATCACAGATGTCAATAAACCATTGAAACAAAGGAAGAGTCAGAAGTACTGCTTAAAAACCGTTGTCAGTCTACTGGTTGTTTATTGGACAAGCATACCTGGATAGGTGTAAGTTTTGCCAGTTCTTACACTATTTTGGTTTTTAGGTCTATTTTTGTTAAACAGTGTAATTCATTCAACAAATATTTATTGGAGTTTCTACTATGTTCCTAGCAGCATGTGGAGGTCACAGAAGTAGGATGTTTAGTCACAAGCTAATTGAGGGTCTCTGGAAATTGAGCGGATTCCACAAGCAAGCCAAGAATTTAGATTAATATGTGATATGTGATACAGATTTCAAATGCTCTGTGAATTAGAGAAGGGCAGAAACAGTGACTCAAAGTGGTTCTGAAAGGCTTTGTGGAAGCAAATGGAAGGAAAGAGAGGAGAACATAACCTAGTAAGTGACAGTTTTGTGCCAGGTATGGGACAGAGCATTTTATGCCTAAGAACCCTAGAGATGTGTGGTGGGAGTCCCATTTTACACGGGAGGAAATTGAGGCTCAAAGAGGTTAAATAGCTTGCCTAGAGGAATACAATTAGTAAATTAGCTTTAAAATGACCTCATTCTCTGCCTTAGAAAGAAATTATTGGTTGTTCTAGCAGGTCAATAAGGGTACCTTATGGTACTCACAATAGGGTCATGTTTTAAGTATTTTTAACTTTATTCAGATAGGGTTTCCTGTTCTGATTTATGTATTTGTGTATCCTGTTCTAGACTTGAGGTAGCAGAAACTGACCATGGAAGAAATCAAGTCCAGTTTTTTTCTATCTTTGAAAACTCTGGACTTTGTTAAGCAAACTATTATTCCAACAATGGCAGTATAAATTCTTTAGGATTCAGTGATTTTGAGTTCCCCAATTGAAATATATGTAAATTTTATTTTCATTCTTCTAAGAAATTAGGAAATATTGTTACAATTGGTAAAAAGAGTAAATGTCAGGGAATACTAGATTAATAAAGTATGTTACAAGTATTCTGTAAAAGTGGCCCCTTTGGACTTTTCTCATTCAAATCACCAGTAGTTTTCTTTGGTTCTCATTCGTCTTGCCCATCCGTCTCTTCAAGGTTCCCCTTCTATTGTCCAAGTCCAAATGCTCTTGGCCTAACAGTTCTAGTTGATTCCTGTATCATCTGCCAAATATTGATCTCCTAAGTGTTCTGCTGTCACCCTTAGGATTTACTTCCTTGAGGTGTTAGAGTTATGTCCTACAATTGAAGTTCTGTCTTGTATTAATTTTCCTGCTTTTGAGATGGATTTGTGTATCAAGTGTGTTTTTTAATCTGGCCCCAAAATTCATTTGGAGTGGTTCAGTGAGAGTGTTTCAAAGGGCAGGCACATACTTACCTGGCAGAGGAGATACCATGATCAAAGGGCAGGCATGTGGACATTTATTTTGGCAATCCATGGTGGGCTATACATAGCAGGGGGACATGAGAGCTTTCCTGACTCACATGGATTGTTGGGGTTAGAATTAGGGTCCCTTATCAATTTCCCTCAAAGCCAGAACCCAGAGGACACAGGACAGCTTAGTCATTCCTGAAGCCATGTGCTTCATCTAGAAATTATTTTAGGCTATCCAAACTAGTGTTTAAACTGGCTGCAATTGGCCTTTTAAGTACTCTAACTAACCAATCAGGAGCGCAGGGCATTGGGAGGCTGGTATGCAGAAAGAGAAGACATGACTAATTTAGTACACATTAGAATATCATATTCAAAAGATAAGTATTTCTTTAAATCAGGGGCAGTGGTAAGTAAGCCTTGTCCAGTTCAACATACACCCAAGCCAGTGGTTATCTTTAGGAGGAGTGAGGCACAGTGCAGTTACTCAAAGCTATGGTTTGTTCAAGGCTCACTGAGCCCCCTGCCCTCTCCAGGAAGTGGTGTCTGGCCACAGCCTTGTTTCCAGTCACACTGTTCTCAGGCCCTCACCGCCTGCCACAAGCAGCTCTGATCGTGGGTGTCCCACCCTTAATCAGAGTGTGAAGAAAAACCTCTCCTTGTTCTGAAGAGCTGGTTTCTCAGCAAGCAATGGGAGCGTTTCTCTCAAGAATTACTTTTAAAAACAGCAGAAAATACAGTCTGAAGTTTGTAAATTTATAATAACACAGAAAAGTTATCAGCTTTTGTAAAAAGTAAAGCAGAGGTTCCTCTTCGAAGACTTTCCTCCCCATTTAATTAGGAATAAATAGTAACTTCTCTTAGAAGTGAAATTTATTCAAAGACCTGTGCTAACATTCTTAAATATCTGCTAGCCGTGATAAAGAAATCAATGTACTTTATGTTCTTAGCTCCCACAATTTAGCCTCAATATTTGCCCTGGCATGCTTATACTGGTGCAAGCAAGCATTGGGTCATAGCCTGTTCCTCTTCCTTATTTGAAGGTTTTTACTTTTCTCAGCATTCCACAAGTTACTTCCTCCTTCCTTTGTTCTCCTCTGCCTTTGCCTTTTTTAAAAAGTTCTAAGTTGCTAGCCAATCGGGACAAATACAGAATGTGAGGTCCCGTTCCAGCCAATGGAAACCGGACACAGCAGTAGGGTGGACACGTCAGCTTATAAATGACCCTGTCTCCTTTGTTCAGTGTACTCTTGTGGCAAAACTGCTGGCGAGTGTACCCTTTCTGCAGGAAGTAAAAATGGCCTTGCTGAGTAAATTAAATTTATGTTCAAGTGGTATTTCTTTATGGTACCGGGGAACAAGCATTTCAAACGCTTTTAAGAAAAGACTAATGACAAAACAGAAATGGACTTGGTGAGTTGAAAAACACATACACAAACTCAAAGGGCATTTTCTTATTAGTTTGCATTTCCTTGTGCATCCAGTGAACCAACTCCCCAGGAGTTGGATCCATCTCTAAATTCCGCTAGTAACTTCACCTTCAGTAACCGATTGCAGCACAGCTGCTGGTCCAAACTGTGGGTGACCACCCAGGAATTAAAGGTTCCTCATCTCCCAACCCTTTCATCCTTTGTCTTACCAAACCACATGTTTCCATGAACCTGAACCAGGGCCATTCCAGCAAACCCCACTTCATTGACACTGAGAAAGAGTAGAGACAGGCTTGGCTTCAGCCCACCTCCACTAGAGCACTCCCATTGATCACAAAACCCACACCACTACCTCAAATGCTAATAGTTCTTAAAGAATTCCAGGAATTGGCCTTATGAGATAACTAAGATTGCCTCAGGAAGGAATGCTGAACAATTGATTTACAGCCTTGTTGCCACAGGCCACACCACCAGGTGGCCCATTACTCAAGATAACCATAGCAACCAGATCTGCTGACCTGCTTTGCTCAGCCCAGCCTGCATACCCTTCCCCTGTTACCAGTTCCTGCACTTTGCCTAATAAGAAAGCCCTATGACTCTTTTCAGGAGGAAGCCCGGGAATTCTCTCTCTCTTGTGCTGCCTCCCTTTTGTTTGGGCATAAGCTCCAGTGAAGCTTTGTCTATGAAAGCGCTTTTGGCCTCATATCAATTTCTATTGCATTGAGAGTCCAAGAACCCATGATCGGTAACAATGCCAATTGAGGGTAGAAAAAAGAAAAAAAATCACACACAAACCCAAAGTGCTTTTTCTATTCTCTCATTCAACAAGAGTCTAAACAGATGACCTCTGTGACCAAATGTGTGGGGATTTCTCCCAATGAACAAGCAAGCAAGCAATTCAGTGGACACCAGCTGTGTGTCCTCTAATTCAGTTCTATTCTGACACTATCTACCTGGAGATAGCGTCAGATCCCACAGGTTGAAGGCTGAGTCCCCAAGACTTCTTCCTACCTTCAGATGCCAATGGCAAGCCCCAGGTTGTTTCACCTGTGCTTCTGACCGACAGGCTATAAATCAAAGATCCCACAGCCCCTCTTTGGGTCCAATTAATTTGCTAGAGCAGCTCACAGAATTCAGGGAAATACGTTTACCGATTTATTATAAAGTATATTACAAAGGATACAGTTGAAGAGATGCATACAGTGAGGTGTGGGAGAAGAGAGGGACGCGGAGCTTCCATGCCCTCCTGGGCGTGTCACCCTCCAGGAACCTCCACATGTACAGCTATCCAGAAGCTCCTTGAACCCTGTCATTTTGGGGTTTTATGGGGACTTCCTTACACAGCCATGATTGATTAAAGCACTGGCTACTGTTGATTACCTCAACCTTCAGCCCCTCTCCCCTCTCTGGAGGGTTGGGAGTAGGGCTAAATGTTCCAACCTTGTCATCCTGCCTTGGTCTTTCTTATGACCAGCCCCATCCTGAAGCTACCTAGGAGCTGCCAGACCGCAGTCACCTCATTAGCATACAAAAAGACATCACTTTGGAGTTTTTGAGGATTTTAGGGGTTGTATGCCAGACAACAGACGAAAGACCAAATATATATTTCATAGTATCCAGTCCACCCTCTGTCTTGGATCCCTCACATCAAAAGGATGTACAACTCGAAAGATACCGCCAAATTACTAGAATCTCATTCAATCAGTAATAATCAGTCCAGCCCATCATATTATATGAATGTCTCCCAAGGCGAGGCCACTCAGGTTTGCAGGCTTCCATTCAGTCTTGTCAGAGTGCTCTCAGCAAACATATAGCTTCACCCTTTACAGCAGCTGGTATAATTAAGCTAGGAGACAGATATCATTTCTTGCTCTAAGCCTCTTTCAAGGTATTAATATAATACTGGGTTTCTTTCATTTCATAACCCATTTATTCTTTACTCTCACTACTATTTTTCCTTATCTCTATAAACTCCCAAACTTCTCCACCTTTGGATGGGACAATAGAATCAGCCACTGTGCTTATCTAGATTGCAGGCAACAATGCTAGTCTAGCAAGTGCTGCCCCCTCAGTCCACTCCCATTCATGTTAGAAATAAATTTGCGGTGCCACAAAGAAGAATCGAATCAGCACTCCCGCAAAAAGTTTTCTCAGCAAGGCAAATTAACTTCTGTAGAAGGGTGCGTCTCACGGGTGGAGCAATGGCGAGAGCACACAGAACAAAGGAAAGCAGGGGTTTTTATTCCTAATGCAATGAGTTTCTACTACTGTGTCCTGTCTCCATTGGATGGAGCTGGACCACACAATCGAAACTGGTCTTGGTTGGCTAATTTGAAGTGTGCAGGGAGGGGGTTACACTGGCGGGAAGGGCAGTTTTGGGGGTAAGAGCTGTTATGGCAGGAGAGGTAATTTGCAGAGTGACTAAGGGCAACGAGCAAGAAACAGCTGTGGACTATAGACTGGTGGGAAGGTTGTTTACTTCAGTCAGGGGCAAGGAGACATGAAGAACAAGGAAGTTGAGATTGAGAACAAAGAACAAGGGAGTTAACATGCCAAACTTTTGAAGAGAAACTTATTGTATCTGACATTCAGATAGGGTAAGGTCCCATAGGCACAGCAGAATGAGTGGGCTGTTTTTACCACCAGGGAGTATAGCTGCATTTATTGTTAGCCCCAATTTTGCCAGATGGGATAAGGCACAAGCCACCCCTTAGGAGTCCACCCCACAATCAGACCCTTAGGAATTCTGACTCAAAGTTTAAAAACATAGTTGCAGTTTCTTACTTAGGAATTGCCCCTGCTTCCAGCACTTGTAGTTGCAGCCCTGGTCCTAGGACCAATGCATCAGGTAGGGGAAATGTAAAAAAAAAAGTTGAGTTGATGTGGGAAAGAAAAATAAAGAGTGATCATTATACCAATGTACTCCTCCCTTAGCAAGAAATGCATAGTCATACCAGCATCCTTCCACACCTCCTCTTCCCGGATACCTCAGAAAAGCGGAGAAATCTACTGAGTGGGGAAATTCCCTTAGCCCCACTCATGTTGAATGTGAGCACACACTTGCGAAGGCAAATAAGGCAGCTCTTCGTGCTTTCATCTCCCTCTGTTTTAGACAACCAGTGTTTTCATTGCCTGTTCCACTCTCTATCAAACTGTTACTCTGAGGAAGACATCTGTCTGCCCATTGCTGAACATTATAGGCTATATAATGTGTTCCTGGGTCTGAAGAAGTGACAGCCATCCAAATCTGTGCAATATCTTCTGCTCTAGCTTTTATGGCACTCTGAGCAAACTATTACTCTGAGAAGAATATCTCTGCCCACTGCTAGAACATTATGGGCTGTACCGTGTGTTCTTTGGCCTGAAGAAATGGTGTTCAGCTCTCCAAATATGTGCAATATCTTCTGTTCTGGCTTTTTTATGGTATTCTCATCATTCACATCTTCCACCGGGCAAGCAAAGCCCAGTCCAGAATCAGTGTCTACTCCTGTCAAAACCCATTTGTGGCCTCCCAGGGCTACCAGCATCAGCCTCACTTGCCAGCTTGTTCAGGGCTTTCCCACCAGGAAAATCTGCCCCACAGCCATGGGCAATGTCTGTCTCTTTTGCTGGCAGACAGAACAGTTTTTATTGGCATTTTGTGCCTAAGATGGTGCAAAAGAAACATGTCTAAATGCAGCCTATCTCTGCACTGTTGCAGTACCCGTTTATCCACTCATTTCATGGACCCAGGTGGCCACTTCAAGGAAGCACCCAGGGTTGTCTGCTTGTGATATCAATCACTTTCTGAACCAGGATCTTTTTTTTTTTTTTTTTTTTCAAGTCAGAGTTTTGCTCTTGTCTCCTGGGCTGGAGTGCGATGGTGCAATCTCGGCTCGCTGCAACCTCCGCCTCCTGGGTTCAAGTGATTCTCTTGCCTCAGCCTCCCAAGTAGCTGGGATTACTACTTGTGCGCACCACCATGCCCAGCTAATTATTTTGTATTTTTAGTAGAGACGGGGTTTCGCCATGTCGGCCAGGGTGGTCTCAAACTCCTTACCTCAGGTGATCCACCCACCTTGGCCTCCCAAAGCGCTGGGATTACAGGCATGAGCCACCATGTCCAGCCAAGAAAGGAGCTCTTCTGATGGGCATTGACATGTTCTACTTTAATGCACTCCTCAAATTTCCATAGGGCCATTCTCCATATGGGCATCCCTTTAATAAATAAGCCAGGTTTCCACTGCCCTTCTGCCTGACCATGTGGCCAGGCCACTGAGTCAGTAAAAAAATCAAATGCAGGGGCTTTTGCTATTGTTCATTTCTTCAGAATGCAATTCAGCCACCAAGCTAATTTGGTCTTACCTTCTTTGATCAAGAGTGGCATCCTTCCAAACAAGATTGTTCACCTTGGAACTGTCATTTACACACCAAGCAACTCTTTGTTGGTCAGTTGAGAGCTGTTTACGGGGCCCTGTCCAAGTGTCAGTAGAATCCCGCAGTTCCTCACACAGTTCCAGAGTCAGTCCTAGGGGAAAAGAGGCTCCCTGCATGAGAGTATTTCCTCTTTGCACTTCCCAGGGAGGATGCTCCTGTATAAACCATTTCCATTTTATTATGGAAGTGTTCTGGGCACTGCCATCCCCATTTGAATGTTTCTCTGACATCATGTGAGAAAGCATGGGTATTTCAGGTGTCAAGATCATTTTATGTCCCTCAGTCATAGGGGTTAACTTCAGTTAATGTCCCATAGCAAGGTAGTAAATACCCCCAAGTGGAAATTCTCTACTGCAAAGTCCCAGTAGTTGTCACTGGGAGATGCTCACAGACTTCTGAGTAAGCCCCAGTAAACGCTCACAAAGGGGTAGCAAATGGAGAATTTGTCCCTACTGATATTCCAGCTTCTATTCTACAGATTGTGGGCTTGGGTAATCTTACTGGTTTCCCATTTAGCATGTTCAATTAATATTGCTACAAGGGTGTTTTACAATACAAGGTAAGAGAAACATTCCCCAGTCAGACACAATATCCCCATAATACAGTCAAGTGAAAGAGATACAACCACTTCATGTAAAGTGTGTTCAAATGTACCAACTTACCTTAATTTTCTCAATGCTTACTTTCCTAACTGTAGCCTCTATTACGACTTTACCAACAGGTTTTGAGTTTACAGTACTAGGTAGGGGAAGTGTTCCCCACCCAGACATAATATCCAGTTCCATCAAACATTCAGGTAAAGGAGACATAACTTCTTTACATAAAGCCTGTTTATAAACATTCTAAATCTCGTATTCCTACCAACCCTTACTTTCTGTCCCAGTCCCAGAATTTCTCTTCTTCACTCCCAGACCATTTTACCATTTTCTCCTTAGAAAAAAGCTTTGAATCCCCAGCAGAGGGTTGAGCCAAGGGACCTTGGCCCTTTTGTCAATCTTTGTCTTGATTAACCTGCCTCAACACTGCTCCAAGTAATTGTTGGTCAGCTTTCTCATTGTAATCTCTTCCTCTCATTTTTTCAATTTCTCCTAACTGGGATAAATACACCAAACCTGTTTGGAACCCCTTACCGTTAGGAGAACAGCAGAATCTCCCTACCAACCTTCTATAGTGATGACCTTTGTTTTAACCCCATCAATTTCCACTTTATTCATCCCATTTTTTAATAGCCCTCTAAAGACTCTATCCTGCTTAGATGAGTCCCATGACTCTCCTTTCTTTTTCCTCTTAGTTTCACCCCATCAATGTTTTCTTCGTTCACCTTATTTCTCAATAACCATTTAAACTTTCCACCTTCCTGGGATGAGTCCTGTGACTCTCCCCTCTGCCTTTCCCCAGTCTCTTGTTAATTTCGCTCATGTTTTCATTGGTACCCATACAAAAGAGGCTCCCTTAGCCACAGCATTTGTCATGACCTGGGTAATAGGCATATTCAGTCATCATAAAGCCAGTCCCACATGGTCTACATAGGAAGCAAATGAGCTGCTGCTTCAGGGTACACCACTTGGCATTTATAGGTGAAATTGGACAGTCCCCTTCTCAGGGTAAACAGGTCCAGTCCACCACGCTGGCCATTCCCTTGGAAATAACCTCCTGTGTGTCTGGAAATCTACCTTTCCATCTGTGATTGTTCAATAATGAACTGCAGGTCCTACCTCAACCAAACATGCTCTTCCACTCTTGAGCATTTAAAACCAAAGAAACTGCTCTGACAGTTCCTTCACAGTATACCCTCCAGTTTCAATAGTTTATCAGTTTTACCCTTTCCCCACATTGACTACCCTTCCTGATAACCACAGGTTGTGTAACTGTCCAGCGGGTTCATCTTGCCCGCTGTCTAGATAGAGCTGATTTATCAATACAGGGAAATTGCAATAGAAAAAAAGTAATTCACACAGAACCAGCCGTGCGGGAGAGCGGAGTTTTATTATTACTCACATCAGTCTCCCAGAAGACTCGGGGATCAGAGATTTTAAGGATAATTTGGTGGGTAGTGGGCCTGTGAATCAGGAGTGCTGATTGGTTGGCTCTGGAATGAAATCATAGGGAGTCAAAGCTGTCCTCTCATGCTGATTCAGTTCCTGGGTAGGGGGCCACAGAACTGGTTGGCAGGTCCAGGTGGGGCCATCCAGTTGTTAGAAATGCAAATACCTGAAAATATATCTCAAAAGGCCAATCTTAGGTTCACAATAGTGATGTAAGTTGCAAATCTTATGACCTCCAGAATAATGGCTGGTAACATTTAGAATTCCAGCCCCTCTCATCCGTACTTGGTGGCTGGTGGCCTTTCATTCGTTTTACAAGAACAGTTTAGCTTTTGGGAAGGGCTATTATTTAAACTATAAATTAAATTCCTTCCCAAGGCTAGTTTGGTCTATGCCCAGTAATGGACAAGGACAGTTTAGAGGTTAGAAGCAAGATGGAGTTGGTTAGGTCTGATATTTTTCACTGTCATAATTTCCTTAGTTACAGTTTTGCAAAGGCAGTTTCAATCGTAAAGGTACTTCATTGTCCTTGCATAATTTTTCCTTGGGGGTCAGCTTTGAGGCTAGTGGCCTGGGCTCAGACAGACAAAGTCTAACCTAGCATTCTCCTTTAATTTCATTTAGCTATTAGAGATAAACACCAAAGAATTTAGTATTTCACTTTTTCATATTAGTCTGCATACCCTCATGCAACCAGTGAACCAACTCCCCGGGAGTTGCATCCATCTCTGAATTCCACCAGTAACTTTTACCTTTAGTAGCTGATTGCAGCACAGCTGCAGCTCAAAACAGTGGGAAACCACATGGCCACCCAGGAATCAAAGATTCCTCATCTCCCACCTTTTTGACGCAGGATTTTTCTTGGCCACTTTGCCAATCAGGGACCTCCACGGCCAGCAACGCCCCCCTACCTGGCCTTTGCTTGGCCATGGGCCTGCTGAGGCGTCAGGCCCACTCACCCCACCTGTGCTATGGCTTGTACCTGCGTCCAGCAGTTCCCAAGCTCCTGTCCTTATCCACGAAGAATGAGGATACGCTGACAATTTGAAGGGGGAGGATGGATAGGGAAGAATTTTATTGAGCAGCAGAACAGCTTTCAGCAGAGAGGGGACACAGGGGTGGCCCCCCCACCCCTGCAGTCGGGTGGTTTGTCTCTCTCAGTGTGGCTGGGTCCATGGTATTTTATGGATTCAGAATGGGGCGTGTGTGCTGATTGGTTTGTGAGTATGCAGAAAAGGTTAAAGCGAAGACACCACTCAAAGGTGGGCACAACAGTGTAGAAAACCAATTAGGGAAGGGTAGGTATATGTAAAATAGGTGAGGGGCGGGGATCAATCAGAGGAAAGCGCACCAAACAGGAAGACAAGTTCTCAATCCAGTCCATGGATTTACCCGGGACATGTAGGTAGGCTTTAAACTGTCTTCAGCTTGAAGGTCGGTTTCACTGAGGACTCGCCCCTATCTGTCTAGGCATTTTGTCTGCCTCCTGCTGCTGTCACTTTCATTCTTTCTCTTCCCAAACCACATGTTTCTGTGAGCCAAGTCCATTCTAGCAAACCCTACCTCATTGAAACCAATTCATAGTTTGGAAAGAAAACAAAACTCACAAAGTACTTTTCTACTCTTTCAAGATGATTTCTGTGACCAAATGTGTGGGGATTTCTCCCCAACCAACAAGCAAGCAAGCAATTCTGCAGTGGACACCAGCTAGGTGTCCTCTAATTCAGTTATGTTCTGACACTATGTACCTAGAGATAGCATCAGATTCCACAGGTTGAGGGCTTAGTCCCCAAGACTGGCCCCCACCTTTAGATGCCAATGGCTAGCCCCAGGCTGTGTCACCTATGCTTCTGACTGACTAGCTATAAATCAGGGATCCCAGGGCTCCCTCTTTGGGCCCAATTAATTTGCTAGAGCGCCTCACAGAACTCAGGGAACCAGTTACATATACCCGTTTATTATAAAGGATACAGATGAAAAGATGCATAATGCTGGGGCACGGAGCTTTCCTGTCCTCTCTGGACAGAGGCACCACCATCCGGGAAACTTCACAAGTTCAGCTATCCAGAAACTCTCCGAACACTGTCCTTTTGGGGTTTTATGGAGGCTTCATTATGTAGGCATGATTGGTTAAACGATTGGCCATTGGAGATTAATTTAACCTTCAGCCCCTCTCCCCTCCTTGGAGGTTGGGGATGGGGCTTAATGTCCCAACCCTCTAATCCTGCCTAGTCTTTCAAGGCTACCAGCCTCATCCTGAAACTACCTAAGGGTTCCAGCCATCAGTCAACCATTAGCATACAAAAAGACATCATTCTGGAGTTTCTAAGGATTTTAGCAGTTGTATGCCTGGAAAGAGGGTTGAAGACCAAATATATATTTTATAGTATCACAGACCTGATCATCAAAGTTTCACTATCCTTCAGCTTTGGCTTTTGGCTTTTCATATAAGCTTGAGTGTGCTGGCTAAACATTGTCTTTTAGGAATGCACAGCATAGAAACTCTAGCGACTTCAGTGGCAGTCATAAGAATTGGAATCATTTCAGGGGTGGTAGTTGAAAAGCAGACACGAAATTAGCAGGTTTAGAATAGGGGAGAAACTTTAGCATTGAATTACATGAGGCAAAAATATCTTTGAGGGACAAATTTTGAATTTTGACATCTTCAAATCAGTCAAACTTGGTTCATATTATGCTTCAGAACTAACCATTCTTTTCTGTAGATTCTTTAAAAAGCCAAAAGTAGATAAAGATTTCTAAGAATGAAGCAGTTGAGGATAGAATTCCAAAAATAATGCTGTTCCATTGTATCACCCCAGGTACAAAACACACACACACACACACACACACAAACACACAAAATCTATACCCTGGGAAACAGTGACTTGGATTGCAGTGAGATTTAGCGAATTTAAAAGGCATCATATATCAGTGCCCAGAATTCTCCACTTCACTGTCTCTTTCTAGGACCAAGGTTTCCTGGCCATTTTATTACCAATCACTTCTTTTGAATTTCTGGATACAATTGTCTTAAGGTGAAGTCCCCTGCTGCATGTAACTTCCTGTCCTTAATCAAGGGGAAAAAAAGAGATAGATGTCAAGGGAAGAGAAAGAAGAATTGAATATCTCGTCTTCCCTCCTATACCCATTAGTGTCTGTATTCATTTTCTCTTAAGCGCCCCAAGCATGAAAGTCACAGGTTTCTCTGAGAACCACATTTAGAAAATTAATAATAATAAGTGACAGCCACTGATCTGCTTTTATATATATATTCATATAATTTTAGAAATATCTCTGAGATAGATTCTATTATTACTGTCACTTTCTAGATGATGGATGTGGGTCCACAGAGGATAACTTGCCTACAGTGATAAAACTGCTATATTATAAGGTCTAGATTTGAACCCAGATAGTCTGACTTTAGAGCCCACATTCTTTACTGTTTTATATGGACTCTCATAATATATGGTAATACTCAATAGAATCTAGTTTATTGCTTTAAATAAGGAGACAAGCTATCCCCAATGACCAAAAATATATCTCATTTATGTACTTGTTTCCAATTTTCAATCTCGAGATTTATTAACTCCTGCCAACTCTCCACTGTAAAGGTACCCTGTTTTCATTGTAATTGATAAGTAATCTGAAGGTCATATTTTAAGACTCTATGAATATACTGTGTTTCCCTTTCACCCACTGGATTTTAGCATTCTTCGATGATTCTCTTCTTGCCTAAATCAGCTGTTTCCTTGGTGATGGCATCTTGGTAATCTTTTGGTGAATGGATATATTAGATTTGAAGTAGTCCTTTTAAGACATCTTTTGGTGAATGGATGTATTACATTTGAAGTAGTCCTTTTAAGACATCACTCTAAACAAGTCTTGTTGTTTTATATTATTTCTCAAACAGCACTGTATGTGGCATAGTTTCTAATATTTTCATGTTGCCTCTTCTTCCCTTTCCTCTATCAAAAGCCAGCCTAAAAATGTATGGTTTTAATAAACCTACAAATAAAGTATTGAACTGGGAAGTATAAGTTCTCTAGAGTTCCAGAAATATCTGGAGAAAAAAAAAACTGGAAAGAAGAAACCTGCGTTAAATTTTATAATAACACTGAAAAAAGTCTTTAAGAGGGTCACTTTTTTAATAGTGCCTTGGCCAGCAGAGGGCAATATATTACCAGCCCTAGTTAAACCACTTTTGCTGACGCATAAACTGCCCACATTGCACTATTTTCCAGCTAGAAACATAAAGCAATAGAAAAGTTTGGGGATTTTTTGAAGCTCTAATACAACAATAAATTTCTTTTAGTAGCTGAAAACCACTTTACACATGATAGAAAAAAAGTAATTGTATAGACAATGGATTTCTGTCCTTAAGATGAAAGCCCAGTGCCACTCATCTGCCCTTAATAGGGTATGTCCTTTAGGGATAGTTTTTGTTTTGTTTTGTACTAGTGATTATCACAAGAGTTACTTTTGTAAAGTATTCACAACTACAGTTATCCTAGTGGTAGAAAGAAAGTCTTACATTTTAGTATGTGAAAGTTTTTATTACTGTATCTTTTAGTTTTTCTTTAACTTTTTTTAATCATAGAAATTGATGGACATAGTTTTAAAAGTCAAATGACACTGAAAAGCTTGTAATAAAAACATGTTATGTCTATTAATAAATGTAATTTAAAGTATTTTCACCTAATGAAGACAGTATAGGAGAAATCACCTCTATCCTCGACTATAGTCACTTCCTCCTGTCAGTGTAACAACTTACGCTACATATCCCTTCCACTTAAGTGATAATTTTTTTTTTTTTTTTTTTTTTTTTGAGATGGAGTCTCGCTCTGTCGCCAGGCTGGACTGCAGTGGCGCGATCTTGGCTCACTGCAACCTCCAACTCCCTGGTTCAAGAGATTATCCTGCCTCAGCCTCTCGAGTAGCTGGGATTACAGGCACGCGCCACCACGCCTAGCTAATTTTTGTATTTTTAGTAGAGACAGGATTTCACCATATTGGCCAGGATGGTCTCGATCTCCTGACTTCGTGATCCACCAACCTCGGCCTCCCAAAGTGAAGAGATAGCTTATAATAACCATTCCCTCTTTATTCAGCTCTCTTCATCAGGGGGAGCATGTACTTGTTTTTATCTTCTAGAACAAGTGGTTTGTTACTAAATCTTCAGCAGCTCCACTACTCCCTGCCCTTCATTGGTTTGGAAGGTACATTCTGTCTCTCTCTCTTTCTCTCTCTCGCTCTCTCATGCACACACACAAAGCTTTCAAGTAAAATAACTCAAGGCATTGTCTTTTTTGTTAAATTACTATGTTTATTGTCATCTTTTTAGAAATCAGTGCTACACATATTCTTCATTTATATTTTTTATGCATCATTTATCTATTGCTGCATACTTAACTACCTCTAGACTTGGTGGCTTAACACAAGAACCATTGATTCACTCTCAATTCTGCAATTTGTTCTAGACTCAGCTGGGTAGTTCTGTTTGTCTCACCTGGTGGTCATTCATGCAGCTTAGTCATCTGTCAGCTCAGCTGAGGCTAGCTGGTTCAACATGGCCTCACTCACGTGTCTGGAGCATCACCTGGAAGAGTTGAGCAGGCTGTGCCCCTCTCTCCATGTGATCTTTCATCCTGGGCTTCTTTACAATGTGATGGTCTCAGGTTCCAAGAGGGCAAAACTGGAAGCTGCAAGGTCTCTTAAGGCCTTATTCAAATGTCGTACAATGTCTACCACATTTTATTGGTCAAAGCAAGTCTTAATACCTGCCCAGATTCAACTGGGAAAGTAGACTCCACCTCTGGATGAGAAGAGTGGCCAGGAATTGGGGGCAATTTTTAATCTAACACATTTCCTTGGATGTGCTTTCAACTTTAATGTTCTAACTAGACTTGTTATATTTTCTCCTTGAAATGCAGTGAATTGGCTCTTTCTTTAGGGATTACTATAGTATGTGTATCTCAGAGTTCATAGTTTCCTGGGTAATATTCCTAAAAGAAAAGGAAATTTTGCTTTGTGAGAGATACCCACCCTGTCCCACTTTGGTCTTGGAGCTGTCATGTTGTTTTGGTTGTTTCTTGTATTAAAAGGTATATTCAGTGTGCCATGAATCCAGCTGGGTACAGTGGCACTTGCCTGTGGTCCCTACTACGTGGGAGACTGAGGCAGGAAAATCGCTTGAGCCCAGGAGTTTGAGGCTACAGTGAACTATGATCGTGCCACTGCACTCCAGCCTAGGTGACAGAGTGGGACTGTGTCTCTAAAAAAAAGTATATGTGTATATGTATATATAATATGCCATGAATCCATGATATTTCCTTTGTGCTTTTTATCTTCTATAAATCCTCTCCCTTTACCTTCTCTTTCCAGAATATTAATCTAACTTTTCAGTAAAACCAGAAGAAAAGTCTGTTGCTCTTGCTTCCCAATAGCTAGTTTGATCCTGAGAGCTGGATAAGTTCATTGACATCTTCAATACCAGAGCTTAAAAGGATGTAGAAAGATGATTAGTCTAGCGTGGTGGGGTAGCTTTCCCTCCTACCATGCTTATTCCCTCCTACCATTATTCAAGGTTTCATTATTTTCAGGATCATAAATGTCAAACTACTGGGCCATGAGACTTGCATTCACTTACTTAGCTGCATCCTCTCCCTACTTGCCACATCTTTTTGGAACCCTGTAATCAGTCCCCACAAGAGCTGACCCTGTGTGTTCCTGTGTTTTTCAAGTTTCACTAGCCACAAAGGGGAACTGAATATGAACATGCATGCAAACCTCACCAGTTCCCTTTGCAGCCAGCTGAAAGTTGTTTTTCATGTAGAGGAAACAGCGTTTTTCTTTTGAGAACAAACTGAATTTCCACACAAATATGAAGTATTTCATCTTCTGACAGTTCAGAGGACCCAAGAGAAGAGGGCACCAAATTGTGAGAAAGGCCATTAAAAGAGAAACTAGGAAAACAAAGAGACAAACTGAATTGGGGAAGAGAGAGGTGCTGCTGAGTACAGGAAAGGAAAAAAGCAGACCACGGGGAGGGGTGCCGGGGTGCTAGAAAGTCTCAATAAGTAATGGCACACAGGACAAGGCAGGAAATGTAGGAAGGAACTGTCTGCAAAGGGCCTATAATAGCTATGCCAGCAGTATTAATGGAAGGCATTAAGAACTTTTGGTTTAGAAATTTGCTGTTGGACAAAATTTCAAAATATACCACATTTGCGTGATTACTGGGCCTGCCTGAGTTCATGCTATGGAGCCAGGTTTAGATGAAGGTGCCTTGTCCTCACTTCAGAATGCAATATGGTGACCTGTTTGGTGTCTCTGATTACACGGAGAAAAACCAAGAATCAGATATGTATTAACATCTCTTCTAATTTTTTTTTTTTAGAAGATCTCTGTCACCCAGGCTTGAGTGCAGTAACATGATCGTAGTTCACTGTAGCCTCAAACTCCTGGGCTCAAGTGATCCTCCCACCTCAGTCTCCTGAGTAGCTGGGACTACAGGCACATGCCACCATGCCCAGTTAATTTTTTAATATTTTGTAGAGACTGCTTCGCTATGTTGCCCAGGCTGGTCTGGAACTCCTGAGCTCAAGCAATCCTCCCACCTCAGCCTCCCAGAATGCTGGGATTACAGGCATGAACCACTGTGCCTGGCCCAACATTTCTTCTAATGGCATCCTGCCAGGTGCCCTCACACTCTCCTCCTTACTTGCTCAAGTTTCAGAGTATGGTTCTGATTAGCATAAAATACAATGGATCTGTTACCTCTCCTGTCCTGGACATTGCTATTATTAGTGAAAGCTGAGGCTGAATAAAATAACTCTTTCTGAGTTACTTCCCCCACCTCCCTTGATCCAGATCAACTTCCACTATGTATCTTCCTAGTTCTGATGTTTACCCTCAGCTTCTAGCCATTCCATTTTATGTATTTTCTCTGCCTTTCCCTTGGCATTTGGGTATTTAGATACCATATATTGCATGTTTCTACTTGGCCAGGTACATTTATTTACTCATTGAGTCCTCATAACAACCCTATGAGTTAGGTACTACTATAATTCCTGTTTTCTTAGTAGAGGAAATAGAGCTTACCCAATGTTACATTGTAAGTGATGGCAGCAGAAATAACTCAGGCAGTCTGACTGCATCATTCACCCTTTTAACCAGTCTTTTATGCTGCTTCTCAGTTTGTTATTTAATAATGCTTAATATTATTGGGATAAGAAAACCTATTGGATTCAGCCTTACCATAATTCTTGCCATGGCCTTAACGATGGGACCATAATAATCCATATACATTGGCCAAGATCAATCCCCTGGACTGTGTTGGATGGGCAATACCAACATTTTTCTAGCACTTTTTTTTCTTCTAATTTTCCCTCATCCCCTAGTGAACAGCCAATTCTTTCTGTAGATATGCTAATGCATTTAATCAGGTCATCTCCTGGTCTAAGAGACTTTCTGTCTCTGAAGTTGTTTTACATATTTGTACTCAGGTATTTGGATTTTGTAGTTGAACTCTTAGAAAGCATTTCTATTTTCATGTTCTCAAGGAACACCTGATTTCGACTAACTGAAATACCAAGCAATCTAATTATAAGATAATTTCATCTGCAAGTTCTTTAGCTTGGTCCTTGAGGAATGCATAAGGGCCAGTGTTTATTTCCATTTATTGATTAGAAAATTTTTTAGCTTTGCTTCTAGTGTCTGACAAAAGAAACCATAAGCAAAGTAAAAGACAAGTGCATAGTGTTAGAAGTTATTTGCAAACTATATAAATAACAAAGGATTTAGAACCCAGAACATATAAAGAACTACTTCAACAATTTTTTAAAAAGAAAAAGGAAAAAAAGAGATAAGCAACTCATTAGGGGAAAAGGGAGGGGGAGGGGTATAGATATGAATAGGCCATTCACCCAAGAAGAAAACTGAATGAGCAAAAAGTATATGAAATGATGCTTCATTTCACTAGTAATCAGGGAAGCGCAAATTAAAACCACAATGAGATACCATTTCATACCTACCAGATTGGCAAAAATTAGTAAATCTGATAAAACCAAGTGTTGGTAAGGTTGTGGGTAAACAGGAACTCATTTCTGCCTTGTAGTGAGATGGGCACATAAATTGGTAAAATCACTTTGGAAAGCAATTTGTCAAAACTGAGATAAGCTGAAAATGTACATACCCTTACAACCAAGCATTTCTGCTTTTAGGTGTTAGCCATAAACTTCACACATGGGCATTGGGTATACAAAAGACTTCACTTGAGCATGGTTTCAATTAGTGGAAAAAGTGGAAACCACCAAATTGCCCATTGTTAGGGGAAATGGAGAAATGAACCATTGTTTATTCATGCAGTAAAACACTACATCAGTGAAAATGAATGAACAAGACCTACATGAGTCTACATAGATAAACAAAATTTGAGTGAAAAGAGTTACAAAGAATGTAATAGTAAGATACCATTTGTGTAAATTTTTAAAAGAAAAAGTGCATATTGTTATGCATATGTATGTTGTAAAAGCACAAAAATATACGTCAGAGTGATATACACCAACTTCAGGAAAGAGGTTTCCTCAGGGAAGGATGTGAAGTGAGCTTTAATATATCTAACATTTTGGATGATGTATATGGGTATGAAAAAACTTTAAAGTAAAACCAAAACGTTAACATCTTTTCAATTGGGGTGCTGGGTACTTAGCTGCCTGTTATGTTGTGTTTTTCCATTTTTGTATGTTTGAAACGTTTTATAACTAAAAACTATTTATATGTGAAATTACCAAAAAAGA
Source organism: Pan troglodytes (assembly GCF_028858775.2). Taxonomy (NCBI): domain Eukaryota; kingdom Metazoa; phylum Chordata; class Mammalia; order Primates; family Hominidae; genus Pan; species Pan troglodytes. The sequence goes on along the minus strand of NC_072421.2, from coordinate 42,145,520 downwards.
GTATAAGTGTAACAGTTAACTGTTGCTCCCAAAAAACTTGCATGACTTATTAAAGCAAAAAGAGATTCCGTGTATCATCAACACCTGTATCCAAACCATAATTAGAAGGCCTTTCCATCTTCTGATGGTTCTTTATGCATTTCATGGGCCAGAAGCAAAACTAATAAGGGTAGGATGCTCTAATTTGATTCCATTTTTTTTCTTCTATTCAACCTGTATGAGTTTGTTCTGGATTATCGTACATGTTTCAGAGAGAGCTTCCAGAGTATATAAATGTGTGATGGTTAGAAGACTAGTTTTAAAGATTGTTTTTTGTTTTTGTTTTTGTTTTTGTTTTTGTTTTGAGACAGAGTCTCACTCTTTCATCAGGCTGGAGTGCAGTGGTGCAATCTCAGCTCACTGCAACCTCCACCTGCCAGGTTCAAGCGATTCTCCTGCCTCAGCCTCCCGAGTAGCTGGAACTACAGGTGCGTGCCACCACACCCAGCTAATTTTTGTATTTTTAGTAGAGACGGGGTTTCACTATGTTGGCCAGGATGGTGTCGATCTCTTGACCTCGTGATCTGCTCGCCTTGGCCTCCCAAAGTGCTGGGACTACAGTTGCGTGCCACCACACCCAGCTAATTTTTGTATTTTTGGTAGAGACGGGGTTTCACTATGTTGGCCAGGATGGTGTCGATCTCTTGACCTCGTGATCTGCCCGCCTTGGCCTCCCAAAGTGCTGGGATTACAGGCGTGAGCCACCACGCCTGGCAAAGATTTTGTTTCTTTGACATCACACAATTATGATGAGTGGTAAGCAGAAATTTTTGCCCCCAATACATATTAATGGCAATTTATGTTTTTTAATTTTATTTTAATTAATTAATTTATTTATGTTTTTGAGACGAAGTTTTGCTCTTGTTGCCCAGGCTGGAGTACAATGGCACAATCTTGGCTCACCACAACCTCCGCCTCCCGGGTTCAAGCGATTCTCCTGCCTCAGCCTCCCGAGTAGCTGGGATTACAGGCATGCGCCACCACGCCTGGCTAATTTTGTATTTTTAGTAGAGACGGGGTTTCTCCATTTTGGTCAGGCTGGTCTTGAACTCCTGACCTCAGGTGATCCACCCGCCTTGGCCTCCCAAAGTGCTGGGATTACAGGCATGAGCCACCGTGCCCGGCAAAGATTTTGTGTTTTTTTTGACATCATACAATTTTGATGAGTGGTAAGCAGAAATTTTTACCCCCAATACATATTAATGGCAATTTATGTTTTTTAAAATAAAAGACATCTCAGCAATCACCATTGTGCTTGGACAGAACTATAAACAAAAGTGAAAAGCATTAGCAGAGACAATGTCAGTAGAATGGAAGTCTACCAACTTGCATCCCTACATATGTAAAATACAGTTGCTGCTTACATCACAATGCCATGAAGATTAACTGATGATAATGCATGAGAAGCACCTAGAACAGTGAAGGGCACATAAATAAACAGATGTTACTTTGCTTCCCATTCCCTTGCACGTGAACTTGAAGTGGGGAAATAAAAGGAAAAATAGAAGTTTCGAACAAACTTACTACCTCCTTTCCAGTTCTGTGCTCACTGTTACCATCCCCAACCAGCTCTCCAAGTCTTCATCTGAAAACATGGACTGACTGAGGCACTATGGCAGCCACTCAGCTGGGCCATGTAGCTATGACAGAGGACACTACATCATCCAACATGGGAATGCCGCATAGTTTATCTCTCGTCTGAGTTGACATAATTCAGATTATATTCTGAGTTTCAAATCTTTTCTTCCGATTAAAAATACCCCTACAAGCTTCTTTACAAGTGAAGTTTGTTTGTTGGTGGCTGAAATAAAAGGCTCTCCAGTAAATGTCATATCTGTTGTGAATATTTTTCCTGCTTTGTACTTTTGCTTCAGTTTTTATGGTTTGGGACAAAGAATCTAAATTTTTAAGTCAAATCTATGAATTTTTCCCTATAGTTATTTCTGTTATTTTGTTTGAAAGTTCTTTCCCATCTACAGATGAGCTAGTCATTTTTTAATCTTTTATGGTCTCATTATTTACACTTAATTCTTGAGTGTCCTTATAAATTTTGGGGTATGATAAAAGGTAAGGCTGTAAATTGGCCTTTTATTTTAAATAGGCACAGCACTATTATTTATTAATCCATCCTTTCCTTCCTGATGCTTTTTGTGATGTTTCCTATATATGCAGTGATTTTCTCTGAGGGAGGAGAATGTATGGGGGTCACCTGAGCTTTGCAAAAACACACTTAACCCCACCTTTGCAAGATTCCAGCACATCTTGACTAACAGGATCTTTTTTTTTTTTTTTTCTTTTTTTTCTTGAGACGGAGTCTCACTCTGTCGCCCAGGTTGGAGTGCAGTGGTGCAATCTCAGTGGGGCATGGTGGCTCACGCCTGTAATCCCAGCACTTTGGGAGGCCAAGGCGGGCGGATCACCTGAGGTCAGGAGTTCCAGACCAGCCTGGCCAACATGGCAAAACCCTGTCTCCACTAAAAATACAAAAATTAGCCAGGCATGGTGGCACGCACCTGTAATCCCAGCTACTCCAAAGGCTGAGGCAGAAAAATTGCTTGAACCCAGGAGGCAGAGGTTGCAGTGAGCCAAGATTGCACCACTGCACTCCAGCCTGGGTGACAGAGTGAGACCCTGTCTCAAAAAAAAAAAAAAAAAGTCATATACGTATTTTGTACTTTTCTCATATATCATCTGGGATCTGCTTAGACATGTGTATTCAGTTCCACAGATAAGTTTATCCTTGTGTCTGCTCCCCAGTGTTATCCTTACTGAAGGATAAGAATATATTTTAATATCTGATAAAGTATTATATTTTGAAAACCTAAAAAATAATTAGCCCATTAACATGTTGCTGCAGCATCCAGGTTGCTTGTTGGGAGAACTCTCTTCATATTGCTTTTCTTTTGTGGGATAACTTTCAGTAAGTCTTTCATTCATATAGTTATATTACCTCTACTTTTATGTCAGCAGGAATAAAGAATCCATTTTTTAAAGTTGAAAATAAAGCTGTACTGGAAGAGAATTGTCTTTTTCTACTGACCTAATCTTAGAAATTCAACCACCATCAAACCTGGCTCTATACAGCATACTTTTCTAAAACTAACAGCAATAGTCAACACTGAGGTCTCACTCTGACAGCCAGACAATTCATTTTGCCCATATTTGGTTTTGCATGTATGAGATGTTATTTAGAAAGCTGTTCTGAAGGTCTTTGCAAGGTAAAGATACGTATATACTTCTGAATTCCCTTTTCCTGTATGCTTCTAGAACTAAACCTTGGGTTAGGAGAGGTAGGAACTGTTTCCTGCTTGCAAATACTAATGCTTAGTAAGAAATGAAAGATTATATGTCATAGGTAGCCTTAACTTTGGTAAGTCAGTAGCATATTTTTTCTAAAAATTTAGAAACCTTCTCAGGATTCAAGTTACTCTAAGGCATGTTATCAGATTTCTCTCCGTAAGCAATCTGTTATAAATAGACAGATTGATTTATATCAAAATGTATTTTATTCCAAATAATATAGCAATAATTAATTGAGTATACTTTAAAATTTTCTTAAGAATGCCATTGTGCAGAGCTTTATAGTAATCATCTAGTATAATGAGACAGCTTCTAGAACTATGAGTGTATTTATATTCATTTTAATGTTCCTTAAAAGTGATAATAATTGATAATATAATTTCACCAAACTGTATACAATGAGATATGTAAGATGTTTACCAGTAATGTAAAATAAATTTTTAAGTTTGAGGACATGAAGGAAAATAGAAGTTTTCATAACTTAAAACCATACAAACAGAAATGCTAAATTTCATTTAGATGGTATGTGTTAACATTGTCAGGGCAAAGTAATTAATATAATTTTGTCACCTTTTTCTGACCCTCTAATTTTTCTGCAAATTTCAGTATTTATCCTCAAATATTACTTATTTTTAAAATATACTTTTGCTTTGACTTATTCTTTATTCAGTTAATTATATTTGTGGGCACTTATTGAAATATAGTTAACTGGCCGGGCGCGGTGGCTCATGCCTATAATCCCAGCACTTTGGGAGGCCAAGGTGGGTGGATCACCTGAGGTCAGGAGTTCGAGACCAGCCTGGCCAACATGGTGAAATCCCATCTCTACTAAAAATACAAAACAGCCGGTCATGGTGGCGGGCACCTGTAATCCTAGCTACCTGGGAGGCTGAAGCAGGAGAATCACTTGAACCCGGGAGGCAGAGGTTGCAGTGAGCTAAGATCACGCCACTGTACTCCAACCTGGGCAACAGAGTGAGACTCCATCTCAAAAAATATATCTATATATAGTTAACTGAGCACTGTATACAAGCCAAATCTCATTAAAATAAACTCAGTTCTGATCAAAATCTTCATGGTCATTCACATTGATTTCTCAGCCAATGGCCTACCTTAAGTTTTAAGAAGTATTCTGACTTTAAAAAAATTTTATACACCATGATAGAAACTTTCAGATGAGTCCTTGGAGTTTGTCCTAAGATGCTTTTACATAAATTCAGTCAATAACATTCAGGTTCTGTGTATGACCAAAGAACTGGACAAATGCTGGCCAAACTTGCAAGAATGTTTGCCTAATGACACCCACTAGATTGCAACTGTATGGTGTTCTATACAGCTATATTCAAATGGACTAGGAAAAAAGCTAATTACTCCCAACTTTTTTTCTTGTAAGCACCCCTTCCTTCCCTTTCTCCCTATCTTATTCATCCGTCCATTCTTCTTAATTATTCAACAAATGTGTATTGATCTCCTATAGCCAAGAAACGTACTAAGCTCCAGGGAGGCAATGACGAACAAGACTAAGACCGCTTTCTTTTAGAGCTTGCTGTCCTGTTATTTTTTAATGTACATGAAAATTGCAGAGTTTGCTCCTTTTAATTCTAATTTGCAGGTTTTTATTCTTGTAAAGTATTTCAAATACCCAGGAGTTTACCAAAAATAATATAATCACGTGCCTACTACCTAGATTTAAGACATTAACATTTTGCCATATTTGCTTCAAATTTCTCCAGATATAACCATTAACTTTAAGTTGGTATGTATCTTGTATATATTACCATACATGTTTTGTATCTTTATTGTATATGTATTGATCCATAAGAATGTGGTATTGTTTTCTACCAGGCGCGGTGGCTCACGCCTGTAATCCCAGCACTTTGGGAGGCTGAGGCAGGTGGATCACCCTGAGGTCAGGAGTTCGAGACCAGCCTGGCCAACATATGAAACCCCGTCTCTACTAAAAATCCAAAAAGTAGCCGGGCGTGGTGGCATGCGCCTGTAATCCCAGCTACTCGGGAGGCTGAGACAGGAGAATTGCTTGAACCTGGGAGGTGGAGGTTGCAGTGAGCCAAGATCACGCCACTGCACTCCAGCCTGGGCAATAAGAGTGAAACTCTGTCTCAAAAAAAAAAAAAGAATGTGGTATTGTTTTATGTTTTTATATTTTACATAAATGATTTCATGCAGTACATACCCTTTTGCAATTTTGTGGGGTTTTTTTACTCAACATTATATTTGAGATATACCCGTGTTGATGCATGTGAGTGTAGTTCATTTCATTGCATCGCTACATGATATTCCATTTCGTGAGTAAACCAGTTCACTTCTCCATGCCTTTGCTGTTATGTACTTATTTCCAGTTGTTTCGTATTATGAATGTTAGTTCACTAAGCATCATTACATGTTTCTTGTGTACGTATTTGAGTGATTCTGTAAGATGTATACCTTGTAGATGACTTGCTGGATCACAGAATATGCATGTTCAATGTTACTTTATCAAACTGTGGCTGAAATGACCCTATTGTTTATAAACCTGTTTTAAGTAAGGTGTGGTTTTAAGACCTATTGCTAGGCTATTGAATCGTTAGCTTATCTGTTAATTTTTACTGTACAGTATTTAAATTCTTTCCCTTTTTATCTAAGCAGTGATAGATAGTGGGTGATCTCATTTTTTAATTAGGATTTTATTAATTATCTTTTCATCTGTTATAGAGATTTAGGCATAAATGAATACAGTGGCAAATTATACAAGATTTTAAAATGATAAATGAACATATATTTTCTGACACATTGTCAGTTCCCAAATCATTTACTTTTAAACACACTTCAAATTAGTATCAAGTGCTTGATTTTAATAACTACTTTAGTCACTTGAGAAACTATGGCACTTTAATTATTTTGCTGTTAGAGCCATAAATTTCACTTAACTTCATAATCTATGTTAAGAGTATTAGCTTAAAAATGTATTTTGAAAAGATTTTACATACAGATTTAAAAGATAGTACCTTGAAATGGTTTACAGTTAAGCAAATGAAATATCACAAATACAAGCAGAGCTTTGAGATCTGAGTTTTGTAAATGCTAGAACTTTGTTTCCTAATTTTTTAGTTCTTCAAAGAATTAAGAGGCTGCATTATATAATTCATTTTAGTATGTTTACCTCAAGTACTTTTAGAACTAGACTGTATTTTCACTGCCACAGATGTATCATGCAGGGAGTATCCTGGTTTAAATTCTGAAGTGCTTTCACTCCTACTTGGTTCACCTTGAAATCGTCTAAAAAGAAGTTGGCACATTATTTTGCGAATGTTACTGGACATCAGGAAATACATGACTGGATCTAAGCAACTATTGAAAGATGAGAGAACCAGCATGATCTCATTGGTTTTGTGAACAATTTCTTTCCAGTAGCAAGATGATACATTTAGCTGTGAAGAAATGTAGATGAATCGAAAGGCATGATAGGGAACAAAACATATAGTAAAAATGATAAGTACAATAAAGGAGTTACGAGCTGTAGTGGCATATTTACCAGAATTAGGAAATTTTGACCTCCTTTTAGAAATCCTCAATAGATTCTTCCCAATCTTAATATATGAAAGGATTATTAGTAAGAAAATTAGCCAGAACATTACCACAAGAATGAAGTTAAAAATGGCTTCTCCTTTTGCGTTATGCTTATCTCTGTAATGGAAACACATTGTGGAATTATGCCCTCCTTTCTTAAGTGTTAAAATAATCATAGTTAGGAATCCACCAAGAGCAAGCATCCATACTATACAACAGACATAAATACTTTGTTTGGTTGTTATTGCCTTCCGTTGCTGTATAGACCGATTAATTTTTATATAGCGATCCAAACTGATGAATCCAAGCAAAATAATGCTAATGTACATGTTCATATAAAATAGTGTTCCCACAACCTTGCACAGAATCACACCTAGTGTCCACTTGTTTTGGTTAATATGATACATTATTCGGAAAGGGAGGCAGAAGATGAGTAGGAGGTCTGCAATGGCTACGTTAAGTAGATAAATTTGAATGGAATTTCTTTTACGGTGAATACCCAGAAATACATAGAGGGCGATTATGTTCCCAACCAGTCCCACGATGAAAATAACAGAGTAGGATGTTGTTAACACAGTAGATAGCAATTTTTCATCCATGGGACAGGTAGTAACATTTGGTGTTGCTGAGAAGTTTTGTGGCGGTTGGTCGCTATGATTGGTTATAAAGCGCATTCTGTGGGAGGAGTAAGGCCAGCTGCTGACTGAAGTTGTCGTCATTGTTATGGTATGACTTCTCATTGTCTTCTGTGGAGATCAAAAAGTGAAAGTGCTAAATGACATATTCCTCATGTGTAGTTCTTATGTCTTCAGATTTTTCCTACAACAGAATGCCAAACATTGAGTCATTTGCTATTTTAATAACAGTTACTTTAACTAAAAGTGTAAATAATAGGCTGGGCTTCCCAGCACACGCCTATGGTCCTAGCTACTCGGGAGGCTACAGCAGAAGGATTGCTTGAACCCAGGAGTTCAAGGCTGTAGTGAGCTATAATTGAGCCACTGCACTCCAGCCTGGGCAACAGAACAAGACCCCATCTCTTTAAAAAAAAAAAAAAAAAAGACAGTGTAAATAATAAATTATTTATTTTCAGACATTGTGAGAAACTTTACTTTTATCCTACTGTATGTAGTAACATTATTGTATCATTAAACAAGCAGCACATAGTGTGGTATCTCATGGAGTTTCATGCTCTAACCTTTCCTGTGGCCATGGCCTACATTCAAGTTCTGTTTCATGTATTATATTAAAATAACTCAATTTATGAGATCATCTTCTCTTAGGGAAGTTCTTATGGGAATACAGATGGTGGTGAAGAGAAATGACAGCTCATATTTCTCAAAGATGAGCATCAGTTTCTCTAAAGGTATGTACAGCCATAAGAGAGCTGGGCCCACTGCTGGCCCTGCCCAGCTTCAGAACCACTTCCTGCCTTGACTTTTTCCCTCATATGTGGCATTCATTCATTTTGACATGTATTGCTACATGGCGTGTGACTTGTGGTGGTCTCATTCTATAAGTGGGAATAAAGAAGAGGATCCTAAATTTCTTTTCAGCCTAAGACCAAGGTAGGGGTCTTAGGGCATGCAATTAACATAATAGACTAAGAGAATACAGCACCTGCAAGGTTACACAGACTCTTGTATCACTGGACAGGAGAAAAAAGTAACCAAACAAAACCAAGTTAGCTGGCAGCTGCTAGTTAGCCACTCCTAACCTAGAAGCATAGAGTAATAACGTAGATGGGAAACAGCATGTGCAATCCAAGATTTTGAAAGTAACCTGACCAAAGCTTAAATGTGCCCTGGGTTCAATAATTTGAGACTTGCTAGAACCTTCGAAGAGATAGTGTTTGAATTCTACTTGTTTATGGCAGCAGAGAATATTTGCAAAGCTACTTATTATTGGCCCATTGACTGCTGTGAAGAGCTTAGTCTGAGAGCTGGTCATAACAAGTAAAGAAAGCATTTCTGGAGGTCTCATCACATTCCTCTCATAGAGTGACTGCCCTATTTCTCTACAGCAGCCACTTAGCAGGGTTAACATAAAGATGCCCAGAGCAAGGTTCTCAAAATCAGACCCAACTAACTTGTGACCAAGGGCAAATAACTTAATCTTTTCTATGCCTTAGTTTTCTCATTTGTGAAAATGAAAAATGCATAAGAAGAACTTAATCCTGGCACATAGTGACTGCTTAATAAAAGTTAGCTTTAATAAACACCTTTTGATTAATCTCATTTTAGTAAATATCTCACACTTGGCTAAGTACTGTGTGGGAAAGGAAGGTGAATAAGACAGAGACCCTATTAGTAAACATTTTGGAGGAGTGGACATTCAAACCCTGACTGCTACCATGCAAAGTGGATTTGAATTACATAAATTAAGTCCCTGATTTGATCTTATACACAGAGAAAAATAGCCTTTCTTAAAGCTCTACACATAATTTGATTAAAAACAAAGCATTTTGGTAGAGGGTAACATTAAGGTTTAAAATGTTGTAAAGTTGGGGAGCATTGATTCCACAGAAGAGGAACTGGCTGGTGAAGAGGAAGTTATGTAATCCCTGGTAAGAGCCTGTTTCCAGAATTCAGGAAAGTGGAGGGAGAAAGGAAGGGAGCGGGGAAGGACTGAGTCTAGTCTGTCATGTGTCTCAACTGCAGGAAGACAAATTTCAGAAAGTTTATAGAAAGGTATAGGCATGTTTCTTGTGATCTAAGATTCTGGTTTTTGTTTGTTTGTTTGTTTGTTTTGTTTTGTTTTTGAGACAGAGTTTTGCTCTTGTCACCCAGGCTAGAGTGCAATGGCGTGATCTCGGCTCACTGCAACCTCCGCCTCCTGGCTTCAAGCGATTCTCCTGCCTCAGCCTCCCGAGTAGCTGGGATTACAGGCGCCCGCCACCATGCCCGGCTAATTTTTGTATTTTTAGTAGAGATGGGTTTTCACCACGTTGGCCAGGCTGGTCTCGAACTCCTGACCTCAGGTGATCCGCCCGCTTCGGCCTCCCAAAGTGCTGGAATTACAGGTGTGAGCCACTATGCCCAACCTGTGATCTAAGATTCTATAAGGAAAGGGCAATCTAGAAAGAATGTCAGGCTACCAAAAATGAAACTGATAATGCAACCTGCATTACCAGGAAAAGGAAAAGGGTGTCTGTAGAGGAACCACCTATATTGTGTGGTTATGTAGGGAGCTCTCATAGGTTCAGGGAATTGAGGCACAAGAAGTAATGTGATTTTGAGAGCTCAAGTAGCTGAAATGACGTGAAAAACTCACCTGTGAGTAGTTATTTTGGATTTTTTTTCTTCTCTCATGTTAGAATTTAAGTTCCATTAGGATTAAGAACCAAGTCAATTTTGTTCAGCTCTCTGTACCTAATGCTTAGCATAATAAATATTATTAAATCAAAGAGGGAATTTAGTAGAAATGTATATGAAGTTCTACATGTGGATATTAAAAGCAACTGTACAAGTACAGGAAGAGCTTTAGCTGCATTAACAAACACAATTGCAATTGCTCTATCACTAGCGTAGTGTGGTGGCAACGAAAAACCCATCTTTAGTTGAATTCCTAGATACGTGGTGTCTGAAATGAAAATTGTTACTACTATGCTGCTTCTGTCCCAGGCTGGTAGGGTCTCACCTGGAATGCAGTGTTTGATCCACAGCAGCACACTTAGAAAAGGCCATGGACCAAATGGAGAGAAGAACTCAAATCATGTCAAAGAAGCAAGTTAAAGGAAATAGGCACCTTACCCTGGAGATGCGAATGCTTTACAAAGCCATAGAGAAAAGGGTTTCACTTTGTTATATGTGTCTTCACAAAGCAAAACAAGAACCAATGATAGAAATTGCAGAGACAGATGTTGCCTCCTTTTAAGGAAATCATTTTTTTCTAATGAAATGATCTCTCTTGGGAGGCAATATAAGGATCTTACCACTGGAGATTTTTGAGACTACCACCAATTGGGTTCTTTGTAGAAGGGATTATCAGTGGTTCTCAATCCTGGCTGCATATTAGAATCCTCTTGAGGGTTTTTTAAAGATACCAGTGCTTGGCTCCTTCCCCAGATATTCTGATTTAATTGGTCTGGAATGGGTTTCAGGCACTGGTTTCCTTTAAAAGCTCCTTAGGGGATTTTAATGTGCAGTCAGAATTGAACTCTTAAGCTAGATGGCCAAACCATTAACTAATATTTATTTAGTACTTTCTGTGTACCAGACACTGTGTTAAACACATTTATATTACTTCCTTTACATAATTCTTGCAATACTCTGTGAGGTAGGTATCACAAAAGAGGTAATGAAAGATCAAAAGGTTGGCCAGGTACAGTGGCTCACGCCTGTAATCCCAACACTTTGGGAGACTGAGGCTGGAGGATCACTTGAGACCAGGAGTTCAAGACCAGCCTGCCAGCCAAGGCAACATAGCATGAACCTGTCTCTAAAATAAAAAAAGGAAGAAAGAAAGAAAGTTCAAGAGGTTATGATCTTTACTCTTGGCCACACAACTCTTTTTTTTTTTTTTTTTTTTTTGTTTTGAGACAGAGTCTCACTGTGTCACCCAGGTTGGAGTGCAATGGCATGGTCTCAGCTCACTGCAACCTCCGCCTCCCGGGTTCAAGCAGTTCTCCTGCCTCAGCCTCCCAAGTAGCTGGGACCACATCCAGCTAATTTTTGTATTTTTAGTAGAGACGGAGTTTCACTATGTTGGCCAGGCTGGTCTTGAACTCCTGACCTCATTTTCCGCCCGCCTCTGCCTCCTAAAGTGCTGGGGTTACAGGCATGAGCCACCGCACCCAGCAGGCCACACAACTGTTAAATGACAGTGCCCAAGTTAGGACTCAGATCTGACTTTTAGAGCCCATGATGCTTTTCACCAAATCTCACTCCTTATCACATAGGATCAGCATTTTCTTTATTAATATTGAGTTCTATCAGCAGTATTGTGACATGATTCCTTTAACATACACTTTAACAATTTTAAGAACAGGTTATGCCATCTAGCTTTACTTCTTTGGAAAGGGTATTGATCTTATTTGCTATGTCCATTATTATAAGGAAGTAAATCCAGAGTTTACAGAATCGGAAATCATTCATCAGAATGATTGCCACTACCCACAGAGCATATCTTTTTAAACTTACTTCTAGACCCGATAGCCATAATCAAGATGTCTCCAGAAAGCTGTTAGCACAAAGCACATATCCTGAAACCATTTGCCTCAGCTCTAATCTGCAAATAAAATAAGTAATAGTTGGACAAATCTGTCAGTAAGCATTTCTGGTTTTGCTTTAGTCTTCAGTTTAAAGCAAAACCAATGCATTTGTTTACGTTATAATAGTGGCCATCATTTAGAACTATGTATTAGACAGCTAGCATACAATTATTGATTCACAAATTGACAGCTGAGCGCCATGGTTCATGCCTGTGATCCCAGCACTTTGGGAGGCTGAAGCGGGAGGATCACTTGAGTTCAGGAGTTCTAGACCAGCCTGGGCAAGATGGTGAAACCCTGTCTCTACAAAAAATATAAAAATTAGCGGGTATGGTGACGTGCGCCTATAGTCCCAGCTACTCGAGAGGCTAAGGTGGGAGGATCGCTTGAGCCTGGGAAGCAGAGGTTGCAGTGATCCTAGATCACTCCACTGTACTCCAGCCTGGGTGACGGAGTAAGACCTTGTCTCAAAAAAAAAGAACATAAAAAAAAAAAAAATTGGCCGGGAGCAGTGGTTCATGCCTGTAATCCCAGCACTTTGGGAGGCCGAGGCAGGCAAATCACTGGAGGCCAGGAATTCAAGACCAGCCTGGCCAACATAGCGAAACCCCGCCTCTACTAAAAAAATACCAAAAAAAAAAAAAAAAATTAGCAGGGCGTGGTGGCACGCACCTGTAGTCCCAGCTACTCCGGAGGCTGAGGCTGGAGAATTGCTTGAACCCGGGAGACAGAGGCTGCAGTGAGCTGTGTTCATGCCACTGTACTCTAGCCTGGGCAACAGAGTGAGAGTCTGTCTCAAAAAAAAATTTTTTTTAATTAAAAATCACAATTACATTCTGTTTTAAACTTGGTGACTGTTTTTTTTTCTCCTTTGAAGTTGGTTAGTACATTACAATGTCATTCACTATATAAGGCTATTTACTGATATTTTTAAAACTACCTGTTTGATATGTTAAGAATTGCTTGTGAAGACAAGAAACAAACCACTGTGTTTACATAGGGGATTAATTTCCCAGTGGGCATTGCTTGTGACCCATGTGCTATATTGAAGTGGTCACAATAGTTTTGTAATAGTAGATAGTGTTTTTTAAATGTTGTTACTTGGCAAATCCTATTCACAAGTTCAAAAACCTAGTATTAGTGCATTGTACCCCCGCACCACCACCTACTCCTGCAGTTTTTTTTCAACTGGCTCATGTAGGAGTACTGGACCCAGAGGGCAGGACCCAACAGATTCCACTGTGACTCCAGATGAGCAGAAGCTTTTAAAATGCAGTTTGGGTATGTTTGTGAAAATATCACATTGCTATGTTGAAATACATACCTATTTGGTAATAGTCGCAACCTTTCACCGTTTTTAGTTTGACTTGATAATGACTGAATCTATTCAGGGCATGCTTCAAAATTGCATTAACTGCTGTATACAAAATGAAAATTGAAAACATATTACTTTGGAAATAATACTATTAGTAGTGTGTTAGGTTTTGTTACAAATTTAACTGTGTCCATAGAAACACATTTTTAAAAATTATTATTTGAACTAAAGCGTATTTTGCTTTCTCTCTTATCTAATATTCACCTTATTTACTTCTGAAACACCAAACTTAAATGTTATATGGTCTGGTAATACTATAAAATGGTAATAATATAATAAAGAAAAGACAGTAATTTAAAATAGGGAGACAGCATAACTTAAAGTCAATAAGTTATAATTTATAATACATTAGAAATAAAATGTATTGCATATGAAAATAACTTTTAATTCATGCAAGTAAATCTGCAAAATCTTGATGGCAGTATCCAAATGCAGTATCAACAATGTGACTATATTGACAGTAGGAGCTTAAATACCTTGAATGTCTTAAAGTACTTAAAGTAACTAAAAAGACAGTCTCATTTGAAATCAAGGCAGAGGTGTCATTCAAGCAATTTACTCAGTAGTTCTAAAAGCGAATAACTGCTGACATTAGAGTAGCCTTATCACCACGAATCACGTTTCACTTTGAATGTTCAGATAATCAAATTTTAGCTGAAATGAAGGTTCATTTATGTAGCTGAAATCAAGAAATACTCACAGTTCAGGTTCGCCTGAAGTAAAAGGAGCAGAACCCCAAGCTTCCCTAGACACTGAGACTCGTCTTGGTTGTGTCAGCTGGGCTCTTCCATCCGGTCGTGGTGCAATTGGTTGGGGTTCTCTTCTTTTTTATGTTCATATGTGGTGGTAGGGTTTTTTTTTCCCCCTCTTTTTTTTTTTTTTCTTTTTTCGGTATGACAACTCTCAGATTCCTTTTGAAAATATTAAAAAGCCCTACTACCATGGAACAACTTTAAGCTCAACCAACACTGAACTTTAGGAAATTATTTATATCTTCTTTATGAATACCTTCCAACTTGACAATTGTGGAACGTTTTCCTCCCCCCGCTCAAAATTTAAAAGTTTTATAAATTCTAAGCAGAAATATGTATTTTCTGTGTTTTGTAAGAAATGATACATAATATGCTATATGGACTTTCAAAGCACAAGCACTGAATTTCTGTTTAAGTTTTCATCTGTACATTATTTTAGCATATTTTCATGTATTCCTTTAAGACCTTTGCTAAAACAAACTTGTATTATTAGGACTAGATGAGATTTCTGATGGTGTTCTCCCCTTTTGATCACTATGATAAACTCTCCCGAGCAAATTAAAACATCACCTGTATTTTAAGCAAAATAATGATGGGATTCTGCAGTCTTGGTTTTGATCCTAGTCCAAAATATAACTACTATCTGTCCATCTATGTAACTGCTGGCCCTGCAGTTTAGTGTTATTTCCCTTTTTTTGTTGTCATTTGAAATGAAGAAGTTAGTTTTTATTCTCCCCATAATTGTTATCCTGCAGCTTGTTTGCACTAAATATTTGACTCATTGGGCTGTATCTAACATTCTGATTATTTCTGGGTACACTCTTCTGAACATTATATTCTCCAGAGCTTTTTGTTTGTTATAAATATGATATATGGGACAGGATATTTTTAAATTAATAGAATAAAAATGTTTTGTAGCTCTTACTTCCCCTTAGAACCTCTGAGAAGGAAGGTGGTTGCTGTATTGGTCCTGCGATATTGTTGTATTGGCAGGATTTTATTTTATTGTGGTACAATATGTAACATTAAATTTACCATCTTAACTTTTTTTTTTTTTTTTTTGAGACGGAGTTTCGCTCTTGTCGCCCAGGCGACAAGAGATTGTACAATGGCACAATCTCGGCTCACTGCAGCCTCCACCTCCCAGGTTCAAGCGATTCTCCTGCCTCAGCCTCCCAAGTAGCTGGGATTACAGACATGCACCACCATGCCCGGCTAATTTTGTATTTTTAATAGAGACAGGGTTTCGCCATGTTGGCTAGGCTAGTTTCAAACTCCTGACCTCAGGTGGTCCACCCACCTCAGCCTCCCAAAGTGCTGGGATTACAGGTGTGAGCCATTGCGCCCAGCCCCATCTTAACCATTTTTAAGTATACAATTCAATAGTGTTAAGTATATTCACATTGTTGTGCAACAGTTTCTAGAAGTTTTTCATCTTGCACAACTAAAACTCTTCACCACTAAACTATTTCTCTCCTCTCCCCCTGCCCTTGACAATCATGATTCTTTATGTTTCATTGATTTGGACTACTTTGGACACTTCATATGAGTGGAATCACACAGTATTTGTCCTTTTGTGACATGTTTATTTCACTTGGTGTCATATCCTCGAGGTTCATCTGCGTTGCAGCATGTTACAGGATTTCCTTCTTTTATCAAACTGCATTATATTCCACTGTATATGCACCACATTTTCCCTATGCATTCATCTGTTGATGGATTTTTTGGGTTGCTTCCACCTCTTGACTAATGTGAATAATGCTGCAGTGAACATGAGTATGCATATATCTCTTCAAGATCCTAGCAGGAATTTTTTAATGACTAAATAGGCATTTAACTATGTGCATTCTATTTCATATAATCTAGTATGAATATATTTTTTTCTATATTATTTTCCTACACCTAAGCCAACCCTTTTCAAAACACTAATTGTTTTAATCTTCAGTTTCCTCATATTGTGACCACATTTTCTCCTCAATGTGAGTCAGCACAGCTACCACCAGATTTGAGTATAATCTTTTTCTAGTTCTTTCTTTATATAAGCTTTTTCCTGTTCATTCTGAACATTCTGGTTTGTCTCTGCGTTCTTAGCTCATTTTCGATATGTCCTTTTCCCTTCACGCTTCCTCTTTCTCTTGTTGGGATTATAAGGTATTTATATTAAGATAGAAGTAGAAAAGAACAAATGTATACACTTGTTTGGTGCCATCTATTACTGATATCACTGTTCTCTTTAAATCCCAACCCTGGTTAAATTCAGCTCACCACCTACTCCAGGCCTGAACCTTGCCATGTAAAATGAGGACTGCTGGATACAAACACTCAATGATGCTGATTGGTCTCACTTCAAATTCATGACTACAAACCTCAAGTGGGCCCCTGGGCTGCCAACAGTCCTAGTATATTTCCTTAGTCCAGTGGTTCTCAAAACGGGGGTCCCAAACGAGTTGCGTCAACATCACTCAGAAGCTTGTTAGAAATGTATGTTCTTAGCTGGGCATGGTGGCGTACGCCTGTAGTTCCAGCTACTTGGGAGGCTGAGGTGGGAGGAGCACTTGAGCCTGAGAGTTTGAGTCTAGCCTGGGCAACATAGCAAAACCTTGTCCCTAAAAAAAAAAAAAAAAAAAAAAAGGAAAGAAAAGGCCAGGTGTGGTGGCTCACGCCTGTAATCCCAGCATGTTGGGAGGCCAAGGCGGGCAGATCACCTGAGGGTCAGGAGTTCGAGACCAGCCTGACCAACATGGTGAAACCCCGTCTCTACTAAAAATACAAAAATTAGCTGGGTATGGTGGCACGCACCTGTAATCCCAGCTACTCAGGAGGCTGAGGCAGGAGAATCGCTTGAACCCGGGAGGCAGAGATTGCAGTGAGCCAAGATTGCACCATTGCACTCCAGCCTGGGTGACAGAGCGAGACTCCGTTTCAAATAAAAAAAGAAAAAAAATGCCTGTTCCTGACTTCATCCCAGACCTGTGAGCCAGAAATTCTGGGGATGGGGCTCAGCAACCTGCGTGATTCTGATGCTAAGGTTTGAGGACCACTGCTTAATCAGTTCATTCTTCTATTCCTTGAAAATACTTTTTCACACCTGTACTCTTCTCAGACTGCCAGGAACCCCCCTCCTTCCTCACTCCCACCTGGTGATCACTTTTTATTTCACTGAGAAAATAGAATCACTCAGAAGAGAATTTTATTGTCTTCCAGTGTCCACCTCTGCTAGTATATACAAATGTCTCTCTCTAAGAAACAAAAGCCGGGCGCAGTTCTTCATGCTTGTAATCCCAGCACTTTGGCCAGCTGAGGTGGGCAGATCCCTTGAGCTCAGGAATTCGAGAGTAGCCTGGGCAACATGGCGAAACCCTGTCTTTACAAAAAACTACAAAAATTAGCCGGGTGTGGTGGCACATACCTGTAGTCCCAGCTACTCAGGAAGCTGAGGCAAGAGGGTGGCTTAAGCCCCAGGAGGTGGAGGCTGCAGTAAGCCATGATTGTGCCACTGCACTCTAGCCTAGGTGACAGTGAGACCCTGTCTCAAAATAAATAAAATAAAAAATTTTAAAACCTCCACAAAAAAGCTCTAGGTACTACTATGGAATTACCTATAGAATATATTGTTATGTGGAAATTTTGAATATTTGTACATATTTTCTTATTTTTAAAAAACTGAAGGATAAACTGAAAACTGATAAAAATAGTTACCAATGGGAAAGAAAAGATTGGGAGTGGGGGAAGAGTGCAAAAGCTAGACCTCTCTGAATAGTATCTGTTTTACAGTTTGTACTTTAGAACCTATGTACATGTTTTATACAATTAAAACACCAAATTAAGGCAAAATCTAGTTGAAACAAATGAACCTCACTCTATTGCAAAGTGAAAGCATAACCACAAGGAGAATTATTTTTGGTAACTTTTAAAATAGGGTAGGGGTTTTTGTTTTGTTTTTACGTAATTTTAGACTTATAGAAAAGTTATGAGAACAAGTACGAGGATTCTAGATACCTTTTACTCAGATTCTCTCTGTTAACATTTTTTCCTTCATTTGTTTAATCCTTCTCAATCTCTCACTCTTATCCATTTATGTATTTCCTAAAAATAGGGAATTCCTTTACATAGCTGCAATACAGTTATCAAAATCAGTTAATTTATGTTGACCTAATACCATTATGTATTCTACAGACCTTGTTAAAATTTCATCAGTTGTCCTAGTAATATCCTTTATAACAAAAATAAAAACAAACCGGGCACAGTGGCTCACACCTGTAATCCCAGCACTTTGGGAGGATGAGGCGGGCGGATCACTTGAGGCCAGGAGTTCGAGACCAGCCTGGCCAACATGCCAAAACACTGTCTCTACCAAAAATGCAAAAAATTAGTCAGGCATGGTGACACGCTCCTGTAATCCCAGCTACTTGGGAGGCTGAGGCACGAGAATCGCTTGAACTCGGGAGGTGGAGGTTGCAGTGAGCAGAGATCATGCCACTGCACTCCAGCCTGGGTGACAAAGTGAGACCCTGTCTTGAAAATATATATATATTAAAAACAAGATCTGTCTTTTTAGTCTCCTTTAATCACTTTAACCTGGAACTGTATTTGAAGAATATAGGCCAGTTACTTTCTAGAATGTCCCTCTTTGGGTTTGCCCAGTGTTCCTTCATGATTAGATCTGGTTATGTACTTTGGCAGGAATACCACAGCAGTGTTGCCAAGTTCTCAATGCATCATATCAGGAAGCACATGCTATCAATCAGTCCCATTAGAAGCAGTGTTAACTTTGCTAGTTTCTGCTGGGTTTCTCCCCTGTAAAATTACTAGTTTCCCGTTTGTAATTAATAAGTATCCTGTAGGGAGATATTTAGAGATCACATAAATATCTTACCACTCTTCAAACTTTCACTCACAAGTTAGCATCCTTGATGATTCTTACCTGAATCAGTTACGATAATGAAAACTGACAGATTCCAGCATTTCTTCTACATTTAATTGATTTTCTACTTAAAGCTTTTCCTCCTTCCCCATTCATGTATTTGTTTATTTATTTACATCAGCATAGACTCATGGATTCTTACTTTACTCAGTGGTAAAATGCAATTTTGACCGGGCATACCTAGTGGGATATATCTTAAGGACAAAAAGAACCACAAAATCTTAAACAGCATTCAGTGGTGTTGTTATTGATAATGTAGGTATTACTATTATTTTAAAACTTTCACACACACATACACACACATTCTGAAGCACAAAGCAAATGAGTAATTATGTTAGTATCATTAGGTACCAAGATTACAGTTGACCCTTGAACAGCATGGGGATTGGGGTACTAATCCCCACACAGTTGAAAATCCATGCATAACTTTTGACTCCCCCAAAACTTAACTACTCCTGGAAGCCTTACCAATAACATAGTTGATTAACACATATTTTGTGTTATATGCATCAAGGGAGCCTCAAGTGATCCTCAAGTGATCCTCCCACCTCGACCTTCCAAAGCACTGGGATCATAGGCATGAGCCACCACTCGCAGCCGGTTTGATAATTATAGAAAGAGGTTTGGCTTTAAAAATGTCAAAATAGCAGGATGCAGTGGCACATGCCTGTAGTCCCAGCTACTCAGGAATCTGAGGCAGGAGGTTTGCTTGAACCCAGGAGTTCTGGGATGTGGTGCATTATGCCAATCAGGTGTCCACATGAAGTTTGGCATCAATATGATCTCCCGGGATGGGGGTACCACCAACTTGCTTAAGGAGGGGTGTGAACTGGCCCAGGTTGTCAGCGGAGCAGGTCAAAACTCCCGTGCTGATCAGTAGTGGGATTGTGCCTGTGAATAGCCACTGCGCTCCAGCCTGGGCAACAGGGCGAGACTCCCACCTCTGAAAATAAATTAAAATTAAAGAATGTCAACATAACAGGAGGATCAGTTTTTGTCAGCAAAGAGGCAGCAGATGAGTTCTCAGATGCCATTCAGAAAAGTATTGAAGAGGAGCAATATCTGCCTGAACAGGCTGTTAATATGGATGAAAAGTGCCCTATTCTGGAAAGAAAATGCCACAAAGAACATCTATTAATAAGGAACAGAAGCAAGCACCAAGATTTAGGGCAGGAAGGGATACACTAACTCTAATAAGCATAGTCCTGATATAATTCCAACTGCATTTGCACAAAACAGTAGAGTCAGCCTATCTGCCTCACTTGAGGCCAGGAGTTTGAGATGACCCTGGGCAACATAACGAGACACTCTAACCCCCCAAAAAATGTTTTTAATTAGCCAGGCATGGTGGCACACACTTGTAGTGCCAGCTTCTCTGGAGACTGAGGCAGGAGGATCGCTTGAGCCCAGGAGTTCAAGGCTACAGTAAGCTATGATTGCACCAACTGCACTCCAGCCTGGGTGACAGAGTGAGACCCTGTCTCTTAAAAAAAAAAAAAAAAAAAGTTATCAAACTGTCTTTTGCCACCATTGCATTCTCCAGCTTTTAGATCCTTCATTTTTTTTTTTTTTTTTCCTGAGACAGTCTCGTTCTGTCACCCAGGCTGGAGTGCAGTGTCAGCCTCCTGGGTTTAAGCAATTTTCCCGCCTCAGCCTCCTGAGTAGCTGGAACTACAGGCACGCGCTACCATGCTGGGCTAATTTTTGTATTTTTAGTAGAGATAAGGTTTCGCCATGCTGCCCATGCTGGTCTCAAAGTCCTCCACTCAAGTAATCTGCCCACCGCAGCCTCCCAGAGTACTGGGATTATAGGCATGAGCCACCACACCTGACCCCTTCACCTTCTTTTTGCTTTAAGTTGCCATTTCGCTTTTTCTCAAATTATGTTAGAATCTATAGGTATATCTTTTTTATGCCCACATAAAAGCTGCATTTTCAATACTACTTAAAAAGGTATTTCACAAAAAGTGCAAGATTTTAGCATCTACTGGTGTTAGCTGCAGGAGCAGCTTCATGAATTTCCTTTCCTTTTTTTTTTTTTTGTTTTTTTTACAATGGTCCTTATGTTGGATTCATTTATCTTGAGATGGCAGCCAATTGCAGTTGCAGACCTCAATCTACAATACATATCAAGCAATTCAGCTTTTTCTTTTTTTTTTTTTTTTTTTAAGATGGAGTCTCGCTCTTATCACCCAGGCTGGAGTGCAGTGGTGCAATCTCGGCTCACTACAACCTCCGCCTCCCAGGTTCAAGCAGTTCTCCCACCTCAGCCTACTCAGTAGCTGGGATTTACAGGTGCCTGCCACCATGCCCAGCTAATTTTTGTGTTTTTAGTAAAGATGGGGTTTCACCATGTTGGCCAGGCTGGTCTCAAACTCCTGACCTCAGGTGATCCACCTGCCTCAGCCTACCTTTTTCTTGTAATGTCATGACTTTCCTCTGTTTCTTAGGAGCACTTCTAGCATCACCAATGGCACTTTTTATGGATCCTATGGTTTAAGGTATTGCACTAAACACAGTGAAAATAATAGGAGAACTGTGAGATTACTTTTACTGTGATATGCAATTTATTGGAGAGATGAACTGCTCAAGCAAAGATAAGTAGCATCACACAACATATTAGGTGAATACTCGCAAGACTTGAGCTCACTGCAACAGCAACAGGAGGGAGCTGTGAAATTATTACAGTAGTATAATATGTACTACAGTTAATTTTATGGTTATGATTTAATATTGCATTCTTTGTTCACATTTCTCTTGACTGAATGGCACCATTTACAGTCTGTGTAGGTGTAAGTTTTGATAAATTTTAACTCTTTATAATAGATTTGTGTACATTTTTATAGTACTAAATAATAAAATAGTATCTAAATATGTTTTATGCATTTATGATATAGCTTTTTCTTAATTTTTTATTCCAGAAGTCATCCTTCACCTTTTTCTTAATTTTTAAAATAGTTCTAGGCAACATGGTTGGTCCACGAGTTTTTTCAAATTGTTACGAATCTCCAAAAAAAACTTTCAATATATTTTGTTGAAAACAATCCATGTATAAGTGGACCCACACAGTTCAAACCCATGTTCAAAAGTGAACTATACTTGCCAAATCAAAGAATTAAAGTAAAAACGCTATAATTGAATAGGAAGAAATATTAGCTTGAACTTGTGGTTTATTTATTTATTTATTTTTTTGAGACAGAGTTTCGCTCTTGTTGCCCAGGCTGGAGTGCAATGGCATGATCTCGGCTCACCGCAACCTCCACCTCCCAGGTTCAAGCGATTCTCCTGCCTCAGCCTCCCAAGTAGCTGGGATTACAGGCTTCCGCCACCACACCCAGCTAATTTTGTATTTTTAGTAGAGACGGGGTTTCTCCATGTTGGTCAGGCTGGTCTTGAACTCCCGACAGGTGATCCTCCCGCCTCGGCCTTCCAAATTGCTGAGATTACAGACGTGAGCCACCACGCCCAGCATGGTTTATTTTTCTCCTAAAAATGCATTCTTTTTTCAGCACTGTCCACTGAAAAGCCAAAGTAATAATAACCCAGTAAAAATAATATGCCTAGTACCCACATCATGGATTTATTTATATATTTTATTTTATTTTTATTTTTATTTTTGAGACAGAGTCTCGCTTTGTCGCCAGGCTGGAGTGCAATGGCGCGATCTTGGCTCACTGCAACCTCCGCCTCCTGGGTTCAAGCGATTCTCCTGCCTCAGCCTCCTGAGTAGCTGGGACTATAGGCGCATGCCACCACGCCCAGCTAATTTTTGTATTTTTAGTAGAGATAGGGCTTCACCATGTTGGCCAGGATGGTCTCAATCTCTTGACCTCATGATCCGCCCACCTCGGCTTCCCAAAGTGCTGAGATTACAGGCATGAGTCACTGCGTCCAGCCAATTTTTTTTTTTTTTTTTGAGACAAGGTCTTACTCTGTCACCCAGGCTGGAGTGCAGTGGTGCAATCTCAGCTCACTGGGTTCAAGTGAAGCTACTGCCTCAGCCTCTCGAGTAGCTGGAATTACAAGCATGTGCCGCCACGCCCAGCTAATTTTTGTATTTTTAGTAGGGACAAGGTTGGCCGGGCTGGTCTTGAACTCCTGACCTCAAGTTATCCACCCACCTTGGCCTCCCAAAGTGCTGGGATTACAGGCATGAGCCACCGCACCTGGCCCACATCATGGATTTAAATCGTTTTTTGCACTAAAAAGAAACAGGGCTACTTAGAGAAATGGCTGATTCCAGATCTGGGGCAAGAAATGGACATGACAAGCCTGGAACATCATCTTGTGACTGAAAGCAAGGAAGTTATCAGACTTCTGGAGTCTTACAAAAATACAGAAGAACTGACTTAAAGGGGCTCCCACTGGCCCAAAATGGGACAATTTGAGCACAAAAATTTGTAAAGGCAGCAATTGATTAAAACACATTAAATATATAAAAATCTGTAAGTTCATAATAATTAAAAAAAAAACCTCATCAGTCACCTTTGGAGGTTGCCTAGAAACTAACTTGGTATTCTGGAAATAAATTATAACAGCTTTATTCATAATATCCAAAAACTAGAAATAGCCTAAATGTCTGTCAACAGGAGAATGGACAAACTGATATATTCATACAATGGAATACTTACGCAGTAGTAAAAAGATATGAACTACTGATCACAACAAAATGAATGAATCTCAGAACATGCTGAATGACAGAAGCCTTACATAAAAGAATACATACTTATGGTTTTGTGTCTATCAAGTTCTAATATAGGCAAAACAAACCTATGGTGAAAAAATATCAGAGTAGTGGTTTGCACTGGGGGAGATGGCAGCAGAGATTGAATGGGAAGGGGATGAGGGAGGGAGGTTTGTGGGATAATGAAGTTTTTTAGGGATTTGGGTTACACAAATGTATGCAGTTCATCAAAACTCTAATGGTACGCTTTTGTGCATTTCACAGTATATACATTTTTTACCTTAAGCATAACTTTATTTTTTTTTTACTTTTTATAGAAGTTTTAAGAGACAGGGTCTTGCTGTCACCCAGGCAGGGGTGCAGTGGCACAACTGCGGTTCACTGCAATCTTAAGCTCCCAGGCTCCAGTGATCCTCCTACCTCAAGTTACTGGTCCCAAGTTACTGGGACCACAGGTGCACGCCACCAAAACTGGCTTTTTTTTTTTTTTTAAGTAGAGGCATAATTTTAAACAAATATTAAATTTCAATGATATGTGTGCTAAGGTGTATTAAAAAGTAAGATGGATAGAAGGATAAAGAGATAGATATTTGATAAAGCAAATGTAACAATATTTAATTGTAGAATCTAGGTGGCTCTTTACAATATAATTCTTTCAATTTTCTATATGTTTGATAGTTTTCATAACAAAATGTTGAAGAAAACCTCCATTTTGGCACCTCTAATTATGGGTCTAGGCATCAACATCTGCTAACATCATTGAGTGAAAAGTTGATGGTGAATCTTATAATGATGGGTCAGGCAGACAACACCTGAACCCACTGTTCAATCCTGTCACTAAAAGTAAGATAGCCAGGTGCTATGTTCTTCCTGTTGCAATACAATAGATATATCACCTATGAAGTATTAGTGCATAAAACTAAAATTGAATCTGAATCTAATCAAGATTCTAGATCTAACTACAAATTTACAGGAAATACAGGAGAGTAAAGAACATTAAATAATACCATGTAGGTACCATTAGTCAAGTACAGATTGTGGGGGATTTCACAGGAAAAATTACCTAGTATCTTAACAAATCAATGGCATGAACATTGGGGGGAAAAAAAGCATAAGGAAGGGGATCTGTTACAGAGTAAGAGACACTCACAAGACATAGTCATCAAATGCAATGTACAGACCTTGGATCCTGTCTAGAACCAACCAACCGTAATAAGGCCTTTCTTCTTTTTTTAGTCTGTTCTACTCCTTCAAGTTATTGGTAGAGAAAAGACATTTTTGAGACAATCAAGGAAAACTGAATGTGGACTGAGTATTAGATGATACTAAAGAAGTATTGCTCATTTTGTTGGACTTAATAATGATATTATGGTTATTTTTAAGTCCTGTGTTAGAAATACTGAACTATTAACAGGTTAAATTACATTTATGTTAAAATACTTCTGGGGAAAAAAAGTAAACAGTTGGGGATAGATGAAGCAAAAATGAAAGAATGTCCTTGTTTTGGGGTTTTTCGTTTGTTTGTTTTTGTTTTATTTTTGCTTGGAGACGGGCAAGTTGCCCATACATCCCAGCAGGCCAGGGGAGGAGCTGAAAGAATGTCAGTAATTGCCAAAGCTGGGTGATAGATACATGGAAGTTTATTAATCTATTTTCTCCACTTGTAAATGTTAAAAAGAGGCATCCTCAGCTTCACACTTTCTTCTACATCCCATTTCTCCATTTTTACTACAGTAAGACTGTGAAAGATATCTGTATTTACTGTCACTACATCTCCTCCCATTCTCTCCTGAACCTGGTCCAATGGGGATTTTTGCCTCCATCGTGCCACCAAAACCACTCTTATCAAGGTCACCAGTAACTTCCAAATTGCCAAATCTAATGGTCAGTTCTCAGTTCTCATTTCAAATGACTTTTGTAACATTGATGACTACTAATCATTCCTACTTGAAAAAGTTTCTTCACTTGACTTCCGGATACCAAACTGATTTTCCTCCTGCTTCACTGTCTAGACCTTGTTTTCTTTGCTAGATTTTTTCTTCTGACTTCAGATATTGGCATGCACCAGGACTCAATCCTCTGACTCTTCTCTATGACTTCCTAAGCAATTTCATTCATTACCATGGCTGTAAATATCATCTCTGTACTGTTGATTCCCAAATTTACACCTCTAATCCCAGCTTCCCCTTAATGTCATCTTATAAAATCTCAAACTCAATACGTATGAGACCAAATTCTTTTTTTTTTTTTCATTTTTCTATAAAATAGAGATGGGGTTTTGCCATGTTGCCCAGGCTGGCCTGAAACTCCTGGGCTCAAGCAATCTTCCCGCCTTGGCTCCCCAAAGTGCTAGGATTACAGGTGTGAGCCACCGCACCCAGCCTGAAACCAAATTCTTGATCCACCTTACAAACTCCTCCCTCAGTGTTCCCTGTTTCAGTAAATGGCATCTTCATTTTCACTCAGTTGCTCAGACCAGAAACCTAATTGTTATAATTGACTTGTGTCTTTCTCTCACGCTCATATCCAGTAGCAATTCCTGTCAGCTTTACCTTTACAACATAAACTGAATTTGACTACTTCTCATCATCTCTGCTTCTGTCACTCTAGTCTAGTCCAAGTCACCATCTTCTCTTGCCTGGGCAACTGCAGTAGCCTCTTAATTGGTCTCCTTTTTCCCTATTTCTTCACAATCTCCTCACACAGCAGCCAGAGTGATCCTTTTAAAACCTAAAACTAATGATAGTACTCCCCTGTTCAAAACCTTATGGTGATTTCCCATCTCGCTCAACATAAAACCCAGAGTTCGGAGAGCAGGCCAGAGCCCAGGCCCGGCCCAGTGGCGCCCGCCAGGTAGACCCAGGCGAGGCCGCGTGCCGGCGCGAGGGGAGCCCACTGCGGGAACATCCAATCATGGATAAAAATGAGCTGGTTCAGAAGGCCAAACTGGCCGAGCAGGCTGAGCGATATGATGACATGGCAGCCTGCATGAAGTCTGTAACTGAGCAAGGAGCTGAATTATCCAATGAGGAGAGGAATCTTCTCTCAGTTGCTTATAAAAATGTTTTAGGAGCCCGTAGGTCATCTTGGAGGGTCGTCTCAAGTATTGAACAAAAGACGGAAGGTGCTGAGAAAAAACAGCAGATGGCTCGAGAATACAGAGAGAAAGTTGAGACGGAGCTAAGAGATATCTGCAATGATGTACTGTCTCTTTTGGAAAAGTTCTTGATCCCCAGTGCTTCACAAGCAGAGAGCAAAGTCTTCTATTTGAAAATGAAAGGAGATTACTACCGTTACTTAGCTGAGGTTGCCGCTGGTGATGACAAGAAAGGGATTGTGGGTCAGTCACAACAAGCATACCAAGAAGCTTTTGAAATCAGCAAAAAGGAAATGCAACCAACACATCCTATCAGACCAGGTCTGGCCCTTAACTTCTCTGTGTTCTATTATGAGATTCTGAACTCCCCAGAGAAAGCCTGCTCTCTTGCAAAGACAGCTTTTGATGAAGCCATTGCTGAACTTGATACATTAAGTGAAGAGTCATACAAAGACAGCATGCTAATAATGCAATTACTGAGAGACAACTTGACATCGTGGACATCAGATACCCAAGGAGACGAAGCTGAAGCAGGAGAAGGAGGGGAAAATTAACCGGCCTTCCAACTTTTGTGTGCCTCATTCTAAAATTTACACAGTAGACCATTTGTCATCCATGCTGTCCCACAAAGTTTTTTATTTACGATTTATGACAGGTTTATGTTACTTCTATTTGAATTTCTATATTTCCCATGTGGTTTTCATGTTTAATATTAGGGGAGTAGAGCCAGTTAACATTTAGGGAGTTACCTGTTTTCATCTTGAGGTGGCCAATATGGGGATGTGGAATTTTTATACAAGTTATAAATGTTTGGCATAGTACTTTTGGTACATTGTGGCTTCACAAGGGCCAGGGTAAAACTGCTTCCCTGTCCAAGCAAAGAAAACTGCCTACATACTGGTTTGTCCTGGTGGGGAATAAAAGGGATCATTGGTTCCAGTCACAGGTGTAGTAATTGTGGGTACTTTAAGGTTTGGAGCACTTACAAGGCTGTGGTAGAAACATACCCCATGGATACCACATATTAAACCATGTATATCTGTGGAATACTCAATCTCAATGTGCACACCTTTGACTACAACTGCAGAAGTGTTCCTTTAGACAAAGTTGTGACCCATTTTACTCTGGATAAGGGCAGAAACGGTTCACATTCCATTATTTGTAAAGTTACCTGCTGTTAGCTTTCATTATTTTTGCTACACTCATTTTATTTGTATCTAAATGTTTTAGGCAACCTAAGAACAAATGTAAAAGTAAAGATGCAGGAAAAATGAATTGCTTGGTATTCATTACTTCATCTATATCAAGCACAGCAGTAAAACAAAAACCCATGTATTTAACTTTTTTTTTTAGGCTTTTTGCTTTTGTGATTTTTTTTTGATACTTGTCTAACATGCATGTGCTGTATAACAATCCAAGCATAATTGTTAAGAACACATGTATTAAATTCATGTAAGTGGAATAAAAGTTTTATGAATGGACTTTTCAACTACTTTCTCTACAGCTTTTCATGTAAATTAGTCTTTTGGTTCTGAAACTTCTCTAAAGGAAATTGTACATTTTTTGAAATTTATTCCTTATTCCCTCTTGGCAACTAATGGGCTTTTACCAAGTTTAAACACAAAATTTATCATAACAACAAAAATACTACTAATATAACTACTGTTTCCATGTCCCGTGATCCCCTCTCTTCCTCCCCACCATGAAAAAAATGAGTTCCAATTTTTTTGGGAGAGGGGAGATTGACTAGAAAAAAATGTAATATGTTCCATTTAAAATTTTGGCGTATGGCATTTTCTAACTTAGGAAGCCACAATGTTCTTGGCCCGTCATGACATTGGGTAGCATTAACTATAAGTTTTGTACTTCCAAATCACTTTTTGGTTTTTAAGAATTTCTTGATACTCTTATAGTCTGCCTTCAATTTTGATCCTTTATTCTATTTGTCAGGTGCACAAGATTACTTTCCTTTTTTAGCCTTCTGTCTTGTCACCAACCATTCCTACTTGGTGGCCATGTACTTGGAAAAAGGCCGCATGACCTTTCTGGCTCCACTCAGTGTCTAAGGCTTCCTTAGTTGATGAGATTGTGTTTATCTCCCTTTAAAACCCTGCCTATCCTGAATGGTTTGTCATTGTCTGCCTTTAAAATCCTTCCTCTTTCTTCCTCCTCTGTTCTCTAAATAATGATGGGGCTAAGTTATACCCAAAGCTCACTTTACAAAATATTTCCTCAGTACTTTGCAGAAAACACCAAACAAAAATGCCATTTTAAAAGAGGTATATTTTTTCTTTTAGAATGTAAGCTCCTCAAGAGCAGGGACAATGTTTTCTGTATGTTCTATTGTGCCTAGTACACTGTAAATGCTCAATAAATATTGATGATGGAAGGCAAAAAAAAAAAAAAACCACCCAGAGTTCTCACCACAGTTTCAAGGCCCTACACCTTTGATCATCCCTCAGATCACATTTCCCACCGCTCTGCCCCTTGCTCTCATGCTTTTCCAGACACACTGGCTTCCTTCTTCTTCTCCAAACAACCCTCCTTATTCCTGTGGGCCTTTGTATTGGCTGTTCTTCTCATCTGGAACTTGCTTCCATGTGGCTTGCTTTTTCACTTCGTTCTGGTCTCTGTTCAGATATTACCCATTAGAGAGGCCTTCTCTGACCCCAACTAAAATAGCAGTTCCCTAGTCCCCATCCCTATAACACCTCCTTACCAGCTTAATTTTACTTCCTAACAAGTAATACTACCTGGCTTTACATTCTGTTAATTTGCATTTATGGCTCTATTTGCTTTCTTAAATTCAACTCTTTAGGCCAGGCACAGTGGCTCATGCCTGTAATCTGGGCACTTTGGGAGGCCAAGGTGAGAGGATCACTTGAGACCAGGAGTTCAAGACCAGCCTGGGCAACATATCAAGACCCCTCATCTCTTTTTAAACATAAATTAATTTAACTTAATTAAGTTCACATTTTATAACTTGTCTTAAGGATTCGAGAATGACTGAATCTACACAGAGGAGAATTATATAGATTCCCTTGTAACATTAACTTAAGCCTAAACATCATCAACATACTATTAAGGGCATACAGAACTTTGGAGTTCTGATTTCAGCTTCTACTCCTTCCTAAGGTGATAACAGTTACACAGGCATGGCCAGAAGACCCTGTTGGAGTCTAGTTTGCATTTTTTTCTTCTGTATCATGTTCATTCTTTTCTAGGCTTGCTCACTTGCTGTGTCCCATACTGGAATCATGCTAGGGGTATTGCCATCTTAGTCTGTTGTCATTGTTCTCTCTTTGAACCAACAGAAAGTTCTAACTAACAGCAGTCTATCAGTTGATTTCGGTAGAGGTTTGCCTGCTCTCCCATAGACTCTTCTTGCTACTTTGTGTCATGCTGTGGTTTGCTCACTATTCATTTCTACACTTGCCTTCCTTCTTTCTCTGGCTCTCACATACACACTTGTATTTCCTGGCTCATCTCTGTTTGTGCTAGACTATTGGAAAAGTCTTTAAACTTCTTTGGACAGAAAGAATAACTTCCAAAGTAGAATCCTGATGCTCCCATTGGGCAGAGTAAGGATTCCTCCCACCTGTGTGTCATCATCAAACACAGGTGTACCAGCTCAGTATGATTGCACACGTTTTTTTATACCTATTATGTTGGCTAAAACTGAACAAAAACTGTGTCCTTTTATGAATGAGAAAATATAGGAGAGAATTTTTAAAAACCTTTTGTCTTCCATAACTAAAGAGACTTGCTTTTTTTACTAGCCCCTGTTTTGAGAGCCGGTCAGATGTAGTTTTAGTCATATTGGGGAGGACAGTGTTTAAGCAGATACCAGAGCTCCCCATTATGAAATTCTTTCCTGACACCAGCCCCAACTAGGTCCCAGTAAGAAATAGATGCAGAGGACAACATCCTACAAAGGAAACCCTCATTGTTATCACAAAGCATATGATATAAAGGAGCCCTGGTCAAGCAGGATACCCCTTGGGGAGAGGATGTCTTTGCCCTGGACTAGAAATCAGGCAAGTGGTTTTCTTTCCCCTTCTCCTTTTTCACCTCCCACCCCCACAGAGAGGAAAAGCAGATCCAGAGAAGACATGCCCAGGAAGAGCGTTGAAGTCCCTGGGAACAAGGCTTAATTAAAATCATTAAATCTGACCCATCCATGTAGTACTCCTTGGCTTAAGGGTGGAATGAATAAAGCAAAGAAAAGAGGACTGGGCAGGGTGGAGAAAGAAAGGGCCATGGCTATCCCCTAACAACCAGGATACAATGGCTCTGTAGGTAAAATCAGAGGTTTCAAGAAACATTTTGGAAGTGTAAAATATATTTTTTCTTAAAGAAATCTAGACTGTCACTCGAAGGAAGACAATATTGCATAGTAAGGCAAAAAAAATGTATCTGTGTTTCTTGAACATCCATGCTTCCTTAGTAATTCTTAGCACTGTACTCTAACCTTACAAGCAAATAATACCTAAAGAACATTGGATGGAACAGGTATGTATTTGGAGAAATCAGCCAGATGTGAGAATATGACAAATAATTCAAGCATCCAGAATAATTTAGAAGTTTTTAATGTGTTTCTCTATTATCATGTTATCTAATTTTATGTAAACTGCATTGTTCATCTTCAATTAATCCTTATCTTCGGGTTTGTTTTTTGTTTGTTTGTTCGTCTGTTTTTCTTTTCAGCCCCACTGTGTTCTCCTTGCCTCAAAAGAAAACTCGGCACCTGTTAAACTTGGAGGCTTTGGGGTAGCTATTCAATTAGGGGAGTCTGGACTTGTAGCTGGAGGTAAGACTGCTTTAAAAAAAAAAAATTCTTCAAAACCTGGTCACTTGCGACTGGTATAAAACTTTCAAGCTACATATTAGCCCAACCTCAGTGTTTCATACCTCATTCCACCCCACCCCAACTCCCAAAAAGCATCATCAGATAGTTTTTAATTTAATAACTCTGTAGTCATAACTAGAATTTTAGTCCCTTAAGAATAGACTCTTTTTTCTCTTTGTACCTCCAATACTTAAGAGACTGTACGAGATTAAAACAGTGTTCAAAGAAAATAAGTTTGAGGCATAGTGCCTTTTAAAGTTGAACTGGCCAAATGAAGTCAAATCTAAAATGTGTAGATTAGCCACTTCCTGGTTTACACTGATGGCTAATTTTTAATTTCATACTGTTTTCCTTTTTCCATTTATCAAAGAATCCTGCTCAAGCCATCAGCCTGTATATTAGCAAAGAATAAGCAGATGTGAATGCAGGCTGATTTTATTATTAGCCAAAGCAAAACATAATTTTTAAATTCCCATGTCAGTATAAAAAGAAAAAAGTTACAAATTATATAATCTTACACAGCACATTTCATATAACTCAATTCCTTATAGCTAGAACATCAAGCAGTAACAACATAGACCATCTTCAGAAAAATGAGCCATAGGTCATAGTTGTAATTTTTTTTTTTTTTTCAGACAGTGTCTTGCTCTGTCACCCAGGCTGGAGTGCACAGTGGCACGATCATGGCACACTGCACTGCACCCTTGACCTTCCAGGCTCAAGTGATCCTCCCACCTCAACCTCCCGAGTAGCTAGGATCATAGGCGTGTGCCACCATACCTAGCAAACTTTTTTTATTTTTAGTAGAGGCAAGGTCTCACTACATTGCCCAGGCTGGTCTCAAACTCCTGGGCCTAAGCAGTCCTCCTGCCTCAGCCTCCCAAAGTGCTGGGATTACAGGTGTAAGCCACTGCACCCAGCCAATAGTTGTATTCTTTAAATAATTTTTTCACCACAATGCCCTCTAAAATTAAATTACATTCAAATTTTCTTTTAGTTTCACATTCTTTTCCAGTTAATCATTTCCAATAATATGCAAAACTGCAAGCTGAGTATAGTTTCAAAGAATGCTAATTTTTTCCCCTAATTTAAAACTTTCTGTTAGTGATTGCAAGACTGACCAAAGGGTCAGGTAGTAAAGCACAGTTTAATCATAGAATCTCAGGACTCCAAAGGGCCTTAACTTCTCCAGTCTTGTAACTAATGATTGAATTCTTCCATAATATTCCCAAGAAAAGATTGAGTTCTGGTATTAAACCTCAGAGAGCAAAGTAGTCACTACATCCCAAGACAGTTCATTTCATTTTTGGACGACTCCTTAAGTATTAAAAAGCTCATCTTTGCATCTTTCTGTAACTTCTACCCAGTCATCCTAATCCTGACTTTTGAAACCACTCTGAACAATTTTCATCCTTCCGTATGATAACCGTTCATCTGTTTGTAGACAACTACCATGTCCCCCTAGGTCTTATCCAAGTTAACTTCCCTAGGGTGATTTGGCCATTCTTCATATAAACTGGTTCAAAATCTCTTCAGTATCCACAAAGTACAGGGCCTGAACTGAACACTGTAACTACAGGTAGTACAGTACAGCCGATCCAGTGCACAGTAGCATTGGGCTATCACTTTTTTGTGTTCTGGGCCTTAAATTTCCCTCGAGTTCCCCAAATTGCATTAGCTTTTTGGACAACTACATAGCACTGATGGTTCATACTGATCTTGTAATCAAGTGAAAATCCTAAATTATTTTTTAAACAAATGTCACTGTTAAGCTAACTCTCTCAATTCTGGTACTTATACAGATCATTTCTATGTTAAGACTACGTAATTATAACAAATAATTTCTGGTGATTATATTACCAAGGTTAATGGGATGAAATGAAATGAATTTATTTTATATGTTATATACTGGCCATATATAATGACTTTGTTTCTGTTGCTCTGGATCTATATCCTGTTGGTATTTAGAATGTCATGTTCTTCGTATTTTATTGTACATCTTGACTGGGGGGAGGAAATAGATGCATTATGTTTACCTGGACATTTTCTCCATATTAATCTTTTTCTAAAGTCCATGAACCTTTCACCTAAATTGTTTATTTTTAAAGCTAATTTTGAACTCCCCCCCACCGCCCACCGCCGGTATGTCAGTATTCAAAATTTATTTTTCTCCATGCTTCTAGAATTAAAATACTTCCTGATGGTCAAAATATTGTCATTTCTTAGCACACCTTTTTTTGTATTCTTGAAATAACTGAATGTTATGTTTTAAAAAATAGAATATGAATAAATTAGAGATAAATTATTTCTCTTAGAAAAAGCTTTTCTGCTGTTTAAGGTACTTTTGAAATTTTGGTAATTAAGGTTGGGCACGGTGGCTCACGCCTCTAATTCCAGCACTTTGGGAGGCTGAGGCGGGCAGATTGAGCCCAGGAGTTCAAGACCAGCCTGGGCAACATGGCGAAACCCCATTTCTCCAAAAAGATGCAAAAATTAGCCAGGCATGGTGACAAGAGCCTGTATTCCCAGCTGCATGGGAGGATCGCTTGAACCCGGGAGGCAGAGGCTGCAGTGAGCTGAGATCGCACCACTGCCCTCCAGCCTGAGCAACAGAGCAAGACCCTATCTCAAAAAAAAAAAGAAAGAAATTCCGTCAATCATTTAATTATTTATCAACTTTAAAGCAGAAAGCCATTTTCCTGTCAGTTTGAAATCCCAGTCCCTAGTCCTCCAAATAGAAAGGAATTCATTTCTTTATATGTTGCATATAGTAAAAATCATTTAAACATATTTACACTCCCCCTACCTGAAACTCAGCTATTTAGGAAACTTACTTATCCAGAATACAACTAGAAACCTAGAAAATAACTATAATAGCAGCAAAATTATTCCTACCCTTAAAAATCCACTCATGCTCCTCACAATTGAGCATCTAAAGACACTCTCTAAGGCTGACTTGCTCCCATGTTTTAAAAAGTTGTATAGATTCGTGTTCCTTCATACCTTGCACATGCTATTCCTTCTAGTTGGAGTGCCTTTTGTTATTTTATCTATCTGGTTAACTCCTACTGTTCTGGAAGGCTGAGCTAACAATTATCTCCTCTTTAAAGCAGGCTTACCTTCACCATCCCGGGTTGGATAGCCCTATTCCTTCTCTCTATATTCCCATAACTATCTGGGCTACATACCTCCATGTAGCATTGGATGCAGGGACTTACATCAAAGACTGTGATTTGTAAGAGTAAGGGGGACCATGG
Organism: Pan troglodytes; assembly: GCF_028858775.2. Taxonomy (NCBI): domain Eukaryota; kingdom Metazoa; phylum Chordata; class Mammalia; order Primates; family Hominidae; genus Pan; species Pan troglodytes. The sequence goes on along the minus strand of NC_072421.2, from coordinate 42,110,464 downwards.
CTGAGGGTATCTAGGACCTAGCAAGCACTTAGGAAATTGCTATTAAATGAAATAAACTGGTTGCTAGTCATGTTCTAGTTAATAGCAGATTATAAAAGCAACAAATTAGGAGAACGCAGAACTAAAGCATAGTGAGAGAAAAGAAATAAAAGCCTGACAAAAATATATATGATATATACTGAGCAGACACCAAAACTTGGAAAGCGCAACAGCCTTTCAATATGAAAGAAATCAACTCTTGCATACCTCTGAAGTTCCTGAGGGTGCTTTCTGTTCTACAGCCTAGGTCTTTAATCAGTATCTACAATGACAACTCTGAGTCATCAAGAAAAGGTTAAATTATGAGCAGCATTCTGTGTAAAAGAAGTCAGGAAATTGTAGAAAGCCATACAAAATTATTTAACTAAGGTGGGCACTGTGACTCACACCTGTAATCCCAGCTACTTGAGAGGCCAAGGCAGAAGGATCGCTTGAGCCCAGGAGTTTGAGACTAGCCTGGGGAAAATAGTGAGACTCTGCAAAAAAATTATTAAAACAAAAAGGATTGTGCGCATAAAGATTCAAATCACAATGTATTTAAAAATGTAGCTATTCAGAACAATTCTCCCCCTGAGATTCTGGTAGGAAGGTTTTATTGTATTATCAAAATATATAATATTTAAATATTTGTCCAAAATATCTCAAACTGCCATTTAATTTAGTTTGCTAATTTGTTTCCTTTTCTTAAAATTTTCTGGTCAAAGTCCTAAAAGTCAAGAAGAAGTATCAGCAAAAACAAGGATTTTTAGGAAGTTGGTGTATATTAAAGATTAACTCCAGTCCTTTTTACCTTCTGCTGATTTACATGAAATAAAAGAGCATTCCTCTACATTCTTTCTACCATGGTTTTTCCCCTATCATCTATGAGCAAATTATTGAACCAAACAACAGGCATCTTCCCGAAGATTGAACACTAATTCTCCAGAATTGGGTAGTCTTCGTCTAGCTAAATGGAGAGAACCTTCTCAGGATGGCTGGGACTGGCCGTGGTCGCTCTGATTATTCCCAAGTTAAGGCCCCCATTTTGAGCAGCTTGGCCCAGGAAGTGGTAGGAGTCAAGTTGAGTTTCAAAGCATCATCCAAACTGTCAGCAGGTACCTAACTGGTACCCTGGTACCAATTGAATGATACTGGTTTCCCCTACTCCTGCTAGCTCCTGTCCATCAGAACAAGGCTAATTCTCCAGTGGCCCCTCCCTGTCCAGGCTATTAATGAAGTATGGAAGGCTTAGTTCCCATCCCTGCAGCTTCTTCATGTTACTTGAGGAAGCAAAATGGGGCAATACAGAAATAAAAGTATTTCTCTAGCCAGGTCCTTCTAGTCAATAGTTTTCACTGATCTATCGTACATTTTAAATGAAAATATTTTCACTACTGGAACCCTGAACTTAAGCTTTTCTATTATGGGGGGAGGAAGGGAAACCATATGATCTGCAGCAAAGGTACATCCTGATACACAAGCTAAGAGCTCTTTTATCTTTCTGCATCCCAACTGAGTTTGATAATCATGAACAGAACTTGATATATTCTCTCTAGCTGAACCAGAAGATCTCTAAGGTCTTTTAAAACCACAGTTCTGAGTTCTAGATAAAGTATTGCACAATCTTCAAACTAAAAATTATCTTGAACTCAGTATGATGAAAGAGAGAGACAGAGGGAGGAAGGGAGGTGGCTGGGCTTGCATATATCTAGAAGAGCTGCCAAGTCTAGTGGGCAGTGCCCCATCCCACAGTGATCTTCCTGCAGGGTACAAGCCTTTCATTCCACAATAGAAGACTTCTTTTGGGATACTGAGTTAAAGATAGTTATGAATGTGCAAACAGCTAGTATCAGATTCCTTACAGAAAGCTAATTTTTGATAGAGAAACAAAAGAAAACTCTTTAAAGAAGATGAAAGTCAAAGAGGATTGAATGGGAGGAGCTTCATAATTTTGCTTTTGTTTATGCCATATATTTGCTCTCATTCTCTTCATATGTTAATGTTAGGAGGAAGCTAAAAACTCCTACTATAACAAAATATTACTAACTATTGTTAATTGCTATAATTAACCCATAAAATCAACTGAACAGGATTTCAGAGTCAAATTCATATTTCAAATAACAGTTCTCAGCATTTGGTTTCATTGGGGAATTTCCATTTGGCAGTCAAGTCATCTTTTTTCCACCGATTTTTTTCTCATGACTTCCTGCCCCCTCCTCTCCTTTCCCCTGCCTCTGCCTCTGCCCAGGGTAGGCCTCCCAACTCTTTCCTAGACAGCTACAGGCTCTGCCTGTTGACTCTTTCACCTGCCTCTGCTCTATATATTTGGTGACTTTCAACCATGTGAAAATTAGAAAATTTAAACTTCTTCATGAGGTAAGAACCACATAAATACCTACTACGTAGCATGCAGAATTCAATAGGGAGTGCCAATGTACAAGACAGAATACCTATTCTGGGCTCAATGTTTTCAGGAAGCAATTAGATAAGTAATTTTTTTCACCTATGTGAACTTGATTTTATGGAAAGGTGGAGGAGTGGTGAGAGTATATGTATTGGTAAACTTTTTATTTGGATTGTTATTGTTCTATTATTTTTAGTTTTCAAGTGAAAATCCCATTTTATGTAAACATTTTTCCTTAATGTTGTTTTAAATGTAGGACGTGTTGGAACACCTCATTTTATGGCACCAGAAGTGGTCAAAAGAGAGCCTTACGGAAAGCCTGTAGACGTCTGGGGGTGCGGTGTGATCCTTTTTATCCTGCTCAGTGGTTGTTTGCCTTTTTACGGAACCAAGGAAAGATTGTTTGAAGGCATTATTAAAGGAAAATATAAGGTAATGCATCATGAACATTTTCTTTTTCCATTGAGATTAATTTATCCTGAAAAATGTTTTTTTGAAGTTACTGTCTGTCTTTGCCCACTAATTGACTGCCAGGTAGTTACCCCATCAGAGAAAAGGTCTTTGCTTACATCATTGATCCAGTGGCCTTGGTAGGCAACATAGGCCTCAAGTAAATTTCTGAGTCATTGTCAGCTGAGCTATCACCCTGGTGAAGAAAACATTTATGAACCTTCTTTGTGTAATTTGAGAAAGGGGCTTCATTTTTAAAGCCTTCTGCTTAATTTGTAAAGTTAAAATGGAATTTCATCCAGGTATAATTTTAGTCATTCTTTATCTTAATTTTAAATTTAGGCCAGCACAGCTGAAAACATTTGCCATTTACATTCCAGGATAAACTGAAATGCCAGGATGACAACTGCATTTCATGATACAATATAGAGGCATTTCAGTGTGGCTTAAACATTCCTATTCTTCTTTGGCTATTAGGTGTTGGCAGCCTCATGTACTATCACAGACTTGTGATTAGTAAATCATTACTTTAACTAGTAAAAAATTGAAAATTCATTACTGACATTATGAATAGCTATATCACAAACACCTAAGGACTTCTTGGAAATAAGTAAGCTTAAAGTTGATTTCACTACCCCAGATTTTAGACTCCTTTGCCCTGTCCCACAAGATACAACTGACAGTGACTAGGAGGCTGGGCATGGGAAGCATGGGGATGTGTGTGTCTGGATATCAGGTTAAGGCTGTTTAAGTTGGGGAAATTCTTTTTCCTCTCATTATTACTGAAACTCATACTTTCTATTCAACCTCATCACTGTTTCATTTTCAGCCATGACTGACAACATAAAACCAAAAACATCTGTATGTAACACTGGACTGTAAAACTATGAGGCCCCTAAAGTTTTATCTTCAATTCCTCGGTAATGTTAGAATTTTATATGGGACTTGGAAAAATAAAATTTAAAAAGAAGAAAAGTAAAGTGGTTCCAGAGTTACAGTCTTATCCTTTTAAGCCATAACTGAAGTTTATGGAGATGAGAATGGTATATACTTTTGTTGGTTTATTTACCTCACTCACCATCAGTTTATGAGTGCATATAAGTTTGTCTTTTGTTTTAGTTAGTTTAAGATATATACCAAAACTCTGTTAACAGAGAAAGATGTTTTCAGTGTAGCATTTTCTGCTCCTCCCAGAGTCAGTTGGCCACTGGGGAATAAAATCAATACTTCTCAGGTAACTAAATGTCTCAGGAAACTGCTTGTAAGTAGTCATCCCTCTTCAATCCAGGGAAGTTGTAAGTTGCTCTCAGGAATGCACAGCCAAATTCTGGTTGAATTTAGCCAAGTGAAATCACAGATACTAACGTTTTAAAAGAAACATGATTAGTGATACATCAGCATAATAATAATACTAGCAATAATGATAGCTAACTCAGGCATAGCACATAGCATAGCATACTTTACATAAGTAAAGTGCTTAGAATAGTTTAATTCATTTAACCCTCACAGCAACTTGTGAGGTAGGTACCATATAATAATAATCCCCCACCTGCGTTTTTGAGTTATAGGCATTTGCTAATAATAGAATTCTTCCTTTGTGTTTGTTCAGTTGTTAACTTCCTAGTTTCCAAGGCAATGTGCTTCATTCCAACAGACTCTGGTATTTTATTTCATCTATTTTTAAAACATTGAATAGTTATTTTTGTTTCTTGGTAAAAAGACTTAGACTATTCACATATGTGCAAAAATTAAGTCATTTAAAAATTCCCTCTTCCTAGTATTATAGTAAGTCAGATGGATGGTGGCAGCTACATCATAATTTTTTTTTGTACCTGGGGTTTGAAGCTTTGAGGTTAATAATTTATTTACTTTTTTACTTGGCTAACCTCACCTCTCATTTATCTTCAGGACTTTCCTTACAAAAGGCCTAGGTTTTCACCACCTTAGTTTGAAGTATAGATCCATCTCTACCATCTATGATGAATCTCGGCCTTTTTCTTTTAGTATACTGTCATATGATTCTGTCAGCATTTATTTTTCTATCTTTTATTATCAAAAATTTCAAACAAAAATAGTAGAGAGAATAGTATAATGAGCTCCCAGCTTCAGTAACACAGACAATCTTGTTTTATCTGTATTCAACATATTATTACATTATTTTAAAGCAGATCTCAGCTGGGCTCACTTGAGCTTAGGAGCTCAAGACCAGCCTGGGCAACATAGGGAGACCTGGTCTCTACAAAGAGTACAAAAATTAGCCAAGTGTGGTGGCACACACTTGTAATTTCAGCTACTTGGAAGGCTGAGGTGGCAGGATTACCTAAGCCTGGGAGGTCAAGGCTGCAATGAGCCATGATCACACCACTGCACTTCAGCCTGGGCAGCAGAGCAAGACCCTGTCTTCCCAAAAAAAAAAAAAAAAAAAGATTTCAAAAAAATTATTTCATCACCTTGGTGGTTCTTTTTTGAGACAGTCTTGCTCTGTCACCCAGGCTGGAGTGCAGTGGCACGATCTTGGCTCACTGGAACCTCCCCCTCCCAAGTTCGGGTGATTCTCGTGACTTAGCCTCCCGAGTAGCTGGGATTACAGGCGCATGCACCACGACACCCAGCCAATTTTTGTATTTTTAGTAGAGACGGGGGTTTCACCATGTTGGCCAAGCTGGTCTCAAACTCCTGGCCTCAAGTGATCCACCTGCCTCGGCCTCCTAAAGTGCTGGAATTACAGCTGTGAGCCACCGCGCCCGGCCGCATTTCATCACCCTAATGGTTCTGAGCAAAAGAACTATTAACAAAATTCTTGATCTCTATGGATATTTTAAAGAAAAGTTTGATGACACCTTTTAAATGCAGTACTTTTTTTTTCTTTTTTTACCTCCAGCAGTTGCAAATGTGAGACCACATTAGAAAATACTGTTTCACTGGAGTATATGCTAACACTTAACCTCAATTAACTTCTTTGTAAAGGGCAAAAATATATTTCCCAAACCATATATAAGAAGTGTAATGTCATATCATTATTACAGGTAACCAGTTAGTATATACACAGCAAGATTCTAAGCTGCTATGGGTTTGGTATTCAAATAAGTAAGATTGTTTTATAGCCTTATTTTGTTCCCCCGTATAGATTCAATCCCCCAATTTGTTTTAGCTACTCTTCTCAGCTGAAGGAATAGAAAATCCTGTATTGGACTGTCTTGTAAAAAGGACAAGGGAGTATCCTTCTAAACCTCTACTCATTTCAGAAATCTTACCACCCCTTTCAGATGATTTCTCAACCACTTTGTCAAGGAAAAATTATTCAGACTTTAAAGAGCACATTCGCTCCAGGATAGGGAGAGGAAACAAGTCTACCCAAGCCCTGTCTAATCACTTACCTCATTTCAAACTGGTCGGTTGACCACAATTTCACTAGGATGAAAAGTGTGGGATTTCATCCCTCCCAAAGTGTGGGATTACAGGCATGAGCCACTGTGCCCGGCTGGATAATGATAATTAAACAGCCTCATGGCATTAGTCTTAATGGGATTTGACAAGCAGAAGTGGCTACTATTTGAAATTCTGCCTGTTGGGGGGAAAAATGAAGCACACTTCAATTTTAAGGGCTATCCGCAACATAAAGACACTTTTCACTCCCCATCTTCAAGTACAAAGTCTCACATTAGTCAGAGCTAATGCTAGCCCTTGCTCAAATTGTGATGATTCATTTATACTGCAGTGCAAGTACTGCAGTTTCATTTGGCTTTAAAATGTTGTGGAGTTTATTCTTCATCTTTCTTCCTTAGAAGGTGATGTAGGTCTCTGCCTGTTAAAGCCATGGCTTTGCTTGAAGGTCCTGGCACTGGGTAGCTCACATAAACTCACCCCATCAGTAAACCTGTTGATATTGAACAAGGAATGAGACCCTACTCTGTCTCTGTCTCCTTTCCCCACTTGCCTTCCCAACCCCATGCCCTAACCACTCTGATTTTTTTTTTAATGATTCTGGGTCTCAGACATATCCCTTTTCCCAGGAGCCTTCTAGCACTTGGCTCACAGATCCACAGCCTTTCTCATAAGTCCTGTGTCTTTTGAACAATTCATAATTATTTTTGTTTGATTTTAATCAATATACCATGTGGCTTAGTTGTCTCATCTCTAAAAAAGACAAAAGTAACTTCACTGAGGACAGTATTCAAGCAACTCTGTTATTCTGTGGGACCTACGGTAGTAGAATACTTTTTCCTAAACACCGAAATTGATATGCAGTGACCAAAATATCCTATTAAAAACTTTGCATAGTTCACAATTATTGCTAACCTCGATTTTTAAAAACATATCTTAAAAATATTTCTTTAAAAATTTTAAGTTTTATTTTAGTTCTTTCTAGATCGATGTATTCTAGTCTCCCTAGCTAAGGATCTAAAGATAGAAACTGGAATAATGAACATTCTAGTCTTCAATTATTGAAAATATTATCACTTACATAACAAGAATATGGGTATGGAATATTTACTAACACAAATTCTTATGTAGTAAAGAACAACAGAAGAATTGCATTTGTCCTTTTCTTAGAATGCAAGCCTTTAGAATCAAATTTCTGTTCTTTGCTCTCAGAATTTTATTCACATTGAAGCAATATAGGAATATTAAATAATAGTGAATGTTAATGTCTCATTTAAGGTAACTATGTAGTTTTCCTTTCCTCCTCCTCAGATGAATCCAAGGCAGTGGAGCCATATCTCTGAAAGTGCCAAAGACCTAGTACGTCGCATGTTGATGCTGGATCCAGCTGAAAGGATCACTGTTTATGAAGCACTGAATCATCCATGGCTTAAGGTACATGAGCATTCACAGGTCACCTTCTACACTTTATCTGAACACTTCCAGTGACAGGAATGCATTGCTCTATGAGATGGTCCTTTTTACCGTTTCTTTTTTCGGAGCAGTTTTCATTAGTTTTTTTCATCTTGTTTGCTGTTCCTGCACATCATCTGTGAACATCTGAATAGAAGACATACCATTTGAGTGTCATGCAGCTATCAGAGGGTAAAAAACAGGATTAAGACAGAATATATCAGGGGAAGGCCTCTTTGTTCTCTGCCAACATGTGTTCCAAAGATATGCAACATCAACAACTGAAGTAATACCATGTTATAATAAATTAACTATCTTTATTTTGGGTGTGACTGTGTGCTTTATAGCATTAACTATTTTTCAGTAGATACTAGGTATAAATTTTCTGTCTTAGGAAAACGGCAGGTTTTTTTTTTTTTTTAGACAAGGTCTGACAACATTGCCCAGGCTGGAGTACAGTGGCACCATCTCTACTCACTGCAACCTCTGCTCCTGGGCTCAATCGATCCTCCCACTTTAACCTCCCCAGTAGCTGGGAGCACAGGCATGCAGTACCACACCTGGCTAATTTTTGTATTTTTTGTAGAGATGGGGGTTTCACCATGTCGCCCAGGCTTGTCTCAAACTCCTGGACTCGAGCGATCTGCCCGCCTTAGCTTCCCAAAGTGCTGGGATTACAGGCATGAGCCACTGCGCCCAGCCAAAAGGCAGATTTTAAAAGTTCATTTTATATCCCATCTTGCCAGTGAGTATTAAGGAAAATTATAACTTGGGACAGCAGTGAAACAGTACTTTTTGATTAAAACATTATACAGCCCAATAATTCCAGGCAATTTTCATTTTAGATGTTAGAAAAACTAACACTTGGAGAGGTTAAGAATTTGCGCCAAGTTGGCCGGGTGCGGTGGCTCATGCCTGTAATCTCAGCACTTTGGGAGGCCAAGGTGGGTGGATCACAAGGTCAGGAGTTTGAGACCGGCCTGGCCAGTATGATGAAACCCCATCTCTACTAAAAGTACAAAAATTAGCCTAGCGTTGTGGCGGGTCCCTGTAGCCCCAGCTACTGAGGAGGCTGAAGCAGGAGAATAGCTTGAACCCGGGAGGCAGAGGTTGCAGTGAGCCAAGATCGTGTCACTATACTCCAGCCTGGGTGACAGAGCGAGTCTCCGTCTCCCAAAAAAAAAAAAAAAGAATTTGCACCAAGTCACAGAAGTTGTCAGTGGTGGAACCAGGATTCTAATTCAGCCTGCCACTACCCTTTGATTTGTGCACTAGATCCTATCCCTTTTTATTTGACCACATTGACCCAACAACTTCCTCCCTTCCTGCATCATCAGAGTTCTCTCTCTGTTGGATCTAACATGCTATAGGTTATTTGTATTATACACACTCTTATATAGACATAATACCTTCTCCTGACCCTACAACCCCCTCCAGGTTTTGCCCCTATTCTTTGCTTCCCTTGACAGCAACTCCTGAAAAGAGTTGTATAGACTACTCACATTGTTCAGTTTCCCATTCCTTTCCCATGAACCCAGTCTAGTCAATATCACAATCTTATTTATTCCACTAAAACAGCTCTGGTCAAGTCACTACTGACCTTCATGTTGCTAAGTCCAGTGTTCAAATCCCAGGGCTTGTGCTTGGCCTGTCAGCAACATTTGACATCCATCCTTCTGAAACACTGTCTTCTCTGGGCTTCTGGAACACCTGCTCTCTTGGTTGTCCTTCTACCTCCTGGCTGCTCCTTCTCAGATCCTACTGATTCTTCCTCATCTCCCCTCTCCCACCTCTTCACACTGGAATGCCATAGGCCTCCATCCTTGCTCCTCCTCTTTTTCTCTATTGAAGCTGAAAAAACTCAAACTGCTCTCACACCACACAGCAACAATCAATACAGAAGACTTCTGTGACCAGAAGTGTGGAGATTTCTTCCCACCAACAAGCAAGCAATCAACTCTGCAGCAGACTGCAGCTGGGTGTCCTCCCAACTAAATTCAAACACTATCTACCTGGAGATAGCATCAGATCCCACAGATTGAGGGCTCAGTCCCACAACCCTCACCTCTTCAGACACCAGTCATAAGTCCAGGCCGCTGAAACTTCTGCCAACCAACTACAAATTGGGGACACCACAGCCTCTTCCTCTTTGGGGTTGGTTAATTTGCTACAGCAGCTCACAGAATTCAGGGAAACATTTACTTATGTTTACCGGTTTGTTACAAGAGATATTACAAAGAATATAGATAAAGAGATGCACAGGACAAGTTATAGGAGAGGAGGGGAGCAGAGCTTCCATACCCTCCCCAGGCACAACACCTTCCAGGAACCTCCATGTGTACAGCTATTCAAAAGCTCCCCAAATCCTGTCCTTTTGGGGTTTTATGGAGGCCTTATTACTATAGGCATGATTGATTAAACCATCGGCCATTGGTGATCAACTTAACCTTTGGTACCTCTCCCCTCCCCAGAGATTGAGGGGTGGGGCTGAAAGTCCCAACCCTCTAATCCTGCCTGGGTCTTTGTGACCCCATCCTGAAGCTGCCTAGAGGCTGCCAGCCATCAGACATCTTTGGCGTTTCTAAGGATTTTAGGAGTTGTATGCCAGGAAATGAGCTAGAGGACCAAATATATATTTCACAGTATACCTCTGGTCTTAAAACCTGGATTCCTTACATTAAAAAAATATGGGCCAATGTGGTGAAACCCCATCTCTACTAAAAATATAAAAATTAGCTGGGTGTGATGGCAGGTGCCTGTAATCCCAGCTACTTGGGAGGCTGAGGCAGGAGAATCACTTGAACCCAGGAGGCAGAGGTTGCAGTGAGCCAAGATCACGCCATAGCACTCCAGCCTGGGCTACAAGAGCGAAACTCTGTCTCAAACAAACAAACAAAAAAGAAATATAAAAGAATATATAATTCAAAAGACACTGCCACATTACTAGAATCTCATTCAGGCATTGATAATTAGTTCAGTCCATCATCATAATGTATGAATAGGTCTCCCAGCATGAGGCCACTCAGGTTTGCAGGCTTTCCATTGATCTTGCCAGGTTCTAAAAGCAGGAATGGTCTTGGTTTCACCGTTTCAGACACCTGATATAATTGAGCTAAGAAACAGTATCCTTTCTTGCTCTGAGTCTCTTTCAAGGTGTTAATGTAATGTGATAATGGATTTCCCTGAATTCGTAACACATGTATTTATTCCTTTACTCTCAGCTGTTAATTTTTTCCTCACTTTATTAATAACCTTTGGAAGAAACATTAAAATCAACATTGTGCTGGTCTAGATGGCAGACAGCAATATTAGTCTAGTAATTACCTCCTCCTCAGTCCACTCCCATGCAGGGAGACTAAGGTTACATAGGTGCCAATTTAGTGGACCGTTTTTACCACCAGGCAATATAGCTGCATTCACAATTAACCCGTTTTGCACAACCCACCCCCATCAGGTCCTTAGGAATTCTGACACAAGGTTTAAAAACATAGTTACAATTTCTTGTTTAGGAATCATCCCTGGTTCTAACACTGGTAGTTATGGCTCTGGTCCTAGAACCACTGCATAGGGAGGGGCAGGGGGAGTTTAGATGATATGGGAAAGAAGGAAAGAAAAAAGTATAGTCATTATATCAGCATACTCCCCTCTTGTCAAGAATTGCATAGTCATAACAGCATCCTCTACCACCCCCCTTCCCCAGATCAATCAGAAAAACAAAAGAATATCTAGTGGGGACACTCCTTTAGCCCCACTCATGTTGAGTGTGAGTACACACTGGTAAAGGCAAGTAAGCCAGCCCTTCCTGCTTTCATCTCCCCCTGTTTTAGACAACCAATGTTTTCATTGCCCATTTTAGTCTCTATCAAACTATTACTCTGAGAAGAATATCTCTGCCCACTGCTGGAACATTATGGGCTGTACCGTGTGTTCTTTGGCCTAAAGAAATGGTGTTCAGCTCTCCAAATATGTGCAATATCTTCTGTTCTGGCTTTTTTATGGTATTCTCATCATTCACATCTTTCACTGGGCAAGCAAAGCCCAGTCCAGAATCCGTGTCTACTCCTGTCAAAACCCATCTGTGGCCTCCCAGGGTTACCAGCATCAGCCTCACTTGCCAGCTTGTTCAGGGCTTTCCCACCAGGGAAATCTGCCCCACAGCCATGGGCAGTGTCTGTCTCTTTTGCTGGCAGACAGAACAGTTCTTATTGGCATTTTGTGCCTGAAATGATACAAAAGAAACCTGTCTAGATGCAGCCCATCTCTGCACTGTTGCAGTACCCGTTTATCCACTCATTTGATGGACCCAGGTGGCCACCTCGAGAGAGCACACAGGGTTCTCTGCTTGTCAATGTCAATCATTTTCCAAACCCAGAAAGAGGCTCTTATGATGGGCATCAACATATTCTACTTATTGCACCCCTCAAATTTCCATAGGGCCATTCTCCATATGGGCATCCCTTTAATAAATAGGCCAGGTTTCCACTGCCCTTCTGCCTGACCATGTGACCAGGCCACTGGTGACTGTCCATGAGTCAGTAAAAAACCAAACACGGGAGCTTTTGTTATTGTTCATTTCTTCAGAATGCAATTCAACTGCCAAGCTAATGTGATCTTACCTTCTTTGATCAAGAGTGGCATCCTTCCAAACAGGATGCTGTCGATTCACCTTGGAACTGTCATCCACACACCAAGCAGCTCTTCGTTGGTCAGTTGAGAGCTGTTCACGGGGCCCTGTCCAAGTGTCAGTAGAATCCCACAGTTCCTCACACAGTTCCAGAGTCAGTCCTAGGGGAAAAGAGGCTCCCTGCTTGAGGATGTTTCCTCCTTGCACTTCCCGGAGAGGATGCTCCTGCATAAACCATTTCCATTTTATTATGGAACTATTCTGGGCGCTGCCATCCCCATTTGAATGTTTCTCTGACATCATGTGAGAAAGCATGGGTATTTCAGGTGTCAGGATCATTTTACGTCCTTCAGTCATTAGGGATAGTTTCAGTTAATGTCCCATAGCAAGGTAGTAAATGCACCGAGATGGAAATTCTCTAGTGCAAAGTCCTAGTAGTTGTCACTGGGAGATGCTCACAGACTTTGGCCATAAGCCCCAGTAAACATCCTGCAAAGGGGGAGCAGATGGAGAATTTGTCCCTACCAGCACTCCAGCTTCTCAACTCCACACTGTGTGAGCTCAAGCAATCTTACTGGTGCCTAGTTAGCATGTCCAATTAATATTTCTCGAAGTGCAGATTTACATTTCTTCTGTTTTACAATACTGGGTAGGGGAAGTGTTCTCCACCCAGTCATAATTATCCAGTTCCATAAAACATTTAGGTAAAGGAGACATAACTTATTTATGTGTATCCTGTTTAAACATTCCAAATCTCATACTCCTATCAACCCTTACTTTTACCCTTTCTTGTTTAAAAAAAAAAAAAAAAAAAAAAGATGTTGAGTCCCCAACAGCAGGTTGAGCCAAGGGACCTTGCCCCTTTTGTCAATCTTTGTATTGATTAACCTGCCTCAACATTACTCCAAGTAACTGTTGGTCAGCTTTCTCACTGTAATCTCTGCCTTCTGACTTTTTCAATTTCTCCAAACTGGGGTGAATACAGCTAACCTGTTTGGAATCCCTTAACATTGGGAGAACAGCAGAAGCTCCCTACCAACCTTTGATAGTATTATATTGAGATCTTTGTTTTAACCCCATTGATTTCCACTTTATTCATCTCATTTCTTTTTATTTCTTTTTTATTTTTTTGAGACAGAGTCTTGCCCTGTCACCCAGGCTGGAGTGCAGTGGCGCAATCTCAGCTCACTGCAACCTCCGCCTCCCAGGTTCAAGCCATTCTCCTGCCTCAGCTTCCCGAGTAGCTGCGATTACAGGTGCCCGCCACCCTGCCTGGCTAATTTTTTTGTATTTTTATTAGAGAGGGGGTTTCACCATGTTTGCCAGGATGGTCTCAAACTCCTGAGCTCAGGTGATCCACTCGCCTCGGCCTCCCGAAGTGCTGGGATTACAGATGTGAGCCACAGCATCCGGCCCTATTCTTCCCATTTCTTATTAGCCCTCTAAAGATTCCACCCTGCTGGGATGAGTCCCATGATTCTCCTCTTTCTTTTTTCTCTTAGTTTCACCCCATCACTGTTTTCTTCATTCACCTTATTTATTAATAACCATTTAAACTTTCCACCTTCCTGGGATGAGTCCTGTGACTCTCCTCTCTGCCTTTCCCCAGTCTTTTGTTAATTACGCTCATGTTTTCATTGGTGCCCATACAAAAGAGGCTCCCTTAGCCATAGCATTTACTACAGCCAGAGTAATGGATGTATTCAGTGAGTGAATATCTCAGTCATCATAAAGCCGGTCCCACATGGCCTACATAGGAACCAAATGAGCCGCTTCACCTGGGGTACTCCACTTGGCATTGATAGGTAGAGTTGGACAGTCTCTACCTTCTCAGGGTGTACAGACCTTACAGTGGCTTTTATTCCATTCACTAGGCTGACTGTTCCCTCAGGAATAACTCCCTGTGTGTCTGGATCACATTATACCCATTGTTGATTGTTCAATAGTGAGCTGTGGGTCCTGCATCAACCCAAACATGCCTGTCCACTCTGCAGCATTTAAAACCAAAGAAAGTGCCCTAAATTAGTTATTCTCACAATCCATTTTAGTAAAGGATTTTCAGTAAACTGATGATACCAATCTATGAAATGAGACAATTTCTTCACACTGTACCCTCTGGTTTCAGTAGTTTCTTGGTTTTGCCCTTCCCTCACATCAACTACCTTCGTGGTAACCACAGGTCGTAGAGGTACTGTCATCCCTGTATAATTTTTCCTTTGGGGGTCAGCTTGAAGGCTAGTGGCCTGGGCTCAGATAGACTGAAATCTGAGCTTGGTCTAGCATCAAGGCCTCATCCAGCATTTGTTTCATTTCCGTTCAGCTATTACAGACAACCACCACCAAGGGAGTGAATATTTCATCTTTTTCTTACTAGTTTGCATATCCTTATGCATCCAGTGAACCAACTCCCTGAGTTGGATCCATCTCTAAATTCCACTGGTAACTTTTACCTTTAGTAATTGATTGCGACACAGTTGCAGCTCCAAACCATGGAAGACCACGATAATGAACCAGGAATCAAAGGTTCCTCATCTCCCACCCTTTCATTCTTTCTCTTCCCAAACCACATATTTCTGTGAGCCAGGGCCGTTCTAGCAAACCCTACTTCACTGACACTAACTGAAGGTGGAAAAACTCAGAACTGTTTTCCTCTGCTCTCGCACCACACAACAACAACAATCAACACACAAGACTTCTTTCACCAAATGTGTGGGGATTTCTCCCCGTTAAGAAGCAAGTAATCAGCCCTGCTGCTGGGCATTCTCTAATTCAATTCTGACACTATAGTATCACATCCCACAGTTTGAGGGCTTGGTCCCCAAGGCCTCCCCTTCCCACCCTTTCAGACACCAGTCACAAGTCCAGGCCTCCAGAATGTCAGACTGACTGGCTACAAATCAGAGATCCTACACCTGCTCTTTGGGTTCCATTAATTTGTTAGATCAGCTCACAGAAGTCAGGGAAACACTTTTACCATTGTGTTATAAAGAAAATTACAAAGGATACAGATGAAGAGATGCATTGATGTAGGTATAGGGGTGAAGTGGGAAGCTTCCATGCCCTCTGTGGATGCACCACCCTCCAGGAACCTCCATGTGTGCAGCTATCCGGAAACTCCCTGAACCCTGTCCTTTTGGGTTTCTATGGAGGCTTCATTACCATTGACCATTGGAGGTCAACTCAACCTTCAGCCCCTCTCCCCTCCCTGGAGGTTGGGGGTGGGGCCAAAAGTCCCAACCCTCTCATCCCTCCTTGGTCTTTCCTGTGACCACCCCTCATCCTGCAACTGCCTAGGGGCTGCCAGCCATCAGTCAGTCATTGGCATACAAAGATAGCCCTTACGCCATTCTAAGGATTTTAGGAATTGTATTCCAGGAAACGGAGCTGTAGACCAAATATATATTTCAAAATATCACGTCCATCTACACTCCGGCCCTTGGAGAGCTCATCTAGTTTTGATGGCTTTAAATGCTATCTGTACAACAATGACTCCTGAATCCAGGCCTCTCCCCCTAGGCATTCTTTCTTAATTCTCTATACAGTTTGGCTCCCTGACACTTGACTCATGTCACCCCTTCCTACTCTCCCTTCTTACTCCATTCTCATCATATCAGCCTCCTTGCTGTTCTTCAGACTGCAGGCACATTTCACCTCAGCACCTTTATATGACCCTTCCCTAGAATACTCTTCCCTCAGATATCATGGCTTGTTCCCTCACCATCTTCAGGTCTTTGCTTAGGTATCAGCTTCTTAGTAAGACCTTCCCTGACCACCCTATTTAAAATGTGGGGGAAGGAATACCACCAGTATTCCCTATCCCCCTTCCCCTCCCTTATTTTTCTCCATAGCATCTGTCACCCTAAGACATACCTATATGTTACTTATATGTTTATTGTCTGTCTAGGTCATAAAATATAAGCTGCATAAGTCTAGGGATTTTTGGCTCTTGGTTCACTTCTGTCTAGCACCTAGAATGTATCTGGCATGCAGTAGGTGCTCAATGAATATTAATGATTTAATCAATGAATGAATGTTCGTTGTATTATACCATGCTACTTCCTCAGATTATGCAAAACAATAAAATATTTTAAAAGTAGATTAATAATGTATCTTAAGGTGATGACATGGAATAGTATTACAGGACAATTTTGAGATTTCAGTGGATCTTGATTCTCCTTAAGAATATTACTTCTCAGCCTGGGCAACATAGGGAAATCCCGTCTCTACAAAAATAAAAATTAAAAAATTAGCCAAGCGTGGTGGTGCGCACCTGCAGTCCCAGTGACTCAGGAGCCTGAGGTGGGAGGACTGCTACTTCAAAAATATGCATTCACCTCTCTGATACTCAGTGCTAGTTATTCCTGATTTCCCCCAGAAAAGAGTAGTGAACAATTTTTAGATACTTTCTTTGTTTTGTTTTGTTTTTTATTTGTTTGTTTTGCCCTCCCAGATATATAATGAACAGTTTAGAGGTAATTCCTATTTCTCCTTTACTTTTCTCACTTTCTCCATAACGGGGATCTTTTGTTCATTCAAAGCTGGTTTAAATGCCAAATAACAATGAAAATGGCAGCCATTTTAGTCATTTTTCAAATCTCTTAGAAGATAGTTTAACATTATACCATACCTACTTACAGTGCTTTCAAAGCTTATCTTGGCTAATAGCATATTTATTTTTGGAAACCTTTGTTCCTGCCAATGATTATAGTTCTCGTTCTAAGTAATTTGAGCTTAATACATAATAAATTTCTAGCACAAGAAAGACAAAAAATGTCAGTAACTTAAATGAAAAAGTTTAAGACGGCTCTTTGAGCTGAGTATCGCATGCCATGTCTAAACAACAGTTTAACTTCACTACTTATGTCATCTGAAGATGGAAAAACTCAATTAGAATGTTATCCAGCTGGTAAGAGCAGGCTTATTTGTCCATGTGTATTTATAAATCATTACTGTGGATGTAAGAGGTATTTTTTTAGAATGGTTGAAATTTAAATATGAAAAACTCCTGGATAACTTGCAAATTGAAGAAATAAAATGATACTGGTTGCAGTGGCTTGAGCCTATAGTTGTCTCAGCTACTTGAGAGGCTGAGTAAGTAATTACTGAGTAATTACTCTAAGTAATTAGAGTAAGGTGGGAGGATTACTTGAGCCCAGGAGTGAAAGGCTGCAGTGAGCTACGACCATGCCACTGTACTCCAGCCTGGGAGACAGAGCAAAACCCTGTCTCCACAAAAAGAAAAAAAAAAAACAAATAAGATGAAGAAAAACTTTGTAATGAAGGCTACCCAAAGTCATAATACCATTGCTTTGTGTCAAAAAAAAAAAACAAAAACCAGGCATGATACCATGCACCTATAGTCCCAGCTATATAATTTTTTAAAGTTCACAGCCACTGCAAAACATGCCAAATTGTGAAGACCATCGATGCTAGGAAGAAACTGCATCAACTAACGAGCAAAATAACCAGCTAACATCATAATGACAGGATCAAATTCACACATAACAATATTAACCTTAAATGTAAATGGGCTAAATGCTCCAATTAAAAAACACAGTCTGGCAAATTGGATAAAGAGTCAAGACCCATCAGTGTGCTGTATTCAGGAGACACATCTCACATGCAGAGACACACATAGGCTCAAAATAAAGGGATGGAGGAAGATCTACCAAGCAAATGGAAAACAAAAAAAAAGCAGGAGTTGCAATCCTAGTCTCTGATAAAACAGACTTTAAACCAACAAAGATCAAAAGAGACAAAGAAGGCCATTACATAATGGTAAAGGGATCAATTCAACAAGAAGAGCTAACTATCCTAAATATATATGCACCCAATACAGGAGCACCTAGATTCAAAAAGCAGGTCCTTAGAGACCTAAAAAGAGACTTAGACTCCCACACAATAATAATGGGAGACTTTAACACCCCACTGTCAATATCAGACAGATCAACGAGAGAGAAAGTTAACAAGGATATATCCAGGAATTGAACTCAGCTCTGCACCAAGCAGACCTAATAGACATCTACAGAACTCTCCACCCCAAATCAACAGAATACACATTCTTCTCAGCACCACATCGCACATTCCAAAATTGACCACATAGTTGGAAGTAAAGCACTCCTCAGCAAATGTAAAAGAACAGAAATTATAACAAACTTTCTCTCAGACCAGTGCAATCAAACTAGAACTCAGGATGAAGAAACTCACTCAAAACTGCTCAACTACATGGAAACTGAACATCCTGCTCCTGAATGACTACTGGGTACATAACAAAATGAAGGCAGAAATAAAGATGTTCTTTGAAGCCAATGAGAACAAAGACACAACATACCAGAATCTCTGGGACACATTTAAAGCAGGGTGTAGTGGGAAATTTATAGCACTAAATGCCCACAAGAGAAAGCAAGAAAGATCTAAAATTGACACCCTAACATCACAATTGAAAGAACTAGAGAAACGAGCAAACACATTCAAAAGCTAGCAGAAGGCAAGAAATAACTAAGATCAGAGCAGAACTGAAGGAGATAGAGACACAAAAAACCCTTCAAAAAAATAAATGAATCCAGGAGCTGGTTTTTTGAAAAGATCAACAAAATTGATACACCACTAGCAAGACTAATAAGAAAAGAGAGAAGAATCAAATAGACGCAATAAAAAATGATAAAGGGGATATCACCACCAATCCCACAGAAATACAAACTACCATCAGAGAATACTATAAACACCTCTACTCAAATAAACTAGAAAATCTAGAAGAAATGGATAAATTCCTGGACACATACACCCTCCCAAGACTAAACCAGGAAGATGTTGAATCCCTGAATAGACCAATAACAGGCTCTGAAATTGAGGCAATAATTAATAGCCTACCAAGCAAAAAAAGTCCAGGACCAGATGGATTCATAGCCCAATTCTACCAGAGGTACAAGGAGGAGCTGGTACCATTCCTTCTGAAACTATTCCAATCAATGGAAAAAGAGGGAATCCTCCCTAACTCATTTTATGAGGTCAGCATCATCCTGATACCAAAGCCTGGCAGAGACACAACAACAAAAAAAGAGAATTTTAGACCAATATCTATCAGGGGACTTGCCCCGATAATCGCGTAGGTTCTTTTCTATTTTTCTTAAGCGTCGGCCAGCATGATAAATAAAGGGACAGAGT
This sequence comes from Pan troglodytes, assembly GCF_028858775.2. Classification (NCBI taxonomy): domain Eukaryota; kingdom Metazoa; phylum Chordata; class Mammalia; order Primates; family Hominidae; genus Pan; species Pan troglodytes. The sequence continues at coordinate 42,090,968 of NC_072421.2, read as the reverse complement.
ACAAAAGAGAGAAATTTTAAAGCTGGGCATCCAGGGGAGACATCACACGTTGGTAGGATCTGTGATGCCTTTCAAGCCACAAAAACTAGCAAGTTTTTATTAGGGATTTTCAAAAGGGGAGGGAGTATGCGAATAGGTGTGGGTGACAGACATCAAGTACTTAACAGGGTAATAGAATATTACAAGGCAAGTGGAGGCAGGGCAAGATCACAGGACCACAGGACTGAGGCGAATTTAAAATTGCTAATGAAGTTTCAGGCACTATTGTCATTGATAACATCTTATCAGGAGACAGGGTTTTGAGATCAACTGGTCTGACTAAAATTTATTAGGCGGGAATTTCCTCTTCCTAATAAGCCTGGGAGTGCTGTGGGAGACTGGAGTCTATCTTACCTCTGCAATCTTGACCATAAGAGACAGGTACGCCTCGGGGTGGGGGGGGCCAGATCAAAGACTTACTCCTAGATGCGCATTCTCTTTCTCAGGGACGTTCCATGCTGAGAAAAAGAATTCAGCGATATTTCTCCCATTTGCTTTTGAAAGAAGAGAAATATGGCTCTGTTCTGCCTGGTTCACCAGCAGTCAGAGTTTAAGGTTATCTCTCGTATTACTTGAACAATTGCTGTTATCCTGTTCTTTTTTCAAGGTGCCTACATTTCATATTGCTCAAACACACATGCTGTACAATTTGTGCAGTTAATGCAATTATTACAGGGTCCTAAGGCGACATAGCCTTAGGCTGACAGGATTAAGAGATTAGAGACAGGCATAGGAAATCACAATGGGGAAGTGATAAGTGTCTATGAAATCTTTACAATTTATGTTTAGAGATTGCAGTAAAGACAGGCATAAGAAATTACAAAAGTATTAATTTGGGGAACTAATAAATGTCTATAAACTCTTCACAATCCACGTTTTTCTGCCATGGTTTCAGCTGGTCCTTCTGTTTGGGGTCTCTGACTTCCTGCAACATCTCTCCCTTTCTTTTTATATAAATGTGCCATGGCGATGAAGGCTTGTTCGTTCTCTCGATTTTGACACAGGATTCTTTGACTGGTCCGGCACACTAAAAATAAACCGATTAAACAGAGAAACATAATTCTAAAATTTACTACAGTGGAGCCCCCAGTAGGCTTAATCTAAGTCGTGGGGTTTAATCTATAAAGATTTTCTGCCACCTGATCTAACGCCTCAGCTCCAGGCAGAATGGATAAGTGAGCTTGAGAGGCTTCAAAAATTTGTTTCTTTAATTATGTCTAATGATAAATTATCTTCTTTACCTAGAAGGTGTCCTTTGACTTTTTCCTATGAATTATCAGTCTCGTTATAGGAATACGGGGTGATGCAGAAATCCGAAGTATTCTAATCGCACTGCATTTGCAATGCGATGTTCGAGACTCACTACTTGATCTCTAAGCCAAATAACAGACTGTCTTAAATCATTAATTTGATTTGCCAATTTTTGATCTATGCCTTGTTGAGAATTCCACATTTGGGTGGAATTGGCTTGCCAATCATTAACAAAATGAGCCCTTTGAATAGATTGGTGTAATGCCATTCTAGCAGTGGTGGCCATTGCAGTGACAGTAATTAGGCCTATGATAACAGCAATTAAAGTGAAAACAAATCTCTTAGATCTTTTTTTAGAATTCGCTGTAGCACTTCATTAATTAAATGTATTGAGGGGGAGGATACCTAAGGTCTAGGTAAAGTTACCGGAACCTAGATTCCTTCTTGAGCTCGAACCAACATTACACTTTTCCTGGAGTCAAAATGGGAGTTAATACAAGTGTATAGATGACAATTGATGCATCGGACAGTTTGATTATTCGTCTAAATTTTGATATTTCCTACTAACAGTGTGTAAGGAGGCTTAACACAACTCTGTATGGGAATAGTCAGGTTGGAGGTAAGTAAAGCAGAATGTCTGGGTCTACGTTGATACTGAGAGAGTGGGACGGTAATGGGAACAACAGTCGAAATAGTTTTCTTTTCCTATACTCGCAGTCCAGACATGGCAATAGCCAATTTTTAAAGTTCTGGGTGTTCTGGGCTCAGAATGGGGAGTATCATACGAGGCCTGGCGGGGGGTAATGCCTTTATCTTCCTATTTTAAGAGAAAGAATGAGCTGATCCTCGTATGCACAGTAGAATGGTGATTCTCATTCTCCTGATAAGAAGTAAAATAAGTAGCCTCCAGGCATTCCTTTCCACCAGAGGAGCAATTGTTTTTTAAATAGCCTTTTGGTGCCTAGTCTATTACTAGACCATATGAGTCATTTTTTAGTATTACTGCATGTGAGTTAACACAATCTTCCTAAATTAAAGTTTTAGATGGGCCCTCAAAATTTTTAGGGCATGGTTTTCCTGCAGGTTTATATTGAAAGTATGGGGTATCTCCTATTACTCCTCCTTTCATTTGTTTTAAAGGAGAAAGGGAGAGACCGGAGACTAAATGTCCTGTTTTATCTGTAGCTGATGTTTCCGGAAGATAAGCAGCCTAGACTTGAGTTCGTAGATGGATGCAACTAGGTGCATGTCCGAGGCGCAGAGAGGGGTATTTATAACCTATGGTAACATTAAATGCAGTGCCTTCTTCTCCTGGTTGAGCAGGGCAACGGTCATCTGTGGCTCTAGGCATCCACACACTATCGTTAGTGTAGATTTCTGCAGGAGCATCTGTCTAGGTGAGAGGTCGAATAAGTGGAGGAAAAGGCACATAAGCCTAATAAGAATAATTATGTGTAGCAGGTAAATCAGTGTGAGAGGAAACTGGTGAGACAGAAAGTATAACGAGGAGAATCATTAAATAAAACCTAGTGTAAGCGAGATTGAGTGCTGAAGGAGGAAGAGAAGAACAGAGGGATGTTATTTTCAGGCTAATAGAAATGGTGACATTTTTAGGTTTGTAAGGAGAAAAAGAAAAGTAATCAGGAGAAGTGGGATTAGTTAGATGGGTCTCCATTGCCTTCAGGGAGGATTGATTTACACCTATTGTGATTTGATGTGCCTGTTTCTGAGGAATCGGCACAGATCTCATCACATCTGAAGGCAGTCTCTGACACAGACGTCTTTTCTCTGTGGTTTTGATTGTCAGTATTCACCTGAAGCTTGAGTCTTCTGGTGGGTACTTAGACAGGGGATTGATGATCTCCTGGTGAAACACAAGCATATCCTCTTCCTCACATTATAATTGTGCCAGGTTCCTAGGTATTGGTTTGGGAGTTTTTCCATAACACTGGCTTGCCTTCGTTTAAGGAAAATTTTTTGCCTGTATAATGGCATTCGGCTGCAGTTAGAGTATTATCTTTAGGAATATTTAAAAAATTTAAAGTAAACAATGCCAAATGTAATTGGGAGTGGGGAGTTGTTAAATCATGTTTTGGTTGTTCAGACTGTTCGGACAATTGGGTTTTTAAAGTGCGATTGTAAGGGATTCTAGTAGTAGGATCTGTGATGCCTTTCAAGCCACAAAAACTAGCAAGTTTTTATTAAGGATTTTCAAAAGAGGAAGGAGTGTGCAAATAGGTGTAGGTGACAGACATCAAGTACTTAACAGGGTAATAGAATATTACAAGGCAAGTGGAGGCAAGGCCAGATCACAGGACCACAGGACTGAGGCGAATTTTAAATTGCTAATGAAGTTTCAGGCACTATTGTCATTGATAACATCTTATCAGGAGACAGGGTTTTGAGATCAACTGGTCTGACTAAAATTTATTAGGCAAGAATTTCCTCTTCCTAATAAGCCTAAGAGCGCTATAGGAGACTAGAGTCTATCTTACCTCTGCAATCTTGACCATAAGAGACAAGTACGCCTCAAGGGGGCCAGTTCAAAGACTTACTCCTAGGTGCGCATTCTCTTTCTCAAGGACGTTCCATGCTGAGAAAAAGAATTCAGCAATATTTCTCCCATTTGCTTTTGAAAGATGAGAAATATGGCTCTGTTCTGCCTGGCTCACCAGCAGTCAGAGTTTAAGGTTATCTCTCGTATTCCTTGAACAATTTCTGTTATCCTGTTCTTTTTTTGAGGTGCCTACATTTCATATTGCTCAAACACACATGCTGTACAATTTGTGCAGTTAATGCAATTATTACAAGGTCCTAAGGCGACATACATCTTTCTTGGCTGACAGGATTAAGAGATTAAAGTAAAGACAGGCATGGGAAATCACAAAGGTATTGATTAAAGAAGTGATAAGTGTCTATGAAATCTTTACAATTTATGTTTAAAGATTGCAGTAAAGACAGGCATAAGAAATTACAAAAGTATTAATTTGAGGAACTAATAAATGTCTATAAAATCTTCACAATCCACGTTCTTCTGCCATGGTTTCAGCCAGTCCTTCTGTTTAAGGTCTCTGACTTCCTGCAACAAATATCCCTGATGAACATCAATGCAAAAATCCTCAATAAAATACTGGCAAACCGAATCCAGCAGCACATCAAAAAGCTTATCCACCACGATCAAGTCAGCTTCATCCCTGGGATGCAAGGCTGGTTCAACATATGCAAATCAATAAACATAATCCATCATATAAACAGAACCAACGACAAAAACCACATGATTACCTCAATAGATGCAGAAAAGGCCTTTGACAAAATTCAACAGCCTTTCATGCTAAAAACTCTCAATAAACTAGGTATTGATGGAACTTATCTCAAAATAGTAAGAGCTATTTATGACAAACCCACAGCCAATATCATACTGAATGGGCAAAAACTGGAAGCATTCCCTTTGAAAACGGGCACAAGACAGGGATGCCCTCTCTCACCACTCCTATTCAACATAGTGTTGGAAGTTCTGGCCAGGGCAATCAGGCAAGAGAAAGAAATAAAAGGTATTCAATTAGGAAAAGAGGAAGTCAAATTGTCCCTGTTTGCAGATGACATGATTGTATATTTAGAAAACCCCATCATCTCAGCCCAAAATCTCCTTAAGCTGATAAGCAACTTCAGCAAAGTCTCAGGATACAAAATCAGTGTGCAAAAATCACAAGCATTCCTATACAGCAATAACAGACAAATAGAGAGCGAAATCATGAGTGAACTCCCATTCACAATTGCTTCAAAGAGAATAAAATACCTAGGAATCCAACTTACAAAGGATGTGAAGGACCTCTTCAAGGAGAACTACAAACCACTGCTCAACGAAATAAATGAGGACACAAACAAATGGAAGAATATTCCATGCTCATGGATAGGAAGAATCAATATCATGAAAATGGCCATACTGCCCAAGGTAATTTATAGATTCAATGCCATCCCCATCAAGCTACCAATGACTTTCTTCACAGAATTGGAAAAACTACTTTAAAGTTCACATGGACCCAAAAAAGAGCCCGCATTGCCAAGACAATCCTAAGCGAAAAGAACAAAGCTGGAGGCATCATACTACCTGACTTCAAACTATACTACAAGGCTACAGTAACCAAAACAGCATGGTACTGGTACCAAAACAGAGATATATACCAATGGAACAGAACAGAGCCCTCAGAAATAATACCACACATCTACAACCATCTGATCTTTGACAAACCTGAGAAAAACAAGCAATGGGGAAAGGATTCCCTATTTAATAAATGGTGCTGGGAAAACTGGCTAGCCATATGTAGAAAGCTGAAACTGGATCCCTTCCTTACACCTTATACAAAAATTAATTCAAGATGGATTAAAGACTTAAATGTTAGACCTAAAACCATAAAAACCCTAGAAGAAAGCCTAGACAGTACCATTCAGGACATAGGCATGGGCAAGGACTTCATGACTAAAACACCAAAAGTAATGGCAACAAAATCCAAAATTGACAAATGGGATCTAATTAAGCTAAAGAGCTTCTGCACAGCAAAATAAGCTACTGTCAGAGTGAACAGGCAACCTACAGAATGGGAGAAAATTTTTACAATCTACCCATCTGACAAAGGGCTAATATCCAGAATCTACAAAGAACTTAAACAAATTTACAAGAAAAAAATCAAACAACCCCATCAAAAAGTGGGTGAAGGATATGAACAGACACTTCTCAAAAGAAGACATTTATGCAGCCAACAGACACCTGAAAAAATGCTCATCATCACTGGCCATCAGAGAAATGCAAATCAAAACCACAATGAGATACCATCTCACACCAGTTAGAATGGTGATCATTAAAATGTCAGGAAACAACAGGTGCTGGAGAGGATGTGGAGAAATAGGAAAACTTTTACACTGTTGGTGGGACTGTAAACTAGTTCAACCATTGTGGAAGACAGTATGGCAATTCCTCAAGGATCTAGAACCAGAAATACCATTTGACCCAGCCGTCCCATTACTGGGTATATAACCAAAGGATTATAAATCATGCTGTTATAAAGACACATGCACACGTATGTTTATTACAGCACTATTCACAATAGCAAAGACTTGGAACCAACCCAAATGTCCATCATTGATAGACTGGATTAAGAAAATGTGGCGCATATACACCATGGAATACTATGCAACCTTAAAAAAGGATGAGTTCATGTCCTTTGCAGGGGCATGGATGAAGCTGGAAACCATCATTCTCAGCAAACTATCGCAAGGACAAAAAACCAAACACCACATGTTCTGACTCATAGGTGGGAATTGAACAATGAGAACACTTGGACACAGGGTGGGGAACATCACACACTGGGGCCTGTCGTCGGGTCGGGGGAGGGGAGAGGGATAGCATTAGGAGATATACCTAATGTAAATGACGAGTTAATGGGTGCAGCACATCAACATGGCACATGTGTACATAAGTAACAAACCTGCACGTTGTGCACATGTACCCTAGAACTTAAAGTATAATAAAAAAAATGTATAACATGAAAAAAATAAATACAAGTAAAGTTTTTTAATTAAAAAAAAGATAGGAATTATTTCTTTGATAAAACCACCAAAAAAAAGTTCTATTCACTTATTTCACATCAAAAAAGAATTTGAGTGTTAGACCAAGTAATATGTTAATGTCTTATGACTGTTAAATGCTACCTATTTAACACCTTTATCTCTCTGAATTAATGATACTTGGTGTGAATATTTATTCCAACAAAAGTAGGCCATCTAAGATTATATTTTCCTCACAGATGGTTGAGCTCTTCTCACACCCTCTATAGCCTTAATATATAGACTGTAAAGTATACTGTCATTTAAAAAAAAGTGAAAAGGATATTTATATCAGGCTAATCAATTTGAATTTTGGGTAATGAACACACCAATTACACGTGTTTTCCAAATCTCATGTGCACAAGGGACTATGAATCATGTACTTCATTAAAGTGCAAGGCACATTACTATTGAATTTTTTCTGAATTCATATTACATTATTATTATTAGTGTCAGGAGATACTATTTAATTCAGAAAAAACAGCCTGGACAACATGGTGAAACTCCGTCTCTACTAAAAATACAAAAATTAGCCGGGCGTGATAGCGCATGCCTGTAATCCCAGCTACTTGGGAGGCTGAGGCACGAGAATAGCTTGAACTGAGAATGTGGAGGTTGCAGTGAGCCAAGATCATGCTACTGCACTCCAGCCTGGGCAACAAGAGTGAGTCTCTGTCTCAAAAAAAAAAAAAAAAAAGACAAGAGATACCTTAACAGACTTTTTTTAAATCTTGTAATTTTACTAGCTTAGAAAATAATTGATATCATAATTGAAGCATAATTTTATTTAAAAAAATACATTTTGACTCTGTCCTCACCTCTCTTTCCACATCACCTTAGTGAATGGTGAGCAGAAAAGGTGTTTGCTAAAAATAGAGTTCACAGTCAGATATGTAGTAAACTTAAACATATTTGCAATATGTAAAGAATTCTCAAAACTCAATAATAAGAAAACATACAAACAACAACCCAATTCAAAATGAGAAAAGATTTGAACAGATACTTCAACAAAGAAGATAATATAGATGGCAGATAAGCACAGGAAAAGATGTTCATCATTAGTCATTAGGGAAATGCAAACTAATACCACAATGAGATACCTGTAAACATGTATTACAGTGGCTAAAATCAAAAAGACTGACCATACCAAGTGTTGACAAAGATATAGAACAATGGAGGCCAGGTGCGGTGGCTCACACCTGTAATCCCAGCACTTTGAGAGGCCAAGACAGGCAGATCACAAGGTCAGGAGATCGAGACCAGCCTGGCCAATATGGTGAAACCCCATCTCTACTAAATATATAAAAATTAGCCAGGCGTGGTGGCAGGCGCCTGTAGTCCCAGCTACTCAGGAGGCTGAGGCAGAAGAATCGCTTGAACCCAGGAGGCAGAAGTTGCGGTGAGCCGAGATCATGCCACTGCACTCCAGCCTAGGCAACAGAGCAAGACTCCATCTCAAAAAAAAAAAAAGAACAATGGAAACTCATACACTGTTAGTAGGAACGTAAAATGGTATAACCACTTTGGAAAACAGTTTGGCAGTTTCTTAAAAGTTAAACATACTCCTATCATATAGCCCAGGCATTCTACTCCTTAGTATTTACCTAAGAAAAATGAAACACGTCTTCATACAAAGACATTAATATTCATAGCAACTTTATGTGTAATAGCCAAAAAATGGAAACAACTCAGGGTCCATCAGCAGGTGAAAGGATAAATTATGATACATGCATACAATGGAATACCACTCAGTGTTAAAAAGGAATGAACTATTGATACATGCAACAACATGGATAGATTCAAAATCATTATGCTATATGAAAGAAGCTGGACAATAATGAGCACATACTATATGATTCAATTTATATAAAAGTCTAGAAAATGCAAACTAAGTGACAGAAAGTAGATCAGTGGCTGACTGGGGATGGGGATGGGGGCTACAAAAGGGCATGAAGATACTTTTGAGCATGATGGATGTGTTCATTATCTTGATCATGGTAATGGTTTTATGGTTGTAAATATATGTCAAAACTTATCAAATTGTACATTTTAAACGTGCAGCTTATTGTATGTAATTATACCTCAGTAAAGCTTTTTGGAGAAAACAAAAAAATATATATTCAGAGTCTATCTCTCTTTCACCCTTTTTATTATTTCCAACTGGTTCCATCCACCATCATCTTTCACCTGGATTACTGTAAAAGCCTCCTAACTAGTCTTCCCGCTTTTTTTTTTTTAAACCCTCATCTCCTTCCAGTCTATTCTCGGCAAAACCACTAATGTTTATTTACAGTTGAGGGTTGAAGGCTGGGCGTGGTGGCTCGCGCCTGTAATCTGAGCACTTTGGGAGGCCAAGGCAGGCAGATCACGAGGGCAAGAGATCAAGACCATCCTGCCCAACATGGTGAAACCCCGTCTCTACTAAAAATACAAAAATTAGCTGGGCATGGTGGTGCACGCCTGTAGTCCCAGCTACTCGGGAGGCTGAGGCAGGAGATTTGCTTGAACCTGAGAGGCAGAGGTTGCAGTGAGCCGAGATTGCGCCACTGCATTCCAGCCTGGCGACAGAGTGAGACTCCATCTCAAAAAAAAAAAAAAAAAAAGTTGAGGGTTGAAAATGTACCTATTAGTTCTGTAATTGCTCTGGCTTGGATATCTTGTACTGTGTTGAATAAAAGTGAGGGAAAACAAGAAAAATTACCTATTGAATACAGTGTTCACTATTTGAATGATGGGCACACTAGAAGCCAAACCTCACTGTTATGCAATAGAACCATATAGTAAACCTGCATATGTAACCCCAGAATCTATAAAAATAAAGTCAGATCATGTCACTCTAGCTCAAGACCCTCCACTGGCTTCCTCTCCTACTCAGAATAAAAGCCAAAGGCCCGCATGGCCTACCCCAGCCTTGTCATCTCTCTGATCTGACCCACTATTCTCCTTGACCCCTTCACATCACTTCACACACATTGGTCTCCTGGCTACTTCTTGAAAATTCCAAACATACTCCCTCCATTGGGCCTTTGCATTGGTTATTTTCTCTGCCTAGACCACTCCCTCACCTCTTCTAAATGTCACTTTCTCCATTGGGCCTACTCTGACCACCCAATTTGCTTTTGTTTTTGTTTTTGTTTTTTAGAAATGGGGTCATGCTCTGTTGCCCAGGCTGGAGTGCAGTTGCAGTCATGGCTCACTGCAGCCCCGACCTCATGGGTTGAAGCAATCCTCAGCCTCCCAAGTAGCTGGGATTACAGGTGCATGCCACCACGCCTGGCTAATTTTTTAATTTTTTCATAGAGACAGGTTCTTGCTAGATCTTGAACTCCTAGCCTCAAGTGATCCTCCCATCTCAGCCTCCCAAAGTGCTGGGATTACAGGTATGAGCCACCACACCCAGCCAACCACCCTATTTTAAATATCAAGGTACCCAATCCCTCTTACCTGCTTTACTTTTTTGCCTTATTCCATAGTACTTTTGACATACTCTACAATTTACCTTTTTTGTGTTTTCTCATCTTCTTGCACTAGAATATGATCTACATGAGGGCTGGAATCTTTGTTGGTTTTCCTCATGTATGCCAAATGCATAGGACAATGCCTGGCATAATCAGCTCTTGAAATATTTATGAAATTAATGAGTGCTTATAGCATATGAATCCTCAAGATACATTGGCAAATTAGAGTAGGACCAAAGTGGGGAGAAGAGTAAGAAGAGGTTTAAAATACACATGAGGGACCAGGCACAGTGGCTCACACCTGTAATCCCAGCACTTTGGGAGGCCAAGGTGGGAGGACCCCGTGTGAGTCCAGGAGTTCAAGACCAGCCTGGGCAACATGGCAAAACCCCATCTCTACAAAAAATACAAAACTTAGCCAGGCATGGTGGCACTTGCCTGTAGTCCCAGCTACTCAGGAGGCTGAGGTGGGAGGATTGCCTGAGCCAGGGAGGTCGAGGCTGTGGTGAGCCAGGATCTCACCACTGCACTCCAGCCTGGGCGACAGAATGAGACCCTGTCTCTAAAAATATATAAATAAATAATGGGGGATTCATTTATTTTTGAGACAGGGTCTTACGCTGTCACCTAAGCTGCAGTACAATGGTGAGATCCTAGCTCACCACAGCCTCAACCTCCCAGGCTCCAACAATCTTCCTGCCTCAGCCTCCCAAAGTGCTGGGATTACAGGTGTGAGCCACCACACCTGGCTTGCAGTGAGCTATGATCAGCCCACTACACTCTAACCTGGGCAACAGAGGAAGACCCTGTCTCAAAAAAAAAAAAAAAAAAAAAAAAAAGCATGTCCTAATTAGAAGAGTCTGTAATTGTTATAGTGCATGACAATGTAGAATGCTGAATCAGTTGTGGAATTGATTTTTCAAATGCTTGTTTTACCTGGCAAATCATGTCAAAGGTAACCTGAGGCCAGGCAGAGTGGCTTACACCTGTAAATCCCAGCACTCTGGGAGGCCGAGGCGGAAGGATCGCTTGAGCTCAGGAGTTTGAGACCAACCTGGGCAACATAGCAATACTCCTTCTCTATTAAAAAAAATAAAATTAGCCAGGCTGGTGCACTTATATCCCAGCTACTCAGGAGGCTGAGGTGGGAGGATCACTTTGAGCCCAGGGGTTTCAGGCTGCAGTGAGGTATGATTGTGCCACTGCACGCCAACCTGGGCGACAGAGTGAAACCCTGTCTCAAAAAAAAAAAAGTAACAATGCCTTTATAATAATTACGATTTGTTATTTTAGCCACATAGCCATATATATGAAATTTACGTGACCTATTATTTCAGCCCTTTATTGCTGAAAATGAAATATTATTTTATTACTATCAGTTTAACCTTAATATCCCTCATTTCAGATTGCTTACCAGTATCATGGAATAAAATCTCCAATCTAAAATTCAATCTGAGTTTTATATTTAAGAATTTTAGCTTTATTATTTGTTTTAGATTAAGCTTCTGCACTTTTTTAAACGGTTATATATGTTCATTATCTTTCATCTTACATAGGAGCGAGATCGTTACGCCTACAAGATTCATCTTCCAGAAACAGTAGAGCAGCTGAGGAAATTCAATGCAAGGAGGAAACTAAAGGTAAATTAAACAAATCAGCAAAAAAGCCAAACAGATATAGTTAATGATCATGTTTTTATTCTATTTTGGTGCCCATAAATATGTACTAATGCTGGCCATTGTTTTTGTTGTAGCTAAATTCTCATTTCCAAAAATTACCACCACTTCAATAAGATTTTGGCTTTTTAAATTATTTAAGGTAGTATATCAGTATGAGTCTGAACAATAAATTATAATAGAAGATTAGTTGTATTTTAGATTTGTCTTAAATTTATAGCAGAGATATATTATTATCCATTATTATTGAATATGAATCTAGACCATGTTTTTTCAAACTTAAATATTTTGACAAATGTATGTTTAGTTCAATGGAAATAACTTTGAATTAGAATTGGAATTAGGGGCCGGGTGTGGTGGCTTATGCCTGTAATCCCAGCACTTTGGGAGGCCGAGGCGGGCGGATTGCCTGAGGTCAGGAGTTCAAGACCAGCCTGGCTAACATGGTGAAACCCCGTCTCTACTAAAAATACAAAAATTAGCTGGGCCTGGTGGCAGGCGCCTATAATCCCAGCTACTCGGGAGGCTGAGGCAGGAGAATCGCTTGAACTTGGGAGGTGGAGGTTGCAGTGAGCCGAGATCACACCATTGCACTCCAGCTTAGGCAACAAGAGCAAGACTTCATCTCAAAAAAAAAAAAAAGAATTGGAACTAGGATTGAACAACTATCAGAAAGCAGTAAATAAAATCTTACACTACCTTGATCTACTAGAAAATATTTTCAGCTCAGATCACTTTTCTCACCTTCTTTATTCTTCCTAGGTGTCTTTCTCCCTCTTACTACTCTCCCTATCCTCCACCTCACCAAAAAAAAAAAAAAAAAAGAAGAAGAAAAGAAAACTGGTAATCACCCCATATGGGGAGTCCATTTGACTTTAAAAGGTTCTGAAAAAGACCAGACATAAAGTAATGGGATCTTTTCAGCACTGAGAGAAAATGCTGAGAGAGCATCCCCCACCCAACCCTCCAGAGTAACAAAGGGAAATTGATTATCTTAACTTCTTAGAATTAATTTATGTTTGACTTACTTTTGATACTGAAAAATGTTAACTGTTCTCTAAGTGGTTGATTAGATAGTAGTCTTCCTTAGTCACATGACTCCTGCCAACTATAAAACTTTTCTTCTTAAGTATTTTCAGATATGCCATAAATTCTAATAATACCATTTTATTTTTCAACCCCTGAAATTAGTGAATTATTATGTATAACTCTAGACTTATAAAAACATTTATATGAATTTTGAGGAAACTATTAGGCTACAATATTATCCTATAGACCTGAAACTTTTAACATGGTACCCACTGGCCACATGCAGCTATTTAAATTTAAATTAATTAAAATTAAATAAAATTAAAAGGTCAGTTTCCCAGTCACACTAGCACATTTCAAGTGCTCAGTAACCACAGTTGGCTAGTGGCTACTATATTAGACAGCACAGATGTAGCTTGGGACATTTCCATCATTACAGAAGGATCTATTCAACCATGCTACTATAGAACAAGGGAAATATTAACATATCATTGTTGGTGTTGATTATTCCCATTTTAGCCTTTCTTCTCACTGATTTTGCAGTCAAGGGTTCAAAGTGACTCTTCTCTATTTGCTTTAAAAATCCTTGGCCAAAATAATTATTAATGATAAGCCATTATTGAGATGGTAGCCAAAGAAGTTTCCCAAAACTTTTATTCTTTTTGCCTTGATATCCACCTAAACCTGTGTAGCCTACAAATAAAAAACTCTTTTATTATCCAAAGTGAAATTTGGTCAACTGTTTTTGAAGTTAGTTTCCTCCCCAAAGAAACTATTATTACACTTTTTTGTCAACTCTTCTATAAGTCATTGTAAACCTAATTGCTTTGGCCTCATGTGACATTACACTGTATGGGGTTGAACCTTTCATTGCCCAAATACAAACATTTCACCAGAGAGCTTGGGCTTGCCCCATCACAAGAAACACATGCTGTACTTCTCCCGGGGCCACAGAATCAGACTTGGACCTAAAATAGCCAAAGTGGTGACTAAGATTCATTTGGACAGGGCCAAGCTGTCAAAACAGAGAGGGGTCATGTGGATTTACCACATCCCCTTGCAGGGCTATTTAAAGTTTTAAGACCCACCAAACAACCTAGAACTAGGAACATCAGCAGGGTCATTAGTGAATGTGTTTGGCTTCTGATAAGGCTGTATTCTTTTGAGTAGTTCAGCCACCTTGTTAAAACATGTCACACCTACCATCCTCAAGGAACTAATTCCCATTCTGCCTCTTCAGTGGACTTCTAGAACAGAGATTGCAACTTCCTTGGCTTTCAGAGTCCACCATACACTTTATTTTCACACAACTAGGTGCTCATCCTACCCAGACACTATTCTTAACCTCCTCAGTGGTGGGTGACAGTTTAATTTGTAATGACTCCCTTGGAAGTGATTAAAAGGGAGTTCACAGAAAGCGGTAGAAAATTACTTTTGTGGCCAGGCACAGTGTTTCACACCTGTAATCCTAGTACATTTGGAGGCCAAGGCGGGCAAATCGCTTGAGCTCAGGAGTTCAAGACCAGCCTGGGCAACATGGTGAAACCCCGTCTCTACAAAATATACAAAAATTAATCAAGTGTGGTGGCTGTGCATGCCTGTAATCCCAGCTATTGGGGGCCTGAGGCAAGAGGATCACTTGAGCCTGGGAGGCGGAGGTTGCAGTGAGCCAAGATCACGCCACTGCACTCCAGCCTGGGTGACAAAGTGAGACCTTGTCTCAAAAAAAAAAAAAAAAGAAAAAAGAAAGAAAGAAAATTACTTTGGTAACTTAGTCATGATGGAATGATGGAAAATGTATTTTCCCCATTTTGGTTACCACATGTTTCATGTGTCGAATTTTTTCCTCCTAATTCATACTAAGCGCTGGAATTGTAATACTTCAGTAAAAAAAAAAAAAAAAAAAAAAGAATCCTCTAGATAACAATACTTTCTTTAATAAACTACATCGTTCTGAGCACAGAACTGAATATGAGGATATTTTCTCAAACTGAATATTAGGATACATGAGACAGACTGCATGATATCCAGGCTGTGTGGAAAATCTGTGCTCTGTGGTCTGGGGCTTTTGAGGGGGCACACCTGTACTCTAACCCTGGCTGTCATCTACTGAAGGAGGTACTGAGGAAAGTGGTAACTGTTGTTATCTGAGGATATCTATCCAGAGAAGAGACTCAGGAGGGAATGTATTCTGAAGTCATCCCTATTGCTTCTTCAATTATTTCTACCCCTAGAAAGCAAATTCCCCACAGTAAAGTGTGTTGAAGAAATTCTATACAAATAGAAGCAATATTCTATGTTTGGGTAAGTTTATTGCAGTCCATTTAAGAAATGGTGAGTCGAGTCCACGTGATTCAGTTAAGAGGATAAAATCATTTATTTCCTATATATACAGAAAGCAAGGATTTCTAATAACTTCCTACAGTTTTTCTTTATTATTATTATTATTTTTTTTTTTTTTTGAGAGAGTCTTACTCCATCACCCAGGCTGGAGTGCAGTGGCGCAATCTCGGCTCACTGCAGCCTCCGCCTCCCAGGTTCAAGTGATTCTCCTGCCTCAGCCTCCCAAGTAGCTGGGACTACAGGCACCACCACATCCAGCTAATTTTTGTATTTTTAGTAGAGACGGGATTTCACCATGTTGGCCAGGCTGGCTTTGTACTCCTGACCTCAAGTGATCCGCCCGCCTCGGCCTCCCAAAGTGCTGGGATTACAGGCATAAGCCACCGCGCCCAGCCTTTATTAATTTTGCAAATTGCAAAAGTATTCTCTGACTTACTGATTGGTCACTTGTGTTCCTGAACTGTGCATAACTACGAAAGGTTTGTTTAGGAGTGCCATTTTCTAATACTGTATAAAGCTGTACTATCCAGTACAGTAGTAAATAGCCATATGTAACTGCTTACATTTCAATTTTAATAAATTAATATTAAATAAAATGTAAAATTTGGTTGCTCTGTTGCGCTAGCACCTTTCAAATGCTCAATACCACGTGTGACTGATGGCTACTGTATTAGACAGCACAGGTTTAGAAAATTTCCTTCATCACAGATAGTTCTATTGTATGGTATTGCTATAGAGTCTTGGTACCTGCAGAGTAATGCTTATACCTAAGCAGCACTTTTTGATAGGTCAACCAGGAAGCTATAATAGATATTTTTTGGCAATTTTCTGTTAGTTCAACAAAAACTAACTTAAAGATTTATCAAAGACGTTTGTACCTTAATGAAACCCAGCATTTACATACAGTCCTCTCTGTAGTAAGGGTTTGTACAAAGGCAGTAAATTGAGACAGCAGTCGTTGTGGGCTTCAGCTAATCAGAGCATTAAATCTGGTATCCAAAAGGTAACCTTTGAGCCTGAGCAACATAAGGAGACCCCGGCTCTACAAAAATAAAAAATTTGCCGGGTGTGGTTGCACACGCCTGTGGTCCCAGCTACTTGGAAGGCTGAGGTGGGAGGATCACTTGAGCCTGGGAGGTCAAGGCTGCAGTGAGCTGTGATCACACCACTGCACTCCAGCCTGAGTGACAGAGTAAGACTCTGTCTCAAAAATAAGCGGGGTGGGGACCTTAATTCTAAAAACTGAAAACTTATTCTGGTATGAGCAGTTCCGCAAATATTCTGGTATGAAAAGTTCCACAAATAATAAGTGAAGTGATTTTGATCTTACATATTGATTTTACAAATCAATTAATTTGTGATTTTTTTTAAGAAATACATATATAGGCCAGGCGCGGTGGCTCACGCCTATAATCCCAGCACTTTGAGAGGCTGAGGCAGGCGGATCACCTAAAGTCAGGAGTTCGAGACCAGCCTGACCAACATGGAGAAACGCCATCTCTACTAAAAAAAATACAAAATTAGCTGGGCATGGTGGCACATGTTTGTATATTCCCAGCTACTCGGGAGGCTGAGGCAGGAGAATTGCTTGAACCTGGGAGGCGGAGGTTGCAGTGAGCCAAGGTTGCACCATTGCACTCCAGCCTGGGCAACAAGAGCGAAATTCTATCTCAAAACAAAAAAAGAAAAGAAATACATATATAGATATATGTTGTTTTTTCTTTTTTAATTGAGACAGGGTCTCACTCTGTTGCCCAGGCTGGTCTCAAACTCCTGGACTGAAGCAATCCTCCCACCTTGGCCTCCCAAAGTGCTGGGATTACAAGTGTGAGCCACCATGTCCCACCAGTTTATGATTCTGAAATGTAGAATATATTACTTCCTGTTGGGCAATAGATTTTGAAAATTATGTACATTTAAGACCATCTCTATAAAATACTTTTACATAGACCCAAAAGAATTTCTAAGATATCTATTCTGTGCAATTACTCTTAAATATAACTATATCTAGTACACTTACAAGTCTCATTTTTCATTTTCTCTAGAGAAAATACTGCAGCCTCTTTTAGTCATATATCCTGACTGAAAATTATGAAATTAAAGGTTTTAGACCTATGTTTAGGTTATGTTTGAGTATTATATATGTATAGGCTATGCTGACTAAACTGAATGATAACTCTGGTTTTGGCTATATGGAGACATATCAAAAGTTCTGATTTAATTAATCATCTCACCTAATTATCATCTAGGACCTAATTATTAAGTATAATCAACCCAAATTCTTTAACATCTCTACCTTGAAATGATTTTCTTGACTTTTGGTCATCTCTGTTCAGCCTCAACCTCTCCAAATTCTCCACCCTTTTTAGGGCTTTTGAGTTCAGTCATCTGAATTCTAATAGGATGATTATCTTTCAAATTTCTTTGTCACACTCCTATTGGTATGTTCTGGTGATACACTTTCTCCCCTCAGTATATTTCCCTGTTCACTCAGGAATATGACTATATATTACCTTGTTATTTAGGTACAAAGCCAATTATTTTATATCCAATACTTGTGTATTTTGTATTTAGGGTTTAAAAATATACCCTTCTGCCATTGTGCCTATCAAACTTCATGATGCGTGTTTCTGAGCTCAGGAAATACCAAAAAGGGAGTATTCGGTTTTTGGCTTTTGTCTTCAAGTCAGCAATACATCTTTGTTCAGCTCTTGTGTTCCTCAATAACTTTGTTCCCTCCTTAAGTGCATTCAGTAGTTAAACTTAGCAGAAATCTGACCTAACCATTTTCTTGTTTTCCACTTCCTTAAATGCCACACAGAATCATCTAGCCAGAAGCATTCCATTTTGATGTTTGACATATTGACATTTCAAGAAAACTATAATTATGATTAAGAATTCTTTCTAGTTCTTAACTACAAATTAAAAACTTGTGGTGCTCTTTTTCTCTGAATTTATAATCTGCCTTCTCCTTTCTAGGTTAATTTGCTTGATAGAAAATTACAACTTTAATATTATTTATCTTAACAGATTGTGAATAGTCTAATTAACTCAAAAGTATTACGTTTCGCCCTTAAAAGATACTAAATTATACCTTCTAAATTAAAGCAGGTAGAAAACTTCTTTGTCAAGGGTTTAATAAACCAGAAAGTTTGAAGAACTACTTGTATAAAATCTGATTTTTTAATTGTTGTATTACATTATTGCTATCGATGAGCAATATTACATTATTAGCAATCAGTAGCAATAATGTAATACAGGGGTTGGCAAACTATGACCTGGGGGTCAAATCCAACCCACTGCCTATTCTTGTATATAAAGTTTTATTAGAACATGGCAAAGTACATTAATTTGCTTATTGTCCATGGCTGCTTTCACACTACAGTGGTAGAACTGAGTAGTTGCAAAAGAGATCATATGACCTTTAGAGCCTAAAATACTTACTGTCTGATTATTTACAGAAAAAAAATTGCTGACCCCTAGTATAGTAGAAATCCTTGAACTGGGGAGAGTAGTCATTGAATGTCAATTATGTCTACTCTTCATTATGTCTCTAAGTTGACAGAGACCTTAACAGGTTGCTAAGCCTCTCTGGACCTCAGTTTTCTCATCTGCAAAATGAGTCCCTTAGAATGAATAATCTCTAAGGTTGATTCTCAAACTAATAAAATTATATGAATCCGTGACCTATTTCAGAATGATGTTGCTGTTTTACATAATGGCTTGCATTGAATATTTAAACCACCTGTAGTCACTGGGTTCAGACAACTAAATATTAGGTGGGGCACCATGGCTTACACCTGTAATCCCAGCACTTTGGGAGGCTGAGGCCATAAGAGTGCTTGAGCCCCAGAGTTTGAGACCAGCCTGAGCAATATAGTGAGACTCAGTTTCTATTATTTAAAAAAAAAAAAAACTACATAAACAAAACTGCTAGTCATAAGACAGATAAATTTAAAGCATACTACTATTGTTTCAAAAGCATTTGCATCTCAGGGCTCTTTTAGATACTGTTTTCCTAGTAGTATAGGTATTTATTACAGATCTTTGACAATAGTAGCAAGAACAGGCCTTGAAGCGTATAACTAACATCTTAAGAAATACAGTTGTACTTCATTTGGAAATAAAAATAAAGCATCTCTAAAAGCCTAGTTTCCGTGTGTGGGAAACGTGATTTGATATATAAAAATTCCATTCCCACCCAGCTTTTAGGAAACATGTATAATACGTAAAGTAAAATAAGTTTTTATAAAAAGAAGAACCCAACATTCACTACTGTTTTTTCAACATGGTAGCTATAATTCTGCATAAGAACCTTTCATGCGTAACTTTAGACTTTCGGAAACCTCAAAAGTTACCTGGAATGTTAACATCAATATCACTTCTCTCTTTTTGCCCTTCCCTTTCTACAGTAAGTAAACTTTGTGGAAATATATTTTATTAATGTTTTCTGGCCAGGCGCAGTGGCTCACACCAGTAATCGCAGCACTTTGGGAGGCCGAGGTGGGTGGATCGCTTGAGCGCAGGAGTTCAGGACCAGCCTGGGCAACATGGTGAAACCCCATCTCTACAAAAAAATACAAAAGTTAGCCAGGCATGGTGGCACACGCCTGTAGTCCCAGCTACTTGGGAGACTGAGATGGGAGGATCACTTGAGCCTGAGAGGTTGAGACTGCAAAGAGCCGAGATTGTGCCATTGCACTCCAGCCTGGGCAACAGAGCGAGACCCTGTCTCAAAAAAATAATAATAATGTTCTCATATTAGCAGATACCTAAACACAAACAAGTTTTATCTTTCCAGAAAAATTCAAGAGTTAATATTTAAAATTTAGACTTAGACTACTTAGGTGATTTGATAAACTAACTAAATGAGTGATTCTACATAGACCAGCAAAAGGCTGTGCTCATGTTCTAGATCTTTATTAGTAGGGTTAGTAATGATATGCACTTACAGAATGCTTTACAATTTGCAAAGCACTTTCATTAATACATTATGACTTTTGCCAATCCTGTAAGATAAGTCCATTTTAATATTCTTTTTTTTTCTTTTTTGAGACGGAGTTTCACTTTTGTTGCCCAGGCTGGAGTGCAATGGCACGATCTCGGCTCACCGCAACCTCTGCCTCCCGGGTTCAAGCAATTCTCCTGCCTCAGCCTCCCAAGTAGCTGAAATTACAGGCATGCGCCACCATGCTGGGCTAATTTTCTGTATTTTTAGTAGAGACGGGGTTTCTCCGTGTTGGTCAGGCTGATCTCAAACTCCCGACCTCAGGTGTTCCACCCGCCTCGGCCTCCCAAAGTGCTGGGATTGCAGGCATGAGCCACCGCGTCCGGCCCGTTTTCATATTCTTACTTTACAGATAAGAAAGCCTAGAGAGGTTAAATAATTTACTCCCAAATACCACATGTTCTCCCTTATAAGTGGGAACTAAGCTATGGGTACACAGAGGCATGCAGAGTAGTATAATGGACACTAGAGACTCAGAATGGGGGAGGGTGGAGGGGCAAGGGATAGAAAATCACCTGTTGGGTACACTGTACACTACTCAGAAGACAGATTCACTAAAAGCCCACACTTCACTACTGTACCATTTATCCATGTAACCAAAAACCACTTGTACCCCTAAAGCTGTTTAAATAAAAAATAAAATAAATATGATTTACTGAAGTAGTAACTCCCAATATTTTTCCACTCTACAGTCCTAAGGGATGTCATGCACTCAAATGGCAGTGATTTCCAACTAGGAATAAGGGGAGGCTATGCATATAGCTTAAAAGAGTCATATGTAGTTGATTCTGTTGTGTGGCCTGATGGAGAATTACTATACAAAAGTAACACATTGTCATTGTTAAAACAAAAAGAGGGAAAAAAGATCTTAAAAAGAAAAATGACACATAATCCTACCACCCAGAGATAATTAATGCTATTAACATTCTGGTGTATACGCAGTCTTTTATATCCATATTAACTTTTTTACCCAAAAATGAGATTATAATATACATTGATTTTAAACCTTTTTCATGTAATTAATCACAGACATCTTTTCATTCCACTCAACACCCTTCTACAACATCATTTTATAATAACTGCAGAATATTCCATCCTGTGTTACATGTTTGAATTCAAGATGTAAGTGGTTTCATATACTTCTACAATTCCCGATTAGTTATTCTGGTATATGCATATGTAATTTATTTCAAGGAATCTGAAATAATTTAAAAACTACCTCTCTTCTAGCCATCATCTCCTATATTGACTTAATGGATAATCCTTAAGATAAATAATTTGTTAAATAACTTATTTATATTTGTGTATTTGTTTTAATAATCTATTTTTTCATCTCTTTGTTTTAGGGTGCAGTACTAGCCGCTGTGTCAAGTCACAAATTCAACTCATTCTATGGGGATCCCCCTGAAGAGTTACCAGATTTCTCCGAAGACCCTACCTCCTCAGGTAATTGGATAATTCACTTATTCACCTGTGTGAGTCATTTGGCATTTACATCCATTCTCTCCCATTGTGAATAAACTTTTTCTGTGCATTTAGTTAAATCCTCCAACGGATTCTAAGGAAGTTTGTCAGCAACCAAATCCTGTCTACATGTGTCTTGTTCCTTTTCATTTTAATACCAAAGTTGCTTTCTCCTGTGGCTCCAAAACCAACACTTCACTTTTTTTTCTTTTCACCTCAGTAATACTTCTTCCCCTTTCCACACTCTAGACCCAGCATTGCACTCCATCCAATCCAACATCCTAGTCAGTCTTTTGGGATCTTTCTAATTACCTTCTCTCTCAACAAAAACTTCTAATATAAGCTTTTCCCCAGGTCAGTCGTATTAGATCAGACTGTGGGCAGCACTGCTTTGAATGGAATCTTTCAGTGTAGAGCTGTCTTGTGAGTTATCTCCTGAAACAGTTACCAAGTTCTTCTTTCTGTATAAAAATCTATAACACGGACAGGCATGGTGGCTCATGCCTGTAATCCCAGCACTTTGGGAGGCCAAGGCAGGCAGATGGCCTCAGGTCAGGAGTTCGAGACCAGCCTGGCCAACATGGCAAAACCCCATCTCTGCAAAAACACAAAAATACAAAAAAAAAAAAAAAAAAAAAAAAAAAAAGCCAGGCGTGCTGGCCTGCGCCTATAGTCCCAGCTACTTGGGAGGCTGAGGCAGGAGAATCGCTTGACCCGGGAGGCAGAGGTTGCAGTGATCCGAGATCATGCCACTGCACTCCAGCCTGGGCGATAATGCGAGACTCCATCTCAAAAAAAGAAAAAAAAAAAATCTGTAACACATGCATACAAGTATCCAAAGGGGAAGAACACAGAAGAGTTATTTGTTTTGATGAGCTGTATATAAGTACCCCTGAAACAACCTGCCAGTGTTCACAAAATCATTTTATAAGCCAGTGCAGTGGTGTGCGTGTGTAGTCATAGCTACTCAGGAGGCTGAGGCACCCGGCTCAGGGGGATCACCTGAGCTCAGGAGTTTGAGGATGCAGTGAGCTGTGATCACACCACTGCTCTCCAACCTGGACAACAAAATGAGACCTCGCCTCTTAAAAATTAAGAGATAAAAGGCCAGGCGCAGTGGCTCACGCCTGTAATCCCAGCACTTTGGGAGGCCGAGGCGGGCAGATCACGAGGTCAGGAGATCAAGACCATCCTGGCTAACACGGTGAAACCCTGTCTCTACTAGAAATACAAAAAAATTAGCCGGGCGTGGTGGTGGGCACCTGTAGTCCCAGCTACTCGGGTGGCTGAGGCAGGAGACTGGCGTGAACCCGGCAGGCAGAGCTTGCAGTGAGCCGAGATCACGCCACTGCACTCCAGCCTGGGCGACAGAGTGAGACTCCGTCTCAAAAAAAAAAAAAAAAATTAAGAGATAAAAAAATAAAAAACCGAAACCATTTTATAAAATGCTCAGATTTCCATCTTACCAGTGTAATATTCTCAAGAATCATTTACTAAAAACCCATAGGGTCCATTTATATGTATATGTAAATGTGTGTGTGTGTGTGTGTGTGTGCGTTCTAAATTTTTATTTATGCGTTTTTTATTTACTTAACTCCTGAATCATGTGTCCTCTGGCCTCAGCTTTTTTTCTTTCTTTCATTAGAGCCACTCCATATTTGTCATCTTTGATTTTTGTACTCTTGGACTAGCTTCATCAATATTCATATATTACCACTGGGACTGAGGCCCTGGGCCCTTCCTAGAGCCTGAGGTTTTTGTCCCACAGTTAGTAATATAGGAAGAATTACTGTGCTAATGCTTCTTTCCTGTTGATACCATGAGCATCTGTCAGTATTTATGCTTCTCCTCTCCTCTGTTTATACATGTGTGTGCACCTACACATTCACATACATACACACAGAATTTCTTACCAATTAGTATGTGCTTGTACCTTGTGCAAAATGACAAGATCTTGAGGTGATGGATACCCCATTTACCATGATGTGATCATTATGCCCATATCAAAATGTCTCCTGTACCCCATAAATGCATACTATGTACCCACAAAAATTTAGAACTTTTTTAAAATGACAAGATCAACTTTCCCATTCCAGCAGTTATACAGTTCCTCATTTTGACCTTTACCGATTAGGATGTGAATCTTCCTCTTTTGAGTGAAGGTGATTTCCAAAAACATTCAGAAATGGGAATCTTAGAGAAGAGACTCTGAGGAGAAAGCCTTGCCATTTTTCTCTTGTGCTGACTTGGTCATTATCCAGAGCCCTTCCCACATGAAAGGCAGGGATCTAGTTGTGTTTATAGGTGTGGTCCCCAGTGCTTCTTATTGTTTCACGTCTGTCTTTTCTTCCACTCCATTTTGTTTCCTCCACCTGTAACTTCTTTTGTTAGCTGAAACCTCCGTCTTCTCTCCTCACACTCAGATTACAGTGGACCCTATTTAAGGGGAGTGGATCCAGTAATGGTTTGTATTGTCATACTGTGGCTGTATGATATAATCACATGCTTATAATATATTTAGGATAAATCTCTTTGAGATTTTAGGTCAAGATCTCTACTACCATTTTCATCTTTAGAAATGGAGCTAAAGGCTGGGCATGGTGGCTCATGCCTGTAATCCCAACAGTTTCAGAAGCCAAGGCAGGAGGATTGCTTGAGCCTAAGAGTTTGTGACCAGCCTGGGCAACATAGGGAGACCCTCTACTTTGTAAGAAGTCAAAATATTAGCCAAGCGTGGTAGCACACACCTGTGGTCCCAGCTACTAGGGAGGCTGAGGCAGGAGGATCACTTGAGCCCAAGAGGTCAAGGCTGCAGTAAGCCGTGAGTGCATCACTGCACTCAAAACTGGATGACAGAACAAAACTCTGTCTCAAAAAAAAGAAAAGGGGCCAGGCACAGTGGCTCATGCCTGTAATCCCAGCACTTTGGGAGGCCGAGGTGGGTGGATCACTTGAGGTCAGGAGTTTGAGACCAGCCTGGCCAACATGGTGAAACCCCCATCTCTACTAAAAATACAAAAATTAGCCAGGCATGATGGCCACGCGCCTGTAATCCACCTGAGGCAAGAGAATTGCTTGAACCCAGGACACGGAGGTTGCAATGAGCCGAGATCGTGCCACTGCACTCCAGTCTGGGTGACAGAGCAAGACTCCATCTCAAAAACAAAAGGAAAGGAAAATAAAAAGAGTAATACTCTATGCATTTAGGAAAATATGAATATTTAAAATAACAGTTTAAAAACTTGTCATCTAATAAGAAGTCAAACATGTTTAGGTATATTGTTTACGATGTAAAACAATTTTTCTATAAATGATAATTTTCTATTTTGATTATTGAAATTCATACATTATGCATTTACTAGAATTCATTTAATCTTATGTTGAACTGTGTATTGCTTGAAGTGGGGCTGGGCACGGTGGGTCACTCCTGTAATCCCAATACTTTGGGAGGTGGAAGTGGGTGGATCACTTGAGGTCAGGAGTTCGAGACCAGCCTGGCCAACATGGCGAAACCCCGTCTCTACTAAAAATACAAAAATTAGCTGGGCGTGATGGCATGTGCCTGTAGTCCTAGCTACCAGGAGGGTAGGGAGCCAGGGCTGAGGTAGGAGGATTACTTGAGCCCAGGAGGCAGAGTTTGCAATGAGCTGAGATTGCACCACTGTACTCCAGCCTGGGTGGTAGAGTGAGACCCCATCTCAAAAAAAAAAAATTCAATGTTGAAATATTCGTTTCTCATATTTCAAATCAAATAATTCAGAATCAGAACCCAACGTTTGATGTCTGAAATCCCAAACAGTTCCAGTGATTGTACTCATGGAACATGAGGGCTCACTTTGGGGTCGGCTGGGGGACCATGCTTCTGGTGGCTCATATAGTGGGCCGAACTGTGATAACCTGCTTGTTCTAAAATCATACTGTTTGTTGTTTGTCCATATGCTGCCTTCCTCCTAGGACTTCTAGCAGCAGAAAGTAGGTATCCCTTTGTTTTCCTTTAAGGTGTATCTTTTATGCAAAAGTGTTTGGCTTTGCATGGTTCGTAATCAGCTTGACTTTTTCCTTGGCTGTTTGTGTGTAGTTGTTTAAGTATTAATTTTAACACTGCCTGGTCATAAAATTAAAACTTGGATATATTGATTTTTGAGGCATTGTTGCACAAACAATATTAAGTTCTCACTTCTTTCATAAGAGGAAAAAAGACAGTGTTAAAATTTCAACGGCACTTAATACTTCACATCTGAATTTCACATACGAATACATTAATTCTGGGGAAAGAGTAACATTTGTTTTAGAGTTTGCTTTCAAGAAAACTTTCAGGGTAAGTGAATTTTTCTTTGACAATTACATCACCTGTAAGTGGTCTTTATTGCTTCCTGTTACTGAGTCCATTTTCAGTTTATTTGGACCTGTGAAATAAATTCTGAAATCATATCTCTTAACAACTTTTACCATCAGATAGAACATTTATAAGGAATAATGTAATAGCTAGATTTTAATTACAAAGGGGCATAATTTGAGTTTGGGAGAAAATTAAAATGTAAGAAATGTACACACAGTTGAGTACATGTAAAACTGAGGCAATCTGAATAAGATGGGTGGATTGTATCAATGTCAGTATTCTGGTTATGATAATATACTATCGTTTTGTAAAATGTTACCAACGGGGGAACTGAGCAAAGAATACAAGGGATCTCTCTGTATTATTTCTTACAAGTGCATGTGAATCTACAATTATCTCAATAAAAATTCTAATTAAAAAAATAAACCTTTACCTCAAAGATAAATGAGAAAGCCTGGGTACTAATGATTGAATTCATTTTCACAGTTTCTTACATTAGTTATCTGTAGCTCAAATTGCAGCTGATTTAATATAAATCTTATAGTATATTAGTTACCTATTGTTGGGTAATGAATTACCTTAAAACAGCAGTTGTCATCTCACAGTTCCTGTGGGTCAGGAATCTGGGTGTGGCTTAGCTGTGTGCCTCTGGCTCAAGATCTCTCATGAGATTGTGGTCCAGTGCTGCTATCTCACCGGAAGGCACAACTGCAGGAGGAATCCTCTTCCAAGCTCAGTCACATGTTTGTTGCCAGGCTTCAGTTCCTTACTGGCTGTGGTCCTCTTCACAGGGCTGGCTGTTCACAGCATGGCAGCTCACTTCCCAGCACGAAAGATAAAAGAGGGGGGCAAAAGTGAGAGACAGTGCCCAAGACTGAAGACACAGTCTTTACAGCCTAATCTCATAGCGACGTCTTATCACTTCTGCACTATTCTGTTCATTAGAAATGAGTCAGTAAATCCAGCCTGCACTCCAGGGGAGGGGACTGATTACACAAGGGTGGAAATACCAGGAGACCAGGTTACTGGGGCCCATCTTAGAGGCTGCCCACCACGTACAAATTAATAACTATTAAAATGTAAGATTCTTCCCATCTAGATTTAGCGCTCCTCTTTTTTTTTTTTTTTTTTAATCAGCCAACCTGTCATGTTATTTGAGAATGGGCATCTTGGATGTATCAGTAGTGATTTTCCTTAGTTGTAAAGCTTTACACGAGTGGGTACTTAATAGCAGAATGTTATTAAAGTACTTTGAAAAATCTGTGCTCGAAGATGTTTCTATATGGAAGCATAGACTATTTTAATAATCATAATGGCATTAGAGATTATAACATCTATATACGCTGACAGAATACATATGCAGAGTTTACTTCCTTTAATAAATTTCAAGGTATCTGTACCATAATCTACATATGGAGAATCTAAAGCATGTATCACCATATGTAAGTTCTCATAACTTGAGTTGGATATGGCACAGATGCTTATGTCCAAAATACAGTTTCCATTACAGGATTCATTATTGCTTATAACTTGATTGATAACAAAGAATTTGCTTTGTGCAGTGGGAATAAAAAGTATTGAACAGGGTGTGGTGATAGAGGGAAGAGATTGGCTGCAAAGGGACAAGAGAGAACTTTTTTGAAGTGATGACAGTGTACACTTAAATGGCGAATTTTAACTTAAAACAGTATACCTTAGTAAGCAGATTTTTTTTAAAAGTATTGTGCTTGCAAGGAGGGGCTTTGATTGAGTAGGTGATAATGTGTGTGTGTGTAGTAATACAATGTATTAATTGATCACTAATATAATAGAAAAGGTATTGATTACTCTTAGAAGAAGCTAGGCTAGATTCAGATTCTAGATTTGCTCAGTGATGCTGAGTTTCATAGCTATACATTGTAAATTAAGAAATACACACACATTGAGAATTTAATGTGTTATTTTGTGAAAATCTGAGAAGCAGGAATGGGATTTAATGATCTCAACTGTCATCCATCTGAAAAACCTAACTTGTGATTTTAAATAAGATGGCATACTGCCTTCCACTATTCCCTTTTAAAAACAGGAAATGTCCCTGCTCTTATCTTTACGAAGTTTTATTTATGAATAAAGTTTGTACTATTTTTTAAAAAAAAAAGAAATACACAAATCTTTTTTGAAACAATTACAGTGAAAACTTGGGTATATCAAAACTCATTGAATGGTACACTTAAGATTTGTGTATTTCATTCTATGTAAATTTTACCTCAGAGAGAAAAATAAGCATTGCAATCTTTGCTGAAGTCTTTAAGGGTGAAGTGTACTAATGCTGGCCACTGCCATTTAATTTGAAATGAATGAAAAATACGTGAACTGATGGATAGATGGGTAGACATGTGATAAAGCAAATACAGCAAACTGTCAACATATGTAAGATCTAGGTGGTGGGCACGATTCTTTCAAACTTTCTGTATGTTTGAAGCTTTTCGTAGTAAAATGTAAGGGGAAAAACTTTTAAGACATACTCAGCCTACTTTAACACTGAGAAATTTTTAGTCTAAACATTTGACTGTTTATTTTTCTGTCCTCCTTTTGGGTTATTTTTACTTCGTCAACCTTTTTATGAGACTTCCACTCTCGTAATGAGATTATTCTAGACTCAAAGCTTGTATTGACCTTAAAAGCATATTTCTCTTTAAAGAAATAGAAACATTTTTTAAACAGTTGACATATTTATGCTTTTTTTGACTATTATTTCATAATAGTAGCAGAAAACTTTTGAAAAACTTGTTTGTACTGGTGAGATTATTTGAAAAAGTAGAAGTACTCAAAGTTAAAATGTGCAGGCCAGTCATGGTGGCTTATGCCTTGCCAGCACTTTGAGAGGCTGGGGTGGGAGGATTGCTTGAGGCCAGGAGATTGAGATCAGCCTGCACAACATAGTGAGATCCCATCTCTATTTAAAAAAAAAAAAGTATGATTATAAACCTGATTTTTAGATACAAACTTTATTGCCAAATGAATTATGAAAACAAAATACTATTCTGAAGGCAGGGCATTATAGTATCTAATAAGTTCATGAATGTGGAAGTTTGGACCAAGGGCTAGGAAAAAACCTTATATGGTAAATCAAATTGAGATTAAAGAGAGAACAGAAATTAGACATCACGCCTGTAATCCCAGCACTTTGGAAGGCCGAGGCAGGTGGATCACGAGGTCAGGAGTTTGAGACCATCCTGGCTAACACGGTGAAACCCCCTCTCTACTAAAAATACAAAAAAAAAAATTAGCCAGGTGTGGTGACGGGTGCCCGTAGTCCCAGCTACTCGGGAGGCTGAGGCAGGAGAATGGCATGAACCCAGGAGGCGGAGCTTGCAGTGAGCCGAGATCACACCACCGCCCTCCAGCCTGGGCGACAGAGCGAGACTCCGTCTCAAAAAAACAAAAAAAAAAGAAATTGGACATCACCTCATTACCAAATGCAAATCATTCTGATGCATTGCTGAGGATAAAACATGATTTTGTGGGTGGGGGGCAGTCTCTTATGGAAGGAACACTGAATTAGGAGTGAGACCTGGGTTCTAGGATTTGATCTTCTGCTTATTGCCTGTGGCCCTTGGAAAGGTTATTTAACCCTACTGAGCCTCTGGTTTTTCAAATATAAAAACACTTGCTGACCAAGCACGGTGGCTCAATGCCTATAATCCCAGCACTTTGGGAGGCTGAGGTGGGAGGATTGCTTGAGCCCAGGAATTTGAGAATAGCCTGGGCAACAGAGAGAGACCCCCAACTCTACAAAAAACTTTTTAAAAAATTAGCCAGGCATGGTAGCGTGCCTGTAGTCCCAACTGTTTGGAAGGCTGAGGTGGAAGGATTGCTCAAGCCCAGAAGGTCGAGGCTGCAGTGAGCCAGGATCACGCCACTACACTCCAGCCTAGGCAACAGAGCAAGATCCTGTCTCAAAACAAAAAAAACACTTGCCTGCAGAGACAGGGTTATTGTGGAATCACATAAGGTAGTAAGTATAAAAGCACTCTGGAAATTATAAGCTGTTAATACAAATATAAGTATTAAAATAATTTCAAATGTGGCTTTAAGGAAACAGTACTATACAAGAAATTGTTTTCTGTGGTTAAGTCTTTCTCATACTTTGTTTTCAATTCTTCAGAATTTACTCAGAAAAAAATCATTTTAATCAGGCCATTTTATGAAGTGTCTTGGTACAAAGGACTCTGCAAAGTACACCCCAGAATACAGAGGTAAATAGGATACCTACAGTCCTGCCGTTAAATCAACTGCCCTCTGAGGTGAACTTGTATACTTTTTATTGATTGATTTTGTTTTCAAGATAGTTACAAGTTTATTCAGAGGTTTTATAGGAAAAACAGCCTTTTTAGTCTTTGAGAAAAATAGTTATTTTATATGTGACAGTATTGATCTTCAAAATGAAAACTAGTAACATCTTAATTAGCATGTGCTGCATGTGTTATATTAATAATCACTACTGCCTCGGGGTTTAAAATCTAAAACAAATAGCAATGGAGAAGCCCGAGAAGTGTCTTTGTGTCTATTTATATCTTATAATGAATTGAAACACCATGGGGTTTTTAGATGGTTGGTACTGAACTACAGATATCAATTATACACACATCTATCCAACCAAGAATGTGTTCTGTGGTTCTGTTTGTCATACCCAAAGAAAGAAATAACGGAACTAGAACAGGTGTTAATGGAAGGTGTTAAAATAATCAAGGGTGAAGACAGATTTTGAGGTTAAGCCAAAAATATGTATTTATTCCATTTGAAAAGATGAAGGAGAAATGGAATAAAAACTCTCATTTTTCTACCTAATTACAGAAACTTAAAAATAGGGGCACTTTTCAGAGCTTGAAATAGACAACTTGAGTACAACTAGGGAAGTGCTTCTTTTCATGATTGAGAACCCATCAAGTTAATCATATTTGGGTACAAGATAAGACTATAAATCAGTTCAGAAGAGGTGACAGATCCAAGGAGGTTTAATAGACCTGTTGGAATTGTGGCTCTTGTCTACTTTAAATGCCTGCTAACAGATGCCTTTGTGCTTTCCAGCAAAGTATCTGCTGGTCCTGTCAACACAGCTTTGATCCTGTGTGGGGGTGGTGAATTCCTGCTCATCCACCTCTCTGCGGCTCCCCAACTCCTCCCTAGGCAGCCTGTGTGTCAGTTTGTTTTTACCTCTTCTATACCGTTTACTTCAGGGTATAATATGCCTACTTCACACACCAGTCTGAGAGCCCCTTCCTCAGGGCCAGTGATCATATCTCTGATTTCTCTGAAGCCCTTGCCTAGTACCTAGCAAAAAGCAGGAATATTCAATAAAGATTTTGGGGCCAGGCACTGTGGCTCACGCCAGTAATCCCAACACTTTGGGAGGCCTAGGCGGGCGGATCACTCGAGGTCAGGAGTTCAAGACCAGCCTGGCCAACATGGTGAAACCCCGTCTCTACTAAAAACACAAAAAATTAGCTGGGTGTGGTGGTGTGCGCCTGTAATCCCAGCTACTTGGAAGGCTGAAGCAGGAGAATTGCTTGAACCCAGGAGGCGGAGGTTGCAGTGAGCTGAAATCATGCCACTGTACGCCAGCCTGGGCAACTGAGTGAAACTCTGTCTCAGGAAAAAAAAAAAAAAAAAAGATTTTGGTTATTGTCTGACCCAGTAGGGCATTGTTCAAGTTCTTTTCCAACCTCCATATTCATGCATAAACCACACAACTTCTTGTTGAAGGTTTCCTGTATGTTTGTTTCCTAGCATAGCCTATTAGTGTAGTAAGTTAGGCAAAACATAGACTTTGAAGCCAAACAAACCCAGGATTGAGTCCTGGCTCCACCATTTACTAGTTATGCCCTTCCATGAACCTTCTGAAGCTCAGTTCCCTATCTAGAAGGTGGGATAATATATCTGCCTTACTGTGTTGTCCTGAGGATGTTCCTGGAACATAATAAACACTCAAGAATTGGGAGCTGCTGTTAGTGTTTCCTTAAGTACTTAATTCAGTGCATACTTTGTAGATATTATAAAATGAATAAAATAAAGAGCTGCCTTAAGGACCTTACAGCTAAGGGGAAAAAAGAGTGAACAAGCACACACATAAGTAACTCATGGAGTGCGCTGGTGGTACAGGAATGGCATGGAGCACTTGGGAAGTTCACAATCCAACAAATGATACATCTCTGGTCTGGTACAGCCAAAATTGCTTCCTGGTCTTGAGACTGACCATCTTAGTATTCACTTGATAAAAGGTTGTTTTTGCTTTAATCTTATATTATTAATAAACTGCTACATAAACTGTATATCAGCATGAGCAATGCTGGTAAAAGGCCGAGCACGGTGGCTCAGGCCTGTAGTCCGGGCACTTTGGGAGGCTGAGGCAGGCGGATCACTTGAGCCCAGGAGTTCGAGACCAGCCTGGCCGACATGGTAAAACCCCGTCTCTACTAAAAATACAAAAATTAGCTGGGCGTGGTAACCTGTAGTCCCAGCTGCTTGGGTGGCTGAGGCACGAGAATCGCTTGAACCCAGGAGGCAGAGGTTGCAGTGAGCTGAGATCATGCCGTTGTACTCCAGTCTGGGTGACAGAGTGAGACTCTGTCTCAAAAAAAAAAGAAAAAAAAAAACTCAGTAAGATTTCACTAAGATAACTGAGTGAAGATGATAATTAGGTTTCTGTGGTATCAGCTGAATTTTTTAATATACAAAAACGGCACTTGATTAGTATTTTTGTTATTGTGGTTTCATAAGTCCAGAAGTTTAGAACTGGCTTTAGTAACTTGATAAACCTAGCATCATTTAATTCTGTTGTTGATGACATGCTGGGGTCAGGGGTTCAGTGGGACATTTGGGACTAATTTCTTCACATCATCTCTTGCTTTCCAAGGCTTTCAGTAAAGGATGAAGAGAAAATTGGCTTTTAACTAATTTCCAGATTTTTTGATGGGGGGGGGGCACTCTGAACAAAGTAAATCCTGAGAAGATCAGGTAGAAGGAAGTGGATTGGGTTAATACCTCTTTAGGAATAACAGAGGAGATGAGGACTGATTTCTGCCATTTATCTCTTTTATCCCACTTAATATCCACTTAATGTTTTCAGTGAAAGGATACCAATAGCCTGGCAGGCGTAATTCAAAATTTAATATTATCCAGCCAGGCATGGTGGCTCACACCTGTAATCCCAGCACTTTGGGAGCTCAAGGCAGAAGGATCGCTTTAGCTCAGGAGTCCAAGACCAGCCTGGGCAACATGGCAAAACCCCATCTCTATAAAAAATACAAAACTTAGATGGGTGTAGTGGTCCCAGCTACTCTGGGGGCTGAGGTGGGAGGATCACTTGAGCACAGGAGGTCGAGGTTGCAGTGAGCCGAGATTATGCCACTGCACTCCAACCTGGGCAACAGAGCAAGACCCTGCCTCAAAAAAAAAAATTATCCAGGCCAGGCGCAGTGGCTCACGCCTGTAATCCCAGCACTTTGGGAGGCCAAGGCGGGCAGATCACGAGGTTAGGAGTTTGAGACCAACCTGACCAACATGATGAAACCCCATCTCTACTAAAAATACAAAATTAGCTGGGTGTGTTGGCACGCACCTGTAATCCCCGCTACTCAGGATGCTGAGGCAGGAGAATCGCTTGAACCCGGGAGGCAGAGGTTACAGTGAGCCAAGATCATGCCACTACACTCCAGCCTGGGCAACAGAACGAGACTCTGTCTCAAAAAAAAAAAAACATTATCCATAGTTCCTTCAACAGACGAATGGTCAAACAAACTGGTACATCCACACAACAACCTGGATGAAGCCCCAGATAATTATGCTAAGTGAAAAAATGCAGTCCCAAAAGGTTACATACTGTATGATTTCATTTATTCTTTTTATTTTATTTTATTTTATTTTTTAATTTTTAGAGGGACTCCTCCTTGCAGACCGGGGCTACCCCATAGGCAGTATGCCCAGAATAGGAGCCTCATTTATTATCAAAATGACAAAATTGTAGAAATGGAGAACAGATTAGTAGTTGCCACAGGTTAGGAGGGGATAGGGTAGGAGGGGAATGAGCATGGCTATAAAAAGGCAGTGTGAGGGATCTTTGTGATAATGGAATGTTTTATAGCTCGACTGTATCAATGTCAATATCCAGGTTGTGATATTGTACTACAGTTTTGCAAGATGTTACTATTGGAGGAAAGTGGGTAAAGGGTACATGAGACCTTTGTGTTATTTTCTTTTACAACTGCATGTGAATCTACAATTATCTCAAAATAAAAAGTCAAATTTTTAAAAATAGCTACAGTAATTTCCACGTGGACAGCCACACAGTATGTGGCTTAAGACCCAAATCTTTAACATAATTAAATAGAGCTACAAAAATCAGTAGCTTATATAGCATTTTGTTTTGTTTTGCTATTGTAGAAAAACTTGGAAAGTATGGATAAGAACAGAATGAAATAGAAATAGGACAGTAAAGATAACAACTGTAACACTTTTGCTGTGTTTCATTCTGTTTTTTGTTTTTCCTGAGTTTGCATATATGTTTTGTTTGGTTTTTTATCGTAACTGGGAATATACAGTTTATTTAGTTTTGCATTCTGCTTTCTTGAATTCTATATCATGAAGATTTCTCTGTGTCTTTGAAATTCTTCAAAAACAATTTTCATTTGGCTACATATTCCATTATATGGATATTCTATAACCTATGTAATCATCCTCTATTAGATTTATTTTCCATTTTGTATGATAATATCATTATATATAAATCTTCCATTTTTTTCCTTAAGGTGGGTTTTTGTAAATGGAATTACTAAATCGAAGTGCATGAACATTTTTAAGGCTTTTTGATATATGTTACCAGATTGCTTTCTGGAAAAGTGGTACTGATATATATTCTCACCAATAATTGCATGAGAATGGATAAGGTCTAAGTCAGGAAGAATTAGAAACAGAGTTCTGGAGCATAAAGATTTTTATCTTTATCAAAAATATAATTTCTCAACCACAGCACTACTGACATTTTGGGCCAGATAATTCTTTGTTGTGGGGGCTGTCCTGGGTATTGTAGGATGTTCAGCAGCATCCCTGACCTCTACCCACTAGATAGCAATAGCTGCCCTCCCGCTGTAGTTGTAACAACCAAAAATATCTCTAAACATTGGGAAATGTCCACCTGGGTAACAAAATTGCCCCTGGTTGAGAACCACTGATCCAAAGACTTAAATGTGCAATGAGACACTTATTCTTAGAGTTTCTCTACTGTGTACTAATGTTCTGAAGCTTAGCTCCTTGGAGCTCTTTTTTTGTGGAGTATATATGTGTATTCTGCATATCGCCTGCAATGTAAAAGAGGCTGATCTTTTTTTTAAGGCTGTGTAAATGGTTTTGTTACTCCTCATTGTGTATCTTTCCCTACTGACATCTACCTGGTTTCCTGGTTATGAGAAGAAACTTAAAGTGATGGCACTTCCATTTGCTTTGCCCTACAAAAATGATTTGCCTTGAAATTTAATACGGTATTTGGAAGCGTCAGTCAGCGTACCTATACTTTGTCTTTATCTTCTGAGTAAGAAGGGTAAGAGTAAAACAGAATGAGAATGACTTTGGGTCTCTTGAGTCTGTATGTAAAGGAAAAAAAAGGAGTGGACTGGGATTTTTGTTAACTAAAGTTCGAGTCTTAAAAACTAAGAAGCCTATTTTAAGCAGCAGGAGTTCCCAGTTGAAGGTCTGTTCCCTGTATCTACAGCTGGCTTTACCTTCAGTTCTTGATGGAATGCACCTGGGTAAAAGGCCAACCTTGTTTCTATAATATTTCAGAACATCTTGGAGTCCTGAAACCCATACTCTCTTCCTGACATAAAACTTGCTGTGTCCAGATCTTCTAGTGCTTAGGTTATACTTGATAAATTTCATTAATTCAAAGAAGATAAGCTGCAGTTTCCTCTGAAAAATGAAGAGCACACAAATACATTAATAAGAACATGAACTCTCTGAAAATACTGTGTCCTTAAATGATATGAAACTCATTTAAGTCTATCCTTCAGTAAAGACACTAGCCTTTGAAGTTCTGATATGAATTCATTGTTCTTAAGTGTAAGATTTAGGTTTAAAAAGTTAGTTTGACATTGACTTTCTATACTGGCTGTTTCTTTTCTGTTTGTCCCCCTTAGGAGCAGTCTCACAGGTGCTGGACAGCCTGGAAGAGATTCATGCGCTTACAGACTGCAGTGAAAAGGACCTAGATTTTCTACACAGTGTTTTCCAGGATCAGCATCTTCACACACTACTAGATGTAAGTCTGTCTTTTTATTATTCTTGTTTTTTGGTGAATTGAATATTGGCCGGGCACGGTGGCTCATGCCTGTAGTCCAAGCACTTTGGGAGGCAGAGGCGGGTGTATCAGGAGGTCAGGAGACCGAGACCATCCTGGCCAACATGGTGAAACCTGGTCTCTACTAAAAATACAAAAATTAGCCAGGCGTGGTGGCGCATGCCTGTAGTCCCAGTTAGGACTGAGCTGAGGAGGCGGAGGCACAAGAATCACTTGAACCCAGGAGGCGGAGGCTGCACTGAGCCAAGATCACACCACTGCACTCCAGCCTGGGTGACAAAGCAAGACTCTGTCTCAAAAAAAAAAAAAAAGAAATTGAATATTTAGCATACCTTTTTACTTTACATGAATTCTCAGATGTCTATCATAACAATCCTTTTCAGTTGCCTTAAGTCTATGAGAAATGTGGGAAATCATCCATCAAAAATTCATGATTGAAATACAGTATATGGCCGGGCACCGTGGCTCATGCCTGTAATCCCAGTACTTTGGGAGGCCAAGGCGGGTGGATCACCTGAGGTCAGGAGTTCGAGACCAGCCTGACCAACATGGGGAAACCCCATCTCTACTAAAAATACAAAATTAGCCAGTTGTGGTGGTGCATGCCTGTAATCCTGGCTACTCGGGAGGCTGAGGCAGGAGAATCACTTGAACCCAGGAGGCAGAGGTTGCAGTGAGCCGAGATCGCTCCATTGCACTCCAGCCTGGGCAACAAGAGCGAAACTCCATCTCAAAAACAAAGAAAAAAGAAATACAGTATATGTACAGTACAAATGCAATAGAGCCTAGCAGGCTACAATGGGGAAAAATTTATATATCTTTATATTTATAAATTATATGTACATAATGCATGCAAGTGGTATGTGAGTTTTAAAAAAGAGTAGAGTACAATCCTACTTTACTGAATTATCTTGTATTTCTGTTAAAAGAATCCATTGAGGTTAGCTGTGATTACTTTTTATTGCTTTGCACATTACTTTAAAACATTATACCTCCAGCATGAGTATAGGAGAGAGAAAAGCAAATGGGATACTGTGCAATAGGCTGTATTCCCACACACATTTCATATTTAACATTGTTTTGTTCCATAGATTCAATGTCTTCTCCTTAAAACATAAGCATATACTCCATCTTTAAATATTACAGGCTCCACTGACAGCAGACTGGGATACAAAGGAAAAAACAGAAGCTGACCATTTTCATTTCAGTCACATTTTAAGTAAAATACCTTTCTTAGAGAACTTGGTTCACTTCAGCAATGAAAACTCTTGGGTGGTTTCGATGGTATTTGAACATGTTGGTCTTTTTACAAGAAAAATCTTCCCTTAATGAGAGAATTATACTTGCTTTGGGGTGCCTAGAACTGTTTGGTGCTGAATAATTCACCATATGATGTAAATGAAGCTAAAGCAAAATTTCCCAGAATGTGTTCTACAGAGCATTGCTCTGGGAGGTTGCTATGGGTGTTGCCATGGTGGGAGGGGGAAGTAGATCTTAAATTTATTGGTTAAATTATTTATTGACTAAATAAGTTTGGGAAATGCTACATTCTTTAGTCTTTTTATACAGATCCACAATGGGCATTGGTATATTGATAGCTCTGAGATGATCTAAAGGAAAGTAACCTTTTTAACTTTCTTTATCAGCATTTCTCAAACTAATTTGGGCACAAAACTTTTATTCACAATCCTGTTGAGTTCTGTTTTGATGAGGACCAGTTTGGGAAAAGCTCAGCTAAGAGTGTTTGTTGCATTATGCTTCAGCTTCACACTAAATGCAGCCGTAGGTATCTAACAGTTGCTTCTTTCCCCAAATGTGGTCAGTTCAAATTAATTATCAGATTTTCATGGCTAGTTTGGCCTTTGTATATAGTGTACATATTAATTAGGGCTGACTAACTGTTATAACATGTGATTCTAAAATTTGAGTGGCTTAACAGAATAGAAGTTTACTTCTTGCTCACTTCACAGTCCAATGCAGGTAGATGAGGGAGGTCTTTTCCACACCGTCATTCAGAGACCCAGGCCTCTTCCTCTAGGTCACACTGCTATTTCCCAGGGTCTTGGAATCTTCTACTGTATCCTTTGTACCTAGCCAGCAAATGAGAGAAGAGAGAACATGGAGAATCTTGCAGGGTCAAGCCTGGAAATGGGTTTATCTCACATTCTTTGGCAACTGCTAGTCACGTGCTCACCTGGATGTGAGAGCTGAGGAACATAGTTTAGAAATGTGCTCAGGAAGATAAGGAATTGGGTCTTCTCTTTAGTGTAATTTATCTTAAGTAGTATCTATTCACTGTCATTGCTGCAGAAAGTTTTCACAATTGTGTATTTCCCACTGAAGTTTATACCCTTTACTAGAACTAGTTAGTGCAATATTTAGAAAAGGCTACAGCAGTGTGTGGAGATTTTGTTTATTTTATTGTGGTCAGTGGTTAGGTCATTGCCAGGTAGATTTACTGACCTTCTTTTGAATCAAGGACTTTTTGTAACAAAGACTTTTTGTAATTTAAACACTGAGAGAAGCCCAAATTGGTTTCAAAGTTGTATTTTTTCTTACTGATATAGCAAGGTATCTGAGCACATCAAGCTTGAGATTGCAGGGGAGAAGCAGGAACATTACTGGCTTACACAAAGAAAGGGGCAGCTATTCAGACACGAATAACTGCTGCACTGTTTGGTATAAATTGTCACAATTTCAGAAGAGATTCTTAGATGTTAGTGAGAAAAACATACTTAACTTTCCTTTGCATTTGTTTACATTATAAAGAAGTATCTGCCTTATTGGTATCTGCCCTGTCAGTGCAGGTCAATTTGAAAGAGGAGCTGTTGGACTGAAAATGAACCATGCCTATTAAAAAGGTGAAGTATAAGACCAGGAGTAGTGGCTCACACCTGTAATCCCAGCACTTTGGGAGGTCATTGTGGGAGGATCACTTGAGCCCAGGAGCTCAAGACCAGCCTGGGCAACAAAGCAAGACCCCATCTCTACAAAAAATTTAAAAAGCAGCTGGGCATGGTGGTGTATGCCTGTGGTCCCAGCTACTCCAGAGGCTGAGGCTGAAGGATCACCTGAGCCCAGGAATTCAAGGGTGCAGTGAGCCGTGATCACACTACTGCACTCCAACCTGGGCAACAAAGTGAGACTCTATCTCTAAAAAAAAAAAAAAGGTGCAGTATCTTCTGAATTTTGTAAACAGGTGCCATACATGAACTCCAGTCAAATTAATGACTGTGAGGCCGAGCCCTGGACAATATTTGCATGCATGTGGTTCTGAATCTCCAAACTGAGCTATTTCTAAATGAAAGTTTAGGCCAGGTACGGTGACTCACGCCTGTAATCCCAGCACTTTGGGGGGCCAAGGCGGGCGGATTACCTGAGGTCAGGAGTTCGAGACCAGCCTGACCAACATGGTGAAACCCATCTCTACTAAAAATACAAAAATGTGGTGGGCACCCATAATCCCAGGTACTTAGGAGGCTGAGGCAGGAGAATCACTTGAACCCAGGAGGTGGAGATTGCAGTGAGCCGAGATCGTGCCACTGCACTCTAGCCTGGTCAACAGAGCGAGACTCCGTCTCAAAAATGAATGAATGAATGAATGAATGAAAGCTTAATCATCATGAATGAAATAAACCATCATTAGAATGTGCCCTCATACCCTACATCCCATAAATAAGGCTTATTAAGCTCATTTCACAGCTAACAGGCTACATTTTAATAATATAATCAATGAAGAATTCAAGTGACTGCCATATAGAGAAATCTAATCGTTTAAAAAATTTTAATATTTAAATGTTTGTGGTATACATTAAGGAAGAAAAATGGCTATGACGAACTCTTGAGGAGCAGCTGTTAAAATGTTGGATTTTCAGTCTGGGTGCAGTGGCTCACTCCTATAATCTCAGCACTTTGGGAGGCCGAGGCGGGAGGATCACTTGAGGTCAGGTGTTTGAGACCAGCCTGGCCAACATGGTAAAACCCTGTCTTTACTAAAAATACAAAAATTAGCTAGGCATGGTGGCGCACGCCTGTAGTCCCAGCTACTTGGGAGGCTGAGGCAGGAGGATCGCTTGAACGCAGGAGGTGGACGCAGCAGTGAGCTAAGATCACACCACTGCATGGTAGCCTGGGAGACAGAGCAAGACTCTGTCAAAAAAAATTGGGCCTTTCATTTTTCTTTCTTCCTATGTTCCACATACCATGGTTGATTTGGAATTGTTTTGTTTTGCAGAATCAAAACGAATTCTTCTGCCTTTTTTTGTTTGTTGTTTGTTTTTTGTTTAAGACAGGGCTCTCCCAGGCTGGCTCACTGTAGCCTTGACCTTCTGAGCTCAAGCACCCTCC
The DNA here is from genome assembly GCF_028858775.2 of Pan troglodytes. Taxonomy (NCBI): domain Eukaryota; kingdom Metazoa; phylum Chordata; class Mammalia; order Primates; family Hominidae; genus Pan; species Pan troglodytes. The sequence goes on along the minus strand of NC_072421.2, from coordinate 42,050,083 downwards.
TACCTCAACCACCCAAGTACCTGGACCACAGGTGCACCACCACACTCAGCCTTTTTTTTTTTTTTTTTGAAGAGACAGGTCCCACCATGTTTGCCCAGGCTACCAGGCTGGTCTCAAACTCCTGGGCTCAAGCAGTTCTCCTGCCTCGGCCTCCCAAAGTGCTGAGATTACAGGCATGAGTCATTGCCCCGGCATGAATTCCTTTTTAAGGATTCCAAGTAGGGACACCCAGGGGGCATAGTTTTATGGACCATGAATTAATTAAGGCTAATTAATCCCACTGAGCCATTTTAGGAAATATCTTTACCATTTTTATGTTATTTCTGTTAACTCAATAACATTCTAAATAGCTAGGTATGAAGCCATAATTTTAAGGCTGACAAAAAGAAACAGGATTAAGTTCCTAAGAAAAACTAAAGATTATCTATGACTTTATTTTTTCTAGTCATGTTCTTAAAATAATAACAAGCTCAAAATTTGAAGAAGCATTATTAGAATTTGTTTACAGGAAACAAAACTGCCAAACTGAAACATTTACATTAAAATGGAGAAGTACTGTGATTCTACTGAAAGGGAAATGCTCTCTGAAAGCCTTTGAATTTGAGTAAAACACATTTAGTTTAATCTGTAGTTAGAAACTGATACAGAAAACTCTAAATATTTGCTATCCAAGTAGTTCCAGCCTGGCACACATACGCAGCTTCTCATTTCGTGGGAAGAAATACAGAGGCATGAGGAACTGCTTGGTCCAGCTTGTTGCAGTATGCCTGTATTTAAAAATTAAAAGCACTGGTGCTAAGATGATCTTTGTATGAAATGTATAGATCAATTAGTAAAGTACAATTTGACATTAGTTTGCTAGGACTGCCATAACAAAGTACCACAAGTTGTGTGGCTTAAAACAACAGAAATTGATTGTCTCATAGTTCTGGAGGCTGGAAAGTCCTAAATCAAGGCATTGGCAGGGGCATGCTCCCTCCAAAGGATCCAGGGAAGAATCCTTCCTTGTCTTTTCCAGTTTCTGGTGGTTGCCTGCAATCCTTGTCATTCCTTGACTTGTAGATGCATCATTCCAGTCTCTTTTTCCGTCATCACATGTCATTCTCTGTGCGTGTGTGTCTGTGTATTTACATGGCCTTCTTAGAAGGACACCAGTCATTGGACACCCTAATCCAGTATGACATCATCTTAATTAATTACATCTATAAAGACACTTATTTCCAAATAAGGTCACATTCTGAGGTTCTGGGTAAACATAAATTTTGAGTGAGGGACAATATTCACCCCAGTACAGCATGGAAAACTGATTTAACCCTGAATTAATTCTTCACATGTGAGTGCAAATTACACAAATCTAATATAAAATAATGAAATGTTACCCTGTCATCCATTAATTATGCTTTATTGGGAATTGGTGTTAAAGTGTTATTTATGTCTTGTAATGATATTTTGAATCAGTTATGGATTGGAATTTGTATGTGATACATTGGAAGGTCAGTGGGTGGGTGAGTTTTTGATGGACTGAAAAGCCATGTTTTTTGGATTAAAAACATTTTACAAGTATTATTTGGTAGTAGTTTTCAGTCTTCTCAGTTTCTAGTATAAATTTTCCTATTAAAATAATAAATGTTTAGTTTGTAAATCACCAGTGTTACAAAACATTGTTAAATGACACATCTCTCTGCCAAACTTTGACAACTAAGTTTTAAACATTAACTGGCTGTCTGTCATACCTCTGAACAGCTGTTAGCATTTGTTACGCACTGCTGTTTCCATAGTAAATGCCCCCACCTAATTAAGATTATTTTTGTAAGAAGTCTTAAAATTGTGGTTTCTGAAAATATAATGGGTGATTAGATTAATATAGCAATTTATTGATGAATTTTTAAAATTGCAGTAGCAATTAATTTAGGAGTCTTTATAATATTAATTTATAAGTAGACTTTTATAATAGACTTAGTAACTTTTAAATATTGCATTAGCAATTAACTGATACTTGGAATCTTTCATATTTTGTATGGCCAACATCTTTATTATAATTTTTTACCGTTTAGGGAGAGTTAGCATTTTTCCATCTGGCCTGGAGTTAGCCATGGAAAACTACAATTCTTGATTTACTATTTCGCTTTTTTGAGATGACATTAAATTAGTAGCCATATTTAGAAGAGCTTATTTTTAGAACTCAGAAGTTTCCTAAAGGAAAAAGATGGAACTTCTACAATAATCTGGAGATAATGTTTTTGAGCAATTTGGGGTCTGAGAAGTAAGTAAAATACAATGTTAGGTTTGGATATTTAAAGAGATTGCCAATCAGGAAATGCCAAAGCTAAGTTTCCCAAGAATTTGTGGTCCAGCCAATTTGCATTTAAATGTCTAGAATAATAAAGCCTATCTGAGGACCTTCAGAGGATGAGCTACTAGTAATTTCTCAGGGCCCCATCCAGTCTTAAGAGTCAGCTTTGGCAATTATGAAACCAGCTGCACAGTGGGCCCCTGCCCAGTGGTGGTGGTCTTTGTGCTTCTTGCCTCCTGGGGCTGTAGACTGAAGCGCATTGCTGTTCCCTTTGAATTTGAGTGTCTCTCCACTGTTTTCTAACTGGAGGGGCAAAACCTCCCATATCTGTTTCCCTCCATGTATTGAAGTAGTATTGTCAGTGTAAAAGTACGGCATGAAACAAAATACCTGAAAGCTAGAAATACCATATGTCGTGAATATTCTCAAAGTATTTTTCCTTCTTTCTTAATGTAAATAAATGTCAATAAACTTAGCAAAAAAAAAAAAAAAGCCACTAAGCATATGGTTCTTTGTTAAGCAGCAATAGAAAACTGATAGAACCAGGAACAAGATGAGGATTGTCCACTCCCCACTTCTATTCACCATTGCCCCAGAGACTCTGGCCAGTGCAGCTAAGACAAGAAAAAGAAATTCAAGGCATGAAGATTGGAAAGGAAGAAGTAATATCATCCTTTCCCAGAGTTGTTATCTTGCATGTAGAAAATACTAAGGAATCCACAAAAAATCTAATAGCATTATAGGCAAGCTTAGCAAGGTCACAAGATACCAGATTAATATACACACATTATCTAAATTTCTATATGTGAGCAAAAAATAACCCAAAAATAAAATTAAAGAAATATTCACAATATTATAAAAAGAATAAAATAGGAATAAATTGAACAAAAAAAATGTAGGATTTGTATACTGAAAACTAAAAAATGCTGCGAAAGAAAGATCTAAATAAATGAGCAAAGATATACTGTTGGATTGGAGGACTTAATATTGTTAAGATGGCGCTTTTCTCCACATTGATCTATAGATTCAGTGCAGTCCCTATCAACATCCCAGTAGGATTTCTTTGTAGAAGTCAACAAGGTGATCCTAAAATTTATATAAAAATGCCAAAACAATTTTGAAAAAGAAAAAAATTGGATAACTGATTTCAAAACTTACTATAAGGCTATAATAATCAAAATAGTATGGTGTTGGCATAAGGATAGATATACAGATCACTGAAACAAAAAAGAGTCCAGAAATAAACCCTCACCTTTATGGTCAATTTATTTTCAACAAGATTGCCAATGCAATTACATGGAAAAGGGGATAGTCTTTTTTTTTTCAAATGGTTCTGGAGCAGTTGGAGATCCATATGCAAGAAATGAACTTAGACCCTGTCTCATACCATACACAAAAGAAAATTGCCTCAAAATGGATCATAGATTCACTTTAAGAGCTTAAAACTATAAAACTTTTAAAAGAATATAGGAATAAATCTTCATTACCTTGGGTTAGGCAAAGAGTTCTTAGATGTGACACAAGGGAATTTGGGGGGATTACGGAAATGTTCTTAAGCTGGATTGAGATGGTGGTTGTACAACTATATAAATTTACTATCATCCCACTAGATTTCACAGGGCCATTACACTAAATTAAAATTTAGCTTTGTGGCTAAGAATTTACCACTGATTCAAAAATACTAAATATGGTTTTTTCTCCCAAGAACTGTTTTATTAACCAGTGTGTAGTTGTGCCTTATGGAAGAAGTCCAAATTGTGTTTTTTGTTTGAAAATGTTATGAATTACATAACTTTATAGATTTTCAATATGGAAGACACCTTAGAGCAACTTATTTTAGTTCATTCCTTCTACATTCAAGTACATATTTGCCATTTCCAAAAATTCACAGCTTTTTGACACTTTTTTAACATCAATTTTTTGGTCTTTTTTGTTGTGGCAAGATATATATAACATAAAATTTGCCACTTGCACCATGTTTAAGTGTACAGTTCAATGACATTAAGTATATTCACATTGTTATACAACCATCATCACTATCCATCTCCAGAACTCTTTCATCTTTCCCAACTAAATGTCTGTACCCATTAAATACTGACACCCATTCACCCCTCTCCTTAGCCCCTGGCAACCACCCTTCTACTTTCTGTCCCTATGAATTTGACTACTCTAGGTACCACGTATATAAGTGAAATTATCCAGTATTTGCCCTTTTGTGTCTGGCTTATTTCATTTAGCATGATATCTTCAAGGTTCATCCATGTTGTAGCATGTGTTAGAATTTTCTTCCTTTTTAAGGCTGAATAATATTCCATCGTGTGTGTATACTACATTTTGTTTGTCTACTCATCCAATATTGATGTTTTGTGGTTGATAATTATGTACTAGGAAAAACCAAATTCTCAGAATAAGGCTGTCTAATCGTAGGGAATTCTGCCTCGTTCCATCTCCACACAATTACTCTTTCTAGGATGCAAGTTAGATCTTATGCTATACATCTTCGTGAAGGAATGTGTGATTTCCACTGAAAGTATTAATTAATGACTACGGGAGTCCCTCCAATTCCCTTATTTGTTCAGATAAATTACTTCTTAAAGCAGGGTTTAGAATTTACTCTAGAATACCAAGAATAATGAATCAGCTTGTCACCAGTATCAGTGTTACCCACTGAGTGCCATTCTCTTTTTATGACACCATGATCAACTTTACCAAAAGGCAAAGGAATTTGCAGAAAGCCTTCAAAGTACAACAAGCACTGATTCTTCTTTATGCTATGCTCAAGGAAAGGAGGGGTTTCCCCCTAGAAAGGAATGTGATATGCTCAGTTAAAGAATGTTCGATGGAGTGGCTTGCAGCATTCATAATCCAAGAACATAGCTGTTTTCTTCTCTTTGTGGCCCTTCAAACATGATCTCATAAAACTCTTCTGCCAGACTGCCTTTGTGTTATTCTCTTTAAATTTTTCATGACAGAAATTCATTTTTGCTACAGCTACACCAAGTACAAATGCTTGGTGTTTACCTATGCAAAATAAAAATGCTAGCAAAAGCCAAAAATAATTAAATAAAATATTATCTGACACACCTAATGTAACATAAATGTTACCTTTTAAAGCAGCACATTAATAATTGTATGTTCATTTAATGTAAATATCATTTAACTCTTGTAGTTGCTTAAGAAGAGCCAAGCTAGGAAATGTGATTTTAACACTTTAAAAAAATAGAAAGGAAATTAATATCATAGTGAAAATTTCTCATAGTTGGGCAAGCTCTTGTATCTGATACTAAAAAGTACCGTATTTCAGAAGATTTTATTAAAACAAAATAAAATCTGCCTATATTATATCATGTAACTGGTTTTTTTCCTCATGCTTTCTTTTGCTCAAGAATAGGCATTATGATTTGTGTTTTACAGGGCTTAATTTTAGAGTTATTTGCCCACTTGAAAAAGGCATAGAGAACACTCAAGCTAGGTCATCTGAGGCCAGTGTTTGAGTTTCTCAGAAATAGCTGCCAACTGACCAGAAATCTGCCACACTGGCCTATGTTGTTAGGCCACCAAAGGCACAGTCTTCTTGGATTGAACTAGGAGGTCAAGCAAGTCTTAATTTCTTGAATTCATAAATAAATCCCTGTAAGTGCGATGTTCTAATAGGATTAGAACAAAAGCAGCCCTGTATACAGGCAAATAAAACCTAAACAAAACAAGGGCCTCCTTAGAGGTTCTTTTGCTGTCAGGATCCAAAGGATTTTTGTAGCTTTTTCAGGAAATCTTGTACTGGCCCAGATGTACTGATTTTTTAATTGCCTTTTTTGCTGACAGAAGAAAACTTTAATAATGGATTTAGAGCAGCGTATTACTAGGCCAGCTGCACTCCTTCTTGCACCTTCAAGTAAGGATATATTCCCCATCATGATTTTACTAAAACTTGATTTAAGCTAGCATTTCACTGCTAAGCTATTAAACTAAAGCTTTCCCAGAACACCTAACTCAAGAGCATCCAGGAACATTCTTCTTGGCCACTAAATACAGTAAGCAGTTGTCCGTTACATGTCCATCTTCAACTTGAGTTATGTAGTACAAACTGGGCCATGGTATTGGGAGCAGCCCTGAACCTTAGTCCAGGGAAAATCTAAATTCCAGGGTGGAACTCTTGCTCCTTGATTTCAGTCACTAGATTTAGGAATTTACACACTTTTTAAGATGAGAAACAAATTTAGTTTAAGATTTGTAAAATTTTCAAAATGAATGAAATGAAATCTTCAAATCTTCAAATGAATTCCCTTCAAATGAATGGAGTTTGCTATCTCCATGCAGATAGTCATCTGTATGACTATTATTTGAGTGCTTTCAACTATTTAAAATAAATTGATTTTTAGCAATTTTGTAGAATATAAAATTTCAAGAAAAACAATTTTTGGTGCAGGTAGGATAGGCATTCTTTGCACGTCAAAAAAGAAAAATGGCCTGAGTGATTTTGATTTCTTTTTGTAACTTATAATATCCCAATGATACAGAATTGTGTTTAGATTTGTAAGAAGGACAGGTTATAGAAGTTCTTCCAGCTGGGCGCCATGGCTCACGCCTGTAATCCTAACATGTTGGGAGGCCGAGGTGGGTGGATCACCTGAGGTCAGGAGTTCAAGACCAGCCTGTCCAACATGGTGAATCCCCGTCTCTACTAAAAATAAAATAAAATAAAATACAAAAATTAGCCGGGAGTGGTGGTGTGTGCCTGTAATCCCATCTACTCAGGAGGCTAAGGCAGGAGGATTGCTTGAACCCAGGAGGCGGAGGTTGCAGTAAGCCAAGATCGTGCCATTGCACTCCATCCTAGGCAACACAGCAAGACCCCGTCTCAAAAAAAGAAAAAAGAAAAAAACTTCTTCCTAGTGTTTAATTGTAGCTCCTTAAGTTTTTGAAAATGCCATTTTAAATTTTGCAATGTTTCTTTCACACTTACGTTGCCCATCATGCAATCTTTAGGCCACTGCTAAATACACTGCTCTTCTCCAAGCTTGAACTTCATGATGTTTAATGATGCCAAGGATCTTTGAAAGGACCGTGTGTGTGTGTGTGTGTGTGTGTGTGTGTGTGTGTGTGTGTGTGTCAGGGCCTCAGTCTGTCACTCCGGCTGGAGTGCGGTCATGCAATCATAGCGCATTGCAACTTCGACCTTCCAGGCTCAGGCAATCCTCCCACCTCAGCCCTTCAAGTAGCTGGGATTACAGGAGTGCGCCACCACACCTGGCTAATTTTTGTATTTTTTGTAGAGACGAGGTTTCCACATGTGGCCCAGGCTGGTCTCAAACACCTAGCCTCAAGCAGTCTGCCCACCTTGGCCTCCCAGGGTGCTGGGATGACAGATGCAAGCCACTGCAGCTGGCCTCAACAAGTTTATATGTAAACTTGAGCAAGAAAAATAGATTTTTAGATCTTACAAAGTTTTCTGTGATCTCCAACTTCAGAAAATCAGTTCCAGTACAGTAATTGAATATCATTTCTCTGTGTTTCAGTATTAAATCAGCTTTCCCTAATATTTTGCTCAATTTCAAATGTATATGAGAAAATACCTGTTATGTATTGATGGCTGATCTGCTCAGTTCACTGAAAAGATGTGACATTGGAACTTTGTTCCTATTTACCCACGTAATTCACAGAAACTGAAGAAAGTTCTTAATAAGATAGTCAGTGTTTCCAGAACAAGTTATTTCAATGGTCATTATTGCTACACAGTGTAATTCCGTGCACACTGTTATTATCTGTTTTATTAGGATCATCACAGACACATTCATTAAATATTTTGCAGCTAAATATTTGATTCTTGCAAACTTTCATTCTTTTCCAGCAGGAAACTTCTTCAGTATCTATAAAGTAAGTGATAAGATGATGGTTGCTAATGAACATCAATGTTCTTTGCAACCCTACAAGCCTATGCCTACAGTATAGTTGCAAAAGTTATAAACTTGTCTCAAACAATATACATTCTGGTCCTTAGATTTGGTTTTCTCTGTGCAAAAAAAGTTAGTGGGACATACAACTCAGTGATAATTATTTTATAGCTTCTTACCATGCATTCCGTTTTAAATGTTGATCTTGATAAATACTGCACATAAACTATGAGCAAAACACAGGTTTCTATTTGATAACTAAGAAATCAGAAGATAATGTGATATAATGAGTATGATAAAAAATGAAACTTGATTTAGTGCTTTGAATGTAAATAAAAGGTGACATATTAACTGATTTTATCATCTTTATGTTTGAAAGTACAATCTCAGGAGATTTGAATTTAATATCACTACCAAGTTTATTCTGCTTCATTTGAAAACCCATGTCAAATGTAGAATGTGGTCTCTTTATGGAACTGTGGCGACACTTCCTAAGACAGAAAGATGAATGAAGCGTGTCGGTGTAGCTATGTGTGGTCATATCTGACTCAGTGCCAGAGATTTGCAGAGAGCAGGCCTATCTGTGAGACAATATGAGACTGCCTGTTTCCCTTGCAGCTGTTCACATTTCCTTGTTTTGCCCTGGTGTTGTGTGTACATGTTTTTTGTTTTTTTTTTTTTTAATAAAAAGTGCTGAATTTGGGTAATGGTAATTTCATTAGAAAAAGAGAGTAAACAGTAACAGATTCATTCTTGTTTTCCCTCTAGGGATAATTTATTAACATTCTTCCTTCTCTCTTCCTCCCCCTTCACACCTCAGCTTTACAAATACACCTGATACCTTCAAATTTCAGGAAAGCAAATAGCAAAAGGAAATACATTTTGTCATTCCAATACAACTTGAATTTAAGCTTCTAGAGCAGGGATTCACAAACTGTGGCCCTGAGGCCAAATCCAGCTGGCCGCCTGTTTTTGTAAATAAAGTTTTATTGGAACACAGCCATGCTCATTCATTTATGGATTATTAACAGCCGCCCTCATACAACACAACAGGGTTTAGTGGCTGTGACAGAGATCATATGGCCTGCAAAGCCTAAAATATTTCCTATCTTGCCAGGATAGGATTAGGATCCTGATATTCTTTTTTTTTTTTTTTTTTTTTTTTTTCTTCTTCTTGAGACGGAGTCTCACTCTGTTGCCCAGGCTGGAGTGCAGTGGTGTGATCTCGGCTCACCTTAACCTCCACCTCTCGGGTTCAAGCGATCCTCCTGCCTCAGCTACCTTAGTAGCTGGGACTACAGGCATGCACCACCACACCCGGCTCATTTTTGTATTTTTAGTAGAGATGGGGTTTCATCATGTTGGCCAGGCTAGTCTCGAACTCCTCACCTCAGGTGAGAATCCTGACATTCTTTAACATGGCAAGGCTTGTAATTGAGTGGCTAATAGTTTTCAAATCATATTGAGTGTATTTTTCCCTGCAGCCTATAAATAGAATTTTTTACAGCTCTTTTCCCAAGTATTTGCCAAAGATATCTCCCTGGCACAAGGCATTGTGTATTACTGAATTCTAGTAACAAGCTGAGGAGATCTGGATGAGAGAAAGGACAGCATATCAGCAGGGCAGGGTCAGGTCCCTGCTACTCTGGCTGTATGACCCTGACCATGACAGTTCACCTGACTGGAACTCAGCTTTTGACTTTTTAAAATGGAGGAGTTGAATCATGTTGACATCTAAGATCTCCTCTTTTTTTTATTTTTATTTTTTTGGTACCCCAAACAGAGTCTCATTCTGTCACCCAGGCTGGAGTGCAGTGGCACAATCACAGCTCACTCATCCTGGGCTCAGGGAATCCTCCCACCTCCCCATCTTGAGTAGCTGGGACTACAGGCAATCACCACCACACCCAGCAAATTTTTTTATTTTTTTGTAGAGACAGAGTCTCACTATCTTGCCGAGGTTGGTCTTGAATTCCTGGGCTTAAGTGATCTTCCTACCTCGTATGGCCTCCCCAAGTGCTGGGATTACAGGCATGAACCACCACACCCAGCCCTAAGGTCTCTTTTACCTTGAAAATTGTATAAAGTAAGTCAGACTTAAAAGATACAAAAGAAAGAATTAAATGTAGTCAAAACACATTTCTTAATTTTGAGGGAAAGTTTTTAACTGCACATGCAGGATCGAAGAGAAATAATATCTGGTTCCTAAAGAAACAAGCTGAAATAAATATTCCTGGTGTGTTTATTTTACGTTACTCTGAATTTTTTTTAATCTATTTACAATTTCTATGTACTAGTCCAAATATAATACTTATTTTTTCTAGAGGAAGCATTTCTTAAACACTACTATGTACTCAGCCTCACGCTAGGGGCTATTACCTAATGTCAGAGAACCCGAGTCTGGTCGTGGGAAAGAAAAAGAACCACTTAAACAGCATGTTCTATAATGTACCTCAGACATTCAGTTCCCTCTTGGCTGTTGATGCCCTTGGTGTGGCAGACACCCCAGTGTTGGCTCTGTCCTGAGTTGCAGACGTGTGGTTTCTGCATCGTCAGTATACTCAGCACCTGGTCTCAGAAACGTTCTCGTCCCCTGCCCCCAGGGGTTACCACATAGCTTTTTACTTCTGAGTCCTCTTGTCCTCCTGGGCAGGGCTGTATCCAGATGGCTCCAGCCAGGCTACCTTCTGCAGTGTCTCCTTGACTCATGGGAAACACACACGTGCTTAACTCAACATACACTATAAGCATGGCCTGCCCCAGGCGGCCTCCAGCCATGAAAGAGGCAGGCACCAGTCTCTTTTTGCTTAGGACCCCAAATGCTACATGTCAAGCTGCCCCAAGGACTCTCTCTCACACAGAGATCCTTTCTAGTGTACCAAGGTGGGCCTATAAGTTGCTACAATTCAGCAAGCATCCCTCCAGAGAATGAGATAGTGAGCTCTTCTGGCTGGCACCTCCGGTGTCTAATGCGTGGTTCTTTTGGGGCATCTACCATCCTTCACTTTGTATGAGGGAGGGTGCAATCCCCTCTCCTTTCCTCCCGAACAAGAAGGAGAAGGGAATAATCAAATACTTGCTCTTCTTAGTCCTGTGACTCCTACAAATCCCAGACTTCTGCCTCTATAGGCAGAATGAGGGGTCCTGGGGTGAATATGGAAGGGCCATTTTGACTGCCTTTCAGCAAGCCCAGGAGAAGTGGTCTAGCAGCTTCATAGCAGGTTCAGTGCCATTTACTTCCTCTTGGCCTTAGCTTTGGGCTTTAGCTGAAAGTCCAAGACTACTGGTAAGGTCCCAAGTAACATTTTATATATTCTTTATATATGATAGAATGGGGGGTGGGTAAAGGGTAAGAAAGACAAGCTGCAGTCTTCCTTTGTTCTCAAAACCCAGCTACCTCTCATTTGCCCCAGACCTTGACAAAACTCTACCTAGATTTGAAATTTGAGTCCTGCATATCTTTGCAGGCAGCATATAATATGCAGATGACCCATGAGAATGAGAAATCCAAAAGCACTATGTTTCTAACTACTGTTTTTAAACACTTCAATGTTACATCGCATTCGAACTTTTTTCCATTGATGACTTTTTATTTACCTGCTTTGCTATATTTCTCAAATGCTTTGTATATGCTATGGATATCACTAAAGTATTTTGAGTCTCTAAGACAAAAATGTAGAAATTGGTGGGGGGAAATGAAGGTTGACATATTATGCATATACATCAAGATACTTTCCAACTTCGGGTTGCCCACTGAGATCATTGCCAGTTGTTATTGCTGGGGACCAAACTACTTACTCTCTGGTCTCCAAAGGGATGAATCCTTCATACATTTCTGGGCCTTTGGTTATACAGATTTTTGGAATTTGTGAGCTCTTTGAAGACAGAAACTCTCATCTTTTTATCTCTGTATCCCTAGTACATAGAACCCCACATTTTAGTACCTAGTAAGACTTCAATAAATATTGAGTGGATGGGTATGTGGATGAACCAACAAAGGGTCACTTCTCTCTGACAGTGACAAAATGAGCCCATTCCTCACTCCCTCCTGCTCAGTTCTTACTTGCCCTTTTGGTTGATGAGCCAGCAGCCAAGATTCACAGTGTATTCTTTGCCACATGGACACCATCCTCTCTATCCTGTGGCTGCCTTGAGAGGTGCAGTTTCTAGGACTTGAGAGCTGCAGTTTTTAGAAGAAGCAGAGCCCAATGCCCCCACCTCAGGTAGAAGCCCCATCTTTTAATTCCTTTCCATTGTATCTGCCTTTCATATTAAGCATCCCACCTCCCCCTCATCCTGCCACTACTTCCACTGAACTTTAGGTGAGTTGAATTTAATTTAGGTGATTGAACTGGATCAGACCAGACCAAAGGCATGGAAGAAAATTTGGTCTGAGTATTTTCCTTGGAGCAGTGCCTCAAAAGAGATTCCAGGCACTTGTGTGCCACCTATGAAGTTGTATGGATAGAACAGCGGTTCTCACTTGACCACTCTGTGCCTCATTTTTCTCATCTTAAAGTGAGAATAGTAGGGGTAACCAACTGCGTAGGATTGTTTGAGATTAAGTGAATGAGTATATGTTAAGAGCTTAGACTAGTAACTATCATCTAGTAAGTGCTCAATAAAAGTAATATTGTTGCTATTAGTAGTAGTACTATTAGTACTCTCAAAAGTTAGCACTGGACATAAGATTTTCAAATACCTGAGGAGTTTATTAAAGCACAGATTTCTGGACCTCCTTCTTAAATTCTGATGTTGTAGGTCTGGAGGGGGGTCCAGGAATCTATGTTCCATAAGTACTACATCTGATTCGGCCGCACGTTCTTAAGAAATTACAGATATAAGACCTAAGGAACTGTATATGACATAGTAAGACCAGGTCAAAAATTATCTCCAATTTGGGGAGTTGTGGGATTATTTTTTCTTTGTGAGAAAAATTGATGTGCATTTATTAAATGTTTAAATAGAAACGAACCATAATCATAGTTGAAAATGTTGGAAATAATAGTCCTTGATCAAGAAAAAGGCAAAACTTACAGTTTATCATGGAATTAGACATTATAAAGTGATGGTGCTATCAACTTGTAAAGCCTCAAATTAAATTTGCTTTTTTTCTCAAACAGGTTTGAGATTTTTTTTTTTTTTTTTTTTTTTCGAGACAAAGTCTTGCTCTGTCACCCAGGCTAGAGTGCAGTGATGCGATCATAGCTCACTGCAGCCTTGACCTTCTGAGTAGCTGGGAATACAGGCATATGCCACCCTGCCTGGCTAATTTTTGTATTTCTTTTGCAGAGACAGGGTTTTGCCATGCTCCCCAGGCTGTTCTCCAACTCCTGGGCTCAAGCAATCTGCCTGCCTCAGCGTCCCAAAGTGCTGGAATTACAGGTGTGAGCCACTGCACCCAGCCGGTTTTGAGATTTTATAAAAATATTTTTATGTATTCACTTAGATTATTTAAACTTTGCTTGATAATTAATATTATGACACGTCAGGTGGTGACTAAATGTGTTTTTAAAGTGTTATGTATTTTTTTAATTGTGATAGGAACACTTAACATGAGCTCTACCCTCTCAACAAATTTTAAAGTGCACAATACAGTATTGTTGGCTGGGCACGGTGGCTCACACCTGTAATTCCAGCGCTTTGGGAGGCCGAGGCGGGCGGATCACAAGGTTAGGAATTAGAGACCAGCCTGGCCAACATGGTGAAACCCCGTCTCTACTTAAAATACAAAAAAACTAGCTGGGCGTGGTGGCACGCGCCTGTGATCCCAGCTACTCAGGAGGCTGAGGCAGGAGAATCACTTGAACCGAGGAGGCAGAGGCTGCAGTGAGCCGAGATTGAGCCACTGGACTCCAGCCTGGGAGACAAAGCGAGACTCCGCCTCAAAAAAAAACAAAGTGCACAATACAGTATTGTTAATGATAGACACAATGTTATACAGCAGATCACTAGAACTTATTCATCTTGCAAATGTAATGTAGTGTGTGTGTATATGTGTGTTTTATGGTTTCTTAGTTTTTTTGGTTTTGCATTTTGTTTGGGTTTGGGTGGTGGTTTTTTGTTGTTTTACTATTTTTTATTGCATGCATGCAGTGCAATTCATTTCTATAGGCTAGTCTGGAAACCTAATCACTATTTATAACATTATTTTTGTGGGAAAATATGATCCCAGTTACAACATTGACATTTCTTTAGAGATAGAAAGCATTCAGAAGATGGAGACTGCCCACATATATTTTACAGGGATTTGGGCAAACTTTTGTGGACCAGCCACAAATCACCATTTCCCTAAAATGTTAATATAATGTTTTAAATAGAGCAGCATTTTACTAGTCTACTTATACTATTTATTTAATCTCTGATTTAGTAGTGCTTTCTTAATTAATACATCATTTAAAAAATTGTCCCTGCTCTATCTTCACATTGCTTTTGTTAGGCATTTTTATGTATGATGTGGCCCAAATATTTATAAGTCATAAAAATTTATCTTGCATTAGTATAAGCAAATCTGACTATAATCTGAAGAATGTTTATAGTCAGTATTTGACTTCTCAACTAGCATTGGTGTACAGAGTAGGTGAAGAAAAAAAAAAAAGAATAAAACCGACCACGAAAATCCCCACCTATTTTAGAGAAGTTAGGAAATAAAAGTGTTCACAACAGCCGAGGTCATCTTTAACTTTTCACTTTTCAAAGCAGACTGTTGACTATGAAACACTTTATTTGAGGTAGAAATTAATATTTTAATTGTATTTCTAAAATAATTAAATGTATGTTCTTCAGAAAGCTGAACTTTGGATCATTTAGGTTTGTGGAATTTTAGAAATATATTTAGTTTCTTTCTTTTTTTTTTTTTTTTTGGAGACAGAATCTCGCTCTGTCGCCCAGGCTGGAGTGCAATGGTGTGATCTCGGCTCACTGCAACCTTCACCTCTCAGGTTCAAGCAATTCTCCTGCCTCAGCCTCCCGAGTAGTTGGGGTTACAGGCGCCCACCACTATGCCCGGCAAATTTTTTTTGTATTTTGAGTAGAGACGGGGTTTTGCCATGTTGGTCAGGCTGGTCTCGAACTCCTGACCTCAGGTGATCCGCCCACCTTGGCCTCCCAAAGTTCTGGCATTATAGGCATGAGCCATCGCGCCCAGCGTATATTTGCTTTCTTTTCAGTGTCTTCTCCACTCTGAATTGGCAGAGTCAAAAGAAAAAAAAGTTTATGTCCTTGACTTCCTGCTGAAGGATACCAGCACTGATTCTGTTAATGAACAGCCCTAGTAAAACAACCATAAACCTCTGTGAGAACATTCCTTCCTAGAAGGAGTTGGGTTTGCCCTTTCCCAAGATTTAGGTTTCTGTGAAAATTCTTCCAGACGTTCCTTGGCCAGAAAGCATTCTTTCATTTTACTCCGTATAGACGTGCCTTGGCCAGAAAGCATTCTTTCATTTTACTCTGTATTCATGCTATTGAAAGTTGCTTCTGTCAGAGGAAACAAACACTGTGATTGAGGAAATATTGATGAATTTTAAATGACAAGGAAATTGCCACATTGACAGAATTTTGGTCCATCTATTTAAAGATGATTTTTTGAAAAGATATGCATAAGACTCATATTCTGACAAGTTTCACAGAACAATTCAGAGGTTATTACCAAGAGGATCCCACTGAAATCATCAGCCTGCCTTTTTAAAAGAAAAATATTGTTTAGTGAAATAATAAATATGAAGCTCTGATTTTTAGCAAAGAATTGTGAGTGTTTACTGGATTTTCTTCTTTGCTTTTTAGCTGTATGACAAAATTAACACAAAGTCTTCACCACAAATCAGGAATCCTCCAAGCGATGCAGTACAGAGAGCCAAAGAGGTAAGTGATATATTTTATAGAAGTATTTGGCATCATCATATTTGCCACCTTTATTGAAGACATTTCTGTTGCACATTAAGAGGCAGTTTCCCTGGAGTCACAATTTGACTCATTATATTCAGATTTAGTATTTCTAAGTTTATTACTGAACATACAGAAAAGAAAAAAAGATCTCTGCGGCAATATTGCCTAGATTTCTAGTTCTGGTTCTGTGATGTAAACTTGAATACATTACCATCAATTTTACTTCTCTTTTTCTGTTTTTTAAAAAAGAAAGTTATTTTACAACACTTGGTGGAAATAGACATGCTATAAAAATTTGAGTTGCTTTTTGAAGGTGGTAATGTTTGAAAGTTAATTAAATTTCTGTAGCAATTAAATATACTGAGTTCAAAGAAGTCATTTTTGTAAATTGTCAAGGTATGTGGCTATATCTGTCACAAACTTTTAAAAACCTATTTATGATAGAAATACAACATTGCAGAAAGTTTGGAAAATAAAAATAGATCCATAATCTCATCACCCTAACACAGTAGTTTCCATTTTTATATATCGTTTTCTAGTCACTCTCCATTTGCATATAAATTTTTTTATAGTTGTAATCAAAATGTGTCTTTTTTTAACCTACCGTTATATAATAAGCATATTTCCATGTTTCTACTTGATCTTTACAAATATAACTTCTAATGACTGCAATATTTTTCTTTGCTGTTATTAAAGTATAACATATTAGCAATTCTCCCATTGTTAGACACATGGGTTTTTTTTTTTTTTCATTTTTTGATCATGTCAGTCTTTGTGCAAATAAACATTTTTCTTTTAGAAAAATTATTTCTTATAAAGTGAAATTACTATGTGAAAGACTATGAAGGACATAATCCCTTCCCTACCAGATTTTAGACAGAAAGTCTGTACTGGAAGATGGTGTACGTTCACTGAGAAATGAAACCCATGCAGTGGAGGCTGCCCGGCCTGCCCACTTGGTCAGGACTAGCTTGGAGGGGTTGTCTCTGACTTCACCACCAAGGGCTCATAGAAGGGAATTAAGATATCGCTGATAGAGGCATGAATCACCACCCTGTCTTCACAATATGCAGATAGAAGCAGAGAGACTCTGGGGACAATTCTTTGGCTCAACTGGACAGTGAAAACCTGCTGGTTTCCCCCTAGCCCTGCTTAGGTGGAAATACCACACCTCTGTATTTAAAAATAAACTAGGAGAGGAGCAAGGACCCAGAGAGAGTATGTGGTTTTGTCCTCTCATTTCCCTAGTAGAGAAACTCGGAGCATAAAATACACCAAGGATAATTGGTTTATCATCTTGAAACAATATGAATTAACAGCATAACCAGCACTCTAATGAACAGGGTATTCGGATAAGAAAGCTCTGTCATTTTTGCTTGTTTGTTTGTTCTTCCCTGAGGCAGTAGTTGAGTAGCACAGAACATTCTAGTTATGATGCTAAAATCTAAGGCTCGGGCCATGTGACCTCACAACATCCCCCTCCTGCCCCAGTAGGAAGCTTTTGTATGGTTTTCACAGGTTGAGGTGAGAATCCTCCTGGATGGATGGTGGTATGATCCTGCCATCCAGTTGTGCCGAAGCAATCCTTGATTGGCTTGATGGTTGGAATTCAGTTGAGTGTAATGCAAACCTCTGAATCCAGCCATATGCAGTTAGAATAGCAGCAGGTGTTTACTCAGAAAAAGAACAGAGGCTTTTTCATGGGTTCATGTCCCATAAATAACTTATACAGGTAAACTCCATCCTGGTGGTAAAGGAGAATTTTTTAAAACAATTTTATTTGAAAACAATCAATTTTACCTGTGCAGAAAAATGTTAATGACTAATTAGTGAAGAAAATTTGAGTGGAAAGAGAAAATAAGGCTTTAAAAAATTGTTCTCTTAGGCTCCCTGGCGTTTAACCCTAAGAGCCATTAGCAGAGGCATGACTTTCTCTGTGTGGGCAGATGACTATGGGGAAAAACATTGATCCGGCAGGCATTTTTGCATTTTCTACATTACTTAAAGAAAAATTTCTTGTGTATTCTTAATTAAGTAGTCTAATTAATTAGTTCTGTTCTTGAAATCGTTTTTATTTGTGCCTGTGTCATTTTGACATTTCTAAAGGGAATTGGCAGTGCTGTTAATATAAAAGAAAACTTCTTATTAACTTTTTGTCCATATTGATTTTTATGGTGAGTTTGGAAAAAGATATTCAGAGATACTCTTCCGTTAAGTTTCATAAATCTGTAATAAATATATGTTGCAGGCTTGTCATTTTGCTTTATATTTTTCAATAACCTTTTAGGTTATAGTTGACAGACTTTTAGAACAATTTGCTTCATTTTTATTACCATCAATACTGTTCTTCTATGTATTAATAACATTTGAATAAAATGAAAAGTTTTTCAAAATAATTGTTTTGCCTGCCATAAAAATCCACTCATAATTTTTAACTTAAAAGAATTTAACATTTTGTAAATCTTATGTCATGTTTGTATTATTATATATCTTGTTTATTTTTTAGGTATTGGAAGAAATTTCATGTTACCCTGAGAATAACGACGCAAAGGAACTAAAGCGTATTTTAACACAACCTCATTTCATGGTAAGTAATAATTAAACTTCCATAGAACTGAAACCTCACTTTCATAAGAAGTTTTTAAACTACCCTCATAAAATGTAGCCAGCTTCATCTCATGCATTTTTATCCATATCATATGAGACTATTAAGATTACAATACCAGGTAATACCAAATATTTTAAGACTCTTTTGTTTACTTTGTGTCACAACTGTAAAGATACTCTTGGTGAAGTGGCTTTTCAGGGACTGTACTCATCAGACAAGGGATTTTCTTTCTTATGGGGTAGTCCTTTAGTCACTGGAACTGTTTATGTTACTTAAACCACAAAGAACTAAAATTAGAGACAGTTTTCAATAATAAGGAATCGTCTGAATCTAGGTGATATATTGGAAGAATTACATCTCTTTTGACAATGCAAAACTGCTGCACTTTCTTGGTTCATTTCTACTATATGGAAAATGGGGATAACACCTGTATTTAGCCAAATATAAAGCTAAATAACTAAACAAAGCTCAAAGCTCAAAATAGATAAGATACTTTGCTGTGGAAAAAGGTCCATGCTTATCTACCTAACTGCAATACAAAAACACAATTACAGATGGAAATTCATGTTGAATATACCATTTTAAAAGCATTAGCCACATCAGTTTATGTGAAAAATATGTGAAAAGTGGAAATTTACCTCACTGCCCTTTGGGAGAAAATCTGACTTAAAAGCCTTGTTCTTATAACTACTATTACAGATGATACTTTGAATTTTTATTTATTTATTTACTTTTGAGATGGAGTCTCACCCTGTCACCCAGGGTGGAGTGCAGTGGCGCGATCTCAGCTCACTGCAATCTCCGCCTTCCAGGTTCAAGCAATTCTCCTGCCTAAGCGTCCCGAGTAGCTGGGATTGCAGGCGTGCACCACGACACCTGGATAATTTTTGTATTTTTAGTAGAGACGAGGTTTCACCATGTTGGCCAGGCTGGTCTAGAACTCCTGACCTTACCTCCTGCCTCAGCCTCTCAAAGTGCTGGGATTACAGGCATGAGCCACCATGCCTGGCCACAGGTGACACTTTTAAAATAATAGTAACAGTATAATATGTGTATCAAAGCAATTACCTGTGAGTTATTATATATATGCTGTTTTATGATAGTGTTTCTTTTTTTCTTTTTCTTTTTTTTTTTTTTGAGACGGAGTTTCGCACTGTCGCCCAGGCTGGAGTGCAGTGGCGAAATCTCAGCTCACTGCAAGCTCAGCCTCCCGGGTTCACGCCATTCTCCTGCCTCAGCCTCCTGAGCAGCTAGGACTACAGGTGCCCGCCACCACGCCTGGCTAATTTTTTTGTATTTTTAGTAGAGACGGGGTTTCACTGTGTTAACCAGGATAGTCCTGATCTCCTGACCTCGTGATCTGCCCACCTCAGCCTCCCAAAGTGCTGGGATTACAGGCGTAAGCCACCGTGCCTGGCCCTTTATGATAGTGTTTCTAAACTTTTAACCAAGTTATTGAAATAAAGTTTTTTTCCTCAAAGTAACTACCTGGAAAGAAGCAATTACCATATTCATCCTTCCTAACTCTCCCACCCAAGCATTAAAGGCTGAATTCAAGTATAATCCTTGAGAGTATTTGACTTTATTCTATGGTAACAGCACTGTCCAGTGAAATACAATTAGGATACAGGTTCTAATGCCTGTAGATGAGTGCATTTTTACAACGTAGGTGTATAAACACAGAACTTCATTCAAATCTCACCTCTTTTATCAAGATATCTTGTAACCTCTCTACCCTTCTTTTGAACTTTCTCTTCTCTAACTCTTTTCCACTTGTTTGTATTCACCTGCATAACATTCTAATGCTTGCTGGCCTGCCAGAGCAAGTCCCTTCCCAGTGAATGAGCCAGGGCAATTTTTCTTTGTCCTTCCATATCCCAGCCCAGTTTTGTTGTTCTCATTGAGCTTATGATCTCATTTAGTCATTGTGATTATCTCTATTTCACAGAGCAGGAGAATAAAGAAACTATATGCTTTATTAATAATCCTCAAATGTGATGAATCACAAATATCTGCAGTTAAATTACCGTTAATATTATCTTGTTCACTGTTTCATGCATATGTGCTGTGTTTCCCCAGATTATAATTCATTCCCTTTTAGACAGCATGTCTTCTATAGCAGGGGTCTCCAACCCCTGGGCCACTGACCAGTACCCATCCGTGGCCTGTTAGGAACCAGGCCGCACAACAGGAGGTGAGCAGCAGGCCAGCCAGCATTACCACCTGTGTCCCCCTCCTGTCAGATCAGCCTAGGCATTAGGTCCTCATAGGAGTGGGAACCCTATTGTGAACTGCGCATGCGAGGGATCTAGGTTGCATACTCCTTATGAGAATCTAATGCCTGATAATCTGAGGTGGAACGGTTTCATCCCAAAACTATTCCCCGACCTCTATCCCCCACCCCCACCCACCCTGCCATCCGTGGAAAAATTGTCTTCCACAAAATGGGTCCCTGGTGCCAAAAAGGTTGGGGACCACTGTTCTATATTATAAAAGTGGTTAAAGATGTGAATACAGATGACCTGGGGTTGAACTCCATCCTTGCCACTGTAACTTTATGAACTCTGACTCTGAGTCAACCTCGTGGAGTCAGAATAAGAATTAAGTAGCTGATATATCTACTGTGCGTAGCACAATGCTTGACATATGCTTAATGCCTAATAGATGTTATCTGATACCTATTATTAGTTGCTCCATAGTATCTATCATGTATAGGGCACATAGTAAGTTATCAGTAAAACATTGAATAGATTAGGAACTGCCCGTTTGCAGATAGGTTAGCCTCTCCTTGGCTGACTGCTCTGTGCAGTGTTCCATAGCTAGAAACAGATATATAATAAATTTTGGACCAGGCACAGTGGCTCATACCTGTAATCCCAGCATTTTGGAAGGCCAAGGCAGGAGGATTGCTTGAACCCAGGAGTCAAAGACCAGCAACATTGGGAGACCCCATCTCTACAAAAAATTAAAAATAAACTAGCCAGACATGGTGGCACATGCCTTTAGTCCCAGCTACTTAGGAGGCTGAGGTGGGAGGATCACATGAGCCTGGGAGGTCAAGGCTGAAGTGAGCCATGATGGCACCACTGCACTTCAGCCTGGGCAACAGAGCGAGACCCTGTCTCAAAAAGTAAGAAATGCCAGGAACTGTGGCTCATGCTTATAATCCCAGCACTTTGGGAGGCTGAGGAATGAGAGTCATTTGAGGTCAGGAGTTCAAGACCAGCCTGGCCAACATGGTGAAACCCCATCTCTACTAAAAATACAAAAAAAAAAAAAATAGCCTGGCGTGGTAGCACACACCTGTAGTCCCAGCTACTTGAGAGGCTGAGGCACAAGAATCACCTGAACCCAGGAGACAGAGGTTTCAGTGAGGCGAGATCACGCCTCTGCACTCCAGCCTGGGTGAGAGTGAGACTCTGTCTCAAAAAAAAATAAAAATAAAAAATGAATTTGGACAGACATGTCTTTCTATAAATTGCTAAGTAAACTCAGGTCAATTCAGAGAATGATATAGGGCCGTATGAGACCAATAGATCTTTCAGATTTGAAGTAAGCTAAATAAATTAACATATACCCAAATAGGAGCCTTTTTTTTCATCAAAATCATTACGGCTCATATAGCCCATTGTATGACAGCTTATCTGTCTTCTAAGTCTCGATATGTTTTGCTTTTCTGAAGTCAGAGAGAAGTTAATATGTGCATTGCTATTAGTAAACATTTTCAGAAATAATAAGTAATTTTTATAATTTATTGAATACCTAGCTAGGTGCTTAAAAGACATTTTCATTCATTTATCAAATAAGTAAATGCCTACTGTATGCCAGGCACACTATGCCGGGCACTAAGGACCTAGTAGTGAATAAGACAAACAAGATCCCTGCGCTCATGGAACTTCCACTCTAGTGGAGGTGGGGTGGGAGGACAGGTAGGAGAGGTAGAGGTAGACAATGAGCAAGTAAGCTAACAAGATAATTTCATATGGCAATAATAACTATGAAGAAATGAAAGGATAATGGTGCAGAGATTATAGTAAAGTGGGAGCTGCTTTAGATAGTCAGGGGAAAGCCCCTCTGAGGAGTAGATATTTGGGCTGAGACTCCTTTGAGGAAGAGCAAATGCAAAGGCCCAGAGACAGGAAAGAGCTTTGTAGATTCAAGGAGCAGAAGTCCTTTGTGGCTGAGATACAGTTAACAAGGGAGAGAGTGGTACTTCCTGTACCAAGAGAGGTCAGCAGAGGCCAGACCAATTTATTTATTTTTTTAATATATAAAATAAGGCCAGGCATGGTGGCTCACGCCTGTAATCCCAGCATTCTGGGAGGCCAAGGTGGACGGATCACGAGGTCAGGAGTTCGAGACCAGCCTGGCCAACATGGTGAAACCTGTCTCTACTAAAAACACAAAAATTAGCCGGGCATGGTGGTGGGCGCCTGTAGTCCCAGCTACTCAGGAGGCTGAGGCAGGAGAATCTCTTGAACGCAGGAGGCAGAGGTTGCAGTGAGTTGGGATCGCACCACTGCACTCCAGCCTGGGAGACAGAGCGAGACTCCATCTAAAAATAAAATAAAAAATATAAATAAATAAAAGCCTTCCAGGCCATTGTAAGGAGTCTGCAGTTTTCTCCTGATTGCAGTAGGATGACACTAAGTGATGGCACGCAGGAAAATATCTAATCTGTGCTTTGCTGGAGCTGATGTGTAGAGAACGGACTGTAGGGGGGATAAGAGTTTAGGGAGACCAATTGGAAGGCTGTTGTGAGAGGTTGTAGAGGCTTGGAGAAAGGTGAGGATGGTAGAACATGGGCAGATGGGGTTTCTGTGTTGGAGATGGTTACATACAAGAGGACTTGCTGATGGTTGGGATGGAAGCTGGTGTAATTAAACCCTTTTCACAATTCCGAGAGGAAATTGTGCCCTAACAAGGTAAAGAGACTTGCTTAAGGTCACTCACCTAGTCAGTGGCCTCAATGAGGTTCAAGCCAGATCCTGCTAGCGCCAAAGCCTATGCTCCTAAAAGTCAGTTGATTTATAATGCTAATCAGTTTTCTAATAAATTTAAGTTGAGCTCATTGGTCATTCCTAAATAAGCTTATGTGTAGATAATATCTTATGTGGGAAATATAATTCTGAGATATATATATATATATATATATATACTATATTAAATAAGCTTTTAAATGCTGGGGCTTTCTATCTTATAAGCATTTTTTAAATCATGGCTTCAAAATCTTGGTATTTTTAAAGAAATATTAATAGCTAAGGGGAAATATGTTAATACTTACAATTTTTTTATTATGCCAAGGTTTGGGAGTTATTCTTGGCATATTTATAATTTCACACTTATTTGCTCAGTCATCCGAATTTTTCTTTGCTTTCTGATTATTATAACATGAGGATTTAACATTGAATTACCCAACACTGAAAATGCAGATACTTGTAGATATTTACAGTAACTAAAGGAAGAGGAAATAAGGGTAAATTTAAACGACTTTAAAACTGTGTTTTTTTTTTTTTTAAGAGACAGGGTCTTGCTCTATTGCCCAGACAGGAGTGCAGTGACACCTTCTTAGTTCACTGTAGCCTTCAACTCCTGGGCAAAGCAATCCTTCTGCCTCAGCCTCCCAAGTAGCTGGGACTACAGGCATGCACCACCATGCCTGTCTACTTTTTTTTATTTTTTGTAGAGACGGGGGTCTCACTTTGTTGCCCAGACTGGTCTTGAACTCCTGAGCTCAAACAGTCCTCTTTCCTTGGCCTCCCAAAGTGCTGGGATTACAGGCATGAGCTACCACACCTGGCCTAAAATCTGTATCTTTAGAGGTCATCATAAAAGAATATTATCTCACTGATTACTTTTTTAGTTATTCCATTTGAAAGGCTGACTTTTTAAAAAGAATATTTCCTTTGCTTATTGCAGCTGTAAAATATGAAACATTAAATAGTCAGATTTTTTCCACTCTTGTCTGATGTTGTTAGTTGTCTTATACATATCCTTACTATAGTACAAAAAGTGAAAGTGTTTTTTTCCTATTACACAATTGTTACGTAGTTAAAACTGACAGCTATTTCAGCTTAGTGACAACTGCTCACTCATACGTCTTAACATATTTGAAGAAAAATGTTCAAATTTTGGTTTCCCTATTTTTTATTTTATATACTCTTTTAGGCTTTTAAAAAGATAGTCTGTAAGTGGCCCCCTTTTTCTGTTTGGATATGAATTAGAGCTTTAGGTTAAGTTTCGTTTTGTGGTAGCAATCATTTACAGTGCCAAATTGTGGTTAATATCGAGTATGACCTTATTTGGTGACATCATTTAAGCATTTTTCTTTTAGAGTCCAGTTTGAGTATTATTTTATGATTGTGGGCTTAATCCTTCCTTGTAAATAATGCATTAAATACAAATGTTTGCTTATATAATTTAAAAGAATGAGTAGAGGCCTGTAATCCCAGCACTTTGGGAGGCCGGGGTGAGTGAATTGCATGAGCTCAGGAGTTCAAGATCAGCCTGGGCAACATGGTGAAACCCCGTGTCTACAAAAAATACAAGAATTATCTGGGTGTGGTGGCACATGCCTGTGGTCCCAGCTACTTGGGAGGCTGAGGTGGAAGGTTCACTTGAGCCCAAGAGGTCAAGGCTGCAGTGATATGACGAACATAATTTTAGCAAATGAAATGTTCCAGTTTTTATGTTACTGATTTTTGCTTTTTGCCCTAAATCTTGGTTTCTTACGTGACCACAATTAAATCAGAAAAAGAGGGATTTGCCCACATAGCACAGCCTCTATACTTGGGCTCAGGAGTACCAGTACAAGGTGCAGTTAGGGCACTGGTGAGGAAGCCAAGGTCCCCAGGGCCATCATGGAGCACTACTTTCAAGCTATGTATTGCTTAGTGCCCCTTGGTGCTCCTCACCCAAATCCCAGTTTAGACCAGCCTTCTGAGATTGTGAAAATATCTGCCATTTCCATTAGAAACCCAACTGTGTATAATGCTGAAAGCATATTCTTTACTGGTAACAAATCAGCATTATCTTCTTTATGATTTTACCAGATTGTTACCTTTTTTTTTTGCCTCGTATGCATGCCTTTAAAATTAAATAGCCAAGTCATGACTTTTTTAAGCCTTTTAATAAAATAACTTAATTTCAGATGCTATGAGTTATTATTTTTAAAGCAATTTTAACTGCATTTCATTATCTGCAGATATTACCACACAGATCCCAAATTAAAATAGAACCAAATTTATAGTTAGCACATAAGAAAATATAATCTTTGTATAAAGCTCCAGACATTTTGATAGCTGTAGATTCTCTTTGAAATAGAAATGTTCAAATATTTATGCTTAATAAAGAGGGTTTATTATGATGGCACAAAAAGTGTGGTGAGTAGAAGGATATTCTTTTTTAGGGAAACAAGGGACATTTTATTGTCGAAGTTCACCAAGCTGACAAATAGAGAGGTCAGTTCAAAGAAATCACTTTCTCTTTGTTAATAGGCTTTGCAAAAAGAAGTCATAATAATAATTCTCAACTTATTTTTTATTTAAACAAGTGCTCCAAAAAATATAATGAACAAAAAAATTTAACGTATTTAGAGTTTGAGTTCCATATCATATGTGATATTTTGGAAGATTACGTTTTTAAGGTACATCTGTGTGTATTTTTTTCTTTTTCTAAATCATATGCTATAAATTATTTTCATCCTTTGGGTTATATAAAAGTGTCATTGTAAATGCCATTGATGAAAGATACTTGCTCAATACTCCAATTGTTGCACCATTTCTTTTTAAATTTGTTTCAATTCTAAGCCCCAGCACAAATTTGCCAACTCTATTTATAGATGATTCTTTTAGCTAAATTATTTGAAATTGTACCATCTACCTTCATTTTAACAAGTTAGTTTATAACACCTCTGACCCAGATAATCATCAAACACATCTCTTCATTGATTCACTCATTTATTCACTTACGTTTTAAAAAATCTATTTATCATGATTGTCACAAAAAAATTGAGATAGTTGGATGTCGATATTACACACTTTCTATGTTCTCTTTAGATGAATGATACCTTTGAGAGGAAAAGAATGAGATATGTTTATAGGATAAATTTGTCAGCCCCATGTCTACAAAGAAAACATTTAAAAATTAGCCAGGTGTGGTGGCATGCACCTGTGGTCCCAGCTACACAGAAGGCTGCAAAGGAAGGATCGCTTGAGCCCAGGAGATGAAGCCTGCAGTGAGCTGAGATCTCACCACTGCACTGCACCCTGGGTGACAGAGTGAGACCCTGTCTCAAAATAAATAAATAAATAAAATAAATTTCTGCTGAAATAGTAATGTTATTAATAATTTTTTTCTTCATAAAACACTAGGCCTTACTTCAGACTCACGACGTAGTGGCACATGAAGTTTACAGTGATGAAGCATTGAGGGTCACACCTCCTCCCACCTCTCCCTATTTAAACGGCGATTCTCCAGAAAGTGCTAACGGAGACATGGATATGGAGAATGTGACCAGAGTTCGGCTGGTACAGTTTCAAAAGAACACAGATGAACCAATGGTAAGTAGGAAGAGAAAGTTTTCAATACTCTCATAAAATCCCAGCGTGAGTTATATCAACTAACTTCAACCTATGCTACTAGGAGTTGGGGAGGGAAGGAAGACATGGATAGTTTTAAAGAAATCAGTTTCCAGATCTTCAGTTCCCCCCTGCCCTTCTTTTCTAGAATTGTTCTGCCTGAAACTATGTCTTAGGCGTTCCGGTTCTCTTTCTCACCTCTCCTTTCACAATTGCCCTTCAACCAAAAAAAGGGGAACATACTGTAACATTCCTCCAGGGTGTAAAAACCTCTGGGGCAGCAAAGAAAGGGACAATTTGAAATATTGGTATTGGTATTGAGAAAGTGAATGTCTAGTAACATTGTAAAAATCATCCTTTTATAAATCTTATAGTTTTCAGATCTTTTGCCTTCAACAAAATTAGAGGAAGATTAATTCAGGGGGCATTCAAAGAATTGAGTAACACTGTTGAAATAAATTTCTTCCACTCCCAGCTACCTACTTAATATGAATCAATTTACTCAGTGCTTGGGAGTAGAGTTGGAAGAGAATTGATGCTGAACCTTGCCTCCATTCTCAGAATTCTCGTAGACTGAGAAGATCAAGGAAAGGCTCCTTGATGTTAACTGAACAGAGCAAGGGGAGTGAGGGGAAGCAGGGGAATACCATTCAGGCAAACCAAATAGCACATGTGTAAACCTGGTAGTAAAAAGGCTCTTATCATAGTTTCCCAATGGGAAGAAGGCACCATGGCTGAACTGCAGACAGCAAGGTGAGTGGCTGGAACAGAATCATACAAGTGTTGGAAGACATGTTAAGGATTATGTTCATTATCTTAAAAACAATGGGAGGCTATTGAAGACTTTCAAGCAGGGGGATAATATCAGATTTTTGTTTTGGAAATATCACTCTAGAGAATGTATGAGAGGGGTCAAGAGTGGATGTACAGAAACCAGTTAAGAGGCTGTTATTGCAGCAGTGCAGGGCAGATATGATGGAACTCTGAACTTGAGGGATGGATGTCAAGATGGAAATAAGTGAACACATTTAAGAAATAATGAAAGAGTAGGTAAAATCAGTAAGCCTTAACAATGGATTGACAGTAGAACTGAGGGAGAAGCAAGGATCAAGCACAGCCCTTAAGCTTTAGTCTTCTAAAACTGAATGGACGTTGAGACAGGGAACACTGGATAAGTTCCAAGTTGGAGGAGAAACCATATCTTTAGAAGAGGAAAAAATTCAAATTTATGCATTCATATCTTTTTCCTCAGAACATAGAAAAGGGATATTAGGATATAAAAAAACAAATTACCTACTTCTGAAAGTTGCCTTTTAGATTAAGGGAAAAGTTATAGCAGTGACTCTATGACCATGATTTTTGGAGAGCCCTCAGCTTAGACATTTCTGGTCCTAATCCTCATTTAGTAATCTTTGCCAGTTATACAATATTATCTTGCAGCACATGGGGAGCATGCAGATCACCTCACCCCTTCTGGTACTATCCAGGCAACTCTTTGGCTTAAGAGCATAGGCTACAGCAGGTTTTGGGTGTCTTGGGCAAATCACTTCATGTCAGTGGACCTCAGCTGGCTCATCTCTAAAAGCATAGTTGACTAAATGAATGATCCCCAAGATCCCACCTAGCTCTGAAAGTCTAATATTCCATTCATTCATTTTATATATTCATTCATTTATTCACCAAATATTTTTGAAGTCCCTACTAAGTGCAAATCACTCTTATTAGATGCCAGTGATCTATTGTCAGATAAGACACTGCCCCTTACTAGAGCTCACGTTCCACAGGGCTGGCTACATTAAACAAGTAAATTTGTACCTTAGCACGGTTTACTTAACAAGCCCAGTTATGACAGAGCTGGAGAGGAGAGAAAGCTGTGTTGGAGAGGCAGGAAGAAGGTGTGATGTTCAGCCAGGCAAAGCAGGCAAGAAGGTAGAAGGGACCACAAGAAGGAGGCCTCAGAGTGTCTTGGGATCATTAAGTTCTCAAGCAGTCCAATGACAGCTGCTTGATTGTTTGTATGAAGACTCACTACATAGAAACATAGACTGAATTGGCCCGGTGCAGTGGCTCACACCTGTAATCCCAGCACTTTGGGAGGACGAGGCGGACGGATCACGAAGTCAGGAGTTCGAGACCAGCGTGGCCAATATGGTGAAACCCCATCTCTACTAAAAATACAAAAATTAGCCAGGTGTGGTGGCAGGTGCCTGTAATCCTAGCTACTCAGGAGGCTGAGGCAGAAGAATTGCTTGAACCCGGGAGGCAGAGGTTGCAGTGAGCCGAGATTGCGCCACTGCACTCCAGCCTGGGCAACAGAGTGAGACTCCGTTTCAAAAAAAAAAAGAAAAGAAAAGAAAAGAAAAAAGAAACATAGACTGAATAAAAGCATAAAACTACATCCCTGAGTTACTTTTTCAGAAAGTGTAAAATGGTCTTGAGTCTCCCCTAAAAGTCTCCTTCCAAAAGCTTTTCTGTCTTCGATGATCCTAGTGAAGATGTATATTTCTTCTCCTTTTGATGGGTTTCCATGAAAACAGGAATTATTTTATATGAAATATAAAATATATATTTTCAATAATAGAGTGTAAATCTCTAATGCATTTAATACAACTTTATTTGCTTTCTTAGTTGTCTTATTCAAAGCATTATGTTACTGTGCAGGATATTCCTATATGATCTGTTTTGTTTTTCAGATCCTCTGCAATGTGTCCATTCCTCAAGGGTGACATACTCCTGTTACACACCTCTGTTTTCCCATTTGTAGCATCATACTCATAATTTTTTTTTTATTGATTGGAATTCCCATAGTTGCAAGTGACAAAAATCAAGCTTGAACTAGCATACAAAATAGAGGAAAGGCTTATATAAACAGGGAAAGGCCAGGAGTATAACTTTCCTAATATCTCCCCTCAAGCTGGTAGGTTCAGGAGTAGGCACCTAACCCAAGCTATGCCAATGCCTTCCCTAGAATTTGTGAACTTGGAAACAGAGAGAAAGTGAATCAGTTCCTCTCTACAGAGAAATGTTTGGGACCTACAGAATAATAAATGTTAACTACAGTTGGTTTGAGGTGAACTTCTCCTGGCCATGGGAGACCCTTTTTGTCTCATTTGCTACTGTACCTAGCAGAGTGCCTGCCTCATAGTAAATTCACGTTAATGTTAGTTGAATGAATACATAAATCTATTAGTTTCAAGGGTGGAACCTCTATTGTACTATCATTTCCCTTATGAAATTAGATTTGACTTACACACTAATTTACAGCATTTTTCCAGGAACACTTTTCTTAGTAACCATACAAGCTGATTGAATGTACAAGTTGGAAATGAAACTTGAATATTACAATTGAATCTTAGGACTGGAAACATTTTGATAAACCAGTTTTTCACATTGCTCACCTACCACTTCTGAAAACTGCAAAATAGGAACCATGCAAAGTTATAGTTTGTGGAATGGTACAAATTAAGTTTAGAGTATAAAGTCTCAGATATTTTTATCAAGCTTTCTGACAGTGTTATTCTCTAGTGAAAAATAAAAGACACAGTCCCTACCCTTAACCGTCTCAAATTCAAGGCCACTTTCCAGCAAGGGAGCCTGTTAAAAAGTACAGATTTCCGGGCTCCATTCCAGGCCTCCTGAGCTTAAATCTAAAGAGTGGGTTTAAGAGTCAGCATTATTTAAAATTTCCCTGTGTGATTCTTAGGATTAACCAGATCTAGTGCAAAAAATATGTTTATGAATGCTTGTTTTTTTTAATAGTGGATAATCAGAAAACAAAAAGTAATCCACTCTGTAGAATAGTATTCTGGCATTAAATGTGACTGTAGAACTTTCATTTCTGGCCAAGATAGAGTAACTGGGACCAGATTTATCCTCTCATTTGAAACAACCCAACATATAAAAAACAAAATCTCATGAAAGAACAGTTTTCAAGACATTAGACATCAGGCAACTAAGGACAGTGATCTCTTATGAGACAGGAAACAAGGTGACCCATATGAATGCCCCACCATGCTGCCTTGAGAGAGTTTCCAGGCCACAGCACAGGGAGGGGAACTAAAGCAGAGTAGGCAGACTCCCTAAATTGAGGGGACAGAGCTGAGAGTCTGGGGTGACCAAAGCAACTAGAGTTCATAGGACAGAGTACTGAAGAGGAGAGGGCTGCACACAGAGAGAACCTCAGATCTGTAGAGGATCTCCCTCAAGTATTCAGCAGAGTATTGATCAGTGCATGTCTAATAGGAAACTCCCCAACACTCTCCACTTTGGATGGAAAAAAAACCATCCAAAAGGATTGGAAGGAACAGCGCCTGCACTACCTGTTCCCACCAGTCAGACTAGAAAAATTTCTAATTCATGGCTCATTGTATAGAGTGCTCAGGGAAGTCTTATCTCTGTAATGAGAAGTAATTAGCCCCAAACTGACAACTGCTCCAGACCTGCCTAATGGATCATGAACACAAGACCCAAAGGATCAAACTATGTCCGAGTAACTGAT
Organism: Pan troglodytes; assembly: GCF_028858775.2. NCBI lineage: Eukaryota > Metazoa > Chordata > Mammalia > Primates > Hominidae > Pan > Pan troglodytes. The sequence goes on along the minus strand of NC_072421.2, from coordinate 42,018,330 downwards.
CTAAGTCTCAGAACAAAACATAAGCATATTTTTAGGAATACAAAAACATCAACTATGCAACAAATTCACAATGTCTGACATCTAATCAAAGATTACTAGGCGTGTAAAAAGACCAGAAAGTGTGACCTATAATATGGAGAATAATCAGTCAGAAATGACATAGAACTGACAGATAATAGAATTAGCAGGAAAATACACTGTGGGATTAATGGCAGATTAGACATTTCAGAAGAGATTAGTGAACTTGAAGACAGAGCAATAAAAACTATCCAAAATGAAACACAGCAAGAAAAAGAATTTTTAAAGATGAAAAGAGCATCACTGAGCCGTGGGACAACTTCAGTCAGCCTAATACATGGTTAATTGGAGTTCATGAAGAAGAGAGGAAAAGAAAGAAGAAATGTTTGAAGAAATAATGACTGAAAACATTCCAAACTTGATGAAAACTGTAAACCCACAGATCCAAACACCATGGCAAACCCCAAGCACAAGAAACATGAAGAAAACAATACCAAGCTACATCATAATCAAACTGCTTAGAACCTATGACAAAGAGAAAATCTGAGAAACAGACCAAAAAAAAACAAAAAAAAAAAAGAAAGAAATTGGGAGACAGAGGTAGGAGAATTGCTTGAGCCTGGTAGGTGGAGGTTGGAGTGAGCCAAGACATCGTGCCACCGCACTCCAGCCTGGGCGACAGAGCGAGACTCCATCTCAAAAAAAAAAGAAAAAAGAAAAAAGAAATTTTACACAGAGAGGAACAAACATAAGGATGACATCAATGTCTTATCGGAAGCAGTACAAACAAGAACAGTGTCATAAAGTACTAAAAACAAACATTTCTCAACTTAGAATTCTAAACCAAGCAGAAGTATCTTTCAAGAACAAGAAGGCAAAATAAAAATGTCTTCAGACATACCAAAACTGAAAGAATTCAGCAGACCCACACTATAAGACCCACAGTATATTTAGGACATTCTTCAGGCAGAAGGAAAATGATAACAGATTGAAGTCTGAATCTACAAAAAGGGAATAAAGAGCACTGGAAATGATAGCTATATGGGTAAATCTATAAGTTCTTTTTCTTATTACTTCAATCTCTTATAATTGGCAATTTAAACAAAAATAACAATGTGTTTTAGAGTTTATAGTATATGGAAAAATAAAATGTATGACAACAGTAGCACAAAGGTCAGGAAGAAAGACATAGAAGTACTATATACTATTGTAAGGCTCTTATATGATGTAGGGGGGGATAAGGGTTATATGTGAAGTGGTATAATATCACTTGAAGGTACACTGACAAGTTAAAGATAGATGCTATAAACCCTAATGCAACCACTAAAACAACAAAATGAAGAGTTGTGAGAGAAAACACAGGAGAGAAAACAGAATAAAAAATAATACAAAGAAAGGCAGAAAAAGATAACAGAACAGGTGGAACAAATAGAAGTCAAATAGCAAGAATATATATTTATACCAGACTGTATCAATCATCATGTTCTGCTTGTAAAACATGCACTTCATACACAAAGAATAGTTTCAAAGTAAAAAGGTAGAAGCCAGGTTTGGTGGTGCATGCCTGCAGTTCCAGCTACTTGGGAGGCTGAGGCAGGAGGATCACTTGAGCCCAGGAGTTCGAGGATGCAGTGGGCTATGATTGCAACACTGTGCTCCAGCCTGGGTGACAGTGTGAGACTTCATCTCTTAAAAAAAAAAAAAAGTAAGAAGATAGAAAAAGATATACTGTGATAACATTAATCAAAAGGTAGATGGAGTAACTTTATTGATATCAAAGTATATTCTCAGACCACACTGGGATTAAATTAGACATGAATAACAGAGAGAGAGAAATCGCCAAGTACTTGAAAATTAAATAACACAATTCTAAGTAACCCATGAATTAAAGAGGAAATCAAAAGGGAAATTAAAAAGTATTTTGTAATGAATTAAAATGAACCACAGTATGTCAGAATTTGCAGGATGCCACTAAAGCAGTACTTAGGGAGAAATATGTACCATTAAACACCTATATTAGAAAAGAAGAAACATCTCAAATCAATGACTTCAGCTTATACCTTAAAAGTAACTAGGACAAAATGGAGTAAATTAAACCCAAAATGAGTAGAAGAGAAGAAATAATAAAGATCAAAGTAGAAATTAATGAAATAGAAAGCAGAAAGCAATAGAGTATCAATAAAACAAAAAATACTTTTTCTTTGGAAAGATCAGACTGATCAGGAAAAATGGCTATACAATCACGGGGAAAAAAAACATGAATTACCAACATCAGGCATGAGAGAAGGGGCATCACTACAGAGTCTACAGATATAAAAAAGATGATAAAGAAATAAACAGATTTATGCCAATAAATTCAACAACTTAGATAAAATGGAAAAATTCCCTGGGAGACAGAAACTACTAAAGCTTATTTAAGAAGGAATAAACTGAATTGCCCTATACTATTTGAAAATTGAATTTGTAGTTAAAAACTATTCCTCAAAGAAAACTCCAGGTCAAGATGGCTTCACTGGTAAATTCTGTCAAACATACAATGGAGAAATAATACCAATTCTATACAAACTCTTTTCAAAACATTGAAAAAAAAGGAATTTTTCCCAGCTCATTCTAGAAAGCCAGCATTACCCTGATACCAAAACCAGTTAAGACATTACAAAGAAAGAAAACTATAGACTAGTATTCCTCATGAATGTAGATGTAAAAATTCTAAACAAAATCTTAGCAAAGCAAATCCAACAATATATGAAAAGGTTAATATGTTCTCACTTCAGCAGCACATATACTAAAATATAAACAGTACAGAAAATATTATCATAGCCTCTGTATAAGGATGACATACAAATGCATGAAGTGTTCCAGATCTTTAAAATATATATATGTTATAATCAAATGGTGATTAACCCAGGAATACAGCTTTACTTACAATAGCCCAAACCAGGAAACAATTCAGTGGGTGAGTGGATAAATTGATATGTCCATACAATGGAATACCACTCAGCAAGAACAAAGAACAAACTACTGATACATGCAGCATCATGGTGGAATCTCAAAATAATTATGCTGAGTGAAAAAAGCAACAAAAAAGAGTTCATACTGTATGATTTCATTTATGTACAGTGCAAACAAATCTGTAGTCAGCAAAAGTTGACTGTATCAGCCTTTGACTGGTCGACAACTATATTATCAGCTTTTTGATTGTCACATTAGTAGTTGCTTAGGGATGTGGTGGGGAGGGTATGGAGGGATGGGAGGATATTACCAACGAGCATGAGGAAACTTTTGGGAATGATAGATATATCACTATCCTGATTGTGGCCATAGTTTCATACATATGTCAAACTTATCAAATTGTACACTTTAAATATGTGTATGTCAATTATATATCAATGAAAACTGTTTTTAAAAATAATAGGCAACATTAAAAATGGAGCAACAGGGAAAATAATCATAATTAGAAGATTTAAAAGCACTATCGGCCAGGCATGGTGACTCACACCTGTAATGCCAGCACTTTGGGAGGCCAAAGCAGGTGGATCACTTGAGGTCGGCAGTTTGAAAACAGCCTGGTCAACATAGTAAACCATCTCTTTCCTTACCCTCGTCTCTACTAAAAATACAAAAATTAGCTTGGCATGGTGGCAGGCACCTTTAATCCCAGCTACTCAGGAGGCTGAAGCAGGAGAATCACTTGAACCCTGGAGGTGGAGGTAGCAGTAAGCTGTGATCGTGCCACTGCACTCCAGCCTGGGTGACAGAATGAGACTCTGTCTCAAAAAAAAATAAAAAAAGAAAAGAAAAGAAAAGAAAATAGTGTGTTAAAAGCATTATATAAAATATATGTATATAGCAATCAAAAAATCAAAAATAGTATTTTTGTCATGGAGCAATTTTGTGTGCGTGGCATACTGGATGGTCTTCTCCATTTTCCATATTTTCTTTAATTTTTTTTAACTTTGATAATTAAAATTATCTACCGCAAAATCACAAATATTAAGAGAAGTACTGTCATAGTAATTCTACTTTTGCTGAATTTTTTATTTTTTTTTAACAGGGAATCACTTTAAAAATGAATGAACTAAATCATTGTATTGTTGCAAGAATTATGCATGGGGGCATGATTCACAGGCAAGGTAAGTTTCATATATATTTCTTTCTTTGCCTTCCTTAATTTTTTTTCCCTGTAGCCTAGTGAAGAAAATGTTTTTGTTTGTTTTGTTTTTGAGATGGGGTCTCTCACTATGTTGCCCAGACTGGTCTTGAGCTCCTAAGTGCAAGCAATCCTCCCGTCTCAGCTTTCCACAGGTGCATGCCATCACACCCAGCTAAGAAAGTATAAAGGATACATATAAAGAATCTTTTAAAATCATCTTTGATTTTAATCATTATTGGCCTCCATTGTTTCTTATTCATCTGCACATGCTCCAGCATGTAGATAATGAAGGGAGAATATATTAGAGTTCTGTTAGCCAGAGCATCTCTGTATTAGATTACTACTTATGGGGACCACGGGAGATAAAGCAAATAATTACACTGGGCCTCACAATGTAGGAGAGACATCTGTTCTAGAGTAAAAGATATATGTAAATAAATAACCATTTAAGAAGTGTTCTCTCATTCATTTAGGAATTAGATATGCTATTTATAAATTAGGACATCATAGAGTTAAATAATACAAAAATTAAATGGTAAGAGATGTCAAATTGATGATTAAATTATTAATACCTGCCATGGTGAGTGCAGTCATTCTGTGGAGAGAATTCACTAAGAACTGGAATAGACAAAGAATGATGTGGGGGTTTTTTTTGAGACAAGGTCTGGCTCAGTCACCCAGGCTGTGCAATGGCACAATCTTGGCTCACTGCAACCTCTCCTCCCGGGCTCAAGCAATCCTCCCACCTCAGCCTCCTGAGTAGCTGGGACCACAGGTGCACACCACCATGCCTGGCTAACTTTTGATATTTTTGTAGAGATGGGGTTTTACTATGTTGCCCAGGCTGGTCTCCAATTCTTGAACCCAAGCAATCTGCCTGCCTCCTCCCAAAGTGGTGGGATTATAGGCATGAGCTACCTTGCCCAGCTCGAAGAATGATTTTTTAAGAAGGTACATCTTCAGTTAACTCTCAAGGATGGGCAGGGTTTGGATATGTGGATTTAGGCTTTTTCTTTGAAAGGATTGAGTTATATGCACTAGTATTTAGAGGATGTTCCAAAAATGATTCTTCTGGCAGACTCTCTGTCTTTGAGATAGGGTTATTTTTGTACTTAACACCTCTTTCCTTACCCCCAGAGAGCGAGAAGTAACACTCTAAGCATTTTAGTGCCTTATTCTCCTCTTGAGAATAAGAGGAGACCACTGTGTACACAACATGATGTCTGGCATCATTGCTGCTTTCAGAGGAATCCTTGTAGGCGTAGAGGGTGTACAGCACTCCCACAGGAGGATATTTGGTTTTAGATTCCAGTATGTGTTTTTTGTTTGCTATTTTTAATAATTTTTATATGTTCAGTAAAGCCACAACATCATTATTTCTTTTTTTTTTTTCTTTTCTTTTTTGTTTTTTATTATACTTTAAGTTCTAGGGTACATGTGCACAACATGCAGGTTTGATACATAGGTATACATGTGCCATGTTGGTTTGCTGCACCCATCAACTCATCATTTACATTAGGTATTTCTCCTAATGCTATCCCTCCCCCAGCCCCCCACCCCCTGACAGGCCCCAGTGTGTGATGTTCCCCGCCCTGTGTCCAAGTGATCTCATTGTTCAGTTCCCACCTATGAGTGAGAACATACGGTGTTTGGTTTTCTGTCCTTGTGATAGTTTGCTGAGAATGATGGTTTCCAGCTTCATCCATGTCCCTGCAAAGGACATGAACTCATCCTTTTTTATGGCTGCATAGTATTCCATGGTGTATATGTGCCACATTTTCTTAATCCAGTCTATCAATGATGGACATTTGGGTTGGTTCCAAGTCTTTGCTATTGTAAATAGTGCTGCAGTAAACATACGTGTGCATGTGTCTTTATAGTAGCATGATTTATAATCCTTTAGGTATATACTCAGTAATGACATGGCTGGGTCAAATGGTAATTCTAGTTCTAGATCCTTGAGGAATCGCCACACTGTCTTCCACAGTGGTTGAACTAGTTTACACTCCCACCAACAGCGTAAAAGTGTTCCTATTTCTCCACATCCTCTCCAGCATCTATTGTTTCCTGACTTTTTAATGATTGCCATTCTAACTGGCGTGAGATGGTATCTCATTGTAGTTTTGATTTGCATTTCTCTGATGACCAGTGATGATGAGCATTTTTTCAGGTGTCTGTTGGCTGCATGGATATCTTCTTTTGAGAAGTATCTGTTCAAATCCTTTGCTCACCTTTTGATGGGGTTCTTTGTTTTTTTCTTGTAAATTTGTTTGAGTTCTTTGTAGATTCTGGATATTAGCCCTTTGTCAGATGGGTAGATTGCAAAAATTCTCTCCCATTCTGTAGGTTGCCTGTTCACTCTGATGGTAGTTTCTTTTGCCATGCAGAAGCTCTTTAGTTTAATTAGATCCCATTAGTCTATTTTGGCTTTTGTTGCCATTGCTTTTGGTGTTTTAGTCATGAAGTCCTTGCCCATGCCTATGTCCTGAATGGTATTGCCTAGGTTTTCTTCCAGGGTTTTTATGGTTTTAGGTCTAACATTTAAGTCTTTAATCCATCTTGAATTAGTTTTTGTATAAGGTGTAAGGATGGGATCCAGTTTCAGCTTTCTACGTATGGCTAGCCAGTTTTCCCAGCACCATTTATTAAATAGAGAATCCTTTCCCCATTTCATGTTTTTGTCAGGTTTGTCAAAGATCAGATGGTTGTAGATGTGTGGCATTATTTCTGAGGCCTCTGTTCTGTTCCATTTGTCTATATCTCTGTTTTGGTACGAGTACCATGCTGTTTTGGTTACTGTAGCCTCGTAGTATAGTTTGAAGTCAGGTAGTATGATGCCTCCAGCTTTGTTCTTTTTGCTTAGGATTGTCTTGGCAATGCGGGCTCTTTTTTGGGTCCATGTGAACTTTAAAGTAGTTTTTTCCAATTCTGTGAAGAAAGTCATTGGTAGTTTGATGGGGATGGCATTGAATCTATAAATTACTTTGGGCAGTATGGCCATTTTCATGATATTGATTCTTCCTATCCATGAGCATGGAATATTCTTCCATTTGTTTGTGTCCTCATTTATTTCGTTGAGCAATGGTTTGTAGTTCTCCTTGAAGAGGTCCTTCACATCCCTTGTAAGTTGGATTCTTAGGTATTTTATTCTCTTTGTAGCAATTGTGAATGGGAGTTCACTCATGATTTGGCTCTCTATTTGTCTGTTATTGGTGTATAGGAATGCTTGTGATTTTTGCACATTGATTTTGTATCCTGAGACTTTGCTGAAGTTGCTTATCAGCTTAAGGAGATTTTGGGCTGAGATGATGGGGTTTTCTAAATATATAGTCATGTCATCTGCAAACAGGGACAGTTTGACTTCCTCATTTCCTAATCGAATGCCTTTTATTTTTTTCTCTTGCCTGATTGCCCTGGCCAGAACTTCCAACACTATGTTGAATAGGAGTGGTGAGAGAGGGCATCCTTGTCTTGTGCCAGTTTTCAAAGGGAATGCTTCCAGTTTTTGCCCATTCAGTATGATATTGGCTGTGGGTTTGTCATAAATAGCTCTTATTATTTTGAGATACGTTCCATCAATACCTAGCTTATTCTGAGTTTTTAGCATGAAGGGCCATTGAATTTTGTTGAAGGCCTTTTCTGCATCTGTTGAGATAATCATGTGGTTTTTGTCGTTGGTTCTGTTTATATGATGGATTACGTTTATTGATTTGCGTATGTTAACCAGCCTTGCATCCCAGGGATGAAGCTGACTTGATCGTGTTGGATAAGTTTTTTGATGAGCTGCTGGATTCGACGTTCCAGTATTTTATGGAGGATTTTCGCATCAATGTTCATCAGGGGTATTGGTCTAAAATTCTGTTTTTTTGTTGTGTCTCTGCCAGGCTTTGGTATCAGGATGATGCTGGCCTCATAAAATGAGTTAGAAAGGATTCCCTCTTTTCTGTTGATTGGAATAGTTTCAGAAGGAATGGTACCAGCTCCTCTTTGTACCTCCGGTAGAATTCGGCTGTGAATCCGTCTGGTCCTGGACTTTTTTTGGTTGGTAGGCTATTAATTATTGCCTCAATTTCACGGCCTGTTATTGGTCTATTCAGAGATTCAACTTCTTCCTGGTTTAGTCTTGGGAGAATGTAGGTGTCCAGGAATTCATCCATTTTTTCTAGATTTTCTAGTTTATTTGCATAGAGGTGTTTATAGTATTCTCTGATGGTAGTTTGTATTTCTGTGGGATCGGTGGTGATATCCCGTTTATCATTTTTAATTGCATCTATTTGATTCTTCTCTCTTTTCTTCTTTATTAGTCTTGCTAGTGGTCTATCAATTTTGTTGGTCTTTTCAGAAAAACCGGCTCCTGGATTCATTGATATTTTGAAGGGTTTTTTGTGTCTCTATCTCCTTCAGTTCTGCTCTGATCTTAGTTATTTCATGCCTTCCGCTAGCTTTTGAATTTGTTTGCTCTTGCTTCTCTAGTTCTTTTAATCGTGATGTTAGGGTGTCGATTTTAGATCTTTCTTGCTTTCTCTTGTGGGCATTTAGTGCTATAAATTTCCCTCTACACACTGCTTTAAATGTGTCCCAGAGATTCTGGTACGTTGTGTCTTTGTTCTCATTGGTTTCAAAGAACATCTTTATTTCAGCCTTCATTTCGTTATTTACCCAGTAGTCAATCAGGAGCAAGTTGTTCAGTTTCCATGTAGTTGAGCGGTTTTGAATGAGTTTCTTAATCCTGAGTTCTAATTTGATTGGTCTGTGGTCTGAGAGACAGTTTGTTGTGATTTCTGTTCTTTTACATTTGCTGAGGAGTGCTTTACTTCCAATTATGTGGTCAATTTTAGAATAAGTGCAATGTGGTGCTGAGAAGAATGTATATTCTGTTGATTTTGGGTGGAGGGTTCTGTAGATGTCTATTAGGTCCACTTGTTGCAGAGCTGAGTTCAGGTCCTGGATGTCCTTGTTAACCTTCTGTCTCATTGATCTGTCTAATATTGACAGCAGGAAACATCATTATTTCTTTAACTTCTCTTTGTTATATTACTGCACTGGCTAGGACCTGCAGTCTTTCAAGGAGTGGTATAGTAGACATCCCGTCCTATTCTTGTTTTTAAACGGAATCTAAAGTTAGCCGGGCATTGTGGCGCTCACCTGTAGTCCCAGCTACTCAGGAAGCTGAGGTGGGAGGATTGCTTGAGCCCAGGAGTTCAAGGCTGTAGTGAGCTATGATCATGCCACTGTACTCACCTGGGTGTCGGAGAGAGACCTTGTCTCTAGAAAAAAATGCTTTTTTAAAAAGGAACCTTTCCAATATTTCTTCATTAAGAATAATGTAGATTTTTAGTACATACCTTTTATTAGGGCTAAAGAAGTTCCTTTATATTCTTAGTTGCTGAGCATTTTAATTGTGCATGGGTTTTGAATTTAATCAAATGCTCTTTCAGAATCTGCTGAGATGATCATTTGTTTTTTTCCTTTTATCTGTTAATGTGGTGAATGTCTTTTAAAGATTTCCTAATGATAAACTACCCTTGCATTTCTCAGATAAACTCAGCTTAGTCATTACATATTATCTTTTTTATGTACTGCCCGACTGTCTGCTAATGTTTTGTTTATAAGATCTCAGTATGTGCATTTATGAGTGAGACTGGCCCGTAGTTAATTTTCCTCTCTTGTATTTCTCTGATTTTAGTTTCAAAGTTATATCTACTTCACACAATGACTTGGAGAGTATTCCCTCTTCAGTTCTCCGAGAGACTTTATATAATATTGGAATGATTTGTGTCTTGAAAGTTTGGCAGGACTTGCCTATAAAGTATCACAGCCTAATGTTTTGGTTTTTAGTTTTAAGAAAGTTTTGTTTTTGTTTTTTAACAACTGCTTCAATTTCTTTAACATTAAAAGGCCATCCAGGCTTTCTATTTCTTGAGTGAGTTTTGGTAAATTACATTTTCCTAAAAAAAATAAGTTTTAAAATATTGCAGAGAGCTTCTTCATAGTATTCTCTCATCTTTTTATTCTCTGCCATCTTTGTCATTATGCCCCTGTTCATTTCTAATATTGTTTATTTGTGCCTACTCTTTTTTTCTTGATCAACCTTGCCAGAAGTTTGTTCAGAAACCCACTCTGGGTTTGGTTCATTCTCTTCATTATATGTTTATTTTCTGTTTCATTGTTTTATGACCTAATTTTTATTATCTCCTTTTTTTTTTAACTTTCTATTGGTTTTGGCTAACTTTACAAATTTGACACATAGTTCATTTATTTCCAGTCTTTTTTTTTTTTTTTTTTTTTGAGACAGGGTCTCACTCCATCGGCCAGGCTGGAATGCAGTAGCATAATCATAGCTCACTGCAACCTCGAACTCCTGGGCTCAAGTAATCCTCCTGTCTCAGACTCCTGAGTTAGGACTACAGGCAACCACACTCAGCTAATTTTTTTAATACCTTGTAGAGATAGAGTCTTGCTTTATTGCCCAGGTTGGTCTCAAACTCCTGGCCTCTAGTGATCTTCTCGCCTCACTCAGCCTCCGAAAACACTGAGGTTATAGACATGAGCCACCATGCCCAGCCTTCTTTTCTTTTCTTTTCTTTTTTTTTTTTTTTTTTTTTGAGATGGAGTCTCGCTCTGTCGCCCAGGCTGGAGTGCAATGGTGCAACCTCTGCTTCCGGGTTCAAGCGATTCTCCTGCCTCAGCCTCCCAAGTAGCGGGGATTACAGGTGCCCACCACCACGCACGGCTAATTTTTATATTTTAGTAGCGACGGGGTTTCACCATATTGGCCAGGCTGGTCTCAAACTCCTGACCTCATGAGCTGCCCACCTCAGCCTCCCAAAGTGCTGGGATTACAAGTGGAAGCCACCACGCCTGGCCCAGCCTTCTTTTCTAATATGTGCCTTTAAGACTAAACTCTCCCTCTAAGTACTGTCTTAATGTATCCCACCAGTTTTGACATGAAGCATTTTTATAACTCAGTTCTAAGTATTTTTATATTTCTATTATGATATTTTTCATTGACCTATATTATTTATAATTGTTACTTTTCACACTTAACAGGATTTTCTGTATATCTTTTTGTAATTTACTTCTAACTTAATTACATTGTGGTCAGAGAATGTAGTCTGTATGACACCATTTCTTTGAGGTTTGTTGAGACTTGCTTTATGGCATAGCACTTTAATCGTTTTTATAAATGGCCCACGTGTACTTAAGATGAATGTTTATTCTTTAATTGTTGCATGCAGAGGTATCTTTTTGTAATGAAGCCAGGTCAGTGTGTACATTTCTGCACAATTTATAAATAAGGAAGCAACATTGTAAATAACACTCTAAGCATTGGTTCTTGGTCATTTCTTTCTAGCTGAAGTATTACAAGATGCTGAAATGCCAATCAAAAGATTAAATTATCTTTAACAGAATTTGCTGTTATGTAGATATTATCATGTCACAACTCTTGGAAAACTGACAACCTTCGTATCATATCTGGTAGATAACAATAGCAGCAAACACTGTCATGGTGCTTGGTATGCACCAAGAACAGTTCTAAGCCTTCTGCATTTATTAAATTTGTTTAGTTCTTAAAACAATCCTATGAGATGGGTACTATTTTCATCTCCATTTTACAAATGTGAAAACTGAGGTATGGAGAGTTTCAGTAATTTACCCAAGATCTTAAAGCTAGTAAGCAAGGAAGCTGGAATTTGAACCCAGGCAGTCTGGATCCAGAAGCCATACTTTTAAACCACTATACATACCACCTCTCTCAGAAAAATAGATTTCTGCAGCCATCCATCAAAACTGTGCCTTCCACAAGTAGATATATCTGTTTTGATGAGGTTACTACATGAGTTAAATAATTCTGCTGCAACCAAACTTGTACCTGTCTCTGAAATATTGGCCCTCAATATTCAACTTAGTTTTTAAAAATTACATTGATGCCTCTGGATTTTGTTACTATGAAAGCATATATCATTTCATGTTTATAATGTTATATAATTTCTTAGGTACACTTCATGTTGGTGATGAAATTCGAGAAATCAATGGCATCAGTGTGGCTAACCAAACAGTGGAACAACTGCAAAAAATGCTTGTAAGTAAATGAAAGTTTTTCCTTTCCTAAAATTGACTTTTACTTTGTTAGCTTGTTTTTAAATATACAAATAAGGAGTATTCTTCTGTAATCAGAGAATTTCTGGTACCATATTTATGTGGACTTGAACTTATATAACATTCATAAAACTGACAACTAGAAAAATGTTGAAATACAACAGAGTTTACAAACATTTTGCCTGTCTTTAGCAGTGTGGGCTTTAACACTCTCCTTTTATCCTTTATCTCCTGTTTCTTACTAAGCAGATGATTAAAGAAAACCTTTTCAGTGTTTGTACATGTGAACTAGTTTCTCACTGACCTCAACTCTCCTGACATCAGCAGTGTCAGAAACCTCTTTCCTGTTGAGCTGAGTCATAGCCAGCTGTCGTGGATTTCTCTACAGCATAGAAGGGAGGAAAGCCACGGTAGACCAGGCCATTTTTGACCATACATATCCAAAATCTGTATTCAAATTAGGCTTTGGATTTTTAAAAAAGGCAAAATGACAGCCTTTGCCTATGTTCATTGTCATAGCAAGCAGACAGAGGTGTTTGGGGCCTCTGATCCCTTTTCCCACTGCAGTGTAGTAGCACCCAGGTTATGAATACCTATTAAGTATGAAATAAGCTTCACAGACTCACCAAACATTTTTTTTTTCTTTTTTTTGAGACGGAGTTTTGCTCTTGTTGCCCAGGCTGGAGTGCAATGGCGTGATCTCAGCTCACTGCAACCTCTGCCCCCCGAGTTCAAGGGATTCTCCTGCCTCAGCCTCCCAAGTAGCTGGGATTACAGGCATGCGCTACCACACCCTGCTAATTTTGCATTTTTAGTAGAGACGGGGTTTCTCCATGTTGGCCAGGCTGGTCTCGAACTCCCGACCTCAGGTGATCCACCAGCCTTGGCCTCCCAAAGTACCGGGATTACAGGTGTGAGCCACCACTCCCAGCCCAAAATTTTTTTTTTAAAAAAAAGCCAAAATTAATAAGCAAAAAGTGGCTGGGTGCGGTGGCTCATGCCTGTAATCCCAGCACTTTGGGAGGCCAAGGTGGGTGAATCACCTGAAGTCGGGAGTTTGAGACCAGCCTGGCCAACATGGTGAAACCCCATCTCTACTAAAAATACAAACATTAGCAAGGCATGGAGGCGCGTGCCTATAATCCCAGCTACCCGGGAGGCTGAGGCAGGAGAATCACTGGAACCTGGGAGGCAGAGTTTGCAGTGAGCCGAGATGGTGCCACTGCACTGCAGCCTGGATGACAGAGCAAGACTCTGTCTCAAAAAAATAAATAAATAAAAAAATTTTTAAAGTAAAAAGCATATTCTATGTGGTACACCATTATAATGTGGCATACTCAATGTAATTTTTATGTAATTACCTAGTCTATTGTCTAATTCAATGTATATTCACTTTTGAAAGGCCTGTCACTTAGAAAGTTTTGCATTCACATCTATAAAAAGGTGACCATTGAAGATCTGTGAGACCATTGCTGTATGAGCAAAAGGCAATCGGCTGCTGGGCTTTTCCCAGGAACTTACTCTACTGTTAACTCGAGCAGTCCCTGCTTCGTGACTACGTTTCATTTTCCAGCTATGTGCTCTCAGATGGCTTGTGCTAATTGCCCCCATGTGTTTTGAGTGGCTTCTTACATGGTTTTGTGAACAATTGTTTGTAAGAAAACTTTTCTTTCTTTCCCACCACCCCCTCTCCAGAGGGAAATGCGGGGGAGTATTACCTTCAAGATTGTGCCAAGTTACCGCACTCAGTCTTCGTCCTGTGAGGTAATGACTCTAACAAACCACCCCCATCTGCTCTGAGTTCTTAACTAACTGTCTGCTGATGGCTGTATGTTTTTGCTTTCTGGGAAATTGTTTCTGCCTGTGCTGTTAGATCACTGCACACCAATTTTACAACAAAGATAACGGAACAGAGTAGGTCCCATCCACCTACTCAGCCCTGCTTCCATGTGGATCTCCTCAGCACTTTGAACTTTTTGCAGGCTGAAATCTGAGCAAAATGTAGAGAAGTTACAAATGATGACATAAAGCTTAATAAGGAAAAAACGGAGTGTCTGAGGGAAAAAAACTAAAGGCCATAATTGCAGTAATATTTCCAGGAAGTTCATTCACTTCCCTTGTTAAGAAATCACATAGATAGTTCTTCTTTCCAAGGATCTGAGAAGTGATCTATTTCTGTTGAGATACAGTTGTTCATACAATTGTGACAGGTCTCTAGATGGAAGTTAAGTCTGCAATGAATTGATAATTGACTTCACTAGAGGGAAATAGGCTTTTGCAACCTTTTGTAAAATTGTTTAAATTTAGAATGGTATGTGATCTGTAAACAAGTAAGTTTTCTAGAGTAATACAGCCCCAAAGTTTCTTTCTTAAAATAGGCTTATCCTGTAGAAATTATAGTTCTTCCAACCTATATTATTCAGTTTTGTGTTGGTTGTTAAATGAGATTCAAAAATCTATTCTTTTTGTATTGGAAATATAAATGGGCATAAATGATATCATCCTTTGGTCATTGCACGTTCAGCTCGAGTGTTATTTATTGAAGCTTGTTCTTTCATGTGCATCTTCCGAGAATGTGTGCATCAATATGAAGTACACATTTCCTAAAGTTTATTTTTAAGACTGACAAGTAACTTATTGGATTTGTACTTAGGAGAACCTGAGAGAGAATTGTCATACTTCTAGTCTCTAGTGATGGTGTAAATTTCATAAGAAAAATCAGAGGCTTCATATTTTTTAAAAGCCTATTGAAGACACATATTAAAATGTATAGTTTTGTCAAGTATATTTTTGGTGAGCCATGGCAATTGAGGTGTCCGTTATAACGGGTCTTGAGCTCCTCTTGGTGGCTTTTTATGGAACTTCAATTAATAGTATATTTCAAAAGAAAATGCAGAATTGCTTCTGTTCCAGGATTCAGAGTATTGAAATTTGTTACCTAGAACACAAACTTTGCTGGGAAACAAAGAATGTCACACTTAACATTCTATGTAAATAATTTTAATATTCCAGAATTACAGATGTCCTTATATCATTTCTCATCTGTTGAAGAAATTTAGTAAATACAATTGACTTTTGTCTTTTTGGCTAACTAACCAGAAGGTACTGTTAGTTATTAATACAACATAAGTTTCTCTTTTTTTTTTAAGTGGTCGAACTAGTTTGGGGTGGAACCAGTATCATAGATGTAAATTCTATGTTCTTGAGTAAGAAGAACCCCTCTTACCTTCTTTGCCTTTGAATAGTAGAAAAAATAATGATACTTCTCTCCTAGCTCCACCTCCAGCCTTTTTGGCCCTCCTGTTCCCTGGCAGAATTCAAGCTTGTGGTTGGACTCTTCCCAGCTAGGGCAATACTTCAAAAAAAAAAAAAAAAAGAATGCTCTCTGGCCACCTGCATCTGCATCCCCCAGGTCCTTGGTTAAAGAGTAGACCCCTGCCCCTCACCCTGGCTCTACTGACTTGAGTCTCTGCGGGTGGCACCTGGAGATCAGTCTTGCTCACTAACATATGAGAATGCTCTTCTAAGGGATCTCATTACCTTTAAGGCTGACAGGTTCTAGAAATGCTCTTAAGTCATCTAGGGAAAAAAAATGTCTTTTAAAAAGGCATGCACATTTCTAAGGCTTAAAAGAACTCTACAGAAGCAAAAATTAAAAAGTACTTATTTCCTTCCTCTCCTTGTTCTTATCGTTAAAGTTGATTTGGACACTAAGGGAATGGAGCCTGGAAAATATTTTGAGTGTATAGAATAGTAGAGAGAAAGCAAGCGATAGAGGAGCCTGGATATAGGAAGAGTGGCTGTGGCTCCTAGGATCTTTGCTGGAAGTGTAATATTGTTATAGGCTTGAGATTATTGTTTTAATCAATCTGCTAAAATAGTCTTAAAAAAAGAGTTCTTCTCTGATGTATATCTCTTTTACCCTTACTAGTAATAATATTTATTCTATAATAGAAAGATTCTGAGGTGATTGTAACATGTGAAATCTTAGGTTTGTTTCTCTTCAGATTGGGTCAGTTAGTAACTCTTGACACAGGTACTAAAAATTATTAAATACTTTTCAAACCTAATCTTTAATAAAAATTAGGCAGTTGGGATCTTCAGCACGATAATTTATGGTAATGTTTGTCATCTTATACTTGATAGGGTTTTAATATCAAGTCACTCTTCTGGGTCTCATTAAAAGAAAGAAAAGGTATAGAATTTTAGAGATAGGAAAGAATTGATTAATGAATGACACAGTCATCACTTAAAATATGTGAGCCTTCGAACTGCAAAATTTTTTTCGTACTTCTGTGAAATCATGCAAGCAAGTCAGTATGGCACCTATACAGCTCAAACCTCAAAGGAAATGGTTGTCAGACTGTGGTTGTTACTGTTGATGTAAATATCTCTGTGTTTCTGTGCTGGTGTTCTGTGTTAATGAACCTTGTGTCTTATTTCAGAGAGATTCCCCTTCCACTTCCAGACAGTCCCCAGCTAATGGTCATAGCAGCACTAACAATTCTGTTTCGGTAAGAACTTTAGCTCCACACAACAAAGTGTGACAATTTTGTTGGTGCTCACCTGCCATGAGTGTTCTAGTTACATGTGTTCAGTGGAAATAGTGTCTTCTGCTGATATACAAGGCTACTACAGCTACAATGCACTTTACTCCTGGAAAATCTTTTTCAACATTTCCTTCTCATTAAAAATCCCCTTCAATAGTTAAATTTGAAGAAATGTAGTTCAAGACTGCTTTGGTCATTCTAAAAATATTTCTATGCCACCCCACTTGTATGTATGACTTTGCTCAAACCTATGCAAAGGATGTAAACGGAAATTTGTTTAAACTTCTAAATATTTTTTAATTTGAAAAAGATAAATGTAAGAATTTTGCAGAGTAGGCATTTGGGTATTCTTGGGCTTTGTAGTTTTCTATTCTGAGTGATATCAGCAACATGTTTTAGTTTCCGCTATCTAAGTTTACGAATTGGTGTGCCCTCTGTTATTGTGGTACGTGCACATATTTTTGTGAATTATAAGCCTTGCCTGGATATGAAAAGCAAAAAGAACTGGCTTCAAACTGCACTTAAGCCACGCTGTTATCACATCTTTAACACAAAGTACTTTATATTTGACTTGAACTTGGAGTTTTAAATTTTTTTCAGAACTATCCACTTTGGAATATAGAAAGAATTGTTTTTAACTTATTTAAACAAATGGAAGCACTTAACAGGTGCAGACTGGCAATATTTTGGTTGCTAATACTGCTGTTTATGACCCAGTTAAAATTATTGAGAGTTCTAATGCAGCAGTATTCTTCTATCCTGACTTTTAATTTGCCCTTTGAGAATATATCAACTTTTTTATCAGGTAAAATTGTAAATAATTTAGAAATTATCTCAAATGGAATGATATTCTAAGTATATCGTAAGAGAAATTATGAAAGAAAATTGTCTATGACTTTATTTTCAACTTTAAAATAGGCTACCAAAGGAATTCATTCATAACAGTTAACATTTAATACTTTTAAGATGATGAAAAGCCATATAGCCATTGAATTTTTCAAAATCTAAATGGTTGCAGTGACTAAGTTGAAAAGGGCAACAGCTCCTTTTATTTATTTATTTTTTTTTTAATAGGCTGTTTCACTTGCAGTGGCTTTTGTGTTGAAGATGCTGAGTTGTTTCTTAAGAACACATTTTCTCTCTGCTTAAACTTACCTGCTTTCTTCAGCTTGCTGCTAAATGGCCTGGGTTTGACTTTTTGATAACTCAACATTTCTGATAAATGGAATAATGTATATTATCTCTTTACAACTTAAATCTAGCTCATTTTTTTTAACCATATTGTAACAGAACACACAAAGTACTTTGTACTCTTGAAAAACAAATGAAAATTTTTCTCCTGGGTTGGCTTTATTCTACAGGACTTGCCATCAACTACCCAACCAAAAGGACGACAGGTGAATAGATATCCTCTATAGAAACTTCTCTAAACTGAGCTGCTAATAGCCAATCCTTTATTAACCCTTTCCATCCCATAATGTTTGCATTTTGGACCATAACATTTGAGCATTGAGAGCTTGTACCATTTCATTTTAACACATTACACATGACTAATTCTCTATAAAGAATTTTTCCTCACATCTTTGTAGCTGTAATGGTTATTGTAATTTCAACCTGATAATTTTATATTAATGGTTAAGAATTCAGCCTTCGGGGGTGGCTGTGGGCCTGCCTCTGGCATGCAAAAGAATTTTAAAGGTTATAAAATTCTTAGACTTCTAAGACTAACTAAAAAGTTATTCTTAAAATGCTGATGAACATTTTTAAGCAAAAATTTTCTGAAGTTGAAAGCTTTTTCTTAAATGTGTATTTGCATGTGTATTTCTAAAAGCCATTTGCAATGAAAAATAAGAAAAGAATATAAATTATCTTGGCTTCACATCCTGATATACCTGTGTTAGTTCAAACATGAAAAGTTAAGTGCTGCCTAATACTGGCAAGTAACTTTCAAATTGCCAGCACTTTAGAGGTATAGATTTTAAATGCAAATGCAGAGACTTGTTAATTTTATAGGCTGGATTGCTGAAAATAAACAGAAAAAATCACACAGTGGTTCCAAAGTCTTCAGGTTGGTTTTACAGTGACTTAAACATTAATATTCAATTTTAATTTCAAGAGATAGAATTTTTATGGGATTTTTATCTTGAAATATGGTATTAAAAATAATCAGATTTAGTGTTAAGATATGTATAAATTAGTACCTGATAGAATTCACCCATAATTTTGTCTTAAGACTGTATAATTGATGGAACATTGGGTATGAATTACCTTATCTTAAAGCATTTAAAAAATAAAATAATTCATAAAATGCTGCCATATAATAAACCCTTGAATGCTAATCTATTTCCTAAGTAAACTCACATATCATAAAACTCAGAGCCTTGAACTATGCATGTCTTGAAGCTCTGTGCTGATTTCAAGTGTTACATTGGGGGAAGCTAGGGTTCAAATTCATTTTTATTCTCTCAGAAGAGTAAAATACAAACCTAAAACCTAAATTAGAAAAAAATGAAGCTTTTTTTAACTTTTAAAAAATTGTTTGAGTTACACTTAACTTTATCAGCAGTGTGTAGACACACTGCCAGTTGTCATATAAGCATTGTACAGCAAGATACCAACCCAGAGTTCTTGCTAATTTTATATCGTGTGCTGCTTTAGGGTTAAAACCTATCCTGACTGCTAGTATTTATGGCTTAAAGGCTGCCACACAGTCATGACAACGTATCCATAATGCCAGCATCACCAATGCAGGTTTAAAAAAGAGCGAGCATACTTTTCTATAATTAGAGGCCTATTCTGTAACAGTAAAAGCATAAATTAAGTCTTTATTTTTATTAAACAAGTATTTCAAGTGTTCCTTCCAAATAAAAACAGCAAAGTTTTGAAGCTATACTCATCAAAGATTACTAGTACATTGTTTCTAGCGGTAGAAGTTTTTTGTGTCGTATTTCCATGCATCGTTTTTGCTTTCACCATCTGATGTCCTGTTTGTATTGTAAGTGTTGGTGTGTGGTTATGACATTAGAGCTAACTTCTCTTTCACATCACTATGGCATCCTTTCTTACAAACTCCTGTTTTATAGATCTACGTAAGAGCACAATTTGAATATGATCCAGCCAAGGATGACCTCATTCCCTGTAAAGAAGCTGGCATTCGATTCAGAGTTGGTGACATCATCCAGATTATTAGTAAGGATGATCATAATTGGTGGCAGGGTAAACTGGAAAACTCCAAAAATGGAACTGCAGGTCTCATTCCTTCTCCTGAACTTCAGGAATGGTATGTTTTTATGCATGTTTTGCTTTGCCTGGTTATAAAAACAAAGCCCTGACCATCCATTTTCCAATTTTATATTATTTTAGAGTGTAAAACCTGTTTGATATATTCCTTCCTTTATGAGCCAAACAAAATTTAAATTAGTCATCCAAGAATTCTGTATCTTCAGTATCTACTGAGATCCTAGTTGCAGAGTCAGGGCTTCATTTTACACAAAAAGAAAGGAAGGTCTGGAAAGAGATTGGGTGAGCAGCCCTGAGCCAAGTCATGGTCTCACAGCAGAGCCCTCCACTCCTATATGCTGTTATAATTGTTTTAGAATGGCATTTAAAAAATGTACCTTCTCCTTGCCCTTCTACATGCTTTCATGCCCATCCCATCCCACCACCAGCAAAAAATGTAGGTGCAGTGCTTCAGTGTCACTCAGAGTATTTGAAGATAAAATGTATTTCACTGTTAGAAGGAGGTAGTCAGAAGCTTTGTTCTTTACCTTGCCAGTCCTTTAAAAATACCTTTTCTGCTAGAAAGTTTAAGCCCTAAAAGCAGGCTAAAGTTAGGGGTTTTAGGCACTGTTTTTAACTGAGAGAAAAGGAGTCACAGATCACTGTATATTTTGATAAAATCTATTTCTGCTATTATTGTTACCGTTTCCTTAGTTGAACTGTCTTTTGGAAAATATTGATGGTTTTACCTTTGTTGGTACTTGGGCAATATACCAGATTATTTCTAGCACAAAAGAGATAATGTCTGAGTTTTGTTTCATGTGGCAAAAAATAACAGCCATTAAGCATCCTGCCAGTTCCTCCTAAAATACTTGAACCCAGCTAAAAGAGACCAAAGACATTGAGTCCATAGAAATTTCTACCTGCTTTTATCTATTTTTCTCACTAGTTAAGAGATTTCTCAGTTAATCTCTTTTGCTTGATCGCCTCTTTCAGCTATCCCATGTTTCCCCAAAAAATAGTATTAAATTTAGAATGTTGGAGCTGATGAGGACTTCAGATGCCATCATTTTATACATAAGGAAACGTGGGCCCAAATGGAGAAGCAGCAGCCTTCCATCTGGCATTGTCTTTCAGTCTGATCTTCGAGAAACAGTTCAAGCATAAGCAGGAGGAAAGCAATCTCTTAAGTCATTGTCATGATGATGCCATTATATTCTTACTGATATTTACATTTTACAGAATGTCTTCTTTAATGTTACCATATATTATGGGCATTTATTGAAAATAATTGTGTAGATTCCAGACCTCTTCTGCCTAGTCAGATCATCTATATAAATGTTTCACCAATTTCTAGAACTCTGAGTCCTCTGGAGGAATTCTGAGTGATGGCAGTGCAAAAAGCAGATTTGCTTCCTATTTCCTGTAATGGTGGATGAGATTATTTGGATAAATCCTCCTGATGAAAAAAAATGAAAAGTGCCACAGAAAATATGTTTTTAAAATGACCTTGAAAGCACTGAATAGCTGAAAAGGTATCAGGGGCCAGGCACGGTGGCTCACACCTGTAATCCTAGCACTCTGGGACGCTGAGGCAGGCAGATCACTTGAGGTCAGGAGTTCAAAGCTAGCCTGACCAACATGGTAAAACCCTGTCTCTACTTGAAATAAAATTAAAAAAAAAATTAGCCAGGTGTGATGGCAGGCACCTATAATCCCAGCTACTTGGGAGGCTGAGGCAGGAGAATTGCTTGAGCCCGAGAAGTGGAAGTTGCAGTGAGCTGTGATTGCGCCACTGCACTCTAGCCTGGACAGCAGAGTGAGACTCTGTCTCCGGGAAATAAAAAAAGGTATTGGGGAGCTCAGTGACCAATTTTTTTTTTTTTTTTTTTTTTTTTTGAGACGGAGTCTCGCCCTGTCGCCCAGGCTGCAGTGCAATGGCATGATCTCAGGTCACTGCAACCTCTACCTCCTGGGTTCAAACAATTCTCCTGCCTCAGCCTCCTGAGTAGCTGGGATTACAGGCACCTGCCACCACGTATTTTTAGTAGAGACAGGGTTTCACCATGTTGGCCAGGCTGGTCGTGAACTCCTGACCTCGTGATCCACCCGCTTTGGCCTCCCAAAGTGCTGGGATTACAGGTGTGAGCCACCACACCAGGCCTCAGTGACCAATTTTTATGTGAAAGCCTTTAATAAGAATGATAAGTGGAATATCAGAGTTACCAAGTGGCCCATTTTGCAAACAGGGCATTTGTCATTACTGAACACTTCTGTGCCAGAGAACCAAGGTTAAGATCTAAGGCCAGTACAAGTTGGGGAATCTGTTAGAAGACCCTCCTCATTGTTAGGAGTGCAAGAGGCAGTCCCTCCAGGCTAAAAGGAAACAGATAAGCATACCCTTATTTCCCTTCAACACCGGAGGACTATAGAGAAAGCTGCCTTGTCACTGAGCAAAGCAAAAGATGAGGAAGTTGGGAACAAACTTCCAAATTGTGGCCACCAGTCCACCTTGAATGGATTTGCACCCAGGTACACACAGCCTGGGGCAGCCAGGGGAGCTGAAGCCATGTACTTGATTTGAAGTTTCCCCTTTCTTTACTAATAGTTTCAGATGTATGGTATAAACAGAAAGTCTCTGAAGGCAAACACTTTTATCCTAACCCCCACTAACTTCATCCTATCCGCCCGACATAAACTTTTTCCAGGGCAGTAGCCAGCAAGTCAAAATTATCAGGCACACAAGGAAACAAGTAAGACCCAACAGAAATGACAGATAGTAGAAACAAACTCAAACCTACTGCATATATTGGAATTAAGAGACAAAGATTTTAAAAATAAGCTTACCAGGTTGGTTCGTTTGTTTTTGAGACAAGGTATTGTGCTCTCGCCCAGGCTGGAGTGCAATGGCATGATCACGGCTCACTGCAGCCTCGACCTCCTGGACCCAAGCAATCCACCCACCTCAGCCTTCCCAGTAGCTGGGACAACAGGCGTGCACCACCACACCCAGCTAATTTTTTTCTTTTTCTTTTTTTTTTTTTTTGTAGAGATGAGGTCTCACTATGTTGCCCAGGCTGATCTCCAACTCCTAGGCTCAAGTGATCCTTCCACCTTAGCCTCCCAAAGTGCTGGGATTACAAGTGTGAGCTACCACGCCTAGCCCAGGTTTTTAAAAATCAGTAATAAGCTTGTAAAATATCTTCAGAGAGCAGAAAAAAAATGTTAATGACATAGCAGATTTTAAAAAGAACCAGAGGAACATCCAGGGGGAAACATGCAGTAACAAAATTAGAATCTCAGTGGTCACACCTATTAGAATGGCTAACATTTTTTTGAAGTTTCATCAGTGGGTAAATATAAATTGTGATATAGCCATACAATGGAATGCCACTCAGCAATAAAAAGGATCAAACTATTGATATATGCAGCAGTATGGATGAAACACAAGATCATTATGCTGAGTGAAAGAAGCCAGGCAAAAAAGAGAACACGCTATATGATTCCATTTACATAAACTTCTGGAAAATGCAAGCTTATCTATAATGACAGTTGCCTAGGGATGGGGGTGGAGGGAGGGAGGAATTACAGAGGGGCATGAGGAAATTCTGGAGGTAATGAATATGTTTTTCTTTTTTTGGAGACGGAGTCTCGCCCTGTCACCCAGGCTGGAGTGCAGTGGCACAATCTCAGCTCACTGCAACCTCTGCCTCCCCGGTTCAAGTGATCCTCCTGCCTCAGCCTCCCGAGTAGCTGGGATTA
Source organism: Pan troglodytes (assembly GCF_028858775.2). Lineage (NCBI taxonomy): Eukaryota > Metazoa > Chordata > Mammalia > Primates > Hominidae > Pan > Pan troglodytes. Next base: position 41,994,528 of record NC_072421.2, on the reverse strand, counting down.
CAGGCGCCTGCCACCACGCCTGGCTAATTTTTTGTGTTTTTAGTAGAGACAGGGTTTCACCAGGTTGGCCAGGCTGGTCTCGAGCTCCTGAGCTCAAGTGATCTGCCTGCCTCGGCCTCCCAAAGTGCTAGGATTACAGGTGTGAGCCACCGCGCCCAGCCATTTTTATTTTTTATTTTTTATTTTTATTCTTCTAAAGTCAAGGTCCCTCTCTGTCTCCCAGGCTGGAGTGCCGTGGTGCAATCTTGGCTCCTTGCAGCTTGGAACTCCTGGATTCAAGCAATCCCCCTATCTCAGCCTCCCAAGTAGCTGGGATTACAGGCGCCCGCCACCACGCCCAACTAATTTTTAAATTTTCGATAGAGATGAGATCTCACTATGTTGGCCAGGCTGGTCTCGAACTCCTGACCTCAGGTGATCTGCCCGCCTCAACCTCCTAAAGTGTTAGGATTACCTGTGTGAGCTACCACACCTGGCTATGAATATGTTTTTCTTGATTGTAGTGATAGTTTCATGGGATGTTTACAGATATCAAAACTGATAAATTTGTATACTTTAAATATGTTCAATATATTGCCAAAAAACTGAACTGTTAAAGTTGAAAAATATATAGAAGGAGAAAAGGATTCTAACTGAGATGATAAGAAAGAGGCCCACTGGGCAGTGTGTACCCCAAGACCTGAATAGGACTTTGGGGGTATAGGAAGCTATTCCTGGCAGAAGAGAAAGATCAATTTTCCTTTGCTTGGAAACTGAATTGGCCTCTGGGATGTCAGTGGGCATCCAATACTAACAAGAAAGATTTGAAACAATTGTATCAGCCAGACCCCCAAAACTTTGATCAAATATATTGCTACCAAGTCACATTCTTCACATTTTCTAGATGAGAAATCAGTTTTTTCGGACCCAAATGCCTTACTCTAGGCACATCAATTTAGTCCTTCAATATATTTTAGCTCCCGGAGTCTGTCATCCCTCCCCTTGCCTTGCCTACAAGATCCTGATCTAAGCCATCAATAAATTGTTAGGCATGTGTTTGAAATTTCCTTCCAGGTTGACCTTAACCCTAACACAGTTTCTGTGCACTTACTGAGCTAAAAGAGCTAATGTTTATTTCTGGAGTGTCTGGTAAAAATCAATTTCATTCCTCTGTCATCACACCACATGAGACTATGCCACAATTTTTTCCTGGGAACGTGTATTTTTGTTTTAAGCTTAAGAACATTTATTATAAGATACTCTCTACATTGTAACATAAGCTTCACAAGGTCACACGATTTTGTCTCTTAACCTGTCAAAAAATTCCTCAATTCTGTTTGTTTCCAAAGATTCTATGCCTTTTAGTTCTGACTAATAGCACATATTGACTTGCACCAAAAGAATCCCCAAAGCAAGCCTTTATCAGCCTCCTCTGTATGCCACGTGGGTAATATATGGAGATGGACTTTGATACTATTACTGAGAGTTCGCAGTATTTTCCAATAAATGTCTTTCCCCCAACCAAAAATAAATACATAAAAACTTCAGTGAACAAGAGCGAGTAAGAGATATGGAAGACAGCCTCTTTAAGAAAATAGAAAATAATACTTCCCAAATCATTTTGTGATGTCAACGTTACCCTGATACCAAAATTCAGTAAAGGCAGTTCAAGAAAAGAAAACTACATACCAGTATCTGTCATGAACACAGAAGTAAAAATCCTCAGCAAAATATTAGCAAATTGAATCCAGTAATATACCAAAAAGATAATATATTATGAGCCAGTGGAGTTTGTACTGGGAATGCATAGTTGGTTCAGCATTTGAAAACCAATCAGCCAGTCCACTAGATTAACAGACTAAAGAAGAAAATCCACATAGTCATATCAATAGATGCAGAAAAAGCATTTGGTAGAATTCAAAACCCAATCAGATTAAAAGTCTCATAAACTATGAATTGAGGGGAACTTAACCTGATAAAGGACATGTATAGTAAACCTACAACTAACATTACTAGAAAGGGAAAAAATTTGCAGATGATATGATTCTGTGTGTAGAATTCAAAGGAATCTGTAGACAATTAGAATTAGTAGCAAGGTTTAGAAAGGTTGCTGATATAAAATCAATATACAAGGGACTGGGCGTGGTGGCTCACGCCTGTAATCCCAGCACTTTGGGAGGCCGAGGCAGGCGGATCATGAGGTCAGGAGATCGAGACCATCCTGACTAACACAGTGAAACCCCGTCTCTACTAAAAATACAAAAAAATTAGCCGGGCGTGGTGGTGGGCGCCTGTAGTCCCAGCTACTTGGGAGGCTGAGGCAGGAGAATGGCTTGGACCCGGGAGGTGGAGCTTGCAGTAAGCCGAGATCACGCCACTGCCCTCCAGCCTCGGCGACAGAGCAAGACTCCATCTCAAAAAAAAAAAAAATCAATATACGAAAATCAATTCTATTTACAAGCCACAAGCAGAAAATAAAACTTTTAAAGGGTACCATACATAACACCACTTGCAACACCATAATATTATAAAGTGTTCTTGCACACACAAAAAACAAAACTGGATCTGATTAGGCCTCTAGGTTTTATTACCTATTTGCAGGAAATACAAAGGACAGAGAGACATACTAAAGATACCACAGGGACACAGTCAGAAAAATCCAGACTCTACAGAAACTAAAGGACAAACTAGTTTCTACAACAAACAAATTGTAAGAAAAGAAAAAGGAGGGAGAGGGAACCTATAGATTTTAAAGGGATTTCAGAAGAAAACTGTACTCTTGGATTTGTTCCAAAATAATCTATGATAAGGTGGTATAAATAAAATAAGGCCAGGCGCAGTGGCTCACACTTGTAATCCCAGCACTTTGGGAGGACGAGACGGGCGGATCACCTGAGGTCAGGAGTTCGAGACCAGCCTGGCCAACGTGGCAAAACCCCATCTCTGCTAAAAATACAGAAAAAATTAGCTGAGCGTGGTGGCGGGTGCCTGTAATCACAGCTACTTGGAAGGCCAAGACAGGAGAATCGCTGGAACCCGGGAGGCGGAGGTTGCAGTGAGCCGAGATCGTGCCACTGCACTCCAGCCTGGGCAACAGAGTGAGACTCTGTCTCAAAAATAAATAAATAAATAATGAAAAAATAAAATAAGCTATGACTAATAATTGTCAAAGCTGGGTTGTAGATAGCTGGGTTTCATTACACTATATCCTTGTATGTGTTTGAAAGTTTTAGTGTTACAAAGTGTTTCTTAAAATACCATTTACAAAGCCTTTATTAAAAAATGACCAGGCGTGGTGACTCATGCCTGTAATCCCTGCACTTTGGGAGGCCGAGGTGGGCGGATCACTTGAGGCCAGGAGTTCAAGACCAGCCTGGCCAACATGGCAAAACCCCGTCTCTACTAAAGGGAAAAAAAAAATACAAAAATTAGCTGGGTGTAGTGGCGCACACCTGTAGTCGCAGCTACTCAAGAGGCTGAGGCATGAGAATATGTCAATCCTGAAAGGTGGAGGTTGCAGTGAGCCGAGATTGTGCCACTGCACTACAGCCTGGGCGACAGAGAGAGAGTCTGTCTTAAAAAATAAAATAACCTAGGAATAAATCTAACAAAGATGTCAAGACATTTACAGAATAAATTATAAAATTTATTGAGACCGGGTACAGTGGCTCATGCCTGTAATCCCAGTACTTTTGGAGGCCAAGGCAGGCGGATCACTTGAGCCCAGAAGTTTGAGACTGTCCTGGGTAACATAGCAAGGTCCAGTCTCTACAAAAATACAAACATTAGGCCAGGCTCGGTGGCTCACACCTGTAATCTCAGCACTTTGGGAGGCTAAGGCAGGCGGATCACCTGAGGTCAGGAGTTCGAGACCAGCCTGGCTAACATGGCAAATCCCCATCTCTACTAAAAATATAAAAATTAGCTGGGCGTGGTGGCAGGCACCCGTAATCCTAGCTACTTGGGAGGCTGAGGCAGGGAGAATCACTTGAACCTGGGAGGACGGAGGTTTCAGTGAGCTGAGATCGCACCATTACACTCCAGCCTGGGCAACAGAGCGACACTGTGTCTCAAGAAAAAAAAATAAATGGGTGACATGCACCTGTAGTCCGCTACTTAGGAAGCTGAGGCGGAAGGATCACTTGCACCCAGGAGGTCAAGATGACAGTGAGCCAAGATTGCACCACTGCATTGCAGCCTGGGTGACAGAGTAAGACTTCGTCTCGGCCGGGGCGGAGGGGGGGAATTATATCTCGAGATATTTAAAAAGATATAAGTAAATGGAGAGACATACTGTGTTTAAGGACTGGAAGTCTCAATATTGCAGGGATGTCTATTCTTCCTAGATAGATTTCGTAGATAAGATGCAATCCCAACAGTTTTGAAATTGACAAGCTAAGTTTAAAGTCTACATGGAAATGCACAAGGTCGGGAATAGCCAAAATGCTCTTGAAGAACAAGGAAGGAGGTCTTGCTCTACCAGATACCAAGACTTATTATAAAGCTATAGTAAGCAAGATAATAAGATATGGGTTTAGAGATGCTCAAATAGACCAGAAAGGAATAGAGAACCTGAAAACACTCTCATACGTAAATGGACACTTGATGTGTGACAGAAATAGCACTGCACAGCAATGAGGAATGGACAGGCTTTTAAATAATGTAGGACAATTGGGTATCCATTAGGAAGAAAAAAGGAATTGGACCCCTCCTTTACACCATAAGCAAAAATCAGTTCTAGGCCGGGCGCAGTGGCTCACGCCTGTAATCCCAGCATTTTGGGAGACCAAGGCAGGTGGATCACACGAAGCAGGAGTTCAAGACCAGCCTGGCCGACATGGTGAAACCCCATTTCTACTAAAAAAATACAAAAATTAGCCAGGCATGGTGGCACACACCTGTAATCCCAGCTACTCAGGAGGCTGAGGCATGAGAATTGCTTGAACCTGGGAAGCAGAGGTTACAGTGAGCCGAGATTGCACCACTGCACTCCAGCCTGGGCATCACAAGGAGAATCTGTCTCAAAAACAAAAAAAAACAGCAGTACTAGTACATTAATACCCAAAATGTAAAAGACAAAACTATAAACTTTGAGAAGGTAATATTGGAGAATATCATCTGGGACAAGGAAGGATTTCTTTTCATTTTTATTTATTTTTTATTTTTCTAAAGTCAGGGTCTCTGTCTCCCAGGCTGGAGTGCAGTGGTGTAGTCTTGGCTCACTGCAGCCTGGAACTGCTGGACTCAAGTCATCCTCCTGCTTCAGCCTCCCTAGTAGCTGGGACTACAGGCACGTAACATCACACCCAATCACACCCAGCTAATTTTTTTTGTTTGTTTTTTGTTTTTTGTGTTTTTTTGTAGAGATAGGGTCTTGTTATGTTGCTCAGGCTGGTCTCAAACTCCTGGCCTCAAGTGAGCCTCCCTCCTTGGCCTCCCAAAGTGTTGGGAAATCCCCTGCTAAGGATTTCATTTTTGTTTTTTTGTTTTTTTTAGACAAGGTCTCGCTCGGTTGCCCAGGCTAGAGTGCACTGGCATAATCTCAAATCACTGCAACCTCCACCTCTCAGGCTCAAGTAATTATCCTGTCTCAGCATCCGGAGTAGCTGGGACTACAGGCACATGCCACCACACCCAGCTACTTTTTGTATTTTTAGTAGAGATGGGATTTCCCCATGTTGCCCAGGCTCGTGTGAACTCCTGAGCTCAGGTGATCCGCCCGCCTCAGCCTCCCAGAGTGCTGGGATTACAGGCATGAGCCATCGCACCTGGCTGAGGATTTCTTAAGATATCAAAAATACTTCCCATTAAAGAAAAGACTGATAAATTTGACTAAATTAAAACTAATAAGTTATGTTCATCAATTGATACCATAAAGAGAGCAAAAAGGCAAACCACAGAGTAGAAGATATCTGCAACACGTATATTAATAACTAACAAAAGCATAATATCTAGACTATATAAAGAATTTCTACAAATCTACGAGAAAAAGACAACTGAACAGAAGAACGGTCAAAAGACTTGAACAGACACTTAACGAAAGAGGAAATTCAGTAGCCATTAAACATATGAAAAAATGATCAGTCTTACTAATGAGTGAAACGTAAACTAAAATGTAAATTAAAAACACAGTGGTATTCCATTATTCATCCACCATGATGGCTAAAGTTAAAGACGGATAATACCAAGTGTTGCCAAGGAAGTGGAACAATAGGAATGTTCATACACTGCTGGTAGGAGTGTAAATCAGTACAATGTCATTGTAAAGCAACTTGCCATTTACAATAGCACCATATGGCATTCTGATCGTGATTTTGGACTCTTATATGTGACTCACTTGGGGACCCTTGGTTGGCCCCCATGAGCAAAATCATTAGGAGAGCAAAGTCTTCTGTGGCAATATTCTGAAAGGCAAGTATTTGTTTAGCCTGAACCTGAAAGAGCAACTTTTTAATATCATCTTTATGTTACCAATGCTGGATATTATAGATCAAAATTATAATTTCCTGATCGTGGTTATAACTGTGAATTTAATCAGAGCACACTTTTTATATCTTATCTTAGAATCTCCATGTAGCAGTAGTGCCATTTATTAAGCATATACTGTGTGCCTGGTACTGTACTAGGGAATTATTTACATTTTTTGTTCTAAACCTTTACAATAGCCATCCAAAAGGCTCCAAGAGTTTAAAGACACTGCGGATAGAATATTCTGGCTAAGATCATGAGCTCTCGTGCCAGACCTTCCCCACTCTTTCACTTATTAGCTGTGTGATTTGGGGCAAATTGCTTAACCTTTCATTCTTTCAATCCCCTCATCTGTAAAATGGTGATGCAATTCCCTGTGTTGTTAGAAAGATTAAAGGAGTTAATACATGTAAAGTTCCTAGAAAAGTGTCTAACATTAAGTGCTCAGTACCAGCTAACAAGTGACAAAGCCAGAATTCAAACCAGGCCTGTGTTGAAACATTCTACTGTATCTCATGGCCACATGTTTAGGCATCTAATCTGTGTTGTCAGTATATGTTCAAGGAATACCATGCCATTTTAATATAAGCCTATATTTTAAAAACATTTCTAGGAAATTGTCATGAAAACCAAAGAATAGCCTTTGTCCAAATTTTTTAAAAGATTAGGATGAGTATGGTTATGCTGTTTTATATAAATTCTTCAAATGGATGACTCTTCTATTTTATCAACCAGAATTATAAATTCATTTTATTTTATTTTTCTTTTTGTGTGTGCTAGGCGAGTAGCTTGCATTGCCATGGAGAAGACCAAACAGGAGCAGCAGGCCAGCTGTACTTGGTTTGGCAAGAAAAAGAAGCAGTACAAAGATAAATATTTGGCAAAGCACAATGCAGGTAGGGAAAAGCACAACTGTTACTGAGGCTGGGTTAAGCATCTCCAAGACCTAAAAAGATATAATATTTTAATTCAGTCTTCAGTGTTCTCTATCCAAAAAATTCTACCATATGAGATCTTCATCAACTTTCAAAACCTTTAAGAAACCCTACCTCCAATTAATATGTTGATTATTTGCTAGATATTTTACAGAGCTATACTTTATAGGACAAAAATGTTATTTTGAAATAGTATCCTCTGGAATGAAAAGAATCCAACACGTTAAGTCCTCCCCTGAGAAATGAAAGCTGGAGAGTTTGCTGAGTAGCCAGGATTCTTATCTCCTTGGCTGGGATTGGTCTTGAACAGATCTCCTCCCGCCTGGCTCCTGCTTGGCCCTTGGGCATGGCCCTGAGATAAACATCTGAGGGTAGAGGTGTGCTCTTATCAGAGAACTGTGCCACAAATGGTTCTGTGGTTGGTTTGAAAGAGTACAAATGACATGGACACTAACTTGGTTTTGTCCATTTCTGTGAGTCGTCTTCTTCCCTCATGGTATTTCCAAGCTACCACAAGAGCAAGAATCTTATCTTGGCCTTCCCTTTATAGTATGTATGTTTGCCCATATGGAAGTTTGTATTCAACTTAAGTCAAAATGTTCACTTGTCTTGTTGAAAACTGGAATTAATACCAAAAAGGCATGATCTGTTGTTGCAATAGAATCCCCAGAAGATTCACAGGGTGCAACTTAAGCTAAAGAAAATGCATGGTGATATACAGCAGTGCTAATACAAGAAGTTATTTTCAATAACTTCTTAATACAACTCCTTTTATAAGGAACTTTTTCTGAGGAATTGAAAGTCCTGACTGGCATTAGGTTAGTTCCCAAGGTTTCAGAAATAACTCCAAAAATTAGAAATGTGGCCCAAAAAATCAAGTGAATCTAGTCATGCATACCCAGATTGATGGCATAATGTTTCTGACAAGTATGAAATGCATTTTTCTCTGTAAATGTTATAACGTACTCTGAATTGTTCATTTCTCAATCAGAGATTAAAAGTAAACATTTCAAACTGCTGTATAATGTGGAATGAATGTGAGTGGCCACATGGGTTAAGTTTAAATGGCTCAGCTAAATAAGGAATCATTCCCTTCGCATTAGTTACATTGTACCACATTTTTATTTCCAAAAACAGTATAATTTCTGGTTATGTACTACTACAGAGCAGTAGTTTCATAATGGCTTTTTTGGTTTTATGAAGGGAAGAAATAAAGCAGACTAGTTACACAAAATGTAGCAACTATTAAGCAAATGCTCAAGTATACTATTTGAAGAAATGCACTGCAGAGCCAGGCACGATGGTGGTGCCTGTAATCCCAGCTACTTAGGAGGCTGAGGCAGGAAGATTGCTTGAGCCCAGGAGTTCGAGGCCAGCCTGGGCAACAGCAATACCCTGTCTATACAAAATAAAAATAAACTAAATAGAAATGCACAGCAGTATCAGCAGAATGTTGCTTCACACAAAACGTCAGTGGTTATTACCAAGTCTCCTTAGTTGCCCTTACTTCTGTCAGCTTCTAACAGTCTAACACAATCTAATAGGCTCACAAGGAGATGTGTTGTCATATAAATTGAGAAATGTATGCATCTCACCTTGTAATTTGTACAGCAGTGTTAAATGATACATAGGTATAGATGGGATTGAAATTAACTTACACCTAGAAAAGCAAAGAAATGGCTGGTTCCGGCTGTCAGTTTATCATTAGATTTATGCTGTACTGAAAGAGGTCATGTAAACATGAGTATTCAGTTTGCCAATATTCTTTAATTCAGCTCTGAGGAAAGTAAGAAATTCATTGAAAAACTAGAATTCTCTAAATGCTGTCAAAGAGTCAATTTAATCATTAATTTAAGAATTTTGCCAGAGAATCAGCATCCGATCTGGCAGCCAGTGTTTTCACTTTTTCCACTCTTTCACCACCAGGGTATCACTGATCTTCTTCCATTGCTCCCATTCTCTGATTCCCGTTAGATGGTGCACAGTGGTCCTGCAAACACACCTGTAAGCTTAATAGGCAGCTGGAGATAGGACCAGGAATTAGCACACCTGAGTAACCGTGCAATTTGGGCAAATCACTTCGCTCCTACGGGCCTTGAAATGAGGGAATTAGGTTAGTCAATCAAGGAGATCTTTTCTAATTCTAAAGATCAGTGGGTCTCAGGTTCTTTCATCACTGGGCCTGACAAATGGCGATCATTCAATGAAGCCAAGTATTCTTGTACTGTCTATCTCAGGCTCTTGCTCTCTGGTAGACATTGCCTATCCAGGTTGAAAGCTGTCACCCTTGACATAGAAGGCAGGAGCCTAATAGGGGTAGAACAGAATTGCTTTTTCCTCAGTCTTTTGACATTTACCTCCTATCCCAAACCATTGACCTCTCTAAGTTCTTGTCAACTTAGAATGAAGAAAGGAGGGGTTGAGAGGACAGGGGAGCCTACTGCCACCACCCGTTTGGTATCATCAGTATTTTCCTAACCAGCGGTCTTCTGGGCATCAGAACCTTCCTTGCCATGCTTAAGGGGTTGTTCTACATGTCAGTGTGTGTCACTGTGTATAAGGCCCTCCTTTGAAAGAAAGTCTGAGCTTCTTAGATGGTCCTTGCGGAGCCCCTTAAGTGTCTTTGTAGAACTTTGTGTTTAGGCCTATTTGTGATTCTCTAGTTAGGATATCATTGTTAGGCTTCCCTCACCTGCAAAATAATCACTGTGAGCTCTCTTTTTAGTTTCTCTTTTTGGGAGAAGATTCCCAGCTTTCTTCCTTGACTTTCTGAAATACACTGCCTGCAAAGCCTAGCATTCCTTTCTGTCACCATCTCTTCAGGTTTCTTCTGTGTCATCAACCAACTCTTCCATTTTGTTCATTAGAAAGTCCAGAAGAACCATTTGCTTAGTATTACCTTTGCTTTACAAGAGATCATAGGGTCAAGTATTTAATCAGCTGTTCTGCTTTTAGCTACGATGAAAGGTCATCCCAATATACAGAAGTGTCCTTATAAAGAATTGCTCTAAAAGAGTGAGAAACAAATACTCTTGACTTCCATTGGTGAGGCAGTTGCTTTGAGAACTTAGAGATATCATAGCCTTTCATACCAAACCAGATGGGCTCATGGGCCACAGATCAAACAATATCTCAAAAGGATTTTTCTGGCTTTTTTAGAAGTTGATGGTAAAATACAGTACTCTGTTCTTCTGTTACTACTCAGTAAATTAAAATAAGGGCCGTATGTTTTGTTTCCTGCTTCAAATCTTTGAGAATTCATCATATATTGATGGCAAGATCCAAACCTTATCAAGTTCTGACATTATTTGTATTTGTGGTACAAATGAAGGTTGGGAATTTTGTCATTATCTAGAACTGGTGGGAATGATAATACTAGAATTATTTCCATTTTTGTCATTAGGAAATTCTACATAGCTTGTTAAAGTGGAATTCTGTTCAAACTGTGTTACCTACAACTCCCATCATAAAGTGACAGCCTATTCGCTGAATTTGACCCATAAGTAAATTTTGTCCCTCTAACTCCCACACACACAGTGTTTAAGTTTTAATAAGTCATCACGTGTGAAAGTCAGGATATTTAACATAAAAATTTGGGTTTCAGAGTTCCCTTAGAAGAACAAGGAATGCAGCAATACCAGGTCCACTTTCTCTTTTAGTAACTCTGGGTGGTTAATATGGCCTTTGAATGGACGCTCATTCTCCAGCACACACTGTCCGCACCACTCCCTGTTTTTGCACCTGGCCCACTTCATTCAACCACATTAGCTACCTGACCCCTGCGGGCATTCAAGTATGTACTTCTTAACCCAATGCTACCAGTGTGCAATGCTCTTTTGAATTGGAGGTCTTTATAGTATTTGAAGATCTTGATAGCATTTCCAGCTGAGACAAGGATTCAATGTTAATGGCTTTTTTATGGAAAAAATTCAACCTGGAAAGTAGTTACATAAATACTTAAAAGAAGTGTCTGGAATGTTGAGTAGTTTAGCAGAAAATCAGGGTAATATGAGCAAACTATGCTAGACAGTATTTCTGAATCCTTGGGAATAGATTTGATTATGGTGTGTGTAGCTTTTACAGCAAATACATTTTCTGTAACACATAGAAGGTTTCTAGCCATGTATACTTGGTACAAAAAGCATTGTGGTGTGGCTGGAACAACTGAACTCTAGAGGCATTGAGATTCCTCAGCCCCCAGGACTTCCAAAAGTCATTTTAGATCAAGTTACTAGTGTAAACTTTTTAAAAATTTAGGAAGTCTTCATTAATTTGTTTTCTTAAATGTTAGAGCCCCGAAATACTCTATTTACGTACACATATTTGAACATAGGGGATTTCTACAGTACCATTCATAGGTGTGCTTAAATTATGCTTAATACCACAAATTAGTACTATTGACTTTAAAAGCTATTCTTTTTTTTCTGGAATACAAGCAACTCTAAAGGAAACAAAAAGTAGCCCATAAACTCACTGCCCTGTTGGCATTAAAAATAATAATAGGCTGTGCGCAGCGGCTCATGCCTGTAATCCCAGCACCTTGGGAGGCCGAGGTGGGCAGATCACTTGAGGCCAGGAGTTCGAGACCAGCCTGGCCAACATGGCAAAACCCCATCTCTACTAAAAATACAAAAATTAGCTGGGTGTGGTGGCACACGCCTGTAATCCCAGCTACTTGGGAGGCTGAGGCAGGAGAATCACTTGAACCCAGGAGGTCCGCGGAGGCTGCAGTGAGCCAAGATCCCACCACTGCACTCCAGCCTGGGTGAAGGAGCGAGACCCTGTGTCAATAATAATAATAATAATAATAATAAAAGTAATAGGCACACATGGTTAGAAATTACACATGGTACAGGAAGGTACAAAGTGAAAAGCAAAAGGCTTCCACGTCTACACTCTCTGAAGAGGTTTTCTTGTAACTATTCTCGATAAAATGTCTATGCATATGCTAGTATATAAAATCCGCTGGCTTTTATATAAGGATATTGTCGAATTTCTATTAAAATGAGTTTGTTTCTTAATGTGATTTATTTGCCTTGTGTTTAGAATATTGCATGATAAAGTTTATTTTATACATATTATACTTTTATTTTACTAATATATGAAAAGCCATATTTCAATGACCCCTGTACATTTTTCATGCTGTCTCACTCCCAATGGCCTCTGTGCATGTAAGTAACCTGTTGAATGACTATGCCTCTGTGTTTTTGGTGGTTTTCTTTTATTAAGTCCTTTTTTTATCAGCAAGCAACTTAAAACCTTTAAAAGCTCATCCTTTAAGTGCTTTCCTAATATTATTGATATCTCTTATTTTAAAATACCCTTTTTTTATTGTTTCTCAACCCTATGACCGTGTGGCAATTTCATTTAGACCAGAGTAACCTCTTCATGCTGCTCATTTATGGTTAAGATATTGATGTTTAACATATCTGTTTCATTTCATTTTCATAACACGTCTGTTTGTGGTTTTGATGGTTGACATCTAACTCATTCTTATGTGTTTTTTAAAAAAATGACAAGTCTTAAATTTGGTAGGATCAGAGTTAGGGCTCTATAGAGGGATAGGTGTGTGTATATACCATTCGGAAAGCTTGTGTCATCATCATCATCTTGCTCTTTTGTGAGATGCTTGCTTATTTTTATTAAAATATATTAAAACATATCTGCTTGTCAATGCACTTCTTCTGTAAGCATACTTTTTCTTGATGGAAATATCACTCAGAGGGCAATAGGTCTAAAAAATAATGCCATCAGCACTCCTGCTTTTATTTTTGCAACTCTCATCACTCCATTACTACTGCAGTATAACTAACTAGCCCTACCACAGAGAGCCTCATGTTCATTTTAATTTTGTGAGTCTGCCATTCTGAACACAGAAAACATTTCTTGGTTTTTAGCTATTGCTAGAGGATATGCTTTAAAGACTTTCAATCAACCTTTATAAATCAAGTTATCAAAAGAAAACAAATGTGCAAATACCCATTAATATACACTAACCTCTATTTTAATATATCATGTTTCTTTTTTTATATATTGTGATAATGGTGCTTTTTGTTTGTTTCTGATCTATTCTATTCCCAAGTATCTTATTTTGCATTTTAAGTGATTGGGCAAATCACTAATGTTAAGAACTAAGGTGATATTCACAGTCATTTGGCCATATTGTTTCTAGGAGTAGAAGGTTCTCTTAATAAATGATTGGCTAAAGTAACGCAGATTTCGGCCGGGCACGATGGCTCACACCTGTAATCCCAACACTTCGGGAGGCCAAGGCCAGTGAATCACCTGAGGTCAGGAGTTCAAGACCAGCCTGGCCAACATGGTGAAACCCCGTCTCAACAAAAATACAAAAATTGTCTGGGCGTAATGGCAGGTGCCTGTAACTCGGGAAGCTGAGGCAGGAGAATCGCTTGAACCTGGGAGGCAGAGGTTGCAGTGAGCCGAGATCGCGCCACTGCACTCCAGCCTGGGTGGCAGAGCGAGAGTCCACCTCAAAAATAAATACATAAATAAATAATAAAGCAGCCCAGATTCCTTTATTACATCATCAAATCAATTTTACTGATTTATTTTAACCCCTCTAAAATCCAGGGTTTATTCAATATTCTTTAAAAAAAGAAATGTCAGTATGTAACTGACAGCATTTGGGTATGACCATACAAAAAATATTACAGGAAACACAGACATACAATTTTAGCCCTTTGTGAGAATTTCCAAATGTGTGTGAGAATTGGACCATGTTGAATTTCAACAGGAATGGGCATCTGCTCAGGAAAGTTTTGTACATTGCTTGAAATTGCTTTTATCATAGTGTTAAGAGGCAGGTTTCAGAAAAATATTTGTTAAAGTATTTCTCCTCAGTCTGTAGTGATTAGAGAACTCCACTTTTGCAAAGGTTTCTGAGCTCAGACTCTGCTTCATGATTCTTTCCATCCTGATCCACCATACACAGGCTGCCCATGTAATGGGCGACAAGTTTTCAGGCCCAGGAAAGCATGTAACTCTCCTTACATATTCAAGACTTTCCATTGAGTGGATATCTGGGTTACAGTAAAGCTTGTGAGATGCTCATTGATAAGCTTGTGCAATAGTTACAGAACTTGCCTTAGAATCTAGCATGCCACCTTCATCAACTCTGTTGAAAGAAAGAACCATGAAGTTAAAGACCAGCTGTCCATGCATTTCTCATCCATCTCTAGAAATGATCTAGCTGGCCCCTCTCCTGGTTAACTTTAGTTGCATTCATGCTATATTCATGTTGGTCACTGTCTGTAGACTTTTTCTTTTTAGTATTGCTGACTTCTTAGAATTGGAAAAATATGAACAGCATGTGGTTTCAAATGAATTCATATGATTTGTTGGATACTACATGAAAAGATATGTAGTATCTTTTAGATTTGGACATTTTAATGCATGTGTTCAGCATCTTTGGATGCCCCTAGTTCTAAAGAGCATTTTCATGGGCTTAAAAATGAAAATTTCTCCCTAGATGCTATATGACTTAAATTACATGTAAGCCATATATCATAAGTTGGATTCATATTTTTAAGACATGGTTTTAATATAACTGTAGTTTTGCCAGTAAAATTATAATTTATGTACATGAAATAGTCATTCTACAAATTTATCTTTCTTCTAAATCTTTGCGTTTTAGTGTTTGATCAATTAGATCTTGTCACATATGAAGAAGTAGTAAAACTGCCAGCATTCAAGAGGAAAACACTAGTCTTATTAGGTAAGTTTGATTGTGTAAGTGGGTTGCTTATTCTCACTTTCAAAACATTTTGTGAACATTATTAAGAGTTGTCAGTTTTAACATTCTTTTTTTCTAAATGACATAGGCGCACATGGTGTTGGGAGAAGACACATAAAAAACACTCTCATCACAAAGCACCCAGACCGGTTTGCGTACCCTATTCCACGTAAGCAATGTCTCAATCTCTTTTCATTATATTTTTCCTATCACTTTTTTAACTCTATAATTTATGTATTTTTTTCTGATTACATAAGGTATAACTGTTCATTATAGGAAATTTGTAAAATCAAAAAAAGAACAAGGAGGAAAATGAGTTAACAATAATCCCAACCCCTCTTTCCCTATAATAAGTGCTATAAATATTTTGTTGTATACCCTTCTAGGCTTCTCTGTTGTATACCCTTCTAGGCTTGTCTTAGTACAGATATGTGTATAAAGTGTGTGTGTGTGTGTGTGTGTGTGTGTCTGTGTGTGTGTTTTAAATAAAATTAGTTTTATCCATTCTGTTTGTAACAATTTTTCTAACAATATGTCATACACATTACCTAGATGAATTATTCTTCAGAAAAATAAGTTTTCATAGTTGTACAGTTTCTGATATGACAATTTTTTTCCCTTAATTAATATTTAAATTGTTGATTTCTTACCACTTTTTAAACCCAATCAATATGCTAACAGTTGTTTCTGTAAAGATTTTCAAATCTGTAAGATTTTTAATTCTCCTTATTTTCTGTATCTTATTCTTAACCTCTTGCCCTCTTCATTTTCTCAATTATAAAATGAAGTAATTCAGGATTGCAGAGAGGATTTGAGATCATGTGTATGAAGCACTTAGCAGATGGTGGATAAGTAGAAGCTATCTACCACTATCATTTCATTATTATCATCATTATTCTAAAGTTTAAAATTTTAGGCCAGGCGCGGTGGCTCATGCCTGTAATTCCGGCACTTTGGGAGGCTGAGGTGGGCGAATCACCTGAGGTCGGGAGTTTGAGACCAGCCTGACCAACATGGAGAAACCCCGTCTCTACTAAAAATACAAAATTAGCTAGGCATAGTTGTGCATGCCTGTAATCCCAGCTACTCAGGAGGCTGAAGCAGGAGAATCACTTGAATCCGGAGGTGGAGGTTGTGGTGAGCCGAGATTGTGCCATTGCACTCCAGCCTGGGCAACAAGAGTAAAACTCCGTCTCAAAAAAAATAAATAAAATTTTAACCCCAGAAGCTTTCTAGCAGCTCAGGGTTGGAAGAGCTAAAGGAAAATTATTTTTTAAGAGCAACAGGAGAAAATGTGAAGATTGGCTCCATTCTATAGGGCCTTCACATGCCTTCCTGAAGCAATGTCAATACCACTTACAGTTATCTGTACACCTCAGAGAGCCAGGAGGCTTCATGAGACAACCTTCATCCCAAAACCCTGTCTGATTTACACAAGAAAAGAAATGTATCCAATAGTGTCTCATTTGGCACTACTGGGGTTTTCTAGTAAAACACTTTGAAGTGTTCTTTTAATTCTCCTTATGTCTAGATCATGAGTACAGCAAGCTTAGCTAACATTTAGCTTCTTCTTAACCACGTAACAACTGAACTTCCATGTTATTAAATGGCCAGTTAACTAGTTTGGTTTTAAAACTTACCTTTGATGATGTCAATCATGACTAGTCTTTGAAATATTTGACCCTGTATGTGTATATAACATATATCTAACTACTGAGATGACTGAAGATAGTACAACATCAATATGTTATGTAAGTTCTTGGCTGGGCGCGGTGGCTCACACCTATAATCCCAGCACTTTGGGAGGCCGAGGTGGGTGGATCACATGAGACCAGGCGTTTGAGACCAGCCTGGCCAATGTGGTGAAACCCCCTCTCTACTAAAAATACAAAAGTTAGCCGGGCATGGTGGCACGCACCTGTAGTCCCAGCTATTAGGGTGGCTGAGGCATGAAAATCGCTTGGAACCCGGGAGATGGAAGTTGCAGTGAGCTGAGATCTTGCTACTGCACTCCAGCCTGGGCAACAGAGTGAGACCCTGTCTCAATAAATAAATAAATAGTAACGCCGGTTCTTCAGCTTTTGATGTGCCTAGAGAAAGGGCTTCTCTTAAAATGTCCACATTTTGATGACCACGAGCACTTTATGTTCTAACAGGCTAGCAGGAAAGGGGGATTCCCCGTTAGTTTAGGCTCATGTACACAGAAGAGAGTAGCATAAATTTGTTCTTTCTCAAAGAAAGAAGGAAGCAAAGAAATTGAGAGAGAGAGGGAAAAAAAGGGAAGGAAGGGAGAAAAGAAAGGGGGGTAGGGAGAGAGAATATTAAAACCAGTGTTCCTGGCTCATCTAGAAAAACATTTCCTAAAGTGTGTTTTGCAGGATACTGGTCCTATTAGTATCCACAGAACTAGAGCTTATTGGCATATACTTCAGTTACACTCACTTAGGTGAGGGGTGGGCAAGCCTTTTCTGTAAAGGACCAGATAGTACACATTTGAGGCTTTAAGGCCATACAGTCTATCACAAGCACTTAGCTCTGCTGTTGTCTCATGAAAACAACCATAGGCAATATGTAAACAAAAGCACATGGCTGTGTTCCAGTAAAACTTTGTTTACAAAAACAGACAGTAGGTGGCCAGGTGCAGTGGCTCACACCTGTAATCCCAGCACTTTGGGAGACTGAGGCGGGCAGATCACCTGAGGTCAGGAGTTTGAGACCAGTCTGGCCAACATGGTGAAACCCCGTCTCTGTTGGAAATACAAAAAATAGCTGGGCATGGTGGTACACGCCTATAATCCCAGCTGCTCAGGAGGCTGAGGGCACAAGAATCTCTTGAACCCAGGAGGTGGAAGTTGCAGTGAGCTGAGATCGCACCACTGCACTCCAGCCTGGGCTACAGAGTGGGACTCTGTCTCCAAAATAAAAAAATAAAAATTAAAAAAAGACAGTAGACCATATTTGGCCCATAAGCCAGTTTGTCACCTCCTGATTTAGGTCTTCCATAATAATTATGGGTATGTCTGGCCACAGTCATTGTGTTTTCAGTGTAACGTGTCTTTTGCTGTATCCTAACATTCTCCTTTTGCAAGATGTTATAGAACATCACTTTTCAATAGAACTTTCTGTGACAATGACAGTACTTGATGTCTGTGCAGTCCAGTACAGTGGCCACTAACCATACGTGGTTATTGAATCCTTGAAATGCCGCTAGTGAGACTGAGAAACTAAAATTTGAATTTTATTTAATTTTGGCTTATTTAAATTTAACCATATGCAGTTTTCCATTTTTTTATTCTCCTTTTTTCCTTCTACACAAGACCCAACTGCATGAAGGCATACAGTGAGTTATATTAATCTTGGGTCATTTCACGTCTTCCTCCTGTGGTGGTTCATGAAGGGATAAAATACATCTCACCTGAACACTGAAAGATTCACCAAACCAGACAACTCACTGGCTACTATGGTGTGATGCACACAGATAAATATGGTTTCTAGAATTTAGTTCTGCAAATCCACTGGGGGTGAGAACAGGGGATATGAGATATACGCTAAAGAGTCCACAGCTTTTAGGAAGAGACTGGGTTTGAGTAAATGTGTTGGGAGCGTAGTAAGCTCATCAGCTCAGCCTTTTAAACCTCTTGTGCCATGTGACTTTGCAGATACAACCAGACCTCCAAAGAAAGACGAAGAAAATGGAAAGAATTATTACTTTGTATCTCATGACCAAATGATGCAAGACATCTCTAATAACGAGTACTTGGAGTACGGCAGCCACGAGGATGCGATGTATGGGACAAAACTGGAGACCATCCGGAAGATCCACGAGCAGGGGCTGATTGCAATACTGGACGTGGAGCCTCAGGTAATGCCCAGCCTCCCCGAATGTCTGACATCCTGCCTGCATGCCAATAAGCACAGATTCTGAAATCAAAAATGCCATCAGAAAGTCACAGGTCACATAATAATTTCATAAACCGCAGAAAAGTATCAGTAATGGAGGCATTGGGGGTTCACAGTCTAGAATGCCAGCTGACTAATCGTTGGACTCAGTGCACACACCATGTATTTAAGAAGCAGAGATTATTCTCTTAAGAGGTTTATTATATGCAGAAGCTCAATAAGGTTCCTGATTGTGTCTACGCCTGCCAGAAATCCTACGATCATCTGACCTCAGGATGAGGCTCTGGCACTTTGTTATCACAACAGCCACCTTCCCTCTCTGGGTACAGCTCACGCTGGACCATCAGAGCCTCTACCAGCACATTATGTTAATCTCCAGTGAGAAACTGATCCTGGGGCCTGGATCTGAAACACAGCACTAGCTTTATGAAAGCAAGCATGAGTGAGCCCAGATGTCAGAGACAGCAGGGATGGAAACCCATGGTGGCTCTCAGCCTCTGCCATTTCCTTACCTGAGCACAATGCCTGACCCTGAGCAAAAACTAGGAGAGAGATAAAGACTTGGAAGAGGACTCAAAAGAGAGCCAGACACAGAGATGATGAAATGGTTTCTAGATATGTCTTGCAGTAGGAATTATTAAACTTGAAAAAGAGAAAGCTGAAGGCTTTACATCAAAAATGCTGACAAGCTGTTTTTTCATCTCTGAGTACAAACCAAGTAGATATGGGAGGTAAAGTATAGTAGGAAGGATTTGGGAGTTGTAGACATCAAGGTGGGTTGTAGGAGAGGCTTGTGGGTGCCATGTGACTCCTGGGTCTGCCATTTCTAGGACTGATCTGTACCAAATCTCCTTTAACCCTTAGAAATAGAACCAGTATGCTACCTGCTGAAATAGTAGACCAGCTTCCCTCAAGCAGGCTGTGTTTCATCAGGAGGCTTACCTGGCTATCCTAGGCAGGGCGAATCCCTGTTCAAGGGCCACTGTATGAGACTTGGTCCCCTAACCATCCCTAAAGCAAGGACAGAACCTATATAGCCAGAGTCTGTGTGACCTGGGACCTGACAGCTCAGTTTCTGGGCTCCAGGATCCTAATTCGTGGCCAGTGGGTTCACCCATTTCCGTTTACAACACCTGATGGAGTTCTTGAACTTGGAACTTTGGAAACCACAAAAGGATCTGTTTAAGGGGCTAGGGAGGAAAGCAGCAGTAGGGTGAACACTGCCGTTTACTTAACAATTAACTTGGACCTATATAGAACTAAATATATGATGTGTACCACAGATTGATTTTTGTTTAACTACTAATCCCTCCTTACTAGGGATTGGAAAAATCTTCTGGCCAGGGGTGGCTAGAGGCAAAGTCTCAATCCTGGTCCTGGTCTTCGACATCCTCTCCTTGGGTTCCACACTGGTCTTCACCTGAACGTCGTTTTCTGCTGGTAGTAATGTCTCTAGCAGTATGCTGGCTGCAGGGCTCCTCAGACTCCCTCTGCATTACCTAAGTCCACTTTCGAGGGCTTTCTGCCTTACCTGCCTCCGCTGCTGCCGCCGCCACCGCCACTGCTGCTGCTGCCGCTGCTGCTGCTGCTCCACCCATAGCGTCCAGCTCTCCCTGTCTCCTTGCCCTTGCACAGCCATGCATTGCTCTGCACTGCTGAGTGGGAGACACTTCTCTCAGCCTCCTCAGGACACCCACAGCAGTTACTTTTTACCCATTGCACTTGGCCCCAAAGCACCTCCTCACCCCGGCTGGGCACTCTCCTCTGCTCCCCTGAGTGCTGGATGAGCTCACCTGCACTCTTCTCTCCTGCTTCCTGGGTCCCTGCCTCTCAAAACTGTGATCTCTCAGATCCACCTAGCCCTGAGGGCCGGCCATAAGCATCCTGGCTGCCTGAGTCTCTTTGGGCCAGCGGCCCTGGGGATAGGGATTGCCCAGGTCCTGCTCCTCCTGTTGGTCTGGTTGACTACACTGGTCCCAGGCCCTCCTGCGCAGGCCAGCCTCATGCCAGTCCTGGTCTCACAATGACCATTGCATACCACAGTACAGCTGAGAATGCCCGCAGTCTGCACCGACTGGGCTTCACTCTCGGGCTTCTCTGCCCTCAGCCCAGTCTCTCCTCAGCTGGACAAGGCCTTCATCCTGCCTTCAGGATGCCCGTGACCATGAACAACTTGCTTTCAGGCAGAGCTTCACTGCTCCAGGGAGGCTCTCTCCTTAGGACATTTTTCTCCATCCCCCTTTCCCACTCCAGCTTCTTAGATGACCCCTCTACTGTATCTTACAGACAATTTAATCCAACAAACTTGTATTAAGCCCTTATTATATGTCAAGCACAGGGTCAGGAGCTAAGAATACAGTTCAGAAGACAAGATGGTGAGGATGAAATTCCTTCCTCATTGTACATCCAAAACTGTCCATAACAGAAGGGCCTTGTGGCATTTTTTAGAATCCTCTCACTTCTGCCAAACTACATGTGGACCATAGGAAAACCACCTAACACATGTCCAGCTCTTTTAGTACAGGTCTAATACTTTATGCCATCTTATTTCAGACAACTGAGGCCCAATTGAGCACGTCTAATAATACTATATGATAAGATGTTGTGGTCCAACTTTAAAGCTAGAGGATGATGGTAAAGACATTAAACTAGAAAGAAATTAATAACCTAGCTTCTCATAAAATAGTAATAGATTATGTTCTTATAGTGCTGTATATTTTGCCAGGCGTTATGACTTCTTACCTAATCCTTGTAACCCTATGAGCTGGAGATCAGTATCTAGTTTTGTAGATGGAGAAACCAAGGCTTAACATAATTGTGACTCGATTAAGGCTTTACAGCCAATTGAAAGTGAGGTGTGAAGTTGAACTGTGTTGATTTTTAAATTTTTATTCTTTTACAATAAATCCCCACTTCCTTTCACTGTACCACCCTAGAAGAGGTAACCCTGGGAATCCTTAAGATGGTTCACCTTATCCATAGTAGTACAATGTAAAGCCTCATTTTTTCTTAACATTCAGAAAAATCTATAATTCAGTCAAACCTAAGAAAAGCTGTAGAATTTATTTCTCATGAAAATAAAGCTATGGCTCAGAAAATAATCTGTGCCCCTAAAGCTGAAACTGTAATAGCCCCAGTGTGTAATCAGAGCTTAATGTGATGGTTTTAGATTTTAACTTTATTCTGATGTATCCATTTGTAGCATGAAAAAGTTAATAGTAGCAGAATATTTGTAGTTTTGCTTTTGCCCACAGCGGAAGAGGTCATCATCAAGAGGCAGCGTACAGTCCTGTTAGGAATCCATACTTTAAAACAAGAGCCAGGTTCTGAACCAGAGACTATTTTGTGAAATCAGTTAGCTCTCTTGAGATGGGTTCTGGGGTCACTGCACTCTTCCTAAACCCTTAGATTTTTGTACAAAATGACTCAGATGCTTGCCTCTGTGTGCCTTTTAAGTTTGCAAACCAGAATAGATATCTGCCTCTTATACACTTGGGTCAAATGAGTTTCTATTCCTTGAGGATAATAACCTGAGATTAATTATTGGCCATAGCCAAGCCATAGAATCAATTTATCTCCACAAATGTTAGATTAATGTTACTTTGACTATCTGAATCTAGCATGCTTTCAGTGATCTTTCTAGAGCATGCTCTTTCTCTCCCTGTCCATATCTGTCCCTGTTTCTCTCTCTCTCTACACACATACACACTCTCTCTCTCTCTCTGTCTCTCTCTCTGCCTCTCCCCCTCTCTCTCACTCTCTGTCTCTCTCTCTGTCCCTGTCTCTCTCTCCGAATCCCAGAGAGATTCGGAGAGAAATATTTGCCCATGAACATTAAAAAATGTGTGCCTCATCCTGAGTCAGAAAGGAAGAGGGTTTAGAGTTCATCTTTAAGTCACCTATTAACTGCCTGAGAGAGGGGAATCCTTGTGAGCAATTCCATTTCCTGTCCCTGAAGTAACTCTGAACCTCAGCCAGGCTACCACAGCACCAAAAGTGGCACCCACTTGAGACCCGTAAGTAGTGCAGAGTATGGCCCAAAGACCTTCAAGAACAAGCGAGGAAATGTGTGGTGAGTCTGCTGAAAATATGAGGCTGACTAGGCAGGAAAATCTCAATCAGGATTTGAGGCATCTTAGAATTTTTGAAAGTACAATAATAAAGTATAGAAATAGAAAAAGCTACAAAAAGGAGGAGAAAGCAAATATGCTAACCACAGGGCTACTTTAGTTACTGTGATAAACATTAAATTTGGCTCTGAACTTCCTGACAACCAGGGCAAAAAAAAGGAAATCAAGGAATATAACCTGATTCGTAGACATAAGAGGCATTTGGCAATGTGAGGAACATGGCCACCATTGATGGTTTTATGCAGTGAGTGCAGTCTATGGATATAGACCAAGGGTGTGAATGCAGTGCAGAGTTGGGCAATCTGCAGGAAGCTAAACTAATGTTCCAAGCAGTTTGTTTTCTGCTGTTGTAATGTGATAGCTGGAATGGAAAACATGATAAGGACTGGGTAGCTGGCAGGCTGGGCCACTGAGTGCAGAAAAAAACCATTTCATGCCCAGGGTGTCATTCTCTACTTCATCTGTGGGTTCCGTTCAGCATCCAGGCTGGGTGGACTTCCATCTAGCACTTAGAGTAGCTTTGGGGATAGAAGCAAATAGGATTCTTTCCCATCTCAGTTGCCCAGAAGCAGGCTATGGGATGGGTATATGTGTGTGACCGGGAGTAGGGGTGATGAGAAAACCTTGTCTCAGCTGACCCTGTATTCACCTGATCTATGAGCGTAGGAAGGAAGGAAAAAAGGCCTAAGATAATACTGACATAAAGGATATTTCTAAGTGAAGATCCCTGTTAGCTTGCTTGAGCTATATATGGACTTTGTCATAATGTTTGTTCCTTGCTTAAGTCTTCAGCCACAAAAGGATTGGCAAAGAAATTGCCAGTTACCTCTTTCAAAAATTAACATATGCAAGCTTAAAGAGCTTTCTTACCAGAAGAATCAGAGCCTAGGACTTTAAGAGTTAAAAAACTTTGATGGATAAATACAATGTACCAGTCTCCCTAAACCCACAAGAAGATGCTGTGTGACTAAAATTCAGAAATATAATCCTAGTGAAAGCCAACCTTGCACTAAAAAAAGAAAGAACCTTTCATGTCAAATTTGTCTCTTACATGCCTGTATATACAAAGAGGCTAAGAGAGTCCCTTCAGCCAAGAGAGTAGAGTGCTCTGTAGATGAACCTGCCTTAAAAGACAAGATAAATTCTGTGCAAATTATATCTACTATTTTTACATTTTAATTTTTTCATAAGGGCAGTTTATGCTGGGTGCCATATTGGGCATGAGTGAGACAGCTGAACAAGACACAGTCCCTCCCTTCAAGGAGGGTACCCGCTAGTCCCTGGGGTCTTGGGTTTCCCACGTGATGGGTACTTCAGGAGCACATGGGAGGGTCTCAGAGCTCACAAAGGACTTCCCAAAGAAAAGAGCATCAGTACTGAGTTCTGAAGGATTACTCAGCCAAGCAAAAGAGCAAGTGGGGAAGGGGAAGAGAGGATGGGAGGTTCAGGCAGAGGGAGTAGTAAATCAAAAGGCCAGGAAGCCAGAGAGAGTCTGGCCCTTTCTGGAACTGAAAGTAGTTCAGGAAGGCTGGTCCATGGAGCCAAAGGAGCAGAGAGAAAGGCTGAAGAGGTTAAGCATAGGCATGCTTGTGAGGGAGAGAGGTGACATTCATGCTGAGGAGTATACGTTTTATCCTGAGGCCAAGAGGGAACTGTTGCATTCTGAGCAGGGGAGCCATGGGTTTTGAATTTCAGAAAGATCATTCCAGTAGCAGGGTAGAGTATGGATTGGAAAGCAGCAAAACCAGAGGCAGGGCAACCAGTCTAATTACTATTACAATAAGCTGGGCAAAAGATGGAGCAATAGGAATAGCGTGAAGCAAGCAAATTTAAAGACCATTTAGAAAGAAAAATATGTGGGGAGCAGGATAGTTAAATTCTTGTGTAAGTGACAGCAAGATATTTACCACAGCGCATATGAATTAATCACATGTCAGTCACTTGTGAATTGGGCACCTGTATGTGTTGGGTTTTGTTCCTTGGAAGGGAGTTTGTAACCTCCAAGATAATCATATCCTCCTGGGGAGGAGCTGAAACAGTAATCCCTTAGCAGAATCAACTCCCGCAGCGTCTGATTGCAGCGTTGCAGTATGTCTATCCAAACTAGTAGCTGGCATTTAGAGGTTTTCAATGCCTTAGAAGGGAACTGAAAGGGATCTCAGAGGCCCTTCTGTCTTTGAGTGCAGCATTTTCTCATGGGTCTATACATTGCCCACAGCCACACAGTGTCTTTAGCGACAGGACTAAGACACAAAGTCTAGGGCTCCTAACTCCAGCCCTGGGCAAGGTTCCCCCTTCCCCAGGAGTCCCAGGGGGCTTTTCTGCAGAGCAACACACAGTTACAGTGGACAGATTTGCTAGCAATCCTTGGCTAGCAATTTGAAATTTGAAATGTGAGGGAGTGGCCTCCAGATTAGTGGTAAAACCAGCCGGCAGGTCGAAGTCTCCCCTTAAATGCATTTCCTGTTGATTAAAATTCAGGCTAAAACTAATAGCCAGGTTTAAATGAACATTAACCAACATAATCAGTGTTAACTTTTATGAAGAAAAATAGATTGATTCGTGAGTCATAAGAAAAATGTCCAGTTAGCCAACTTTTATTTTCTGATGGCTATTGTCCATCCTTTAGAAAAAAAGTAATATAAGTTATGTATAAAGTTGGTAAATTTAATAATACCTTGCCAAAAATTTGAGCCAAGAGCTTGGAATTTTCAGTTGTATAAAAATTTTTATAGACTCATTTGAAAGTTACATTAGTTATTTCTTCTTTTAAGTCGGGATTTTTTTTTTTTTTTCTTAACACAGGCACTGAAGGTCCTGAGAACTGCAGAGTTTGCTCCTTTTGTTGTTTTCATTGCTGCACCAACTATTACTCCAGGTTTAAATGAGGTAAGAATCAATCTGTTTTTCCCCGAATAAGCTGTAAGGATCAAGCCTTACTCCCCAGCACAGTCAGAAGCGTGTCAGTCTACATTTGCAGCAAGGCTGCTCTGATGAAATGGGATGTGGAATAGAATGCTACATGGGACAGTCTTATCAGTAAGCTGACTTCTAAAATCTGAGGACAAACACCCTCACTCCCACCAGGACCGAGGCATCCCAGGTGTCTCACAACCTCCAGGGCTGCCAGCCTATTCCCTCTCCGGATAGGGATTGTGTGGCCCCTGGAGCGGAACCTTTGTGGAATTTCTCTCCAGGCCCCTGAAGACTACCAAACCTAGAAATCAGCTCTGTGCACTGTCAAGCCAGCTCAAGTCAGAAACTGCCACAGACATGGTGCTCATGAGACTTGGCTGCCGACTTAGAAGGTTTTCCATTGCTGAGCAGATCAAAGGGTAGTTACCATGTGTCTGCTAAGTGTAGCAGTGCCTATCTTCTGTAGGTTCCTTAGTTAAGGGGAGACTCTTATACAAAGTTATCCTGAAGACCATTGCTTTCACAGCTTCTAGAAATCATCAGAGGACTCTTGATTGACTCTGTTCAGTCAACACTGACCTAAACTCACTCAAGCTTAAAATCTAGTTAAATCATGGCTTGGAAATTTTCCCTTTGTGTACCTTTAAGGAAGATTCAGGATTTTGATTTACCTATGTTACTCATATTTTCCGTCATTATGTTTTTGTCATTTCATCTGCAAGAGGTATATTCCTTTGTAAAATTCTACCTTCCCATCTTATTTAATACATAAGCATGTTTGAAACTCCACATTGTGGTTAGCTTTTATCCTTCAGTTGCCATGTATTTTTCTTGAATCATCATCTTTGCTTTGTTTTTGTTTTGCCTGTTTTCCTGCCTTTACTAATTTTCCATAGCTGCCAAAATGGTGCAGAAAATTGCCTGTAAGTACCAGCTAGGAGGTGGTGAAATACAGCCGTGTTTCTTTTAATAGATTTAGAATGTAGACACTTTGTTCCCACAAATCCTTGCTTTTGCTGTTAGAATAAAGGCATTTTGTTTTCACTGAGTTAAACCCTGCTCACGTGTGAGTCAAGCACACAGACAAGCTGTTGTCGAGGAAGAGACTGACAAATATAGCTTCGTCTTAAAAGATTCTTAAGAGGGAGCTTTATTTTTCTGTAAAGAGACCTACATTAAAAATGTGATACTTTCAGCCATAAATTTTCTTGAATATTTTCATCAGCCCAGCTTGCTGAGCAAATCATAAACTCTGCTAGTGGTTTTTGAAGCTCAGGACTATATATTCAAATAGAATCCCGTGTGCCAGAGAGTGATGTTGTAGGAATTGTTCCTTTTCATCCTGGTAGGAAGCACTCCTGTCTTTGGGTGAATGCACATTTGCTAAAATGGCGTTTTTTGCATTGTGTTGATTATAAAGTAAAGCCACAGTGAAAATACTATGCTTTTTAAGTGCAAGCCGAACTAGAAGGTGATGATTAACTGGGGTCTTATCTACACTGTAGTACTTAACACTAACATTCAAAGCATGCCCTGTCCTGCTTTGAAATGCCAGTAAAAGAGGACAAAACAGGTAGGACATTCTTGGTTCAGAGTGCCCTGAGAGAAAAGATTGAGTTCCTGTCTGCTGTGATGTCTGTGCATGCCCACTGCAGTGCCAGGACAGAATCAAGCAAGTCTCTTTATCTCACTTCTAGTCCCCTTTCTTGAGAGCTGTACCCAGAGAGCTGAGGCTTGCCTGGACCTCCCAGCAGCCTCCCAGGAAAGGTCTCTTGCCAATAACAGAGGGGCTTTAGAGAAGAGGAGAGGAGGGGAGGGGCCCTAAGCCAGTACTGGGCACTACGGCTCCTAGGTCCTTGAAGGTACCGCATCTTTTATTTTCTCTGGAGATCTGTCTCTGTCACCCAGGGCCCCAATTTCCTGGAAGAATTGCTCAGTCTCTTGATTTTAGATTTAATACTTGTAAAACCCTATAATGACTGGCACTAGTCAGACAAGTGCTTGTTCTTTTGACAGCATTTATTAAGCACTTACTATGCGTAAGGCACTATGCCTAATGCTGGGGCACAGCAATTACAGGGCACACAAGACAGGTTTATGCCCTAGCTGGAGAGATAGCCACTAATCAAATAAAGAGGTATTTCATTATCTCTATGTATATTTAAGACTCAGCCCAAGAGCTCACCCACCTAGTGTTTGGCAGGTAGGGGGTGGTTAATTTGACTCACAAAGTTCCCTAGTGTCAAGGTTGAACTTGCCCTTTGGGAGTTCAGCATGACAAATATGACTTGCGAAGATATAGAGGCAGACTTCTTTCTGGTGGCTCTTAAGAGACCCCTGTCTTGAAAGAACTGCCACTCTGTAGCAGAAGCTATACTTGCATGACAAAAGCTGGGACCCTAAACTCCCTCCTCCTGTTGGATCCGTCTTACAAGAGTTCTTAAAATCTGTGGCAAGCTGCAGCTTAGGGAACATCCTTTGTTGCAGCAAACCTCCCTAGAGTTCAGTACTCCCTAGAGTTCTCTTCCTTCTGTTTTTTTCATGAGAGATATGAGGACCTACGAACAGTGACATTTGTCTAGCCACTTCTAATGCAGACCAATTTGGGGGGATTCATCAGATGCCAGGTGCTGTTTATTGGGGAAACAGCCTTATTCCAGCCATTATTTGTAACACTCAAAGAGCTTTTGCCTCTGGCATCAGCTGCTATTGAGTGAGGGCCATTATATGTAATTGAATTCCTAGAACGTGTGGCACCTTTAAGTAGAAGAGGAAAAAATACAACTTAATTTGT
The DNA here is from genome assembly GCF_028858775.2 of Pan troglodytes. Classification (NCBI taxonomy): domain Eukaryota; kingdom Metazoa; phylum Chordata; class Mammalia; order Primates; family Hominidae; genus Pan; species Pan troglodytes. The sequence continues at coordinate 41,965,653 of NC_072421.2, read as the reverse complement.
CATCCAAGGGCAGGGACTTGTTGGTGCAAACACAGCTGGGCCCTGAGGCCTGGCTCCAGTGAGTGTGGAGGACCAAGGGGAGGGGGGCAAAGAGCTCCAGCCTTGCCACCGTAGCCCTCTCGCCAATTGGGAGAGTGGCTTGAGGCTAGGGCGGGGGGCTTCCTGCTGGCCTGTTTGGGCCACCATAGCCACTGTAACCCACACCTGGCATGGCCCTACCAAGGCTGACCCTGGGGACAGGCACAGCTAGGCCTGAGTGGGGGTGGCGTGTTTCCTGAAGAGTATCTGTTTTCTCTGGTTCGTCTGCTTTGTCATGGACCCTCTGTTGCATGTTGAGCAATCACTGTCTCCTCTGTCATGGAGCGGACTTGGCCTCATGCTGGCATATGGCATATCAGGGTCTGGCCTTGACTGTTTCTGACACTGGGATGAACAAAAATGTGAAAAGAGAACGAATCCAACTGATTTCTCTCTTCTGTTTGCTTTTCCCTCCTCTCATGCCCACCCCTACCTCCATCTCATCACCATTTAGGATGAATCTCTTCAGCGTCTGCAGAAGGAGTCTGACATCTTACAGAGAACATATGCACACTACTTCGATCTCACAATTATCAACAATGAAATTGATGAGACAATCAGACATCTGGAGGAAGCTGTTGAGCTCGTGTGCACAGCCCCACAGTGGGTCCCTGTCTCCTGGGTCTATTAGGCCTCTCCCCAGATATCTGAGCATAACTGGGAGCACCTCATTTGTGGAAAAGCCTCTTTGTTATCGGCCTTGTGTCAGCAGGTCATGATCCCTAGAGACTACCTAGTTGTAGTGTGACCTACATTTATAATTATTGTCATGTCCGAATAGATAGGAGGAGAAAAACAATTACACACTAATTTAAAGAGACAGTATCTTTTTTAATCAGTTCTCCTAAACTTTAATAAAATGTATCTTTAAATGTATGTATTATTCAATCCTTTGGAATGTTATATTTTTGGAAATCATAGCTTTTTATTTCCAAGGCCCCTAAAAACTGCACAAAATAGATGCTGCTTTCTATAATCTATTTTAATAATAATAAACAATGATTCTGTTACCTTGACTGGGGGTGGAACACTACATTCTTTTTAGAGTCTGATTTTATGGATTGGAATATTGGGATATCTTTCTTTCCTTTATTTATTTGAAATAATTAGTGTAGTGATTACAAAACAGTCATAAATTTTTAAAGGCCTTTTTTCTCTCTTTTTTTTTTTTTTTAGCATAGTATTTTTTTTTAAGTCCTTTATGTAACATCCAGATAATGTGATACTGTCTCTTTGAAGCACCCTGTAAACCTTTTAGAGATTTGAAGTTGGGTCTTGACTCTTAATGCATGTGGACAGTCGCGAGCGTTTATGCTGTCGGTGTGTCTGTGTTGGACAAAACAATCTGTAATCTACAGCAAAGTACATTCTACATTCCGTTCATGGGGCACACCCAGGGGAATAAGAATAAAATGCTATTATGACTAAGTTGTAAACCTATGCACATCCCTTGCATTTTGGGCAACTTTATAAAAAAAAAAGAAACTGATTTTTATTAACAATAATCATGTAGTGAAATGTGTTTGTAATTTTGTCTCAATTTAATTTGTTGTAAGGTGGGGTGGGGGGAATTGCTGGTTTCACCATTTCAGATCTGTGTTGTCTAAGAGTATTAACGTTTTAATTAAGCAAAGAAATGAGGATTTTTAATCTGTATGTAATTGTTTTAAAGCACCCATTTTAAGAGAAAATACTGTGCAATGAAGAAACCAGTTTAGGCATTTGCTATAAACTGAAATATTCCAAAAGAATCATCTATAACAGCCCTGTAAATTCCTTTAAAATGATAACTAACAGGACAGTTTGACCAATTTTTTTTAAATATACTTCCTTTTATGTGTTCAATAATTAAATGCCTTTGGGTCCTTCATTTCATTATAGATTTGTTCAGGCTTCCAAGCTGATAATCTTTACAATTGTATAATTTGTTTAGATGCTCATTGAACCTTTGAAGGCCCAGGAGTGAGTATCAGTTGGCAGGGTGACAAAGTAGCCTGCCAGAGCACAGCTGGACCACGTCTGACTCGCACAGAGCCATGCGCCCAAGGGCCACGGGTGTACTGGAGGCCACCTGTGGTCTCTCCTTCCTCTTGCTGTATCCCTTGGCACAGGGGAATCATCTGTCCTTGTTGCTTTAGAGACATTAACCATCTCATAACCCTTCCATGAAGTCACATTCTTCCAATACAGGAGATTCGGGCTGGGGTTCTCAGAATCTTTGCCAGAGGTCAGTAGAATGTTTTTCATTAGCATGTGAGGGTGTGAAGTGCTTATATTAACCTGTGATCCTTGAAAACATACCATCATTTTTTGCTTCCTGTAGGTTAGATGGCCTTGTCACTTTGTGCCTTGGCAGGATGTGCAGGGTGTGTTCTGAGCTGAACAGCTCCTCTTAAAGGACCAAACAGAGAAGGCATTAGTATACTTCTTTTACGTTGTCAACACCCTACCCGCCTCCGCCCCCCACCGCCTATTATTAAATGGTGGCGATTTTTTTTTTTCTGATGTTGTTCTTTGCCAGTGACCAGATGAGTCTGCAACTTACTAACAAGGTATTGAGTGAACTACTTCTGTTTGGGCCCCACAGTGGGGTGACCAAGCCACCAAACCAGAGATAAGCTCAACAGTGGTCTCACACTAGAAAGAGAGAGAAACCTTCAAAGAGTTGGGTAGGGCTGTGTTAGAACTGATTCGAATCTGATAGATGCCAAGGCCAGACAGTCATTCCTGGTATGGTACTGACCACAATTCGGGCTCTTAGTGTGAAGGTGCGCACTCTACCTCTTTTCTGGTGAAGCACAAAGACAACTACAACTAACACATGGGGAACAGAAACTTCCCTCCCTCTAGTGGAAACCCCCACGCCCCCACTTGCCCTTTGAGCCCACATCTCCAGAGATGCTGATGATGCCTGTCTTAAGCCATCTGCCATATTTATAAAGGTGGATTAAGCAGAGGAGGAGAAAAGCAATGCCAACTTAAATGTCTGTGGCCCCAGAATTCACAAGCACTGTAGCACTCATCCTCAGTGGCTTTATACGTCCTCTGAGAAGCACACAGGCAGGCATCATTCTTGCCATCATTCCGATGGTGAAATCCCTGCATGCGGAACTCATTGACTTCTCAAAGATGTTACCTGTTCCATTCCACTAATACATGTCTTCTCTAAAGCAGTGTCTTTATGACCTAGCTGCATACACTTACATTTCTGAATTCAGAGTAATTTCAGTACATTGCTGCTGCTGCTGCTGCTGCTGCTACTGCTGCTACTGCTACATTACAGTTGTCCACTAAGCAATCAGAGAAAATTGCTAAAAGCTTCTTTACTGCTTCCATTCCATCAGCAGAACCTTTTTTCTTTCTTTCTTTCTTTCTTTTAAAGACCAGAATGAATGTTTAGAGTACTAAATCTTATTAGTGGTCAATTGAAGTAGTGGAGAGCCACATTTTGAAGGTTCTCTCCCCCACCCAACTCCATTCCCCACAGCAAGAAAGGGAGTGTTTTTATATGTTGAATTCTTTGTTAAAAAGATGAAATGTCCTGATTTTCCAGTCACAAGACAGTAATTACTTTGCACATACAGCATATCCCATTTTAATGCTAAAAAGGGAAATGTCACTCAATTTAATTCATCTGGAAGTTTCCCAGTGTCAAGATAACATTGTAGCCTTTTTAAATGCAATTAAATGTATCTCTTGTCAGGTGAGATGATTTAAAATCTGCTCAGAGAGGAAAAGAAATGGTTGACCTACTTCTTGCTATTTGCATTCAGAAGGCATCGTCCCAGCCCATCCTATTGGTGGCAGAATATCTAAAGATGTCGCAAAGTCCCCCACTGCGGTAGAAATGCAGGAGGTGTTCCTGTTCCCCGTCCAATTCCTTCTTAGGCTGCTAGAGACAGCCAGTGGGCCAAGCCTTCCCCTGTGCTCCAGGCAGGCCTGGGCTGCAGCTAGTGTTATCTTTTTACAGCCTTTGATCTGATCGCTGCAGAGTTCTTTTGTTTTTAAATCACTTGTGTTTGTCTCTTCATTAAGGCTTCAAGTTTATTTCTTGAAAAAGTTTAGTCAATTGAACCACCCTCCAGGAAGATTCCCAGCGTGGAAACTGCCCCTGAAAAACAAGGCAGCCCAAAGCCAGCTCTCTTTTGTCCCCCACTGATGTCATGTCCTTTTTTTTTTTTCATTTCAGGCCAGTTTCTTAACTTGGGGCAAAGAGAATGTGTTGCTAAAGCTACCAAGAAAACTGCTTGATTAACAAATTCTTAATAGAAATGCCTCCCACACTGTCTCTTTGGAAAGAGAAGGCACCTTGGAATCGGCATTCCAAAACCAAGCTCCTTGTCATCCTCATCCCTCCTCCTTCTTGCTTCCTATTATCAAACTCGTGTGTGTTTCTTGTTTTCTCAGAACTGAACACAGCCTCCTAATTCCATCCTCTTGACTAGGGCTTACAATACTGAGAGCGATTACAGCCTGTAATAAGTTAAAGGTCCCTGAGCGTGGCTTTCTTGTTCTGCGCCTCTAATTAATTCTTCTATTAAAAGATGCTTTCCTTCTCACTGCAGCTTACAGAAAGGCTACAAGCTTTAATCACAGATCATTTCATTTGCCAGAGCCTTTCCTTTTCTAACTCCTTTAGAAATAAGATTTCCCTCTCTGTTTGGAATCTCTGGATACAGGACTCTCCTCCAAGCTCATGGCTTGATTGGCTTTGCCTGTGCACACACACATCAGTTTGCCTTAAACTTGGAGCTATGGGGAGTCCCAGATTTTCCAGCTTAGTGGGTGAAGTTTAGCTGTCACATACATCCAGGAAGTGGGGGAAAAGGGAAAAAAAGAGGATATTCACCACCATGTTCCCATCCGGTCTTTCCCCTGCCTTGCTTTGTGCAGCAGGTGGGCAGACAGAGCCCACAGAAACAGAAGTAGAAAGAGGGCTGCACCATCTCTGGGGCCAGCACTCCTAAGTCTTAGCTCTTTGTGGGGATAGAAAATCCTGAGCTCCCACCACCTCTCGTCTGACCCTCCATCAACTCCCTCGAACCTGTGCAAATGGACTGAGCAAAAGAAAATGGAAAGAGATGTTTGTCACCACACAGGAGACCTCCTTTCTGGCCCCAAGCACAACTCCATCTCTGCGTATGCTCAGAAACTCAGAATTTAGCTACTACTTATGTGTTAGCTCCATTCTCTCTGGTGTGTGACTGAGAGAACACGCCAGTGTTCTTACTGACAGAGGCTTAGGGGTGACCCTCTCTGGACCCAGAGGAAGTACAACCTCTGTAGCGGGAATTGTCCTTGGGAACAGAAACAGGCATTCCTCCACAGTGAGTGGCTCCCCCTATTTTTTTTTATTTGGAAGAGACCAAGAATTGGGGGAATTGATTTCCAGTCTTAGCTGTTTCCCGGAATGTCATCTGTGCAGGCAGGTAGGCGGCTGCCGGGTGCAGCAGGCAGCGTGACTGATGTGAAGGCCGCCCAATCCTCACGTGCTAAGACCCGAGTATCGTGTTTAATTGCAGTGTAGGCACGTCGCCATTCAAACTCAGTTCTGGGGTGGTTTTGCATAAAGTTTTGCCAACGTGTTCTTTTTTCTGTATGTATTATTGCCTTTTTATAAAAGGTGTTGAAGTATTGTCTCAGTGATAAAAAGAGAGAGATGTTAATGGTTGTTGTATATTTCACCGTATCCAATTGTAAGTATTTGCAGGGTACAGCAGAGCCTTAGCTTGCAAGAGCGTTTGTGCAGGAGGTGTCCCTCAACACCCAGGAGCCGAAGGGATTGGAAAGGTTTGGATTCTTTGTAAATGTCCTGCTTTTCTTTCTCTCTGTGTGTATCTATTTACATGCCTTAGCACACGCCCTCCCATCCTGATCCCTTTGCCCTGTCGCCGGAACAACCAGAATGCTGGTGCGCTGCCGGCACAGTACAAGTTGATGAAACCCTAATCAGTTATCTTGTGTGACAGGGGAAGAAGAGAAACTCCATAGTATTCCTTGTAGAATATACATACCTGTAGGATGCTGTGTAATGGGAAACCATAGAATTGGGCTTTTGTCATTTCAAAGTTGGAGAAATGTATGAATAAAATGTATAAAACATGAAAAGGCAGTTGTCTCCTCAGATTGCAGGCCAAACAGCTTGGGGACAAACAACAGAGGGTTAAAAGAAGAGGGATGGCCTGATGTCTAAAGGCCTCTGCAGAGTTCATCCACGCAGTTAGGCCTCAGACACCTTCCCACAATGGTTGGGGTGGGGTGGGGGTGTTGCAGAGGGACAGCTCCTGGCCCTGTAAAGGAGCACGACCCAGGCTCCTGGTGCCCATCCTGCAGGTTTCAGTCTTCAGCCATGGCTGTTAACAGACGGCATCCTGCAAGCAGTTCCAGCTCAGTTGCTTGCATTTGGATGCAGGCTTAAAATAGCTTCATCTTAAAAAAAAAAGAAAAGAAAAAAGAAAAAGTCTAAGTTGTGACATCTCCTAGAAATAGAAGTCTAAATTGATTTCGGTGGTGTAGGTGCCACAGCATGGAAAATGTGGCCCTTGGTTGACATTTGCATCAAGAGCCGTGGGAGGACGCCTGCTCCAGGACTGCCGCCCCGCCCAGTGCCTTTGTGATTTCATGGTTTGATTTGGTCTCTGGCTGGAGTCTGGGACATGCTTCCTGGCGTGCCTCACTAGCCTGGTTTACACACGATTCCTTCCCTGCCCTTGCCCTACGCTTTGCCCAAGCAAGGAACCATGGTGGCTTCAGAGACAACACTTGTATGTGTCACACACACCCTAGAAAGAGCCCAGGCCTGAATGAGCTTACCTGGCTCACTTTCAGAAGACACATATGAAGGAAACATAAACTACCAGTGATTATTTGCTTTACTCAAATAAATATCACGCTACAAAAATTGTATAGAAGAGTTTAGGCCACATTCAGACCCAAAATTTGAGCCCCTGGCCTTTTAGTTCAGAAAATCCTGTTACCTTTGTACAGACTTCTTACCCTAGATATACAGAGGACGGAAAGCAAAATGCTACCACCATTAAGCTCATTTTTTGAACTTCATGGTATTTAAAACACATCCAACATGGCAATATTAAGCTGGTAGAAAAATATAAACGTGTCTTTTCTGTGTTTTTGCCCAATTTGCTATAACATGATAAACTGAAGAAATAACACTAGGGATCATTCCATGAACCGCTATGAACAGCACATCGTGCAGAAAGAATGCAATGAGATTGGTGCAGGGTAATAGACAGAGTTCAAGGTCACTGAAGGTTGCAAGCCCCATGAAAGGTCAGTGTTGTAGTGCAAGTAAGCCACCCAGCCACTAAAGGAAGGGATGCTCTGGGAGAGAATGTTCCAGAAAGTGGTATGTGACTTTAACAACAAGTGAGCACACACACAAGGCATGGGACCTGCAGATAAAATCCCATGGCTGTGGCACTGTCGGAAATACTGCACCCACCACACGTATTCCCTAATCTCCTCACCCATCATTACCTTTGAAGCCAGGTGCAGTGGCTCTCTCCTGTAATCCCAGCACTTTGGGAGGCCAAGCCGGGTGGATCACTTGAGGTCAGGAGTTCGAGACCAGCCTGGCCAACATGGTGAAACCCCGTCTCTACTAAAAATACAAACATTAGCTGGGCGTGGTGGCGCGTGCCTGTAATCCCAACCACTCAGGAGGCTGAAGCAGGAGAATCCCTTGAACCCGGGAGGCAGAGGTTGCAGTGAGCCGAGATTGTGCCACTGCACTCCAGCCTGGGTGACAGAGCAAGACTCCATCTCAAAAAAAAATTTAAAAATAAACCTTTCAGGCGGTGGTGCCCAGAAATGTTTTTGCCATAGATGCATTCTTAGGCAGGATCTTGAAAGGCTTCAATCTACTGCTGTTGCCCTCTTCGCTCCTCCAAAGGCAGCTTTATAACCCTCCCCCCATGGCCACTTGCCCTGCAGAGAATCTGGCTCCTTTCTGCCACCAGAATGGTGTGATGAACAACTTGAGAGTGACAGAGGGGGCAGCCTGCTGGGACCTCAAAAGTGGCTTCAGGCCGGGCACAGTGGCTCATGCCTGTAATCCCAGCACTTTGGAAGGCCAAGGCAGGCGGATCACCTGCGGTCAGGAGTTTGAGACCAGCCTGGCTAACATGGAGAAACCCTGTCTCTACTAAAAATGCAAAATTAGCCGCGTGTGGTGGCACATGCCTGTAATCCCAGCTACTCAGGAGGCTGAGGCAGGGGAATCGCTTGAACCCGGGAGGCGGAGGTTGCAGTGAGCGGAGATTGCACCACTGCACTCCAGCCTGGGTGACAAGAGGGAAACTCAGTCTCAAAAAAAAAAACAAAAAAAAAGTGGCTTCGGGCCTGCAGGATGTTAAACTGAGGCCGGAGATGGGGAAATGGAGACCATGTACAAAGCAGGTGGCAGCAGCTTAGCCACACAGATCAACAGCTTACCACAGAATTTCCCTCAGAACTTTCTGGGGGTGGTGGAAATGTTCATTTCTTGTTTTCAGTGGTGGTTGCATGGGTGTATACAATGGTCAAAACACATCAGACTGAACACCTAGGATCTGTGCATTTTATTTTCTGTAAAATATGTCTCAGTTACAAAAAAGAAACAAGGAAAACCATGATCATCTTTGCAGCTGCCAAAAAAAAATCACTTCACAAAATTCAACACCCAGTTCTAATTTAAAAACAAACAAAAAACCCTTAAAAATAAGATAGGAAATATTCTTAACATATACAGAATAACTGTTTCAACCCACAGCCAACATAATCCACCTAGAAGTGACAGAACAAAAGCACTAAAATTGCCATTATTTAAAAATTAAATAACACGTGATCATCATAGAATGATTAGAAAATATGGATAAACAAACAAAAAAAAAGGGAGATTCAACCACATTCTGCTATGCAGAGCCAACTGCTATAAACATATCTATGTATATCTGTCAGGCTAGCAGGCTAGTATAAATTTATGTATGTGTGTGTGTGTGTATATATATATATGTTTTGCTTTTTGGTTTTTTTTTTTTCATTTTTGAGACAGGTTCTCACTCTGTTGCCCAGGCTGGAGTGCAGTAGCATAATCACAGCTCACTGTAGCCTCAACCTCCTGGACTTAAGTGACCCTCCCACCCCAGCCTCCCCAGTAGCTGGGACTACAGGCCTGTGCCACCACACCCAGCTAATTTTTGTATTTTTTGTAGAGATGGGGTTTCACCATGTCGCCCAGGCTGGTCTCAAACTCCTGGGCTCAAGTAGTCTTCCCACCTGGGCCCCCCAAAGTGCTGGGATTACAGATGTGAGCCACACCTGGCCCTATACATATTTTTAATACAGTAAGAAAGTCATACTAAACACACTGTTCTATTACATAACATATCTTCCTCCATCATAATTATTTACTATTGCTTTTATTTATTTATCTTTTTAGGGTCCCACTCTGTCACCGAGACTGCAGTGCAGTGGTGTGATCACAGCTCACTACAGCCTCAAACTCGGGCTCAAGGCATCCTCCCACCTCATCACCCCATGTAGCTGGGACTACAGGCACCACCATGCCCGGCTAATTTTTGTATTTTGTTATTATAGAGACGAGGTTTTGCCATGTTGCCCAGGCTGGTCTCAAACTCCTGGGCTCAAGCGATCTGCCAGTCTCAGACTCCCAAAATGCTACTATTGCTTTTAAAGCATTTCTCAACAACAGAACAGAGTATAACCATTGGAAAAGACACAAAATTGTCCATATTTGCTAATAATATCATTGTATACCTTGAAACACAAAAAAGGATAACTAGACAACAAGTAGCTGAGTTACAAAGCAGCTACTCGGAAGACTGAGACAGAAAAATCACTTGAGCCCAGGAGGTGGAGGTTTCAGTGAGCTGAGATTGCGCCATTGCACTCCAGCCTGGGTGACAGAGCAAGACCCTGTCTCAAAAAGTAAATAATAAATAAATAATAAAGAGCAGATACAAAAACACCCAGAAATCAATAGCATTCTTGTATATTCACAGTAAAGTTAGAAAATTAAGTGGGGAAAGGATGCCATTCTCAACTGCAACAAGTGTTTTCAAACTAACAAATCCATGGGATCGATATGAGAAAAGGGCAAAGCTGCACTGAGAATATAAAAGATGCAAATAAACAGAGAAATGTTTTTGGATGAAAGAATTAAATGTTTTAATGGCATCAGTTCTTTCCAAATTAATGTAGGCTTAATATAATACCAAATCAAATGCCACACAATGATTTTTCTGGGCCTTTATAAAATGACTGTTCATTGGCCGGGTGCGGTGGCTCACACCTGTAATCCCAGCACTTTGGGAGGCCGAGGCAGGCAGATCATGAGGTCAGGAGTTCGAGACCAGCCTGGCCAACGTGGTGAAACCCCATCTCTACTAAAAAAAAATACAAAAATAAGCCGGGCGTGGTGGGGCACACCTGTAATTCCAGCTGCTCAGGAGGCTGAGACAGGAGAATTGCTTGAACCCAGGTGGGGGAGGTTGCAGTTAGCCGAGATTGCACCACTGCACTCCAGCCTGGGTGACAGAGCGAGACTCGGTCTCAGAAAAAAAAAAAAAAATTATGTGTATATATATATATATATATATATGTATACCAAAATTAGTTTCAGCCCAATTAAAGAGTTAAATATTAAAATTCAGTGCTAGAAAATGAAAACAAATAGAATGAGTAGTCAGTAAAACTCTGGAAGAGGGTAACTTTTTAACCTTATGCCGAAGAAAAAAGTCAGAAAGCAATTGAAAGATTTGACCCCATGAAACCATTACAGCATTTTTTTCTTTTCTTTTTTTTTGAGACGGAGTTTTGCTCTTGTTGCCCAGGCTGGAGTGCAGTGGCGTGATCTCGGCTCACTGCAACCTCCACCTTGTGGTTTCATGCAATTCTCCCACCTCAGCCTCCAGAGTAGCTGGGATTACAGGTGCCCACCGTCACACCCGGCTAATTTTTGTATTTTTGTATTTTTAGTAGAGACGGGCTTTCACTATGTTGGCTAGGAATCTGATCTCAAACTCCTGACCTGGTGATCCGCCCGCCTCGGCCTCCCAAAATGCTGGGATTACAGGCATAAGCCACCACGCCCGGCCAAAACCATTACAGCTTTGATATGAAAACTTGTAGACCACAAACAGAAAGGAAAGGCATTTTACAGCAAATATAATACACAAAGAGTTAATATATTTATTATACAATGAAGACATAAAGTGGTTAAAAATGCTAACATTCCAACAAATGAACAAAGGACATGATGAACATTGCACAGACTATACAGAGAGCTACTATTAAAAACATTGAAAAATATCTCAATGATCAAGAAAATGTAAGTGACACAGTGGCTCGCACCTGTAATTCTAGTACTTTGGGCAGCTGAGGCAGGTGAATTGCTTGAGCCCAGGAGTTCGAGACCAGCCTGGGCAACATGTCAAAACCCCATCTCTACAAAAAGTACAAAAATTAGCCAGGCGTGGTGGCATGCGCCTGTAGTCCCAGCTACTCAGAAGGCTGAGGCGGGAGGATCACCTGAACCCGGGAAGTGGAGGTTGCAGTGAGCTGAGATCCTGCCACTGCACTCCAGCCTGGGTGACAGAATGAGACTCCGTCTCAAAATAAATAAGTAAATTTAAAAAAAATTAAAATAATAAAGGCAAACAGGACATGGTGGCACACACCTGTGGTCCCAGCTACTCAGAAGGCTGAGGCAGGAGGATCACTTGAGCCCAGGAGGTCGAGGCTGTAGAGAGCCATGATTGCGCCACTGCACTCCAGCCTGGGTGACAACAAAACCCTGTCTCTAAATAAATAAATAAAAATAAAGGCAATCAAGCTGGGTGTGGTGGCTCACGCCTGTAATCCCAGCTAGACAGGAGGATCACTTGAGGCCAGGAGTTTGAGACCAGCCTGGGCGACATAGCAAATGCTGATTAAAAAATTTTTGTAAAGAGGCAATTAGTACCATTGACTGAGCCGTCACTCTGATGTTCCGGTCACTGAGTGCTTTGCATGCCTGAGCGTACCTCCACCCTGAGTCCTCTGACCTGAGGGCTCTTAACCATAAATATTAATAAATATCCCCAAATTTAAACAGTGCTTTATGATAGGATAATCAATGAAGTTTTTCTTTATTTTACAAGTCTACTTGTAATATTTTATTTATTTATTATTCTTATTTATTTATTTATTTTGAAACAGAGTCTGACTCTGTCACCCAGGCTGGAGTGCAGTGGTGTGATCTCAGCTCACTGCAACCTCCGCCTCCTGGGTTCAAGTGATTCTCCTGCCTCAGCCTCCCGAGTAGCTGGGATTACAGGCGCCTGTCACCACGCCCGGCTAATTTTTGTATTTTTGGTAGAGACGGGGTTTTGCGATGTTGGCCAGGCCGATATTGAATTCCTGGACTCAGGTGATCTGCCCGCCTTGGCCTCCCAAAGGGCTGGGATTACAGGCCTGAGCCACCGTGCCCAGCCTCCGTACAGTTTTTAAAGTGAATCAACCTGAGCACTTCTTTTATGGCTGCCTGATGGGAGCGTAGCAGAGAGCATGGCCTGGGAATGGCTGACGCCAGCCACTCTCCGGGTCCGCTTTCACCATGTCACTAGGCCTGGCTGCCACCATCAGGAGCCTGGGAACATTTCTGCTTCCCTGCGAGGACACCCTTCTCTAGCCAGCCAGACCTGAGAACTGGGGGCTCACAGAGTGGCAAAGAGGAAAAGGGACGAAGTCAAAGGACACCTCATAGCAAGACATGAAATTCAGTCCGAATAATTTCTTCATCCCAATAAGTGCTTTGGATTTCTGCCTAAGAACTCAAGCTGTCAATTTTCAGCTGAGTGAGCTACACAGCTTGTTCATCTAAACAAACTGCAGTGGCAGAGTTGTACTAGGCTGAAAAGCATAAACATCTTAAGGGCAGAGTTGCCCAATCAGAGAACAAAATATATTAGTGAGCTTAAGTGAAGTAGTGAACACGGTGTGCAGGGCCCTAGGAACAGAATAGAGATCCCAGAAACAGAGCCTGGGCGGATGAAAAACTGAAGATGACAAAGATGGGACTTCAGGCCGGGCATGGTGGCTCACGCCTGTAATCCCAGCACTTTGAGAGGCCAAGGCGGGCAGATCACCTGAAGTCAGGAGTTTGAGACCAGCCTGGCCAACGTGGTGAAACCCAGTCTCTACTAACAACACAAAAAATTAGCTGGGCGTGGTGGTACACGCCTGTAATCCCAGCTACTCGGGAGGCCGAGACAGGAGAATCGCTTGAACCCAGAAGGCTGAGGTTGCATTGAGCTGAGATCGCATTATTGCACTCCAGAGCGAGAATTCATCTCAAAAAAAGAAAAGAAAAAGATGGGACTTCAGTGCAGTGGTGAAATCATGAACTCTTCAAGAATTATTCATATGGAAAAAGTAAAATTAGATCCCTACCTCATGATACATAAAAAATAAAACTTTAGATGGCTGAAAGATCTGTGAAAATCTTAAAATATTACATGCACATACACACATACACATATACACACGCATATTTGGCTATATATATATATATATGTACATATATATATAATATAAAATATTTTTCATGACCACAGGATAAGAAAGATTTCTTTGGGTGGTTTTTGTTTTCCTTTTTTATTTTTATTTTTTGAGACAAGGTCTCATTCTGTCTCCCAGCAGGAGCTCAGTGGCACAATCATGGCTCGCTGCAGCCTCGACCTGCTAGGCTGAAGTGATTCTCCCACCAGTAGCCGGAAATACAGGAGAGCACCACCACACCTGGCAAATTTTTTTAAAGTTTTTTGTAGAGACAGGAGCTCGCTTCATTGCCCAGGTTGGTCTTGAACTCCTGGCCTCAAGCAATCCTCCTACCACAGCCTCCAAAAGAGCTGGAATTACAGGTGTGAGCCACCAGGGCCTGGTAAATTTCTTAAATAAAACTCAAAATGTGCCAGACACAATGGCTCATGCCTTTAATTCCAGCTACTTGGGAGGCTGAGGTGGGACGATTGCTTGAGCTCAGGAGTTTGAGACCAGCCTGGCCAACACAGAGAGACACCTCAATGAAAACAATTTTTAAAAACCCACAAAATGTATAAGTTATGAAAGAAAAGGATTGATAAAGTTGAATCTCTTGAAATTGAAAACTGAAAAGTTTATTTGCAAAAATCTGCATAAACAAGCTAGGTGCTCCCAGCACTTTGGGAGGCTGTGGCAGGAGAATGGCCTGAGTCCAGGAGTTTGAGGCCGCAGTGAACTATAGATTGCACCACTGCACTCCAGCCATGGCCACAGAGTGAGACCCTGTCTTTTAACCAAAAAAAAAAAAAAAAAAAAAAATTCCCATAAACAAACTAAAAAGATAAGCCACAGGCCTGGAGACACTAGCAGCACATGGAACTGCCATCCAGAACTTATAAAGAACTTCAAAAATTCACTTTTCTGGTGTGGTGGTACACACCTGTAATCCCAGCTACTCGGGAGGCTCAGGCAGGAGGATCGCTTGAGCCCAGGAGTTCAAGACCCACCTGAGTGACATAGCAATACTCAATCTCCAAAATTTACAAAAAAAATTATATTTTATATTTCATGAATAGCACGCTATGTAATTTGGACCCAATCCTCATTCTTAAGACAACTAAAGCAGCTGATTGAAATATTTAAAACATCTGTTTGGAAACTTTTGCAAACTAACAAGATAGTTTGGGCCAGGATCTGGGAGAAAATTGATGTCCAAGGGAGGGAGAGAGCACTGAAGGCCACTTCTCCTCAGGTGCCATTTGCCCACTCCAGAAGAGGCAGCCTAGAAGCTGACCAGCACAGGGGTTGGGGGAAGGAATTGGAGTCGGGTGTGTCTGCTGGAGTGAGAGGGGCTAGCGTCCTTCTCTCACTTTCAGTGGGGACCCTGAAAGTTTGCCTCCTAGGAGGAAGGGTGAACCTCAAACAGGTCCTCACAGCGACTACTCACCTTCAGATCTTCTCAAGCCCTGACATTTGATTGAAGTGATCCCAGCTTGGTTGTGTCCTGGGTGCTTCCCAGAAGAAAATGTCATTCATCCCTGGAGGAAGTTAACATACTCCTAGGCCTTAAATAATGTCTACAATTTAGCAGATACAATGTGACAAATGACACAAAATAATTAGGCACATGAGGAGAAAACAGGTAAATAGATGGATACATCTGTATAAACAAATAGCAATCAGATCTTTTGGGTTTTAAATATACATAGGATTAGGCCGGGCGCGGTGGTTCACGCCTGTAATCCCAGCACTTTGGGAAGCCGAGGTAGGTGGCTCACCTGAGGTCAGGAGTTCGAGACCAGCCTGGCCGACATGGTGAAACCCCGTCTCTACCAAAAACACAAAAATTAGCCGGGCATGGTGGCATGTGCCTGTAATCCCAGCTACTCAGGAGGCTGAGGCAGGAGAATCACTTGAACCAGGGAGGTGGAGGTTGCAGTGAGCTGAGATCGCACCACTGCATTCCAGCCTGGATGACAGAGCGAGACCCTGTCTCAAAAAATAGATAAATAAATAAATAAATATACATAGAATTAAAATACATGTCACACCTGTAATCCCAGCACTTTGGGAGGCCAAGCCAGGGGGATTGCTTGAGACCAGTAGTTCAAGACCAGCATGGGCAACATAGTGAGACACCGTCTCTACTAAAAATAGTAAAATAAAATTAGCCAGGCACGGTGGCACACACCTATAGTCCCAGCTACTCAGGAGGCTGAGGTGGAAGGATTGCTTGAGCCCAGGAAGTCAGGGCTGCAGTGAGCCAAGATTGTGCCACTGCACACCAGCTTGGGCAACAGAGTGAGACCCTGTCTCAAAAAAAATTTTTTAAAAGATTTAAAATACATGATAACTCTGACATGTAAGTTGCAAAGGAGGTAAATAGAGTTAATACGTCTTAAAGTATTTACATTGTCAAGGGAGAAGGGATTAGGATTAATTAATTTGGCAAGTCAAGGATGCAAGCTTAGAGCAACCACTAAAAGAAAAATGAGAATGTATAACTTCCAAGCTAAATTAAACAGGACACAAAAGCACAAACCATAAAGAAAGAGATTAATAAATTGGACTATTAAATTTGGGATGTTAAGAATTAAGATCTATTCATCAAAAGATATAATAAAAAGCTGAAAAGGCAGCCTTGGCAACATAGTGAGATCCCGTCTCTACAAAAAATAAAATTAAGCAGGCATGGTTGTGTGTGTCTGTGGCCCCAGCTACTCAGGAGGCTAAGGCAGGAGGATTGCTTGAGCCCAGGAGGTCGAGGCTACAGTGAGCTGTGATCATGCCACTGCATTCTAGCCTGGGCCACAGAGCATGACCCTCTCTCAAAAAAAAAAAAGAAAGAAAGAAGATGAAGAAGAAGAAGCTGAAAAGGCAAACCACAGAATGGGCCTGGCATATTTTGAACAACCTCTGAAATTTGGAATTTTCTACATTATAAGTAAATCTCCTCAAAGTAGAAGCCACAGGCTCTCTTTCTCAGCTTCCCTTGCAGCTGACAACCAGGCATGTGTGTGATCTAGGTTCTGCCCCTGTAAGGCACCTGGATTCAGAAGAAAGCAACATGAGGAGTAAGTGTCCAATGAGGAGCTTTATAATCAGGATGGCAGTGGTGGCATCTGGCTGTCAGGGGCAGAGGTGACAGAGGTTCTGACTCCCACGCCCAGCAGCAGTGGCCATGGGGCTTCGCTGGAGGAACCCCTCAAGACAGTTTGAATTTTCTTTCTTTTTTTTTTTTCTTCACTGTTGAATGTCTGGTCCATGCCAGAATTGTTTTTTTTTTTTTTTTCTTAAAGATGGAGTCTCGCTATATTGCCCAGGTTGGTCTCAAACTCCTGGGTTCAACCTATTCTCCTACCTCAGCTTCCTGAGTAGCTGGGACTACAGGTGCAAGCCACCATGCCCAGCTCACCCCAGGATTCTTTGATCTACCCTAATAGTTTTTTAAATTCTAAATTTAAAAAATTAAACTTGAAATACTTTGAAACAAAAAAGTTCCAAATATAGGTGGGGCACAGTGGCTCACATCTGTAATCCCAGTACTTTGTGAGGCTGAGGCAGGAGGATTGTTTGAGGCTGAGAGTTCAAGACCAGCCTGGACAACATAGTAAGACCCTGTCTCCACAAAAATAAATGAATTTTTTTTCTTTTTTTGAGATGGAGTTTCGCTCTTGTTGCCCAGGCTGGAGTGCAATGACGCTATCTTGGCTCATTGCAACCTCTGCCTCCCAGGTTCAAGCCATTCTCCTGTCTCAGCCTCCTGAGTAGCTGAGATTACAGGTGCACGCCACCATGCCTGGCTAATTTTTGTATTTTTAGTAGAGACGAGGTTTTACCATGTTGCTCAGGCTGGTCTCAAACGCTTGAGCTCAGGTGATCCACCTGCCTCGGCCTCCCAAAGTGCTGGGATTACAGGCATAAGCCACTGTGCCCGGCCTGAATATTTTTTTAAAAAAAGAAAAGAGTTGCAAATATAGTACAAAGAATTTCCATATACTCAGACTCCCTAAATGCTAATATTTTATATAACAGTATAGGGCCAGGCATGGTGGTGCACGCCTGTAATCCCAGCACTTTGGGAGGCCGGGGCGGGTGGATCAGGAGGTCAAGAGACTGAGACCATCCTGGCCAACATGGTGAAATGCCGTCTCTACTAAAAATACAAAAATTAGCTGGGCGTGGTGGTGCCCACCTGTAATCCCAGCTACTCAGGAGGCTGAGGCAGGAAAATCTCTTGAACCCGGGAGGTGGAGGTTGCAGTGAGCCGAGATCATGCCATTGCACTCCAGCCTGGGCGACAGAGTAAGACTCCATCAAAAAAACACACACACACACACACACACACACACACAGTAAAGGCAGGGCACGGTGGCTCATGCCTGTAATCCCAGCACTTTGGGAGGCTGAGGTGGGTGGATCACCTGAGGTCAGGAGTTGGAGACCAGCCCAGCCAACATGGCGAAACCACATCTCTACTAAAAATTCAAAAATTGCCGGGCAAGGTGGCTCATGCCTGTAATCCCAGCACTTTGGGAGGCCGAGGCGGGCAGATCACGAGGTCAGGAGATCAAAAGCATCCTGCCTAACAAGGTGAAACCCCGTCTCTACTAAAAATACAAAAAATTAGCCGGGTGTGGTGGCGGGCGCCTGTAGTCCCAGCTACTCCGGAGGCTGAGGGAGGAGACTGGCGTGAACCCGGGAAGCGGAGCTTGCAGTGGGCCGAGATCGCACCACTGCACTCCAGCCTGGGCGACAGAGTGAGACTCCGTCTCAGAAAAAAATAAAATAAAATAAAATAAAAAATTAGCTGGGTTTGGTGGTGGGCACCTGTAGTTCCCAGCTACTCAGGAGGCTGAGGCACAAGAATTGCTTGAACCCAGGAGGCAGAGGTTGCAGTGAGCCAAGATCACGCCACTGCACTCCAGACTGGGTGACAGAGTGAGACTCCGTCTCAAAACAAACAAAATATATATATATATATATATATATATATAAAAATTTAAAAATGTAAAATGTAAAACTATAACAGTACAAAGATGAAAATTAAGACATTAACACTAATACATTACTGTAATCTAATTTAGAGACTTTATTCAAATTTTACCAATTGCCTCACTAATGTCCTCCTTTTTCTGGTCCAGGATCACACATCATCCTAGTCATCATGTCTCCTTCAATCTGGGCTAGTTCTTGAGTCTTCCTTTGTCTTTCATGACCTTGACACTTTTGAAGAGTACCAGTTATTTGTTGAACATTCCTCAATTCTGGTGTCTCTGATGTTTCCTCATGATTAAATTCAGGTATGCATTTCTGTAAGAATACCACAGAAGTGATAGTGTGTCCTTCTTAGTGCATTATATCAGGAGGCACAAGTTGTCAGTTTGTCTGATTTCTGGTGATGTGAACATTGATCACTTTATTAAAGTGGTGCCTACCAAGTTTCTCCACTATTAAGTTACTGATTTTCCCCTTTGTAATTAAAAGCTACCTTGTGTGGACCTAATAGCTTTTAATACATTCCTTCTGTACTTAAACTAGCTAGAATGGTTCTTGATTCTAGAATGCTGACTTATTTTCTATTCCTAGTTTGTCAAGAATGTTTATCAGGAATGTGTTTTGAACATTATCAAATAATGTCTTTTTTTTTTTTTTTTTTTGAGTTGGAGTCTAGCTCTGTCACCCAGGCTGGAGTGCAGTGGCGTGATCTTGGCTCACTGCAAGCTCCGCCTCAGCCTCCCGAGTAGCTGGGACTACAAGCGCCCACCACCACACCCGGCTCATTTTTTTTGTTTTTTGTTTTTGTTTTTTTAGTAGAGACGGGGTTTCAAATGTTAGCCAGGATGATCTCAATCTCCTGACCTCGTGATCCACCCACCTTGGTCTCCCAAAGTGCTGGGATTACAGGCGTGAGCCACTGTGCCTGGCCCAAATAAATTCTTTGGCCATTATTGAGATAATTATATGGA
Source organism: Pan troglodytes (assembly GCF_028858775.2). Classification (NCBI taxonomy): domain Eukaryota; kingdom Metazoa; phylum Chordata; class Mammalia; order Primates; family Hominidae; genus Pan; species Pan troglodytes. The sequence continues at coordinate 41,946,064 of NC_072421.2, read as the reverse complement.
TTTTCCCCTATTAAGGGAGTGAACTGCCAGGCATGGCGGCTCATGCCTGTAATCCCAACACTTTGGAAGGCCAACATGGGAGGACTGCTTGAGCCCAGGAGTTTGAGACTAGCCTAGGCAACATGGTGAAACCTTGTCTCTATAAAAAATACAAAAATTAGCCAGGCATAGTGGCATGTGCCTGTAGTCCCAGCTACTCAAGAGGCTGAGGTGGGAAGATGGCTTGAGCCTGGGAGACAGAGGTTGCAGGGAGCCAAAATCATATCACCGCACTCCAGGATGGGCAACATAGCAGACCTTATCTCAAAAAAAGAAAAAAAAGGTAGTGAACCATCTTTGCATTCTGGGGGACACTCTTAATAGTCCTGAGAGTTCCTCATAATATCCAGATAATCAATACAAGAAAAAGATCAATAAAAGTGAATCCACTTGAAATAGGGAGCAAGACTGTGTTAAGTAATAAAGAAAAAGTTCTGATTAAAACTCTTATCTTGGGAATGAAACCTAAAATTTATGAAAATAATGAATATATTTGATCTTATGCCCTCAAAAATATGGCATAATTGGCCAGGCACAGTGGCTCACGCCTGTAATCCCAGCACTTTAGGAGGCTGAGGCGGGTGGATCACCTGAGGTCAGGAATTCAAGACCAGCCTGACCAACATGGAGAAACCCCATCTCTACGAAAAATACAAAATTAGCCTGGCGTGGTGGTGCATCCCTGTAATCCCAGCTACTCAGGAGGCTGAGGCAGGAGAATTGCTTGAACCTGGGAGGTGGAGGATGTGGTCAGACTAGATAGCGCCATTGCACTCCAGCCTGGGCAACAAGAGTGAAACTCCGTCTAAAAAAAAAAAAAAAGGCATAATTGCAACTGTGCTGTGATACTTAGAAAAAGTAATAGATTAAATTTTTTATATATTTTTGTACAAAATTGTATGATGGAATATACTATGCCTTTTACTTTATGATTGACTTTTGGAGTAGAAAGATAATCATTTCAGTAAAAGGTTCTGGGGCTTCATTGATTTTCCCAAGGGTCTCTGTCAATCTTTTGCTTATCACATGTCTTAGTCTGTTTTCTGCTGCTGTAACAGAATACCACAGATTGGGTAATTTACAAAGAAAACAAATTTCTTTGGCTCACGGTTCTGGAGGCTGAGAGGTCCAAGATCAAGGGGGCCACATCTGGTGAGGGTCTTCTTGTTGTATCATAGCATGTCAGAAGGTATCACAAGGCTAAAGAGGGCAAGAGAACACGAGACAGAGTAAAAGGGAGCCAGACTCTCAAGATAACTAACCCACTCCTGAAGTAACAACATTAATCCATTCATAAAGGGGGGCCTCGGTCCAGCCCAGGTTGCTGCTGGGATGTGATCATTGGCAGGGATGACATTGACAGGGACAGTCAGCTGGAGAGGACAAGGACAGGGCACAGCTGGACTAGGGTGATGATGGCCACAGGCTTCCCACAGGGTGGGAGGGAAAGGCTTCCAGTCCCACTTGTAAGGGCTGCCTGCCATTCCATAGCCACTGTCTCCTCTCTTGTGGATGGGAAGATGGTGGCACCTTCCTAACCAGTGTGTGGGGAGGACTAGATGGGAGAGGCCTCCTAGTGCAGAGGCTCACAGCCCTCGCTCAGCCACTGGGAGCTATCGCCACCTGCACTGTCCTCCTGCCACAGGTGTCTGTGGGCAAGGAGAGAGTTCTGCCAAAGCCAGAGCTAGGGTTGGACCCCCAGGGCTCCTTGGTTGGCACCTGGAGGGAGAGTGGCATGTTTGCCCCATGGTCCTGGTGGCCCAGCTCTGCCCATTGCCTTCGGGATCAGAGGCTCTTCATCCTGGCTGGCAGCTGCTGCCCAGCTCTCTGGCTGGAGCTGGTGCCTCTTAGATAGTATCACCATCTGCAGAGGAAAATAGAAATGCTGACTAATATTTGATGAAGGCCTACTATGTTGGCAGCACTTGATGTGGCCAGGTGAAGTCCTGAGGGCAGCAGCTGAGGCTCCCTGTTCCCCAGTGTCCCTGTCCATGAGATGGGCATATCTAACTCCTGGGATGACTTTGAAGGTAAGATGCTTCCTGCAGGTGCTTGGACCAGTATCTGGCACAGGGCAGGTGCTCAATGAAAGTTGGATATTAATCGCTGTACTTTTCACTGTTGGAAGTAACCCAGTGTGTTTGCTCGGTGGTTGCACAAGCACTGTGGGAGAAGGTGGTGTATCTGTTCACCCCTGGGTCCCCAGTGGCTGAGGCAGAGACAGCCACGCAGGAGGCATTCAACACGTACATTGGACGGAAGATTGAATTGCATAATAAAAGATACTAAAGATTTCCAGCGTGAAGGAGTGAGGAGGTCAACAAACCCTCTCCCCAAAATGCACCTGTAAATCTGAACGAAAGCCAGAAACAACCATTTCAGTGCTTTGGAATTTAACCAAAGGCAAACAACAAACCAAGGAGTGTTTATTCGTCAAAGAGCCAGGTGCTGTGGTTCCAGCTACTCAGGAAGCTGAGGCGGGAGGATCACTCAAGTCCAGGAGTTCAAAGCTGCAGTGAATTATGATCGCACCACTGCTCTCCAGCCTGGGCGACAGAGAGAGACCCCATCTCTAAAAAGAAAAAAACCCTGAACTTTAGGATAAAACCCAAAATTACTTGGCATAAGTGAACCAGGAAAATATCAATTTAAATGGAGAGCAACAGTCAGTAAACGCTAACACTGAGATAGCACAGACTCTGGGATTTGTTAAAAAGCACCAAAACACAGTTGTAAGCCTTTTACATCAAGCAACGGACAGTTGAGCGTTTGACAAAATTTAGCATGCGTTCGTGATGAACATCCCAGCAAAGCAGGAACAGAAAATAACTTCTTCAATCTAAGAAAGACCTCTGACGAAGTACAGCCAGTGCTGTACTGAGGTGAGAGAATCCTTTTCCCAGGACCAGGAGCAGGATGAGGACATCCACTCTTGCCCCTATTATCAACACCTACTGGCCAGGCATGGTGGCTCATGCCTATAATCCCAGCACTTTGGGAGGCCGAGGCAGGTGGATCACTGGAGGTCAGGAGTTCAAGACCAGCCTGGCCAACATGGTGAAACCCCATCGCTACTAAAAGACAAAAAAACAAAAACAAAAACAAAGAAAAACTGGGTGTGGCAGTGGGCGCCTGTAGTCCCAGCTACTCAGGAGGCTGAGGCAGGAGAATCGCTTGAACCCGGGAGGTGGAGGTTGCAGTGAGCCAAGATCACGCCACTGCACTCCAGCCTGGGTGACAGAGCAAGACTCTGTCTCAAAATAAACAAACAAGAAAAAAAAAAAAAACATCTACTGGGAGTCTTTCTTAGCCAGTAAAATAAAACAAGAGAAACAAATTACAGGAATACAAATTGAAAATGCAGAAATAAACCTGTCGCGATTCCCAAACAACATTGTTGTCTATGTAGAAAATCCCAAGGAATCTACAAAAAAGCAAATTCAATGAAATTCAATGAGTGGGGTTAGCAAGATTGCAAGATACAAAGTCAACATGCAAAAATCCATTGTATTTGACATGGTTTGGTTCTGTTCCCCCGCCCAAATCTCATGTTGAACTGTGATTCCCAGTGTTGGAGGTGGGGCCTGGTGGGAGGTGGTTGGGGGTAGTTTCTAATGCTTTAGCACCATCCCCCGAGTGCTGTCTGGTGATAGAGTTCCCCCTAGACCTGGTGGTTTGAAAGTGTGTAGCACTTCTCCCTTCACTCTCTCTCTCCTGCTGCCAGGTGAAGACGTGCTTATTTCCCCTTTGCCTTCTGCCATGATTGTGAATTTCCTGAGGCCTCCTGCACAGCCTGCAGAACTGCGAGTCAGTTAAACCTCTTTTCTTTAAATTTTTTCTTTTTTAAAGGCAGGGCCTCATGACCTAATCACATCTTAAAGGCCCCACCTCCTAATACCACTACACTGGCAATTAAATTTCAACATGAGTCTTGGAGGCGACATTCAAACTGTAGCATTATGCTCTTTTGATGTTCCCATCATCACCATTGTCAATTTATTCTTCAATTGCTACTTGGTATCACTACCAGAGGCTCATTTGTCAAGAGCTTTGCAATGCAGTTCAGCATCATTTTCACTGACATTATAAAATCTGCATCTTTTTGCAATGTTTGTAATTTCCATTTGTAATCAAGTGCATAGTACTGTTTAGTACAGTTTAATTAGGTATCACAACATCAGACAATCATCAAGAGACTGATGACAAAGACATGGAAGCAAAGGCCAGGCAGGGCTTCTCAGACAGAGGAGAGTTTAAATGGGGACTAATTTTGTAAATGATCAGTTTATTAGTATATAGTTACAGGTTGTGATAATGTTTGCTTTCTGGAACAAAACTCACAAATAGCAGGAACCCGGATACTGTCTACTTGGAAAATAAAGATATTTATGTTATTCTTTTAATTTTTTCATCTTTTCTTTATTCCAAAGCAGTTATTTTTTCCCTTTATCTTATCCCAGAACAAATTTTGGGGGGATTATTTGCACAGTTGCTCTGAATAATCTCTGAATGCCTGTATCTTTCTGTCCCTCTCTCAAGATTGAGAGACCCAGACAGGAGTATCCATTTGGGGCTGCCTTGATCACACCCCCACCTGCCAGAGAGGGAGAGGAAAGAATATTTGCCTCTCTTCATCATTTAAATTGGAAAGTAGGGCTCCACCTCCCCACCTACCTTGAAATATACCCCCAAATAGGAATCATGTTCAGATGCTTGACCCCCAACATTGAGAGAAAGAGTTGGGGAAGAATATTCTTTGTTCTGGTTGCAAAATGACATTCAACAGCTCAAAACCAAACTCATTATTTCCCTCTTGCTTCTACCCAAACCTGCTTCTCCTCTGTCTTCTTCCACTTCAGAGTGAATGGCCCCCAAATCTACCCATCATTCAAGACACAAATTGAAATGTGTTCTAGGCTGGGTGTGGTGGCTCACGACTGTAATCCCAGCACTTTGGGAGGCCAAGGTGGGTGGATCACCTGAGGTCAGGAGTTCGAGACCAGCCTGGCCAACATGGTGAAACCTCGTCTCTACTAAAAACAAAAATAAAAATAAAAATAAATTAGCTGGGCGTTGTGGCAGGTGCCTGTAATCCCACCTACTCGGGAGGCTGAGGCAGGGAAAATTGCTTGAACTCAGGAGGCAGAGGTTGCAGTAAGCCAAGACCAGCCACTGCACTCTAGCCTGGACGACAGAGCAAGACTCCGACTCAAACAAACAAACAAATGTATTCTAGATGTTTCCCATTTCCTCCCTCACTTCCCACATCCAAAGCATGGCCAAGTCAAGTCACTTTCGCCTTCTAAACATCTCTCCAATGTGTCCCCTCATCTCTGCCTCCAGTCCTAGATTTTCCAACCTCCCCACTTTGGAAGCCTTCATCCTTTCTTATGGAGGCCGTGGAAATGGCATCCTAACTGATTTCTCATCTCCTCACTCACCAAAATAATATTTCTAAATCACAACTCTTACTCCATTTCTTCTTTGCTTAAAAACTTCCAAGTGGATAAAGAAAGCATGGCATATATACACAATGGAATACTATTCGGCAATAAAAAGAATGAAATCATGTCTTTTGCAGCAACATGGATGGAATTGGAGGTCATTATCTTAAGTGAAAACAAGCCAGGCACAAAAAGACAAATATTACACGTTCTCACTCATGAGTGGGTGCTAGAAAAGGTGTAGACATGGATGTAGAGAGTGGAATGATAGACAATGGAAGCTCAGAAGGGTGAGGGGAGGGCGAGAGGGATGAATGATGAGAAATTATTTAATGGGTACAAGGTATATTATGTGGGTGTTGGATACCCTAAAAGCCCTGACTTGACCACTATGCAATCTATGTGGGTAATGAAATTGCACATGTACCCCATACATTTATACACATTTTTAAAAATATATTAAAAAGATTCCAAGAGCCATCAACTGATGGCAAATGAATAAACACAATGCAGTGCATCCACACAATGGAATATGATTGAGCCATAAAAAAGAATGCAGTGCTGGGCCCGGCACGGTGGCTCATGCCGGTAATCCCAGCACTTTGGGAGGCCGTGGCAGGCGGATCACCTGAGGTCAGTAGTTCGAGACCAGCTTGGCCAAAATGGTGAAACCCTGTCTCTACTAAAAATACAAAAATTAGCTGGGCGTGGTGGCGGGTGCCTGTAATCCCAGCTACTCAGGAGGCTGAGGCAGGAGCATCACTTGAACCCAGGAGGCAGAGGTTGCAGTAAGCCAAGATCGTGCCACTGCACTCCAGCCTGGGCAACAAGAGCAAAACTCCGTCTCAAAAAAAAAAAAAAAAAAAGAATGCAGTGCTGACACACACTACAACATGGATAGACGTTGGAAACATTATGCTCAGTGAAAGAAGCCAGACACAAAAGGATGCATATGTCAATTCCACTCATATGAACTAACCAGAACAGGCAAATATATAGAGACAGACAGTAGATTAGTGGTTTCCAGTTCTGGGACAGAATTTGGGGGGAAATGGGGAATGACTGCTAATGGGTATGGGGTTTTGATCGGGGTTGATAAAAATGTTCTAAAATTGGTTGTGATGATAGTTGTACAACTCTATGAGTAGGCCCGGGCACAGTGGCTCACACCTGTAATCCCAGCACTTTGGGAGGCCAAGGCAGGAGGATCTCTTGAGCCTAGGAGTTCAAGACCAGGCTGGGCAACATAGTGAGACCCTGCCTCTACAAAAAAAAAAAAACATAAAAATTAACTGGGCATGGTGGTGCACACCTGTGGTCCCAGCTACATGGGAGGCTGAGGTGGGAGGATCACTTAGGCCTAGATGATCAAGGCTGCAATGAGCAGAGTTTGTGCCACTGCACTCTAGTCTGGGCAACAGAGCAAGACCTTGTCTGAAACAAACAAAAATACCACCACCAACAAAAAACACTGAATAGTTTAAGTGGAGGAATTATATGGTATATAATTCATGTCTCAATAAAGCAGACAAGGCTGGGCACGGTGGCTCACACTTGTAATCCCAGCACTTTGGGAGGCCGAGGCGGTCAGATCACCTGAGGTCAAGAGTTCAAGACCACCGTGGCCAACATGGTGAAACCTTGTCTCTACTAAAAAACAAACAATTAGCTGGGTGTGGTGGCGCATGCCTGGAATCCCAGCTACTCAGGAGGCTGAGGCAGGAGAATCGCTTGAACCCGGGAGGCGGAGGTTGCAGTGAGCCGAGATCGTGCCATTGCACTCCAGCCTGGGCAACGAGAGCAAAATTCCGTCTCAGAAAAAAAAATAAATAAATAAAAATAAAAATAAAGCAGACAAGATAAAACAGGAAGAAAAGAAGGAAAGACCAAAAGAAAGCAAGCTAGCTAGCTTCCGAAAGCCCTCTAATGCCAGCAGGAAAAAGTGTTAACTGTTTAAGAGACTAGGCCCTGGTGTCCAACAGACTTAGTTCAAGTCCCAGCCCTACTGAGTCCTTGTTATGCAATCTTCATCAATATGCCTAACCTCTCTGAGTCTCAATGCACTCACCTGTAAAATGGGAATAATAATAATACCTCCCTCATAGTGTCACTATGAAATTTCAACCAGACAATATCTATAAAGTATTTAGCACAGTGCCAGGGTCATAGTGAGTGCGGGAGACATGTTTCCAATCTTCTTCTGCCTCCACTCCAGCTTCATTTCCCATCATCTCCCACCACGCACCCATGGCCCCAGCCATCTTGCCATTGGCTGCCCTGGGTCACATTCTTCCAAGCTTCTCTGGCTTTGCTCGCGCTGTGCCCTCAGCTGGGAATGCCCTTCCTCCTTGTCCAGCCAGGGACCCTGCTCACCTCAGACCACAGTTCAAGCAACGTTTCTTCTGTGAAGTCTTCTCTGATGCCTCTTCGCACAGGCCCGTCCCACCTTCACTGCCCTGCGCTACATCTCCATATTAAGCCCTTGTGTCTTTTTTTTTTTTTTTTTTTTAATGAGACAGGGTCTCCCTCTGTTGCCAGGCTAGAGTGCAGTGGTGCAATCACAGCTCACTGCAACCTCCACCTGCCAGGCTCAAGTGATCCTCCCACCTCAGCCTCCCAAGTAGCTGAAACCACAGGCGTGCACCACTACACCTGGCTAATTTTTGTATTTTTTTGTAGAGACAAGGTCTCCCTATGTTGTCCAGGCTGGTCTCGAACTCCTGGGCTCAAGTGATCCACCCATCTCAGCCTCCCAAAGTGCTGGGATTACAAGCATGAGCCATCATGCCCGGGCTAAGTAGTTTTGTTCAAGGTCACTTGATTTGTCATATGTGGATGCTTGATATAGATGTTGAACCACCAGGTTCTAGAGAGAAGGAATCCCAACTCCCATCCCCTGTATGTTTTCAGAAACTGCTCGATGTCTCCCATATGGGGCTGCAGGTGGCCATAGGAATGGGAGAAGTAGTGGCTGTGAGAGCAGTTTTCCCTTCTGGGACCTGGGGAGTGTTCAAGCGCCAGGCTGAAAGCAGGCAGGTAACGCCGGGCAAACAGGAGGAATCCCTCAGAGCAGGGAGATGAGAACCCTAAGGGCAGCAAGGACATGTGCTTGCCCTTACCTTCAGCCATGCCAAGATGGGGCAAACCTCCCAAGGGCCTGGGACAGGGCTAAGGGTGAGTTCTCCCAAGGGTGGGGGTTCCTACTTTCAGGCCAGTTGCAACCCAGAGTTGGCTTGATATGAAAGGCACAGTGTGCATGTTTTTGTCGCCATGATCAAAGTCTGTTGGTGGCCGGGCATAGTGACTCACGCCTGTAATCCCAGCACTTTGGGAGGCCAAGGCAGGTGGATCATCTGAGGCCAGGAGTTCGAGACCAACCTGGCCAACATGGTGAAACCTCGTCTCTACCAAAACTACAGAAATTAGCCAGGCGTGGTGGCGCATGCCTGTAGTCCCAGCTACTCAGGAGGCTGAGGCATAAGGCAGAGGTTGTAGTGAACTGAGATTGTGCCACTGCACTCCAGGCTTGATGACAGAGTGAGACTGTCTCAAAAAAATAAATAAATAAGAAAAAAATCTACTCTCTTAGCAATTTTCAAGTATACAATACATTGTTATTTTGTTTTTGTTTCTCCAGACGGAGTCTCCTTCTTGTTGCCCAGGCTGGAGTACAACGGCACAATCTCAGCTCACCGCAACCTCTGCCTCCCGGGTTCAAGCGATTCTCCTGCCTAAGCCTCCAAGGTAGCTGGGATTACAGGCATGCACCACCATGCAGGGCTAATTTTTTTGTATTTTTAGTAGAGACGGGGTTTCTCCATGTTTGTCAGGCTGGTCTTGAACTCCTGACCTTAGGTGATCCACCCTCCTCGGCCTCCCAAAGTGCTGGGAATACAGGTGTGAGCCACCGTGCCCGGCGGTCACCATTTTAGTAATAGATCTCTTCAGGTACAAAATTTGTACCCTTTGACCAACATCTCCCCAACCCCTCCTGCCCAGCCCCTGGTAACCACCACTCCACTCCACTCTTCCAGTTTGTCTCTTTTAGATTCCACATGTAAGTGAGATCATGCAGTGTTTGTCCTTCTATGACTAGTTAATTTCACTTGCATAATGTTCTCCACGATCATCCATGTTGTCACACTCCTGCACTTTATTACGAAAAAGGAATAAACTTCTACCTCGTTTAAGCCACTGGTATTTCAGGGTTTATGTTACTCACAGCTGAGCCCAATCCTACTTGAGACTCAAGCGGTGACTCACATTTCCTTGGCTGGCGTGAAGTGCTTCCCAGCTATTTCTGCTTTTCATTCTTCACAATAGCTCTTTGAGGTAAAAGGAATGTTCCTAATGAGGAAAAGGAAGCTTCAGCACTCCGAGGAGAGGTGAGACAAATGATGCTGGTTTTGTCTTTCCAGAAGGCTGTTCCTGCAGCTGCCGCCTAAATCACAAGGAGTAAGCCCTGTGATGTCAGCTATGTGCCAGAGAAACCAGAAAGCACACGCCGTTCCTTGTCAGCCATCACCTGAAATTACTAAAGTGCTGTATTGGGTTCGTTCGTCTAGAGACCAGCTCCTAACCACAGGATGCTGTTTTACAAGGTCAAAAACATGCCAGGCAAACCCGCAATGCCACCGCTCAGCTTGAGGGAGAAAAGTTTTACATCCCTGGGAGGAGCTTCTGACAATATGATTCACAATGTTCTGTTTTGCTGATGAATGTATTTAATTTTTTTATGTTTTAATTTTTATTTTTTGTGGGTACATAGTAGGTGTATACTTGATGCATGTATTTTAAAACCAGAGAAGAACAAAACTAAAGCAATAAAGAAAAAATAAAACTAGAGAAATAAAAAAATCTACAAAAAAAGTTTAAAGAAAAAACTAAAAAAAAATAGAGAAAGCAAAAATATATATATAAATGAAAATTACTAGTGGTGAGCAGGGGAAAGCCAAAAAAAAATGATAGCAGAGTTTGTTTCTTTTTTTTCTTTCTTTCTTTCTTTTTTTTTCTTTTTGAGATGAAGTCTTGCTCTTGTCACCCAGCCTGGAGTGCAATGGCACGATCTCGGCTCTCTGCAACCTCCACCTCCCAGGTTCAAGCAATTCTTTTGCCTCAGCCTCCCGAGTAGCTGGGATTACAGGTGCCAGCCACCATGCCCGGTTAATTTTTGTATTTTTAATAGAGACAGGGTTTCATCATGTTGGCCAGGCTGGTCTCGAACTCCTGACCTCAGGAGATCCACCTACCTCGGCCTCACAAAGTGCTGGGATTACAGGCGTGAGCCACTGCGCCCAGCCCAGAGTTTGTTTAACCAGTCACCCATTGAAGGATATCTGAGCTGGTTTCAGTTTTTAGCTATTATGAATAAAGCTGCTGTGAACATTTATGTACAGGCTTTTCTGTAAACATAAGTTCTTGTTTCTCTGGGATGAATGGCCAGGAGTGCAATTGCTAGATCATAGGGCAGTTGGATGTTTAATTTTGTAAGAAACTGAAAACCTTTTTCCAGAATGACTATACCCTTGTACATTACCACCAGCCATCTATGAGTGATCCAGTTTGTCCCTATCTTTGGCAGCATTTGGTGTTGTCATGATTTTTTCTTTTTGTGTAGTGTTATCTCACTATGGTTTGAATTTGCATTTTTCTGATGGCTAGTGATGCTGAACCTCTTTTCGTGTGCTTAATTACCATCTGTGTATCCTTTTCGGTGAAATATCTGTTGTAATTTTTGCCCATTTTCTAATTGCATTGTTGGCTTTTTTACCAAAAAGTTTTGAGATTCCTCTGTGGGATATGCGGTTTGCAAATATTTTCTTCCAGGCCATACCTTGTCTTTTCATCCTACTTACATGGGCTTTTGCAGAACAACATTTTTTAATTTTGATGAGATAGAATTTGTCAATTTTCCCTCAATGCTAAGAACTATTTGTCTAGCCCTAGGGCCTACAGATTTTCTATTTTTTCTTAAGGTTTTATAATTTGTATTTTACATTTAATTTCTTTTTTTTTTTTTTTTTTTTGAAATGGAGTCTCACGCTGTCGCCCAGGCTGGAGTGCAGTGGTGCAATCTCGGCTCACTGCAAGCTCTGCCTCCCAGGTTCACGCCATTCTCCTGCCTCAGCCTCCCAAGTAGCTGGGACTACAGGTGCCCGCCACCATACCCGGCTAATTTTTTTGTATTTTTTAGTAGATACGGGGTTTCACCATGTTAGCCAGGATGGTCTTGATCTCCTGACCTCGTAATCCGCCTGCCTCAGCCTCCCAAAGTGCTGGGATTACAGGTGCGAGCCACTGCGCCCAGCCCTACATTTAATTTCATGATTCATTTTGAGTTAATTCTTATCTAAGGTGTGAATTTAGGTTGAAGGTTCATTTTTTTGCCTATGGATGTTCAATTGCTCCAGCACCATTTGCTGAAAAGGCTCTCATTTCTCCATTGATTTACTTTTTTTTTTTTTTTTTTGAGATGGAGTCCTGCTCTGTCACCCAGGCTGGAGTGCAGTGGCACCATCTCAGCTCACTGCAACCTCCAGCTCCCAGGTTCAAGCGATTCTCCTGCCTCAGCCTCCTGAGTAGCTGGGACCACAGGCACACGCCACCATGCCTGGCTAATTTTTGTATTTTTAGTAGAGACAGGATTTCACCATATTGGCCAGGCTGGTCTCAAACTGAACTACTCAAGTCATCCGCCAGCCTCAGCCTCTCAAAGTGCTGGGATTACAGGTGTGAGCCACTGCACCCAGCCTCCATTGATTTACTTTTGCACCTTTGTCAAAAGTCAGCTGGGCATATTTGTGTGGCTCTATTTGTAGATTCTCTACTCTGTTCTGCTGTTCTGTTGTCTATCCCTCTACCAGTACCACAGAGCCTTGATTATGTAGCTAGATGATGTCTTAAAATCCGGTTTTTGCACTTTTGTCAAAAATTGGCTGAGCATATTTGCATTGATCTATGTCTGGGTTTTCTTAAATTATTTTTTGAGACAGGATCTCACTGAATTGCCCAGCCTGGAGTGCACTGGCACAATAATAGCTTGCTGCAGCCTCAATCTCCCAGGCTCAAGAGATCCTCCCAACTCAGCCTCCCAAATAGCTGGGACTACAGGCACATGCCACTATGCCCAGCTAATTTATTTTTATTTTTACTTTTAGTAGAGACGAGGTCTCACTATGTTGCCCAGACTGGTCTTGAACTCCTAAGCTCAAGCAATCCTCCCGCCTCTGCCTCCCAAAGTGCTGGGATTACAGGTGTAAAGCACTGCACCTGGACATATGTCTGGGTTTTCTATTCTGTTCATTGATCTATGTTTCTATGTTCCTATCTCTCTGACCATACCACAGTCATGATTACTGTAGTTATATAGTTAGACTTAGTATCATGTAGAGTGATTCCTCTCACTTTATTCTTCTCCATGAAGATTGCTTTAGCTATTCTAGGGACTGTGTCTTTCCATATACATTTCAGATATACATTTTAGAATGAGCTTGTCTATGTCTACAAATAACCTTGCTGAGACTGTGATAGGAATTGCATTACTCCTCTAGAACCATTTGGAGAGAACTGACATCTTTACTATGTTGATTCTTCCAGTCCCTGAGCACAGTATGTCTCTTTGTTTATTTAGGTCTTCTTTGATTTCTTTTTTTTTTTCCCCTGAGACGGAGTCTTTCTCTGTCGCCCAGGCTGGAGTGCAGTGGTGCCATCTCGGCTCACTGCAATCTCTGCCTCCCAGATTCAAGCAATTCTCCTGCCTCAGCCTCCCAAGTAGCTGGGATTACAGGCGCCTGCCACCACACCCAGCTAATTTTTGTATTTTTAGTAGAGATGGGATTTCACCATGTTGGCCAGGTTGGTCTTGAACTCCTGACCTCGTGATCTGCCTGCCTCAGCCTCCCAAAGTGCTGGGATTACAAGCATGAGCCACAGCACCTGGCCTTCTTTAATTTCTTTCATCAGCATTTTGAACAGATCCTGTACATGTTTTGTTAAATGCATACCTAGGTATTTCATTTTCCTTGGAGTGACTGTAAATAATGTTGTGTTTTGAATTTCAGTTTCCATGTGTTCACTGTGTGAACCCCCAAAATCAGACAGGTCTTAGTTAATTTAGAAAGTTTATTTTGCCAAGGTTGAGGACATGCACCCATGACACAGCCTCAGAAGGTCCTGACAACAGGTGCCCAAGTGGTTATACATTTTAGGGAGACATGAGACATCAATCAACATATGTAAGATGAACGTTGGTTCGGTCTGGAAAGGCGGGACAACTTGAAGGAAGAAGGGGCCTTCCAGGTCATAGGTAGACAAAAGACAAATGATTGCATTCTTTTGAGCTTCTGATTAGCCTCTCCAAAGGAGGCAATCAGATATGCATTTATCTCAGTGAGCAGAGGGGTGACTTTGAATAGAATGGAAGGCAGGTTTGCCTTAAGCAGTTCCCAGCCTGACTTTTCCTTTTAGCTTCGTGATTTTGGGGGCCCAAGATAGTTTCCTTTCACAACTGTTAATGTATAGAAATGCAGTTAATTTTTGTGTATTGATCTTGCATCCTGTGACCTTACTGAACACACTTCTTAGTTCAAGGAATTTTGGGGTAGATTATTTGGAATTTCCTACATAGAAAATTGGGTTGTTTGCAAATAAGGAGAGTTTTATTTCTTCCTTTCAACTCTGTATGTCTTTTATCTTTTTCTTGCTTTATTGCTCTGGCTAGAACTTCCAGTACTATGTTAAATAAAAGTGGTAAGAGTAGACATCCTGGCCAGGCATGGTGGCTCGTGCCTGTAATCTCAGCGCTTTGGGAGGCCGAGGCAGGTGGATTGCCTGAGGTCAGGAGTTTGAGACTAGCCTGGTTAACATGGTGAAACCCTCGTCTCTACTAAAAATATAAAAATTAGCCAGGCATGATGGCTCATGCCCATAGTCCCAGCTACTCGGGAAGCTGAGGCAGGAGAATCACTTCAACCTGGGAAGCAGAGGTTGCAGTGAGCCAAGATCATGCCACTGCACTCCAGCCTGCACGACAGAGCAAGACTCCATCTCAAAAAAAAAAAAAAGAGTGGACATCCTCGCCTCATTTTGAGACCCTGTCTCAAAAAAAAAAGCATTCAGTCTTTCACCAGTAAGTATGGTATTTGCTATAGGTTTCTTGGTTTTGTTTCCTTGTTGGTTTTTTGTTTTAGAGACAGAGTCTGCTCTGTTGCTCAGTCAGGAGTGCAGTGCATGCTGATCCCAGCTCACTGCAACCTCAACCTCCTGGGCTCAAGGGATCCTCCCATCTTAGCCTCCCAAGTAGCTGGGACTACAGGCATGTGCCACCACACCCAGCTAATATTAGTAATATTAGGTTGGTGCAAAAGTAATTGTGGTTTTTGCCATTACTTTTTTTTTCTGAGACAGAGTTTCATTCTTGTTGTCCAGGCTGGAGTACAGTGGCGCGATCTTGGCTCACCGCAACCTCCACCTCCTGGGTTCAAGCGATTCTCTTGCCTCAGCCTCCCGAGTAGCTGGGATTACAGGCATGCATCACCACGCCGGGCTAATTTTGTATTTTTGGTAGAGACGAGGTTTCTCCATGTTGGTCAGGCTGGTCTTGAACTCCTGACCTCAGGTGATCTGCCTGCCTCGGCCTCCCAAAGTGCGGGGATTACAGGCATGAGCCAGCTCGCCTGGCCCTTTGCCATTACTTTCAATGGGAAAAACCACAATTACTTTTGCACCAATGTGATAGGTTTCTTGTAAATTCTATCAAGTTGAAATCATGCCCCTCTAACTTGCTGAGCATTTTTATCATGAATGGATGTTGGATTTTGTTAACTGCTTTTCCTGCACCAGTTGGCATGATCATATGATTTTTCTTCATTAGCCTGTTAACATGATAAGTTACATTAATTTTCAAACATTGAACCAGCCTTGCACACCTGGAATAAATCTCACTTGGTCATGGTGTATAATTCTTTTGGAATTTTTAAAAGTCATTTCTTCTGAACTACAACTATTAGCCCCAGAAGAGAAATGTCACCTCATTATCTAGAGATAGGGACATTTACTCAGGGTCTGGAGCTTCTGGAACTTAGAGACCTGGATTCACAACCCAGTTTTGCCATTTACTAGCTCTGGGCCTTTCGCAAGTCACTTAATTCTCTAAACTTAGTTTCCACATCTGCAAAATGAGGATGACAATGCTTATGTCAGAGGATTGTTAAAGGAACTAAATCACTAAGGTGATTACGCATTGACTACCTGCCTGGCAGTCAATCATGGTAACCATTTGATTTCCAGAGCAACAACCATTTTGGAGTAGAAATTGGAGAATTTTGGAAAGGCAGTTAGATACAGTATTAGGAACAGGACACAGAGCTGACACGATGGGATTTATCCTAAATGATCACAACCTCTGTAATCATTCATCCTTGGGTGGTTGGGTGGGGGTTTTTTCTTCATGTTATTGAGTACTTTGATAAGTATCACTGCAAGACACCAAGAAGGTCATTCAAAGACATTCTTATCAATAGTTATTAACATATTGAATGAAACAGAATTGCACTGCAGGAGTCCAGCACTCATTAGTGGCCTGCTCTGCACATAAAAATTCACCCTGCCTTTTCAGGCTGAAGAGTACCTCGATTACATTATTTTTACCATTGAAAGTAATGGCAAAAACCGCAATTACTTTTGCACCAACCTAATAACTCCTGACTGCCCAGGTAACCTTCAAAATTCCCAGTCTTACTTCTTTGGATTTAACTATGTCTTTAAACATGGTATAAATAAGGCAAGTCCACTTTGTGGTGGTGGTGCAGGAAAATACAGTGGCCAGAAGACAAATAAGCAACAAATGAAATGGAGTACTACTGCACTTTACTTTCAATCTTATGCTCCTTGAAAACAAATAAGGAATCATATTGATCTATGACACTGATTTTCTTTCCTTCTTTTTTTTTTTTTTTTTTTTTGAGATAGAGTCTTGCTCTGTCACCCAGGCTGGAGTGCAGTGGCGCGATCTCAGCTCACTGCAACCTCCGCCTTCCAGGTTCAAGCGATTCTCCTGCCTCAGCCTCCTGAGTAGCTGGGATTACAGGAGTGCGCCACCCCCAGCTAATTTTTTGTTGTTGTTGTTTTTGAGGCAGGGTCTCACTCTGTCGCCCCAGGCTGGAGTGCAGTGGCATGCGATCTTGGCTTACTGCAACCTCTGCCTCCCGAATTCAAACAATTCTCCCACCTCAACCTCCCGAGTAGCTGGGAGTACAGGCACGCCACCATGCCCGACTAATTTTTGTAATTTTTTTTTTAGTAGAGATGGGGTTTCACCATGTTGGCCAGGCTGGTCTCGAACTCCTGGCCTCAAGTGATCCATCCGCCTCGGCCTCCCAAAGTGCTGGGATTACAGGCATGAGCCACCGCACCCAGCTGACACTGGCTTTCAAATATGATTGTGACTGACAGAAAAAGGTGCTTTTTTTTTTTTTTTTTTTTTTTTTTGAGACTGAGTTTCGCTCTTGTTGCCCAGGCTGGAGTGCAATGGCACAGTCTCGGCTCACTGCAACCTCCACCTCCCGGGTTCAAGCGATTCTCCTGCCTCAGCCTCCCAAGTAGCTGGGATTACAGGCTCCTGCCACCACGACCGGCTAATTTTTGTATTTTTAGTAGAGACGCGGTTTCACCACGTTGGCCAGGCTGGTCTCAAACTCCTGACCTCAGGTGATCTGCCCGCCTCGGGCTTCCAAAGTGCTGGGATTACAGGCATGAGCCACTGCACCGGCCGCTTTTTGTTTTGTTTTGTTTTGAGACAGGGTCTCACTCTGTTGCCCAAGCTGGAGTGCAGTGGCCTCATCATGGCTCATTGCAGCCTCAAGCAATCAAGCGAGCCTCCTACCCCAGCTTCCCGAGTAGTTGGGACTACAGGTAGGCACCACCACACCCGGCTAATTTTTTTTATTTTTAGTAGAGACGAGGTTTCACTATGTTGCCCAGGCTGGTCTCAAACTCCTGAGTTCAAGCAATCCTCCTGCCTCCGCTTCCCAAAGTGTTGGGATTGCAGGCATGAGTCACTGCACCCAGCTGAAAGATTCATTTTTGTATTGTAATCCGGTGTACACACACGCACACAAGCACACACACATAACTGAAGCAAACGTTTAATGAAGTAATACTTATCTTACTACCTGTGATGCATGTGGAAATTTCCCCATCTACTTTGTTACTATCATTTTGTATTGCAGCTTGTAACTAATGATGCCACAACCCACGTGACCTGCTACTGGATGGCAAGCGAGCCACAAGCCGGCCTAGGCCTGAGGTGATGTAGGCCCATTAGGGAACTCCTGCTAGGCAAATGGGAACCACGAAGGAAAGACCTCCATGGGCTTCCCTGCAGGCTGGTGTTTCAGTGAGTCCGCCTGTGAACAAAAACTCCTTTTCTCCTCTCAGGATCACAGTTGTAAAAGTCAGCAAAATGTCAAGGGAACTCTCTTGAAGATTGCACATGTTTGTCTAAGTGCTTCTACATTTCCTCTGCCTGGAACATAAATGGAATAGAAATAACATTTGTTCAGGAACTGGAGTTGACCGGGAGTGGCTACACTTCACCCTCGTCTGTACCCCAGACCACAGTGGGGGCAGACACCAAAGTGCTGGGTACCCCTGCCTGTACCCGAGACCACAGTGGGGACAGACACCAAAGACCAGGGGCTGCTTGAGACCAGGGAGAGGAGAATTAGACAGAAGACTCCTCAAATCAGCCCAGTCCCGAGAAAAGAGAGAGAGGAGGGGAGGGGAGGGGAAGAGAGCGGAAGGGAGGGGAAGGGAGGGGAGTTACTGCTGCTTAAACACAAGAATACCACCTCCCCTGGTGATATGGATAGTTTGGCTGTGTCCCCACCCAAATCTCACCTTGAATTGTAGTTCCCGTAATCCCCACTTATTGTGGGAGGGACCCAGTGGGAGGTAATTGAATTGTGGGGGTGGTTCCCCCATGCTGCTGTTCTTGTGATAGTGAGTTCTCACGAGATCTGATGGTTTTATAAGGGGCTTTTCTCCCTTTTGTTCCGCACTTGTCCTTGCTGCCATCACGTAAGAAAGACGGGTTTGCTTCCCCTTCTGCCATAATTGTAAGTTTCCTGAGGCCTCCCCAGCCTTGCGGGACTGTGAGTCAATTAAATCTCTTTCCTTTATAAATTACCCAGTCTCAGGTATGTCTTGTTAGCAATGTGAGAATGAACTAATATTCCTGCTATGACACCTGTCCCCCTCATCCTTTCTGGATGACACTGAGGACAAGGTCATGCCATCCCCACACCCATCACCCAGGAGAGCCAGTAGTAGATGAAGGGACATTTCCTGGCCAACAGGGTTAATGGGACAAAGATGGAGCTCTCCGGCTTCTGGAATCTGAAAAACTCATGTAATGTCACAAGCAGTTTCTGCCCTCTGGGGTGGAGATGGTGGGGCCTCCAAGAAAGACTGTACTTTGCTCTGTGAAGTTATCAGGCCCAGTGCAAATAGAAAGGCAGGGCCCACCCCTCACCCTTCGGGGGAAACCTGAACACAGTCTCAGAGGGGGGAGTGAAAAGTCTTGTTCCATCAAAGAAAAAGGAAGTATCTTTCCAGATAAAAACACTGGTCATACATGCAACAGTTAAAAAAGAAGGGGCATGCTGTACTTTTTTTTTTTTTTTGAGACAGAGTCACTTTATCACCAGGCTGAGTGCAGTGGTGTAATCATGGCTCACTGCCACCTCAAATTCCTGGATTCAAGGGATCCTCCCATCTCAGCCTTCTGAGTAGCTGGGACTACAGGTGCATGCCACCATGCCTGGCTAATTTTTTTTTTTTTTGTAGGGATGGGGTCTCACTATGTTGCCCAGGCTGGTCTCAAACTCCTGGGCTCAAGTGACCCTCCTGCCTCAGCCACCCAGTATCTGCTAGTCTCCCAGAAGTTGGGGCTTTTTGGAGAGAAATGTTACTTTAGTCTGTGTAATATTAGGCTAACTGGTGTCCCCAGAATTACTGTTTGTTCTTTTGGAGCTCTGAGCAGCAGTTTTTAGACAATGTGGAGCCAGGGCAAAGAAGGGACTGGAAGGCAGGCAGGCAGGTGGGCTGAGGACCTGGACTTGACTGCTCCTTTTGGCAGCTCCGATGGCCCACACAGTAGAACTATGTGTGACATCCTGTGGGGAATGCTGCTGAGGACAAAGCGGGCCACTGCCTGGAGAGTAGAGTTTCCCATGTGGGGTTGGTGAGGTGGGCTTTAGGCTGGGGGACAAAAAAATCCTCCCTGAGAGTTTGGCCTCAGAAACAGAGGGAGGCCTTAGCATTCCCAGGGCGTGTGGCTAGGGAGGGAAGTTAGGCCAGCTGCAGGGTCCCCTGAGGCGGTTGGGGGCTGACAGTTCTGCCAACAGCCCCATCCAGTGTTAGTCAGTGGCCTATTCACTTCCCTTCTATTATAACCAACCCTTTGGAAAAGTCTCATTCACTTCCCAGCCTGGTGTTCTCTTCTGGGCTGTGAAGAACGGGTCTAAACCATCTTTGGGCCTGAGGATCAAAGAGGACTAGGGTTCCCTTCCTTGAGGTCAGGTTGAGGTTGGCAGAAGGGACAGACAGCCAAGGACAGCTGTGCCCAGCAGATATTGTCCTCTAGAGGGCAGCACTGTGGTAGCCTAACAAAGGTGGGTGGGTGTGGGGGCTGTTGACCTCAGGTGTGAAACCACCACAGAGGAGCCTCTCAGAAAGAGCCAGAGGGCTAAGGGGGAATATTTTCCAAAGATCAAGCTTCTGGGGAGTTGAATATTGTACGTTGAGTATTTGTATGGAAAACATTTTTTAAAGGAAAAATATGAATCTTTTGTCTTTATATTTTCTGTCCCCTTAACTTGAAAGAACCAATACAAAGAGGCCATAGCATTCCTATTGGCCAAATACAGTGTCCAGAAGCCTAGCCGGGGGCTAGTGGATTGCTCACCAGATTTCCCCCTCGAGTCTCTATTCTTTTGACAGTTCTGAGAAGTAAAGGTTTTTATTTGTTTTTTAGAGACGGAGTCTCACTCTGTCGCCAAGGCTGGAATGCAGTACCGTGATTGTTAGCAGTGGTGAATCCGCCTGGGTCTGCAGCAGACTCGATCCTTGCCTCTGCAGAGGAAAGAATTTGTCCAAGGGGCATAAGGCAGAGTGAGAGACCTAGGCAAGTTTTAAAGCAGGAGTGAGAGTTTATTAAAAAGTTTTAGAGCAGGAACAAAAGGAAGTAAAGTAGACTTGGAAGAGGGCCAAGCAGGCAACTTGAGAGATTCAAGTGCATGGTGTGACCTTTGACTTGGGGTTTTCTATGTTGGCATGCTTCCGGGGTTGCATTACTTCTCCCCTGAGTCTTCCCTTGGGGTCAGCTGCCTGCATGCGCAGTGGCCTGCCAGCACTTGGGAGGGGCTGCACGCACAGTGCATTTACTGGAGTCGCACGCATGCTCACTTGAGGCATTTTTCCCTTACCAATCCAGTGTTCCTAGAGGAAGGTTAAACTCCACCATTTTGCCATTTTGTGTGCATGTTTGAGTCCACTCGGCCAACTCCTGAGATCTTATCGGGAAGCTGCTGATCACCAGTTTCAGGTGTTTTCTATCTATTGGCAGCCTGCCTTTCCCTGACACCAGCTGTGACAAATTATTATTTGAGCGCCACACTTTACCAACTGCCTGCCCATCACTTGATGGCCACCTGCCATTCCTGGTGGGGGGAGAGCCCTCTTCTGCTCTGCTCATGCCTGACTACCTACCCTAACATTATCATAGCTCACTGCAGCCTCCAACTTCTGGACTCAAGTGATCCTCCCACCCCAGCCTCCCTAGTAGCTGGAACTACAAGCATGTGTCACCACACCTGGCTAATTTTTTTGTTTGTTTTTTTTGTACAGACAGGGTCTCACTGTGTTGCCCAGGCTAGTCTAAAATGCCTGGCCTCAAGTGATCTCCTGCCTCAGCCTCCTGAAGTGCTGGGGTTACAGGCATGAGCCACCACACCCAGCCTGGAGCATTACTAGTGTTCACTGATATTCCCAGTTCCCCTCTCCTGGGTACATAGGGGAATCATGCTTCCATTTCTCAGTGAAATTAAGTCTGGCTATGTGTCCTTTTTGGTCAATGAGATTTGAGCAGCAACGTGTGTCACATCTGAGTGGAAGCATTTAAGAGGGATGCACAGGGCGGGTGCAGTGGCTCATACCTGTAATCGCAGCACTTTGGAAGGCTGAGGTGGGCAGATCACTTGAGGTCAGGAGTACAAGACCAGCCTGGCCAACATGGTGAAACCCCGTCTCTACAAAAACACAAAAATTAGCTGGGCATGATGGCGGGTGCCCTCCCAGCTACTTGGGAGGCTGAGGTGGGAGAATTGCTTGAACCCAGGATGGGGAGGTTGCAGTGAGCCAAGATGGCACCATTGCACTCGTCTGGGGGACAGAGCGAGACTCCGTATCAAAAAAAAAAAAGGCCGGGCACAGTGGCTCACGCCTGTAATCCCAGCACTTTGGGAGGCCAAGGTGGGCAGATTACAAGGTCAAGAGATCGAGACCATCCTGGCTAACACGGTGAAACCCCATCTCTACTAAAAATACAAAAAATTAGCCAGGCGTGGTGGCGGGCGCCTGTAGTCCCAGCTACTCGGGAGGCTGAGGCAGGAGAATGGCATGAACCCGGGAGGTGAAGCTTGCAGTGGGCCGAGATCGTGCCACTGCACTCCAGCCTGGGTGACAGAGCGAGACTCCGTCTCAAAAAAAAAAAAAAAAAAAAAGAGTGATGCACAACTCTCCCAAGCTCTCCTCTTCTGTGGCAAACCCTAGAGCCTCGTGTTTGGATAACAATGTCCTAAGATGGTGTACCCTTTGTCAGCCTGGGTCCCTGAATAGCTACAATGAGCAGAGCCCTGCTAATGATCCTACAATGGACAGGTAGCATGAGCAAGAAATAAACCTCCGTAAGCCACTGAGCTTTGGGAGTTATCTGTTACCGCAGCATAATATGGCCCATCCTGATTGGTACACATAGTTTTGCTTAACAGAATCTATAGTACCTACTATTTACTTAAGGTACCATGTAGCCAGTGATGGGGTGAGAGACTAAATGAACTCAAAATGGAAAGTCTTCACTCCCTGTTTTCTCACGAGAGCTCATAACGGCCACAAATTCACTGGCAACTCATTCCAAGCAACTCTGGGTCTGTTTGGCAGTAAGTAGCTCCCACGTTCCCAGAATTCTACTGGGCTGAGTAGCTCTATAAAAACCTGTTTCCCTGGAGGCTATTTTAATGCTGATACTCCTTCAAAAACATTCAGCCAAGCAAATGTCCATTAAAAAGCTGGCCATCTAACCACCCAGGCAGAACCGGAGCAGCATTTTGAGGCTGACTCTCACAAACCCGCTCCAAATGAAAGGAAGGACATTCCTCTCAAGGCAGCACCTTGTTCCTCAGTAACCCAGGCTGCATGTCTGCCACAGACTTCCATGGATACCTCAATGCAGAGATCTGGTCTCCAGGATTCTCGTGATCTTCACTCAGTTACCATGGCCACAACACTCGGTTTAAGCAAACAACAATTCTGCCCTCATCTGCTTGTCACTTTTCAAAAGTAAGACATTTGGAGAACAAATTCACTTTGAAATATTGCAATCAATCAACAGGTTTCTAGTTTTGAGTATTGTGACCAAACCAAAGCAAGCCATGACCTAGAAACCTCATTTTTTGCCCATAGGAAAAAAACATGACTGCTTAATAATTTTGATAACTCTTAAAATTTCAATATAGAGTGAATCTTTTTTTTTTTTTTTAAGAGAAGAGGTCTTGTTCTGTTCCCCAGGCTGGAGCACAGTGGCGCAATCATAGCTCACTGTAACCTCAAACTCCTGGGCTCAAAAGGTCATGATATTTGCAACTAACTAAAACTGTTAGTAAGAAATAATAATAATACGGAAAGAGAGAGAGAAAAAGCAAATATGGTAAAATGTTAACAATTGGGAAACCTAGGTAAATGGCCAAAGTGTTCATTCTTGCAACTTTTCTGTAGGTTTGAAATTTTTCAAAATAAAAAATCACACATGCTCCAGATCAGTAGCTTTCAAATTTTAACATAACCCACAATAAAATATAAATTGTACACAGTAACCCAGTACACACACACATACAAGTATAATTTGAACAAATACATATATATTAAATAAAAAGTTCTGTCGGGCGCGGTGGTTCACGCCTGATAATCTCAGCACTTTGGGAGGCCGAGGTGGGTGAATCACAAGATCAGGAGTTCGAGACCAGCCTGGCCAACACAATGAAACCCCGTCTGTACTAAAATTACAAAAATTAGCCGGGCATGGTGGGGGGTGCCTGTAGTCCCGGCTACTCGGGAGGCTGAGGCAGTAGAATCGCTTGAACCCAGGAAGCGGAGGTTGCAGCGAGCCGAGATCACGCCACCGCACTCCAGCCTGGGCAACACAGCAAGACTCCATCTCAAAAAAAAAAAAGGTTTCACAAAACAATACTTAGTCTTATAATATTACGTGATACTCTGTGACTTTTCTATTCTATAATTTTTTTTTAAACGCTGGTTTTTTTGTTTTTGTTTTTCCAGACAGGGCCTTGCTCTGTCACCCAGGCTGGAGTGCAGTGGTATGAACACAGTTCACTGCAGCCTCAACTTCCTGGGCTCAAGACATCCTCCCACCTCAGTCTCCTGCATAGCTGGGACTATTGGTGCTCGACACCATGCCAAACTAATTTTTTATTTTTTTGTAGAGATGCGGTCTCACCATGTTGCCCACACTGGTGTCAAACTACTGGGTTCAAGCGATCCTCCTGGCTCAGCTTCCCAAAGTGCTGGGATTACAGCCATGAGCCACTGTGCCCGGTCTGGTTTTTTAAAAATTTAAAACCCATTGAGTTAATGACCATTAATGGTTGAAACATTTGAATACACCTGTGCTCAGCAGTACTTTGTGCGACACTTCCAATACTTAGTATTACACAGAGACACAGGAGTGTCCCCATGAAGAAGTGACTGCTTGGCCGGGCGTGGGGGCTCACGCCTGTAATCCCAGCAGTTTGGGAGGCCGAGGCAGGCGGATCTCCTGAGGTCAGGAGTTCGAGACAAGCCTGATCAACATGGAGAAACCCTGTCTCTACTAAAAATACAAAATTAGCCGGGCGTGGTGGCACGTGCCTGTAATCCCAGCTACTCGGGAGGCTGAGGCAGGAGAATCGCTTGAACCCAGGAGGCGGAGGTTGTGGTGAGCCAAGATCGCGCCACTGCACTTCAACCTGGGCAACAAGAATGAAACTCCGTCTCAAAAAAAAAAGAAGTGACAGCTTGGTGCACCCCGAATTCATTTGGGTTTTCTTTTTTTTTTTTTCAAGACAGAGTCTTGCTCTGTTGCCCAGGCTGGAGTGCAGTGGCGCAATCTCGGCTCACCACAACCTCCGCCTCCCAGGTTCAAGCGAGTCTCCTGCCTCAGGCTCCCAAGTAGCTGGGACTACAGGTGCGTGCCACCATGCCTGGCTAATTTTTGTATTTTTAGTAGAGATGGGGTTTCACTTTGTTGGCCAGGCTGGTCTCGAGCTCCTGACCTCGTGATCCACCTGCCTCAGCCTCCCAAAGTGCTGGGATTACAGGTGTGAGCCACCGCGCCTGGCCTTCATGTGGGTTTTCAAAACCCACCTCTTCAAATATAGAGAGGACATTAAAAAGATGACAATTTCCAGAATGTTGACAAATGCAGTCATAGCATGCAGTGCAGAGAACAGCTTGGGTTCTTGTGTAAGTGGTGAGCAGCATATGCACTTTTCTTGACTTGACTGCCTTATAGTCTGTCAGGAATCCCTGCCTGTTGTGACCAGCTTAGGACGGTTCTGCTGCAAACCACAGAGATGGCCACTGCAGACCAGCAGAGCCAGCATTTGCAACTCAGCCTGCAAAGCCTTATTCTTGCAGCATATGCTAAACGAGCTGCTGATCCTGAGGCAGACAGAACAAACACCGTTTGTTCCCACTGCAACCCTGAGAAAAGCTGGGTTTGGTAGGGCCCCTAGGTGGGATTTGGTAGCCCCGCCCTCAGGCACAGCACACCCAGAGCCATGCATGCTTGCTGCAGGCCTGGCTGGCCTTTGCCCTTGCAGTCAAGCCGGGGGGAATATAGTGGGCCAACCCCCAACCTGAGAAATCTCTAAATCCCCTTTCCCAGCTACTGGCTGCCTCCTTCCCTCTTGGCCGTTAGTCAGCCCCGAAGTGTGCAGCCCATAATAATTTCCACACCTAATGGAATCATCCAAGCTGGAGCCTCCCTGCCCCGCTCTCTGTGTCTTCCGGACATTCATCCCACAAAATGCTAAGAAAAAAGGATTGTGTGGCCTCTTGGGAGATTCACAATGAATGTTAGCATATGAAAGACTCTGAAAAGTCCAGCAGTAGAGAAACCGGTTTAACCTTTTTTTTTTTTAATCCTCGGACTTTACAAATTTATTTGTCCACAAACACACCCCCTGCTGCCCCTTTTTTCCCTACCCTGCCCTAAAGTTCCTTTGTGGCTAGGGCCAGCCCTGGGAATAACTGTGGAGTAAATGAACTGGATCTTTGTTTTAAACGCCTCCTAACACATCTCAGACCCCAGGAACCACCGCCACCCTTTGTCTTAAATCTCTCTCCCATCTCCCTTCTCTCACGTCCTGCCTACCTTCCTGAATCCTAGTGTTTCCAGGCCCCTGGAGAGGAGGAGGAGGATTGTGGTAGAAAACAAAGGACTTCGGTATAATGGGTTACCCCGCCAGGAGAAATGGGACGGCTCTTAACTACTTAGCCAATGGAAGTCTCTCTAATTCAGGCCTTGCAGGCACTGTTGCCAGGAAGATGAGGGGAAGGGGAGGGGAGGGGAAGGGATGTGAAGCCCTAGAAGCTTCCGATTCCTAGTCTTCCCACCCGAGGGCCCACGTTCATTCTTGCTTCTCTTTTCCAATGGATGCCCGTGTGACAAAAGCAGAAATCCATACCATCCTCCCCCTCGAGTGGCACGTCCCTGTGTTCTCCCTGGGGCCATCTCTGGAGGCAAACGGTTCCTTCCACCCTCCACTGGGATTTTCACCTCTGCCCTCCATTCCGGCTCCTCTCCCCTTACCACAAACACACTCAAGCCCAGTTAAGCAAACTTTCCCCCCTCTGGCCAGGTCAGTCCATCTGCAGGCCAAACACCACGTGCTGGGCCACGCTGGGCAGGAGACAAGAGGCGAGGAGAAACCAGGGCTGCCGGCCCGCGCCTCCCACCCCACGGGAGGAGAGGCTGTCGGACAGGGAGGCGTTGGCCAGCCCCGCAGTGGTGTTGGCCGCCTCCTCCACCGGGACCCTCGGGGCCAGCAGCTTGGAGAGGAGGCTGCTGAACCTGCTCACGGTGGTGGCCGCTGGTTCTGGGGACGGGCCTGGACTGGACGTGGTGAGGTTCAGCTCCTCGGGGTCCACACAGAGGCCATCGGAGGAGCGCCCGAAGGTCACCTGGCTGAGGTCCAGGCCGGCCACGGAGCCCGGGGAGGCGCACGGCACGTCGGTGACACGTCCGGAGCCCTCCATCCAGTCCCTCAGCCACTCCAGGCGGCAGTCGCAGCACCACGGGTTGCGGAAGAGGAAGAGGCGGCCCAGGAAGAAGCCGGGCTGGAAGGCGACCCAGGCGAGCACGGTGAGGCGGTTGCCGTTGAGGTGCAGCGCGAGGAGACCCGAGAGGTTCTGGAAGGCGCCCTCCTCCACGAAGGCGATGCTGTTGCGGTCCAGGTAGAGCAGCTCGAGCTCGGCCAGGTCAGCGAACCAGGCGCGCGCCACGCGGTCCAGCGCGTTGCCACCCAGGTTGAGCGTGCGCAGGCGCCGCAGGCCGCGGAAGGCATCGGCCGGGAGCTCGGCCAGCAGGTTGTCGTTGAGCAGCAGATGCTCCAGGACGCCACAGTCCCCGAAGGCGCCAGCGTGCACGGCACGGACGCGGTTGGCCTGCAGGCTGAGCGAGCGCAGGCGGCGCAGGCCCTGCAGCGAGCTGGAGGCCACCGCCTCGATGCGGCCGCGCTCCAGGTGCGCGTGCGTCAGGTTGGCCAGGCCGCGCAGCGCGCCCGGCACGCGGCGGAACAGGTTGTCGAAGGCGGCGAGTTCGCGCAGGGCCGGCAGTTCGGCCAGGAGGCGCTCGGGCACGCTGAAGAGGCGGCAGGCGGCTAGGTCTAGGCGGCGCAGGCGGCTGAGCGCCGCGAAGGTGCGCGCGTGCAGGTAGCGCAGGTCGCCGTTGTGCGCCAGGCGCAGCTCAGCCAGGCGCGGCAGGCCCTTGAAGGCGCCGGGCGTGATGAAGGACAGGTTGTTGTGGCGCAGCGACAGGCGGCGCAAGGACGGCAGCGTGCCGAAGGCTCGCTCGCCCAGGAAGCGCAGGCCGTTCCGGTCCAGGTCGATGGAGACCGCCTCGCACGGGAGCTCGGCCGGCACCCGCAGGAGGCCCGCGCGGTCGCAGCGCACCGAGCAGCCGCGCTCCACGGTGCTGCAGGCGCAGGCGGCGGGACAAGCGCGGGCGCAGGCCCCCACGGCCCAGGCGCTAGGCAGGCCGAGGACCACCGCTGCGGGAACAGGGTGGTGGGGAGTCGGGAAGGAGGAGAAAAGAGAAAAAAGGAGCAACCGTCAGCCAAAGGTCACCCCAGGAAAAATCCTGCCTGTCCGGGCAGCAGGATGCAGGCCCTCCACCGAGTTATCTTGTGTCAGGCACATGGCCTCTTCCCACCTCCGCGGCCTCACACGGGTTTATCCACCTAAGACACCCGCTCCTTTGCTTTCCGGTTACCTTAATCAGCAAAACCCAGCTGCAATCCCTGCAGCTGACCCCGTTCTAAACTCCCTCCTGCCTGTACCACCACTTGTGTGCTCCTAGTGTGGCAGGCCAGGACTCACTAATGCAGGCCTCCATAACTACTGTTTCGGCACTGACTGAATGGTTAAGTTAAATATTAAAAGCTGACCGGTCGCAGTGGCTCACGCCTGTAATCCCAGCACTTTGGGAGGCCGAGGCGGGCGGATCACCTGAGCTCAGGAGTTCACACCAGCATGAGCAACATGGTGAACCTCCGTCTCTACTAAAAATACAAAAATTAGCCGGGCGTGGTGACGGGCTCCTGTAATCCCACCTACTTGGGAGGCTGAAGCACGAGAATCCCTTGAACCCGGGAGGTGGAGGTTGCAGTGAGCTGAGATCACGCCACAGCACTCTAGCCTGGGCGACAGAGTGAGACTCCATATCAAAAATAAATAAATAAATAAATAAATAAATAAATAAATAAATAAAATTGCCCGTGACCACGTGGGTTGGTGGCGGTGGCGCAGGCGGAACCCAGGCTCCGCGGCTCGGGGCCTGCCCTGGCCTCTACTGCGGGGTGCCGGCGGAAGTGGGGGCGCGCACAGTAGCCACGGACCTCGCCAAGACAATGCAGGCTCCAGTGACCTTTCCTGTGCCTGTGCTCCGGCTGCCCCGAGGCCCTGATGGTCTCAGCCGTGGCTTTGCCCCTGATGGACGCAGAGCCCCCCTGTAGTCAGAGGTTCTTGAAATCCAGGAGTGTTCCATAGCTCAAGAATCCTTGGAATCCCAGAAGCAGCGGGCCCGAGCCGCCCTTCGGGATCGTTACCTCCGCGGCCTGCTGGCCATGGTGAGTCATCAGGTGAGCTTCACATTGCACGAGGGTGTGCGTGTGGCCACCCACTTTGGAGCCACCGACATGGATGTGGCCAACTTCTATGTGTCACAGCTACAGACTCCCATAGGTGTGCAAGCAGAGGCGCTGCTCCGATGTAGTGACATTATTTCGTATACCTTCAAGCCATAAAGATATTGTTCACCTTTTTGCTTGAGGCTAAGCCACTGTATCCCAGGCCTCCCAATGTTCCCGAGCCAGGAACTCTGGGCCCCATGGAGTTATGAGCTCCCTTGGAATTTTGAGCCAAGCTTTAAGGAAGTCTGGACTCCTGAGACCTCCTGAGTCTAGTCAGTAAAATTCTGCAACTCTAAGAATTCTAAGATCCCATTGGAAGGAATGCTCTACCTCACAGAACTCTGAACTCTACGGAAATATGGGCCTGATGCCATTTCCTGAATACCAGGGCATCGGAGTGTGGTGATAAAGGAGGACAAACTGCACAGGGGGAAGTTGTTTATTAAAGAGGTTGCAAAGTTCAGCCACCCTGAAGATACTCCCCAGTGCTCCCCTCTTGCTAAAGAACCAGTTACCCCAGGGGGGAAAAATATATATATATATATACATATATATATATACCAGTGCCCTTATACAAAGGCTGGAAGGTAACAAAAGCCCACCAAGAGTTTTGCCCAAGCCTTTCCTGGGCCTTAAAGCATGACAAGATTATGAAATAATTCTTAACAGGACCCATTTAGGATTAAACAAGTTTTACTGGGGGTCTAAACTCCCCAGACCTCCACAGACAAGTTTATTGGGGGTCTGGAGGAACTCCCCAAACCTCCATGATTTAGCAGGAGACAAAATAAGGGTAATCACCCCAGCACCTGGACCCATCTAGATTAAGTAAATTTACTGAGGCTCCAGAGGAAGGTCTTCAGGACTCAGACCTTAGTTATAGATTAAAAGAAGTTAATCACATGTCTTTAGATGAATGCACACTTAACACGTAGACATGTAGCTTAGAAGGTATATAAACTCTGGGCCAGGTGCGGTGGCTCACGCCTGTAATCCCAACACTTCGAGAGGCCGAGGTGGGCAGATCACCTGAGGTGAGGAGTTAAAGACTAGCCTGGCCAACATGGTGAAACCCCGTCTCTACTAAAAATACAAAAATTAGCCGGGCATGGTGGTGGGCACCTGTAATCCCAACTGCTCAGAAGGCTGAGGCAGGAGAATTGCTTGAACCCAGAAAGCGGAGGTTGCAGTGAGCTGAGATAGTGCCATTGCACTCCAGCCTGGGTGAAAAGAGTGAAACTCCATCCCCCCCCCAAAAAAAAGAAGGTATATAAGCTCTGGAAAAGTTCGTAATTTTGAGTTGGTCTAGAGATATTTTCCAGGCCTTTCCCCTGTAACCAGTTACAGAAATAAAAACTCCCTCCTTTCCCAGTTCATCTGCATCTCATTATTGGGCCGTGAGAAATAGCAGCCCCACCCTCAGTTTGGTCGGGGAACACTAGAATGTGGCCTTGAGGGTTTGTTGTCTGCAGGCCCTGGGGGATCTCCGAGGACATCGCTGTGGCCTACACCCTAGACCTGCGCTGCCCAATACAGTAGCCACTAGCCCCATGGGCTACTGAGCATTTGAAATGTGGCCAACCCAAATTGAGATGTGCTATGCATATAGAAGACACACCAGATTTCAAAGACTTAAAAAGAGTAAAATACTGCATCAATGATTTTTTTTTTTTTTTTTTTGAGACAGAGTCCTCACTCTGTCGCCAGGCTGGAGTGCAATGGCGCTAATCTCGGCTCACTGCAACCTCCGCCTCCCAGGTTCAAGTGATTCTTCTGCCTCAGCCACCCGAGTAGCTGGGATTACAGGCATGTGCCACCACACCCGGCTAATTTTTGTATTTTTAGTAGAGATAGGGTTTTGCCATATTGGCCAGGCTGGTCTCAAACTCCTGACCTCAGTTGATCCGCCCACCTTGGCCTCCCAAAGTGCTGGGATTACAGGTGTGAGCTACCACACCCAGCTGCATCAATGATTTTTATACTGATTACATGTTACAATGGTATTTTAGATATATTGGGTTAAATAAAATATTAAAATTAATGTTAACTGTTTCTTTTTACGTTTTTTAATGTGACTACTCAGAATTTTTAAACATGCGGCTTGTGTTATATTTCTGTTGGTGCTACTATAGTTCCTCTCACCAGAAGAATTCAATTCCTGAACACCCCCATTGAGTAAATTATGCCTCAAGGAGGAGGGAGAATTAGGGAGCAGGAGATTGGGAATGAAAGAAAAGCCTGTCAATCAATTTTTTTTTCTGTAACAGTCACTAAAATTAAGCCAAAAGGACAGCATACTAAATAAAATCAATGACCTTCTTGCACATCTCAAAAGAATTAATTATAGACACTCTGCAGTTAAGTTCCATTCACCAGTCCTTGCCTGCTAGAAACGTTTTTACATCATCATGGGAGAGTAAGTTGCTTATAAATTACTTTCATTTTGAGCATTTGAATGGAGGATCAGATAAAGACTTCAAAAGCCCACAAGTAGGCTTGCCACCTGCAGCAAAGTAGAATGTCATGAGGCTGGGCACAGTGGCTCATGCCTGTAATCCCAGCACTTTGGGAGGCATAGGCGGGTGGATCACCTAAGGTCAGGTGTTCGAGACTAGCCTGGCCAACATGGTGAAACCCTGTCTCTACTAAAAGTACAAAAATTAGCCGGGTGTGGTGGCATGCACCTATAATCCCAGCTACTCGGGAGGCTGAAGCAGGAGAATTGCTTGAACCCAGGAGGCAAAGGTTGCAGTGAGCCGAGATTGCACCACTACACTCTAGCCTGGGTGACAGAGTGAGACTCCGTCTCAAAAAAAAAAAAAAAAAAAAAGTAGAATGTCATCGTGGCCTGCTACCCTGTGGAAGCCAGAGGCCCCAAGCCCAATCTTGAGGACCAATGGAAAAAGCAGCATGGTAGATGCACAATGTTTATTTCATGGTCAGGGGCAGCTCTATCTGAAATTCCTGTAGGAAAGCAAACGGTACCCAGATGTAAATATGCCCACCGATTCATAATTTCTACCCCTCCTCATCAGTACTCCCGAATTCCTAGCAAATACCCCTGGCCTGCCACTCACATCCTCCCATTCTGTACACATTACCCGGCCTTGCCTACCCAAGTCCCTGCAGGAACCTGAAGATGTGGCCCCAAAAGGGATATGTAGAATACACTTGCTGCCACCTCTGTAGCTCTGCTTGGTTTCCAATGTCTTTTCAGGTCATCTGTTATGGACACTCCATGTTTTCTAAGCAGCTGAGAAGTGGATCCAGCCCTCTCAGACACAGCTGAAGAGCACTCAGGCCTTTGAACAGCCCCTCAGTTGTAAACTGGAGCCACTTCAACATTCTGATGTTGAGGATGCCTGACTTAGCTTTTCCATCTCCCTAAAAACTGAGATAGACACCAAGCTTCCAGCAAGGTTCTTGGGCTCTGTGCTGAGCCTGGCTGTAAACAGGGCTGCTGCTGGGCTGGGGAGACACCCTGCTAGGGAGACAGGGCCAAGAATATAACCTTAACTGCAGGCCTCAGCTGGAAAGAGGCAGAACCTTTTTCTATCAACCCTTCCAACTAGGTCAAGTATCAGGCATCAGGTTTCTTTACAAATAGTCCTTCATTCTACTCTCTTCTTTCTAATTAAGAAAAGTACACTCAGTCATATGACTCATGTTTATACCCCACAATAGCTAACACTGTTCCAGGCGCACTGTGTGGCTCAATAAACGTTTGTAGAATTAAATGATGCCTTCCTATGCAAGGATTCCTCCATCTATTTTAAAAATTGTTTGCTGGCCAGGCATGGTGCCTCATGCCTGCAATACCAGCACTTTGGGAGGCCAAGGCGTGCAGATCACTGGAGTCAGAAGTTCAAGACCAGCCTGGCCAACATGGTGAAACCCCATCTCTACTAAAAATACAAAAATTAGCAAGGTGTGGTGGCGCGTGCCTGTAGTCCCAGCTACTCTGGAGGCTGAGGCATAAAAATCACTTTAACCAGGGAGGCAGAGGTTGCAGTGAGCTGAGATCACACTACTGCACTCCAGCCCAGGCAACAGAGTGAGACTCTGTCTCAAAAAAAAAAAAAAAAAATTATTTGTCAAGGAACTCCTGGGATTACAACAGTCAGGATACAACCAATTTGTATAATGCAAGAGATCAGAAAGGTAGCTGCCTATGTTTAAAAATCATATATGAGAAGAGTGAGACTGAAGCTTCTCAATGTACACTGCTTTTAGCCTTTAATATTTTGAACCATGTGGCTATGTTACCTATTTCAAAAAATAGATTAGAGTTTAAACTTTAATTAAACACTCAAGAAATTGTCACTATTAGAGACTTATTTTTAGCCTCTGAAACTTTGATAGCCATTAGGAGCAACAACTAATTTACTGGATTATTTAGTGAAATTTAAATTAAGTCAAGGCCGGGTACAGTGGCTCACACCTGTAATCCCAGCACTTTGTGAGGCTATGGCAGGAGGATCGCTTGAGCCCAGGAGTTTCAGACCAGCCTGGGCAATATAGTGAGACCCCTATCTCTACAAAAAATTAAAAAATTAGCCATGCACAGTGGTGTGCACCTGTAGTCCCAGCTACTCAGGAGGCTGAGGCAGGAAGATTACTTGAGCCCAGGAGTTCAAGATTACAGTGAGCTATGATTGGACCACTGAACTCTAGCCTGGACAACAGAGCAAGACCTTGTCCTCCCAAAAAATAATAAATTAAGTCTCCAGGCACGGTGGCTCACGCCTGTAATTCCAGCACTTTGGGAGGCAGAGGCAGACAGATCACCTGAGGTCAGGAGTTCGAGACCAGCCTGGCCAACATGGTGAAACCCCGTCTCTACTAAAAATACAAAAATTAGCCAGACGCAGTGGCACACGCCTGTAATCCCAGCTACTCAGGAGGCTGACGCGCAAGAATCGCTTGAACCCGGGAGGCAGAGGTTGCAGTGAGCCAAGATCATGCCACTGTACTCCAGCCTGAGTGACACAGTGAGACTCCATCTAAAATAATAAATAATAAATAATAATAATAATAAATTAAGTCAAGTAAATTCTCAGAACTGACAGCAAAACTGTATTGGTTTGTTCAGTATAAAGACTAAGTACATGTTTAGTGAGCCAGAAAAGCAAGGCACCAAAAAAAAATTCTTTTAATAATAATATATGTGGATGAGTTCTACTGCAATCATGGCAGAGTAGCTTCTATCAGACTAACATTCCCACTGCTATCTATGGTAGACTCTGGACAAAATTTTTTTAAAAAAATTGTTTTAGCTGGGCGTGGTGGCTCACACCTGTAATCCCAGCACTTTGGGAGGCCGAGGTGGGTGGATCACCGGAGGTCAGGAGTTCGAGACCAGTCTGGCCAACATGGCGAAACCCTGCCTCTACTAAAACTACAAACAAACAAACAAACAAAAATTAGCCTGGCATAGTGGCAGGCACCTGTAATCCCAGCTACTCAGGAGGCTGAAGCAAGCAAATCTCTTGAACTCGTGAGGCGGAGGTTGCAGTGAGCCAAGATCACACCATTGCACTCCAGCCTGGGCAACAAGAGCGAAAATTCATCTCAAAAAAAAAAAAAAAAAAAAAAAGACCAGTCTGGCCAACATGGCGAAACCCTGTCTCTACTAAAACTACAAAAAAAAAAAAAAAAAAAAAAAAAAAAAAATTAGCCAGGCATGGTGGCGGGCACCTGTAATCCCAGCTACTCGGGAGGCTGAGGCAGGAAAATTGCTTGAACCTGGGAGGCAGAGGTTGCAGTGAGCCAGGTTCACGCCATTACACTCCAGCCTGGGCTACAAGAGTGAAACTCTGTCTCAAAAAAAAAAAAAAAATTGTTTTAAAGCACCAGGGAACAACCAAAACAGGCAATCAGAGTCGATGCAACCCTTCAAAGAAGAGACACAAACTAGGTGAGATGTGCATCTAACTGATTTTTCCTCTCAGGATTTATTTTTTATTTTTTATTTTTTTAGACAGGGTCTCTTCTCTCCGTTGCCCAGGCTGGAGTGCGGTGGTGCAATCTCGGTTCACCACAGTCTTGACCTCCCTGGGCTTGGGTAATCCTCCCACCTCAGCCTCCCAAGTAGCTGGGACTACAAGTATGTACCACCATGCCCAGCTAATTTTTTGTAGACAAGGTATCACTATGTTGCCGAGGCTGGTCTTGAACTCCTGACCTCAAGAGATCCTCCTGCCTCGGCCTCCCAAAGTGCTGGGATCACAGGCGTGAGCCTCTGGGCCCGGCTCTCTCAGGGCATTTTCAAGTCCACACAGCACATGGGGAGTGAAGCTAAAGCAGAAAGCAAGCTGACAGCTTAGAGGTCAGCATTTATAGCTGCCACAGTGGCTGGAAATTGAGGAGGGAAAACATGGAAAATAGGGAGCCTCAAAAGAGGAGCCACAAAGTTAGTATACAGGTTCCCCTTATGTCCTTGGCTGAGTTCTGAAGGGCATATGTGTGGGATGACTCCAGGGAGCCCAAGGGGAAAGCAAGAACTAAACACCAAAAGACCTAAACAGAGATTTTAGCAATTGCCCAGTGACAGGAGGCAGTTTAAGAGTTCAAGGTCCCAGCTGGGCGTGGTGGTTCACGCCTGTAATCCCAGCACTTTGGGAAGGCGAGGCAGGCAGATCACTTGAGGTCAGGAGTTCGAGACCAGCCAACATGGTAAAACCTCATCTTTACTAAAAATACAAAAAAAAAAAAAAATAGCTGGGTGTGGTGACAGGCACCTGTAGTCCCAGCTACTCGGGGGGCAGGTAGCTGGGACTACAGGTGGAGGTTGCAGTGAGCTGAGATCATGCTACTGCACTCCAGCCTGGGCAACAGAGCAAGGTTCTATCTTAAAAAAAAAAAAAGAGTTCAAGGTCTGCCAAGTTAGAGGAGCTTGTCAAATACCTTGAGCTTTCCACTGAAACCCCAAAGGACCATGCCTCAGGAGTGAAGACCATTTCCCAGGACTAAAGGCAAAACTCAAGTAGTCCTACCCTTAAAAATCCTAAAACCAAGGCTTTCAGGGAACAAGGTGATCTGCCAGTAATTTAACTGAATGCCAGAACAAAATTCTACACTCTTCAACAGAAGACAAGAGAATCCAGAGTTTCTACCACTGCCTCCGCAGTATCCAGTGTACAACCAAATACTAGTAGACATGTGAAGAAGCAGCAAACATGACACTTGTCAAGAAGAAAAAAAAAACAGCAGAAGCAGATTCAGACAGCCCACATGTTGGAATTACCAAGCAAAGATTTGCTATAAATATGTTAAGGAATTTACAGGAAGAGATAGGGATCATGGGCAAAGACATGGGGAATCTGAATTTTAGAAGAGGTATGGAAACTCTAAAAAGGAACCCAGTAGAAATCTTAGTACTGAAACAATAGCTGAAATTTTAAAAATTATTGAATAAGATAAATAGCAGATTAGACACTGCAGAAGAAAATCTTCATAAACTTGAAGAGAGGCGAGTAGTTATTAACCAAAGTGAAGCACAGAGAGAAAATAAAAAGAAGACTGGGGGAAAAATTATCAGAGCCTCAATGACCTGTGGAACAATATCAAGCAATTAGACTAATATACATGTATGTGGAGTCTCAGAGGAGAGAAGATACAGAATATGGCTAAAAGATAATTGATGACAGTTTCCAAATTTGATTAAAACAAGAAGCTTAGCAAGCCCCAAGTAACATAAAACACACACACACACACACACACACACACACACACGCACGCACGGCCCATCATAGCCAAAGATAGAAAATTCTTATAAGTATCCAAAACAAAAAGACATATTACATAGAGTAAAAAACAGTAAAAGATAATCACAGTTATGGTCTGAATGTTTATGTCCGCCTTCCAAATTTATGTGTTGAAATCCTAACCCCCAAAGTGATGGTATTAGGAGATGGAGACTTTGAGAGGTACTTAGGTCAGGAGAGTGGATGATCAAGAATGGGATTAGTGGCTGGGCACAGTGGCCCATGCCTGTAATCCTAGCACTTTCGGAGGCCGAGGTGGGTGGATCGCTTGAGCCCAGGAGTTTGAGACCAGCCTGGGCAACATGGCGAAACCCTGTCTCTACACAAAAATTAGCTATGTGTGGTGGCATGTGCCTGTAGTCCCAGCTACTTGGGAGGCTGAGGTGGGAGGATCGCTTAAGCCCAGGAGACAGAGGTTGCAGTAAGTGGAGATCATGCCACTGAATTCCTGCCTGGGCCACAGAGCCAGACCTTGTTTAAAAAAAAAAAAAAAGAATGGGATTAGTGCTCTTTAAGCGCTGAATGAAAAGCAAAATTTGGCAACCTAGAATTCTCTCTCTCTCCAGTAAAAATATCTTCAGAAATGAAGGGCAATAGAGATATTTTCAGGTAAACAAAATCTGAGAAAATTCTTCTCCAGCAGATCTTCTGCACAGGAAATGAAGACATTCTTCAGTCTGAAAGAAAATGCTGGTAGATGAAAATTAGGTCTACAAGAAGGAATAAAGAGCGATGGAAATGGTAAGTATGTTACTAAATGTAAAAGACTACTGGCCGGCACGGTGGCTCACCCCTGTAATCCCAGCACTTTGGGAGGCCGATGGGGGGGGGTGGATCACCTGAGGTCAGGAGTTCAAGACCAGCCTGGCCAACATGATGAGACCCTGTCTCTACTAAAAATACAAAAAATTAGCCAGGCATTGGGCTGGACGTGGTGGCTCATGCCTGTAATCCCAGCACTTTGGGAGGCCGAGGCGGGCAGATCACTAGTCAAGAGATCGAGACTACCCTGGCCAACATGGTGAAACCCCGTCTCTACTAAAAATACAAAAATTAGCTGGGTGTGGTGGCGTGCGCCTGTAGTCCCAGCCACTCGGGAGGCTGAGGCAGGAGAATCGCTTGAACCCAGGAGGCAGAGGTTGCAGTGAGCCGAGATTGCGCCACTGCACTCCAGCCTGGGCAACAAGAGCAAAACTCCGTCTCAGAAAAAAAAAAAAAAAAGAGACTACTATTTCTCACCTTAATTGCTTAAAAGACAAGTGACTATTTATAGCAAAAATAACAATGTATTGTGGAGTTTAAAACACGTAAATGAAAACTATGACAACAATTACATGAAGGATGAGAAGGGAGGTGAATTGAATTGTACTCTCATAAGGATCTTACATTATACTTGAAGCAATACAAGATTAATTCAAGGTAGACCACGACAAGGATGCATAGTGTAATCCCTGGAAAGTAAAAAGAATCTCAACACCTACCTCACACCATACGCAAAATTCATTTTAGATGGACCGTAAACCTAAATGTAAAAGCTAAAACTTACAAAGTTTCGTGGAGATAACACAGGAGAGTATCTTTGTTACCTAGAGGTAGGTAAAGATTTCTTGGGACAAAAAAAAAGAGAGAGAGAAGAAGAAAAAGCAATAACCATAAAACTAAAAATAATAATAAACTAGACTTCATCAAAATTTAAAACTTCTTCTCTTTCAAAGACACTGCAAAGTAAATGAAAAGACGGGCAATAGACTGTGAGAAAATATTTGTAAGTCACATATCTCATTAAAGACTTGTATTTAAAATATATGAAGAACTCCCAAAACTCAATAAGAAAATAATCCAATTAATAAATGGGCAAAATATTTGAAGAAACATTTCACCAAAAAAAAGATAGACAGAAGATAAATAAGCACATGAAAAGATGCTCAACATCATTAGTTGTTAGGGAGATACAAATTAAAGTAGCCACCTATTAGAATGGCTAAAATTAGAAAGACTGGCCATACTATAAGAAGACAGCAGCCTGCAGCCCAGGAAAGAGCCATCACCAGAACCCAACCATGCTGGCACCCCAATCTTGGACTTCCAGCCTCCAGAATTGTGATAAATACATTTCTGTTGCTTATAAGCCACCCACTTTATGGAACTTTGATACAATAGCCTGAAGGGACTAAAACAGGTGCCAAGTGTTGGAGAACATGTGGAACAGGTGGGACTGTCTTACACTGCCGGTGGAATGTAAAATGGGACTTCCACATTGGAAACAATGAGGTTGTTTCTTTAAAAGTTAAACATATGCCTACCTTATAATCCAGCCATTCTACTCCTAGGGAAATAAAAGCGTATGTCTATACAAAGACTTTGGCAGCTTTATTCTTAATAGCCCAAAACTAGAAACAGTGCAAACGTCCATCAAGAGTTGAATGGGCAAACAAATGATATAGCCATACAGTGGAATATTACTCAGCAATAAAAAGCAATGACTATTGGATAATTCACAAAAGAAGATATACAAATGGCCAAGAAACATGAAAAAATGCTTGGCCAGGCACGGAGGCTCATGCCTGTAATCCCAGCACTTTGGGAGGCCGAGGCGGGTGGATCACGAGGTCAGGAGTTCAAGACTAGCCTGGCCAATATAGTGAAACCCCGTCTCTACTAAAAATACAAAAATTAGCCAGGCGTGGTGGCCCGTGCCTGTAATCCCAGCTACTCAGGAGGCTGAGGCAGGAGAATTGCTTGAACCCAGGAGGCAGAGGTCGCAGTGAGCCGAGATCACACCACTGCACTCCAGCCTGGACGACAGAGTGAGACTGTGTCTCAGGAAAAAAAGAAAAAAGAAAAAATGCTCAACATCATTAATGATCAGAGAAATGCAAATCAAAACCACAATGCAAAACCACCTTACTCCTGCAAGAATGGCCATAATCAAAAAATCAAAAAATAATAGATGCTGGCATGGATGTGGTGAACAGGGAACACTTCTACACTGCTGGTGGGAATGTAAACTACTACAACCACTATGGAAAACAGTGTGGAGATCCCTTAAAGAACTAAAAGTAGAACTACCATTTGATCCAGCAATCCCACTACTGGGTATCTACTCAGAGGAAAAGAAGTCATTATATGAAAAAGATCCTTGCACGCACGTTTATAGCAGCACAATTCACAATTGCAAAAATATGGAACCACCCCAAATGCCCATCAGTTAACAAGTGGATAAAGAAACTGTGGTATATATATATATATATATATATATATATATATATATGACGGAATATTACTCAGCCATAAAAAGGAATAAGTTAATGGCATTCGCAGCAACCTGGATTGGACTGGAGACTATTATTCTAAGTGAAGTAACTCAGGAATGGAAAACCAAATATCATGCATTCTCACTCATAAGTGGGAGCTAAGCTATAAGGATGCAAAGGCATGAGAATGATACAATGGATTTTGGGGACTCAGAGGGAAAGGGTGGGAGGGGGTGAGGGATAAAAGACTATAATTTGGGTTCAGTGTTTGTTGCTCAGGTGATGATTGCACCAAAATATCACAAATCACCACTAAAGAACTTACTCATGTAACCAAATACCTCCTGTTCCCCAAAAACCTATGGAAATTTTAAAAAATGAAAGAGAAAAAAATAATGTTAAAATTGCCAAAAAAAAAGGAATGACTATTGATACCTGCAACATGGATGAATCACGTGATAGATAATTCTGAGTGAAAGGAGCCAGACCAAAAAAAAAAAAAAGAATACATACTGTGTGACTCCACTTACATAAAATTCTAGAAACTGTAAACTAATCTATAG
Organism: Pan troglodytes; assembly: GCF_028858775.2. Taxonomy (NCBI): domain Eukaryota; kingdom Metazoa; phylum Chordata; class Mammalia; order Primates; family Hominidae; genus Pan; species Pan troglodytes. Next base: position 41,905,254 of record NC_072421.2, on the reverse strand, counting down.
TAACAGAAAGATCAGGGGTTGCCTGGGGATGAGTAGGGAGGCAAAGAAGGGCAGGAGGGAGAGATTATAATGGGGCATGATTCTTGGGGGTGATGGATATGTTCATTATCTTGATTGCGGTGATGGTTTCATGAGGATACACTTTAAATATGAATTGTATGTATGTATGTATGTGTTATATATATGACTATACAGAATGTAAAAATAACTCCTACAAATGAATAATGAAAAGACAACTAAGTAAAAATCGGTGATTGCTTTCACTTTGCCAGCAAAGAAAAAGAATAAAATTTTTTAAAATTTATTTTTAAAAAATGGATAAAAGACTTGAATGCTTAACAAAAGAATAGGCTGGGTGCGGTGGCTCACGCCTGGAATCCCAACACTTTGGGAGGCCGAGGTGGGCAGATCACTTGAGGTCAGGGGTTCAAGAACAGCCCCGCCAACATGGCGAAACCCCGTCTCTACTAAAAATACAAAAATTAGCCGGATGTGGTAGCGGGTGCCTGTAATCCCAGCTACTCAAGAGGCTGAGGCAGGAGAATCGCTTGAACCCAGGAGGCAGAGGCTGCAGTGAGCTGAGATGGCACCACCACACTCCAGCCTGGGTGACAAAGTGAAACCTTGTCTCAAAAAAAAAAAGAAAGAAAAAGAATATATTACATGGCCATTAAGCACATGAAAAGGTGCTCAGCATCATTAGCCATCAGAGAAATGCAAATTAAAACTGCAGTGAGATTTTCTGCTAAAATTCAAAAGACTGATAACCCCATATGTTGATGAGGATGGAGAACAACTAGATTCTTTCACATAGTCAATGGGAGTGTAAAATAGCTCAATAGCTTTGTAAAACTTTGGCAATATCTATTAAAGCTAAACATATGCCTATCATATGACTCAGCAATTCCACTCCTAGGTATTTGCCCAAGAGAAATGAAAAAAAAAAAAAGTCCACAAAAAGACTATAGAAGAGTGTTCATAGAGGCTAATTTATAATTGATAAAAAGTAGAAATTACCCAACAGTAGAATGGAGAAATAAATTATAATTTATTTGTACAGTAGAATACTACTCAGCAATAAAAGGAACAAACTACTGATACAAGCAATAAAAACATGTTAACAGAAACTTGACACAAAAGAAACATACTATACGATGACTTTTTGTTTTCTTTTTTCTTTTCTTTTTTTTTTCCCCAAGACAGAGTCTTGCTCTGTTGCCCAGCCTGGAGTGCAGTGGCGTGATCTCGGCTCACTGCAACCTCCGCCTCCTGGGTTCAAGTGATTCTTCTGCCTCAGCCTCCCGAGTAGCTGGGATTACAGGCGCCCACCACCACACCCAGATAATTTTTGTATTTTTAGTAGAGATGGAATTTCACCATGTTGGTCAGGCTGGTCTCGAACTCCTGACCTCAGGAGATCCACCTGCCTCGGCCTCCCAAAGTGCTGGGATTACAGGCGTAAGCCACCACACCCAGCCTATATGATGACATTTATGTGCAGTCCTAGAACAGAGCTGCTGGGAGTGGCTCGGGGCAGCTCAACAGAACAAGACCTACAGATGGAAGCACCCCCAAATGACAGCAAATATCTACAGGACATAGTTTAGGTACTGTGGTAACATATGTTATCTGGGTAATATGAACACGTATAATGCTACTCAAATTAATTAAATTGTATGGGTTTCTTTTGCTCTTAAAACAACCAACTTTGTTGTTGTTTTTGTTGTTGTTGTTTGAGATGGAGTCTCGCTCTGTTGCCCAGGCTGGAGTGCAGTGGCGCCATCTCAGCTCACTGCAACCTCCACCTGCCGGGTTCAAGTGATTCTCCTGCCTCAGCCTCCCAAGTAGCTGGGACTACAGGCACCTGCCACCACACCTGGCTAATTTTTTGTGTATTTTTGGTAGAGGCGGGGTTTCACCATGTTGGCCAGGCTGGTCTCAAACTCCTGACCTCAAGTGATCTGCCCACTTTGGTCTCCCAAAGTGCTGGGATTACAGGCGTGAGCCACTACGCCTGGCCAACAACCAGCTTTTAATAAGAATTTGCTCAGGGCCGGGTGTGGTGGCTCATGCCTGTAATCCCAGCACTTTGGGAGGCTGAGGTGGGTAGATCACTTGAGGTCAGGAGTTTGAGACCAGCCTGGCCAACATGGTGAAACCCCATCTCTACTAAAAATACAAAAATTAGCTGGGCATGGTGGCACGCACCTGTAGTCCCAGCTACTCAGTGGGAGAGGGGCTGAGGTAGGAGAATCACTTGAACCCGAGTGGCAGAGGCTGCAGTGAGCCAAGATCATACAACTGCACTCCAGCCTGGGCAATAGAGTGAGACTCCGTCTCAAAAAGAATTTGCTCAGGGCTAAGCTTGCCACAGACATTATTCCATTTAATATGACAGCCATGCAAGATAAGGATTATTCTTCTCTTCTCATGAAAGAGGAAACTGAGGTTCAGGACGGTTAAATGATGCCAACCTTTGTTTTTCACTATACTGTACTATCTCCCACCCCACACACCTAGCCTTTCTGAGCTTTCATTGCTTTAACTGTAAACTGAAGAAACTGCATACTATGGTTTGAATATGTCCTCCTAAGTTCACGTGTTGGAGACTTAAACCCCACTGCAGTAGTGTTGAGAGGTGGGCTCTTTAAGAGGTGGTTAGGTCGTGAGGCCTCTGCTCTCATGAATGAATTAATGTTATTATTGCAAAAGTAGATTTGTAATAAAAGCAGGTTCAGCCCCATCTTGCTCTCTCACACTTCCACCTTCCACCATGGGATGGCGCCGCAGGAAGGCTTTTACTTGATGTGAGCCCCTCAATCCTGGACTTCCCAACCTCCAGAAATGTAAGATATAAATATCTGTTCTTTATAAATTGCCCAGTCTCTAGTATTGTTACAGCAGCACGAAATAGACTAAGACACTGCACATCCTGGTCTTTGAGAGCCCTTGTAGCTTTCATTTTCCACGGTCTGACAGCAGGTGTTGCCAGCCACTGCCTCTAAGAAAAAAATACCCTATTCAGAGCCCCATGTGTCTCTGCCATCTCCTCCCAACCACAGCTGTTTGCACCGCAGTTGAACACTTTGACCTAAACAGAGCTCATCAGATTCATTCTTTTTCCGTGAAAATGGAATAGGCAGTGAATAACTAGTCAGTAAGGTGATGTGAGCACCAACCTGTCTAGCTTTGGGGCTGGAGTTTGTACCAAAGCCATGTGCAGGTCAAAGTTAGGGGGGAGCAGGAGCCAAGGGCAAGGTGAAGAAGCTGGTGTATTGTCTTAATCAGTTCAGGCTGCCATAACACACTACCGTAGACTCAGTGGCTTACAAACAACAGAAATTGATTTCTCACAGTTCTGGAGGCTGGAAAATCCAAGAGCAAGGCAGATTCTGCGTCTGCCAAGGGCCCACTTCTTGGTTCATAGACAGTTGTCTTCTCACTGTGTTCTCACGTGGTAGAAAGGGCAAGGGAGCTCTCTGAGGCCTTTTTTTTTTGTTTTTTTTTTTTTTGAGATGGAGTTTCATTCTTGTTGCCCAAGCCTGGAGTGCAATGGCACGATCTCGGCTCACTGCAACCTCCGCCTCCCGGGTTCAAGCGATTCTCCTGCCTCAGCCTCCCGAGTAGCTGGGATTACAGGCATGCGCCACCATGCCCAGGTAATTTTGTATTTTTAATAGAGATGGGGTTTCACCATGTTGCCCATGCTGGTGTGAACTCCTGAGCTCAGGTGATCCACCCGCCTCAGCCTCCCAAAGTGCTGGGATTACAGGCATGAACCACCACACCTGGCCTCTGAGGCCTCTTTTATGAGGGCACTAATTCCATTCATGAGGGCTCCACTCTTAGGACCTAATCCCCTCCTAAAGGCGCCACCTCCTAATACCATCATCTTGAGGAGTTGGGTTCAATATATGAATTGGGTGGGGAATGGGGGTCAGAAACATTCAGACCATAGCATGTGTTCTGGCTCCTGAGTACCTTTTAAGCACTCTTTCTACATTTAGAGAATTTCCAACATCATACGTCCTGCCTCCTCAAGATGGAAGCCGGAAACTCTCTTTCTCAACTCCCTTTACAGTTAGGGCTCAGGCATGTGACATAGCTTTGTCAATCAAACACCCAGTAAGACTTGGATTCAGAAGTAGGCACCAGGCAGAAACCAATGTCTGGCCAGAATGATGGCAGAGGCTTTTAGGCTTGCATTTCTGGCACCCAGTACCCAACATGATTCCCTGGAGCTGCCAGGTATGGCCACCAATGGCAGTGGCCACAGGATTTTTGCTGGAGCTGCGCACTTCCTGGTTTAGGCATTGCTCTGGGCAGTGTGGCCTCTAGTAGGAAGCCTGAGAATACCTAATGTCCCTAAGTAAACTCCTTCTTGCCTTCAATGACCTAGAGTAGATGCTTTGCAACAAGAGTCCTGAGCAATATCCTGAATCAGACAGGCTCCCTTAATCTCTCTAGAACCATCTCCCTCTTCCTGGCCTCTCCTCCTTTTCCTGAAGAACCACGTGATGCAATGGCAGGATCTCAGCTCACTGCAACCTCTGCCTCCCGGGTTCAAGCGATTCTCCTGCCTAGTCTCCCAAGTAGCTGGGACTACTGGCACGCACCATCACGCCCAACTAATTTTTGTATTTTTAGTAGAAACGGGGTTCCACCATGTTGACCAGGCTGGTCTTGAACCGCCTAGTCAAGTGATCCGCTCTCCTCAGCCTCCCAAAGTGCTGGGATTACAGGCATGAGCCACCGCACCCAGCCAGTGACCTCTTCACCTTGGCAGAGAAAACAACTCAAATTCAGGACCATGCAGCACCCCTCAACCAAAAGGAAACTGCTCCCCATTTGCTGACAGGAAATACATAACATCAAATCAAACACTGTTTAGGACATCCCTGGTTTTGCTGAATCCAAATGAAAAAATAGCCTCTCCCAGAATCAGCAGTGATCATTCCAAAAACGAATCTCCTTGGCTATTCAGAGCTGGGTTCCATGGGAATACCTTGGCCAGAAAAACATTTACCACATTAAAAATAAAGATTACAGTTTGTGAAAAGAGAAGGTGAAACTCATTTGGCAGTTGCTTAGCAATTTCTCTTCTTGCACCGGTATTTTGGGGAAGGATCCATCTGGAAATCAGAAAAAGGCTTCAGTGCTTTTTTTCCCCAGTCTGAGGTAGGGAGGGGAAGATGAGAAATAAATGTAGCAGGACTGCCCTGGGCTCATGACAGGTCCCTACTCAGCCAGCCTCTGTCATCACCCCGGGATTCACATGCAAGGCTTTCCAGAACATTCGGTCTTAAAATACTCACCCCGAGGGCACAGCCTCTTGACCTAGTTCTCTCATAAACTCTGAGGACACTCTCATCCCTGTTCTGTCATACTGCTTTAAAAAAAAAAAAATCCTCAGGCTGGGCGCAGTGACTCATGCCTGTAATCCCAGCACTTTGGGAGGCCGAGGCAGGCAGATCACCTGAGGTCAGGAGTTCGAGACCAGCCTGACCAACACGGTGAAACCCTGTCTCCACTAAAAACACAAAAAATTAGCCGGGCATGGTGGTGGGCGCCTGTAATCCCAGCTACTCAGGAGGCTGAGGCAGGAGAATCACTTGAATCCAGGAGGCTGAGGTTGTAGTGAGCCGAGATTGCAACACTTTACTCCAGCCTGGGCAACAGAGTGAGACTCTGTCTCAAAAGAAAAAAAAAAACAAAAAAACAAAAACCTCAGACAACCTCTGTCTCTCAGTTTCCTCATCTGTAATTTGTAGACAGTTATGGGGGACAGATGTGTCTCGTTGCTTGACACAGCTGTGAAAACACTGGCCCAAGCTAGTTGTGGGCTCTTATGAACCATTCTTGTCACAGGATTAAACCTCACTAAGGCACAAATCCTTCAAAGACCATGTGGAGGCCAGGTGCAGTGGCTCATGCCTGTGATCCCAGCACTTTGGGAAGCCAAGGTGGGAAGATCACTTGAGCCCGGAAGTTCAGGATGAGCCTGGGCAACATGACAAGACCTCATTTCTACAAAAAATACAAAAATTAGCCAGGCGTGGTGATGCACACCTGTACTGCTAGCTACTTGGAAGGCTGAGGTGGGAGGATTGCTTGAGCCAAGGAGGTCAAGGCTACAGTGAGCTGTGCCTGTGCCACTGCGCTCCATCCTAGGTGACAGAGTGAGAGCCCATCTTAAAAAAAAAGGATCAGCCGGGCACAGTGGCTCACACCTGTAATCCCAGCACTTTGGGAGGCTGAGGCAGGTGGATCACAAGGTAAGGAGTTCAAGACCAGCCTGGCCAATATGGTGAACCCCGTCTCTACTGAAAATACAAAAAATTATTCAGGCATGGTGGCATGCACCTGTAGTCCCAACTACTCCGGAGGCTGAGGCAGAGGAATTGCTTGAACCCAGGAGGCGGAGGTTGCAGTGAGCTGAGATCACGCCACTGCACTCCAGCCTGGGCGACAGAGTGAGACTCCATCTCAAAAAAAAAAGGGACCATGTGGAAATCTGCCCTAGAATGGAAAGCAAGACACCAGTTGTCAGAATACTGAAGCTATTACTAGGGATAGGCTGTAAAGAGGAGTCTGGAGTCTAGGATGGTTCATTTCCAGGGCTGAACATTAGAATCACCTTGTGGAGCTTTGAAAACTCACAGTGCCCAGGCCATACATCAGATCAATTACATCAGAATCTTCAGGGGTGGGATCAGGCATTGGTATGTTTAAAGCTCCACAGGTGATTACCATATGCAGCCAAAGTCAAAAATCAAAGGTCTAGATGCACCAATTTTATAAAAATGGGATTCATCTGTGTGATATAAAGAGTTACAAAGTGTAATGTAGAGTTACTATATGACCTAGCAATTCCATGCCTAGGCATATGCCTAAAGGAATTGACAGCAAGGTCTCAAAGAGACAGTTGCACATGCACGTTCACAGCAGCATTATTCACAACAGCCCAAGGTAGAAACAACAAATGTCCATCAGCGAATGGATGGATAAGCAAATGTGGCATAACTATACAACGGAATATTATTTGGCCTTAAAAAGGAATGAAGGCCTGGCACGGTGGCTCACGCCTATAATCCCAACACTTTGAGAGGCCAAGGCAGGCAGATTGCTTGAGTCCAGGGGTTCAAGACCAGCCTTGGCAACATGGTGAAACCCCATCTCTACTAAAAATATAAAAATTAGCTGGGCTTGGTGGAGTGTGCCTGTAGTCCCAGCTACTTGGGGGGTTGAGGCAGGAGAATCTCTTGAGCCTGGGAGGTCCAGGCTGCAGTGAGCTGTGATCTTGCCACTGCACACCAGCTTGGGTGACAAAGCGAGACCCTGTCTCAAAAACAAACAAAAAAAGGAATGAAGGACTGACACATGCTACAACATGGATGGACCTCTGAAACATGCTGAGTGACGGAAGCCAGTCATACAATGCCACATACTTTATGATTCCCTTTATAGGAAATGTCCTGAATATGCCAATCCATAAAGACACAAAGTAGATTAATGGCTGTCAGGGGCTGAGGAGAGGGAAGAATGGGGAGTGACTGCTTAATAGACATTGGGTTTGCTTTTGGGGAGACTAACATGTCTTGGAACTAGGTAGAGGCGATGGTTGCACAACATTGACAATGTGCTAGATGCCACCAAATTGTACACTTTAAGATGGTTAATGGGCTGGGTTAATGGGCTGGGTGTGGTGGCTCACGCCTGTAATCCCAGCACTTTGGGAGGCCAAGGCGGGTGGATCACCTGAGGTCAGGAGTTTGAGACAAGCCTGGCCAACATGGCAAAACCCTGTCTCTACTAAAAATATAAAAATTAGCTGGGCATGGTGGTGCATGCCTGTAGTCCCAGCTACTCGGGAGGCTGAGGCATGAGAATAGCTTGAACCTGGGAGGCGGAGGTTGCAGTGAGCAGAGATCGCACCACTGCACTCCAGCCTGGGCGACAGAGCAAGACTCTATCTCAAAAAAAAAAAAAAAAAAGAAGAAGAAGAAGAAGAAAATAAGATAGTTAATGGTTAATTTTATCTTGTGTGAATTTTCCTTCAGTTTTTTAAAAATGTTACAAGGCGTCCCTGAATCTGGGAAAATAAACACCAGAAATGGCTCCCTGCTTGTGTGTCCCTATCGGGTGTCCTGGCCAGCCCCCGAGCTGCAAGGAGGCAGGGATGGCCAGCCTCAGGCACCCGCATAATGAGGTCTAATGCAGACCATCTGAGCAGTTTCTCTTTCCTAAGCCCTCGGCTTTTCAAATATGTGCTTTCCCACCTTGAGGTTTGCTAGGAGAACAGCTACTTGGTGTTTCCAACCACAGACTGAGATTGGAATGTTTCTTTATTCTCATTGTTTTAAAAGAACTTGAGCCTTATGAAACCAAAAATAGCAAAGGAAAACATGGTCAAATTTCTGGTTTCAGCAAAATCTATTTAGCTACCTTGGCTCTAGAAATCACTCTCCTTCCATTCTTGGCAAATGCTACCAAGTGGCTCCTCGGACCAAAACCCAATGCTGGATCTTCAAAACAAGACTGGCTGGAGGAAACAGAAGTGCGGAGGCGGAGACCATGCTGTGGCCTCTGGCCTCCTGTGACCCCAGAACTTGGTTTTCACCCCATGCAGGTACCTTTTGTGACAGGAAAGAAAGGATTCGAGCTGCAGTTTTGCTGGCTAACGTGAGTCATAAGGGATGGAGAAATCAATGTTTCCAGAGGGGTGGTGTGCTGGTAGCCTCGCAGGCCTGGTGAAACTTGAAGATGAACATCTGTCCCATCTAAGGAGAAGAACGCAAGGCCCCAGAAAGGCCTCCGGGCCTAAATATTAACAATCACCTCAAACTGGAAACAAACACCCGACAATAGGGGAATGGATAAACTAACCAGTCAATCTGTACAAATGAATATTACTAGGCATTCAAAAGGAAAAACTACTCTAATCCACATAATAACGTTGATGAATCTCACATACATGTTGCCTGATATACCACAGTGCCTGACTGTGGACAGTGAAGCATTTTTTCTGCTTCTGGTACAGCCACTCTCTCCCTCCAGCCTTCATTTTTTCTTTTAAATCAAGTTGATTAAGGTATACTTTACTTACAATAAAATGTGCCCATTTTAAGCGTGCAGTTCAGTAAGTATAATAAATGTACACATGCCTGTGTAACCACCACCCCAATCAAGACTTAGAACATTTCTGGCTGGGCACCCAGCACTTTGGGAGGCCGAGGCAGGAGAATTGCTTGAGGTCACGAGTTCAAGACCAGCCAGGGCAACATGGCGAAACCCCATCTCTACAACAAAAAACAAAAATTAGCCAGGCATGGTGGTGCACATTTAGTCCCAGCTACTCGGGAAGCTGAGGTGGGAGGATCCTTTGAGCCCAGGAGGTTGAGGCTGCAGTGAGCCATAATCGCACCACTACACTCCAGCCTGGGCAACAGAGCAAGACCCTGTCTCAGAACAACAACAACAACAACAGCAACAGCAAAAAGACTTAAAACATTTCTACCACCCAGAAAGTTTCCTCAGGCTCCTTTGACTTCAGTCCTTTTCCCATCCCTGGCTCCAGGCAACCACTGACCTGCTTTCTGAACTATAGATTAGTTTTGCCTGTTTTAGAACTTTACAGAAATGAAATCAAGGTTGGGTGCAGTGGCTCACGCATGCAATCCCAGCACTTTGGGAGGCCGAGACAGGTGGATCACCTGAGGTCAGGAGTTCGAAAACAGCCTGGCCAACATGACAAAACCCCATGCCTATTAAAAATACAAAAATTAGCAGAGCATGGTGGGGGGCACCTGTAATCCCAGCTACTCAGGAGGCTGAGGCACGAGAATCACATGAACCCGGGAGGCAGAGGTTGCAGTGAGCCAAGATCATGCCACTGCACTCCAGCCTGGACAACAGAGCAAGACTCTGTCTCAAAAGGAAATGAAATCAAATGCTTATTTTGCACAACCTTCTGTAAAGTTCATCCATGTGGTCATGAATATCAGTTGATCATTCCTTTCTATTGCTGAGCAGTATTTCCCTGGATAGAGGTGCCTCAATTTGTTTATTCACTCACCTGTTGATGGACATTTCCATTGCTTCTAGTTTCAGCCTATCGTGACTAAAGCTGTGACATGTGTTTTTGTTTCTCATTTATCTAGGAGTGGGATGGCTGAGTTATATGATAAATATGTATTTCACTTTCTAAAAAACTACCAAACAGTTCTTCAAAATGGTTGCACCATTATACATTCCCAGCAGCAATGTATGGGAGTTCCAGTTACTCCACATTCTCACCAACATTTGGTGTTGTCAGTGTTTTAAATTGTAGCCATTCTTGGCTGGGCATTGTGGCTCACACCTCTAATCCCAGCACTTTGGGAGGCCGAGGCAGCCTCACTTGAGCCTGTCACTTGAGGACAGGAGTTTGAGACCAGCCTGGCCAACATGGCAAAACCCCATCTCTACTAAAAATGCAAAAATTATGGCTGGGCGTGGTGGCTCACACCTGTAATCCCAGCACTTTGGGAGGCCGAGGTGGGCAGATCACTTGAGGTCAGTAGTTCAAGACCAGCCTGGCCAACATGGCGAAACCCCCTCTCTACTAAAAATACCAAAAAAAAAAAAAAAAAAAAAAATATATATATATATATATATATATATATATATATATATAAGCCAGGTGTGGTGGCTCACGCCAGCAATCCCAGCTACTCAGGAGGCTGAGGCATGAGAATCACTTGAACCCAGGAGGCAGAGGTTGCAGTGAGTCGAGATAGTACCACTGCACTTCAGCCTGGTCGACAGAGTGAGACCCTGTCTCAAAAAAAAAAAAAAAATGTAGCCATTCTAGTTGTGTGAGTGGCACCTCATTGTGATTTTATTTTCCTATAGACTTCCTTTAAAATGCAAATCTTGGTGGGGCACGGTGGCTCACACCTGTAATCCCAGCACTTTGGAAGGCCAAGGCAGGCAGATCACTTGAGGCCATGAGTTCAAGACCAGCCTGGCCAACATGGTGAAACCCCATCACTACTAAACATACAAAAATTAACCAGGTGTGGTGGTGGCGCATCCCAGCTACTCTGGAGACTGAGGCACGAGAATCACTTGAACCTGGGAGGCAGAGGTTGCAGTGAGCTGAGATCATGCCACTGCACTCCAGCCTGGGCAACAGAGCGAGACCCTGTCTCAAAAGAAACACACACAAAAAACACAAACACACAACCCCTGACTCTCTTTGAGACTCAGTGTAGAGGAAGTCACATGTGAAAGACCCTGTAAAGGAAGTTAAGGGGTTCAGATATTATGCTGTGAACAGCAGGAAGACCCCAGGGGTTAACATGGGGGGAGGAGGTGGAGGTATTTGCACTTATGCATCTGAGAAGTGGGTCACTTCCAGGAGCCCTGTGTGTCCAGAGGAGAATTTCTCTTGCCCCAAATTTCCCTGCTGCGAGCCACTTCTGATTTCTCCAAGGTGTTGTTTTGTGAGGCTCACTTAGTCATTTTTTTTCTGGCCAAGGAGGTAGAGCACTATCCCTGCCTGCTTCTCGGGAACATATTGTCCGTATTGCTTGTGACTCGCAGTCAGAGAAATATTCTCTGTGCTTGCTAGAGTGTGTTTTAAATTAAAGTGCCAGGGGATGTGGAGATGGTCATTAATTTTAAGTGCATCTATTGTTAGCAAATGATGTCACCGCTGAGCTCTCCAACTTGTCACAAGAAGTCTGGATATATTTCGGGTTTCTGTAGCAGGGACAGTTCCTGTTTTGAAGTGTGCAGGCTATGAATACTGTCTGCTTTCTGTGAGGAACGGTAGAGCTTTTGGTGCACGTTTAAAATGATACTGGCTGTTGGAAGCAAACATTGTGCCCCAATGAGTCAATCAAGTTTCATTTTTTTTTCAAGGTAGGAGGAATGGCAAGAAGTTGACTGTTAGTAATTATATAAATATCAACCTCTGTTCTTTAGAACCTCCTCGAGGTAGGAAGTCATGTCCTATTTATCACAGTGTTCCACGTGCCTTGCTCCAATTTTTTTTATTGCTTATTTATTGAATCTCTTATAAAAGAATTTTCTCAAGGACAAAGAGCATGCTATTATATCCCTCATAAATATCTCTCGAGCATTTTGAAGGCACACAGTGTATGCCTGTTGGTTGACTGAACAGAGCAAGTTCCGGTTTTTGAAAAGGTGGAATAAAGAGGAAGAAAACTCCATTACTCCTGTTTTAGATGATCTGGTAAAATGTTCTCTATCAGCATCGCATACAGAGGTCTATCACATAGATCATCATATCTCAAATAATTAAATTCACTTGAGGGTCAGAAAAAAACAGATTCTTTGTGTAGAATCATTTACTGAAGAATTTAAAGGATTTTTCCTTGGGCTATCTCAGTCAGATTGGAACAGCTAGAGCCAGGGAAAATATTTCATAATGAGTCTTCTTGGTATATTAAAGTGCACATAACAGAGCAAGAAACTTTGAAAAATAACTTCAATATCCATAATCCTATAATTCCAAGGCATTTTTCATTTTTTCTTTTTCCTTTAGGAAGGTGGTTTTTTAAAGGGACTTTTGTTTTTAACTAAATGAGCTTAAAATAATGTGATTAGAAACCACTGTAGGCCGGGCACGGTGGTTCATGCGTGCAATCCCAGCACTTTGGGAGGCCGAGACAGGCAGATCACCTGAGGTCAGGAGTTCAAGACCAGCCTGGGCAATATGGCGAAACCCCGTCTTTACTAACAATACAAAAAATTAGCTGGGCGTGGTGGCAGGTGCCTATAGTTCCAGCTACTCAGGAGGCTGAGGCACGAGAATCACTTGAACCCGGGAGGCGGAGGTTGCAGTGAGCCAAGATCCATGCCACTGCACCCCAGCTTGGGCGAGAGTGAGACTCTGTCTCAAAAAAAAGAAAAGAAAAGAAAAGAAAAGAAAAAACCACTGTACGGTGGCTCACGCCTGTAATCCCAGCACTTTGGGAGGCCGAGGCGGGCAGATCACGAGGTCAGGAGATCGAGACCATCCTGGCTAACATGGTGAAACCCCGTCTCTACTAAAAATACAAAAAATTAGCCAGGCGTGGTGGCGGGCACCTGTACTCCCAGCTACTCGGGAGGCTGAGGCAGGAGAATGGCGTGAACCCGGGAGGCGGAGCTTGCAGTGTGCCGAGATTGCCCCACTGTACTCCAGCCTGGGTGACAGAGCGAGACTCCGTCTCCAAAAACAAAACAAAACAAAAAAACACTGTAGCACTGTAGCTTTTGGTTATCACACCAATGAATTCATATCTGAAATTAGAATAAGAAAATCACCAAGAGGACTATTTCATATATATTCGGCTCAGGAGTTTTGTTTTTAGCAAACAAAAATCCCCACCACCTGCTGTTTTCTTGCTTTCTCTATCCCCTCCCCCACGATCACAGGGTCAGTGAAACCTGATCAGAAGTGTCCAGATACCGCTGTCCCAGAAGCCACTTTAAAGACTCTTTGGGCAGAAGCTCTGTGGCTTCCACCCCTCTTCCCAACCCCTGCACCCACCGGCAGGAGAACTCACCATGCAGAAGCAGGACCAACATCCCTCGGCCTTTCATCCACCCAGTGGCTTAGGACCACCCAGCCGTGGGATCCCTACCTGAGGGGAGAAAGGACAGGTCACCCAGTGCCCAGGAGGGCCCCATGAGAACCCTCCCATGCCTCCACACTTCTTCCTGAATGCCCTGCCTTTCTTTCTTCCTCACATTCCTTCCTTCTTAATGACCCTGGTGTTGGGCTAAGAGAAACCAGTAACAACAGGCAATCAGAAGCTCCCCGCAAATGGACAGCTTGGATCTATTAGGAAACCCTTTGTCAGGCTACAGCCCTGACAGCAACTCAGATGGCATCACTGACAACCCAGCAAGGAAATGGATGGAGAGGAAACCCCTGCAGAGAAGCGTTAGTGAATGGTCCTCAAATGTTGCTTACCGTCCTGGGAGTCTCTCTGGTCCTGCTCCTCTGAGGTCCCCCTCCACTCCCTCAGCCCATCCATCTCCCAAGTCAGGCAGCCACAGATGCTAAAAATGGTTTGAGAGAGAAGTAAAGGTGGGGGTGGGGGGACGGGAACAAGGGGTGAAGAGGAATAGTTGCTTGTGCAGGTTTGAGTGCTTATTTTTCTTTCTCCAGATTTAATGGCAGGAAAATCCTCTGTATCAGATGAGGATTAACAGAGATGAAAGAATGTGTTTGCCTTTCGAATCACTAAAGCCAGTGACAGATTTTGCTGACATACCAATCGGCTTTATCCCTGGGCCTTGACCACCCTGGCCCTCCTGTCCTCTCTCCATCTGCCTGGCCCCTTTCTCTCCTTAAACCTTCCCCAGACCCTGCCCCGTTCCCTGACCCCAGCCCCAGCTCCAAGCAATATGTAGCCTGAAATTGGCTTCCTGCCACCCAAACAGCATTATCAGCATTTTCAACAAGGACACATTATATAACTTGGAGAGCTGGAGAAGGGACAGGACAGCTTAAAATGTTTCCCCAAAATGCAGGCTGCTGATTTCCTTTCTTTGAAGTGGTTGATGGTGAATGATACAAAAACGGACTGGAGAGAGTCCTTCCACTACAAGAAGGCAAGAGGTTCCCATTGGGGTTAGGGCTGGTAGTGGTGGCCTAAGGCAGTGGGTCCAGGAATGGGACCTTCAGAATCTGGCTGAGGTTTCTGAAGCCCACCAGGACTCAGTTTAGGCCCTGGCTACTCAGTGTGGCCGGTGGACCAGAAGCAGTACCTGAGAGCTCGTTAGGAAAACAGAATCTCAGCGCCTTCTACCCCCCGCCCCAGACCTGTTGAATCAGCAACTGCTTTTTTTTTTTTTTTTTTTTTTGAGATGGAGTCTCACTCTGTCGCCCAGGCTGGAGTGCAGTGGCACAATCTTGGCTCACTGCAACCTCCACCTTCTGGGTTCAAGCGATTCCCCTGCCTCAGCTTCCTGAGTAGCTGGGACTACACCATGCCCAGCTAATTTTTTGTATTTTTAGTAGAGACGGGGTTTCACCATGTTGACCAGGATGGTCTTGATCTCTTGACCTTGTGATCCACCCGCCTCGGCCTCCCAGAGTGCTGGGATTACAGGCGTGAACCACCGCGCGCGGCCAGCATCTGCATTTTAACTAGGTCGGCGGAGAGGGGGATTCCTGTGCCCGGTAAAGTTTGGAAAGCCCTGTTTTAGGAGACTGGTGGAGGGGGTCTGATCAAAATGAGGGTGGCAGGGGGGCCTGCTTATCTAGCCCTTCTGGCCAGCAGTTCAGGTGCCCCCACATTCTCCTGGCCCCAGCCAGCCTCTGCTGTCTGCTGGGACAGCACTTCCAGGTATCCATGGCAACCTGCCAAGTTCTGGCCACGCAGAACTTGGTGAGCCAGTGCTGATGAGAGGAAGCCAGGAGTTCCCTTCCCACAGAAAGGGTTCTGGATGTGAATCTAGACATCTCAGGCCACCGTGCCCTGGGGAATTTTTGTTTTCTTCCATTTGAGCCTTGAAAGCCAGAATGTGGCTGAACTTGTCTAACCTGCTGGAAAGAAGAGAATACTAGGGATGGGGTAGGGATGTGGGTGGGGGAGGCCTCTCAAATGACATCTCTATCCCCAGTGTTGGACTCACCCCGCTTATTAGATGAGAGCAGTGGGCAGCCCTCTCATTGTGACCACCAGTGTCGGAGGTGTCCCTGTAGCCATCACGCCAAGCCTTAGCCCAACGAAGCCCCCACTCCCCCAGCAGCAGTCCAGAGGCTGAATCTCGACTGTAAGAGCCAACCTGTCTGCACCCACAACCTTTGTTCGCAGCTTATTGGGCCAACCTTGCCTTCAATCTTCTCCAGGCCAGTGGGCCTGGTGCTCTGGCACTGGGATCCCACTAAGGAAGACCTTCTTCTCCACCTGTGAACTGAAACATTTCTCCCAAGTGGAAAATAAGGAGGCATCAGAGACTCTTGGCATAAAAAGGAAGGAGCTCATCCACCAGGTGAGCTGGTACCACCAACTTGGGAGGATGAGCAGCCCTTAATCAAAACCTTGCTGCAGGGAGAAAAGCAGGTGGCCCAGGGTTGTTACAGGAAATGTGATTGACTGACTTCCCCTGGGAGAAACTTAAAGCTCAAGACAGGAGAAAGGCCGGCCCTTTCAGAGCCTACTCCAGCCACTGGTGGGCTGCTGGGGGAGGGATTTTTTTGTTTTTGTTTTTGAGACGGAGCCTTAATCTGTCCCTCAGGCTGGAGTGCAGTGGCGTGATCTCGGCCCACTGCAACCTCTGCCTCCTGGGTTCAAGCAATTCTCCTGCCTCAGCCTCCTGAGTAGCTGGGACTACAGGTGAGTACCACCACACCCGGCTAATTTTTTTTGTATTTTTAGTAAAGATGAGGTTTCACCATGCTAGCCAGGTTGGTCTCGAACTCCCAACATCAAATGATCCACTGGCCTCAGCCTCCCAAAATGTTGGTATTACAGGCGTGAGCCACTGTACCTGGCCCTCCTGGGGTGGTTTTGTACCCATGCTAGCTCTCACTCATCATGCAGTTGGTAGCCCATAAAAGGAGCTGGAGGAGGGAGAAGGGGTGTGTAAGTGACCTTGAGAAATAGTGATGGCCCAACATGCATGATTTTGCCAGCCTCCACCTCCTGGGTTCAAGCCATTCTCCTGCCTCAGCCTCCCAAGTAGCTGGAACTACAGGCGCCGGCCACCATGCCTGGCTAATTTTTGTGTTTTTAGCAGAGATGGGGTTTCGCCGTTTTGGCTGGGCTTCCCCACCTTGGAATTGGTAAGAATTACCGATTAATTAAGACAGCCGGCGACTACTGGAGGCTTTGCCTGCTATCTGGAGGACACAGATTTGCCCTCCAGCCTTTCTGCCCTGTAGTGACAATTCACAGACACCCCAACCCTGGGTAGCCCTTCCTGGGCCTTTGCTTTGCTTTCTTTCCCCACTTCTCCACCTGCTGAAATCTCAATCTGCCTGCTATGCTTAGCATAAGCGCTACCACCTCTAAGAAATGAATCCCCTTCCAGTGCCCTCCTTTCTCACTTGCAGGCATCTGCCTCGAAGTTCACAGTGTTTGTTTGTTTGTTTGTTTGTTTGTTTGTTTGTTTGTTTGTTTTGAAACTGAGTCTTGCTCTGCTGCCCAGGCTGGAGTGCAGTGGTGCGCTATCGGCTCACAGCAACCTCCGCCTCCCGGGTTCAAACAATTCTCCTGCCTCAGCCTCCGGAGTAGCTGGGATTACAGGCACGCGCCACCATGTCCGGTTAATTTTTGTATTTTTAGTAGAGATGGGGTTTCACCATATTGTCCAGGCTGGCCTCAAACTCCTGACCTCAAGTGATCCGCCCGCCTCGGCCTCCCAAAGTGCTGGGATTACAGGCATGAGCCACCACTCCAGGCCTGAGCCACTGCACCCAAAGTTCATAGTGTTTGGATGGCTGGCCTCCTTGGAGGGGCTGTGCTTGATCCAAGTCTGCACCCCCACAATGTCTGGCTGGTGTCGCCTTCAGACAGGGCAAGAGGCAGGGAGACACAGGGCAAGGAGTCATTGAGGCCAAGACACTTACCCACCCAGAACCACGTTCTGGATACCTGCGACCTGGGAATTCACTGCCCAACAGGTTCTGAACCCACTTCTCTAGGTCCAGTCTCCTGAAGGTGGATGGTCTCACCAATGTGCGTACTCGAGAGGTGATCCTTTAGGGGGTAGACAGTTGCAGAGAAGGGGACAGAGCTTGGATATGAGGACGTGTGTGGGAAAGATCCGCTATAGCATGGGATGGATCTGGCCTGGGAATAGAGGGAAGCTACGCCATGGCCTTGAGCTGGGGCCACTCTCTGTGCCATCACACCCTAGCCCAGAATGCTGAGGAATGCAAGAATTGCAAACTTGAATTTGACCTTCCAGATTGTTATGAAGGTATATCTGCTCAGATAGGAGGATAGAACATGTTTTATTTAACAGTTTGTTAGCTTGATGTGTAGCTTTTAAATATTCAGACATACAGTGTGTGGTCCTCCGTGCGTACTCTTGCCCCAGGCCCCACAAAGCTGGGCCCAAGCCTGGGTTTGGCACACAGGCGGAAGTGCACAATTGTTTGCTGAAGGGAATTGAAGCCCATGTGAGAATTTGTAAGGGAGCTATAGAAAGAGAACCGGGTGAGTGACAGCCTTGGCCTCTTACCCTTCCTTTTTCTCTGACTTACTGGATGGTGTCAGGACAGGGACTTTCAGTTCCTAGGCCTGATTGTACTCGAAACATATTCCATAATCTTGTCCAGACCCCTCATTCTTCAAGTGAGGAAACTGAGGCCCAGAGAGGTTAAGTGACCTGCTCCCCAGAGTGACATATGAAGGTGGAGCTGGGACCCAGTGGGTACCCTGTCCTCCTGCCTCCCAGTCCCTGGGTTTTTCTCGGGTCCTAATAAGGACACACACAGCCCCTGTGGCCACCCCCGACGTCCCCACTGCATGCCTCAGATCAGGATGGGGGAGGGGTAGCCACTCCCCTCTTGCTGGGCACCTCTAAATGACCTTGGCTGAACCTATTCTGTGGCTAAAGCACCCAACTCCCTTGTTCTTTATTCGCAAACTATCCTACTTCTGTCGTTTCACATCCGCCCTTCCAATCCAAACCCCAGCTCAGTGGGGTTGGATTGGATCAGCCTGGGCTCCCGGGCCTCATTTCTGGAATTGGAGGAAGGAGGAAGAGAGGCGAGAGTGCCCTCATTCCACTGACTCCCAGTGTAGTGACAGTGACGTCGCCCCAACGGCAGGCCCGGACACAGTTGGGTGCGGGCTCGCGCCCCATCTGGTGCCCCGGGGCTCAGGGCGCGCCGCCGCGGTCCTGGAGGGGCAGTAGGCAGCGAGTCACTGGGCTGGACGTTTCCGCTCTGGCTCCTCCCTCCGCGGGCTTCAGAAAACTAGTTCAGCTCGCTGGCCCCGGCTGGCAACCGTGCGTGACACAGTGTTTTTTTTTTCCCATAAAGGTCACGTCCTTGCGAAACCTCTGCAGCCTCTGCCGGTAACCACCACCCCGGCCCCACCCTGGGGAGAAGGGGCGGAGCCTCCGGGGCGAGCCACGCCCCCGATGAGCCCGGTCCTGCCCAGCGTGGCCGCCAGAGGGCACCGAGGTTCGGGAGTCGGGGTGGGGCGCCCCGGGGCCTCTGTCTGCTCCCGGCCGCGGCACCCGCACCTACTCGGTGGGGGCGGGGGCCAGGGCTGGGGAAAGTCCCAGGGCGTGCCTGGTGCCAGAAACGTTCCTCACGCACCTGGAGTCGCAGAATGCCCGGGCTGGAAGGGATGCCAGGGTGGGGACCTAACCTGCCAAAGGTCACACCCTGGGGAAGGTCTCCCAATGCCGTGTCCTCCTGACCAGGCCGCGTAGTGCGCATGGCCTGTTTGCCACCTGTAATTGAAGGGTTAGCTCACCAACAAGCTCTGCCCACTGCCCACAAATACACCTTCCTGGGGCCTCTTCTGAAATCATCGTTCTTTACATTGCATCCAAAGTAGGTTTCTCTCCCATTGCAGCAGATGTCAAACAAAAAACAAAGTAGGTCTCTCCATTTCCCGATACAGTTGACCCTTGAACAATATGGGTTTAAACTTCGCGTATCCACTTACACTTGGATTTTTTTTTCAATAAAAGTTACACCAAGGGCCGGGCGTGGTATTTTTGGTAGAGATGGGGTTTCACCATCTTGGCCAGGCTGGTTTTGAACTCCTGACCTGGTGATCCACCTGCCTCGGCCTCCCAAAGTGCTGGGATTAAGGGCGTGAGCCACCGTGCCTGGCCAGTTATTGTTTGTGAATGTGTGTGTGTTTTGTGGTTTTTTGTTTTTGTTTTCGTTTTTTGTTTTTTTGAGACAGAGTCTCACTCTGTCGCCCAGGCTGGAGTGCAGTGTTGCGATCTCAGCTCACTGCAGCCTCCACTTCCCAGGTTCAAGAGATTCTCCTGCCTCAACCTCCCGAGTAGCTGGGACTACAGGAGTGCACCACCACACCCGGCTAATTTTTGTATTGTTAGTAGAGACGGGGTTTCATCATGTTGTCCAGGCTGGGCTCGAACTCCCGGCCTCAAGTGATCCGCCCACCATGGCCTCCCAAAGTGCTGGGATTACAGGTGTGAGCCACCTCGCCTGGCCTGGTTATTGTTCACAACACCCAGAACAAGAAACAGAACATTACCATTGCGCCATGCCCTATTTCAGACACTACCTCCCCAAGGGTAGTCACTATCCTGACTTTTCACGGCACCGAATAGTTTCACCTGGTTTTGTGCTTTATGTAAATTGAATCATACAACACGTACGATTGTGGATCTGGCTTTTTTTTTCCCCCTCAACAATCTGTTTGTGAGATTCATTCAGTTATTGCATGTAGTTGTAGTTCATTCATTCTCATTGCTACATAGCCCAGGTCAGCAAACTTTTTCTGTTCAAGGCCAGATGGTAAATATTTCAGGCTTGTGGGACATGTGATTTCTAGCACAACTATTTAACCCTGCAATTGTAGGGTGACAGCAGTCATAGACAATACATAAACAAATGAGTGCAGCTGTGTTCCAATAAAACTTTATTTACAAAAAACAGGCAGCAGGCTGGATTTGGCCTGCAGGCCATAGAATGCTGACACCTGCATATTCTATTGTGTGACTATCCATATTTCTCGCTCCATTCTACTGCTGACACGCATTGGAATAGTTTTCAGTTTGGGGCTATTAGGAACAGTGCTGCTATGAATATTCAAGTACATGAATTTCTCTTGGGTGTATGCCCAGGAGTGGAATAGATACTGCCAAACAGCTTTCCAACATGATTGTACCAATGTACACTCCCAGCAACCGTGTATAGGAGTGTTGGTTATTCTATATACTTGTCAACACTTGGTATTGTCTTTTTTAATTTGAGCCATTCTGGTGGGTGTGAAGTGGTATTGCATCGTGGTTTTACTTTGCAACTCCCTGATGATTAATGACATCGAGCAACTTTACATAAGCCTGTTGGCCATTCAAACCCCCTCTTTTGTGAAGTGTGCATTCAGGTCATTCATTCATTTGTACTTACAATCAGTGCATGTCTGCAATTTTTCTTGTTTCTTTTACTTTATATTACTTTATATGAACATTGTATTAGTCTGTTTTCATGCTGCTGATAAAGACATACCCGAGACTGGGCAATTTACAAAAGAAAGAGGTTTAATTGGACTTACAGTCCCACGTGGCCGAGGAAGGTCTCACTATCACGGTGGAGGGCAAAAGGCATTTCTTACATGGCGATAGCAAGAGAGAATGAGGAGGAAGCAAAAGCAGAAACCCCTGATAAACCCATCAGATCTCGTGACACTTATTTACTATCATGAGAATAGCATGGGAAAGACTGGTCCCCATGATTCAATTACCTCCCGTGGGGTGCCTCCCATAACATGTGGGAACTCTCAGAGATGCAATTCAAGTTGAGATTTGGGTGGGGGCACAGCCAAAACATATCAAACATTTTCATGTTTGTACATGGTGCACACATGTCATTACAATTTTTTTCTTAGTTGTCATTCATATTGATGTATATCATGTTGTTTTCATAATTTATTATCAATAGCCTGCTATGAATGCTTTTGTTCAATATAGTTTGTGTGTGTGTGTGTGTGTGTGTGTGTGTGTGTGGTGGTGGTGGTGGTGGTGGTGATGGTGGAGGGTTCTTCTTTGGGTTATATTCTCCAGAATAAAATTATTGTGACAAAGAGTTTGAATACTTTTATAGTTCTTGTTATATGTAATTGTATATGTTGTATTTTGTTTTCATTGTTTTAAAAACAGGCCGGGTGAGGTGGCTCACACCTGTAATCCCAGCACTTTGAGAGGCCAAGGTGGATGGATCATCTGAGGTCAGGAGTTCCAGACCAGCCTGACCAACATGGTGAAACCCCGTCTCTACTAAAAGTACAAAATTAGCCAGGCATGGTGGTGCATGCCTTTAATCCCAGCTACTTGGGAGGCTGAGGCAGGAGAATCACTTGAACCCAGGAGGTGAAAGTTGCAGTGAGCCAAGATCATGCCATGGCATTCTAGCCTGGGCAACAAAAGTGAAACTCCATCTCAAAACAAACAAGCAAACAAATATTCTCTGCTGGGTACAGTGGCTCACGCCTATAATCCCAACACTTTGGGAGGCCAAGGGAGAAGGATCGTTTGAGTTCAGGAGTTCAAGACCAGCCTGAGCAGCATAGTGAGACACTATCTCTACAAAAAAAATTTTTTTAATTTAGCCAGACGTGGTGGTGTATGCCTGTAGTCCCACAGCTCAGGAGGCTGGACTGGGAGGATCAGTTGTGCACAGGAGGTTGAAGCTGCAGTGAGCCGAGATCGTGCCACTGCACTCCAGCCTGGGTGACAGAGTAAGACTCTTTCTCTCTCTCTGTCTTTCTCTCTCTCTATATATATATAGAATATATATAGAGAGAATATATATATAGAATATATAGAGAGAGAATATATATATCGAATATATATAGAGAGAATATATATAGAATATATATAGAATATATATAGAATTACATAGAATATATAGAATATATATAGAATATATAGAATATATATATAGAATATATATAGAATATATAGAATATATATAGAATATATATAGAATATATAGAATATATATAGAATATATAGAATATATAGAATATATATAGAATATATATAGAATTTATATAATCCATATATAGAATCTATATATATAGATTATATATAGAATATATATAGTATATATAGATTATATATAGAATATATATAGTATATATATAGATTATATATAGAATATATATAGTATATATATAGATTATAGAATATAGGTAGTATATATATAGATTATATATAGAATATATATAATATATATAGCTTATATAGAATATATAGTATATATATAGATTATATATAGAATATATATAGTATATATATAGATTATATATAGAATATATATAGTATATATATAGATTATATATAGAATATATATAGTATATATATAGATTATATATAGAATATATATAGTATATATATAGATTATATATAGAATATATAGTATATATATAGATTATATATAGAATATATATAGTATATATAGATTATATATAGAATATGTATAGTATATATATAGATTATATATAGAATATATATAGTATATATATAGATTATATATAGAATATATAGATTATATATAGAATATATAGTATATATAGATTATATATAGAATATATAGTATATATAGATTATATATAGAATATATAGTATATATATAGATTATATACAGAATATATAGATTATATATAATCTCTATAGAGATTATATACAGATTATATATAATCTCTATATATTCTCTATAGAGATTATATATAATCTCTATATAATCTCTATAGAGAATATATAGAGATTATATATAATCTCTATAGAGAATATATAGAGATTATATATAATCTCTATAGAGAATATATAGAGAGTATATAGAGATTATATATACTCTCTATATAGAATATATAGAGAGTATATAGAGATTATATATAATCTATATATATAGAAATTATATGTAATCATCTATATATATTCTATATATAGATTATATATAATCCCTATATATAGATTATATATAGAGTATATATAATCTATATATAGAATATATATAGAATATATATAATCCATATATATAGAATACATATGGATTATATATAGAATATACATAGAATATATATAGAAAATATATAAGAATATATAGAATATATATAAGAATATATATAGAATATATAGATATAGAATATAGATAAAGAATATATAGATATAGAATATATAGAGAATATAGATAGAGAATATATAGAGAGAGAATGTATACAGACAGAATATATATATTATATATATTATATATTATATATATTAATATATATTATATATAATATATAATATATATAATATATAAAATATTTATTAATATATATTAATATATATTATATATATAATATATATATTCTCTTACAAAGTTGTGTTAGTTGACTCTTGATTACAAGGTACAAGTATCTAACTCAAAACAGTTTAAGCTCAAAAGTGAATTTCCTGGAGAGAGGGGAGAATCAGGAGTTATAGTTTAAAGGGTATAGAGCTTCAGTGTGAGATGAGGGAAGCATTCTAGAGAAGGATAGTGGTGATGGTTGCACAACAATGTAAGTGTACCTACTGCTATTGAATTGTACTTTTTTTTTTTTTTTGAGCCTCACTCTATCACCCAGACTGGAGTGCAGTGGCACGATCTCGGCTCACTGCAACCTCCGCCTCCCAGGTTCAAGCAATTCTGTTGCCACAGCCTCCCACTCAGAGGCTGGGATTACAGGCGTGCATCACCATGCCCGGCTAATTTTTGTATTTTTAGTAGAGACAGGGTTTCACCATATTGGCCAGGCTGGTCTCAAACTGCTGACCTCAGGTGATCTGCCTACCTCGGCCTCCCAAAGTGTTGGGATTACAGGCGTGAGCCACCGAGCCCTACTTGCTTTTATTTTTTTTTGATTTTGTTGACTTGTGGTTTGACCATTTGGTGGATGGTATTTCTGCCTTTCTGTGAATACCAAAACAACCTAATACATTGAATAAACTGGTTAATGTGTGCTAAACTAATGAAAGAATGAGTCTTTATTGTCCAATATAGGATCTTAGTTTTTTTATATGTTTGTTTGTTTGCAGATGGTATGATCTATGTACACGTGAAAAGAGACAATATTAACTTGTCGCATCTCTAATCTCTCCATAAGTCTGTTAAATTCATATTGTTCATGGACTTGTCTTCTAGCATGTAGCACAGACTTAAAATCTAGTAAGCCCTGAAAACAGTTTTTTGAAAGAATTATTCAATTATACAGTATTTTTCAATTTAGTTTTTGTCTATTTTTTCCAGAAATGGAATATTGAGGGTTCCAATTAAAATCATATTTACTTCTTCTTGCCTTTTTGTCTATTTTCTTTTATGGATTTGTTACAATGGTTTTTGTAACACATACATTCAGTATTTTCAATTTTCATAATGTAATATACATTTGAGCATTATGTAATGACCTTATTTATTTATTGTACTGCCTTTTGCTATGACATGACATCTGCTTTATCTGCTACTAAAATAGTAATCCCAGCTTTTCTTCTGTTCACATGGGAATATCCTCAAACATTGCTACTCTCTTGATGATGATTTTGGTTTGTGTGTCTCTTGTTTGCAAAAAGTTGTTAGATTTGGTTGTAGGCAGTTGGTAGGCTGCCATTTTTTAATAGGAGAGTTCGGTCTGTTTACATTTAATTCTTTAATTGGTAAAATTTTACCATACCCTGTTTCCTTTTAGGTTTAATTTTTATTCGTTACTTCCCTTTCAATTTATGGAGTTTATGTAGGTTACTTAACTTTTTGTTTCTGACTGGGCATGGTGGCTCAGGCCTATAATCCGAGCACTTTGGGAGGCCGAGGCAGGCGGATCACCTGAGGTCAGGAGTTCGAGACCAGCCTGACCAACGTGGTAAAACCCTGTCTCTACTAAAAAGACAAAAAAAAAAAAAAAAAATTAGCCGGGCATGGTATCACACGCCTGTAATCCCAGCTACTTGGGAGACTGAAACAGGAGAATCCCTTGAACTCGGGAGGTGGAAGTTTCAGTCAGCCAAGACTGGGCCACTGCACTCCAGCATGGACAACAGAGTGAGACTCCGTCTCAAAAAAAAAAAAAAAAACTTTTTGTTTCCTTTTCTTTTCTTTTTTGAGACAGTCTCACTCTATCTCTCAGGCTGGAGTGCAGTGGCATGATCTCGGCTCAGTGCAAACTCCACCTCCCAGGTTCAAGCAGTTCTCCTGCCTCAGCCTCCCGAGTAGCTTGGGCTACAGATGTGTGCCACTACACCTGGCTAATTTTTGTATTTTTAGTAAAGATGAGATTTTGCCATGTCAGCCAGGCTGGTCTCAAACTCCTGACCTCAAGTGATCCACCCACCTCGGCCTCCCAAAGTGCTGGGATTACAAGCATGAGTCACTGCGCCGGGCCTTTGTTTCCTTTTAAATGACATCAGAAGATTTTGTTTTTCTTTCTTTCTTTCTTTCTTTTGAGATAGCCTCACTCTGTCCCCCAGGCTGGAGTACAGTGGCACTATCTCAGTTCACTACAACTTCCGCCTCCTGAGTTCAAGCAATTCTCATGCCTCAGCCTTTTAAGTAGCTGGGATTACAGGCATGAGCCACCACACCTGGCTAATTTTTGTAATTTTAGTAGAGACAGGGTTTCATCATGTTGGCCAGGCTGGTCTCGAACTCCTGACCTCAGGTGATCCTCCCACCTCACCCTCCCAAAGTGCTGGGATTACAGGCATGAGCCACCGCACCCGGCCTAATTTTTGTTTTTCTAACCTTTCTATTTATTAGGTTTTTACACAACTGTTTTGTTCCAGTATTTACTTCTGTTCTTAGCATACTTTGAATTCTCATGTGGGGATGTTAAACATATAGTTTCAAAACTTTATCCTCTGTTTCTTTGTTCTCTGCCCACCCCCATCATCTATGATTACTAGATAGTCTCATTGAAATTCAACCTGTACCAATTATTTCTAAAAAATTGTTACTGATTTATTTTACTTTTTCTTGTCAAGCTTGTCCTTTATTAATGTTAGAATGTCCTGATCTCTCATTTGCATCTTGCTGTTTGCAAACCTCTATTGTCTTGAAATTTTACTTTTGGCTTAAGCTGGACCATCAAAGAGCTGTGTACCTGTGCCTGATCAGGGTGAGCATTTGTGGTATAACATTTATGGAAACTTGCCTTGGCATTATGCCCCCCACCTATGTTGAAGATGTTAATAAGTAGTCCGATTTAGCTGCTTATTTATTATAGAGATGGGTTTCAAAGTTTGTTTTTGGTTTTTTAAATACCACAATGCCTCTATGTATGTATGTGTGTGGGCCTGGGAGACAAAATTTTCGTTAGAAACAGTGGAATTGTGTATTAATTGCATTTCCATCTTTTAATTGGCTGCTGGCTGTTAAGCATCAAATTTGAAAGTCATCTCTGTTAAATACAATTTATGGAGGCCATTGATTAGACTGAGCTCCTGCACAAAACCCCAACAGACCAACCCAAAATGCAGTCACTCATGCTGTTTCCATATCACCAAACCAAAACCTAAGCTGTTCACTTGTCAGATAGGGTCTTTCAAGAAATCAGAGAGGGCACCACCCTCATGAATAGAATAATGTCATTATAAAAAGGGCTTGTGGCTGTAGGTTCGCTCTCTCCTGCTCTTCTGCCATGTGAAGACAGAGGTTATCCCTCTCTTGCCCTTCTGCCTTCTGCCATGCAAGGATGCAGAAGGAAAGTCCTTGTTAAGGTGCTTTGATTTTGGACTTGCCAGCCTCTAGAACAGTGAGAAATAAATTTCTGTTTTTTATGAATTACCCAGTCTGAAACTGCCTTAGTCTGTTTTCTGTTGCTATAACAGAATATCTGAGACTAGATGATGATGATGATGATGATTATTATTATTATTATTATTATTTGAGATGGAGTTTCGCTGTTGTGGCCCAGGCTGGAGTGCAATGGCATGATCTCAGCTCACTTCAGCCTCTGCCTCCCGAGTTCAAGTGATTCTCCTGCCTCAGCTCCTAGGCTCAGGTGACCCACCCGCCTTGGCCTCCCAAAGTGCTGGGATTATAGATGTGAGCCACTGCGTCCGGCCGAGACTAGATTATTTATAAAGAACACAAATTAATTTCTTACAGTTCTGAAGGCTGAAAAGTCCATCTGGTCGGCTTCTGGTGAGGGCCTTGTGCTGTGTTCATAACATGGCAGAAGGCATCATAGGGCAAGAGGGGCTCTGAGAGCTAAACTGGCTTTTATAACAGATCCACTCTTGCGATAACCTATCAATCCATTAATCCAACCACCTCTTAAAGGCCCCACCTCTTTTTTTTTTTGAGCCATGGTCTCAGTCTGCCGCCCAGGCTGGAGTGTAGTGGTGCAATCTCAGTTCACTGCAACCTCTGCTTCCTGGGTTCAGGCAATTTTTGTGCCTCAGCCTCCCTAGTAGCTGGGACTATAGGTGCACGCCACCACACCTGGCTAATTTTTGTATTTTTTGGTAGAGATGGGGTTTCACCATGTTGGCCAGGCTTGTTTCGAACTCCTGGCCTCAAGTGATCCACCTGCCTCAGCCTCCCAAAGTGCTGGGATTACAGGCATGAGCCACTGCGCCCGGCCAAGGCCCCACTTCTTAATACTGTTGCATTTGAAATTAAGATTCAATATGAGTTTCAGAGAGGACAAGTATTCAAACCATAGCACAAGTATTCTGTTGTAACAGCACAAAATGGACGAAGGCATCCCTTCTGCTTTAACCCGCACAAGTAAAGTAACCTGAAGTAACCCGATGTTAACCAATACGATTTTGCATTACGTTGTTTCCTTTTTCCTGCTGGGTCCGCCTTACAAAAGCTGATCAGTCTGCCAAGACCAGCAAAGCTCCTTCTATTTTGTACACAGGATATTACCCAATTCATGAATCGCGAATAAAAACCAATTAGATCTTTAAAACTCCGTTTCTTGAAACTTTGTTCTTTGACACCTCTAAAAACAGTACATGTCCACCATCCTCCGCAAACACAGAAACAGAAAACCAAACACCGCATGTTCTCACTCATCAGTGGGAGCTGAACATTGAAAACACACGGACACAGAGAGGGGAACAACACACACCAGGGCCTGTTGAGGGGTAGGCGGTGAGGGGAGGGAACTTAGAGGATGGGTCAATAGGTGCAGAAAACCACCATAGCACACGTATACCTATGTAACAAACCTGCACGTTCTGCACATTTTCCCGTTTTCTTTAGAAGAAATTTAAAAAAGCTCATCCCCCCTCCAAAAAAAAACACAAACAAAAATTTGCTCTTAAAATGTCAAATCCCAAGGTTGTAGTTTTTTGTTTTCTTTTCTTTTGTTTTGTTTGAGACAGAGTTTCACTCTTGTTGCCCAGACTGGAGTGCAATGGTGCGATCTCGGCTCACCGCAACCTCCGCCTCCTGGGTTCAAGTGATTCTCCTGCCTCAGCCTCCCGCGTAGCTGGGATTACAGGTGCCTGCCACCATGCCTGGCTAATTTTGTATTTTTTTAGTAGAGGCGGGGTTTCTTCATATTGGTCAGACTGGTCTCGAACTCCTGACCTCAGGTGATCTGCCGGCCTCGGCCTCCCAAAGTGCTGGGGTTACAGGAATGAGCTACTGCACCCAGCCAAAGTTGTAGTTTTGACTCAGGGTTTAATCAGCAAGATATTTATGACAATCAAACTCAAATGAAATATACTTCATAGCAATGAAAAATAAAAAAACAACCACAAACAATACATGTTAGCCAGGCGCTGTAGCTCATGCCTGTAATCCCAGCACTTTGGGAGGCTGAGGTGGGTGGATCACCTGAGGCAAGGCGTTTGAGACCAGCCTGGGCAACATGGCAAAACTCTGTCTCTACAAAAAATACAAAAATTAGCCGGGCATGATGGCCTGCACCTAGAGTCCCAGCTACTCGGGAGGCTGAGGTGGGAGGATTGCTTGAGTTCAGGAGGCAGAGGTTGTAGTGAGCTGGGATTGCGCCACTGCACTCCAGCCTGGGTGACAGAATGAGACCCTGTCTCAAACAAACAAACAAACAAACAACAACAACAAAAACCCAAAAAACCCAGTAAATGTTATATCATGAATTTTATACACTAACCTAGGCTTCATTCTATTTTTCCTGTCCTGTTTTCCTTCCTGTCCAATTTCTTCACTTTGGTTAGAAAAAAGTTGATTTTAAAAAGTCTTACTGTAGATGCCCAATTTATTTTATTTTACTTTTGTGTTTTATGCCACTAGACTTCCTTTTGGTATAAGTTTCAAATAATAACACTTGGCCGGCCACGGTGGCTCACACCTGTAATCCTAGCACTTTGGGAGGCCAAGGCGAGTGGATCACCTGAGGTCAGGAGTTTGAGACCAGCCTGGCCAACATGGTGAAACCCCGTCTCTACTAAATATACAAAAGTAAGTGGAACATGGTGGTGGGCACCTATAATCCCAGCTACTTAGGAGGTTGAGGCAGGAAAATCACTTGAACCCGGGCGGGTGGAGGTTGCAGTGAGCCGAGATTGCACCACTTCACTCTAGCCTGTGAAAGAGCAAAATTGTCTCAAAATAATTATAATAATACTCTTATTTATATGTGCCAAGACTGCTCAATGAATGTTTCCTGAAAGATTGAGTAAGCGTTTTCAAATTTGTGGCTCATCATCTTTGGACACTCATTGCACTGCAATTATGTGGAGTCATAGCTTTGCTTGATAATCCACTTAAGTGAATGATATTCTTTAATCTTTATGATAATCTTTAGCATGGAGTTCTGTTGTCTCCACAAAAATCTTACATCCAAGGAAACCACAGAAAACTCTTTTCTGATAAGATATTCATAAAATGACCTTAGAGATGGCCTTGAGAATCTATATGATGAAGGATTTTCACATTTGATTTAATGTTCATTTTAATGTTTGAAAAAAGGTGGCTGGGCACAGTGGCTCACGCCTGTAATCCCAGCACTTTGGGAGGCTGAGCCGGGTGGATCACCTGAGGTCGGGAGTTCAAGGCCAGCCTGACCAACATGAAGAAACCCTGTCTCTACTAAAAATACAAAATTAGCCGGCGTGGTGGCACATGCCTGTAATCCCAACTACTCGAGAGGCTGAGGCAGGAGAATCGCTTGAACCCAGGAGGCAGAGGTTGCAGTGAGTTGAGATCGTGCCATTGCACTCCAGTCTGGGCAACAAGAGTGAAACTCCATCTCAAACAAAAAAAAAAATGGCAATGCTTTTCTACACTTTCACCCCACTTGGTAGTTCAAGTTGACCAGGGATTTCTATGAGAACATTTTTACTAGAAATCCCAAGCCTCATGTCTGAGGTTCTGCCAATGGTCAATTGCGCATTCTGCTTCCTTATTGTGGATAAAGGTATAGGAGGAGAAATCTTTATTAGTTTAAGAGCTGGAGGTGGCACTGTTTGTTGCTTACCACAGAGCCAATCTCCCATCTACATGGCTAACAGAATCCTGATTTTGTTTAGGCAAACTTGTGCCCAGCTCCAGTGGATGAAGGAGGCTGGGTTTCAGCCTATCATAGGCATCTTGCTTTCTTTTGCCAGAGATTTGCCTCCCTATCTTCCTTTGCAGTTGAGAGTAGCCATATGGACCCATCAGGGCCAAAAATGTTCAAGGAGAAGTTCGCTGGATTACTTCTGGAAAAAAATTTCTCTTCCTGGTAAGAAACAGAGCGATGAAGAGAAAGTTACAGCCTCCCTGGATACAGCTTCTTCCTCCTTCCTTTGAATATATGCTTCAAAGACGGAATGTCTGGAGCTGTGGCTGCCATCTTGCAACAAGCATGAAGCTGAAATGCCAACATGCAGTGGTGGGTGAATGGAAAGTAGGAAAGCACCCGGGGAGATTGTTACCCAAACCAACCTGGAGCCACCTACCTCAGACCTCTTATCAATACACAATAAATGTCTTTATGTTTTAACGTAGTAGTTCTCAAAGGGTATTCTGGAGATCTCTGGGGATCCCTAAAACCCTTTAAGGGATCCCACAAGGACAAAACATTTTCATGATTTTATATATATATATATACACACACATACACACACACATATATATGTGTATGTATATACGTATATATGTTTGTATGTATATATGTATATACATATATACTTATATAAATATATATATATAATGTGTATATATATATATTTTTGAGGTGGGGTCTCACTATGTTGCCCAGGCTGGTCTTGAACTCCTGAGCTCAAGAGATCTGCCCGCCACAGCCTCCAAAAGTGCTGGGATTACAGGCATGAGCCACTGTGCCTGGCCTCATTTTCATAATAATATTGACATTATTTTTTTCATCCTCATTCTCTACAGGTATACTGTAGAGTTTTCCAGAGGCTATATGTTTGATAGCTCTTCAATAGACAGAAGCAGATAGAGAATCCAGCTGTCTTCTATTAAGTCAGACATGAAAGAGATTTGCAAAAAGGTAAAACAAAACAATGTCATTCTTTTCACTAATTTTTTTGTTTTGGAATTTTTTTCTTGAAAATGTATTATTGAGCTTATTAATGTTATTTTTAAATGAATTAATAGGCTGGTTGCAGTGGCTCATGCCTGTAATCCCAGCACTGTGGGAGGCTGAGGCGGGTGAATCACTTGAGACCAGGAGTTCAAGACCAGCCTGGCCAACATGACGAAACCCTGTCTCTACTAAAAATACAAAAATTAGCTAAGCATGGTGGTGCACAATGGCACACACCTGTAATCCCAGCTACTGAGGAGGCTGAGGTACAAGAATCGCTTGAACCTGGAAAGCAGAGGTTGCAGTAAGCCAAGATGGCACCACTGCACTCCAACCTGGGTAACAAAGCGAGACAAGGTCTCAAAAAAAAAAAAAAAAAAAAAACACTTAAAATGAATTAATGAATACTTATTTTTAAATTTTCTCAGTTTGAATTGGTAATACAGTAAATACTGATGGACATAATCCTCACAAACAAAAGTTCTTTGGGCTCCTCAGTAATTTTTTTTTTCTGGAGTTGATACCCAAAGATCCTCAATAATTAAGAGCGTCAAGGAGTCCTGAGACCAAAAAAGTTTGAAAGCTGCTAATTTAAGCCATCATTAGATAGGTTTTTCTGTCAATTACTGCCCAAAACATTGCTGAATGACAGAAAAGAATTCTTCTTGGGGGATAATTGTCTTTGTTAGAAAAGCAAACTGTTGGACCATTGTGGTTGTAGCGGAGCTGAGGGGACCTGGGGCTGAGGTGGAGAGAGAACTAGACTGCTCAACATAAGAAAACAATGAAAAACTGAGGCCTGGCACGGTAGTTCATGCCTGTAATCCCAGCACTTTGGGAGGCCAAGGTGAGAGGATCGCTTGAGATCAGGAGCTCAAGACCAGCCTGGGCAACATAGTGAGACTGCATCTTTATTTATTTATTTGTTTTTTTGAGATGGAGTCTCGCTCTGTTGCCCAGGCTGGAGTGCAGTGGCGTGATCTGAGCTCACGGCAACCTCTGCCTCCCAGGTTCAAGTGATTCTTGCGCCTCAGCCTCCCGAGTATCTGGGACTACAGGCGCCCACAACCATGCCTGGCTAATTTTTGTATTTTTAGTAGAGACAGGGTTTCACCACATTGTCCAGGCTGGTCTCGAACTCCTGGCTTTAAGTGATCCCCCTGCCTCAGCCTCCCAAAGTACTGGGATTACAGGTGTGAGCCACTGCGTCTGGCCTGCATCTTAAAAAAGTAAAAATAAAAAGTTAGCTGGGTATGCTGGAGCTCGCCTGTAGTCCCAGCTACTTGAGAGGCTGAGGCGGGAGGATCATTTGAGCCTGGGAGTTCAAGGCTGCATTGAGCAGTGGTCACACCACTGCACTCCAGCCTGGGTGACACCCTGTCTCAAAAAAATAGAGAGGGAGACCCTGTCTCAAAAAAATAATAAAATTAAAAATTAAAAAAAATTTTTAAAAACTTGAGGTATTTGGGATGAAGGAGAGGAAGATGGCTTCGCAATGTGGCTAGAGACAGAGCTGAGTAGAAGAGATGCCCAGTGAAGGGTCCCTGGTGGGAATGGAGGGTGGGGGGAGATGGATGGATGACTGATGGCGATCTACTCTTCTATTTTAAACTCTCCCTTGTGCTCTTCTGTGAGGCAGCTCTCCATTGCTGCCTCCAAATCCTAGTGAATGTCTGCTAGACATTCACATCAGCTTTGGTGAGTGGTGGTTAGGGAAATCGAGGAAAGGGAGCTTTATTCATGTCAGGGTTGACATGGAGTGGAGAGAAAACAAGAGGTGAAATGTGGATGACAGAGAGTTCTGAGCAAGCCGGAAATCAGAACCAGAAGTCACTGGGTGAAATGCAAGGTTCTCCTGTGCCCCATCCCACTATCCTAGTGGAATATCTGCAGATTCTGGAAAAGGGAACAGGGTTTCCCACTGCAAGGGATTTGAGCTCATTGTATTCAAATTTCAAACAGCTTCATTCCTATAGCTGAAGTCTGGATTGTCAATGCGCTGGTCAGCTACTTTCCAGAAGGCTTGGCATTTAATGGCTGGAAAATTGCCCATCAGGTGCCAGGAGACAGGAAACTTGTAGCTCCTTACCTCCTGGTGAGGACTTAAAAGACAAGTACAGGTCTCTGAGAGTCTTTGGAGGCAGTTACATTGAGTTTTCCAAACCCTCAATCTCAGCATTTTATTTCATTACTGCTGCCCTCTGGGTTTTTGGTAGGCTTACCAAAAATATGGCCACTTTTAATGATCATTTACTCCATTCACAAAGCAAAAAGATTTCTCTCTCCACAGGCTTTCACTCAGATATGGGGAGTTTGTACTTATTTGGTATGTTTTAAAAGCCTAATCAGGAGTTAGTAAGTATTTGGAAACTTTACAGCTTTCAGGATGAAAGCAGCGATGGTGATGACATCATTACTGTTAATTACCCCTTTGCAAAATCTGCTTGAATGGCGAAGAGGTGGGTGTGTCTATGTGGGTATTTAATGTGATTATTAAAATATATTAATGATAGTTTTCACTTCTCTAGCATCGTACATCTTAGGATCTTCTTTAAAAGTGCTTCCACAGGCTTTAATTAGTAAGTAAAACAGCCCCATTTTACAAAAGAGGAAAATGAAATGCTAGGAGAAGGATCTTGGGGGAAAGGCCTTTGGGAGAATAAAGCTGCCTCCCCACAGCTCAACAGTGAGCAGAACCTTTCTCCTTCCCTTTGACTAAGAACTGACATTCAAAGGCTTTAAATAAAGTACACAAATTTGTTCCCACCTTGACACTTTAGACATCTGAGCCAAAAATAGCACATTTTGGGGTCCATAAGAAATTGCTTATGATGAGCTATCTACTAAGATTATCTTAACAAACAAGAAAACTGATTGCTAATTATTGCACTTTTTATAGGTCATTTTCACTTTCAGATGAAGGAAATATAGGAAAGTTGATAGGAATGCATGGGAAGAAATGCAGAGAAAAATAGAAAATTTTCTTTGCACCAAATATATTTAGTTATAATCCGAAAGGGAACAAATGAGGGGCATGTTTCGCTCTCGTTGCCCAGGCTGGAGTGCAATGGTGCGATCTCGGCTCACCACAACCTCCGTCTCCTGGATTCAAGCGATTCTCCTGCCTCAGCCTCCTGAGTAGCTGGGATTACAGGCATGTGCCACCACGCCCAGCTAATTTTGTATTTTTAATAGAAATGGGGTTTCTCCATGTTGGTCAGGCTGGTCTCAAACTCCCAACCTCAGATGATCCACCCGCCTTGGCCTCCCAAAGTGCTGGGATTACAGGCATGAGCCACCGAGCCCAGCCTCAGGGGCATACTATTTAAAAGCTATTATGAAAAATTTCAAGCATACACAAAAATGGAGGGACGTCATGTATTCATCACCCAGTTTCCACTGCATGCTATTCTTGTTTCAATTCTCCCCTACCACTCATTTCATCAGGGCATTTTAAAGTAAATTCCAGACATCATTTCACTATAAATACTTTGTGTTTTTTCCTAATGGATAAGAACTTTAAAAACAGAACCATATATTCAATTAGGAAAAGAGGAAGTCAAATTGTCCCTGTTTGCCGATGACATGATTGTATATCTAGAAAACCCCATCGTCTCAGCCCAAAATCTCCTTAAGCTGATAAGCAACTTCAGCAAAGTCTCAGGATACAAAATCAATGTACAAAAATCACAAGCATTCTTCTACACCAATAACAGACAAACAGAGAGCCAAATCATGAGTGGACACCCATTCACAATTGCTTCAAAGAGAATAAAATACCTAGGAATCCAACTTACAAGGGACGTGAAGGACCTCTTCAAGGAGAACTACAAACCACTGCTCAGTGAAATAAAAGAGGATACAAACAAATGGAAGAACATTCCATGCTCATGGGTAGGAAGAATCAATATCGTGAAAATGGCCATACTGCCCAAGGTAATTTATAGATTCAATGGCATCCCCATCAAGCTACCAATGACCTTCTTCACAGAATTGGAAAAAACTACTTTAAAGTTCATATGGAACCAAAAAAGAGCCCGCATCGCCAAGTCAATCCTAAGCCAAAAGAACAAAGCTGGAGGCATCACACTACCTGACTTCAAACTATACTACAAGGCTACAGTAACCAAAACAGCATGGTACTGGTACCAAAACAGAGATGTAGATCAATGGAACAGAACAGAGCCCTCAGAAATAACACCACATATCTACAACTATCTGATCTTTGACAAACCTGAGAAAAATAAGCAATGGGGAAAGGATTCCCTATGTAATAAATGGTGCTGGGAAAACTGGCTAGCCATATGTAGAAAGCTGAAACTGGATCCCTTCCTTACACCTTATACAAAAATTAATTCAAGATGGATTAAAGACTTAAACATTAGACCTAAAACCATAAAAACCCTAGAAGAAAACCTAGGCATTACCATTCAGGACATAGGCATGGGCAAGGACTTCATGTCTAAAACACCAAAAGCAATGGCAACAAAAGCCAAAATTGACAAATGGGATCTAATTAAACTAAAGAGCTTCTGCACAGCAAAAGAAACTACCATCAGAGTGAACAGGCAACCTACAAAATGGGAGAAAATTTTCGCAACCTACTCATCTGACAAAGGGCTAATATCCAGAATCTACAATGAACTCAAACAAATTTACAAGAAAAAAACAAACAACCCCATCAAAAAGTGGGCAAAGGACATGAACAGACACTTCTCGAAAGAAGACATTTATGCAGCCAAAAAACACATGAAAAAATGCTCACCATCACTGGCCATCAGAGAAATGCAAATCAAAACCACAATCAGATACCATCTCACACCAGTTAGAATGGCAATCATTAAAAAGTCAGGAACCAACAGGTGCTGGAGAGGATGTGGAGAAATAGGAACACTTTTACACTGTTGGTGGGACTGTAAACTAGTTCAAACATTGTGGAAGTCAGTGTGGCGATTCCTCAGGTGGCGATTCCTCAGTGTGGCGATCTAGAACTAGAAATACCATTTGACCCAGCCATCCCATTACTGGGTATATACTCAAAGGACTATAAATCATGCTGCTATAAAGACACATGCACACGTATGTTTATTGTGGCACTATTCACAATAGCAAAGACTTGGAACCAACCCAAATGTCCAACAATGATAGACTGGATTAAGAAAATGTGGCACATATACACCATGGAATACTATGCAGCCACAAAAAATGATGAGTTCATGTCCTTTGTAGAGACATGGATGAAATTGGAAATCATCATTCTCAGTAAACTATCGCAAAAACAAAAAACCAAACACCGCATATTCTCACTCATAGGTGGGAATTGAACAATGAGAACACATGGACACAGGAATGGGAACATCACACTCTGGGGACTGTTGTGGGGTGGGGGGAGGGGGGAGGGATAGCTTTAGGAGATATACCTAATGCTAAATGATGAGTTGATGGGTGCAGCACACCAGCATGGCACATGTATACATATGTAACTAACCTGCATATTGTGCACATGTACCCTAAAACTTAAAGTATAATAATAATAAAATAAAAATTAAAAAAAACAGAACCATAATAACATGATCACGCCCAACAGAAAATCAATTCTTTAATGTTATCTTATAATGATTATAATCAGTGTATATTTTGTTTCTACTGAGTGTTTCAAAATTGTCCAAAAATGGCATTGATTGATGTCTCTTAAGGCTTTTTTACTTAACAAGTCCCCCTTCCTCCTCCTCTCCCCCATTCCATTAATTTGTTGGAAAAACTGGACCATTTGCCCTGTAGAACTTTCCAGTCTATATTTAGCCTATTGTATCTTTGGTGTTTTTTGTTTTTGTTTTTGTTTTTGTTTTTGAGACGGAGTTTTGCTCTTGTCACCCAGGCTAGAGTGCAATGGTGTGATCTCGGCTCACTGCAACCTCCGCCTCCTGGGTTCAAGCGATTCTTGCCTCAGCCTCCCTAGTAGCTGGGATTACAGGCGCCTGCCACCATGCCCAGCTAATTTTTGTATTTTTTTTTAGTAGAGATGGGATTTCACCATGTTAGCCAGGGTGGTCTTGAACTCCTGACCTTAGGTGATCTGCCAGCCTCGGCCTCCCAAAGTGCTGGGATTACAGGTGTGAGCCACCATGCCCGGCCCCTCATATTTCTTTAAGTGGTAGTTAGGTCTGGAGGTTTGATTATCCTTGGGGTCTTTCTGTTTTGCTTTTTAAAATTTTGTTTGTTTTTTTATTTTTTTGAGACAGAGTTTCACTCCTGTTGCCCAGGCTGGAGTGCAGTGGCGCAATCTCAGCTCACCGCAACCTCCGCCTCCTGGGTTCAAGCGATTCTCCTACCTCAGCCTCCCCAGTAGCTGGGATTACAGGCATGTGCCACCACGACCAGCTAATTTTGTATTTTTAGTAGAGAAAGGGTTTCTCCATGTTGGTCAGGCTGGTCTCAAACTCCCAACCTCAGGTGATCTGCCCACCTCGGCCTCCCAAAGTGCTGGGATTACAGGCGTGAGTCACCGTGCCCGGCCGTTTTGCTTTTTTTCTTTTAATATGAATACTTCTCCAATAGTTGTGCTCTGTACTTTCTATCAATTGCCATCCCACTGGGAGCACATGATGTCTGGTTGTGCCATTTTGGGGGCATGTTAAGATTAATTGGTACAGCCGGCTGCAGTGGTGCCTGCCTGTAGTCCCTGCTACTCTGGAGGCTGAGATGGGAGAATCATTTAAGTTGGAGTACAGCCTGGGCAACATAGTGAGACCTCATCTCTAAAAAATAAAATACAATTTTTTAAAAGGTGGATTGATAGGATCTGTGATGTCATTGCAGCATACTGATTTTCTCATTCTATCATGTCTGCATCTATTAGCTGTGATTCTTTTATAAAGAAAAACTTTTGGCTGGGCGCGGTGGCTCATGTCTGTAATCCCAGCACTTTGGGAGGCTGAGGCAGGTGGATCACTTGAGGTCAGGAGTTCGAGACCAGCCTGGCCAACATGGTGAAACCCCGTCTCTACCAAAAATACAAAAACCAGAGTGTGGTGGTGCGCACCTGTAATCCCAGCTATTTGGGAGGCTGAGGCATGAGAATCCATTGAACCTGGGAGGTGGAGGTTGCACTGAGCTGAGATCATGCCACTGCACTCCAGCCTGGGTGATGGAGCGAGAGTGTCTCAAAAAAAAACAAAGAAAAACTTTCTGCTGGGCACAGTAGTTCACACCTGTAATCCCAGCACTCTGGAAGGCTGAGGCAGGAGGATCACGTGAGCCTAGAAGTTCAAGACCAGCTTAAGCAACATAGGGAGACTCCCATCTCTACAAAAGAACAAAAAGTTAGCCAGGCATGGTGGTGCATGCCTGTGGTCCCAGCTACTCAGGAGGCTGAGGTGAGAGGATCACTTGAGCCCAGGAGGTCAAGGCTGCAGTGAGCTATGATTGAACCACTGCACTCTAGCCTGAGTGACAAACAGAGACGCTGTTTTAAAAAAAGACGAGTGTGGTGGCTCACGCCTGTAATTCTAGCACTTTGGGAGGCCAAGGCGGGCAGATCACGAGGTCAGGAGTTCGAGACCAGCCTGGCTAATATGGTGAAACCTCATCTCTAATAAAAATACTAAAAATACAAAAATTAGCCGGGCGTGGTGGCATGTGCCTGTAGTCCCAGCTACTCGGGAGGCTGAAGCAGGAGAATTGCTTGAACCCGGGAGGCGGAGGTTGTAGTGAGGAGAGATCGTGCCACTGCACTCCAGCCTGGGCAAAAGAGCGAGACTCTGTCTCAAAAAACAAAACAAAAAACTTTCCTTTATCAACTACCGTATTTGGTTACCCTGAAATATAGTCCATAAAGCAAAGGCAAGATACATGTGTGAATATTTTCCTTTAGTTAGCACTTTTCAGAATAATGCCCTAGTAACCCTCAGAGTCTACCAATGAGTGTTTGTCTTTTTAAGGTATCATTATAAACTCATGGGCTTAAAAAATATATTTATTTGATGCATTTCAATTCATTACAGTCACTATTCTTTTTCTTTTTAATTATTTGTACAGAAAAGGTCTTGCTATGTTGCCCATGCTGGTCTCAAACTCCTGGGCTCAAGCGATCCTCCCTCCTCAGCCTCCTGAAGTATTGGGATCACAGGCAGGAACCACTGCACCGAACCTACAGTCACTATTCTTTTTTTTTTTTTGAGACGGAGTCTCGCTCTGTCGCCCAGACTGGAGTGCAGTGGCACGATCTCGGCTCACTGCAACCTCTGCCTCCTGGGTTCACGCCATTCTCCTGCCTCAGCCTCCCTAGTAGCTGGGACTACCGGCACCTGCCACCACGCCTGGCTAATTTTTTGTATTTTTATGGAGATGGGGTTTCACTGTGTTAGCCAGGATGGTCTCGATCTCCTGACCTCGTGATTCGTCCACCTCGGCCTCCCACAGTGCTGGGATTACAGGCGTGAGCCACTGTGCCTGGCCCCTTATTATATATAATAAAGTAAGCTAGAGAAAAGAATATGTTATTAAGAAAATCATAAGGAAGAGAAAATATATTTACTACTCATCAAGTGGAAGTGGATCGTCATAAAGGGCTTCATCCTCATCGTTTTCGCATTGAGTAGGCTGAGACTCCATCTCAAAAAACAAACAAAACCAATAACCAAGCGATGGGCCTCTGATATGTGTATTATATTTTTCTGTACCATGTTATACTTCATAAAAAGTGTAAAAAGTGACTGAAAGTGGAAAATTTTGAAAAAGCTACATGCTCTAAATGCAAATACTAGTTCACACTGTATCCTGGAACAAAAAAATCACATTCATGGAAAAACTGGGGAAATCTGGCCAGTCCATTGTTTGGTTAATAATAATGTGCCAGGCTGGGCACGGTGGCTCACACCTGTAATCCCAGCACTTTGGGTGGCCGAGGTGGGAGGATCACCTGAGGTCAGGTGTTCGAGACCAGCCTGGCCAACATGGCAAAACCCCATCTATACTAAAAATACAAAAATTAGCCAGACATGGTGGAGCATGCCTGTAGTCCCAGCTACTTGGGAGGCTGAGGCAGGAGAATCGCTTGAACCTAGGAGGCAGAGGTTGCAGTGAGCCGAGATCGTGCCACTGCACTCCAGCCTGGGCAATAGAGTGAGACTCTGTCTCAAAAAAAAAAAAAATAGTAATGTTCCAATTGTTGGCTCCTTAATTTCAACGAATGTACCATGTATACTATGCAAGATGCTAACATTAGGGGAAGCACAATCAGGGCTATACAGCA
This sequence comes from Pan troglodytes, assembly GCF_028858775.2. Taxonomy (NCBI): domain Eukaryota; kingdom Metazoa; phylum Chordata; class Mammalia; order Primates; family Hominidae; genus Pan; species Pan troglodytes. Next base: position 41,863,842 of record NC_072421.2, on the reverse strand, counting down.
ACTCTACTATCATTACATCTTCTCTGTAGATTTGAAGTTTTTCCAAAAAAACCTTTTAACGATATAGCTAGCAGCAGTTCACAGATGTTTTGGTCTCAGGATCCCTTTACACTCTGAGAAATAATTGATGATCCCAAAGAGGTTTGTTATGTGGGTTGTATCTTATCAATATTTACTGTATTCGAAATTAAAACAGAAATTTTGAAATATGTATTCATGGCCAGGTGTGGTGGCTCATGCCTGTAATCCCAGCACTTTGGGAGGCTGAGGCGGGCGGGTCACCTGAGGTCAGGAGTTCGACACCAGCCTGGCCAACATGGTGAAACCACTGCCTCTACTAAAAATACAAAAATTAGCCAGGTATGGTGTGGTGCACCTGTAATCCCAGCCACTCAGGAGGCTGAGGCAGGAGAATTGCTTGAACCCAGGAGGCAGAGGTTGCAAGGTTGCAGTGAGCCGAGATTGTGCCATTGCACTCCAGCCTGGGCAACAGAGCAAGACTCTGTCAAAAAACAAAACAAACCAAACAAAAAAACAGAAATATGTACTCATCGATTCATTTAAAGTAAGAATATGCCAGGTACAGTGGCTCGTGCCTCTAATCCCAGCACTTTGGGAGGCTGAAGAGGGAGGATCTCTTGAGCCCAGCCAGGAGTTTGAGACCAGCCTGGGCAACATTGCAGGACTCTGTCTCTACAACAACAACAACAAAATTAGCCAGGTGCGGTGTTGTGTGCCTGTAGTCCTAGCTCCTTGACAGGCTGAGGCGGAAGGATTGCTTGAGCCCAGGAGTTGGAGGCTGCAGTGAGCTATGATCATGCCACCGCACTCCAGCCTGGGCAACAGAGCAAGACCTGGTCTCAAAAAAATAAATAAGTAAATAAATAAGAATAATAAATCTATTATATATTAACAAACATATATTTTTATAAAAAATAATTATATTCTCCAAACCAAAAGTAATTAGCCAGAAGAGTGGCACTGTTTTTGATTTTTGCAAATCTCTCATGTCTGGCTTAATAGAAGACAGCTGAATTATCTCTGTGTGTCTCCCTTCAGTCTGTTGTGACAGGAAACATCATACCGCCCCTGGAAAACGCCACGGTATACTGGAGGGAGAATGATGGTGAAAAAGGCAAACAATATCTTAGTATTATTATGAAAGTAATTTTAACCTCATGGGACCCCCCAAAAGGGTCTCAGGAGTCCCCAAAGCTTCATGAACCACACTTTAGAGCCACCGCTACATAGAAATGGATTAAACAACATTGCATTTCATTAGATTCTTTGTTACAGAAAATTGCTTGGATAACTTTTTCGAATGTTAAAAATGAAACCGCCTTCTGCAGGAAGCTAATTAAGCCTCTCTGCCAAGAAGCCAGCAGCTCCTGTTCGAACTTGTGCTTCTGCATCTTGCCTGCAATAGAAAGACACTGCTGTCCTGGCTGTCAAAGAGGCCCTGTACCTGCTGGAAAGCCCTGCTCACCACTCCAGATTCCAGATGTCAATGCAGATTTTTTTTTAACTCAATGCTAAGCAGCAGACGCTAAGGTCATGCATGTGAGGGGAGCGTACCCTGCTCAGGTTTTATTTGGGAGCTCGTACCAGGGCTTTGAGCTTTTGGAGCTTCAATGCACAAATGTGCCCATGCCTGCCCTGCTTGGAGGTTGCAGGGCGCAGGGGTTGGGGAGCTGCTGCCAACAGGGCACCATTAGGCCGGGACAACACAGGCGCCCACCAGCCTGCCCCAGCTCTGCCCAGTGCCACCAGCACAATCTAGCCAATGGCCACCTTCTGTTTGTTTATTCTTTATATTAACTGGATTTGGTTTTGAACTTTTTGTTGAAGTGTAATCTGGATATGGAAAAGGACACACATCATAAGATACAGCTCCATGAATTTCTGCAAAATGAGCATGACCCATGTGGCCCTAACCCCAAAAGCCCCCCTGCCCCCCACCAGTGGACCCCATTTCCATCAAATCCCACCCAGTCCCTTAGATAATCACAATCCTAACTTCCAACACCACAAATTAGTTTGCCAGTTTCTGTACATAAATAGAATAAACTGTACATCTTCTTTTGTAGATGGTTTCTTTTGCTCAGTGTTACATCTGTGTGATTATCCATGCTGTTGGCATGTAGTTTATTCATTCTCATTGCTGAATAGCGAGTTTTCCATTGTATGAATTCCTCTGTATGATATATCCATATTCACATGATAGGGTGTTCATATTCACATATACAGTATTCTATTGTATGATTCCCCTTTATGAATAGACCACAGTTTGTTTATCTAGTCTCCTATAGATGGATACTTGAACTATTTTCATTTTTTGTTTTTTTGAGACAGAGTCTCATTCTGTTGCCCAGGTTGGAGTGCAATGGTGCGATCTCGGCTCACTGCAACTTCCACCTCCCGGGTTCAAGCGATTCTCCCACCTCAGCCTCCCGAGTAGCTGGGACTACAGATGCATGCCACCAAGCCTGACTAATTTTTTGTATTTTTTAGTAGAGACAGGGTTTCACTGTGTTAGCCAGGATGGTCTCGATTTCCTGATCTTATGATCTGCCTGCCTCAACCTCCCAAAGTGCTGGGATTACAGGCGTGAGTCACCGTGCCCAGCCAAACTAAAAGAGTTTTAGTTTGCATTTATTTAGTTAGGAATTGTATCTAGCATCTTATCACATGTTTATTAGCCACTTGTATTTCATTATTTTTTAAACTACTGGTCCCTGACTTTTGCCCATTTTCTGCTGGATTATTGTTCCTTTTTCTCATTAAGAGAGCTCTGCCAGGCGCGGTGGCTCAGGCCTGTAATCCCAGCACTTTGGGAGGTTGAGGTGGGCAGATCACTTGAGGTCAGGAGTTCAAGACCAGCCTAGTCAACATGGCGAAACCCCGTCTCCACAAAAAAAGACAAAAATTAGCCAGGCATGGTGGCAGGTGCCTGTAATCCCAGCTACTTGGGAGACTAAGGCAGGAGAATCGCTCGAACCCAGGAGGCAGAGGTTGCAATGAGCCGAGATTGGGCCATTGCACTCCAGCCTGGGAGACAGAGTGAGACTCCATCTCAAAAAAGAAAAAAGAAAAAAAAAGAGCTCCTTTTATACTCAGGAAACTAGTCTACATACTACCATGTGTATTTCAAAGGTTGTTTTGTTTTCTTTTTGGTCTGTATTTATCTTTTGTCTTTAGTTAGGGTACTTTTGGTCATATAGACATTTTAAATTTTATATAATCAAAACTACCAATTTTTTTGCTTTGTGGATTCTGAGTTTTGGAACTTGTTTTAAAAGGCTTTTCCATATATATATATGTGTTTCTTTCTAAAACTTTTCTATTCCTCCCTCTTGAGGGGAGCTCCTCCCCCCAAAAGACAGGGTTGGTGTTACTGAAAAGAAGTTTCTTACAGAAAGGGGTGAGTAAATGCTGAAACAAACTCTTCAATTATCTTGCATCTGAATTGCCCCCAGACACATGCATGTTGAGCTTTAAAACTCTTTTCCTAAATTCACTCAATTCTTTCTCCAGGAAAATACCATTACTGGCCTAATTGCAGAGATTTCACTTGGAAAAAATTGATCTGGGTCAGCAGGAGCTGTTTCTGCCTTGTCTTCCAGCCTTGCTTCCTGCACGCAGACACCATAATTATAGGCGAATTCAGCTGAGTTGACGTAACAAGCAAGAGGATGTCACAAAACTGGCAAGATGAAAGGACGACCAAGAAAATTGAAGATGACTACTTTGTATTCCACTTTTCCTAAGACTGGGAACTTCAGAAATCCACAAACTAAAACATAGGCTATCTAAACTTAAGTAAAAGAAGCAAAAGGGGATGGAACTGTATATTCTCATGTATACATAAAAGTGACACTTTTCTGGTTTAAACTATAATAATAGTTTGCACATTGAATTAGGTAAGATGAAATCTAGAACTTTCCATTTTTGTTTCCATTCATGTGTCTCTGAAGCACAGACTTTCAATTTGTACAATGCATTTTATTTGGATGTTTATTTAATCTCCATACTTAGGTAATCTAAAATCTAGAGTGTTCCTAGTAAAATCCTGACATGTGTGCGCTAGGATACACGTGCAGAAACAGTCATGGTAGGGCCGGGTGCGGTGGCTCACCCCTGTAATCCCAGCAGCTTAGGAGGCTGAGGCAGGTGGATCATTTGAGGTCAGGAGTTCAAGACCAGCCTGGCCAACATGCCCCGTCTCTACTAAAAATACAAAAATTAGCCTGGCGATAGTGGCGCATGACTGTAATCTCAGCTACTCGGGAGGCTGAGGCAGGAGAATCGCTTGAGCCCGGGAGGTGGAGGTTGTGGTGAGCTGAGGTCGCACCACTGCACTCCAGTCTGGGTGAGAGTGAGACTCCATCTCAAAAAAAAAAAAAAAAAAAAAAAAAAAAAAACAGTCATGAGTCATGGAAGCATTATTTATAGGTGCTCCAAACTGGAAATACCTTAACTGTCCATCAACAGAAGAAAGGATCAATAAATTATGTAATATCTGCTGGATAAGGAGGTGTGCACCTGCAGTGCCAGCTACTCAGGAGGCTGAGGCAGAAGGATTGCTTGAGCCCGGGATTTCAAGGCTGTAGTGAGCTATAATCACGACATTGCACTCCAGCCTGAGTGATAGAGCAAGACCTTGTCTCTTAAAAAAAATTATGCAGTATACATAACGTGGAATACTATACTACAATGAGAGTGAACAAATTAGAGCTACAAGACACAACATATAGTGTTTAGACCTCCCCAAAAAGCCAAAAAATACACACAGTATGACGTATTTCTTTAAAACTCAAACACAAAGAATGAACACATGAATAGTTAAAGTATAAAGGTCAAGAGGTGCTGCGCACGGTGGCTCATGCCTGTAATCCTAAGGTGAGTGGATCACCTGAGGTCAGGAGTTCGAGACCAGCCTGACCAACATGGAGAAACCCCATCTCTACTAAAAAATACAAAATTAGTCGGGCATGGTGGCAGGCACCTGTAATCCCAGCTACTCAGGAGGCTGAGGCAGGAGAATCGCTTGAACCCAGGAGGCGGAGGTTGTGGTGAGCCAAGATCATGCCATTGCACTCCAGCCTGGGTAACAAGAGCAAGAGTCTGTTTCAAAAAAAAAAAAAGTCAAGAGAGGGATTATTTTTAGAGGAAAGATGGGAACTGTGATCAAGAGGGACACCTGGGAGATTTCCAAGGTGTGGGCGATGTATTTCTTGGTTTGGATGTTGCTGATGTGGGTGCTCACTCTAGAAACATCTGTTAAACCACACATGTAAGTTTTAGACACTTCTCTGTTTTGTACTTTGCAATGAAGAAGACTAAAAGAAAACTCTATCAGGTTACACAAAGTTGAATTACAGTCAGAATTCTCGGCCGATTAGGGCAGACTGCAGGCAAGTCTGCTCCTTACATTTGAAGAATCCGGGTAAGATTTCCAGATAAATTCGAAGATGCCCAGTAAATTTGAATTTCAGATAAACAAGTAACTTTTTAGTGTATTTCAAATATTGCATGAAACATGCTAACACTAGAAAAGTTACGCCTTGTTTATTTGAAATTCAAATTTAACTGGACATCTATATTTTTATTTGCTCAATTTGGCAACTTTAAACTCTCCGGGACAGGAGTACAAAAGAAGGCCCCCTATACCCATATATCTAAAGTTAGTTTTGTTTGTTTGTTTGTTTTTTTGAGACAGAGTCTCGCTCTGTCGCCCAAGCTGGAGTGCCGTGGCGCCATCTTGGCTCACTGCAAGCTCCGCCTCCTGGGTTCACGCCATTCTCCTGCCTCAGCCTCCCCAGTAGCTGGGACTACAGGCGCCCGCCACCACGCCCAGCTAACTTTTTGTATTTTTAGTAGAGACAGGGTTTCACCATGTTAGCCAGGATGGTCTCGATCTCCTGACCTTGTGATCTGCCCGCCTCGGCCTCCCAAAGTGCTGGGATTACAGGCGTGAGCCACGGCGCCCGGCCCTTTTTTTTTTTTTTTTTAGACGGAGTTTCGCTCTTGTTGACCAGGCTAGAGTACAGTGGCACGATCTCGGCTCACTGCACCTCCACCTCCCAGGTTCAAGTGATTCTCCCGCCTCAGCCTCCTGAGTAGCTGGGATTACAGGCGCCCTCCACAACGCCTGGCTAATGTTTGTATTTTTGGTAGAGACGGTGTTTCACCGTGTTGGCCAGGCTGGTCTCAAACTGCTGACCTCAAGTGATCTGCCCCCCCTTGGGCTCCCAAAGTGCTGGGATTACAGGCGTGAGCCACCGCGCCCCGTGAGATTTTTTTAAATTTATTTATTTTTTGAGACAGAGTCTCACTCTGTGGCCCAAGCTGGAATGCAGTTGCGCGATCTCGGCTCGTTGCAACCTCTGCCTCCCAGGTTCAAGCGATTCTTCTGCCTCAGCCTCCCAAGTAGGTGGGATTACAGGTGCCTGCCACCACGCCCGGCTAATTTTTGTATTTTTAATAGAGATGGGGTTTCACCACATTGGCCTGGCTGGTCTCGAACTCCTGGCCTCAAGTGATCTACCTGCCTCAGCCTCTCAAAGTGCTGGGATTGCAGGCATGAGCCACCACGCCCCGCCTTAAAGATTTTAAGATTATACACCAAACTAGCAAACTTTTAAATAAATAAAACGTGTTCTATTCTCCTATCTTGACAAATACACCTTCACAATGACTGGCTGAAAGTCAGTAAAATATCAAAGACTACTGGAATCAGTTATGTTTGTGCATGTCTGTGTATTCTAGAAGTTTGGATGAGTAATAAAATAAAGATATACCTAATTCATATATTAGCATATGTAGTCCATAAAGCTTATTTTATTGTCTTTATTTTACACAATCACAAATTACGCTACTACAATAAAAAATGTCACGATTTCTGATCTGGTCATAGTAATTATCTAAAGGATTTTAAAATAAAATTTAGATTTTATTAAAATTGGACACATTTTAAATATATTTACATCAAAAATTTAAATTAAAGCACGTAGGGGCTGGGTGAGGTGGCTTATGCCTGTAATACCAGCACTTTGGGAGGCCGAGGTGGGTGAGTCGCCTGAGATCAGGAGTTTGAGACCAGCCTGGGCAACATGGCGAAACCCCATCTCTACTAAAAATACAAAAATAAGCTGGACGTGGTGGCACAGGCCTGTAGTCCCAGCTATTCAGGTGGCTAAGGCATGAGAATTGCTTGAACCCGGGAGGTGGAGGTTGCAGTGAGCTGAAATCGTGCTACTGCACTCCAGCCTGGGCAACAGAGCAAGGCTCTGTCTCAAAAAAAAAAAAAAAAAAAAAAACCCAAATAATAATAAAGCAAGTAGGAAAAATCAAAATATTTAAATTATTTATGTTGCAAAAATATTTTTGGCTCAGTGTGGTGACTCATGCCTGTAATTCTAGCACTTTGGGAGACTGAGGAGGGAGGATCACTTGATGCCAGGAGTTCGAGACCAGCCCGGGCAACATAGCAAGACCCTATCTCTAGAGGAAACTTTAAAAATTAGCCTGGCATGGTGGTGCTGCCTGTAGTCCCAGCTACTTGGGAGGCTGAGGTTGGGGGACCACTTGTGCCTGAGGGGTGGAGGCTGCACTGAGCTGTGATCATGCCACTGCACTCAGCCTGGGTGACAGAGCAAGACCTTTTCTCAAAAAAAAGAAAAAAATCCCTTTGAAAATATTCAAAATAGGGCCGGGCACAGTGGCTCACGCCTGTAATCCCAGCACTTTGGGAGGCCGAGGCGGGCGGATCACGAGGTCAGGAGATCGAGACCATCCTGGCTAACATGGTGAAACCCCGTCTCTACAAAAAATACAAAAAATTAGCTGGGTGTGGTGGCAGGCGCCTGTAGTCCCAGCTACTCGGGAGGCTGAGGCAGGAGAATGGCGTGAACCTGGGAGGCGGACCTTGCAGTGAGCCGAGATCGCACCACTGCAGTCCAGCCTGGGCGAAAGAGCGAGACTCCGTCTCAAAAAAAAAAAGAAAATATTCAAAATAGGGTGGGCACGGTGGCTCACACCTGTAATCCCAGCACTTTGGGAGGCCAAGGTGGGCGGATCACGAGGACAGGAGTTCCAGACCAGCCTGGCCAATATGGTGAAACCCCATCTCTACTAAAAATGCAAAAATTATCTTGGTGTGGTGGCACGCTCCTGTAGTCCCAGCTACTTGGGAGGCGGAGGCAGAAGAATCGCTTAAACCCAAGAGGCAGAGGTTGCAATGAGCCGAGATCGTGCCACTGCACTCCAGCCTGGGTGACAGAGCAAAACTCCATCTCAAAAAAAAAAAAAAAGAAAATATTCAAAATTATGTATTAAAAGTAAATGGCAGTGGTTTCCGGGGGCTGAGGGTAGGGGGAAATGAGGAATTATTGTCTAATGCAGCAGTCCCCAAATTTTTGGCACCAGAGACCATTTTCATGGAAGACAAATTTCCCACAGACGGGTGGGGGGATGGTTTCGGGATGAGACTGTTCCACCTCAGATCATCAGGCATTAGATTCTCATAAGGAGCGTGCAACCTAGATCCCTCACATGTGCCGTTCACAGTAGGGTTTGTGTGCAGTTCACAGTTGGGTTTGCAGTCCTATGAGAATCTAAGCGGTAATGCTCGATCGCCGGCTGTTGACTCCTCCTATGCTGCCCAGCTCCTAACAGGCCACAGACTGGTACTGGTCTGTGGCCCAGGGGTTCGGACCCTTGGTCTCATGGGTACAGAATTTCACTGTTGCCAGATGAAAAGAGCTCTAGAGATTGATGGTGCAGATGGTTGCACACGAGTGTACTTAAAACCATTAAACTGTACACTTAAAATGATTAAGATGGTAAATCTTATGTGTATCTTATTACAATAAAAAATTGTAATTAAATAGCAAATATAAAACATCAAATTTTTATCTAAATTATTTAAATAAAGCTGACATTTTATACTTTTTATTTATTTATTTATTTATTATTTATTTATTTATTTTGAGATGAAATCTCACTCTGTTGCCCAGGCTGGAGCTCAGTGGCCCGATTCAGCTCACTGCAACCTCCATCTCCCAGGTTCAAGCGATTCTCCTGCCTCAGCCGCCTGAGTAGCTAGGATTTCAGGCGTGCGCCACCAGGCCTGGCTAATTTTTGTATTTTTGTATTTTTTCACCATGTTGGCCAGGCTGGTCTTGAACTCCTGACCTCAAGTGATCTGCCCACCTTGGCCTCCCAAAGTGCTGGGATTATAGGCATGAGTCACTGCACCTGGCACATTTTAAATTTATTTTTAATGTAATTCTTATTAAGTATTTTGTAACAATAAAACAATATTAAAAAACTGGTCTTACCTTTCACACATTAGGTCCAGACCTACATACATACCAAAGCAAGAGTAACATAAATTGTTTAATATTACCAAATATTCCTGAGCGGCCATGCTGGAAAAATCATTCTGTAATTACATGCCTGTAATCCCAGCACTTTGGGAGGCCGAGGCAGGAGGATCACCTGAGGTCGGGAGTTCAAGACCAGCCTGACCAACATGGAGAAACCCCATCTCTACTAAAAATACAGAAATTAGCTGGGCGTGGTGGTGCATGCCTGTAATCCCAGCTACTTGGGAGGCTGAGGCAGGAGAATCGCTTGAACCCAGGAGGCGGAAGTTGTGGTGAGCCGAGATCACACCATTGCACTCCAGCCTAGGCAACAAGAGCGAAACTCCATCTCAAACAAACAAACAAAAAAATTAACTGGGCGTGGTGGTGGGCGCCTGTAATGCCAGCTACTTGGGAGGCTGAGGCAGGAGGATCACTTGAACCTAGGAGGTGGAGAGTGTAGTGAGTCGAGACCTTGCCATTGCACTCCAGCAACAAGAGCGAGACTCCGTCTCAAAAAATAAAATTAAATTAAAATTAAAATACAAAAAATTAGCCAGGTGTGGTGGCGGGCGCCCAGTTACTTGGGAGGCTGAGGCAGCAGAATTGCTTGAACCTGGGAGGCAGAGCTTGCAGTAAGCTGAGATTGCGCCATTGCACTCCAGCCTGGGCTACAGAGTGAGATTCAAAAAAAAAAAAAAAAGAATTCAAAAGGGAAGTAAGCATCCAGAACTTTGGCAAGAGTAAGTTTACCAAGTTTTGCCCCGGTTTTACAAACATGAGGAAAAATCAGTGCTTGTGTAGGAAGTGCCACCACGGCTACAGCTGAATATCAACCAGGAAACAGTTAATGATAGCTTAGCCAAACCTGACCCAAAGCCTGCAGGAAGGTAGCAAGGCATCCATCTTTGAGACCTTCCTTGTCTCTTTCCTGCCACCAGGTAGGGACAGAGAGGGCTTTGCTAACGTTGCTAACCTCGGCCTGACTGAACGACATCATTTTCCACTCCTCCAGGAGAAGAGACACTCTCTCTCCAATTTGAGACCATTTTACTAAATGTTAAAGTTTAGAATGCCTAGGCTAGCAGGTTGGCAGCTGGCCAGGAAAGGACAATTGGGCTTGGACTGAACTTTGTTCTTCTGGTAGCCAGGTGTCTCCACCCTCCCTGCCCTTTTCAGCTCTGAACTCTATTCTATTTCAGCAGCTGGCAAGTTCTCCGCTTCATAAGGGTGTGCCCCATCACATCTCCTGCCCCCACCCCCATGCTTAGGGAGATTCTAGAACCTTCTCTGTGCAAGAAGCTGAGATTGCCTACCAATGCAAAATCTGCAGAGGACTTCTCACTTAGGGAAGGTGACTCTTGGTCTTCTACCCTGTGAGCCTGTGAATGAAGCTGATTTTGATTATTCTTGAAGTTTTTTTGTTTTGTTTTGTTTTGTTTTGAGACGGTGTCTTGATCTGCCGCCCAGGCTGAACTGCAGTGGTGCGATCTCGGCTCACTGTAACCTCTACTTCCCAGGTTCAAGCGATTCTTGTGCCTCAGCCTCCCAAGTAGCTGGGATTACAGGTGCGTGCCATGACACCCGGCTAATTTTTGTATTTTTAATAGAGATGGGGTTTCACCATGTTGGCCAGGCTGGTCTCGAATTCCTGGACTCAAGTGATCCACCGGCCTCGGCCTCCCAAAGTGCTGGGATTATAGGCGTGAGCCACCACACCCGACCACTTGAAGCTTTTCTTTTTTTTTCTTTTTCTTTTCTTTTTTCTTTTTTTTTGAGGTGGAGTCTTGCTCTGTCACCCAGGCTGGAGTGCAGTGGCATGATCTCGGCTCACTGAAACCTCTGCCCCCTGGATGAAAGCAATTCTCCTGCCTCAGCCTCCTTAGTAGCTGGGGTTACAGTCGTGCACTACCATGCCAGGCTACTTTTTGTTTTTTTGTTTTGTTTTGTTTTAGTAGAGACGGGGTTTCACCATGTTGACCAGGCTGGTCTTGAATTCCTGACCTCAGGTGATCCACCCACCTCGGCCTCCCAAAGAGCTGGGATTGCAGGCGTGAGCCACCGCACCTGGCCCGAAGCTTTTCTTAAATGTATTTTTAAATACAAGTATTCCTATTGAAACCGCCTTTTCAAAATTATGACTGAGATAGTGAAAGAGAACTAACTTAACCGACTCCATGTTGCTTCTAACCTCCATGCTGTCTTTGTTCATTCCTGGGCGTAGGCTGAACTAACTTTGAGAGAAACTTAGTTTGTAGTTTATAAACTGGCTCGTCAGATCATGTGGCCCCCACCCAGGAACTGACTCAGTGCAAGAAGACAGCTTCGACTCCCTATGATTTCATCTCTGACCAATCAGCACTCCTGGCTCACTGTCTCCCCACCCACCCACCGAGTTATCCTTAAAAACTCTGCTCCCCGGCCGGGCGCAGTGGCTCATGCCTGTAATCCCAGCACTTTGGGAGGCCAAGGCGGGCAGATCACCTGAAGTCGGGAGTTCGAGACCAGTCTGACCAACATGGAGAAACCCCGTCTCTACAAAAAATACAAAATGAGCCAGGTGTGGTGGCGCATGCCTGTAATCCCAGCTACTCGGGACGCTGAGGCAGGAGAATCACTTGAACCCAGGAGGCAGAGGTTGCAGTGAGCTGAGATGGCGCCATTGCACTCCAGCCTGGGCAACAAGAGCTAAACTCTGTCTCAAAAAAAAACTCTGCTCCCCGAATGCTTGGGGAGACTGATTTGAACAATTATAAAACTGGGGTCTCTCACATAGCCGGCTCTGCGTGAACTACTCTTTCTCTATTGCAATTCCCCTGTCTTGATAAATCAGCTCTGTCTAGGCAGCAGGCAGGGTGAACCCTTTGGGCAGTTACACTATGTCCCAGAAACCTATTTCAAAAATTATTGCATTTCATTGTAATATTACTAATTATCCATTTAAAATGTGGTTTGTTGCATAAGCTTATGTACGACATACTGAAATTGTTTCATAGGTAGTGAGACTTAGGTATAAGAAAATAAACTAATCCCAAATCAATCCAGAGTTGAATCTACCTTCTATTCCTGCTTCTCCTCATTCCCAACCATCTTCCCTTTGGCTTCATCCTACGTCCTCTCTGGATTTTTTTCGGATCGAATTATAAATCTTTTATTTCAGAGAATTAAAGCTTTGCTGCTGTCACCCCAGCTCCCAGAACTGTGCCTGGCACTTTGTAAGCACTCAGTAAATAGTCATTGAATGACTGGATCAATTCTCTTAAAATTTACTGGGGTTTGTATGAATCAGACTCCCAACCAAGAAGAGTTATAAACAGTAGAAAGTTTTTAGGATTGTAATTAATCAAGTAATCTGTGTTCATAATAGCAATATCGGCAAAAAAGAAGAAAGGAGGAAACAGTGGCATTCTCAAAGTAGAATGGCTAGACCAAGCCTTGAGCTTTAAAGAAAGCATTTGAATTATCCAGGTCTGGTTGGGCACAGTGGCTCACGCCTGTAATCCCAGGATTACACGCCTATAATCCCAGCAGACGGATCACCTGAGGTTAGGAGTTCGAGACCAGGCTGGCCAACATGATGAAACCCTCTCTCTACTAAAAATACAAAAAATTAGCCGGGTGTGTTGGCGAGTGCCTGTAATCAATCCCAGCTACTTAGGAGGCCGAGGCAGGAGAATCACTTGGACCTGGGAGGCAGAGCTTGCAGTGAGCCGAGAGTGCCCCACTGCACTCCAGCCTGGGCAACAAGAGCAAAACACCAGAAAGAAAGAAAGAAGAAGAAAGAAAGAAAGAAAGAAAGAAAGAAAGAAAGAAAGAAAGAAAGAAAGAGAGAAAGAAAAAGAAATTATCCAGGGCTGTCTTACAGCTTGGAGCACAAGGTCAAGGTCTGGCCCAGCCCCCACATTTGCAAGGCCCCATATAATATCTGACTACTTAAAATGTATACCTCAGAATTTACAGTCAAAATGACCTAAATCAAGCTGAAATTTTATTTAGCTATTTGAAAATGTAATTAAACCTTGTTACATGTTTTTATAAATATATAAATTTTTGCATTTATCAGTGTTCAACGTCCATTCAGGTTCCATTGTAAAGAACTGATATCATGCTCCCCGTATATTAGGAGTGTGTGTGTGTGTGTGTGTGTGTGTGTGTGTGTGTGTATAACATGCACATATATACATCTAAGAAATATGAAATGTTTAATGTCTTATAGTGTTGCTTAGCTACCATGTGGTACCTCTAGAACCACAAAATTGGAACACAAATAGAAGCAAAAATATGGACACACGGCATCAGTGGGAAATGGTATTTGGTTATGTGTGAATCTCTCACATTCATGCTATCTGAAAGGAAGGGTTTGACAACTTAATTTGTCTTTCCTTTCACCTAAGCCTTCTGCAGCTGAAATCCTCCCCCGCACTCCGAATTATGGGTCATCTCCAAGATCTGCGAAGGCACAGCCCACATACCTTCACAGCATCCATAAATAGCTGCCTTTTGTTTCAAGAACATAAGGCAAATGCTGTGCAGAAGTATTTCCATGGGGTCTGAGCAGTGTTAGTTATAGAAGTGGCTATCCTAAGAAGGTCATAGCTCAGGGTTATAGGGAAAACTGACCACTGGATCCCAAAATAGCAGAGGTGCCCAGGCAATCTCTGCTACACGTATTCCGCATACTTTTGTGGCGTGTGGCAGCCTCCAAAGCATGGGGCCCAGGGCAGGGCCCTTTAGCCTTACGCCAAGGGCAATAGTGGATTTGGAGCTCCGTTTGCCGCCTAGGGAAGCCCATGTTGTAGGCCCACCCAGGCCAGGGGAGGAAAAGACTACAATAAAGAACCTTCTGGACAGTCACCGGCGCTTCCCGAGATTCAGGCTCACTTTTGAAGCAACTTGCCAGAGGCAGTACTACTGCTGGCATAGATAGTTCTTTCGTAGGAAGACAGGCCCCAACCCCAGATGGGGTCTACAGCATCTTTTGTGGAGAGAGTCTGGTTTCTTCCTCTACAACCTTACTGAAGCCAGCCAGAGGTGGGAATGAAGTTAGGAGACCATGACTTGGGGCAAGGTCCCCTGGGCCCTGAGGTTATCACTGGACATGCCAAGTACGGGGCAGGGCCACCAAGAGGGAGTTCTAGAAAATAAGTGGGGCATGCTGGGAGCCAGTGACCGAGCTGAAGAAGTAGATGCCACCACAGCAATGGAGAGGTAAATATGCACCAGCCCTATCCACAAGGTTTCTGGGGAAAAGCCATGGATGAACTTTTCTAGGCAGCTGGACAGGGCAAGGCAGAATCAGAGCTGCTCTGAATTTGTCAAAGAAAAGACCTTTGCCTTTTCCTGAGAAGGAAGGCAGGTTTCCTCAAGATTTTTCTGGTCCATCTCATCTTCCCGTATTAGATAGAGCTAGCCAGGGCCTCTGCCATAACTGAGTACCTCCTTCACCATGTTCTCTTGCTTCCTATTTCTGGTGGTTGGGCTACAGTGGTAGGGAGGTATGGTAGTCCCCAGAACCTGTGACTATATTACCTTACGTGACAAAAGGGACTTGGCAGACGTGATTAAGTTAAGGAACTTGCAATGAGGAGATCATCCTGGATTACCTGGCTGGGCCCAGCATAATTACAGTCTTTCTGAGAGGGAGGCAAGAGGGCCAGAGTCAGAGGTGATGTCATAGTGGAAACAGAGGTCCAAGAGAGAAATAGAGATTTGAAGGCGCTATGCTGCTGGCTTTGAAGATGGAGGGAGGGGCCAACAACCAAAGAATGCAGAATGCAGGTAGTCTCTAACTGGAAAAGGCAAGAAAATGGATTCTCTCCTACAGCCTCCAGAAAGAGGAACACAGCCTACACCTTGATTTTAGGACTTCTAACCTCCCAAACTGTAAGATAATAAATGGATATCTTTTTTGGTTTTTCTTTCTTGTCTTCTTTTTTTTTTGTAGCAACAGGGTCTCTCTATGTTACCCAGGCTGGTCTCGAACTCCTGGCCTCAAGTGATCTTCCTACCTCAGCCTCCCAAAATGTGGGGATCATAGGCATGAGCCACTGCACCCAACCTATTGTTTTAAGTCACTAAATGTGTGGTAATTTGTTTGTTTGTTTTTGAGACAGAGTCTCACACTGTTGTCCGGGCTGGAGTGCAGTGGCGGATCTCGGCTCACTGCAACCTCCGCCTCCAAGGTTCAAGTGATTCTCCTGCCTCAGCCTCCTGAGTAGCTGGGATTACAGGCACGCACCGCCACGCTCAGCTAATTTTTTGTATTTTTAGTAGAGATGGGGTTTCACCATGTTGGCCAGGCTGGTCTCGAACTCCTGACCTCAAGTGATCCATCCGCCTTGGCCTCCCAAAGTGATGGGATTACAGGCATGAGCCACCGCACCCGGCCATGTGTGATAATTTGTTACAGCAGCAATAGGAAACTCAGACATCAGGAAATGGGGCTGGCTGGAGATGAGCCAGCCAAGGCAGGGATGGGAGATGTTGTTGGGACAGAGATCAATGTCAGTGTAATTCCATGCACTGATTAAGCCTGTGACCTTGCATGGGCCAAGAAGTAGACTTGTTTCTCAACTGGGAGAGCTGAAGCAGTTGGGGAGAGAGTGGGGAGAGCCTTGGGCTCTTTTCTCTGACTCTGTTCCTTGGGGCCTAATGTCTGCTGGCCATATTGTAAGGTATCCCATAGGCCTCCCTTAAAGCTGAAGTGGGCTGTTAAAGGCCAAGCGTGGTGGCCTCGCGCCTGTAATCCCAGCACTTTGGGAGGCCGAGGTGGGTGGAACACCTGAGGTCAGGAGTTTGAGACCAGCCTGGCCAACATAGTGAAACCCCTACTAAAAATACAAAAATTAGCCTGGTGTGGTGGCATGCACCTGTTGTCCCAGCTACTCGGGAGGCTGAGGCAGGAGAATCACTTGAACCCAGGAGGTGGAGGTTGCAGTGAGCTGAGATCGCGCCACTACACTCCAGCCTGGGGTGACAGAGTGAGACTCCATCTCAAAAAAAAGAAAAAATAAATAAAAAAAGCTGAAGTGGGCTGTGTCCTACTAGGGCAAGGAGAAGTCTTGCTAGATATTAACAGGCAGCTGGCATTATGATAGGGCACAGGGGGAATAAGGATGGAAGTTCTAGTGTCCAAGGAATGGAATGTTCTGGATACAGGGAGGCAGATTTACAGCTGGCCTCTTCGGGGATGATGACTTAGTGTAGGGCCAGGTGAGTCATTCAGTCTAGCTGTGGGGCATGAATTGGAAAACTGTGGTGACTATTGTCCAGTGATAGAAACTCTAGAAACTTCTGTTCCCTCATCTGTGAAATGAGATGAACATAGTACCTACCTCACAGGGTTTTAATTAGGCATAAGCAGATTATCTGTGCAAAATGCTTAGTGCAGTGCCTGGTACACAGAAAACACTCAGTGAAGGCTATAATTATATAAAACTGCAGCCTCCATTGGAAATCTGGTAGAGAGTGGCCTGTGGAGGAAGAAAGGCTCTTTGATAAGCAGGGCAGATGGCAGTCTGTTGAGCACAGGTAGTGAGGCGTATTTGATGTCACTGTGGCACTAGGATGGGGCAGGTCCATCAGAAAGTCCAGCAGATGGCTCCCCACAGAGGCTCGGTGGTCAAAAGCGGATGTCCAGGCCCTAAGAGCTGCCCAAGCCTGTTCTCAGCTTGGGCACATACTTGCAGGGGGATGATAGTATGCACCCCCAACAAGGGCAGGCCCTGGGACCTGACAGCCATCTCTTCTCTATCCCTGTAATGGAAGGCATGTCCCTGGCACCTCTGTCTCAGTGACAAGTGGCCAGACAATCCAGTGCTGGGGATTCCATCTACAGCCAAGCCAGTGCAGAGCACCTGCAAGACGCAGCTGGAGCAGAGTGAGCCGGGGGCAAGGCCAAGCCAGCTGAGCCCGGTGAGCCCAGGACCGAGGTAGCTGGGATCATTCGAGGAGACCAAAGGGGAACAGCAGGACCAGACATGAGAGAGAAAACCCAGCATCAGGAGCCCGAACTCAGAGGGGCCAAGTTGAGTGGGAGGCAGGGAGGCATGGGGTGACTCCCCACCGACTGAAGGCTTGGGGGCCGGTGGAATGCTTCCACTGGCTGTCCCAATTGGGGTGTGTGTGAGTCAGTCTGGCTAAATTTGTCAACAGTTCCAGGTTGTTTGAAGAGTTCGGGGAAAACGTTTAAATGCGATTTTTATTTTACTGTCAAAATGAGTACAAAAGGTATGAGAAGAACATGTAGTTTTACAAAGTTGACCCTATGCCATTCTGTACTCAGTGGAAAAGTGGGATAAATCTTTTTTACAGCAGGAAATCAGACTTCATGAACAAAACCAGCAGTTCCACCAGTTCTGTAGCCTCTATTGTGTGTGTGAAGATTTTCATGAAATTCTTCTGTTAAAGTGGAAGAGTACTTTTCTAATCAGAAAAAGTTATCTTTTAAACGGCTCACATCATTATCTAACACAACCATGGTTTCAGATTGTACTAAGCATCAATTTTCACATAGTTAAAACTTGCATTTTTTCATCAGCACCAACAAAAAGTAGAACAACTCTGGAAACACTTTGTTCCAAAACTGCAAAAGAATTAACCAATAGTGTTGGGTGAAACTTTCTCTTATATAGATGTATCTAAATTCAAACATAAAAAGTTGCTCCCGTCATTTCATGACAACATTATAGTTAACATGAAAGCTCTTGGACTTTACATTCTACTGTGGAAATTAACTGACTGATTAGATTAATATTTTCACTGTTATGAGCCATAAAGGACATGCCACTAAGACCTCTGGCATGTCTATTCAAAATATGAATACTAGGCTGGGCACAGTGGCTCACACCTGTAATCCCAGCACTTTAAGATGCCAAGGCGGGAGAATTGCTTGACCCCAGGAGTTCGAGATCAGCCTAGGCAACAGGGCGAGATGCCCCCCACACCCCGTCCCTACAAAAAATTTTTAAAAGTAACCAAGCATAGGCCAGGTGTGGTGGCTCAGGCCTGTAATACCAACACTTTGGGAAGCTAAGGCAGGCCAATCACTTGAGGTCAGGAGTTTTAGACTAGCCTGGCCAACATGGTGAAACCCCGTCTCTACTAAAAATAACAAAAATTAGCTGGGCATAGTGACACGTGCCTGTAATCCAAGCTGCTCTAGAGGCTGAGGCAGGAGAATCGCTTGAGCCCAGGAAGTGGAGGTTGCAGTGAAATGAGATCATGCCACTGCACTCCAGCCTGGGCAACAGAGCAAGACTCCATCTCAAAAAAAAAAAAAAATTAACCAAGTACAGTGGCACTTGCCTGTGGTACCAGATACATGAGAGCCTGAGGCAGGAAGATCATTTGAGCCCAGGAGATGGAGGCTGCAGTGAGCTCTAACTGCACCGCTGCACTCCAGCCTGGGCAACAGAGTGAGCCCCTGTCTCAAGAGAAAATGAATAGAGACTTTGGAGAAGCAAAAATTAAGAGTTGTAAAAGAGTTTAAAAGAAAGAAAAAATGTCTGAATTTTGTTGCTCCTAGAAAGAAAATTGTAAGAGACAATTGCCAGTGACAGTATAGACAAATTCTGAGAGCATCTATTGACTATTCTAATTTCAATATGGAAAATAAAAAGGGTCCTGAATGGGATGATCTGAGGAAAGCATGGAATCTTTTAAAATCCCTCTCCCAGCCAGGCGCCGTGGCTCATGCCTGTAATCCCAGCACTCTGGGAGGCCAAGGCTGGTGGATCACTTGAAACCAGGAGTTTGAGACCAGCCTGGCCAACCCCATCTCTACTAAAAATACAAAAAATTAGCTGGGCGTGGTGGCACACACCTGTAATCCCAGCTACTGGGGAGGCTGGGACATGAGAATCACTTGAACCCAGGAGGCAGAAGTTGCAGTGAGCCAAGATTGCGCCACTGCACTCCAGCCTGGGAGACAGGGTGAGACTCTGTCTCAAAATAAATAAATAAATAAACAAATAAATATTCCTTCCCCTTCTTTATCATAGCGTGGCGTCACCCTTCTACTATTCCTCAATGAGAACAGTAGTCAAAAAGAACACTTAAATGTAAAACCCAAAACTATAAAAACCCTAGAAGAAAATCTAGGCACTACCATTCAGGGCACAGGCACAGGCAAAGATTTCATGACAAAAATTGCCAACAGCAATTGCAACAAAAGCAAAAATTGACAAGTGGTATCTAATTAAACTAAAGAGCACAGCAAAAGAAACTATCATCAGAGTGAACAGGCAACCTACAGAGTGGGAGAAAACTTTTGCAATCTATCCATCTGACAAAGGTCTAATATCCAGAATCTACAAGGAACTTAAACAAATTTATGAGATTAAAACAAACAACCCCATTAAAAAGTGGGCAAAGGACATGAACAGACACTTCTCAAAAGAAGACATTCATGTGACTAACAAGCCTGTGTAAAAAAAGCTCAACATCACCGATCATTAGAGAAACGCAAATCAAAACCACAATGAGATACTATCTCACTCCAGTCAGAACGATGATTACTAAAAAGTCAAGAAATAACAGATGCTGGTGAGGCTGCAGAGAAATAGGAATGCTTTTACATTGTTGGTGGGAATGTAAATTAGTTCAACTATTGTGGAAGATGGTGTGACGATTCCTCAGAGATCTAGAACCAGAAATACCGTTTGACCCAGCAATCCCATTACTGGTTATATAACCAAAGGAATATAAATCATTCTATTACAACAATATATGCATGTGTATGTTCATTGCAGCACTATTCACAATAGCAAAGACATGGAATCAACCCAAATGCCCATCAATGATACACTGGATAAAAAAATGTGGTACATATACACCATGGAATACTATGCAGCCATAAAAAGGAACAAGAACATGTCCTTTGCAGAGACATGGATGGAGCTGGAATCCATTACCCTCAGCAAACTAATGCAGGAACAGAAAACCAAACACTGCATGTTCTCACTTATAAGTGGGAACTGAACAATGAGAACACATGGACACAGGGAAGGGAACCACACACTGGGGCCTCTTGGGGAGTGGGGTAGGGGGAGGGAGTGCATTAGAAAAAATATCTAATGCATGCTGAGCTTAATACCTAGGTGATGGGTTGACAGGTACAGCAAACCACCATGGCACACGTTTACCTATGTAACAAACCTGCGCATCCTGCACACATACCCCATAACTTAAAATTAAAAAGGGCTGGACACTGTGGCTCACGCCTGTAATCCCAGCACTTAAGGAGGCAGAGGCGGGCAGATCACGAGGTCAGGAGATGGAAACCATCCTGGCTAACACAGTGAAACCCCGTCTCTACTAAAAATACAAAAAAATTAGCCAGGAGGCCGGGCGTCGTGGCTCAAGCCTGTAATCCCAGCACTTTGGGAGGCCGAGGCGGGCGGATCACGAGCTCAGGAGATCGAGACCATCCTGGCTAACACAGTGAAACCCTGTCTCTACTAAAAAAAAAAAATACAAAAAATTAGCAGGGTGTGGTGCCGCGCACCTGTAGTCCCAGCTACTCGGGAGGCTGAGGCAGGAAAATGGCGTGAACCTAGGAGGCAGAGCTTGCAGTGAGCCAAGATCGTGCCACTGCACTCCAGCCTGGGCGACAGAGCGAGACTCTGTCTCAAAAAAAAAAAAAAAAAAGAAAAGAAAATTAGCCGGGCGTGGTGTCACGCACCTGTAGTCCCAGCTATTCGGGATGCTGAGGCAGGAGAATAGCTTGAACCTGGGAGGTGGAAGTTGCAGTGAGCTGAGATCGTGCCACTGCACTCCAGCCTGGGCAACAGAGGGAGACTCCATCTCAAAAAATAAATTAATTAATTTAATTAATTAATAAAATAAAATAAAAAAGGAACACACAGCATCATCTCCAAGTCAGGAATGGTTGAACATACGTAAAGACATTCATCATGAGAGCACAAGGATATTGGCCTCCTCACTTTCAGGGAAGTGAGATTGTTTTGTTGATTATCCAGTTTGAGGGATAAGAATAGTAATTAACCATTGAAAACCTCTCCTAAGAATTCAAATTAATTACTCAGAGACAGGCCAAGAAATTTTTGAAATTGTAAAGAACAAATAATTGTTGAGAGAGCTGAGCTCTTCAAAGATGTAGAGAGAGAGATCCACATAATTTTCTCTTCAATTCATAATGGTAAATGGCAAAAATGACAACATGAATAATGTACTATTTAGCATGTGTTTTATTGCTGAATTTCATATGCATTTTAATTATTTCATATGCATTTAATTTTTCATTTCACTGTAGGTCATATATTAAATATATAACTAAATTCGATTTTATTCATAAGACTTTTCTTTTCTTTTCTTTTTTTGAGATGGAGTTTCACTCTTGTTGCCCAGGCTACAGTGCAATGGCGCGATCTAGGCCCACCGCAACCTCCACCTCCCGGGTTCAAGCGATTTCCCTGCCTCAGCCTCCCGAGTAGCTGGGCATGTGCCACCACGCCTGGCTAATTTTGTATTTTTAGTAGAGACGGGGTTTCTCCATGTTGGTCAGGCTGCTCTCGAACTCCCGACCTCAGGTGATCCACTCACCTCAGCCTCCCAAACTGCTGGGATTACAGGCGTGAGCCACCGCGCTCTGCCAAGACTTTTCATATAAACACAGGACCGACGAGACTAACACAGGTCGAACACTGATAATGAACTAAGTGCTTTATTTCATTCAATCCTGACAACGCTAGGAGACAAGCATTATCATCCTGATTGATTTTACAGATAAAGAAACTCAAGACTCAGACTAGGAAGTAATCTGCTTTCACAGCTGCTACGAGAGACAGATACATATACATATATATATATAATATTTAAAATATATATATTTAAAACCAAATGATGGAGTGAGGGTTTGAACATCAAGCCAACTTGCTAAAGTAACAAATTAAATACAAAAATGCTTGTCAGATTTCGTGACCAGATTTCCCATTTGGAAAGCAGAACCACTGTCATTATAGATGATGCTGAATACTTACAGGATATATATCATGTGGAAGCATGAGGGATTTCCCATGAGGAGGGGTCAGATCAGCAGATCTGAGGTTAACCAATAGTTTAGACAGTCTTCTTTGAGGTTGGGCTATCAATGATAGATAGTTGAAAGTGAGGAGTTCTGGTTTAAAGTGGCAACCACACATATTCTCCTCTTCTTACCCAAACCCCACTAAGATGACTGGCAAAGGCTCTTTTTTTTGAGATGGAGTCTTGCTCTGTCGCCCAGGCTGGAGTGCGGCGGTGCCATCTCGGCTCACTGCAACCTCTGCCTCCCAGGTTCAAGTGATTCTCCTGTCTCAGCCTCCTGAGTAGCTCTGGTGCGTGCCACCATGCCTGGCTAATTTTTGTATTTTTAGTAGAGGCAGGGTTTCACTATGTTGGCCAGGCTGGTCTCGAACTCCTGACCTCAGGTGATCTGCTCGTCTCAGCCTCCCAAAATGCTGGGATTACAGACGTGAGCCACGTGCCCGCCCTGCAAAGGCTTTTAAAAGGAATTAACCCGGCCAGGCACGGTGGCTCACGCCTGTAATCCCAGCACTTTGGGAGGCCAAGGCAGGCGGGTCACTTGAGGTTGGGAGTTTGAGATCAGCCTGGCCAACATGGTAAAACCCCATCTCTACTAAATATACAAAAATTAGCCAGGCATGGTGGCATGCACCTGTAATCCCAGCTACTCAGGAGGCTGAGGCAGGAGAATCAACCCAGCAGGCAGAAATTGCAGTGAGTCGAGATCATGCCACTGCATTCCAGCCTGGGTGACAGAGTGAGACTCCATTGCAAAAAATAAATAAATAAAATAGTGAACATTAGCGTTGCCAGGCACAGCCTTGCAGGCAATGTGGGTTTGACCTGGGCCCTAAGGAATGAATGGTGTTTCTGGAGACAGCAAGAAGGAGTGCCAGGTAAAATAATTAAGAAAAACAAAGTCATTAATGTAGGAAAGATCTTTACCTACGAAGAGCTCTTCTTTTTTTTTTTTTTCTTTCAGAGTCTCGCTCTGTCACCCAGGCTAGAGTGCAGTGGTGCGACCTCGGCTCACTGCAACCTCCACCTCCCGGGTTCCAGCAATTCTCCTGCCTCAGCCTCCCAGGTAGCTGGGACTACATACAGCACACACCACCACACCCAGCTAATTTGTGTGTGTGTGTGTGTGTGAGAGAGAGAGAGAGAGAGGGAGCTTCGCTCTTGTTGCCCAGACTGGAGTGCAGTGGCACGATCTTGGCTCACTGCAACCTCTGCCTCCCAGGTTCAAGTGATTCTCCTGCCTCAGCCTCCTGAGTAGCTGGGATTACAAGTGTCCACCAGCATGCCCAGCTAAGTTTTGTATTTTTAGTGGAGACAAGGTTTCGCCATGTTGGCCAGGCTGGTCTTGAACTCCTGACCTCAGGTGATCCGCCCGCCTTGGCCTCCCAAAGTGCTGGGATTACAGGCATGAGCCACTGCACCTGGCCAGAGCTCTTCTAATTAATAAGGGAATAAAAAGAAGAAAAAGACCAAAAACCCAGTCGAAGAAGGAGCACAGATTCAGGCACGGTGGCTCATACCTGTAATCCTGGCATTTTGAGAGGCAGAGGTAAGAGGATCGATTGAGCCTAGGAGTTCAAGACCAGCCTGGGCAACAGAGCGAGACCTTGTCTCATTAAAAATGGAAAAATTAGCTGGGTGTGGTGGCGTTCCCTTGTAGTCCAAGCTACTCGGGAGGCTGAGGGGGGGGATCGAAGCTGCAGTGTGCT
This sequence comes from Pan troglodytes, assembly GCF_028858775.2. NCBI lineage: Eukaryota > Metazoa > Chordata > Mammalia > Primates > Hominidae > Pan > Pan troglodytes. The sequence goes on along the minus strand of NC_072421.2, from coordinate 41,839,721 downwards.
GTGACAGCACCACTGCACTCCAGCCTGGGTGACAGAGCAAGACCCTGTCTCAAAAAAAAAAAAAAAAAAAGTGGGTAGCAAAGAATATATGCAGATATCATTAACCAAAAAATCACAGTGCAAATAGGTCTTAAATATAAAATACAATTCACAGACATAATAAGAGAAATACTCAATAAGTTCCATTTTCAGCCAGGCACAGTGGCTCATGTCTGTAATCACAACACTTTGGGAGGCCGAGGCAGGCGAATCACCTGAGGTCAGGAGTTCAAGACCAGCCTGGCCAACAGGATGAAACCCCATCTCTACTAAAAATACAAAAATTAGCCGGGTGTGGTGGCACACGCCTGTAGTCTCAGCTACTTAGGAGGCTGAGGCAGGAGAATTCACTCAAACCCAGGAGTTGGAGGTTTCAGTGAGTCGAGATCACAACACTGCACTCCAGCCTGGGCAACAAGAGGGAAACTCCGTCTCAAAAAAAAAAAAAAAAAAAAGTTCTGTTTTCATCTCTCACATTCGCAAATATCAAAAAGTTTGATAACATTGTGTGTGGTAGGCAAAATTCTAAGATAGGCCCCTAAATTCCCACTGCCTGGTGTACAGGCACCTTTTCCCAGTTATTCACCCAAACATTAATCTGGGTGGTGCTGCAAAGGGATCTTGCAGATGTGATTAATTCCCCAATCAGGTGACTTTAAGATTATCCAAGTGGGCCAGACTTCATTATATGGGCCCCTTAAATCTGGGCCTAGTTGTTGGAGACTGGGAAGTCAGAGATCCAAAGCACAAGAAGGAGTCAATGCACTGTTTTTTCCTTAAGGATGGGAGGGGCCCATGTGGCAAGGAATGTGGCTATCTCTGGGAGCTGAGAGCAGGCCCCTGGCTAACAGCCAACAAGGAGATTCAGACCTCAGTCCTACAACCATAAGGAACTGAATTCCACTAACAACAGAAACAAGTTTAGGGCCAGGTGCGGTGGCTCACACCTGTAATCCCAGCACTTTGAGAGGCCAAGGCAGGCAGATCACTTGAGGTCAGGAGTTTGAGACCAGCCTGGGCAACCCCATCTCTACAAAAAATACAAAAAGTAGCCAAGCATGATGGTGCGTGCCTGTGATCCCAGCTACTTGGGAGACCAAGGTGGGAGGATGGCTTGAACCCTGGAGGCGAAGGTTGCAGTAAGCCAAGATTGCACCACTGCACTCTAGCCTGGGTAATAGAGCCAGACCTTGTCTCAAAAAAACAAAACAAAACAAAACAAAACAAAACAAACAAACAGAAAAACCCCCACAAAAACAAACAAACCAAAAACAAGCTTGGAAGCCTCTAAACAAGACCTCAGCCTGGTAACACCTTGATTTTAACCTTATGATACTCTGAGCAAAGGACCCAGTCATGCCATGCCAGACTTCTGACCTCCCGAACTGGGAGCTTATAAATGGGTGTGTTGTTTTAAGCCACTGAGTTTGTGGTTGTTATGTAGCAATAGAAATCTAATTTGCTGTGTTTAAAAGGATGTGGAGAAACCTGTGCATTCATTTATTGCATTTAAATGATTACATGAATTTTTTGGCATGTAAATAGATATGACCTCCATGGAGGGCAAATTGGCAATATCTATGAAAATTCAAGTTGCTCGCCGGGCGCAGGGACTCATGCCTGTAATCCCAGCACTTTGGGAAGCCAAGGCAGGTGGATCACTTGAGGTCAGGAGTTCGAGACCTGCCTGGCCAACATGGTGAAACCCCGTCTCTACTACAAATACAAAACTTAGCCCAGTGTGGTGGCATGTGCCTGTAGTCCTAGCTACTCAGGAGGCTAAGGCAGGAGAATCGCTTGAACCCGGGAGATGGAGGTTGCAGTGAGCAGAGATCGCGCCACTGCACTCCAGTCCTGGGTGACAGAGCAAGACTCCGTCTCAAAAATAATAAATAAATAAATAAATAGCTATCAATAGTAGGATAGCCAAATACATGATGGTGCGGCCCTCATAATGAGGCCACTCCAGAGATATTGAAACAGAAAATTCTCCAGGAATTACTTACAGGTAAAACTGTAAGGTTTAGGATAGTGTATAGAATGCTATTTAGATGGGGCAAAAAAGAAAAACGTCATTAGATATGTCAGTGAATGCACAGGAGGTGTCTGGAAGATAAACAAAAAACTGGTCCTGACAGCTGCCTTTGGGGAGGGACCCAAGAAGGAGAGGTACTGTTTCCAGGTTATCTTTGTTCTCATCTGAGAACAGAGAAGATGTATGTATTACCCGTTCAGAACAATACACACAAAAAAAACAAGAGTAGTTCTGCCCCTGTGGGTTCTTGAAGAGAATGTAGTTTCTTTTTTTTTTTTTTTTTTCTTTTGAGACGGAGTCTCGCTCTGTTGCCCAGGCTGGAGTGCAGTGACACCATCTCAGCTCACTGCAACCTCCGCCTCCCGGGTTCAAGTGTGCCTGCCTCAGCCTCCCAAGTAACTGGGATTACAGGAGCACACCACCACGTCAGGCTAATTTTTGTATTTTTAGTAGAGATGGGGTTTCACCATGTTGACCAGGGTGGTCTCAAACTCCTGACCTCGGGTGATCTGCCCACCTCATCCTCGCAAAGAGCTGTGATTAGAGGCGTGAGCCACTGGGCCTGGCTGAGAATGTAGTTTCTTTAAAGGAAGGAAGGAGGCCAGGCATGGTGGCTCACACCTGTCATCCCAGCACTTCGGGAGGCCAAGGTGAGAGGATCATTTGAGTTCAGGAGTTCAAGACCAGCCTGGGCAACATAGCAAGACCCTGTCTCTACAAAAAAGAAAATAATTGACCAGGTGTGGTGGTGCATGCCTGTAGTCCCAGCTACTCAGGAGGCTGAGGTAGGAAGATGGCTTGAACCCGGGAAGCAAAGGATGCAGTGAGCAGAGATCATGCTACTGCACTCCAGCCTGGTCAACAGAGCAATACCCTGTCTCAAAAAATAATAGTAACAAAGGAAGGATGGAAGGAAAGAGCGGGAAAGAAGGGAGGGAGAGAGAAAGGAGGAGAGAGGAAGGGAGCAAGATGGAAAAGGGTAGAGCAAGATTTACTGCCATTTCCCCTCTGTTCAGCTGAATCTTTCTCTTCTACTTGGTATCAACACTATGGCTCATTTCCAGGCAAATGTCCACTTGCAGACAGGCACAGAGACACCCCCTGTGAGAACGACTCCCTGCCGGGTTCTGGTGCTGCCTGTACACCCACCTGGTGCACACTAGGTGCCCCATCGATATTTACTGCTGCAAGTTAGGGTGGAAATGTGTTTTGTTGTTGTTGTTGTTTTAATGTTTGTTGAAAGATTTCTAAACTTTCGTTTAAAAGTTGTCATTTCCAGGCCAGGCATGGTGGCTCACGCCTGTAATCCTAGCGCTTTGGGAGGCTAAGGTGGGCAGATCACTTGAGGCCAGGAGTTCGTGACAAGCCTGGCCAACGCGGTGAAACCCGGTCTCCACTAAAAATACAGACATTAGCCAGTCATGGTGGCACACGCCTGTAATCCCAGCTACTCGGGAGGCTGAGGCAGGAGAATCGCTTGAACCCAGGAGGCAGAGGTTGCAGTGAGCCGAGATCACGCCACTGCACTCCAGCCTGGGTGACAGAGTGAGACTCCGTATCAGAAATAAATAAATAAATATAAGTTGGCATTTCCAGCCTGCACAACATGGCAAAAACCCGTCTCTGCAAAAAATACAAAAATTAGCCAGGCATGGTGGCACACACCTATAGTCCCAGCTACTTGAGGATGAGGTGGGAGGATTACTTGGGCCCAGGGAGGCAGAGGCTGCAGTGAGCCGAGATCACACCACTGCATTGCAGCCTAGGCAACAGAGCAAGACTCCGTCTCAAAAAAAAAAAAAAAAAAAAAAAAGAATGGAATCTGGGGCTGGGCGCAGTGGCTCACGCCTGTAATCCCACCACTTTGGGAGGCCGAGGTGGGTGGATCACTTGAGGCCAGGAGTTGGAGACAAGCCTGGCCAACATGGCAACCCTCTCATCTCTACTAAGAATACAAAAATTGGCCAGGTATGGTAGCACGTATCTGTAGTCCCAGCTACTCAGGAAGCTGAGGTGAAAGGATCACTTGAACCAGAGAGGCAGAGGTTGTAGTGAGCCAGGATTGTGCCACTGCACTCCAGGCTGGGTGACAGAGTGACGTTCCATCTCAAAAATATATGTATATATATAAACTTAAAAAAATAGAATATGGCATGGACTCCAGACCTAGCTGCACGAAAGATCTGGCCCTGCCCACCCTGACAATGGTTGGGATTGTATTAATACCCTGCAGTCCAGCCCTTCGGAACTGTGCCGTTCTGCAGCATTTCTCACACCGGCGTGCCCTTCCCCTTTGTAGGTCCCTCTCCCTGGAACCTAATCCCTCCTCCTTCTTCTGTGCCTGACCAACTCAGGCTTCATATCTGATTTGGTTCAAGGCTTTCTGTTTGGTAAAAGGTTTTTTGTTTGGTAAAACATGATCCAGCCGGTCTGGGTTGGAGGCCATTCCCCTGTGCTCCCAGAGCCCCCATTCACATCTCGATTGTCTTAGTTTGCATTCCCCCAAAAGCAAACGCTGACACAAGGACTTGGGTGCAGGTGGTTTATTTGGGACATGACCCCAGGTGTCAGATGTGAGAGAGCAGGGGAGGTGAGACAGGGCAGGGAGAAAACCAATGGTGTGTTTATGAGCTGGTTACCCCTGTGGGCAACTGGTTCACAATCCCCTGCTGGGGATAGCTGGGGAGACTGAGTGGAGCACACTTCAAAATTATCCCTGGCGTGGTAGCTCACACCTGTAATCCCAGCACTTTGGGAGGCCAAGGCGGTCGGATCTCCTGAGGCCGGGAGTTCGAGAACAGCCTGACTAAGATGGAGAAACCCCATCTCTACTAAAAATACAAAATTGGCTGGGTGCAGTGGCTCACGCCTGTAATCCCAGCACTTTGGGAGGCTGAGGCGGGCAGATCACCTGAGGTCAGGAGTTCGAGACCAGCCTGACCAACATGGAGAAACCCTGTCTCTACTAAAAATACAAAATTAGCCAGGCGTGGTGGCGCATGTCTATAATCCCAGCTACTCGGGAGGCTGAGGCAGGAGAATCGCTTGAACCCGGGAGGCAGAGTTTGCGGTGAGCCGAGATCGCACCATTGCACTCCAGCCTGGGCAATAAGAGTGAAACTCCATCTCAAAAAAATACAAAATTAGCTGGGCGTGGTGATGTATGCCTGTAATCCCAGCTACTCGGGAGGCTGAGGCAGGAGAATCACTTGAACCCGGGAGGCAGAGGTTGCAGTGAGCCAAGATCGTGCCATTGCACTCCAGCCTGGGCAACAAGAGCGAAACTCCGTCTTAAAACAAAACAAAACAAAACAAAACAAAAAACGGGTAAGATGGTCAATTTGGGGCACAGCGGCTCACACCTGTCATCCCAGCACTTTGGGAAACCAAGGCTGGAGAACCGCTTGAGGCCAGGAGTTTGAGATGAGCCTGGTCAACATAGCGAGACCCCATCTCTAAAAAAATAAAAAAATTAAAAAATAAATTAAAAAATAAAAAAAAAATTATCCAGGCACGGTGGCTCAAGCCTGTAATCCCAGCACTTTGGGAGGCCGAGGTGGGCGGATCATCTGAGGTCAGGAGTTGGAGACCATCCTGGCCAACGTGGTGAAACTCCGTCTCTACTAAAAATACAAAAAATTAGCCGGGCATGGTGGCACACACCTGTAATCCCAGCTACTCGGGAGGCTGAAGCAAGAGAATCTCTTGAACCCGGGAGGCAGAGGTTGCAGTGAGCCAAGATGGTGCCACTGCACTCCAGCCTGAGCAACAGAGTGAGACTCCATCTCAAAAAAAAAAAAAAAAATTATCCATGCATAGTGGCGAGCACCTGTAGTCCTAGATGCTCTGGACTCTAATTCCTCATTTTCCCTTCCCCTCTAGCTCCTGTCAACCACCATTCTACTTTCTGTTGTCTCAATGTGTGTGATTCTTCCAGGAACCTCAGATAAGTGGACTCATACAATGTGTGCCCTTTTGTGTCTGGCTTCTTTCACTTAGTAAAACATCTTCAGGGTTCATCCATGTTGTAGCATGTGTCAGAATTTCCTTCCAGGCCAGGCGCGGTGGCGCACACCTGTAATCCCAGCACTTTGGAAGGCTGAACTGGAAGGATCACTTAAGGTCAGGAGTTGGAGACTAGCCTGGCCAACATGGTAAAACCCTGTCTCCACTAAAAATACAAAACTTAGTCGGGCGTGGTGGCACACATCTGTAATCCCAGCTACTCAGGAGGCTGAGGCAGGAGAATCCTCTGGTGGCCCCATAGTCCCTGGGCCCACCTGAGCTTACCTGTAGCTGTGGCAGGCAGGTGACCACCTCATATCCTACCTCAAGCACCTGCCTCTCTCAGCTTCTCTTGAGAGCCACTGGAGGGGTAACCTTGAATTGTAGGTGGGGAGGGAGTTAGCAATCAGAGATGGGAGTGGATGAAGAAAAGTCCCAGCTTCCCTGTCCTCCAATGGGACAGTTTTGTTTTTTTTTAAATAGACAGGGTCTTGCTCTGTCACCATCACCCAGGCTGGAGTGTAATGGTGCAATCATAGCTCATTATAGCCTTGAACTCCTGGGCTCAAGTGATCCTCCAGCCTCAGCCTCTCAAGTAGCTGGGAGTACAGGTGTGTGCCACCATGCCTGGCTAATTTTTATTTTATCTTATTTTTTGTAGGAGATAAATTTTGTAGGAAGGAAATTCTTTTTTTTTTTTTTTTTTTTTTTGAGACAGTCTTGCTCTGTTGCCCCAGCTGGAGTGCAGTGGCACTATCTCGGCTCACTGCAACCTCCGCCTCCCGGGTTCAAGTGACTCTCCTGCCTCAGCCTCCCAAGTGGCAGGGATTACAGGCGCACCTGGCTAATTTTTTGTATTTTTAGTAGAAACGAGGTTTCACCATGTTAGCCAGGCTGATCTCGAACTCCTGACCCAGGTGATCCGCCCACCTTGGCCTCCCCAAGTGTTGGGATTACAGGCGTGAACCACTGTGCAAGGCCTAGACTATATTTTCATCTCTGTATCCCATTTCAAGCAATACAGTGGTACATACTGACTGCTCAGAAGCAATTTACTGAATGAATGAATGGATGGATGAATAAATGAATGAATGAATGAACAAACTTGGAGTTTCTGTTACTGAGTACTGACAGAGCAGGTAGATTTTGTCGGTACTAGGATCCAATTACAGCGGCTTGGATGCCAGAATGAGTTGTCAACTTTAACAATTTGTGGGGAAATTTCACACACAGAAATTGACAGAAAACACGGGAGTTTCAAATCATAAAAGTCTCGAAACAACTTGGTAAATGAGACGATTCCATATCCACCTCGGGTCACAAGGATGAATGTAGCACCGAGAGCCATAGGAAGTGACTTCCCCAGCATCCTCTTCTCAAGAAGGGGCTAGCTCAATCCATCCCCAAACTTCCTTGTGTGTCCAAATAGAGGAGCTGTTTCTTTTGAGTTTCCTTTTTAAGCCTAAATGCTATTGAAAGTAACAAACAGGGCAAAACTAAGATTACCCCAGACAGGAAGAACAAGTAGAAACAAGTCGTGTGGAAATCAGGTGTTGTGTGCTCAGCGACGGCTATCCTCGCCTAATTGCCCAACACACCCTCCTGGCCCAGTTCATAAATCTGGACAGGGCAGGCCTGGCCATGCAAGTGACTTGCCCACTGCCTTTGGGCCGGTGGGTGTGCCCGTCTGAGCACTCCCACGGCCTCTGCCACGCTGGCACCTGGATCGGGCCACTCCACCCAGGTTGCCATGGAAGTGGAAGGAGACTGAGTTGCTCCCATGCCCTCTGGCCTGGAGTCAGGACCTGAGCTCCCTGCTACCAGGGAGAGCTCCCCTGGGCTACTGAAGCCCCCAGCTCACCTGCTCTACCTACAGCAGGTGTGGCTTTAGCAGGGACCCTGCCAGTAAGGCCCTGGGTGGCTCCCAGAATGGGGACCTGCTTTCCTGTCAGCCTGGGATCCAACAGGACCGCTCCAGGGCCTGCAGAAAAGAGTATGTTTAAGTGCTGGGGGATTCTGCTTACCCACGCGGAAATGTAAGGAGAGCAAGGTGCTCAGCGGCATAGGAGGAACACGGCCCTTTCCACGTGGATTAGCCTCGTGCTTAGGGAACATCCTTGAAGCTCTTGCCCCCGGGAGCTGCTTTGGAACAGTACTTTTGTTACAGGACAGGGGTCCCGATCCAGACCCCAAGAGAGGATTTTTGGATCTTGTGCAAGAAAGAATTCAGGGCGCCAGGCGTGGTGGCTCATGCCTGTAATCCCAGCACTTTGAGAGGCCGAGGTGGGCGGATCACGAGGTCAGGAGTTTGAGACCAGCCTGACCAACATGGTGAAACCCTGTCTCTACTAAAAATACAAAAATTAGCCGGGTGTGGTGGTGCGGCTGTAATCCCAGCTACTCGGGAGGCTGAGGCAGGAGAATCACTTGAACCCAGAAGACGGAGGTTTCAGTGAGCCAAGATCGCGCCACTGCACTCCAGCCTGGGCAACGGAGCGAGACTCTGTCTCAAAAAAAAAAAAAAAAAAAAAGAATTCAGGGCGAGTCCATAGACTAAAGTGAAAGCAAGTTTATTAGGAAAGTAAAAGAATAAAAGAATGGCTACTCCACAGACAGAGCAGCCCTGAGGGCTGCTGGTTGCCCATTTATATGGTTATTTCTTGATGATATGCTAAACGAGGTGTATTATTCATGTCTCCCCTTTGTAGATCATATAGGGTAACTTCCTGATGTTGCCATGGCATTTGTAAACTGTCATGGTGCTGGTGGGAGTATAGCAGTGAGGAGGACCAGAGGTCACTCTCATCGCCATCTTGGTTTTGGTGGGTTTTAGTTGGCTTCTTTGCTGCAACCTGTTGCAACCTGCTTTATCAGCAGGGTCTTTGTGACCTGTATCTTTTCTTTTCTTTTTTCTTTTTTTTTTTTTTTTTGAGATGGAGTCTCGTTCTGTTGCCAGGCTGGAGTGCAGTGGCGCGACCTTGGCTCACTGCAATCTCTGCCTCCCAGGTTCAAGCGCTTCTCCTTCCCCAGCCCCCCGAGTAGCTGGGGCTGCAGGCCCGCACCACCATGCCCGGCTAATTTTTTTGTATTTTAGTAGAGACAGGGTTTCACCATGTTGGCCAGGATGGTCTCGATCTCCTGACCTTGTGATCTGCCCGCCTCGACCTCCCAAAGTGCTGGGATTACAGGTGTGAGCCACCGTGCCGGGCCATGACCTGTATCTTGTGCTGATCTTCTATCTCATCCTGTGACTTAGAATGCCTTACCTTCTGGGAATGCAGCCCAGTAGGTCTCAGCTTCATTTTACCCAGCTCCTATTCAAGATGGAGTTGCTCTGGTTCACATGCCTCTGACACTTCCCCAGTTTTCCTGCTGCTCTTCAGGTCTCTGCAGCACCTCCTTGTCTTTCATCCTCTCCTCGGCTGCGGATGCTCCCAGGCTTCTATCCGATTCTTCCCTAATTACACCCTCCCCACCCTGCTCATCAGTGAGCTCACCAAGCTTGGCTTCAAAGATCATTCCTTGAGAGCTCCAACTGTAATTCAACCTTGCACCACTCTCTCTCTATTTCCCAGGGCAGAGCTTTCTAGGGGCTCAGTAGACGTTTTTGCCTCAATATCTACCTGTAGCCTGACTCCCTCTTTGCTGAAATCCAGCCAGAACAGAACTTTCTGTCCAGGCCACGCAGTACCACAGGGCAACTCTGGACAGCAGCACCCCCGCCCTCCTCTCTCTGTCCTGCACCTCCAAGATGTTCCATGTGGCCCCCAGGTTGGGGGGTGGGGGGGGGTGGCAGTGTGGGACACAATCTCCTCTCAGGGTCCCAGATTTGAATCTAGCCAGAGACCTTGGCTTCTGGTTTCTCTTTCAATTTACCCAACTTTCTACCCTTTCTCTGGCCATATGCCCAGAAGAGTGACCTTGGGACCCACTGCCACACCTCTCCTGGTCCTGCCTCCATGTTTCTGCCTACAAGTCCTGGGAACCGGAAAGGACGACTTTTGGGCTTTCAGTTTCTGCAGGTCATATCCTCCTACTAAAAGGCAACAAGTCTCACGGCTTGACTGAGGTTGGCATAGGGGTATCTTCTTTCTCTCATGGAAGAGACATTGTGATCTGAGTTCTTTAGGATTTATATTTAATTTGCTCAAGAACTTTGGAAAAACCTTCCCTGCTCCCAAGCAGATGGCTACAGGCTGCCCAGGGAAAAGGTCGTCTGTATGGAAATACAAGAGAGGAAAGCACATTTGCATTCTTCTTAGTGTTTCTGCTGTTCCACATGGATTTTCTCGGTTACTGTCAGGACAACCTAGGAGGTAGTCACTACTGTTCTTTAATTTTTACAACTGGGAAGATTAAAGCACAGAAAGATCACATAGCCCATGCCTGTAGTGCCAGCTACTCAGGAGGCTGAGGTGGGAGGATGGCTTGAGCCCAGGAGGTGGAGATTGCAGTGACCCGAAATTGCGCCACTGCACTCCAGCCTGGGTAACAGAGCAAGATCTAGTCACAAAAATAAAAAATAAAATAAAAAAAAGGAAAAGAAAAGAAAAAGAAAAAAGAAATTGAAGATAACATCTTGATATATGTCCCTGAGTTGTTTTTCGGAACCTCAGGCCCCCATCACAAGGATCAGCTGGCATGTAAACCTCAGATAACGGGGAACTGAAGGTTGAACTCTGACCTCTGCTCTAAATTTCTTTTTGAGGGGCCCAGAGGAGGTCATGTCCACAAGCAAGAGTGAACATTCCTTTCTGTTGATCTCAAAGTTTTAGACAAAGCTTCACCTCCTTAACTAATCGTTAATCAGAAAATCTCTGAATCCTGGCTGGGCCCGGTGGCTCACGCCTATAATCCTAGCACTTTGGGAGGCCGAGGCGGGCGGATCACTTGAGGTCAGGAGTTCGAGACCAGCCTGGCCAACATGGTGAAACCTCCGTCTCTACTAAAAATACAAAAATTAGACAGGCATGATAGCGCGGACCTGTAATCCCAGCTGCTCGGGAGGTTGAGGCACGAGAATCACTTGAACCCGGGAGGCGGAGGTTGCAGTGAGCCGAGAACGTGCCACTGCACTCTAGCCTGGGCAACAGACGGAGACTCTGTATCAAAAAAAAAAAAAACAAAAAAACAGAAAATCTCTGAATCCACCTACGACCTGTGCCCCCACCCCCACAATCCCGGGACTTGAGGATGTCCTGCCTTGATTTATGACTTTGCCTGTAACCTCTACCTCTTTGCCTTTAAAAACCCTTACCTATAAGTCATCATGGAGTTCCAGTCTCAAGCATTAGCTGGCCAATTCTCCTGGCTTGGTGTCCTGCAATAAATGTCTCACTTTCGCTGCTATCCCGATGTCAGTGTTTGGCTTTGCTGCTCCGGGCAAGTGGGCCCTAGTTTGGTTCACTAATGTGACCATGTAATCTGGTGCCAGTTTCCTCTTTAGACTGTAAATTGGATCTTCTCTCTCCAGTTCCCTGTCAAGGCTTTGGCCTAGACCCTCATCATTTCATTTCTGGATTCCTGCCCCAGTTTCTCAATCAGCCTTTTATTGCTAGTCATTGCTTCTGAGACATTTTTCCATAAATGCCAGGCTATTCCTTCTCAAAGTCTACTTTCTTCATGTCGTCGCAATGGCCTTTGGCTCCATATCCCCTGCCGCAATGCTCCTGGATTTTTGATTTTTATTTTTTATTTATCTTTTTAGTTTTTTGAGACGGAGTCTAGCTCTGTCTCCCAGGCTGGAGTGCAATGGCACCGTCTCGGCTCACTGCAACCTCCACCTCCCGGGTTCAAGTGATTCTCCTGCCTCAGCCTCCCAAGTAGCTGGGATTACAGGTGTGAGCCACTGTGCCCGGCCTATTCTGGACATTTTATATAAATGGAATCATACAATATATAATATGTGACCTTTGTATCCATAAGCTTAACTAACAGGTCTTCAAGTTTCGCCAGTGTTATGGCATGTATCAATACTTCATTCCTTTTCACTGATGAATCATATTCTACTGTTTGGATATACCACATTTTGTTTATCCATTTGTCACTTGATGGTGTCAACCTAAAAGGAAGAAGCTGGGGCAAAATGAATATACGTAGAGAGTTTATTTGGGCCAAGCTTTAAAATTGTTATCTGAGAGCGCAGATTCAGGTTGCCCTGAACATACATTCTGCCTAGCAGCAGTTACAAGTGGATTTTTTTTTTTTTTTTGGGAGACCAAGTTTTGCTCTGTTGCCCAGGCTGGAGTGCAGTGGCATGATCTCAGCTCACTGCAACCTCCGCCTCCCTCCCAGGTTCAAGAGATTCTCCTGACTCAGCCTCCTGAGTAGCTGCGATTACAGGCACACGCCACCATGCCCAGCTAACTTTTGTTTGTTTGTTTGTTTTTAACTTTTGTATTTTTAGTAGAGAGGGGGTTTTGCCATGTTTGGCCAGGCTAGTCTGGAAGTCCTGGCCTCAAGTGATCCACCTGCCTAGGCTTCCCAAACTGCTGGGATTACATGCGTGAGCCACCGTGCCAGGCCTACAAGGCCTACAAGTGGATTTTTAAAGTAAAAATTTGTCTTTATATCACAAATCCCAGGTACATGAAGATAATAGGTGAGCCAGCTAGTCAGGAACAAAGTGACTTTAAACAATTGTCCCCAGGCATGCGGTGGGGGCTGGGGAGATGATGACTGAAGTCCCTATTCATGTCTCTCTGGGCCTGCTCTGAGCTATTTTTCTTTTCTCAGTAGACAATTGGGTTGTTTCCAATTTGGGGCTATTATGAATAATGCTGCTGTGAACACTCGTGTAGGAGTTTTATGCGTACATACGTCTCATTTCTCTTGGGTAGATACCTAGCGTGAAAGAAAAATGGAACTCCAACTCACTATGCCAAAGGGAAAGTTAAGCTTGGGAACTGAGTCATGCAAAAACTGCTTTCCTTTCATTCTCAAACAGATAGCTGTAATTTCACTTGCTTACTTTATCTTATGTAAAATGTAGATTTACTGAGCAGGGGAGGAATGCATAGTTGACTCCCTCCCCTTCCCCTTTCTTTTCACATGTAAAATGTAGATTCACAGTCTCATAAGAATGTAACCAGGTGCCTCATTGCCTACCCACCTTGTTTTTTTTTCTTCCCCTCCTGCTTGCCCTTTCCCCTTTATTTATTTTTTATTTATTTATTGTTATTATTATTTTTTGAGATGGAGTCTTCCTCTGTCGCCCTGGCTGGAGTGCAGTAGGGCAATCTTGGCTCACTGCAACTGCTGCCTCCCAGGTTCAAACAACTCTCGCACCTCAGCCTCCCGAGTAGCTAGAATTACAGGCGTGTACCACCATGACTGTCTAATTTTTGTATTTTTAGTAGAGATGGGGTATCACCATGTTGGCCAGGCTGGTCTTGAACTCTTGACCTCAAGTGATCTGCCAGCCTAGGCCTCCCAAAGTGCTGGGATTACAAGTGTGAGCCACCCACCACGCCCGGCCCTTTCCCCTTTATTTTTCATTTATTTTTATTTTTATTTATTTATTTATTTATTTTTTTGAGACAGGCTCTCATTCTGATGCCCAGGCTGGAATGCAGTGGCATGATCTTGGCTCACTGCAACCTCTACCACCTGTGCTCAGGTGATCCTCCCACCTCAGCCTCCTGAGCAGCTGGGACCACAGGCATGCATCACCACGCCCGGCTAATTTTTTTTTTTTTTTTTTTGGAGACAGAATCTCACTCTGTCACCCAGGCTAGAGTGCAGTGGCGCCATCTTGGCTCACTGCAACCTCCTCCCCCAGGTTCAAGCAACTCTCCTGCCTCAGCCTCCCAAGTAGCTGGGATTACAGGCACACATCACCACGCCCAGCTAATTTTTGTATTTTTAGTAGAGACAGGGTTTCACCATCTTGGCCAGGCTGATCTTGAACCCCTGATCTCATGATCCACCCTCCTCGGCCTCCCAAAGTGCTGGGATTACAGGCGTGAGCCACCATGCCCAGCCAATTTTTGTATTTTTAGTAGAGAGGAGGTTTTGCCAAGTTGCCCTGGCTGGTCTTGGACTCCTGGGCTCAAGCGATCCTCCTGCCTTGGCCTCCCAAAGTGCTGGGATTACAGGCCTGAGCCACCACACCCGGCTGTTCTTTCCCCTTTAAATACTGAAGTTCCCAAACCCTCTTTGGAAAAAGCACAGGACACAGATTCTACTGTGACTTGTGTTTTTTTTTCCCCCAGACATGTCCTCAACCTTGGCTAAATAAACCTCTAAATTCGTTGAAACCTGTCTCAGTCGTTTGTTGTTATTGTTGTTTTTGAGACAGAGTCTCATTCTGTCACAGGCTGTAGTCCAGTAACACCATTGTGGCTCACTGCAGCCTCTGCCTCCCAGGCTCAAGGAATTGTCTTGCCTCAGCCTCACAAGTAGCTGGAATTACAGGTGTGAGCCACCACACCCGGCTAATTTTGTATTTTTAGTAGAGACGGGGTTTCGCCATGTTGCCCAGGCTGGTCTCAAACTCCTGGCCTCAAGTGATCCGCCTGCCTCAGCCTCCCGAAGCGCTGGGATTACAGGCGTGAGCCACGAAGGCCTGCCATCAGTCATTTTTTGATTTACACTAAAAGTGGAATTGCTGGGGCGTATGGTAACTCTATGTTTAACCTTTTGAGGAACCACCAAACTGTTTTTCTTTTTTTTTTTCTTTTTTTTTTTTAGTATTTATTGATCATTCTTGGGTGTTTCTCGCAGAGGGGGATTTGGCAGGGTCATAGGACAATAGTGGAGGGAAGGTCAGCAGATAAACAAGTGAACAAGGGTCTCTGGTTTTCCTAGGAGTTTTTCAAAGCGGCTGCAACATTTAGCAATCCCTCCCACAATGCATGAGGGATCCAGTCTCTCCACGTCTTTGGCATGTGTATTTCTGCCTTTCTTCACAGGTGTGAACAACATCAAGCATCCCTGTGCTGAGCTCAGAAGCCCTGTCTACCATCCTGAGAATTACCTGGGACTGCTCTGAGATGTTGGGTGGCCCTGGACTAGGTCATCTTCCCCAGAGAGCCCTAGGGTGGGGAGGGTGGAAATGGCGTACTTATGGGTGTGATCATTGCTAAAGGAATTAATCAGGGCAGTCCCAGTGCTAAAACTAAAGGTCCAAGAAACTGAGCGATTAGAGATATTCAGGAGGAAGTAGCTGGGGTGGGGGCAGGGCCTGAGAGCAAGCCAGGTCCTGACTCAGCCTCTGAGCGCCTACTTGACTGTGATTGCGTCACTTACCCTCCCCAGCGCAGCTCTGATATGTTAAAAAAAAAAAAAAAAAAAAAAAACGCAGTGGTTCACGCCTGTAATCCCAGCACTTTGGGAGGTTGAGGCAGGTGGATCACCCGAGCTCGGGAGTTTGAGACCAGCCTGGCCAACGTGGTGAAACCCCGTCTCTACTAAAAATACAAAAATTAGCCAAGCGTGGTGGTGGGCACCTATAATCCCAGCTACTTGGGAGGCTGAGGCAGGAGAATCACTTGAACCCGGGAGGCGGAGGTTGCAGTGAGCCGAGATCGTGCCACCGCACTCCAGCCTGGGCGACAGAGCAAGACTCCGCCTCAAAAAAAAAAGACGATTGTATCTACTCCCTCCTATTCCCATCCCCAGAAGGATGCTGTGAAGTTAAAATGAGCCTGCCAACAGCATCTGGTGCTAGTTGTGGGCAACTCATATATTCTCATGGTATTATCTCTGTCGTGTCCTTGGTGGGAACGGGAGGGCATGGTTGATGGGACAGGCGATGCCACAATCTTCTGGACTGATCCAGCAGTTTTGATTCTTAACAAAAGTAGCAGCCACGGCTTCCATCTCTGCTGCTCCCTCTCCACCCCCAGGCTGAAGGGACTAAAATAAACAGGAAGTTTCCATTTCACCCAGATCTCATAGAGCTGTGTGACTTTTGCTGTCCGGTATCTTATCTCTCTGGAAGGAACCTTTCAGCCTGAGGTGTGGCTACCTTTGTACTTGGTGCAATGCTTCATCTGTTTTTTTTTTTTTTGGTTTTTTTTTTTTTTTGGTTTTTTTTTTTTTGCCTAAATAACTTCCTGTCTAGAAGTGGTTATAGCTTCCCACCCCCACCCCACTTTTACAACACAACAGGGACAGACAGGTGCTGAAATCAAAGGGTTAGAATTCATATCAAAGCCCAGCATCCAGGATCTTGTTGCAAATCGAGACTGAGCTGTGTGTGTGGGCAGAGGCCAACAGTTGTTACTCAGAAGCTCAGTTCCGGGGAACAGAAGGAGGGTGTTTTTGTTTTTGTTTTACCAGAGTGAGTGAAATCTTGGTCCCTTGAGATTTCCATGTAAAAATCTCAAAGCTTGTTTATTTGCCCCGTCCCTAATGGGCACCCTTTGGGGTAGGTCAGAGTAGAGCCTGGTTTTCTTTGTCCCTGGGCTTGTCACCAAGTCCCAGCAAAGACTGAGCTAGGGCCACCATGTGTCCCTGGCCTGATGTTAGCCAAAAAGCAGAAGAGAGAAGGGGTGACTGGTGTACATAGGAATTTTTGTTTGGGTTTTTTTCTGCCGTGTTTTAAAGAACAGCAAATCCCTGAAATGGGTCCATGGGTCCATGTGAAACTATTCATTGAGAATAAACGGTTGTTCACCTCGGAGAGCCGTCACATCCTTCTCGGCCACCGCAGGTCACCCTCTCCTACCTCCTGGAATTGGATTCTTAGGCTGAGATGAGCCAATGGTGTAGGCTCATTTGTGGCTTTGGAATTAAGGCTTTTTTTTTTTTTTTTGAGACAGAGTTTCACTCTTGCTGCCCAGGCTGGAGGGCAATGGCATGAGCTCAGCTCCCTCAACCTCCACCTCCCGGGTTCAAGCGATTCTCCTGCCTCAGCCTCCAGAGCAGCTGGGATTATAGGCGCGCTACCAAGCCCGGCTAATTTTTGTATTTTTAGTAGAGACGGGGTTTCACCATGTTCAGCAGGCTGGTCTTGAACTCCTGACTTCAGGTGATCCGCCTGCCTCATCCTCCCAAAGTGCTGGGATTACAGGTGTGAGCCATTGCGCTTGGCTGGCTTTTTTTTTTTTTTTTTTTTTTTGAGACGGAGTCTCGCTCTGTCGCCCAGGCTGGAGTGCAGTGGCGCGATCTCTGCTCACCGCAAGCTCAGCCTCCCGGGTTCACGCCGTTCTCCTGCCTCAGCCTCCCGAGTAGCTGGGACTACAGGCGCCCGCCACCACACCCGGCTAATTTTTGTATTTTTACTAGAGACGGGGTTTCACTGTGTTAGCCAGGAAGGTCTCGATCTCCTGACCTCGTGATCCGCCCGCCTCGGCCTCCCAAAGTGCTGGGATTACAGGTGTGAGCCATGGCGCCCGGCTTTTTTTTTTTTTAATAGAAAAACTAAACACTTCTTCATGGGCTGCTGCCCAAGTATTTGCTAAATTTTGTTAAGCCCTTATGTTTATCGTGTCATCTCATCCAGACGTCAGTCATAAACACGCCCATCTGAACTCCTGATCCTCTCTTTTCCAGAAATGGGATGAGTCACCCAGTTCGTCAGCCTTCCTCTTTCAGAAGCCAGTGAGAGTGTGGCTAGAGGGGACTCTGCCCCGAGGGAACACCAGGCAGTGGCCTCTGACCCAGGCCTGCCCTGCAGTACTCAGCTTTCCAGAACAAAGAGTTCCAGTCCCAGTGGGGGACGGGGGCCTTTGTTCATGACTGGGAGAATCAAGAGAACTGCCTAAGAGGGCCCAGAAATTTCCCAGAGCTCTGAGCAAAGTGAGGAAGGGCATCCTTGCTCCAGATGAACCCACCAGGTCGCCCCTAAAGAAAAAAGGCCACGAGGCCAGGCCTGGTGGCTCAAGCCTGTAATTCCAGCTCTTTGGGAGGCAGAGGAGGGCGAATCACAAGGTCAGGAGTTTGAGACCAGCCTAGCCAACATGGTGAAACCCCGTCTCTACTAAAAATACAAAAAATTAGCTGGGCGTAGTGGCGGGCGCCTGTAATCCCAGCTACTCGGGAGGCTGAGGCAGAATTGCTTGAACTTGGGAGGTGGAGGTTGCAGTGAGCCGAGACCTCGCCACTACACTCCAGCCCGGGCAACAGAGTGAGACTCCGTCTCAAAAAAAAAAAACGGCCGGGCATGGTGGCTCACGCCTGTAATTCCAGCACTTTGGGAGGCCAGGGCGGGCAGATCACCTGAGGTCAGGAGTTCAAGACCAGCCTGACCAACATGGAGAAACCCTGTCTCTACTAAAAATACAAAAGTAGCCGGGCGTGGTGGCAAATGCCTGTAATCCCAGCTACTGGGGAGGTTGAGGCAGGAGAATTGCTTGAACCTGGGAGGCGGAGGATGCGGTGAGCCGAGATCACGCCATTGCACTCCAGCCTGGGCAACAAGAGCGAAACTCCATCTCAAAAAAAAGAGAGAGAGAGAGAAAAGAGGCCACAAGGGATTCTGGCCTCACCCCCAGGGCCATGTCCTGGGGAAACAGTCAGTTTGAGAAAGGGCTTGGAACTGGAGGGAGAAGGCCTCAGGAAAGCCCAATGTGCACCTTGTCTTTGCTCTGGGCTTGCCTCGGGTCAGCCCTCAAACCTCACCCAGACCCAGGCAGGGACTGGGGGTGGTGAGAATCGAACCCTGAGTGCACTCACACTGAGCCGCCCCTGAAGCTTCAGCATGAGGCCCACACAGGCCTCATTCCCGTGCAGCATCTGCCTGTTTCTCCCAGGAGCCCTGTCCACCCAGTTGGGCTGGTTGGTGGCCACTCCCTCCCCAAGGGCAGTTTCTCACAGACACTAGCATCCCTCACCTGGCACTGCCAACCCTCAGACTCCAGGGCATTGTCCGTAATGGTGATGGTTGGGAGATAGCTCTGGAAAATAACTGGAGTTTAAAAATAACTAGCCAGGGCCAGGCACAGTGGCTAATGCCTGTAATCCCAGCACTTTGGGGAGCCAAGGTGGGTGGGTCACCTAATATCAGGAGTTTGAGACCAGCCTGGCCAACATGGTGAAACCCCATCTCTACTAAAAATACAAAAAAACTGGCCGGGCAAAGTGGCTCATGCCTGTAATGCCAGCACTTTGGGAGGCCAAGGCGGGCAGATCACGAGGTCAGGAGATCGAGACCATCCTGGCTAACACGGTGAAACCCCGCCTTTACTAAAAATACAAAAAATTAGCCGGGCATGGTGGCGGGCACCTATAGTCCCAGCTACTCAGGAGGCTGAGGCAGAAGAATGGCGTGAACCCATGAGGCGGAGCTTGCAGTGAGCTGAGATTGCGCCACTGCACTCCAGCCTGGGCAACAGAGCGAGACTCCATCTCAAGAAAAAAAAAAAAAAAAAATTAGCCAGGTACGGTGGTGCGCGCCTATAGTCCCAGCTATGAGGAGGCTGAGGCAAGAGAATCGCTTGAACCTGGGAGGCGGAGGTTGTAGTGACCCGAGATCATGCCACTGCACTCCAGCCTGGGCAACAGAGTGAGACTGTCTCAAAATAAATAAATAAATAAAATAAAAAAATAACTAGCTAGTGCCACCCAACCCACCTCCCCAGCTCCCTGCCCAGCTGTGTAGCAAGGGGACAGAGCCTCATTTTCCAGAAAGTGAATTCATAGGCTAATGATGCCAACTCAAGTCAGAGGGTTCTGAGAAGGCTACTGAGAGCCTCTCAGCCATTTCTCTGCCATGAGGGCAGCACCGTCCCAACCCAGAGGGGGCACTGGGACCATGGCAGGTCTTGGCCTTTAAGGCTGATGTTCCTCAGAGATGATATGGGCAGATAATGGCTCTGCTGTCCAGAGATTGTCATGATGATCAAAGGAGATCATGTGAAGGAACTCTCAGGAGTTCAGGAATGTTCTGTAGCTTGATCTTGGTGTGGGTTACCTGGGTGTGTATGTGTGGTAAAATTCATTAGGGTCATCACTTAAAATTTATGCACTTTGTTATATGTAAATAATATCTCAATAAAGTCCACTTGGCATGAAAATGAGCAAAACGTGAGATAACACATATGCAAAGGCACTTTGTACCCTGTAAACCATTTGCTATCACGGATTTTTAAAAACTTAGTGAACTATGGCTGGACACAGTGGCCCACGTCTGTAATCCCAGCACTTTGGGAGGCCGAGGCAGGTGGATCACAAGGTCAGGAGTTTGAGACCAGTCTGGCCAACATGGTGAAACACCGTCTCTACTAAAAATACAAAAAATTAGCTGGGTGCGGTGGTGCACACCCGTAGCCCCAGCTACTCAGGAGGCTGAGGCAGGAGAATCGCTTGAACCCAGGAGGCAGAGGTTGCATTGAGCTGAGATTGCGCCATTGCACTCCAGCCTGGGCAACAGAGCAAGACTCCGTCTCGAGAAAAAAATAAACAAACAAACAAAGAAACAAAACTTAGTGAACTATAACCACTATCCTGAGTTGTGGTATCTGGATTCATTTGGCCTGTTTTGAATATGAATGGAATCATAAAGTATGGACTCCTACATTTGTTGGCCTTCTTGTGCAACATTACATGCATGAGGTTCCTCCATGTCTTCTCAAGAGCTTACTGATTCTTGTTGCTGTAGAGTATTCCACTGGGTGAATACACCATTTATTTCTCCATTCCCTATAGGTGGTAGGCATTTGGGTAGTTTTCTGTTGGGGCTATTACAAAGAGCACCGCTATGGACATTTTTGCCTTTGGGTAAACATATATCTGCATTTCCGTTGGCTATCTACCTAGGAGTGGGGTTGCTGGGTCAGGGAATGTGTATGTTCAGTTTTGATAGATATATTGTTGGTTTCTAAAGGATAATCCCACAGAGTTCTCATTACCAAAATAAATATACAAAGCTCGAAATGAGCTCATGTGGCAATTTCATGCAGAAAATGGTCACATTCAGCCAGGTGCAGTGGCTCACACCGGTAATCCTAGTACTTTGGGAGGCCAGGGTGCTCGGATCACTTAAGGTCAGGTGTTGGAGACCAGCCTGGCCAACATGGTGAAATCCCGCCTCTATCAAAAATACAAAAATTAGCCAGGTGCGGTCGTACACGCCTGTAATCTCAGCTACTCGGGAGGCTGAGGCAGGAGAATCTCTTGAACCTGGGAGGCAGAGGTTACAGTGAGCCAAGATCGCGCCACTACACTCCAGCCTGGGCAAAAGAGCAAGACCCCATCTCAAAAATGAAAAACAAAAAAACAAAAACAAAAACAGGAAATGGTCACATTCCACTCAGCACCATTCTGGAGCTCAGCATTTTTGCCAGCAGCATGATTTCCTTGTCTAGCCAACATCTCTACTGCTGCAGTTGAAGGATACCCAGTACACCCTGTTCAACAAGAATGAAAACCTTTTCCATCTGCTCCAGTTTTTTTTTTAAGACAATGCTTTATTAAATCGTCTCCTTATATCAAATGGTGTACTTAGAAACCATGGCCATGTGGCTGGTCACTATCACGGCCCTGGTCAGCCTGGCACAGCATGACATCTGAGCAGCAGGGTTCCTACACTCCGCTCCATGAGCACCTCATGCTGTCACAAGATCAGGCAACGTGGGTGTCCCAACCCTGTAGACCTGTCCCACAGGGCAGGAGGCCTGGAGCTAGGGGTTGAGCCCACGGAAGGGGGCCCAGCACTCAAACCCCCAGAGGACGGCAAGGCTCCTTCTGGTGTGGGTCTTGCAGCTGCACACATCACTGGGGGGCTCCCCAGGACCCAGACTGCAGCCCACGCAGACACACAGACAATGCTCACAGTTTCCATTCTGACTCATGTGTCAAATGGTTCAGAAATATTACTCTGCACTGTTACAGGAACACAGATTTGACTTTTTTTTTTTTTTTTTTTTTTTTTTTGAGACGAAGTCTCACTCTGTTGCCCAAGCCGGAGTGCAGTGGCACAATCTTGGCTCACTGCAACCTCCACCTCCCAGGTTCAAGTGATTCGCTTGCCTTAGCCTCCCGAGTAGCTGGGATTATGGGCGCACGCCACCATGCCTGGCTAATTTTTGTATTTTTAGTAGAGACGGGGTTTCACTATGTTGGCCAGGCTGGTCTTGAACTTCTGACCTCGTGATCCACCCGCCTCGGCCTCCCAAAATGCTGGGATTACAGGCGTGAGCCACTGCACCCGGCCAGATTTGACATTTTAATAAAAATACAATGTCTACAAAAGGTGCTTAACATGACCCCAGGACGCGGCTCGCAGGCGGAGTCAGCCCCAGGACCCCTAAAGGACGCATGAAGACAGAACCTGCTCCCTGACCACGTTCCGGGACCCAGAGTGAGGGCCACTGATGGGTGCCTTTCATTTAAAAAAGGCTGGGCGCGGTGGTTCATGCCTGTAATCCCAGCACTTTGGGAGGCCAAGGCGGGTGGATCACGAGGTCAGGAGTTCGAGACCAGCCTGGCCAACATGGTGAAACCCCATCTCTACTAAAAATACAAAAATTAGCTGGGCATGGTGGCAGGTGCCTGTAGTCCCAGCTACTCAGGAGGCTGAGGCAGGAGAATCGCTTAAACCCGGGAGGCAGAGGTTGCAGTAAGCCAAGATTGCGCCACTGCACTCTAGCCTGGGCAACAGAGTGAGACTCCATCTCAGAAAAAAAAAAAAAAAGAGTCTAGATTGTGACATTCCAAAATGACTCTGGAAGCCACATGCCAATTTCCTGAATCCCTATGCTAGAAGTGAGTGTTTTGGTGGAGCGAGGAGAAAACACCGAATTCCTATGTCAGGAATTCCAATTTCATTTTCAATAGGTTTAGACATCCCAGCTCCTGAAAAAGACCAAGGATTCAGTCACTGGCCAGGTGTAAGACAGGGACAGTTGTAAGAATCTTATCACACAAAGCTCTTATTTCTGGATCCACCATTGGTTACACCTGCACCCAGACACCACTTTTAGGTGCAATGAAAAAGGATCAGGACATAAAGAAAAACACACACATAACGACCAGGGAGGAAGTCTGCATCAGAACCTGCCCCACGTGCCAAACCCCCGCAGCACCCAGAGGGCGAGCCGGGCAGAAGGGACAGTGGAACAGGCTGCCCATGGCAGTGGCTGTTCATGTTGACAGCACCTGGCCAAGGTAGTGAGGATGAGGACAAGAGCTGGGGCACGTGAGTGGTCCTGGGATGCTGCTCACAGGGGAGGCATCGGCATCTGTGTACATATTTGGCAACCGCAAAGCTTGTTCTCAAAAATAAGTATACTTTGGCCGGGCACAGTGGCTCACACCTGTAATCCCAGCACTTTGGGAGGCTGAGGCAGATGGATCACTTGAGGTCAGGAGTTTGAGACCAGCTTGAACAACATGGCGAAACCCTGTCTCTACTAAAAATACAAAAATTAGCCAGGTGTGGTGGTGGGTGTCTATAATCCTAGCTACTTGGGAGGCTGAGGCAGGAGAATTGCTTGAACCCAAGAGGCAGAGGTTGCAGTGAGCCGAGATCATGCCACTTCACTCCAGCCTGGGCAACAGAGTGAGACTCCATCTCAAAAAAAAAAAAAAAACTGGCCAGGCGTGGTGGGCCACGCCTGTAATCCCAGCGTTTTGGGAGGCTGAGGCAGGTGGATCACTTGAGCTCAGGAGTTCGAGACCAGTCTGGGCCACATGGTGAAACCCCATCTCTACTAAAAATTAAAAAAAAAAAAAAAAAAAAAGCCTTTAGAGGCCAACTGTCCCTTTACAAAGGTTTGCAATTGAGAAATATCACCTTGTTCCTATTTTGTCAAGTTTCTTCTTTAATGGCTGAACAAAAAGAAGCTTCAAGTAATGGAGAAGGCATCATTTGAGTGTGGCTGCTCTGCTAACGTGGTCATCTGGGTGCTCTATTCCTATGTCTTCCAAATCCTATGTTTGGAGGCCCCCTGGAAAGGACACTTTTGCCAGGAACCAACCTGACCTTAAAAGGGTGACTGTGGGCCAGGCGCAGTGGCTCATGTTTGTAATCCCAGCACTTTGGGAGGCCAAGATGGGCAGATCACCTGAGGTCAGGAGTTCGAGACCAGTCTGGCCAACATGGTGAAACCCCGTCTCTACTAAAAATACAAAAATTAGCCAGGTGCGGTAGCACACGCCTGTAATCCCTTCTACTCGGGAGGCTGAGGCAGGAGAATCGCTTGAACCTGGGAGGCGGAGGTTGCAGTGAGCCAAGATCACACCAGTGCACTCCAGCCTGAGAGACAGAGCAAGACTCCGTCTCAAAAAAAAAAAAATGGGTGAGTGTGACACAGCCAACTGGGCAGGAGGGTGGAGGTGAGGCCACAGGATGCTGCCTGCCCAACCCCAGGCCAGGCTGACTGTGCTGCAGAGTGCCGAGAGGCCGTTGGCCCAGGGAGGCCGGCCAGCTCCACCCAGAGGGCACAGGGCAAGCCCTAAGCACTGGGGGTGTCGCCCTTGAAGACCCTGAGGATGCTCTGTGCCACGTATCCTTGCTTCTCGGTAACCAGACTGCTTGTTAAAGGAGCAGAACCTGCAACATGGTAAGGGGCGAGAGTGGCGCACGGCTGTGGGTGCGCTGGACTTAAACTTCACTCGAGAAGCTGCAAAGAACCCCAAATGCGCTTCAGGCTGGGGTCCTGCTGTGCTAGGTCGACTGCAGAGCACCCTCCCCGCCAATCCCCTGAGCCAGGCCCACATCTGCCCCAGTTCTATGGGTTGGGCACTTCACCCCAGGACCCCAGCATCTTGAGCCGTTACCATAGCTCCCAGGACTCATGTCCATCAGCAGCCTCTGAAGCCAAGGATCATGAGCCATACCCCTGGAACTGGGGCAGGGCGTGGGGCATTTGTCACCTCAAGGGGTGTCTTAGTCAGCTCAGGCTGCCATAACCAAATGCCACAGACTGGGTGGTTTAAGCATCAGGCATTTATTTCTCACAGTTCTGGAAGCTGGAAGTCTGAGATCAAGGTACCAGCACGATCAGGCTCTGGGGAGGGCTCTCTTTATGACTTGCAGATGGCCACCTTCTCGCTGTGTTCTCACATGGCCTTTCCTCAGTGTGTGCACATAGAGAGAGCAAGCTCTCTGGTGTCTCTTCTTGTGAGGACACTGACCTCATCATGAGGGCCCCACCCTCATGACCTCATCCAAACCTAATCACCTCCCAAAGTCCCTTTCTCCAAATACAGTCCCATTGGGGGTAAGGGCTTCAACATATGAGTTTTGGGGGATACAACTCAGTTCACAGGAAAGGGCAAGAAAACTCTATTTGTGTGCACAGCCAGGCACAGTGGCTCATGCCTGTAATCCCAGCACTTCGGGAAGCAGAGGGGGGAGGATTGCTTGAGGCCAGGAGTGTAAGACCAGCCTGGGCAACATAGCAAGACCCTGTCTCTACAAAAAGTTTAAAAATTAGCTGGACATGGTGGTGTGCACATGTAGTCCCAACTACTCGGGAGGCGGAGGCAGGAGGATTGCTTGAGCCCAGGAGTTCCAAGCTGCAGTGAGCTATGATATTATCACTATACTCCAGCCTGGGTAACAGAGTGAGACCTCGTCTCCAAAAATAAATAAATAAATAAATTTAAAATAATTAAAAAACACAAATATTTGTGTGCTGGGTCAGAGTTCTGGAGAAGATAAAAAGGATGCCAGAGGGGCCTGAACTTGGCCTGGGCAGGACACAGGGCAGTGAGAGAGACTTCCAGTGGGAGGAAGGGCTGTAATCTCCTTACTTCCATCACTGGCTGGCTGGTTGGTTCACCACTGTATCCCCATAGTATCTGTAAGCAAAGGGTCTGGCATGCAGTGTGTGCTTCATATATACTGTTTTTTGTTTGTTTGTTTGTTTGTTTTGAGACGGAGTCTTGCTCTGTCACTCAGGCCGGAGTGCAGTGCCACCATCTCAGCTCACTGCAACCTCTGCCTCCCGGGTTCAAGTGATTCTCCTGCCTTAGCTTCCCAAGTTACTGGGATTACAGGTGCCTACCACCACGCCCAGCTAATTTTTGTATTTTTAGTAGAGACAAGGTTTTACCATGTTGGCCAGGCTGATCTCGAACTCCTGACTGATCTCAGGTGATCCACCCATCTCGGCCTCCCAAAGTGCTGGGATTATAGGCATGAGCCACTGCACGCGGCCGAAGTCAAGTTTTAAAATTACATTTTAAAAGTGCTGTAAGTGAAAAAAACTGTCAACCAGAATTCTATATCTAGTGAAAATATCCTTCAGAAATGTAGGCAAAATAAAGACATTCTCAGACAAAGGAAAGCCGAGAGAGTATGCCACCAGCAGACCTGCTCTAAAACAAAAGCTAAAGGAGGTTCTTCAGAAGGGAAATGAGACCAGAAAGAAATGTGGAACTTTACGGATAAAGGAAAAGCAATAGGAATGGTAAATATCTGAATAAATAGGATAGGCTACTTTTCTCTTCTTCTTCTTTTTTTTTTTTTGAGACAGAGTCTCACTCTTTTTGCCCAGGCTGGAGTGCGGTGGCACGATCTCAGCTCACTGCAACCTCTGCCTCCTGGGTTCAAGTGATTCTCTGCCTCAGTCTCTGGAGTAGAGTAGCTGAGATTACAGGCGCCTGCCACCATGCCCAGCTAATTTTTGTTGTTTTTAGTAGAGATGGGGTTTCGCCATTTTGGCCAGGCTGGTCTCGAACTCCTGACCTCAGGTGATCGTCCCGCCTCGGCCTCCCAAAGTGGTAGGATTACAGGCACGAGCCACCTCGCCCAGCGATTTTCCTAGCATAAGCATTTAATGCTAGAAATTTTCCTTTAAGAACTGCACTTTAGCTGCATGCCACAGATTTTGGTATGATGTATTTGCATTACCATTCAGTTCAAAATAATTTCTAATTTCTCTTCAGGCTTTTTCTTTGACCTATAAGCTATTTAAGCATGTGCTACTTAATTTCTAAGTATTTGGGGATTTTTAAGGTATCTGTTATCTAGTTTAATTCTGTTGTGGACAAAGAACACATTCTACATTATTTCAATTCTCCTAAGTTTGTTAAGGTTTGTTTTATGACACAAGATATGGTCTACTTTGGTAAACGTTTCACGTGCACCTCAAAACAACGTATATTCTGCTGTTGTTGGATGGAATGTTCTACACTCATTGATTAGATCCAGTTGGTTGATGGTCTTGCTCAATTCTTTTTTTTTTTTTTTTTCTTTGAGACGGAGTCTCTCTCTGTCGCCCAGGCTGGAGTGCAGTGGTGCAATCTTGGCTCACTGCACCCACTGCCTTCCAGTTTCAAGCGATTCTCCTGCCTCAGCCTCTGGAGTAGAGTAGCTGGGATTACAGGCACCCACCACCACACCCAGTTAATTTTTGTATTTTTAGTTGAGACGGGGTTTCACCATGTTGGCCAGGCTGGTCTCAAACTCCTGACCTCATGATCTGCCTGCCTCGGCCTCCCAAAGTGCTGGGATTACAGGCGTGAGCCACCGCGCCTGGCCCCAGCTCAATTCTTTTATATCCTTGCTGATTTCCCCCCTACTTGGTCTATCAATTAATGAGAAAGGAGTGTTTAAGTCTCTAACTATAATTGTAGGTTCGTCCATTTCTCTTTTCAATTATCTCAGTTTTTGCTCCCCATATTTTGAATTTGGACAGTTGTACACATTTAGGATTGTTCTGTCTCCTTGGTGAATTAGCCCTTTTATCATTTTGTAACGTCCCTTTGTATCCCTGGTATTTTCTTGCTCTGAAGTCTACTTTTATTTTATTTTTATATTTATTTATTTATTTATTTAGAGACAGAGTCTCTCTCTGTCACCCAGGTTGGAGTGCAGTGGTGCAATCTCAGCTCACTACAACCTCCACCTCCTGGATTTAAGCAATTCTCCTGCCTCAGCCTCCCAAGTTGCTGGGACTACAGGTGCGCGCCACCACGCCTGGCTAATTTTTGTATTGTTATGAGATACAGGCCGGGCGCTGTGGCTCACACCTGTAATCTCAACACTTTGGGAGGCCGAGGCAGGTGGATCACTT
The DNA here is from genome assembly GCF_028858775.2 of Pan troglodytes. Taxonomy (NCBI): domain Eukaryota; kingdom Metazoa; phylum Chordata; class Mammalia; order Primates; family Hominidae; genus Pan; species Pan troglodytes. Next base: position 41,811,731 of record NC_072421.2, on the reverse strand, counting down.
GAGGTCAGGAGTTCTAGACCAGTCTGGCCAACATGGTGAAATCCTGTCTCTCCTAAAAATACAAAATTTGCCAGGCGTAGTGGCAGGCGCCTATAATCCCAGCTACTCAGGAGACTGAGGCAGGAGAATCACTTGAACCCAGGAGGCAAATTTGCAGTGAGCCGAGATTATGCCACTGCACTCCAGCCTGGGCAACAAGAGCGAAACTCTGTCTCAAAAAAAAGAAAAAAAAAAAAACAAAGAAAAAAGAAAGAAAGAAAACAGAAAGCCAATAAAGAAAATCAATGAAACCGAAAGCTAGTTTTTTGAAAAAAATAAAATCAGTAAAATTGATAAACTTCTAACCAGACTGACAAAGAAACAAAGAAAGACACAAATTACCAATGTCAGGAATAAAAGAGTGGGTATCACAATAGATACCACAGATATTTAAAAAGTAAGGGCATACTATAAATAACTATTTACATAAATTTGACAACTTAGATTAAATGAACCAATTTCTTGAAAGCCACAACTACCCAAGAGGAAATACATAGTGGAATAGTCCCATGTCTAATAAAGAAATTGAATTTGTAGTTAAAAACCTTCCAATTGGCTGGGCGTGGTGGCTCACGCCTGTAATCCCAGCACTTAGGGAAGCTAAGGCAGGAGGATTGCTTGAGCCCAGGAGTTCAAGACCAGCCTGGGCAACATGGTGAAACCCCACCTACAAAAAATACAAAAATTAGCTGACTGTGGTGGTGCACATCTGTAGTCCTGGCTACCTAGGAGGCTGAGGTGGGAGGATCACTTCAGCCGGGAGGTCAAGGCTGCAGTGAACCATGATCACACCACTGCACTCCAGCCTGGGTGACAGAGCAAGACTCCATCTCAAAAACAAAAAAAAAAAAAAAAAGAAGAGTTCTTAGACTTAAGTCCAAAAGTTGATCTGTACAAGATAAAATCAGTAAACTGGGCGTCACCAAACTTAAAAGTATTTTGGTCCCCAAAAGACACTGTTAGGGCCAGACACTGTGGCATATGCCTGTAATCCCAGCACTTTGGGAGGCTGAAGCGGGAGGATCACTTGAGCCCAGGAGGTCGAGACCAGCCTGGGAAACATAGTGAGGCCTGTCTCTACAAAAAACTTTAAAATTAGCCAGGTGTGGTGCCACATGCATGTAGTCCTAGCTACTCAAGAGCTGAGGCATGAGGATCGCTGGAGCCAGGGAGATTGAGGCTACAGTAAGCCAAGATTACACCACTGCACTCCAGCCTGGGCAACAGAGCGAGACCCTGTCTCAAAAAACAACAACAACAAAAAAGACACTGTTAGGAGAATGGAAAGAAAAGCTCCAGAAAGGAAATATTTGCAAATCACATATCTGGCAAGGGACCTATATCCAGAATATATGAAGAACTCTCAATACTCAACAATAAGAAAACAAGCCAATTTTTTAAATGGGCAAAAGATTTGAATGGATATTCCACCAAAATAATATAGATGGCAAATAAGCACATGAATAGATGCTCAACATTGTTGGCTGTTAGGGAAATGCAAAACAAAATCACAATGAGATATTAAGTTAAATATTAGAATGGCTGGAATAAAAAACACCCTGACAACACCAGCTGGTAAGATGGAAGAGCCCCTGGAACTCTCATACACTGCTGGTGGGAGTTCAAAATGGTACAGCCACTCTGGAAAACAGTTTGGGGCCAGGCACAGTGGCTCACGCCTGTAATCCCAGCACTTTGGGAGGCCAAGGCGGGTGGATCACCTGAGGTCGGGAGTTTGAGACCAGCCTGGCCAATATGGTGAAACCCTGTCTCTACTAAAAATACAAAAATTAGCCGGGTGTGGTGGCACACTCCTGTAATCCCAGCTACTCGGGAGGCTGAGAGAGGAGAATCGCTTGAATCTGAGAGGTGGAGGTTGCAGTGACCCGAGATCGTGCCACTGCACTCCAGCCTGGGTGACAGAGCAAAACTCTGTCTCAGTAAATAAATAAATACAAACCAGTTTGGCAGTTTCTTATAAAGTTAAATATCCACTTACCATGTGATCCAATAAAAACTATTTTCATAGAAAAACTTGTACATGAATGCTTATGGTATCATTATTCATAATCACCAAAAACTAGAAGCCATCAAAATGTCCTTCGACATGTCAATGGTTAAACTAATTGTGGTATGTCAATTCAATGAAATACTGTATTTACTCCAAGATAAAAGGAAAGGTGTACTAATGCTCACAACGACATGGTTGAATCTCTAAGGCACGCAGAGTGAAAGAAGCCAGTCCAAAAGGTTACATGCGATATGATTCCATTTATATGATACTCTGGAAAAGGCAAAACCACAGTGATGGAGAACAGATCATTGGTTGTCAGGGGAGGGTGTGATAGAAACAGCAAGAGGGAGATTTTAGAGATGATGGAGATGCTCTGTGTCCTGACTGTGGTGGTGATTACAGTCTGTGTATGTGTTAAAATCAGAACTGTACAGCCTCAAAAATTCAGTTTTACTCTATGTAAACTTTAAAAAATACAAGTAAAAATAAAATCTTGCCAGGTGTGCTTCTGTTTTCTCTCAGGCCCCTGACTGATCCAGCCACTATAAAGAGATTTAAAGGAGAAAATAGGCAGAAGAAAGGGAAAGGAAAGCATGTCTTTGACAGAAATTGCATGTGCAGGCCGGGCATGGTGGCTCATGCCTGTAATCCCAGCACTTTGGGAGGCCCAGGTGGGCAGATCGCCTGAGATCAGGAGTTCAAGACCAGCCTGGCCAACATGGTGAAACCCCATCTCTACTACAACTACAAAAATTAGCCGGGTGTGGTAGCTCATGCCTGTAATCCCAGCTATTCAGGAGGCTGAGGCACAAGAATCACTTGAACCTGGGAGGCGGAGGTTGCAGTGAGCTGAGATTCCACCACTGCACTCCAGCCTGGGTGACTGACAGAGCGAGACTCTGCCTCCAAAAAAAAAAAAAAAGAAAAGAAAGAAACTGCATGTGCAAAAGCCAGGAAGCGAGAAAAACATCAGAAGAATAAACGTGGCTTAGTGTGGCTAGAGTGAGAGTATAAAGGAGGGAGTAGTTTAAAAAAAAAGTAGGGGCTGGGCACGGTGGCTCACACCTGTAATCTGACTTTAGGAATAAAAGCCAAGGTGAGATCATTGCTTGAGCCCAGGAGTTTGAGACCAGCCCGGGCAATATGGCAAGACTCTGCCTCTAATAAATAAATAAATAAATTGGCCAGGTGCGGTGGCTCACGTCTTTAATCCCAGCACTTTGGGAGGCCGAGGCAGGCGGATCACCTGAGGTCAGGAGTTCAAGACCAGCCTGGTCAACATGGTGAAACCTCATGTCTACTGAAAATACAAAAATTATCTGGGCGTAGTGGTGCACACCTGTAGTCCCAGCTACTCGGGAGGCTGAGGCAGGAGAATTGCTTAGAGGCAGGAGAATCTCTTGATCCCAGGAGGTGGAGGTTACAGTGAGCTGAGATCGTGCCACTGCACTCCAGCCTGGGTGACAGAGCTAGACTCTGTCTCAAATAAATAAATAAATAAATAAATAAATAAATAAATAAAAGGCAAGCAAAAAAGTAGGAAAGCTAAAGCAGGAGCCAGGCCATATCAGTCACATTAAAGAATAAGGGCAACAAGGAGCCACTGAAACAGTGATTCCTACCCAGAGGTGTGTCCCAAAGTCATATGGGGAATGCTTGCAAACTACACATTCCCAACCCACAAGCCAAGCCAACAACTCAGAATCTCCAGAGATTGAACTGGAGCCTGTGTGTTTGGCAAAGGCACCTCCAGAGATTCTGATGCGCATCCCTCATTACAAACAATTGCATTGCAGTGTTAATTGTTGAAGCTGCAGACAGCGCTATGGGGGTTCATTATACCATTCCTTCTCTACTTTTGTGTCAGTTTGAAAATTCTGTAACCCCCAATCTTGCTTTGCAATTGTTCTCAATAGCAAAATATTGGAAACAACTCAAATGTCCAGCAATAATAAAATGGATTAAATATATTGTGGTTGGCCGGCCACGGTGGCTCACGCCTGTAATCCCAGCACTTTGGGAGGCCGAGGTGGGCGGATCTCCTGAGGTCAGGAGTTTGAGATCAGCCTGGCCAACAGGATGAAACCCTGTCTCTACTAAAAATACAAAAATTAGCCAGGCGTGGTGGCAGGCGCCTGTAATCGCAGCTACCCGGGAGGCTGAGGCAGGAGAATTGCTTGAACCCAGGAGGCGGAGGTTGCAGTGAGCTGAGATTGTGCCATTGCACTCCAGCCTGGGTGACAGAGCAAGACTCTGTCTCAAAAACAAACAAACAAACAAACAAACAAATAAATTGTGGTGTTCATGAAATGGAATATTATACAACAAAGAAAGCTCAAAAACAGGCAAAGCAAAATTTAGGGCTGTGTATGTGGGTGATTAAACTATAAAGCAAGGGAGGAGTGTGGCTGCCCCTAGGAAGAAGGGGTTAAGATTAGAAAAGAGTATTTTTTTTTTTTTTTTTTTGAGATGGAGTCTCTCTCTGTAGCCCAGGCTGGAATGCAGTGGCCTGATCTCAGCTCACTGCAACCTCTGTCTCCCAGGTTCAGGTGGTTCTCCTGCCTCAGCCTCCCAAGTAGCTGGGATTACAGGCGTGCACCACAACACCCAGCTAATTTTTGTATTTTTAGCAGAGATAGGGTTTCACCATGTTGCCCATGCTGGTCTCGAACTCCTGACCTCAAATGATCCGCCTGCCTCGGCCTCCCCAAGTGGTGGGATTTACAGGTGTTAGCCACCGCGTCCAGCCAGGAAAGTCTCTCTGATGGGCCTCTGGGATGCTGACAAAGCTGTTTCTTGGCCTGGGAGACAGTTATTAATAGACTGCTATTTGTGTCATAAGTTATATGATCGGCCTGGCACTGTGGCTGATGCCTGTAATCCCAGCACTTTGGGAGGCTGAGGCGGGAGGATCACTTGAGCCCAGGAGTTCAAAACTAGCCTGGGCAACACAGCAAGACCTAGTTTCTATTAATACTAAACATAAAAATAAAAAAATTAGCAGGATGTGGTGGTGCACACCGGTAGTCCCAGCTACTTGGAAAGCTGAGGTGGGAGGGTCACTTGAGCCTGGGTGATCGAGGCTGCAGTGAGCTGAGATCGCACCACTGCACTCCAGCCTGGGCGACAGAACCAGACTCTGATCCCTCCAAAAAAATTTTTTTAGGCCGGGCGTGGTGGCTCACGCCTGTAATCCGAGCACTTTGAGAGGCCGAGGTGGGCGGATTGCCTGAACTCAGGAGTTCAAGACCAGCCTGGGCAATATGGTGAAATCCCGTCTCTACTAAAAATACAAAAATTAGCCAAGCGTGTTGGCGCACGCCTGTAGTCCCAGCTACTCAGGAGGCTGAGGCAGGAGAATTGCTTGAACCCTGGAGGCAGAGGTTGCAGTGAGCCGAGATCATGCCACTGCACTCCAGCCTGGCAACAGAGGGAGACTCCGTCTCAAAAAAAAAAAAAAAAAAATTAAATTATGTGATATGCCTTTTTCCTGCATTTTTAAAAAACTGACACTGCAGGGTTTATTTTAGCGGAAGAATAATATATCTGATTTGCTCTTTGGGAAGGTGGCTCTGACTTCTGGGTGGAGAACGGATGGAATGTGAGAGCCCTCAGGACAGCTGGACCAATTCTGAGGCTGCTGCAGCAATTAAGGTGAGGGCATCGATGGGGGCCTCAACCAGGGTGGCGGCAGGCAGTTTAGGAGAAGCAGGCATCGGAGGGGAGCTTGGACAATGGAGCCAACTGGAGTTAGCATTTTGGGGTGTTGATGAGTGCACAGGGGCCATGCAGGAAGTCAAGGGAGCCTGGGCTCAGCTTTTTTGAGTTGCGTAATCCTTTTCTTACTAACATCATCCTTTTCCTTTTGTGTCCTTTTAGCCCATGCAGGGGGCTGGAACCAGAATACCTTTTACCTCCTTTTCAAATCATTTACATTAGGAGAAGACAAATGTGTTTCAGGAACCACAAACCATGGGGTTTAAGCAGATAGCAATTATGCACCATTAGCAGTGTGGAGAAGAACTGATCCAGGCCAGGCCAGGTGGCTCAGGCCTGTAATCCCAACACTTTGGGAGGCAAAGGTGGGAGGATCCCTTGAGCCCAGAAGTTTGAGACCAGCCTGGGCAACATAGTGAGAACCTGCCTCCACAAAAAATACAAAAATTAGCCAGGCATGGTGGTGGCGGCTTATAGTCCCAGCTACTCGGGAGGCTGAGGGGAAAAGATTGCTTGAACCCAGGAGGTGAAGGTTGCAGTGAGCCAAGATCATGCCAGTGCACTCCAGCTTGGGTGACAGAGCAAGACGCTGTGTCAAAAAAAAAAAAAAAAAGGCCGGTCACGGTGGCTTACACCTGTAATCCCAGCACTTTGGGAGGCCAAAGCAGGTGGATCACCTGAGGTCAGGAGTTCAAGACCAGCCTGACCAACATGTAGTGAAACCCCATCTCTACTAAAAAATACAAAAATTAGCTGGGCATGGTGGCACACACCTGTAGTCACAGCTACTTGGGAAGCTGAGGCAGGAGAATCGCTTGAACCCCAGAGGCGGAGGTTGTAGTGAGCCAAGATTGAGCCACTGCACTCCAGCCTGGGCAACAGAGCAAGACTCTGTCTCTCCAAAAAAAAAAAAAAGAATCAATTCATAACACAATGTCAAGCTCATAAGTGTTCGCACAACATTCTTGGGAATTTATCTAAAGAGAATATTTTTTTAAAGACTTACCAATTACCCAACTCCAACAACTGTCAACTATGATCAATCCTGTTTCATCTATACCCTGACCCACTTCCCCTCTATTTGGAAGCAAATCCCAGACATCACTCCATTTCATTGGTAACTCCTGGGCTCAAGCGATCCGCCTGCCTCAGCCTCCCAAAGTGCTGGGATTACAGGCATGAGCCACTGCACCTGGCCCCAATTTTTAATTTAGAAAAAAATTTAAACCTGCCCCAAAGTTGCAAGAATAGACAGCCGAGGGGATGAGGCCAAGGTGCATAGGGGTTTATTTTTCTCATGTAATAAGAGGGCCAGAAGAAAACAGCTCAGGCTGGGCACGGGTGTCACCATGTCATCTGCATGTAGGCTCACTGAAGTCTCCATTCCACCAATCTCAGCATGCGGTTCTCATCTTTGTGGTCACAGACCAGTTCACACACTTCTGGGCATCACGCTCCAAGTTCTAGGAGAGAAAAAAGAGCAGAGCCAAAAGCCTCTTGTGAGGCTTTGCTTGGGAAGGGGCACCCGCCCCATGGACTTCCACCTAATACTCCCACCTACTCCCATTACTACATTGACCGGAACTGGGAGGCAAGTCTCTCCTGGAGTACAAGGCTGAGGAGCCAACTATTCTTAGAGAGGCACATTGCCATCCTGAACCAAATTGGGGTTCTGTTAGGAAGGAAGGAGTGGAAGGGGATATCTGTTACAGAAGGGTGAGAGAATGAAGGCAGAGGGGCAGCTGTTTCTGGGGTCTAGGCTGAAGGAAGCGTGGAAGAACAGCTGATATGAACAGTGCTCAGAAACAATGAGGCAGCCTCAGGTCACTGACAAATGGAGAGAGGTGGTGAAATGAAGAGCGGTCAGGGTGGCTCTGAGCTTCCTCCCATGGGAGAGTAGTGGAAGGATTGGGGCAGGGTTTTGGTTTTTTGTTTGTTTGTTTCTTTTGTTTTGAGACGGAGTTTCGCTCTTGTTGCCCAGGCTGGAGTGCAATGGTGCGATCTCGGCTCACTGCAATCTTTGCCTCCCGGGTTCAAGTGATTCTCCTGCCTCAGCCTTCCGAGTAGCTGGGATTACAGGCATGCGCCACCATGCCTGGCTAATTTTGTATTTTTAGTAGAGACGGGGTTTCTCCATGTTGATCAGGCTGGTCTTGAACTCCCGACCTCAGGTGATCTGCCCTCCTTGGCCTCCCAAAGTGCTGGGATTACAGGTGTGAGCCACTGCGCCCGGCCAGAGTTATATTTTTTGTGACAGTCAACTATTATATGTCCATAGGAACCATGGAATCATCAACTCTTTTATTTTTTGTGAGACAGAGTCTCACTCTATTGCCCACACTGGAGTGCAGTGGTGCAATCTTGGCTCACTGCAACCTCCACCTCCTGGGTTCAAGCGATTCTCCTGCCTTGGCCTCCCATGTAGCTGGGACTACAGGCGCCTGCCACCATGCCCAGCTAATTTTTGTATTTTTAGTAAAGACAAGGTTTCACCATGCTGGCCAGGCTGGTCTTGAACTCATGACCTCAAGTAATCCACTGCCTCGGCCTCCCAAAGTGCTGGGATTACAGGTGTGAGCCATTGCACTCAGTCATCAAGTGGCTCTTTGAATAGATCACTTCTTAATTGTATACAGCAAGTATGGTTCTTCTCACTTCATAGCAAAGAAAGAAAGGCATTAGCTGAAGGTCCCAGTCAGTGAGGTGGTAATCTCTTGCCCATGAATAGAGAGCATTTTACTTTTAGAAAGTAAAAGTGCTTTCATGTTAGATCCTTTCAAGGCAGGAAGACAGCAGGGGAGGCTGTCTGATGAGCTCATAATATGGGAGCCAGGAAGAACATGTCTACCTGGAGTGCGCTACATGTAGTGACCAGGAGCCAGTGGAAGCACAGGCTGTCCTTGACCTGTCCCTCATCAGCTGGGAGTGAGGTGGCCAAAGAAGAATCATGAGCCTCAGCAGCTCATGCCCCACCTCCCATAGGGAAGAGACTAGCCCAGAGCCCTGTCAGGGGACGGATGTCTTTTCTGTAGCGCTTCCTTGGAACTTTATAATTAGAGTAGTTAGTTAAGGATGTCAGGGAGAGCCTCTCAGGAGAAGTGACACTTGAGTTGAGTCCTGAATGAGGCGGAGACAGCCATGTGAAGAAAGGAGGTTCCAGCAGAAAGGATGAACTTGGTGCAGTTAAGGATTGAAAGGTGGCTGGTATGATAGGAGCACAGTGGATGAGGGAAGGTTGGCAGGAGTCTTGTATAGTAAGTCATGATGGAGACAGGGAGACCAGGTAAGGAGGCTGTTCCAGTAGTTCAGATGAGGAAAGAAGTTAACTTGGCTCAGCTGGGCATTGTGGCTCACATCTGTAATCCCAGCACTTTGAGGGGCCAAGGCGGGCAGATTACCTGAGGTCAGGAGTTCGAGACCAGCCTGGCCAACATGGCAAAACCCCGTCTCTACTAACAATGCAAAAATTAGCCAGGCGTGGTGGCACACGCCTGTAATCCCAGCTACTCAGGAGGCTGAGGCAGGAGAATTGCTTGAACCCAGGAGGCGGAGGTTGCAGTGAGCCAAGATCGCGCCATTGCACTCCAGTCTGGGCAACAAGAGAAAAACTCTGTCTCAAAAAAAAAAAAAAAAAAAGTTAATTTGGCTCAGGATTTTAGCAGTGGTGATGATGCAGTGGGCCGGTGTGGAGATAGAACTTAGGAAATTCAATGACAAGTGGTATGAGAGAAAGAAAAAAGGAATGACTTCCCAGCTTTGACCTGAGTGACTAGGTGAAAGAAGATGCCACTTAATGAGATGTGGGGGGACCCTGGAGAAGGCAGGGAAAGGCAGGGAGAAAGTACAAGTATCTCTTGCTATCCACCATCCATTCCATGCATTTGTTCAGATGCTGAGGAATATTGCATTATTTGAACATTAGATAATCTATGAAAATAAGTAGGCCGGGCACAGTGGCTCATGCCTGTAATCCCAGCACTTTGGGATTTGTTTGTGATATATTGTCTAATATTTGGGTTGTGAGGAGAAAGAGGGCCAGGCATGAGAGGCCAAAGTGGAGGAGAACCAAGAAGTGTGCGCACATGGAAACCTAGGGACTAAAGCATGTCCATGAGGATGTACTCAGTGTACAGTACTGCTGAAGGGCCTAGTAAAACGACAAAGAATAGGTGACTGTGACTTTTTTTTTTAATTTTTTTGAGACAGAATCTCACTCTGTTGCCAGGCTGGAGTGCAGTGGCATGATCTCAACTCACCGCAACCTCCGCCTCCCGGGTTCAAGTGATTCTCCTGCCTCAGCCTCCCGAGTAGCTGGGATTACAGGTGCCAGCCACCACGCCCGGCTAATTTTTTGTATTTTCAGTACAGACAGGGTTTCACCATGTTGGCCAGGATGTTCTTGATCTCCTGACCTCATGACCCACCCGCCTTGGCCTCTCAAAGTGCTGGGATTACAAGCATGAGCCACCATGCCCGGCCGACTGTGACTTATAGGAGCCACTTCGTTGGGATGACAAAAGCTGATTAGAGTAGAATAAAAATAAGGCAAGGAAGTAGACACAGTGAGTTTGAGGTCTTGCAGGAAGCAGGGGGCAGTACAAAAAAAAAAAAACAGAGCGGCAAGCTGCGGAGGGACATAAGATCAAGAGGGCTTGATGGGTGATATTGGGCCAAGCACCGTGGCTCATGCCTGTAATTCCAACAGTTTGGGAGGCTGAGGTGGGAGGATTGCTTGAGCCCAGGAGGTCAAGGCTACAGTGAGCCGTGATGGTGTTACTGCACTCCAGCCTGGGTGACAGAGTGAGACCCTATACCCCAACTGTGCCCCCCCCAAAAAAAGATGGGTGATATTAAGGGAGTGAGCCAGGAGAGTGGGAAATATAGATGATGCATGAATAGATGAGAGACAACCACAAGCGCTAGGTTCCTGAGAAACAAATAGAAGATTTGGCCTTAAACAGAGGCACTAGGCTGGGTGTGGTTGCTCATGCCTGTAATCCTAGCACTTTGGGAGGCCAAGGCGGGTGGATCGCTTGAGGCCAGGAGTGCAAGACCAGCCTGGCCAACATGGTAAAACCCCGTCTCTATTAAAAACACAAAAATTAGCTAAGTGTGGTGGTGCATGCCTGTAATCCCAGCTACTTGGGAGGCTGCAGCAGGAGAATCACTTGAACCTGGGAGACAAAGGTTGCGGTGAGCCGAGATTACGCCACTGCACTCCAGCCTGGGCGACAGGGTAAGACCCTGTCTCAAATAAACAAACAAACAAGCAAACAAGAGCACTCCATACCTCCTCCACTAGGAGGAAACAGAAAGCTTCTGTTTTTTTTTTTTTTTTGAGACAGAGTTTTACTCTGCCGCCCAGGCTGGAATACAATGGCATGGTCTCAGCTCACCGCAACTTCTGCCTCCCGGGTTCAAGCGATTCTCCTGCCTCAGCCTCCCGAGTAGCTGGGATTACAGGCACGCACCACCACGCCCAGCTAATTTTTGTACTTTCAGTAGAGACGGGGTTTCACCATGTTGGCCAGGCTGGTCTTGAACTCCTGACCTCAGGTGATCCGCCCACCTCCGCTTCCCAAAGTGTTGGGATTACAGGCATGAGCCACCATGCCCAGCCGGAAATTGAAAGCTTCTAAGGGAAGAAAAGGCACACATATGGCTGGAGTGACACTGCTTCCTCTCTTGGGGTTTTATTTATTTATTTATTTATTTATTTTATTTTTTTTTTTTTTGAGACGGAGTCTTGCTCTGTCGCCCAGGCTGGAGTGCAGTGGCGCGATCTCGGCTCACTGCAAGCTCCACCTCCCGGGTTCACGCCATTCTCCTGCCTCAGCCTCCCGAGAAGCTGGGACTACAGGCCCCCGCCACCGCGCCCAGCTAATTTTTATTTTTATTTTTTATTTTTTTTTGTATTTTTAGTAGAGACAGGGTTTCACCATGGTCTCTATCTCCTGACCTCGTGATCCGCCCGCCTCGGCCTCCCAATGTGCTGGGATTACAAGCGAGAGCCACCGCGCCCGGCCATCTTGGGGTTTTAAACAGAGCTATTTCCAAAATACATACTTGTCTTCCCGTACTTAACACATCTTGCTACACCTTTATTTTGACTGCTTAATCATTAAAACATAGTAAGTCTATAGCTGTGTCCACTCTATTGACACTACTATTCATTAGTTATTTTATCTACCTTAGTAGAAAATACAGTCATAGGAACCATCCAGTCTTGATGCGCTTCTGTAAGGAAGATAAAACAATTGTTTCTAAAACAATTCAGGAAGATAAAACCCTACCTCCCTGTAGAATTAGATAAAACCTAAGAGTTGTATCCCAGCTCCTGCGAAGCAGGAAATGAATAGGATGACCTGGGTTGCTCCGCTGCCAAACTTTAGGTAAGACTCACCCTCCTCCCATTCTTCTTTTTATTATCACCGTTAAATCCAAATTTTCCTGTCTCAAAATATTCCTTCTTGTTTGGTAAAAAACCAAAACAGTACACTTTTTCTTTTTCTTTTCTTTTTTTTTTTTTTTTTTTTTTTTTTTGAGGCGGAGTCTCGCTCTGTCGCCCAGGCTGGAGTGCAGTGGCGCGATCTTGGCTCACTGCAAGCTCCGCCTCCCAGGTTCATGCCATTCTCCTGCCTCAGCCTCCGGAGTAGCTGGGACCACAGGCGCCCGCCACCACGCCCGGCTAATTTTTTTGTATTTTTAGTAGAGTCAGGGTTTCACCGTGTTAGCCAGGACGGTCTCGATCTCCTGACCTCGTGATCCACCCGCCTCGGCCTCCCAAAGTGCTGGGATTACAGGTGTGAGCCACCGCACCCGATCTTTTTTTTTCTGAGATGGAGTCTCAATTAGCCGGGCATGGTGGCGCACATCTGTAATCCCAGCTACTCAGAAGGCTGAGGCGGGAGAATCACTTGAACCCAGGAGGCGGAGGTTGCAGTGAGCCCAAATTGCACCACTGCACTCCAGCCTGGGCAACAGAGTAAGACTCTGCAAAAAAAGAGATGGAGACTCACTCTGTCGCCCAGGTGCTCTGTCTCGATGGCACGATCTTGGCTCACTGCAACCTCTGTCTCCCAGGTTCAGGTGGTTCTCCTGCCTCAGCCTCCCAAGTAGCTGGGATTACAGGTGTGCACCACAACACCCAGCTAATTTTTATATTTTTAGCAGAGATTGGGTTTCGCCATGTTGCCCATGCTGGTCTCGAACTCCTGACCTCAAATGATCCACCTGCCTCGGCCTCCCAAAGTGCTGGGATTACAGGCATGAGCCACCACACCTGGCCCACTTTTTAAAAAATAGCTTTAACTTTTCATTTGATGTACTTATACCTTATCTCACTCCAAAATTTGGAGGCAACTTTTTTTTTTTTTTTTTTTTTTTGAGATGGAATCTTACTCTGTTGCCCAGGCTGAAGTGCAGTGGCACCATCTTGGCTCACTGCAACCTCTGCCTCCTGGGTTCAAGCAATTCTCCTGCCTCAGCCTCCCAAGTAGCTGGAATTACAGGTGCACACCACCAGGCCTGGCTAATTTTTGTATTTTTAGTAGAGGCTTCTACCATGTTGGCCAGGCTGGTCTCAAGCTCCTGACCTCAGGTGATATGCCCACCTCCCAAAGTGCTGGGATTACAGGCATGAGCCACGATGCCCGGCCTGGAGGCAACTTTCAGATGTCCATGCAAGAAAATGAAAAGGTTGGAAAAAAGAAAATAAGTAAAAGAGATTCAACCATGGGTATTGCTAATAAATGCAGTAAGACTTCATTCCTGTGGTGGGCAAAAGTGAAATCACTTAGTTTTCCCAGTGTTGCTTCCAAGAAAGCATGTTTCTTAGACGCAAAGAGTATTTGTGACACTGATACTTGGGATAAATTTATACCACAGGTTCTGTTAACACTGTAGATTTCTTCAAAATTCCTGTACAGGCCAGGCACAGTGGCTCACGCCTGTGATCCTAGCACTTTGGAAGGCCAAGGTGGGTGTCTTACTTGAGGTCAGTTCGAGACCATCCTGGCCAACATGGTGAAACCCTGTCTCTACTAAAAATACAAAAATTAGCCAGGAGTGGTGGTGGGCGCCTGTAATCCCAGCTACTCGGGAGGCTGAGGCAGGAGAATTGCCTGAACCCAGGAGGCGGAGGTTGCAGTGAGCCAAGATGGCGCCATTGTACTCCAGCCTAGGGGACAAGAGTGAAACTCCATCTCAAAAAATAAAAAATAAAAAAAATCCCCGCACAATAAAGAGGACTGCAAATTGAGCATGGCAGCTGCTTTTGTGCTCCATATGAAAGGGAAGGCTCTGCCCAAGAGTGTTCCAATTAAAGAACTTCTACAGGAAGTCACAGCAGCAGCATTCAAGGACAAGGTTCCCTGATGAAAATTGACATGGAAATTTTAAGGGTTATTAAAATCCTGGGACATTAAGGTAATTAAGTTGAATGCACGCTGAGAATTAATATTCAAGTAACTCCAAAGTACTCTCGAAATGATGAGTTTTAAGAAGATGAAACTGAAAAGGTAGAAAATTCCAAGTTTGGGATTAGCTGAATACTGCATTTTCTGCCCAGGCAGTTATTAACTTACTTAATTGACTATTAGAAAGCGTCAACCAGGCACGGTGGCTCACGCCTGTAATCCCAGCACTTTGGGAGGCTGAGGCGGGCAGACCACGAGGTCGGGGGTTCGAGACCAGCCTGACCAACATGGAGAAACCCTGTCTCTACTAAAAAATACAAAATTAGCAGGGCATAGTGGCGCATGCCTGTAATCCCAGCTACTCAGGAGGCTGAGGCAGGAGAATTGCTTGAACCCAGGAGGTGGAGGTTGCGGTGAGCAGAGGTCACACCATTGCACTCCAGCCTGGGCAACAATAGCGAAACTCCATCTCAAAAAAAAAAAAAAAAAAAGAGTGTCTATCTCTGTCCCAGATAGGAAACCTTCCAAAAGGTGCTTACAGACTAAGAATGCTTACAGACTCATGCCTGCATGAGTTATGGTTGTCTTCATCAGGAGGGTTGGTCGGTCTCAAATATCTAAGGCTGCCATGACTACATGCTGGACTCCTGAATATTCCTGCATGCACTTTCTTCACAAAATACGGCATTTCATGGAGGCGCTTGCTCCACAGAGGAGCACGATCCTAGGATGAACAAATAGGAGAATCCCATGTTAGGAAGTACTAGGTAATCTTTACTGTTGGTTGGATATTCCAAGTTCACAACATAAAAATAAATTTAGGCTGCACGCAGTGGCTCACGCCTGTAATCCCAGCACTTTGGGAGGCTGAGGTGGTAGGATCGCCTGAGCTCAGGCATTGGAGACTAGCCTGGGCAACATAGCAAGACCTCGTCTCTACTAAAAATAAAAATACAAAAATTAGCCAGGTGTGGTGGTGTGTGCCTGTAGTCCCAGCTATTCAGGAGGCTAATGCAGGAGGATTGCTTGAGCCCAGTGACAGAGCAAGACTGGACCCTGTCTCAAAAAATAAAAATAAAAAAGTTTTGGACCCAACATAGTAAAGATGTCGATTCTCCTCAAAACTGATCTATAGGTTTAGCAGCATTACCATCAGAATCCCAGCAAGATTCTTTTGTAGATAGAAAAAAAGCTTATTCTAAAATTTATGTGGAAAGGCAAAGGAACTAGAAGAGCTAAATTACTTTTGCAAAACTATAATAAAGTGAGAGGAATCACTCCTACCCAACTTTAAGACTTATTATATAGATAAAAATAATTGAGGCCACACGCAGTGGCTCACGCTTGTAATCCCAGCAATTTGGGAAGCCGAGGTGGATAGATCACCTGAGGTCAGGGGTTCAAGACCAGCCTGGCCAACATGGTGAAAACCTGTCTCTACTAAAAATACAAAAATTATCTGGGCGTGGTGGCGCACACCTGTAATCCAAGCTACTTGGGAGGCTGAGGCAGGAGAATCGCTTGAACCCAGGAGGTACAGGTTGCAGTGAGCTGAGATCGTGCCACTACACTCCAGCCTGGGTGACAGAGCAAGACTCCGTCTCAAAAAAAAAAAAAAAAAAAAAAAAAAGAATTAGTGTGATATTCTGCAGGAGTGGTGGAAGGATAGGCATATAGATTAATGAAACGGAATTGTGAACCTAGAAATAGACTCACAAAAAGACAGCCAACTGATTTTTGACAAAGGTACAAAAGCAATTCAATGGAGAAAGAACATTCTTTTTGACGAATGATGCCGGCCGGGCACGGTGGCTCAGGCCCGTAATCCCAACACTTTGAGAGGCCGAGGCGGGCAGATCACAAGGTGGGAGATCAAGACCACCCTGACCAACACGGTGAAACCCCATCTCTATTAAAATAAAATAAAAAAAAATTAGCCAGGTGTGGTGGTGTGCGCCTGTAGTCCCAGCTACTCAGGAGGCTGAGGCAGGGGAATCACTTCAACCCAGGAGGCAGAGGTTGCAGTGAGCCGAGATCGTACCACTGCACTCCAGCCTGGCAACAGAGTGAGACTCCGTCTCAAAAAAAAAAAAAAAGAAAGAAATACTGGCCAGGCGAGGTGGCTCATGCCTGTAACCCCAGCACTTTGGGAGGCCAAGGCAGGTGGATCACCTGAAGTCAGGAGTTTGAGACCAACTTGGTCAATATGGTGAAACCCCGTCTCTACTAAAAATACAAAAATTAGCCATTAGCCGGGCATGTTGGTGGGCACCTGTAATCCCAGATACTTGGGAGGCTGAGGCACGAGAATGGCTTGAACCTGGGAGGCGGAGGTTGCAGTGAACCAAGATCACACCACTGCACTTCAGCCTGGGCGACAGAGTGAGACACTGTCTCAAAAAAAAAAAAGCTGACAAATTGGACTACATCAAACTTTTAAATGTTTAAGAACAATTAAAAGCATTTGCTCTGCAAAAGACCTTTTTAAGATGAAAAGACGACTTAGATTGAGAGAAAATATTTGCAAACTGTCAAAAAGACTTGTACTTAGAATAAAGAACTCTCAAAACTCAACAGTAAAAAACTATCAATTTAAAAATGAGCAAAAGACACAGAGATATATTTTACCAAAGAGGATACAGGGATGGCAAATAAGAACATGAAAAGATGTTCAACATCACCAGCCATTAGAGAAATGCAAATTAAGACAATAAGATACTACTTTACACCAATTAGAGCAGCCAAAATTTAAAAATAATGACATGCCTGGTGTGGTGGCTCATGCCTGTAATCCTAGCACTTTGAGAGTGCTGGGCTAGATGGGAGGATCACTTGAGCCCAGAAATTCAAGACTGGCCTGGTCAACATAGTGAGACCACATCTCAAAAAAAAAAAACAAGAAAAAGAAAATTAGCCGAGCATGGTGGTACACACCCGTGGTCCCAATTACTCAGGAGGCTGAGGTGGGAGGATGGCTTGAGCTTGGGAGCTCAAGGCTGCAGTGAGCCATGATAGGGCCACTGCACTCCAGCCTGGGTGACAGAGTGGGACCCTGTCTCAAAAAATAATAATAGTAATAATAATAACAATACCAAATGCTGGTGAGGATGCAGGGAAACTGGATCTGTCCTGCATTGCTGGTAGGAATGTAAAATGGTACAGCCGCTCTGATAAATGGTTTGGCAGTGTTTTAAACTAACACATACTTAACACAGGAGCCAGCAATTGTACTCCTGGGCATTTATGCCACATAAATGAAAACTTATGTCTACACGAAAACCTGTATATAGGTTCATATGTAGCTGAATGTTCATAGCAGCTTTATTTGTAAGTCACAAACCAGAAACAAGACAAATATCCTTCAACGGCTGAACGGATAAACTACAGAATATCTATACTATTCAGCAATAAAAAGGAACAAACTGGCCGGGCACAGTGGCTCACACCTATAATCCCAGCACCTTAGGAGGCCGAGGCGGGCGGATCACCCGAGGTCAGGACTTCGAGACCAGCCTGGCCAACATGGTGAAACCCCGCCTCTACTAAAAATACAAAAATTAGCTGGGTGTGGTGTCGTGCACCTGTAATCCCAGCTACTTGGGGAGAATTGCTTGAACCCTGGAGGTAGAGGTTGCAGTGAGCCGAGATCGCGCCACTGCACTCCAGCCTGGGCAACAGAGTGAGACTCCATCTCAAAAAAACAACAACAACAACAACAAAAAAAAAAACTATTTACAACAACTTGGATTGATCAGAGACATTATACTGAGTCAAAATAACCTAGTCTCAAAAGGTCACATACTGCATTTATGTAACAATTTTTAAATTACATTTTAGAGATGTTAAACAGACAAGTAGTTGTCAGGGGTTGGGGACAGGTGAGGGAAGCAGGAAGGGGACAGATACGATTTAAAAAGAGGTAGCAAGCTGAGCACTGTGGCTCATGCATGTAATCCCAGCATTTTGGGAGGCTGAGGCAGGAGGATCACTTGAGGAGTTCAGTTCAAGACCAGCCTGGGCAACATAGTGGGATCCCATCTCTACAAATAATTTAAAAATTAGCTAGGTGTGGTGGCACACGCCTGTAGTCCCAGCTACTCAGGAGGCTGAGGTGGGAGGATTGCTTGAGCCTGGGAGGTCAAGGCTGCTGCGAGCTATGGTCACACCAGCCTGCGCAACCCTGTCTCAAAAAAAAAAAAAAAAGAGGTAGCACAAGGGAGATCATTGTGATGATGGAACTGTTCTGTGGAGGGGGTAACACAAATCTACACATATAAAACTGCACAGAACTACACACACGACTGCATACAAATGAGTAAAACTGGTGAAATTGGAACAGGGTGTGTGGATTGTACCAATGGCAATTTCCTGGTTTTGTACTGCAGTATGCCAGATGTTACCATTGGGGGAAACTGCGTGAAGGGTACAGTGGAACCTCTCTTGTTTTTGCAACTTCCTGTGAATCTATACAGTTTTATTAGAAAATACATTTTAACTGTATAAAATCTGCTCAGGAAAGGATAAAGCAGCAGAAAATCTTTGTAATTTCAACCAGAAGCAAAAACTATTAATATTTTAGCAGGTTTCCTTCTGGTCTTCTATGTATTTTCAAAATACTTAAGATCATTCTGCACACTGAGATGTAACCTACTTTTTTCTCTACCCACTGGAACAAGTTATTTTCTCTATGTCACTAGTAATTGTCAATGGCAGCTTTATATGTGTGTGTGTGTGTGTATGCGTGTGTATAGAGAGAGATTTTTTTTTTTTGAGATGGAACCTCACTCTGTTGCCCACAGTGGAGTACAGTGGCACAAACTTGGCTCACTACAACCTCCACCTCCCAGGTTCAAGTGATTCTCCTGCCTCAGCCTCCCAAGTAGCTGAGACTTAAGTGCTTGCCACCACGTCCAGCTAATTTTTTTTTTTTTTTTTAGTAGAGACGGAGTTTCACCATGTTGGCCAGGCTGGTCTTGAACTCCACCCACCTCCCAAAGTGCTGGGATCACAGGTGTGAGCCACTGTGCCGGGCCAGCACCTTAATATTCTGAATACAATATATTAGCTGGAGTGCAGTGGCACAATCTCAGCTCACTGCAAGCTCTGCCTCCTGGGCTGACACCATTCTCCTGCCTCAGCCTCCTAAGTAGCTGGGACTACAGGTGCCTGCCACCATGCCTGGCTAATTTTTTTTTTTTTTTTTTTTTTTTTTGTATTTTTAGTAGAGACAGGGTTTCACCGTGTTAGCCAGGATGGTCTCGATCTCCTGACCTCGTGATCTGCCCGCCTCAGCCTCCCAAAGTGCTGGGATTACAGGCGTGAGCCACTGCGCCCAGCCCAATATTTTAAAACATTAATTTAGCTCCAATTCTAGTTAGAAGGAACATGGTGAGCAAAAACTAAGGCAAAGGCAGAAGAAAGCACAGGATTTGCATAGACAGTAGCATGACATTCAGCTACAGGATAAGGTCTGGGAGGCAAGTTAAAGTTGCAATGGTAGATTAGAACCACGCCATAGGGGCCACGTAATAGAATGCCATTACTTTGTTTGCAATATCTGTTTTAATTTGGAATACAGAGATGCTTCCACAATGAAGAACCAGAAGCATGATCATGGCAATGCTAAGTCTGAAACAAATGACAAAAAGAAGGGGAGTGAACAGTGGACTCCACACCTAAGCCTGCTGTATCAGAATTGCCTGGGGAGCTTTAGGAATAAAAACAGGCAAAAACCAAAACCAAAACCACAGATTTCTGAGAGAACCTCAGAGGTGGAGGATCCTGTTAGGAGAGTTGCCCTAGAATCATTTCCCAGGTACTTTCTGTTGCAACACCAAGTTGGAGAAACACAAAAGGAAAATGGCTAGGTTCCAAGAGAGGAAAGACTAATCTAAATTAATCACTACATCTCCCAGTGCCAATACTCAAGCAGACACCAAATCAGGTTTTGATTGCACCCTAAGTCAACCCTCGCCTTGCACTGAAAGATCCCATCAGGTGATTGAGGTCTGGAGGAGAGGTTCAGGGACCATTCTGCATACCACTAATGTTGACTGTTAGGTAAATGAGATGGGCTGTTGGGAATAGAATGAGTGGAAAAGGAAGTGAATGGAGGCTCTCCAGCGAAAGATAGGAGGTACTTCTCTCGAAAAATGAAACATCTTCAATGTAACAAGGAAGACAGTAAATATCCAATAAACCATGATTGTATCTGTTTCACACAGTAAAATAAGGACTAAAACTGGATATACATCTACAGAAAGCCTTAGAATATAGATATGTCACAGTACTGATAGGCCTACCTAATGACCCTTTGAAGAGGGGGGAGGAAATTGGGGATGTGGCTGTTCACCTAGAGGAGATAGTATCTCATTTTATGTATATATTTAGTTTATCCATTTGCCAGTTGAGGGACATTTTTGTTTCCACTTTTTGGTTACGATGAATAACGCTACAAAACATTCACATACTTAGCATTTTCATTTCTCCTGGGTAGAATCCTCCTGGGAGTGGAATTGCTGACTTTATCTTGTTTTGAGACACCTATTTCCTGCTCTTAAATCGTATTGGTCCGTTTTGTTTTCTCCCATAATAAACATCTTTCCAAGTCACAAAATATCCTTTCATAATATAATTAAAGTGCTTTGTCAAAAAAAAGTCCTTTCTCAGAATTATCCTAAAAACCCAGTCAAGTGTATGTAGAGAAAACTAAGAGGAAAAAAAAAATGAAGAAATTGAAGAGTAGTCATTATAGAGGACAGCCACATTAGAAACAATGACACTAAACATGCTGAAAAATAGATCATAAACTGAAATGAGGACATGAAGCAAAGCAGGTTTAAATATACTCAGAATTGTATTAAAAATAGAATGGAACAGAAGAAAGCAAAACCCAAAGATAGTCTTACAACTTTCAATGCCCTGTACCTACAATAAGTAGGTATCTCTGCATTGTGGGAGTAGTGAGGCCCTATCAACAAAGTCACTGTGCTCTAAAGAGCAAGCCTGTGGCCACTCAAGCAGGTCACGTAGAGCATAGGAGCAAAGGAAACATTTTAAGCATGAAGGTTAGACACAGCTCCTATAAAGCCATTTTAAAAATCTTGAAATTCAGCCAAGAATCCAGGAAACACATCAACAGTGCCCAAGAGTGACAACTGCATTTAAGTGTAATTAAAATTAAACCACATTAATGTAGTATGTAAACATACTAAATTTATGTCACCATAATCCTAACCATGCTAGACTAGAAATAACCTCAAATTTTGGCAGTTCCCCCACAGCAGATTGTCATGTTCACTCATCATTCACATAAAGTGGAAACTGAACTCTCCTTAGCATCGTTTCACTCCATGAGTCACTTTCAGCCATTGACTATCCAATCTAGCAATCCCAAACCTTCCCATACTTATTTTGACTAAATCGAGACTCAAGTACCATCATCTTTTCTATCTTCAAAATACATATGGCCATGTGTCAAAATTCTGCCCTAAAAACTTAGGCTTATTTTGAGTTCATGACTGGAAAGATTATCCAGAACCATACTTCCTTACAATGCAAAAAATTCTTAATCATACTGCAAACCTTCAACTTACTGAAACAAAAGCTGAATACGTATTTGTTAGATTGAAACATATCAAACTGCTAGTATGGCTCAATCTAACCAAACACCTATACACTTGTGGTAGCAGCGTATTGCAGCAGTGTGTACGGTAAGCATAAATGTCTTACTACCTGTTTTCAGAGATAAGGTCTTGCTATACGTTGCCCAGGCTGGACTTGAACTCGTGGGCTCAAGCAATCTTCCTGCCCCTCAGCTTCCAAGTAAACTAGCACTATAGGACTATGTAATCATCACACCTGGCCCAAATACATTCTTGATTCCTTCCCTAAGTATATACTTACCATCACTTGTTGGACTACTGACACACTTGACTTTTATCCTGCTCATTCTTCCACTGTTCAACCATCCTTCATAATAGATACTTCAAAGAACAAAGAGACTCCCACCTATGTCAAATTGTTCAAAGTATAAGCCAATTTCTAATACATGCTGTATTATCAGTAAGGGCCTTTTAGATTTCCATCTATTACAAAAATCCTGTTTCACTGTATTTCAAACTAATACTATCTTCATCTTTCATTGCAAATACTTATGGTATGAGTCATTCTGTATCCAAGAGGCATCTCAAAAAATAGCACTGGATGACAAGCAAAAAATAACATTTTACAATTTTTCAGGCAAGAGCACTTTATTTTCACCTCTGAAAATAAACCACAATTGACAACAACAAAGGAGACTGTGCAGTTCAACTTTTTATTTTAATAAAATCAGAATATGCACAGCACATGCAGTGCTAGCATCTAAACTAATACAATAAGCAATTACTAAAGCTACAGTGACTTGAGGTTCAATCTTTACATTCAGCAAGTTTAAATCCTTACATGAGTTTTGAAACCTTAACTGAAAATATTGCTTGCTGATAAAACTTGCTCAAATGCTATTGCTGAATGTACAAGTCACTGATTATGCCAATACAACAAAGATAACCACATGTTTGAGGATTGCAATGTGCCAGACATTCACTGAAAAAAAAAACAAAAAAACACACAACTAAACAAAATTCACACAACAAACATCTGAGAATCTGGACACTTCACATCAGTGTTTTGAAGTGTTTCATTAGTATCTTAAGACAAGTGTATCAAAACCTTGGCATGATTTAATTTCAAGTCGCCAATTTTGTTTTTACTAACATCAGAAAGTTATGGCTACACTGCCAACGCCGGGTCTGCTTAATTTGACTTAAGATTTTAATATGACTTAAACATTAAAAGCTCACACTACCCCGAAATATATAATTTCACGCATACGGTGACATTCAACATTCAAGTGCCAGTGTTTTTGTACTGTCTTTTGGTCAAGTTTCTTTAAACTTTCAAAGAATCACTTTTAGGCTTACAAAAATAAATATTTGTCAAAATGTTCAATAAATATTACATAAAACTAGCAGCAAAAAGTATCTAGAAATCTGTCGTGTGCAAATAGTTTTCTTCCCAACTATCATTCCCATGGTCCCAAATAAATTTTAGAATCTAGTCCCATCCCCTTCCTAGACAAGCTGCGTTCAACAATCTCCAAGAGACAAAGTAAGATTGGAAGTTTAAGGACACGCACACAAGACATATATATAAAATTCTCTGAATGTGCAATAAAAGAAGTACTTTGTAAAAAGTTATGGGCAAAATGTACAAGGGCCTAAACCTAGACTAATTGAAATAGCACCATAACAAATGACCTCAATACTGTCAAGTGCACCTACTTAATAAAAGTTTTAGAACAAGGCACAATACACTTGAAAATCTATTGCACTTTAGGAAATTTTTGCTGTCTTCCTATGCCACTGTAAAAAGATGGAGCGTTTTGATCACCGCATTCTGGCCACAAAATTAGCACAGAATTCAAAGTGGCAGAGGCATTTTAGTGGTGGACAATGCTCATCTTTGGCCAGATTTAGCATAAACAGACTATAAATACAATGGAAACCTATGCAACTAAAACTGACTAAAACTGCACTGTAGAGCAGAATTGACACCTTGTGCAGTTATGTACATATTTCCAACCTGTGTGATCTCAAAGATTTCAGTTTGTTACTCTTCTGGAGCCATTTTTACGAAGTCTATAGTAAGCCAGTTTAACATCTCAACGCAGCTTGAACAGAGTAATGTGAATCGGCATTTAAAATAAAGCCTGCTGCATTTAATTCTTCCTGTTCATACCCTCTTGACCAAAAAACATCAACACTAGCATGCGTTATTAGACCAAAAATCATCCAGGGCCCCAATGAGGGCTGGTCATTGCTGTGGTCAGCCATTCTACCATTTCAATTTCATTTATGGCAGGCATTTAAAAAGTCTAAGTAGATGAATTCTCCTAAAAACCTATTTCAAGTTATCAGACCTTTAAACTTTCCCTGTAATAGTATGCCCACATTTGGCTAGCTCATAATGATCTGCCTAAACGTTGAAAGAGGAATTGCTGTATTTACTTGCATTAACTTTGAAAACAGTGCTTTGAATGTATGCATGTATTCATACATCACCTCATCATGACTGGAATGGCTTAAAGACTATCAGGTTCTAAATACCTATCCAGGATAGAGTGAGCAAATCAGAACTTTAACTTAATACAGTTTGCCACATTAGAAACTAATTCCATTAATATGCTTCAAGACATTTGTTGTTTTCCCCCAATCTGCAAGTATCAAAAAGCCCTAATGCAGGCTACCGCATAAGTTTTTCCTTATATTATTTATGGATGAATCGATGATTCCTGTTAAGTTGTATCACACCTGTGTGCCAAGGTTTGATTTTAGCCCAAGTTCAGTAAATTTATTTTGTCAAAACAATTGATATCTTGAGCATTACTGAGCCAACAGGACATCAAAATAAAAAGTTGTCTAAAGTTAAAGGCACAGTACATTAACAAACAAATGATCCTCAGTCACAAAATTATAAATGCAGTTTGGGATGGGGGTAGGCGGGAGGGGAGTTAATCCAAACTACAGCAATGAAGTCTTCAAACCACCTTCTGAACAGGGCTGCTGATTGTTCCTTTCATTTCTTCTTGTGACCTTGAGCTCCCTTAAAAAAAAAATTTCAGTGGAGAATCACAGCTGGTAATGTACTGCGAGTTCTTGAAGCTACACAAGGTATAGTCTGGCTAAGTTACATGTGGTTTCCATATTAGCTTGTTTGGCAGGGTGACCTACTGCAAAGCAGGCTCAGTTACCCCACCAGTCAACCCCCTGGGAGTTATAATTTCCTCCATATCCATCACTGTTGTAAAAGCCTCCATAGCCACCTAATGAGAGATTTAAAAAGAGAGAGAAATTAATGAAGTTATCCATCATTAAATACAATCCTTCCCTTAAGTAATTTGCCATCAAGTTTCTATAGTGCTGAACTTAAATTGTTTAATTAGGCTTTGAAAAAGATGACTAAAAGGAAAAAAACCCTTCCCAAAGCTATGAAGTTACAGATTAACACTACCTCCACCGAATCCTCTGCTGCTACCGTGGCCACCTCCGCCACTGCGGCTGCTGCTTGCGCGGCTGCTGCTGAAGCTGGAACTGCTGGCACCGCTACTTTGTCGGTAGTCTCTGGCACCAAACCCTCCACTAAATCTGCTACTATAAGAAAAAAATTATGTTGGTTCACATGAAGATGAAATTCCACTAAAGTAACCTAACTCTTTCCTAATGACCAATTTCTAATTTTTCCATTCAAACAATTCCCCATCCAGCCATATTTTCCCCAATAGAGTGTCACCCATTCTAATACAACCCCTTACCAAAGAATCTAGGAAGCCTAAGATGATTAAGCTTTTTAAATACTGTACAGTTAACCTTGGACGTTATGCATGCAGAGGAAACACTACGAACTGTAAGTGAACACCCATTCCCCTCATTATATACCATTTATACCTCACCTCTTAGAACGTCCACGACTGCTACCCTTGTAATGGTGTTCATAAGCCATGTTTTCTAACCAAGACGGCACTTCTTGTTTAGCTTCAACAAGAAGATCCAACAAATCCTTAGTAATATTTATGTTCCTCTCGTTAAAGAATGAGGTTGCCAGGCCTAAAAGAGTTCCCAAAAAAGTATATAAACAAAGGTCTTCCATAAAGTAACTTGCTACTATTCTTACTTTCCTACGTAGAAATATTTAAAATATTACCACGTAATATTTAAACAAGTGCTTTGAGCAAAATCTTTGTCACTTTCATAGTTAAAAATGTATTTTAGATCCTAGCAAGTTCTTTCCTGCACACATCACAGCAAAAAACAATGAAACCATCAAGTAATCAAATACTTACCAAGGTTTCCTACACGTCCTGTACGACCAATACGATGTACATATTCTTCAATATCACTTGGCAAGTCAAAATTGATAACATGTTTCACATTTGAAATGTCCAGTCCTCTTGCTGCTACCTGGAAAATAACTTTTATGAGATATGGCCCACTTAAAAGAAAACAAATACTTGAACATGCTCAATTTGAATAAAAGAAAGATGTTTATACATACTGCTGTAGCCACTAGAATTGGGCTTTTTCCTGAGCGGAACTGGTGAAGGGCCTCTTCTCTATCCCTCTGAGAACGGTCTCCATGGATGCTGGTACATGCGTATCCTTCATGGTATAAGAAATCCTCCAGAGAATCTGCACCCTTTTTGGTCTCCACAAACACTAAGGTCAGTGAATCCTTGCCTGTCGTTGAAAAATCATAGGTTTTTGTCACTAACATGGCTTAGTTCTCTTTGCACTTATGTATGCACAATTTTAATGTGTCAATTAAAATACATATATATCTTCTTAAAAACGGGCTTTCAACACAGCATGTTTTGAATTGAGGAGGAAAAGTAATAAAGGTAATCCAAATACATTTAAGAGATGGGGGTCTCACTAAATTGCCCAGGTTGAGAGTGCACTGGCCATTCGCAGGTGCAATCATGGCATACTACAGCCTCAGCCTGCCAAGTAGCTGGGACTACATGCACTGTACCACTGCACCCAGCCCAAATGGGTTATTACCAATTAAATTATTCATAATTTTAGCTGGGTGCAGTGGTGCGTGCCTGTAGTCCCAGCTACTCTGGAGGCTGAGGCAGGAGGATTGTCTAAGTCTAGGAGTTCTGGGCTGTAGTGTACTATGCCTATCAGGTGTCCACACTAAGTTTGGCATCAACATGGTAACCTCCCAGAAGCAAGGGAGCACCAGGTTGCCTAAGGAGGGGTGAACAGGCCCAGGTCAGAAACAGAGCAGGTCAAATACTCCCATGCTGATCAGTAATGGGATCACACCTGTGAATAACCCCTGCACTCCAGCCTGGGCAACAAAGAGAAACCCCCATGTCTAATAAAATAAAAAATTCATAATGTTACCTGTTGCATTTAGGAGGTCAAGCAGAAATGACCGTTTGTCTGATTCTTCCACCCAAACTACTTTCTGTGTGATGTTTTCAGAGGTAGAGCCAACTCTTCCTACAGCCAAGAAGATATATTCATCTAAGAAATCACGAGCCAGCATCTGAAAGAAAAAAAATTTTTATTATTACCTGAGATAAACAAATTTCTAAATAAATAAAATTTGCAACATCAAACAGTACCTGTATTTCCTTAGGAAAAGTAGCACTAAACATCATAGTGTGGCGGACACCCTTTGGAGGCATAGTATCTTGTTCGACTATTCTACGAATCTGAGGCTCAAACCCCATATCCAACATCCGATCAGCTTCATCTAACACCAAGTATCTGTCATGTCATGAAAAAAAACAAGCCTGAGTTTAGAATTTGAGGAGAAATCAAGATGGTTTTAGTATGGCTGTTAGTATAATTACAATTACAACTGTATAGGTTATTACAATTATATATTCATTAAGATGGTGCCTCACACTGCATAATTTTACAGACACAGCACAGGATTCTTGCCACTACATAAGTCATTCAAGATTACACAGTCAAATTAAGCCCATCCTAGTTGACTGTCCCACGAGCTGATCATTGTTGTAAGTCTCAACCAAGATGTTACTGATTTTTCAACATTAAAATTACAATGAACAAGCTTTTTGTAAAAGTTAGATGTCTGAAATACATCACTTCTCAGCCTTAACATTTAGACAATGTTAACACCACCACAAAACTAATGGGCAGTAACTTTAATACTGCATCCCATACATTTAAAAATTAACATACTTGGCCGGGTGCGATGGCTCACACCTGTAATCCCAGCACTTTGGGAGGCCAAGGCAGGCGGATCACCTGAGGTCAGGAGTTCGAGACCAGCCTGACCAACATGGAGAAACCCCGTCTCTACTAAAAATACAAAAATTAGCCCAGCGTGGTGGCACATGCCTGTAATCCCAGCTACCTGGGAGGCTGAGGCAGGAGAATCGCTTGAACCCGGGAGGCAGAGGTTGTGGTGAGCCGAGATCGCGCCATGGCACTCCAGCCTGGGCAACAAGAGCGAAACTCTGCCAAAAACAAAAGAACAAAACAAAACAAAACAAAAAAACAAAAACAAAATAAAACATACTTGCAAAAGTCTAATCCAATCTTTCCTCTTTCCATCATATCCACTAGACGTCCTGGAGTGGCTACTAACAAATGGCATCCACGTTCCAAGTCTCGAATCTGCTGACCAATATCGGCACCACCATAAACCACGCAAGGACGAACTCTAGATCGGTATGAAAACTATAAGCAAAAAAAGTGTTATGAACTTCAAGGTCAAAATTTTTACATGTTCATAAAACATTTAATTAGAATCAATGAAAAAGCTAATAATCACTGGAACTCATACTTACTTTTCTGGCTTCCTCGTAGATCTGTACTGCCAACTCTCTCGTTGGTGCTAATACCAAGGAGATTGGGTATTGTTTGCGGCGCCCATACCTTCCATTTTCCTAAGAAATAAGTTAATTTTTAAGTTAACTCTACCTACCCTGTTTGAAAAGTTCATCACAACATAATACCCTTTTGTAATTTATAGATTACAGATTACACTTGAAAACTGGTTTTCATTCTACTTAAGTCTTAGCATCATTTAGAAAGCCCTCTCAATGGCCACCTACAAAGTTCTACAATTTCCCATTTTATAAAGAAACATCTACCTTCATGGCCCTCAAAGCCTCGCCTGGACCATCTGAATAAATCTGACTCAAGATGGGCAACAGAAATGCTGCAGTTTTTCCAGACCCTGTTCAAAAACAAACAAACAAATCCTGCTCATTACTTTTAAACAGACATTGGTAGATGACAGTGTTTTTTAACTACCCTATTACTAATAATTAGTACTTTTAGTTTATGCTTAAGTTTTCCAAAAAGTGGCTTCTCTGCTCCACCTCTAAGAGGAGTCAGCAAACTGAGACTATTTTGTAAATAAAGCCTGCTATTGTTATAAATAAAGCTCTTACGGAATACAGCCGTAACCAATAATTTATGTATCACCTATGGCTTCTTTCACAGTCCAATAGCAGCGCAGAGCAGCTGCAAAACTGCATGACCCATAAAAAATAAAATATTTTATTGTCTAGTCCTTTACAGAAGAAATATGATGTTTTACTCTTATGAGTTGAGCTTACCTGTTTGGGCACAAGCCATCAAGTCTCTTTTCTCTTTGATAATAGGAATAGCATGCTTTTGCACTGGAGTTGGGCGAGTATAACGAGTAAGCTCAATGTTTCCCATGATAATTTCTCCCATCTCAACATCACTGAACTGTTAAGAAATTCAATGTGGTTAGGAATGCTATCTAGAGCTATTTCTGTTTTATACTAATAATGGAAACAACCAACCAACAGCTGATTGGTAACTCAGTTTATAGTTTAAGTAAAATTATCACATTATACTTTGAGAAAAACCAACCCCCAGGCTTACTGCACATTGGAGAAGACTTTGGGTTGTTCCTATGTTTGACCCATTTTCTATTTTAGGTAATAAATTATTCATAATGGTGACACTGAACTCAACTTCTCCTTTTCCACAAATCTATGAAGCCTCTGGTCTACATGACTTTATGAAGCCCATCTCACATTCTAATGTAACATGAAAACATTTAACCTCTCTGTGTCTTAAAAAGTCAAGCAAAAATACTCACACTTTCAATATGTGGAGGACAGTTGTTGCCTGTTGCCTCAACTGGAATGTCATCGTATTTCTCAAAATTAATCCCAGTGTTGCCTCCAGAAAAGAGTTCCCTCAAATCAAAAAATGGATAAGTTCATTTGTTACACTAGCTAGTAAGGCTTCATCACAAGTAACATACACTTCAAAAACTTACTGTTCCAAGCGTTCACTTGGTGGGAGTGGTTTTGACCAATCATCTTCATCTGATTTGTCACACCAGCGACTGTTTCCACCACGTTCAAATTTGCCAAAGCCACTTCTGTCACCACGGCTGCCAATGCTGTCGTAATCACTCCGTCCACGATCATCAAATCTGAACAGCACAAGCAATTAATCAGAATCATATCATTTAACCATTATCAGATTCTTATCCCTACTCTAGAACTGTATCTGGAGACTTAAGTTATGGCTAACCATAAGGATGTCAACAATCCAATTCTGAGTTACTTGACAAATAAGGCTCTCTAACCAGCATCATTTACATAACCTCGTTTTCTAAAATCAGTAATCTTTACATTTCTATAAAGTTGTATAGCCTAAAAGGCCTCACAGATGCCAAAATTAAGAATAAGGATTTTATTTGAAATCGGCACACAGCTCACAACCTTCATTTAAAGTGCTCATCCAAATATATTTAATGGTAGGGAAAAGAAGAAAATAGCACACCAAATATCAATCGTCCTAGTTATACTAGGATGTCACTTAAAGGACAATTCACCTGTGTGACAGACTTTGGATAAAAGGTAGAAAATAATCCTTACCTGAACTAAGATGTTTTTAAGAGTTTTAGGCCTGTTTGCGAAAAATCAGGACACAGGACTAACCACAGCTATTAGGCACGTGGGGTCAGTTCACCACACTTGTGTAATCAAAAATACAAGGTGTTTAGAAATTGTTACAGAGTCCACAAAAATCCCAACCAAATTAGGCCATTCACTAGATGAACTTACTCTTTTAAGTAGAACATATAAAACTCGAGAAATAGAATAACTCATTTCATTATGCCAATGAGCATATTCCTATTTTCATCTAATTTCTAAGTAACAGGTTCAATTTAGTAAAAGCCTCTTACGGCTAAGAAAATACAATGACCAAACAGACATAATGCTTAACATCCAAACAGGTGGTCAGGATAATGACTTATTAAACTGTTATTATACATACACGTAAGGTGATAAGAAATCACCTACCTTCCCCTTGATCCACTTCCACGATCACTGAAGAAGCTAGACTTCCCTCTTGAATCACTACGAGATCCAAAACTGCTATACGCATCCTTATCTTTGCTAGAACTCCACCCTGAACTGTCTTTATCGTAGAAACCTTTGATTAAAAAAGCACAAATACATTTTATTATTAATTAGAAATAGGAACCATGTTAAGGTATTATCAATCTTTCTGAATTTGAAAGCCTCCACTGACTATCTTATCTCTGTGGGCTCGAGGTTCAATCTCAAGATATTCCTACCATGGCACTGTAAGAGAACCAAGATTTAAAGCTGGTTTACACCAAGACAAAGTTTTTCTTTAATTCTCCCCACTAGAAAATACTGTCCACTGGCCAGGCATGGTGGCTCACGCCTGTAATCCCAGCACTTTGGGAGGCCAAGGCGGGCAGGTCACCTGAGGTCAGGAGTTCGAGACTAGCCTG
Source organism: Pan troglodytes (assembly GCF_028858775.2). Classification (NCBI taxonomy): domain Eukaryota; kingdom Metazoa; phylum Chordata; class Mammalia; order Primates; family Hominidae; genus Pan; species Pan troglodytes. The sequence continues at coordinate 41,780,201 of NC_072421.2, read as the reverse complement.
ACCAACATGGAGAAACCCCGTCTCTACTACATATACAAAATTAGCCGGGCGTGGTGGCCCATGTCTGTAATCCCAGCTACTCAGGAGGCTGAGGCAGGAGAATCACTTGAACCCGGGAGGCTGAGGTTGCAGTGAGCCAAGATTGCGCCACTGCACTCCAGCACGGGAAACAAGAGTGAAACACCCTTGTCTCAAAAAAAAAAAAATTACTCTACACTAAATCAAGCAATCTGACAGTCTAAGAATGTTTCTCAATGAATACTACCTCTAAGTGGTCAACAGCTTTGCCTGTAACGCATTATGACGTTGTGTGACCATAACAATTTAATTTCCATTCATTTTATAGGTGTGAATGAGTTTACTAGGAAAAACAGTTACCATTGTTTCCATGTTTCTTGGAGGTGGTATTCATTTAGAACATTCTTAGACTGTCAGATTACTTGGTTTAATACAGTATTTTTCAGTTTCAATAGTATAAAGTACAAGAACACTAATGTCAAATTGTAGTATTATTTTAGTGGTTCATCTACTATAAGCTTGATGACAATCAGGAATACCTGGGAAAAAGAAAAACCCTCATCACTATATATTCTCAGTATAGACAAGGTTCCTGGGTACAGCTATAAATATCCAGGTAAGGGGATGACAAACATGTAAATTAACCCAAAGACAGGTAGAGGGTTTAAAGACAGGTAGAGGGTTTAACTAGCTTCAGCAACACCTTATTAAACAGAAACAGCTTCTCAATTCAGTTACTTTCCTTCTGCCTTCTACCTCCTACCGTTAGGCCAGTCAGGTGACCAACAGCCTTTGCTAGCAAGAAAGAGTTAAGTTAGATTGCCAGATCTCTACCAGCTCTAAAACCTCTATGATACTGCCATATACACGAGGGTCAATTCTAGCTAGTATACTAGGAATATTGAGAACATCCATGATGATAAAGACAAATTCCAAAGTAACCTCCCCTAAAAAGAATATAATGCCAGCCAGGCATGGTGGCTCACGCCTGTAATCCCAGCACTTTGGGAGGCTGAGGCGGGTGGATCACTTGAGGTCAGGAATTCGAGACCAGCCTGGGCAACAAGGCAAAACCCCGTCTCTACTAAATATACAAAAATTAGCCGGGCATGGTGGCACATGCTTGTGATCCCAGCTACTTGGGAGGCTGAGGCAGGAGAATCACTTGAACCCAGGAGGCGGAGGTTGCAGTGAGCCCGCGCTACTGCACTCCAGCCTCGGCAGCAGAGCAAGGCTCCGTCTCAAAAAAAAAAAAAAAAAGCCAAAGTGATCTTCTGGTAGAAATAATACAGATTTTATATCCATGCATTGCCAAGACAGTGAAGGTAATACAGACTACATATGGAGATGGAGGAACAGCAGCAAACCATGTGCTCCCCTGTGGACTCTCCACTCTTCCTATCTGCCTTCTTTATACATTATCTTCCCTCCTC